>NC_136071.1:543875665-545145892 GCF_964261635.1 Lissotriton helveticus | reverse complement strand
CAGTATCATTAGGTAGGGAGTTTATTGTAAATTAATAAAATACATACAATTATTTTCATGTTATGAGATATAAAACATAATTATTACATAATACCAGAAAACATAAAACAATAAATTCAAAAAACATAATGGTAAATGAAAGAAGCCCAAATACTGCAACTATTGGAAATTAAACAGACCCTTCTTCATTAAACATATTTTAATTTTTAGGATCAGGGGAGCACAAAATACATCAGAATAATCAATTGACAAGCAAATCACCAAAATCCTTTTCCAATAATACATTTGATTGTCTCTTGTTTAACCTAATCCTTGATCACTTTCCCATCATTTTATTGGACTCCACATCTCATTGAATGCATCACATACTTGTTTACCCTTTAATTCCATATCAGCAGCTATTAGCTTCTGAACGTGCCATGGTTGTTCTCATCCCTGTCTCGCTCCTGGGGGATTTGTTTCCTTACAATAATGTGCAATAGTCTGGCAATTACAATTGCATTATATACAAAATCTCTATAATGTACAGCAATATTGATATCCGTACCAAGCATAGCATATTTAATTGTCAGTTATATGCTACAAGCAAGCAACCTAGGGCCAGATGTAGGTAGGCTTTTACCGGTCGGTAACGGCCAAAAATACCTAATTTCGGCCGTTACCGACCGGTATTGAGCGATCGGTATGTAGGTGATAGAAAATAGGCCGAATCGGTAAACTTACCGATCGGTAAAATACCGATTTGGAAAAATTACCGATCGGTAAACTTACCGATCGGTAAACTTACCGATCGGTAAAATACCAAATCGGTAATTAAGAATAGTTAAAATTGAAGATTGAGATGTAGGGAGGCTCTGAAATACCGAATTTGCACCAAAACCGGTATTTAAGAGTCAGTATTTGCCATGGATTCAAATCAGGTGGTAACCAGGTGCAGCCTATAAAAATGGACCCAAAATGCAATTCTGTTTGCACAATGGCGGCATTTTATGTCATTGCAAGACGGCTACGGCTACAGGAGGAAGGAGAGAGGGAATGGCTGAGACAGGAGCAGGTTTACAGGCAGAGGGTGACCCTGTTCATGCTCACAGAGGAAGAGATACTGCAAAGGTACAGGTTGGCTCCAGACACCATCTTAGAGCTCATCAGGGACCTAAAACCACTGTTGGAGCACCCCACCCCAAGGGCACATGCAATCCCAACACATGTACAGGTGCTGTGCAGCATCCACCTGCTGGCGTCAGGGAGCTACCAGAGCGTGGTTGCTGCGGTGGGAGGGGTGAGCCAGAGCAGCCTCTCAAGGTTTTTTCACAATTTCCTTGACGCCATGTTGCATAGGATGGAGCATTACATTTCTTTTCCATCCACCCATGCTGAACTGGTTCAAACCAAATCTGACTTCTACCAGATGGCAATATTTCCCCATATCATCGGATGCATTGATGGCATGCACATCCCCATTTGTCCCCCTGCTGCCACAGAATACATTTACCGCAATAGGAAGTCAAGCCACACCATCAACGTGCATGTGATTTGCAATGCAAAGCACGTCATCACAGACCTTGTTGCAAAATTCCCGGGAAGTACCCACGACTCATATATATTTCAAAACAGTGGCATCTATGCACGCCTGACTGCAGGGGAATTTGGTGAAGGCTACCTCCTAGGTAAGAGACAGTGTGCAACACCTATTACACCTATTGCAATAAGCAGTACATGTATGCATGTGAGTAAATTATTCCCTTTTCACTTTAGGAGACAGTGCATATGCCCTCCGCTCATTCATACTCACCCCCTACCTCAACCCCTCAACACCCAGCCAAAGGAGATACAACCGGGCACACAAGAGCACACGCAATGTTGTTGAGAGAACATTTGGTATCTGGAAAAACAGGTTTAGATGCTTGCACAAGAGCTTAGGTGCAAGGCAGTATACCCCCATCACCTGCTGTAAGATCATTGCTGCCTGCGCTATGTTGCACAATCTGGCTGTTAAGAAGGGGACTGAGGTGGAGTTATCTGACTATGAGGATCATGACGACGACATTGCTGTGCCTGAAAGACAACCTGCTGGAGTGTCAACACCAAGTGATGGCAGATACAGACGTGATGACATAACACACAATTATTTCTGAGTAAGTGAAGACACTGAGCTATAGTGAAAGCACAAGCTTCTGTTTAATTAGATTTTTTAAAGATATGTTAAAGAACAAAAGTGCAACAGTAAGCATTTGACAGCAATGCTCACAGTGAGCAAACACACTCAGACAGGTGTTGAATCCACCCACCGTAGTTGTACATTGTCACTAGACAGGTTGAAATGGCACAAATGTGCAAATAAAACTTTATTAACTATGAATCAAATGTCCAATGGCAGTAGGCCATAGTTACAACTGTTCATTTTCGGCCACGCTTTGCACTGGCAGGTGTCTGTGGCTCAGCATGTTCACTGGGCGTTTGGCCTGTAGCCTCACCCTGTCGCCTGCTGCTCCTCCTTGGCTCTACGCCATGGGGGCTAGCTGTGCTGCTCCTACTGGTGCTAGCTTCAGTGTCCGGCACGTCAATAGCAGAACTTTTTGCACTTTGTGCATTGAGTAGGGCCTCCAGCACACCGGTCATTCCAGCTATGCCCCTTGTCAACTGGTTGCTATTATGAGTCAGGACTTCCTGACTATTGATGCTACGCCTGCATAGCAGGGATGTGGCTGTTGCCAGGCGGTGTATGGATTTCTCTGTTCTCTCTGCGCACTGCTTGTCCCTGCGCCTTGCAGAAATTTCAGAGTCAAGTTTAGTGCACAGTTGCTGTATGCCTGTTGCCATGCTCTTGTTCACTTCCACCAGCTCTTTTATGCCCTTGCCAATTTCATGCATGTTGATGTTCAGGTTTCGCATTTGTCTTTGACAGGCCATGATGCCCTTGCCCTGCATCCTCTGAATCCTGACCATGGATCCCTCCAGGCCTTGGAAGACACTGGACCCCTCCCCACGTGCACCTACACCCCTTCCTTGTACTGTGCGCCTTCTAGTGGTACTTGGTACAGGCTCTGTGCTGGGCTGCAGTGTGGCAGTGATGTCAGCTTGAGACAAGTTCTGTGAGTCTTCACCCACCATTTCATCAGCACCTGTCTCCATTTCCAGCAGTGGGGAAACAACATGCCTCCTGCTAGGGTGTGCAACAGGTGTTACTACTACAAGGGATGCAGGCATTTCTGGTGATGAGACCAATAGTGGTGACTGTGAAGGAATTGGGGAGCCCTGCATTTCTTCACTGATGTCAGTTTCTTGGGAGGGTGGCTGCCCACTCGGAACACCTGTGTCCTGGGATGCACTGGGCCCTGGCTCCTGACTGTCATCCCTCTGGGGTGCCGTGCCTTCTGCCTCCTCGGACTGCCTTCTGGATGTGTGACCTGTGGACATATGAGCACATATCAGCTAGGTGCAAATGTGTCACAGCCACTACAATTAAACATATAACATTGCACTTTGTACATGCTGCCTGCCCTTCATTTTGTCTGCATTCATTTAAATAACTTGTTGGTTACAGTGCTGTGTGACATGGTCTTTCAATAACTGACTACGTGTACCATGATGCATTGCTACAGTTTTGCACAGACACCATGGGACTGGGGTAACTTAGCTGCAAGGGGTAAGGGATGGATGGGGTGGGAGGCGGATTGCTGTGCATGCATCTTACTTTTTTTTGGGAAGATTGCGCCGAGCTGTCCACTTCTCCCAGTCCATGGACACTTACAGCCTCCAGGGTTGTGGCTACCAGCTCCTCCAGGTCGGTGAGGGGGGGAGCAGTGTTTTTTCCTCCACCTGTTTTTTGTGACTGTTTGTGGCGGTCAGCCAATTTTTTCTTTGTGAGGCTCCTTAGGTCATAGAACCTCTTCTTTAAATCTTCAGTGACTCTGGTGGTCACTCCCACTGCATTAACTTTATCTAAGATTTCCAGCCATATTTTCCTTTTTGTTGATTCTGGCACAGTGAGGGACAGCTTTCCAAAAAGTCTGTGGTGTACCTTTACCACCTCCTCAACAAGGACCTGTAGCTCCATACTACTGAATTTAAACTTTCTTTTCATTTCAGCCTGCTCAGTGTCCCTGCTGCTTTCCATGTTAAAGTTTTCAAAAATCACAAGCTCTGTCTGCTGCTGCTGCTGCTCCCAGTCTCTCTGCTCCAACTGCCTTTCCAGAACCTCTAATTAGTTGCAGATGCCTGTGTACCCACTTCCTGGTAGGAAGGGGGAGGGTGGTTGCACCTGATTGGCTGTTGTGTTAAGTTTCACTTTTGTTTGCTGTCCGATTCGGAAAATACCGATCGGTATTTACCGATTCGGTATTTATCGATCGGTATTTACCGATCGGTATTTCCAATGCATTCCTATGGGCCTTTTGGCCTATAGGAATGCATTGGACATACCGATCGGTAAATACCGATTCGGTAAATACCGAATCGGTATTTTCCGAAACTCAGATACCGATTTTTACCGATTCGGTAAAAAATAACGATTTTTCCTCTACATCTCAATTACCGATTTTTAAATACCGAATCGGTAAAATTCGGTATTTAAGAATCGGTAAAATCTGATTACCTACATCTAGCCCCTAGACAATTCTCTCTCGATTTCTGTCTATTGACCCGTCAGCTGCGAGCAGTCACAAAACATATGTATATCATCTGCAGATACCAAATCACAGCTAGGACATATAGAATGGTCTCCCATCTTACATTTATATAGCTAGGCCATATAGATTGGCCTCACATCTTACATTTATATAACTTATTATATCTGTAATACAGTCTATTAATTACTTTGTACTGTTGTAACCACAAATTCGAGCATTTTAATATCCTAAGTCCCATTTTTATAGAAATGCCATTTTCCTCCACAATTTTATTTAGTCACAGTTTATCACACCATTTACCGGATAGTCTATCTAATTTGTATTCAAATGTAAATACAAACCATTGACATATCTTACGTATAGTCGGCCTCTCCTCTGGCTCATCAAGTATTCCTTTTAACGGAATTCAATCTGTCCAGGACTTAAGCATTCCAATCTTGTTAAAGTAATCCCTAATTTGTAGATATTTGAGAAAATATATTTAAGAATAGAGAAATCTTTTTGTAAGTCTGAAAAAGATTGTAATGGTTCACTAATAATTACATGTCATATGAGCGTAATGCAATTATGAGACCAAATATTGCAGTAGGACTCTATAAAAATCTCAGGAAATTATGAGTTGCCCCACATAGGGGTATATGTATTAACACAGGGCTTCTGATATTTATTTTCGAGTGTCCCACAGTGCTTGAAAAGTTATGGCAACATTAAATGCACCCCTTTGAAAGTATCCTGAATCAAAATTCCTTAACAAAACTAAATAAAGTTTTGCACCATAGCTCATCTGATGCATTCAGGTATATCTGCATTCAGGATGATCTAGGATTAGACAAGGCATTTTATGCAACATGGCAGCCCAGTAATATGTTATGAAGTCAGGAGATGCCTATTTTCCCTCTTTCATATGGGAGTTTCCCAAACCTAATTGCTTTCCAAAGTTTCTGATAGTTCCATTTGAATTGGTTTATTGCTGCAGCATCTAATTTTTTGAAGAACAAATTTGGGAACCCAAGGGGAATGAAAAGAAATAGCTATGGGAATTTAGGTAGTATAGTAATTTTTATAATTTTACATGCCTCTACCGTTGATAGGGGGAGATTTTTCCTATTCTTAATCTGTCTTACAAAATACCTCGGCAAGTGTTCATTATTGATACTGAAAATGTGGTCAACTTGGCTATTTATTCTAATGCCCAAATGCAACGTTTTGTTTACAATATATTGATCTTTCACCTGTTCTTTTAATAATTAAAGATCATTTCAATTTTCTTCTTATTTAATTTATAGCTGATGCATATTTAAAATGTTCCTCTATATCTTGAATCTCTTTAAAGTCTCCAATATTGCAGATTAATAGTTTGTAATATTGTCTGAGTATGTGGAATAATAAATTGTACAGCATTCAATACTAAAGGTTGCAGTATGTGATTCCTATTTATCTGTCGTATTTACGGCACAAAGAAATGGCAACATTGGATATTGTTAAGTTAGTTCATGGTTGTTATTCTAGCTTTCGGTGTTTCATATAATGCTTGCATGTGTCCTATGATTTTTTTTTATGGAATTTTATTTGATTTAGCACTGCCCAAAGAAACTTCCAAGAAAACACATTTAAATGCTTTTGCCGAATTAAATGAAATCATGCCAGCTGGTATTTGTAGTGTATATGGCGCATCAAACGTGGCCGTTGCCATGTTAGTGTGTTCAGCACTATTGCAGCTTGGAATGAACCCATATAGTTCACTGCTTAGAAGTGAATTTATGACTTGAGAATGTCGCACGACCATTGCCTTAGAATATATTTTTTCCATTATCATTTATCAATGATTTTGGCCGGTGCAAAAAAACTATATTAGCTGGTTTATTTGTCTTTAGAAATGTAGCAATATGTAGCTAACTCCAAGAGAATAGTCTCTCTTCATCTACTTCAATATCATCTGCTATCTGTACTATCAGAGAGGAGTTTAATGGGCAAATCATCTTGCCCGGCAGCTTTCCCCAATAGCAATGACCTTATTGAAATTTGAATTTAATCTGAGGTCAGCTCGTTATTTAGCATTGTCTGTATTTCCCATTTGGCCTGAACAGGTAGCTTTCCTGAGCATATCCGTTATATATGTAAGGATTGACTATCTTCTGTATATAGTTTCTCATAGAATGCTCCAAATTTAGTGATTATTTTATCGTGTTCTGTAATCATTTTAATATGCATATAATGTATTTCTGCTATCAATTTCCGATTATGTTTTACCCTTATCTTGTACACCAACAGGTTCCATATTCCAATTCTTTACCTTTATGTTGAAACAATTGAGATTCTTTTGTTTTCTCATTGCCTACCTCCGCCCTTAACACTACAAGCTGCTGATATATCTTGTCCTCATTATCTGCATATGTTTTAATAGTTGTTGCATGAGATCTCTCCATACCCTTCCAGGGTTTTCTCCCTCTATCTGTTTAACCTGAGATATATATATTTTGGCTACAGACAGAAAAGTACATTCTCTGATATATGCTCTAAGAGAGTCCAAGACTAAATTTTGTTTAGCAGCTCCAATAATGTTGGAAACAACCTCAATTTTAGATTGCGTCACAAAGTCTAGGTAAGCTGAGCTTTCAAGAGAGATTTGAATCTTAAAAAGTTCTAAGTTGTGATCAGAATAGTCTTTGGATCCATCTGGGTATGAATATTGAATTATATTTTCCACTTGGTAAAGATCATATCTTTCCAAGAGTATAGCTAGTGGACACTTCAGTAATATGTATATCCTGGCTCTTTACGATGGACATCTCTCCAAACGTCCACAAGTCCAAATATTCAGCTGATTCTTTTAAAGACTTCTATAATTATTACCAACTCTTACTGTTAGACCTGGCATCTTTGGCGTGGTTTCCCCCTATCTTTTTTGCCTCTACCTCCTGTATTTTTGATGCTGTGCTGGATTTCGTTTTTGCTGGTTTAGATGCATTGGACACTCTGCCACTGCTGATCAGTGCCAGAGTGTAAGTGCTCCCTATGTAAATTGTTATTATGATTGGATATACATGATTGGTATATTTGTATCACCATGAAGTCCCTAGTAAGGTTCACTGGGTGTGCCAGGGCTGGTGATGACAAATGCTACTAGTGGGCCTGCAGCACTAATTGTGCCACCCACATGAGTAGCCCTAAAATGGTGTCTCAGGCCTGCCACCGCAGTGCCTGTGTGCAGTCTGTGAACTGTCATGTCCTCCTGGTCAGTGTCCCCACTGACCAGGCCTAACCCTTCTCTTTTTGAGCACATTGGTCACCCCTATGGAAGGCCCAATGTACCCCCCTGGGCAGGGTGCAGTGTATATGAAAGGTAGAGCATGTACTGGTGCAGGTGACATACTGTGGTAGTGAATTACAGCCATTTTCGTTTTTCACTATTGTAAGGCTATCTTGCTCCATAGATTAACATGGGGGATGCTGGCTACAGTGGCTACCAGCATTTCTTCTCATAGGAACAAGATAGGACATAAGAGTCTAGTATCCCTGGACTCAGAATTTAATAACACATCTTTTAGGAAAGGTTGTTTTTAAATCCTGTGTTTGAGAACAGCACGTTTAGAAAGTTGCTGTTCTCTTGTATGACCTTTCTGTGTGCCTTAGGTTGTTTGTGTATTAACTGTCTGGTTTGAGAGTGACAGGGGCTGGGGATTCCCCAGGAGGCTGGCTGAGTCAGCCCTAGACTGAATGACTGCATTTGCAACTTGAGTGGTGGGAGGAGATAGCACCTGGGCCTGAATAGGGCTGTGCCTGCCTTTCACAATGCTGGCTCCACCTCCTGCTGGGCGGCTGACGACCCTGCCCCTCACTCTGAAAGGAAAGGAGAAGCCAGGAAAACAAAGTGCTCAAGAAACACCCAGAACTGGTTCAGACCGGGCTCAGAGCCCTCCTGCACAAACGGAACAAAGACTTTTTGGGGTATAACTACAGGACCCCTGACAACAGGAAATCAGATCATCCTGGAATCAAGAAGGAACCTCTGCCAAGGAGAAAGCGGAAACTGAAGAAGGAAGATTGTCCAGCTGTTGCCCTGCTGGATTGCCCTGCTGTTGCTTTGCTGCCAAGGAGAGGGGAAGGACTTTGCTGTGTGCTGTGTCCCCTTGCTTGAAGGAATCTCCAAGAGTCTGAGAAGAGCTGGCTCCCTGGTCTGAAGTCCCAGGAACAAAAGGACTTCACCCCCAGCTTCCCCTGAGCTCTACTGAGAGAGTTCTGTCCTTCCTGGAGTGCTTGGCAAATTTGTGGTGCCTCTCGAAGTTGTACCTGTGTTGGGAAGCTGGAAACTAAGCTTGAGAGATTTTGCTAAAGAAAAGTTATTGCATCGCTCGCTGCGGAGTGCATCCCCGACAGTGCGAGAAGATTCCCGCCGCTACGAAGGTCGAGGTCATCGCAGCGCCTGTTGCCGCTGTCAGAGCCGTCGCATTCTTCGTTTGCGGGACGCACCCGATCGGTGCGGGAAGTCTGATCATCGCTGCGAGTGTCGCAGCAGAGCCTGTCGTCGCTGGGTGAGATCACCGCACCGCCTGCTTGTGGACTGCATCATGTCGCCGCGAGAGTCATCGCCGAAGCCAACGCATCGAGGAGCTGCAAGAGAGATCACCGCTGGTCCGTGCATCGTCGTCCCGGAGATCGCCGCACCACCAAAGATCGTCGCATCGTGCCTTTGCGAGAACAAACTTCCTACGGAACCTACGCACCAAAATCCATACAAGTAGCCTTCCTCACCCATACATACCGGATTCGTCGCAACACGCCCGCGGCTGCAGCGGGGCTGTCGCAAACGCCTCCCCAGGGTCTCAAGAGCAATGCATCGCTTGTTTTCCACCGCACCAGCTTCTGCTTTTGCAACTTTGTCGCAACTAAAGGTACTGTGAGCTAAACGTGACGCAACTGTGAACTTTTCACGTAACTGTGGATTATTTTATCGCAACCTACAGAATTTTATCGCAACCTGAATTATTTTTATCGCAACCTTAAGAACTCTATTGAAACCATATTCTTGAACTGTGCATGTTGGATTTTTGTCGTTTTGGTCTTGTGTAGTTTAGATTAAATACCTTTATTTTTCTAAATTGTTGTGGAGTCAGTTTGTGGTGTTTTCACTGTGTTACTGTGAGTGTTGGTACAAATACTTTACACATTGCCTCTGGTTAGCCTAGACTGCTCGTGCCAAGCTACCTGGAGGGTGAGCAGGGGTTATCTCAGAGGGTTTCCTCCTTGCCCTGACTAGAAGTAAGGGTCCCTATTTGGACAGTGGTACCTACCCCTGTCAACTAGAGACCCCCAGTTCTAACACTTACCTTATTATTTGCTGTGTTGATTTTAGAATCTATTATGCAGGTAAAATCACCATTACATTTTTTCCCTGTTCTACTTTCACAAATTAATCCTAGACCTGAGTAGAATCAGTATTTGGCCTGTACACCCGACACACTATAAAATTGTTTGTTCTATATGTATCCGTATAATTGCCCACCGCCAATATGCATCTTCCTTTGTCTTAATTTCCCTAATTTTACTACTTTTCTTATCTATAACGGCTACGCCCTTCGTTGAAGATTGTTGTGTTGTGTTCATGAAAGTCATATAACCCAATTGCCTTAACGATGTCATGTCTTTATACGTAATGTGTGTTTCTGTTATACATATGATAGCAATATATTCCTCAAAACTGTGTTGTATTGTCCTCCACTTTTGAGGGTTATTGGACCCACAAACATTCCATATAATCACATTCAGTCCTGCCATATTTGATTTGTTTGGCTTATGGAGTCTTGATAAGTGGTCATCCTTTGATTCTCTACGAAATCACACATATACACACCTTAGCGGATATATGTCTATACACCTTTTTAATTCTGGTCACCTTGTTATGTATACCACTCTTGATCTTTCTTTTTAAATTCATTACCCCAAAGTGCCCAGTCCCCCATCTGATTTTCTCTTCCTTTTGTCAAACATCAACTAGACGGGAAATGGCCTTAACAATGAATGTATAATATTACATCACATATATTCGCTACGCGTGGCTTTACAATGCGATCATTACAACGACCGCCATTACATTGCAAGTCGTTTCAACAACTTGCTGTACGGGGCGCACTGGACTTAGGAATAGTATTAATTACTATTCATATTCCAGTTTGCGCAACAGTAGGGACCACATTTCCTGGTGTTGCATGCCCCCTACAGCAAGTGAGGGATACCCGATCTAGACGCAAAACTTCATAATCTACTTATTTTTATTTTTTGGAACATTCGATGTGCATGTACCACCATCTTCAATGGTATATGTGTGCCTGCTGTAACTGGGAGTCACAGTACCAGTTTAATAGATCTGCAAAGGCTTTTCTGAAAAGATCTGCATCAAACGACGAGTCTCTTTCCCATTCAGCCCCTCTTCAACAGCAAAAATATGTAGGTCAAATTTCTAGCTCTTCTGTTTTATTTTTTATTGCCTCTAGCATTCTCTGATGCTCAGGCACTCTCTCTTGTATTCTGGTATTAACTTCCTCTAATTCTGCCATTGTTTTTCCAACATCTATGATTTGAGCTGGTATATCCTCAATCTTTTCATATATGCCTTGTACACATGCCTGGGCCTCCAACTCAGCTGATCCTGTTTTACTCATATGTATTGAGACACTGTCTCCTCACCGTATCTCTGTATCAATTGATACATTTGTGTAAAAGATGGTGTGCATTAATCCTCTTTAGTTGATGTATCTTTACTAATGCTAGTACCCAATGAAGATTGATTTTGTTCCTTGGCCTATAGCCTCTTTGATGATCAACCCGTCTTTTTGCTTTTGTAATGGTTGTACACTTTCAGCTTGTGTCAGTATATCCAGATTTATAGTCTTCCACTCCTATGCTGATATTACTATCCCATCTGATTTTGTATATTCTGCATTCTGACTTGCGGCAGTTTATTTTCCCTGGGGCGTAATATATATCGGTGCTGTTCTTTTTGACACTAAGTTTGGAATTAGACCCAGCCTTTTGTGTTTTCTCATTGTTACTAGTTTTATTGCGCCCATTGTTTGCACAATGTTCTGAATATTTAAAGCATCATTTTTCCAGACCATTAATTCTCTTTTCTATTGGCCTAGCATCAGTACCCTTTGAGGCTTTTTCTTATATTGTTTTACTTACTTCCAAAGTTTCTGGTGGGTTTGAGGTGTCTTGTACGCTATTATAAAAAAAAACATTTTGTGTACCCAACTCAAAAAAGAAGATCATCCGGGAGTCATTTTAAAGTCATCTGATTACTTCAGCTGAGCTATTCTTGTAATTATCTAGGGTAGTCATCCCAAGCCATTCTGTGGTATGTGTATAGGATGATGACATCTTTAAATGAGATGGCTCTAGAGTAATCACAGAAACTACTCCAGGATTAGTTCCTGATTACTTCAGTGGAAAACATTAGCTGATCATTTACCACTGCAGGATGATCCCATTATGATTTCAGGATTGGATTGGATTGCTGCAGGATGCATTCCTGATTACTTCAGTGTAAAATGTGTGATGATCTTTGTAGTGTCCTAAACAATTGTTTCTGGCAAAAGACATTTGCCAGACCCAAAGCTCGTAGCAACGTAGAACTTTGTGTGGGATTCTATGTCTGGAGGTCAGATGTCAGTTACTGAACAGGCGGAGGTGGTTTGTCGGTGTTGCGTGCAGCTCTGTATGAAATAAAACTTTATATTGGATACTCTGCAGCGGATGAATTTCTTGCAGAACACCACATTTCAGATGATGACGAGTGACAGAGCTGCCAAAGGACCCATGCGTCAGTCGCGCCCTCAACAAATGGAGAGCTAAACACAAGTACTTTTGGTTCTGAGGTTCTTTTCGATTTGCACATTGGGTTCTGTGCTGTCCTTTCCCTCAGCGAGGTTAACCTAGATATTCTTGTTTTTCCAGTGGAGAAAGGATCTGTTCAGTAGGCGGAGCATGCAGCACGTAGTAGAGTGGAACAGCAAGGTGGAGAGGCAGCGGAGTGCCAGAGGGCAGTGGTCTCAGCAGGACCGGCAACCCGGAAAAAAAAGGTGAGCGCATTGTGAAGCCATGGTATAGCCTGGAAGTCTGCCCCCGCCTCGGATCAGCTAAGGCAATGCAAGCAATGCCAGCAACAGCACGTGAAGAACACGGCAAGCATGGTGTGTGGGGAGTAGCGAGCACTGCCGCCATTAGGTGCGGCCGCTGAGTGCGTGCCCGGTGAGTCCACGAAGGTGGCCCAACTAGGTTAGGTGCAGCTTGCGGCTCACCAGTATGCCCTGCTCGCACTTGCCCTACTTGCCCCACTTGTTTTGCCTGCTTGTTTCACCTCCAGTCACCAGGGCTTAGGGGGCAGGAGGTGGAAGGGGTAAGGCTCATAGGCTCACAGGTGGGCAGTGGCATCACAGAGAAGTAAGTCTATCCACCCTCCCTGCCCCACCCAAACACCCATGCCTCTCAATCGTCCTGCCCCTTCACCACCCCTTCAACACTGCCTCCAATAGCAAATGAGGCCACCCACAACTTGCCACCAACTTGCTACATTTTCATCCTGCTCTTAGTCTGCACCTACTATGAAATGTAGCCCTAGAAGCTTGAGAAAGCACCAGAAGGTTGGACATAAGAGCACAAGAGTATCCTGCAGCAGCAGTTAACCTTTCAGACAGCTTGCCATCTGCACACCAAGACCTGCGAGAGGTGCAACCACTGAACTGAGCTCTCTCGCCAGCTGGTATGCCATCAAAATAATAGTTAAAACTCGCTGCAGGATCGGCAAAACGCTTCCTTCAATGTGAGCTCTTTCAATATCTCTGAAACCTGGCTCTCAACTCCCCCTCCGCTCTACCCCACTCTATCTTGCCTCGGTTGCAAAGTAATCTGACTGTATCTGAGGCTTTTGAAGCATCAGAGGCTTACTGGGACAAAGGGGCACCTGGGACCCTTCAGGCCCTGGGACGTCAAGGGCACCTGTCATCAGAGCGCGCTACCTGCAATCAAGGGACAGGGCAGGGAAGTACATAGAGAGTGAAGTCGTCAGAGCAGTTAGCAGTGCATAAGGAGGAACAAGGAGACAAGGGACAGCCGACAAGGGAACTTTGTCAAAGGGGAAATGAGATCCGGCAGGGTGAGAGGGTGTCCTCTGGGTGTCCTCTGCCCAAGAAAAAACAAATAAATGCATAAGAAGGCCTCTGTTGCCAAAGGGTTGGATGGTTGAGCCTCGCCCTAAAACCAGACTAGGCAACATCATTTCAGGGATGGGGAGAAACAACATGAGGTTAGAGCCCCCCAAGATCTGCCCTCCACTGTTACAGCCTAAGTTCTACACCAAATTCCAGTTTCTGAAAAATTCGGGTGAGGCTCTCCTATCAAGCACAAATGCAGTCCAGGGCCTACACATGCCGCTTATGCCACTCAAGCCGCTAGACCACGGAAGCAGCAGCAGCCTGGCCCTTGGGCCATGTGCAACAACCGGGCCAGAGATCCAACTTCGGCCAAACGTCTCACTACCCTTACTACCCATTGCGGGCGCTTCAACATCAGACCCGCAACACTATGCCATAGCTCCGCCACAAGACCCCTAGTGTCCTACTAAGCTTATTATGTTAGAAGCAAGAGCAACCAGTGAAAAAAGGATCAAAAACAGAGAGGGCAACACCTCCTGGGGGAGCCGGAAGAGGATATACGGAGTTGCTGAAGAATGAGGGCTGCAATGGGAAAACGAGGAACAACTGCATTACAGATAAGGTCAAGTCCACAATAGAGCTAGGCACCTCACCCAACTCCATCAACAAAGCAAAGCTCAAACCTGCTGCTAACATCAATGCCATCTAGGCTAGAATCAGTATCAGTATCAGGTCATGAGAACGGAGACTCTGAGCAGTACTCCAACATTAATGCAAAGGAATGGGAGGAACCCACAAACAACAACCACCAGCGCAGCTCAAGATGGATTCTCAAAATCCCTCTGATTTGAAGCACCTGGAGGCCAATGGGAATCAGGGGATGGAGGCAATTCTCAAGACAGGTAATCAAGCTGTGTGTGCGGCCCAATAGTCAGCAAACTAGCCTTCCTTCACTCAATGCTGAGCAACCTGTGTGCACAAATAAAAGACTCAGCTCGGAGCTCCATCAACCTCCACTCAAAGCAGCCTCCCTTTATCTAGGCACAAATCAGAACAAGTGCACATGGTGAAGAGAGCTTGGACCAAAAACCCCTCCCTCTCAAAATATCAACAAGAGGCAAAGCCAAAAATGATACACGTAATAAAGTACAGGCACCTGCAACCAGGCCTGCTCGGGGCCCGGGTCAGAGTTAGATGATCAAGGAGCAAAATCAAATGACAACATTAATGCAAAGCAACAACATGCCCAAAGGAGGAAGGGGTGGAACCAAAAGCCTATCTCTAATCAGGAAGACTTTGCCCGCCTTTTTAGACTTACACCGCCAGAGATGTCTGAACTCTCAAATCAACTAACTCCAGCAGCAACGGGTGTACAGAATACAATTCCCATGTCTGCTGAAAAGAGGGCAGCCTCCAAATCCAACGAACAGCCCACTATCCAAGGGTCACCACTGCAACAAACGCAGGCTGGAGACAAAGAAAAACAAATCTTCAACCATAACAATCTCGGAAAGGAGGCAGACGCACATCACCAAACATCACTCAGAACGAAGTCTGAAGTAATCACATCACATTGTCACTCTCCCACTCCAATGACACCATTGTCAGTCAATCAAGGGGCTAAGATTCCCCAGGCTGTATTGGCTGCTTCTACTAGCCAGCCCAAACTCCAACCGGAAATGGAACTTCAATACCCGTCCAATTCCGCCATATCTCCTTCAAAGGACGAGTGACCAGAAAACTTGATTGCACCAAATCAAGGCTGGTCAAGCCTTAAGGCCGTTTCTGCGGAAAAAAGTGAGCACCTGTACTGCACTGGATCAGTCGCAAATAAAACTCAGAGCGACTGGTGCTGGGCTGAATGACCGCTAATATCGGCCAAACCAGGAACCAATAATCATCGGTCTCCTATTAGCCAGTAATCAGCCAACCAAGCAGATAACTTCAACAAGGATGGGAACACCTTGAAGTTCACTCCAGAATATAGATCAAGAGGGCCACACAACATATTAAATCGAGGGAACATCTTCAGCCTTTTGTCGCATATACCAATATTGATAGATTTAACCACTACAAACTTGGACTCAGTAGAGTTCATTAACCGCAAAGACACCCATGGGGGTGAAGATACACTGACCACATGGATACAGTCAACTATTGTACAAATAATACTGCTGGAAAACTTGACATTCAAAAGCTGGGGATAGGGATCAACCCCATTAGTGTACCTGGCTATCCTGCTCTGCTGGCCCAGGGCATACAGATAAAACATCGAAAGCCCAGAAAAACTCCCCAAGAACTGTATTGAAAGGGGCAAGAGGGTGTTGTCCTCTCACAAGAGGCAGCCACAGGAACCATGGAGAATGTTCCCAGAACCTGCACATCAAGCAACCCGTCTCGCAGATCTAAGATGGCCCACAAGGACAATCATTCATTCAAAACTTTATTCGATCTTACAATTTGTTAGACCTGGCACCCTTAGCGTGGGTCTACCTTCCATTTTTGCTGTTGCCTCATGTGCTTTTGCTGGTGTTAGATGCTTTGGGCACTGTGCCACTGCTGTCCAGTGCCACAGTGCAAGTGCAGTAGTGTAGTTCCTATATTCCCAATAGGCTCTGCGCATTGGAATAACATAAACGATAGTTTAGACGTAGGACTGAGGTCGACTAGGTCTCTATTGAATATGTTAGACTTAATTATGAATGCCAGCTAGCTCAGAGGTCACTAGAAACTTTCTCGAGTGAACAGGAAGGAGTTAACTTTCCTGAATAGACAAAAACGGATTCGTTTCTGACAACCGCATAAACATGACAACTTTGCTCCCTCCAGAATAAGGAGTATATCTCCAGAGTCGCGGAAACAATAGATGGCTATTTTACTCAGTCAATCGTGCATGCTTAGTTTCACCAGGAGTGCAGAGAAATAGAGAGAAGGGCGTTTTCAATAAAAATTGTTATTTATTGAGCAGTCCTCTTTCTCATGCAAGAGAAGTGAATTGCCACAATTGCAATACTTGTCATAAAGTAAAGTGTGAACAGTAGAAAGAGTATTATGAAATAATACTGTAAAAGCATTTATAAGGTTTCTGAGCCATATGATACTTAAAACAGATAAAATACATACAATGATAAAAGTTGACTAAACATGCTCAACTGGTGTTTCTAAAATACGCCTAACCCGGTGTACCTAACCTAAGCCTAGTACGTGGGAAGGAGTAGATGAGTTAAGATAGTTTTGCCAAGAATCTGAATCAAGAATTCTCTAAGGATCTAATCAGCTCCGTACCTTGGTTTAGAATGAAGGAGGTCTTGTATCTCTCTCAGGACTCGATCTCCCAGCAACCCGCAAGGGTGACTGGAAACACTGGAGCTGGATTTCTCGGCAGGAGAAAAGACAGCGTCTCTCTCAGTGCGTCAATGGGAGGGTCGGCTTCCTTCAGCACTCGCATCAGCTGGGCGTCGGCCAAGTTGATAGCCGATCTGCTCCAAACCACCGTGTGTTTGCTTAAGGCAAATGCAGGTATATTTATACCTGGAAGGTGCAGAGTGTGATGTAAGGTTGGACATACCGAACTTACAGTTCTTTCTGGACTCCAAGAGTTCTTGGACAAATCAAAACACAAGCAGGGGGAATTACTGGGCTGCTGGAGGCTTGTTTTTTTTAAAGAACGCGTTGTACTTTCTAGGCGTCTAGGGGAGTAGCCTTGCCGTATTTGGACTGCATTGGCTATGACTAAATATGGATATGATTCTTATGCCTTTATAAGGATATGATTTGTTATAACCATATAAGGGCATGAATCGGGAATATTTAATTAGGGTCCTAGATACATTCACAACACCCACTCCACGTATAATGTCCATCATTACTAAATACTAAGCAATACTAAACATATAACGATGCATGTGTTTTCCAACCCACCCCAAAATACATAAAATGCATTTGAAATGGTATGTACACAAAAATTAGTATTATACTGTACGTTTTTCAAGCTGTGGTATCATTCAGATAACGCATATATAGGCTGAATGAATTGCGAAAATTACATTTATGAAATGGCTCTTAATACAGAAGAGAAGGTCGAGACCATTTCATCACATATTTATACAATACTGTACATGTGCTAGAGGATAAGTCAAAATATTGTCTCTAGAGTCTCTAAAAATAGAAGTTCTGTTCTCTAAGAATAGTTCTACTTTAAAAAGAGTACCATGTGCCAAAAAAGTAAATATTTTGGGAACGGAAAAATAATTTTGCTTTCAGGGGAAACAATAGTTCCAATGTTTTCAGTAGTGTTGTCTATCAAAAACTGAAGGCCGAATTGAGAGTTCAGGGAACGCTGTGTGCTCGTGTTTCAAAAGTTATTCTCGTTGTTAGGAGAGAACATCAAATCAGACTGGCTGGCGAAAAATTCGTCTACAACAGTAGGTGAAAGTGTAACCAAGTTTGAAAAGGCTGAAATAGTGCATATGTGGGAATCATTGCCATCATCGATGTCTAGGTCAGCAATGTTCACAGAAGGTTGTACATGTGTGGTGCTGCTTTCATCTCGTACTTCACCGCCACCTAACCGTAAGGGTGAAGTCTCAACGAATGCTGTCATCAAAATAGGTAGCCGCTGGGGACAACACGTTGCATGAGCCGTTACTGAACCAAGCAAAGTATCGACATCCATTGGTACTGCTGATAGTAGTGTAAGACAGACGTCCAACACGCATTCTTCTCCACATAGCAGACATCGAAGCACAGGTAATGAATGAAAGAAACCAGGTAGTACTCAGATCTCTTAGCCGGGCAAAGCCGAGGACTTTAGTGATCCGTTCTCGGTATCGTATAGCCAGGATCGTTTCTTCCATTGTTGCCTGGGTTTTTTATGTGACTTGACTTGCCATATCGGAGCATAAGGAACAAAAATAAAATTCCTGCTATGAGTCCCAAGATGAGAGGCAGGCGGCCGAATACAGAATGCACGAAATTCGGGAAGATGCCCCAAACTATTTCAAAGGGTGCTAACAGTCCGAAAAAATTGTCTTAAATACATGTGCGATGCCACTGGTATCTGACATGTTTAAGATTTGGCTTAACATTTCTGCGAAATGCACGGGGCAATTTGTCGATAATAGGGTATGTATCTCTGCCGCTGTCCTTGCAACTTGCAGATCATACGTCTCTTTGGACGAGGTTAAAGGCACAGTTGTCTGTAAAAGAATAGACTTCATTCTGCTTAAAGTATCAATTCGAATAGAAGAGATATTCAGGGAAGGCCATATTGCTGCCTCCTTGTCTGGTTTGCTGTGTGGATACAATACTTGCATACAGCAAATGACCCTGGAAGTAACGCTCACGAGATAGGCTTTTCCTGGCACCATGCCACAACAGCTGTGGTCACTTATTATAACGTAGCTGCCGTTGGAAAGCTGTCTGAAAAAAGGCTATATCTGTGCTGCAGGGGTGCCGTGCAGGTGACATGAAAGGTTATTTGATGAACCTTCGCAGGCTCCATGCAAGTTAATACCTTGACACAGAAGTGTACCGCTTAGTGAATTTTTACAGTTGTTACCACTAAGAAATACCTCTTTTTTCCCTTCACTCTAACATCTATGTGTATAAGGTAAATTCCAGGTTGACTTGATGTATCCTTTTCCCAACCTTTCATACAGGCCTACTGGTATATACTTTTGGCAATATTGAAACTGAAAAGTTGTTATCGGAATTGTAATTATACCATGTATTATCCATTCAATGACAGGTCTCTTTGACATTGTCAATGGTAATCTCTCAAGTTTTTCAATGCTCAGCACCGTATAGTCTGCTCCTTTTTTTGCCAACGAGATTTGTTTATCTGTAAGGTTAAAGATAGAAAATAATGACGTTGTGTTGATTAGACGCCATGGCATGTAGCCTGAACGGAGTTTTTGCAACATCCAGCCTAGCTGTACAATAGAACGCAATTGGGACTGACCATGTTGTAACATTAGCAAGTCCTGCTCTATTATATCAATAGCAGATGATACAATGCTGTCCAGTGAATAAATTCTGGAGGACAGAGTCGTTAACCCATTGTCCACTACAGACAGTGATTTTTCCAAATGAATACGATCAATTTCTCGTATTTTTTCAGCAGTTTCAATTTGCGTCACTTTCCAAGCTTCGTGGTAAGCAGTGTATATACCGGCGTATATGAAACGTTTTTGACGCAGTTTGCGAGGTCCCAGTATGAAATCTCGCAAGTCAGCACCTTCTTTAAGTAAAGTCAAGTGTTGCTTAATTTCAGGCAGTGTGGATTTCTGTAGCCACTCACGGCAACGTTTTCTTACACTGTATGTTGTTATTATCCCTGGATGTTGTCTCTGGGCATATCTTGGGTCTGGCCTGTTCTGTTTGAACCCCTGTGTTTTGTTCAGCAATCTATCTTGACAGTTATTAGTGTCTGTGGGCCAGATCAACCATTTTTTCCAATCAGGATTTGTTCTGTTGTGGTGTAAAATATGGGATACGTCTATCTCTACATCTGTAGTGCTATTAATATCAGGTATGGGCTTTGGAATAGACGGTTTGTTTAAGTTTTTTATCTTGGCTAGGCCAAGACAGGTTGTTTGTTGAATGGTGTCATTCAGGAATTTCATCTGTTCTGGGATCATGCAGGCTCTAAATAATAATTCTAAACATTGTACCTGCCAGTCTTTTGTACCCCAGATGGTTTTTGTCTCAATGTTGTTTTTCCAAAATTCAAAACCGAATGTAGACATTTTTTCATAACTTTTTTCAGAATAAATCAGTTTAGTGTTTGTCAACATGTTTTTCATTCCTGTCTTATTTAACATTTTAAAATAAAACGTTTCTGGATCACTGTTATTAAAACCTGAGAAGTATGGGAATTTCTCATAAAATGTTTTCGAGCTGCCTTTTGGCGGGGTTGGACAATGTTCCCATTGGTTATAAGTAAAAACATTTCTAGGATTAGCAGATTTATGCAAATAGTGATGCCCATAATGATTAAAGCAATACATTTCTTCATAATTTGATGAACCCTGTAAATAATCATGTTCTGTAAATTTTGCTGACATTTCTAAATCTGACATCATATTATTTATATTTTCAAAGTCCCAATCATCAGAGAAAGTACTAGGTGATACAAAGTCACTTAAGGAAACCTTGAATTGATATGGATACTTCAAGAGTTCAACCGGGCCATAGATTTCGTAATCAGTTTTGTCCCATACTACACCACCAGGTATAGGATTGGCTGTGATGTTCACTGATGACAGTTCTCTTTTTTCGATGTGAGAAGATCTGTGTGGCTTTAGAACCAAGGTGATGTTCTGACTTGCTGTGTCCATTGTACTATATTTTCCATCAATAAATCTACCCAAACATAAAACCAAAATCAGTCAGAGCAGGAGAAAAAGTACACCTAGCACAATCCATAATTCAATCCATGGTGAGAACATATATGTTTCTCCAAGTTGATGAAAGAGTTCTGTAATTTTTTCTTTGAGAGTTTTGTTTGCTGGCTTGTCTTCATGTTCATTTGGATCATCAGAAAAGTCATCGAAATTGATGAAGTAGCCAGATGCAGTTCTGTCAATTGTTGAAATTGCTTCCGGATTTTCATTAGTCTTTGGATCTTTCTTTGTTTCATTAGTATAGTCTGAGGCTTCATCATTGTAGACAGGTGTTTCTTGACGAACTGTTGCAATTTGGGTTTCAAGAGGCACAAGTTCCATGGCTTTGTTGCATAGTCCTTTTTTATTCACTGCAGGTTTATCAAATGTGATTAGTCTCTCAGTTTGAACCTCTTGGATTGTAGCAAGATTTGGTCTTCTGCTTTTTCTTGGGAGTCCACTGGGCCTACTACTTATTATTGGCCACATGATTGTGGTTTTACCAGGTCGATTGATACAACTCTGTTCTCCTTTTTACCAGCAAGGGGCGGTAGTACTACTGATCTTGTTCCGCTGACAGCTAAGGCAAGTACTGCTTTTCTGTAAGAAGGGCCAAATTCCTGCGTCACTGCGATCTTTTCTCTGATTATATCCCCAATCTTTGGAATCCAGACAGGTCTTGCTGGGACAGGTGGTTTTTCTTCAGTGGTCGTTGGCTTTAGCTTTGTGTTACTTAGACTTCTTCTTGTTTCATTTAAGTCCTGTAAAACAGCCAAACAATCTTTGATATCAAAAGTTTTTTGTTTCACCACTGAAGTGTGACTATCAAGATCATGAATGATCATTCTAGTACCAAACAAAAGTTCGTACGGAGTGATACCTCCTAGAGAATTTCTTGGCAGATTATTAAGACTACGTTGGACACTTATTAGATGTTTGACCCACCCGTCACCCGAACCTAATACCCTCGCTGTTATAGATTGCTTTATGTCACGTTTTTTTCTCTCCACTACCGCATTTCCCTTGGGATGGAATGGACTAGAGTACCGCAATGCAATGCCCATGCTGGCCATGGCCTCCTTGTAAGCTCGAGAGCTAAACGCAGGACCCTGGTCAGAATGTAGCATGCCAATTGCGTATGTGCCGATAAAGACTCGCAAATCTTTTATAACAGTTCTGGCGTCAGCCGAGCGCTGGGGCCACATCTAAATGAATCTCATATTAATAATTATGGGATCGCATTTCTCCGTGTGGATTTTTGCGTATAGATAGCCTAATGCTGTCTAATAGAGGAGTCCGAGCAAGTGTCTGGTCTGGTTCACAACTGCGATCTCTATTGCAGTTCTGACAATTCATTGCAAAGTTATAAATTTGGATGCTCATCCCCGGCCACTAGTATTCTGATTGTAGTTCTATTAGAGATCTCAAGATCTCTTGGTGCCTCAGACCCATTCCCATGTGTGCTTCTTGAATCAACTAAGCCCTCCGGTTCGTGTTTGGAATTACTCTATCCCCCACTCCAGGGATTTGAGCAAGAGGCACTGAGTTTGCATCAATTATGTATGTATTATTGAGTGGATAGTTGAGAGGTAATGCTGCATAGTAAGCATGGGCGCAAAATCCGTTCCGCTCGCGGATTTTTCGGATTTTCGGCAAATCCGCAATCCGCGAACTCTCGCGGATGTGGCGAAAATACGCAAATCCGTGCGAAGCGGATTTTTTGCTTGTGTTCGCACTGCTCGCGGTCCGCGGCGCGGGCAGCAACAATCTCGCACTCGCGAAAGTACAAAAATTACAATTGGGGAGGGGTGAAGGAAGTGGCCCAGTCTCCAACTTCCTGTTCCTGTCCAGCAAGCTCCTCCCATAGGGGTGGGGTGAAGGAAGTGCCCCAGTCTCCAACTTCCTGTTCCTGTCCAGCAAGCTCCTCCCATTGCTTAGTCCATTTCCTGGCCACTTTGATTTCGATCTTGACTGGGAAGGATTACTTTTTGTGGATGCTGCTGGATATTTGGATTTGAGGCCTTTTGGATTACTTTTGGATTCGAAATTTTATTTCACAAGGAAGTAAGTTGATGTTGTTTGTTTGTGGTGATTTTTGTGTGTGTTGCTTGTTTTTCGACTTTTTGGGGGGGAAAATCTGCAAGTTCGCGAGCTGAGGATTTTTTTGCTTGTGTTCGCACTGCTCGCGTCCCGCGCAGCAACAATCTCGCACTCGCGAAATTGTAAAAATTACAATTCTGCACGTGAATTGAAAACCACCAGGCTTAGTTATGGGTGCATGCATGATACAACTGTTTTGTTGAAATTTATTTTTAACATGATTCTGGCCAGGGCATGGATGGCATTGGATTGTGGTGATTTTTGTGTGTTTTACGACTTTTTGGGGTGGTGTTGGGGGCTTGCTATGTGGGTGGGGGCCATTTTATTGCCTGGTCCCGTGTGGGTGGGGGTCTATGGGCCATTTTTAAGCCAGTTTGTGTGCTTTGTGCCATAGGCCTGCACCCAGTGTGCTCTGATTTCATCCATTATGGCCAGGGGGCCCAGAATCGGTCTGTTCGCGGATTTTGCTGGTTTTTCGTCACGTTCGCGCCGTGAAGCAACAATCTCGCACTCGCGAAATTGTAAAAATTGCAATTTTGCACCAGAAAACCACCAGCAGGCAGCATAAGCCTTCTGAAACTTGATGGATGGCATTGGATTGTGGTGATTTGATTTGTGTTGTGTTTTTGGACTTTTTGGAGTAGGGGTTGGGGGCTGGCTATGTTGGTGGTGGCCATTTTGAGGCATGGTCCTGGCCATGTGGATGGGGGTCAAGCGGCCATTTTGAAGCCAGGCAGTGAGCTTTGTGCCATAGGCCTGCACCCATTTTGCCTTGCTTTCACCCATTGTGCCCAGGGGGAGTCAGTGGTACATGAAACTATAACCCTCTCTGTGTGTGCTCTCTTGGATCAATGTTAAATTCCTGTTTCCCAAAAATTTAGCAATTCTTAATTTTGAAATTTCCATATTGTGTGGTGTGCACGAGTGTATTCATAAATGCCTACTTGCAAACTATTTATTGAAGTGCTACATATGCAACATATATTTACTGATGTTCCTCTGTCTTCGTTTGCTTGTAGGTGCATAAAGTCAATAAATCCGCATCATCGTTGAGCATCAGTGCCAGGAAGAAGTCCTTCTGCGGCCTGTTGTTCCGACATCTGAAGAAGATGGCTCCAAAAAGAGGTGCCCGTAGGTCCTCTAGCAAGAAAGATGTCTCTACTAAGGAGAAGAAGAAGCAAGTGGCACCACTTACCAAGGAGACTGGTGGCACCACCACTAAATTTTTGTGGGGAAAACAAAGGCCCACCATGAGTGCTGGACAGGTAGCCTGTTTAGTGGTTACATCACCAACGACCAGTGATGTTGGCTCATCGCAAGAAAGTAGCAGCACACCATCAACACAGGTTGTAACTCATCTCACAAGTACTATTCAACAACCAAAGCCGCAACAACAACTGTATGGGTTACTAGTACAAGCACAAGTACATGCGCAAGGAGCTGTCCGAGAAGGAGCTGTCTGAGAAGGAGCTGTCCCAGAAGGAGCTGTCCGAGAAGGAGCTGTCCGAGAAGGAGCTGGCCGAGAAGGAGCTGGCCGAGAAGGAGAAGGCCGAGAAGGAGAGGTCCATGGAGAGTTGCAAGTAGCGATCAGTGAAGAGGCCCATGTAGCGGCGCATGGAGCGGTGCAAGTGCCCACAATGGTTGTTCTTCCAGAAGTAGGGGCACAGGAGGAAATTGACTTTGGAGCCGGGGTATCATGTCAGGAAGACGAAGGCACTCCTCCTGATGATTCATTTTCTCCCAGCTCCCCACCAAAGAAAAGATCAAGGAGTGTGTGTAGAAGTTCCTCTTCAAGCCCCGCTCCATCAGATGATGATCTGGATCTAGATTGGCACCCATCTCCGACGTCTGAGAGGGAGGCACACCATGAGCTGCGAAAGGTATCAAATGTTAAAAGGAAGGGCCCCGAAAAGCTCATACTTATGGATCCGAACGTCGGACTTGATGAAGTGGTTCATTCTGATGTTGATGAACAGGATGACAGCAATGACCTAGTCATCACACACGTCATTCCAGCCACACCGGCCATGCAGCAGACAGACATTTATACCCTATCCCGACGTCAGGCTGAGCGTGACCCTGGCGACGTGCCACTGGTAGCACCACCAATGCAGTCAAGTAGTACAACAAGTTCAACAAAACCTACAGCTCCCATATTTTCTCCCTAGAGGGGGACTCCATCCAGCTCGACTCCCTCAAGTAGGGTTTGCTGAAATAATTGCACAACCCAGTAGATGTCTGCAAGGCTCATCCACCACTGCTTCATCTGGCATTGGCAGTATCATCTCGTGCGCCAAAACAAGAGGTTTCAAGTCCCCAGTTTGGAACTTTTTTAGTGTCCATGCAAAGTATGATAACATAGCCGTTTGTTGCATTTGTAAGACTAGTGTTAGCCGTGGTAAGACTGGTACCAACTATGGAACCGGAGGCCAGATAGGTCATCTTGAAAGAAGGCACGCTGTCGAATGGTTTGCGCACCTAGCAAACATCAAGGGAAAGCAATCCCAAAGGGCAAGTGGCCAAAATATACCCATACTAGGTGTTTCATCTGAAGATGACGGGGAGGTAGAAGAAGCGTCAGACATGTGTCCGGTTGCACCCAGTACCCCTGGCAGCACCACACCCTCCGGAACACATAGGAGGCACACTGAGAGTCTGGGAGACACACCAATGCGGAAAATGTCAACACTGATCAGAAGTGGGTCGAAGAAGGCATCAGCATCATCCCGTAAATTTGTCCAGCACACCATTTCAGCCATGTTCTCCTCAGATGTGCAATTTCAACGCAACCACCCAATTGTACGCCTGTATAACACTAAGCTGGCTAAAATGCTAGCGGTGGACCTTCTCCCTTTTTCGTTTGTCGAAGGTGTGGGTTTCCTTGAACTCGTGGCAACACTGGCCCCTAAATGGAAGGTTCCTAGCCGGTTCTATTTTGCCAGGGTTGCTGTTCCAGCACTATATAAAGAGGTGCTTGAGTTGGTTGGGGCTGCTTTGCAGAAGAGTGCTGTTCACACTATACACCTGACAACCGACATGTGGACCAGTTGCCAAGCCCTTGATTACATGTGCATCACTGCACACTGGGTCTCTTTTTCAGGGGTTACAAAACAGATAAATGCAGGTGGTGACTTGGTCGAGATTTTTAAGGGTGCTCGTAAACATGCAACATTAGCCATGTTTGGCATGGAGAAAAGTCATACTGCAGCCAACATTTTGGATGACTTTAACAAAAAGGTCTGGCAATGGCTGCCCCCAAGAAAATGCAAGGTTGGTTATGTTTCTACTGATAATGGCAGCAATGTAGTTAGGGCCATGGAGGACGGTTTCTATTTCAGAGTGCCGTGTTTGGCGCACTGTATGAACCTTGTTGTGCAAAAGTTCTTGAAAAAAGAACTTGCAGTCGACAAAATACTGACCATCTGCAGAAGAATATGCACACATTTTAACCATTCGTTTAAGGCCCGGAAGGAGCTGAGGCGCAAGCAAAATGAACGTAGTATGCCAGTGAAAGCACTTATCCAGGAGGTGGCAACACGTTGGAACTCAACCTTCTACATGCTTGAGCGTCTGCATGAGCTGTTTCCAGTACTCAATGAGTATTTCTACAACCTGGGTGGTGATACGACAGAAATGATGCTAGCGGTGGAGCAATGGCAGCTAGTTAAAAGCCTGACAGACATGCTTCGTCCTTTTGAGGTCTTCACGCGTGACGTCAGCAGGGAGGACTGTTCTTTGAGCAAAGCTATCCCATTGTTGCTGAAGCTCGAGCACCAAGTCAAGGTGGTGTCTTCACAATTAAAAGATGCTGGAAAGAATGAAGCATATGAGTTGGCGCAGAGATTATTACAACGCCTAGTTAGCAATAAACGGCTTGTAAATATCAAGAAACAACAGCACTACATTTGTGCTACTATTCTGGATCCACGTTACAAAAAGCCATTGTTTGGCAAAGTAATAATTCCTTTTGAAACATCAGATGTTACAGAGTACAAAGGTTGGCTAGCTCAGTCAGCCATTCGTTTTGAAAGAGAGCGGAAGGAAACTGTACGAGAAGACAGTACTACTAGTGAATCAGCAGGCCATCAGGTGTCCCAAAAAAGCACTTCTGCATCTGTGCCTCTGGCAGAAGTGAGTGACTTTTCCACTAAGCCGTTAACCACACCAGCAACCGTATCAGATTCTGCACCAGGCCCAGGCGATATGTCTGAAGCGGATTGGCTAAGTGAGCTAGGGTTTCCTTGTCCCAGAAAGGACACAGAAGTGCAAAGTACAGGATTGCGGGAGGATATTATTTCAATGGTGCAGGCCTATCTGGATGACTCCACTGCGGTCAATATTACTGAGGACCCATTGGCGTATTGGCATGGGAAAAGAAAAATATGGCGAGAGCTTACCAACCTGGCTATCAATTACTTGTCTTGCCCACTCGCAAGCGTGTCTTCAGAACGTGTTTTTAGTTCTGCTGGTGGCATTGTGACTTGCAAAAGGTCCCGCCTCTTGCCCGCAAATGTGGAGCGGCTCACCGTGATAAAGATGAACCAGCACTTCATACCACCAGATTACAAAGTACGAGAATGCACGCAGGAAGAAGAGGACACCGACCTACCTGAGGAAAGTTCTCCTCAGTTACCAGAAGTACAACCGAGTGATGAATTAGCAGAGTATGAGGACGAGTTCTGCTTCCCTGACAGCGAGTTCTGAAAATGAGTCAATGACTCATTAACTGTAAATTTAGTCCTCCTTATTCACTTTTATTCCTGTGTGTCTGTCTTTCTTTGTTTAGCAAGTGCTTCATCACATTCACAACAAAACTGTAATCACCCCATCACAAGCAACAACAAGCCCATCAGCAGAACTGTCTTGATTTTGATGCCGCAGCATTCCTCATGTTCACAACAGTTAGTTGACAAGAACTCAGTCCTGGTCGTCTATCCTCCTCCTCCACTCATCCTATCCATTTCCCGTAATGCTGATGCCTGGATTCTGCACAATGAAGAAACTTACGTTGAGTCCCCTAAAGAGGGACTGGAAGTAGTGAGTCCTCATTTAAATACATTTTGCTAAGTGTGACTTTTTTTCCCCGATTTGCATTTTTGGCTGTTTGGGGGTGTCAACTGTCAAACTTGTTTGCGCTTGGGTTTACGGGTCTTGGCTGGGCCATTGCTGGCAAGGTCTATTAAGGGATGAAATTGGCCAGTTGTGGCCCTGCTGCAGAACGCTTTAGGACTCTGTGAATTCCAGGTGGAGCCAGCCCTCAAACACAAGTTACAGGTAAGATAAGCGTTTGGATGGGAGGTAGTATGATGGAGTGTTCGGAGAGGCGACAGAGTGACAGTGGTACTAGTAGTAAAGTCCTAGGGCTCTTGAATTAACAAACTCTGTGACAGGCATTTACTTTGGAAAACATTTGGCCTATTGCACGTGAACGTTTAGGCGTTATTATTGCTCGCTTGCCTGTCTTAGAGGTGCTGTCTGTGGGGCTTCTAGGTTTTTGTGGTGTGTGAGCACCGCTGCCACATTTCTAATGTTGAATGTTTTTTATTTGCAGAAAATCCACGCCGGGAAACTCCAGTTGTGGCCCTGCTGCAGAACGCTTTAGGACTCTGTGAATTCCAGGTGGAGCCAGCCCTCAAACACAAATTACAGGTAAGATAAGCGTTTGGATGGGAGGTAGTATAATGGAGTGTTCGGAGAGGCGAGAGAGTGACAGTGGTACTAGTAGTAAAGTCCTAGGGCTCTTGAATTAACAAACTCTGTGACAGGCATTTACTTTGGAAAACATTTGGCCTATTGCACGTGAACCAACACGATGACAGTGTTCAGTTAAATGAACTTACTGCAAAACCACCACCCACCAAGCTCAAAAGTAGTAAAAAAGCAGGTATGCTCAGATAAAGTTTGAAAAAGTATATTTATATCCCTAACAAAATAATCTCCCGCAAGACCCTCCCTAACCCCAACAAATAAATAGTACTTCAAAAGTCCCCAAAAAACCCAACTCCCAATTCCCACCCCCCAAAAGTCTCTAAAAAAGGGGCAAGGGACACTCTAGGGATGCAAGGTGTTGAGTTTGGCCTCCAGGGCATCATGCCTTAGGGCCAGGGCATCATACTTCTCCTGGAGGGTGGCATGATCTAAGCGGAGGCCCTCCACCACATTCTGATACTCGTTCCATTTCTGGACCTCCGGCTCTAGGTCGGACACTCTGCGGAGTGCACGGCGCAAGCGAGCCTTAACAGTACTGTGAGGTGCAGCCTTTGCTGCTCGGCGGTGGCGTCTTCCAGCACGGCTCCGGTTCGCTGGAGCACTGCGCTTACCGGCAGAACATGGGGTCACGGAGGAGGATGTAGATGTTAGATTTGATGCACTGGAGTGCGTGTCGTCCCCCTCCAGTTCCACCAGCCGCCGATATTCGGCAACAGTTGCTTCCAGCCTCCGTTGCCGGGCCAGTACAGCCAGCATACTCCTCGTCGGTTTTGAGGTTTTAGTATTGCCAACTATATGAAGAAAGAAAGACATAATATGTAACCAATGCTCTTTAAGAATATGATTAACACAAAATAATTCAGCAGGAAGTTGTGTCACAGTACAACTAGCAACTAGCCAGCGCAGTACAAAACTATTCAGGCCAGTATCATGGGCGTCCGCAGGGAGGGGCAAGAGGGGGGCGCTTGAATCACCATTTCCCTTCCCACAACTCACTTGTATCCTTGGTTTGATGCTCTTTCATATGAAAGAGATCTGGCAGAAGCCCAGGCGATATGTCTGTTTCCCTCTCTCTCTCTCTCTCTCTCTGTCTCCCTCTTTATGTCTCCCTGTGTCTCCCTCTACCTCGCTGTCTCTCTCTCTCTGTCTCCCTCCCTCCCTCACCCTCCCTCTGGCTCCCTCCCTCTCTCTCTCTCCTTCTGTCTTACTCTCTCTCTGTCTCTGCCTCTATCTGTCTGTCGGTCCCAGCCTGCTGTAATTACTATATTGTAATTTGTCACTGGGCCACCACTGGATACACATCATATCCTATCTAAGAGTCAGATAGTACCATGATCCAGCTTACCTGTACTCGCCACCGCCACTGTCTCCTTCCTCACAGTCTGTACTCTTGGTCCGACTCCTCTAGCGCCGCCTCCTCCCCAGAGTGATCCTCGGACTCAGAGTCAATGATCACCACCACATCCGAGCTGGCCCCGCCACCAGATGTTCCACCTACAAAGTAGATTTAAGAATGTTAGATTACACCACTCACTAGTATTTGGTCTATGAATGAAAAAATGTGAAAAGAACAGAAAAATTAATTGACTGTCTACTCTAGTCTAAAGTAAAAATGTCCCTCCTTCCAGGGAAGGCTGTTATCTTGCTTCACTTTTTTGTCACAATTGTTGAATGCTTGCTTAATTTTAACACACACCATTTTTCTCTGAACAGACAGAAACTGGACTTCTAAGGACAAGAGCAACATCAACTTCAAACCAGGTGAAAGCTCGGCTCGACCACAAGAAATGTGTTCCATTACTCATCAACTCAGCACCAAGCACTTTTCCATTTCCAACTAACTTTATTTTAATATATGTGTTTACTTAAACTTTTAATAAAGCTTTTAAACTTGAATAGACTCTGTGGTTTTTGGTCCTCCAGACTAGAGTGACTGAGCGAAAAGTTTTGCAATTTTTGCAAGGAGGAGTCCGTGCCGCTGACACTACCAGGTTTATACAGTGTGCCAAACACGCCACTCTGAAATATTATTACTCTGGTCTTTGGTGTCCATAGTTCGGTTTGTGGAGAATTGTCCCTGCAACAGTAGGATTATTGATTTTGCTCCTATCTAAACACTATTTCGAAACAATTAAATTAGGAACGCTTGGACAACAATAGGTCCTCTATATTTAAATGAAAACTTACTGGGGCCAGCAAAGGAGCACTCGCCGCCCTGGCCTGCATCCTCCTCCTTTGGAGCCACTGCATCCGATTTTTCGGTCCGCTTGCCCCTGGGCGGACCTGACGTACAACATGAAAGAATGAACAGAAAACATTGATGATTGCTGCTTGCCGATGTCCTTGTCAACCAAATCAAACATTTAGAAAGAACAAGAACCAACTATTTCATCCAAAATGAGGGCTACAAAGGAAGGACTGCACCTGAGCCTCTACTCTAGGGGCAGATTTACAAGCCCCTTGCAGCTCTTTTGCTCCATTCTTGCGTCAATTTTGTGACGCAGCGCCACAACAAGAGAGGCGCCATGGTGTGGCGTATATTAACAACGTGACGCATATGGGAGATGCATCCCATTCTAAAGCCCTGCGCCATTAGGGAGCGTTCCAGCGCAAGGGAGGGCGTTCCTGCGCAGGAACGCATGCTAAAAGTGGCTATGGGGAATATATAAAATTTCAATCAGTCATTTAGGACAATGATGCGTCACTGAAACCCTGCGCCTGCATGAAGCAGACTTACGGCTTGACGCAGCATTGCTGGAGCTGCGCCATCGTTGCAACGCAACTCCATCAATGAGCCGCCTTTACGGCACCGATGCGTAACGCTTCGGTGACGTTTTGGGACCATGGTGTGCCGCATTGTAAATACGGCGCACCATGGGTGGTGCTGGCGTGCCGCACACTTTGCAGGGATGCGCAGGTAATTGCTAATCTGACACTTAGGGGCATACTTACGAGTTCTGAGCTGGACACCTCCAGATGTGCACCAGAACAAATGCGTAACGCAAAACTAACCTTGCGTCACGGCAGATGCGCCGCTATTACAATGCGGCAAACCCTGGCGCAAGGGTAGGCAGATGCGTGACGCATCTCGTGACGAAAGAGGGGCGCATCTCTAGAGTCGCGTCGCGGGCGCGATGCAACTATAGCAATGCTCAGGGCTGCCCAATACTCAACATACCGCATCAGTCCTTACGCCTGCTTCAAGCAAGCAGGCATTCAGAATTGACATAGCAGCGTCGCGGAAGTGCCTGCGTTAAATCTTGTAGATTTCACGCAGGCACTTTTGCGAGGCGCACAGCTGCCTGACCGCCACCCCCCCCCTTGCGTGGGAACGCACCCATTGTGGCGCAGGCCCAGGCCTTAACGTGGCGCATCTCCTTAGATGGATCACGTTGTACATGACTCGCAGGGATGCGCCACGTTTACGTCGCTGTGCGTCAGGTAAGGCAGCGTAAACGTGGAACAAGGGGCTTGTAAATCTGCCCCTTTGTGTCTAGCATTATGCAGTTCTGTAAAATACACTCATACATTACTCAGCCCAATTAAATGAACACAAAATAGAAAACAAATAAGCAGTGGCACCGCCACAGAGAAGAAGAACAGTACACCTGAAATGCACAGAAGATTTTGAAATATTAATTTACCTCTCTTATCAATGTAATCAGCAGCATTATTGCTCTTTGTAAAAAAATTAAAGCAAACATTTGCAATATAACACAGTCACACAGAGCAGGAGAAAAAACAGAGTAGTGAGTGATGAAAAAATTGCTACTATTACTCACCAAGCCCGGGGACCTCCACTCCCAGCACGTCTAGCAGGTCACGCTCTCGGTCCAGGATATCGGTCCAGCGGTGGGTGACTTGATTGTAGGTGCGCTGGACCCCCGTGATCTTAAAAAGGGCCCGGCACACCTGCCCCCACCGCTTCCGTCGCTCCTGGCTGTTGGTGTAACCAGCAGCGATCCTGCCGCCTGCCGCGATGGTCCTGGGGATACGGCGCTGCAAATAAAAAACAAGTGCGCCCACCTCCTTAGGGCTGAAGATCTCCCGGGGCACCACCATTTCCGCCCTCAAGCGACCACACGGGAGCCGGGCACGGGCTGCGGTGCCCGTCTTGGGCAGCTTGACAGCTGTCTTGACCATGTTCTGGGCAGGTGTTAGCAGTAAAGAAGAGACAAAATGAAAAAGAATAAGATTAGGGAAGAAGGAAATAAAAGTTTAAAAAAGTAGTTGAAAAGTAAACAAAAGTAGCCTAAAACACAAAAATATAGATCTAGAAAAATAGAGGGATAGAAAATAAGTTAAATAGATCAAAAAAATATTAAAACAAGCAAAGGATGGCAGAGATATACAGAGGATAGAAACACCATACCCAGACACATAGGAATGAATGAAAAACAAGATGGCGGCCCGATCACGTGCGCGTAAGTAAGTTCGCACGCGATTTCTCTCGCGAACTCGTGCGAACTTGCATTCGCAAGGTGCTCATTGCGCGAGATTACACATAGCGGGCGGAAACGGAAATACGTCACGCAAACAAAATGGCGGCGCCCATACTCAACCTTGGGGTAACTCGCACGAGTTCGCGGCTTCCACGGTCGAGTTCGCACGACGCCGCACCTCGCGAATAGGGCGAAATTACCGAAAAACGAGTTTTGCAAAAGCAAAACCAACGAGCAGGTACAAAAGTTCGAGCTCATCATTTGTAACCATTTACCTGTAGTGCTTCCTGAAGGGGCACTCCAGAATCCGGTTGCCTACTTGCAACTATTGTGTGACCCTGCTCTGACAGTCACAGAATAGTTACAAGTATGCCATTGCATCCTGTTATTGCAACAAAAAGGAAAGGGAGCAGACAAGCAGGTGCCAGCCTTCATTAATGTCAGTTGGGGCAGGGCAGGTGTTGTTGTTTGCAAAACTTAGTGCAGGTGTGCTTGGCTGTGCCACAATAATGTACACTCACTAGTCAATCAGAGGGTGCTGTGATGACACCGAGGGTGGCATGGGTGTGCCAGCCAGAGGGTGGCATGGGTGAACCAGAGTGCCAGTGTTGACAGAGGATGGCAGTGCTTTGCTTTGCCCCAATAATGTACACTGGTGAACCAGAGGGTGCTGTGATGACACAGAGGGTGACATGGGTGAGCCAGAGGGTGGCATGAGTGACCAAAGAGAGTGCCAGTGGTGACAGAGGGTGGCAGTGATGAAGAAAGCCTTGCAAACAGGCTGGGCACGTAGAAACAACAAGTTCGCAAAACTGGCGACCCGACAAGTAAGTTCGCAATTTGCAAAATTGTACAAAACCCTCGCGAACTTGCAGAAACCCGTGCGAACACACCCCCCCCCAAAAAATATGCAAATCCGCGAGAATTCGTGGATTTTGCGAATTTTCGCAATCCGCAAATACGCAAATCCGCAAATTCGCGGATTGCGAATCCGCAAATTCCGCCCATGCTTACTGCATAGTCGCCTTTTACCGCCACCATGGTTTCTCCATCTATGTGTTTTTTAGAACGCTTTTTGGTAGCTACGGAAGCCGGTTGAACAGCTGCCGCTGTGGCTCTGTTAGCCAATGAATTCCCTTTAACGTGAATGCCATCACGTCGATGACTCGGTGTATGTATCACGTGAGTCTTTCGTAGTTCTTTTTGTAAAATAACTACTTGTTCCCATAGCTTTTTATGCTTTATTGAGGCACCTGTCTCATCTTTGTAACCGTTTTGAATCCAGGTCTGCATGCATAAGACCGGACGCAGTAATGCGAATCACACACTATAAGTGTGGGGAATTCGCGATCGGCATTTTCAAGCGCCATCTTTAAAGATCTTACTTCAGCTCGCTGAGCTGTACAGTTTCTGAGTGATTCAGTTTTGGTGATTATCGATCTAAATTTACCTAAGCGCCAGCGACCTTTGACAATCGCGCATGCTGCATTGTAATTTTGTTTTCCCACAACGTAGTGTTGTGCAAATCTGTCTGTGTAGATTAAACAGGTGTATTGTTCTAGAGGCAGAATTTCGATCGACAGAGGATATTCATGTTCGTATTCTAGATCTTCTAGTTTTTTCATTTTCGGATCAAAAGAGTGTTTCACGTCTGTTGCAGCAAGAGAATTTTCCCATTGTATCCATTTTGGATCTAATGCCACAGCATTTGGAATGCGTGGTTTTGTTACTGCCTCAAGGGCTGATACCGCTGTTAAAACAGATATGCTCCTCCCTTGGGCTTGAGCTCTTTCTTTTGCTACAGCAGTTTGAACCGCAGTCAGAATTTTTTCTGTAGAACTGAATTTCATTTCAGCTTGTGTGTACAAGTGTGATTTATAAGCTATTGGTACCGTTTCTCCCTCATTATAGGTCAGGTATGTGAATCCGCATCTTCCTGGGATGACTTGGATTACAAGGTTGCGTACATTTGCGCGTGTTTGCAGTTTTGTTTTAGCTCACATGTCTGTTTGTAACGATCTTAAAATTTCTGTGTGTTTCTGAGTCCAATTAATTGGTTTGAAATCAGGTTTTATTAATTCGTATAGAGGTTTAACCCTCTCTGCATAAGTTAGAATGTATGTTCTTCCAAAATTCAGGAAACCTAGAATTTGATTGTACGTTTTTCAGCGTTTTTGGAGCTTGGAGTACTGCACACTTCTCTAAGTTGTCTGCTAGGCTTTTGCCTTCACTTGATAATTCATATCCTAAAAACAGGACAGTTAGGTGGGCAATTCTTGACTTTTTAAAGTTGAATTCGTACCCTTCAGATGCGAACCCAAGTATGATGGTGTTCACTCTTTTCAAGTGAGTCTCCAGGTCATGGGCTGTGAGATAGATGTCATCAACATAAGATAATGCCCCATCATCATATATTTGTAGTAACTCTGTTACCCTAGCTGAAAATAATCCTGGGCTGTTCTTGAATCCCTGTGGGAGACGACAAAATAGTTTTTGGGCCCCATACTTGAGAAAGCGGTCAAATACCTACTTTCAGGTGCTATGTTTTGACAGAAGAAACCATTTGAAATATCTAATGTCGTTTTACATTTTTTGCGCACGATGTTATTCATTAGTGCTGCACTGTGTGAGTTTTGTACTGCAAATGTTTTGCAGGAGGAGTTTAGGTGTCTGTAGTCCAAGAATAGACAATATGAATCGTCTGGCTTGGAGACAGGAAACAAAGGATTGTTCATTTGTGAGGTGCATGTTTCAATCACACCCTTGTTTTTTAGCTTCTTGCTTAACTGGATACTGCCTTTGTGCAGTGGGTTGATTTATTAACTGAATTTTATGATGAGAAGAATCCTCATACCATCCTACATGATTTTTATATAATGCAGGGACTTGGGCTACTGCCCATTTTCTAGCATATGTATATTTTTTATGAATTGGAATGTGATTTGAGAAGGCAGGCATAATCATTTCAGTAGGGGACTGCTTACGAAACATGTTGACTAGGTAGCTGGCTAATGCTCTACCTCACAACCCCTTCTTAATGTTCCCAGCTAGAGAAGTGAATAAAATATTTTTTCTACTATGCCAGGGAATTTTTAAACCCTTTTTTATAATCACTTATTTGAGGTCCCTACACTTTCACTGACACCCGTGCACTTACACATAGCCACTGTCACAATATAAGTGCTCCCGCGTATTTCGTTTGGTCGTAGCACGCCCCGTCCCGTTATAGGGGCGGGAAGACCCCTATGATGAAGCATGACACTATTGGATTTTTTTAGTGTGTGAGGGGTATTTTAAAAAGCACATTGTGCTCTTGTCTTTCCATCCTTAAGAGAGAGCCTAGCACGTTGTTAGAAAAATCAAAACTAATATAAATATTATCACTTTTTCACTTTTTTGATAGAATCTCTTTGATTATAAAAGTTCCGCCAGGAGGGTGACTCTATCAGTACCTCTACGCTCCTCTTTTTGTTTTGGAATTACTGGCAGCGTACAGCTGCGGATGCTCAATTCAAATACCAGTACTTTCCTCTCTACCACTACAAGAGTGATTCTGCATTCCACGACAAGCTCTTGATTGATCAAGGGACCCCCGATTTCTACTAATACAACTCTCTTTGCTGTTAACAATGGCAGATTTGGGCCTAACTTTCACTGAAGACGAGATCTCCAACCCAATGTCATCTCTGGGAAGCTTTGAAGGACTAAACACAGCAGGCCCTTCGACTAAGAACAATGACTGGGATGAACTTGAGGAACTAAGAAGAACCCAGATAAAAACAGCACTCCATGGCCTACTAATGTCAGAATACCTTAAGGTAAACACTGCACCATCGGGGCTCGTAGTTCGCAATGAACCCTTTATTTTCCTACAGGATAAAACTTTCAAAATCGACTGGTCCAAAATTTCCTGGCGATGCACCAGGGATTGGATTGTTCTCATAATAAAGACTGCAAGTAGGCTGGCGAACGAACTAAAGATAGAAATACAAACTATAGAGATACGTATAAAAAGCTACGAATCACCAGCTGACATCAAGAAGTATCTTGATGCAATGAATAAATCATTAAATGAGTTCGAAACCACTCTCAAAAACAGTAAATATGAGAAATTAAACAAAGATAACAGTCGGTGGACAAAAGAAAGAGTCTATCCCTACATTAAGGACGATTACAAATCAACGAATGGCAACACCACAGATGACGAGACATCTGACTCAGGATCCAACAGCTCAAATTCCAGTCGAAACAAAAGTCCAGGATATCGGGGGAACAGGAGAAATTTTCGGAGGGCCAACTTTCGAGGCACGAGAGGATGGCACAATTTCAACCCTCCCATGATGTACCCCCCTCAACAACAGTATGGACCACCCCCATTTCAACATCCACAGGGACCCTTCCCCACTTGGGGATACCAACCACAAGAATATGGCTACTATGACCCTTCGGCCTCTTTTTTAGGGGCGCGCCAAGGACGGACGAAGGGGAGGAACCGGAGAGGGACCACGGTACATTGGAATACAGAAGAAGAACAAACACCCCGATTAGCGACAAGGAGCATGACAGGCGCCACAAAGAACCAGAAATGAGTCTGGTGGTAAATCTTTCCAACATCGAATTAACAGAACAACAAAAAGGAGTCCTGGAAAAGGGCTTGGGATATGTACCCACAGCAAACATGGACAAGTTCCATCTCTGCAAAGAGGTACAGGAATTTATGCGACGTCTAAAATTGCAGGTCTTTTTCAAGGACAAAGAGGACGAGACTGAGCATGGAGATAATAACCTGAGACCAAAGTCTAAGTTTACCCCCATGGACCATCTTCTTCCAATTGAATTATTGACATTTGAGAAGGCAGTAATGATGGAGTTGGAAAACATCAACCCGCTAGAAAAGCGTATCTTCCATAATACTACAAATGAAGAACGGAAAGCGTTACGAGACCTGAGTAATGACAAAAGGATTATAATCAAGCCGGCCGACAAGGGCGGTGCAACTGTCATACAGAGTATAGAAAAATATGACAATGAATGTAGGAGGTTGTTACAGGACACAAGGAACTATGAAGTTCTTCACACAGACCCAACGGAAAGAATAAAAACAAAGATTGGTACCATGGTAGAGGAGGCGTTGGCCCATGATTGGATCTCGAAAAAAGAAGGGGACTTCCTCTGCCAAAAGGATCCGAAAATCCCCTATCTATATACTTTACCCAAGATCCACAAAGACATGGACAACCCCCCGGGACGACCAATTGTCTCCGGCATTGGGTCCATTCTAGAGCCTGTCTCGAAATTTGCTGACGCATTTCTCAGACCGATGGTTCAAAAGACTTCCACCTATCTGAGAGATACCAAAGACGTTCTGAATTTGATAGAAGAAGTAGCCTTCGATCCTAACACCCAGCTATTAATTAGCTGTGACGTGGAGAGTCTGTACACCAGCCTGCCACATCAAGCAACTTTGGAAATTATAGAGGAGGTGCTCTTTGAAGACTTCTGGGAGTATCAGACACTGCGCAATGTGGTGATGGATTGCGTTTCTCTAGCATTGAAAGAGAATTTCTTTGAATACAACGGCACCATATACCTACAAAAACACGGTACCAGTATGGGAAGCACATTTGCTCCTAGTATAGCTGGACTGTACGTGCACCATCTGGAGATGACTAAAATACTGAACTCAAATAATCCCTTCAAATCCAACATCAAATTGTGGAAACGATACATCGATGATATCCTTATCATCTGGGATGGAGATGAAAGGAACTCTGAACAGTTTCTGTCATGGTTGAACCTACAGGACGACTTCCTGAGATTCACCAGTACAACCTCCAGGAGCAATTTAGTTTTCCTTGACCTAAACATCTTTCCGAAGAATGGGAGATTGATGACCACGACTCATTTTAAAGGCACCTCAAAGAATTGTCTTCTAATGTACAATAGCTTTCACCCCAGACACCTGCGGGATAACCTCCCATATGGTCAGTTCCTGCGTCTACGCAGGAACTGTACAGAGATTGAAAACTTTAGAAAACAATCGGAGGATCTGAAAAGGAAACTAAAGGCACGGATGTACCCTGATCGCATCATCAATCAGGCATACACAAGAGCAAAGAATAATTGCCGTGAAAGCCTATTGGAGGCAAAAATACAAAAAGTTGAAGAGAAACGACCAATTTGTGTAACCACATATAACATCAGCTCCAATTTGGTGACGAAAATCATCAACAAAAACTGGAAGATCCTGAACAGTGGAGGTCTGCAGATACCCAAACCTATGTTTGCCCACAAAAAAGCTCAGAGTCTAAGAGACGTCTTGGTCCACACGAGACCCAAATCGAACAATAACAGTGCACAAAGAGACCCGAACTTTGTCCAAGGTCACTACCCATGTGGAGGGTGCAAAGTCTGTGGTCTAACCAAGAAGAGCAAAAAACTAACATTCAATAATGGCTCTACCTGGGAACAAAGGAGTTTTAGTAACTGTAACAGTGCGAACGTCGTATACATGATCACCTGTCCCTGCAAATTTGAATATGTGGGAATGACGAGCAGGGCAGTAAAGATCAGAATAGGCGAACACAAAAGCACCATAAAATGCAGGAAGTCCAGCACTAAACTTACCAACCATTTCCTTGAAATGAACCACAAACCAGAAGAAATTCAATGGACAGTGATCGAAACAGTCAGCAATGAAAGATCCCTGTTAGAGAAGGAACAAAGATGGGTGTTTCGCGTTCAGTCACATAAAATTGGGCTGAACGACGATATCCCCTGGGCTCAACTATAATGTACCCTCTCGGGAGTGGATTTATTCACCACCTAAGACAATTTTCCTCTAGCTAATTTAAGGAAATGCCATGTTTCACAAAAACAACCATGGTAACTAGGGATGTGCTCCTCTTCTGATGATTCCACTACAGCTACTACACAGATCATGGACCAAAATAAAAACCCCCGTGAATCCCTGTTTTTTTCTGACCTTCTGGTACAGACATAACGAATGTAATGAGGCGTGGAACGACCATAGTTTCTTTAGAAACAAACAAATGTCGCTACATATATTAATTAGGAATTTGCCAACCTTTTAATAAATTTATTACACATGTAGTGCGATAAAAACTAAAATATTGGGTCTGTCTGATCTAATAAAGGAAAGTGTAGAAAGACTATCGTCCTTATCCTCACATCGTGCCATTGGGTGGCGGCCATTTTGGGAGTTTTGCGCTCTAGTCCACACAACAATGCCCGATGACAATGCGGAAATGAATGCCTCTTAAACAACAGGAGACACACAAGCCCGGCATTCCTCGGAGCAGCACGGGGGTGGGAATAATGATTCTTTTCCTCGCCGGACATGTGAGTAATAGACTCCGACCTCGAGTCTTTAAAAAACGGGTCACGGGGGCAGACAACAACCTTTGATTTTGCTCTTTTTTTTAAACCAAGGTGCGGTTTTGTTTTTACAGTAACCGCGGAGAACACCCCTCGCCTGCAAGCTCATGGGGCATTAAGAATAACTGAAAAGAGTACGTATTGTAGTATTAACGAAGCCTCAAAAAACACAAATCGTTTTCTTTCCTTTGGTCTCATGAAACCATAAGCGAAGGAGGTCCCTTCCGATTTGTTCCTATTTTTTCAATTGCTTGTTCATTGGTAATGCATGGAGTCGTGACTGTGTGTGTGTATGATGAGATGACAGTGGAACCGAGTATTTTGAGGTCCCTGTTGATATCCAGCGACAGGCAGCTGGCTCCAACAAATGTGATATCCTTCCCCATTTAATGTATATTGGGGTACGATGGCCTTAGATATATAAGGCATGCTGGTACACAACCAATTGTTTGTATTTACCGATTGGATTGCGATGTCAACTTACACATATATGTTGGTTTTCTCTCTTTTTTCTTCTTTCCACAGAGACCACAATAGGTCCTTTTTTGGCACTATTTGTATCATTTTTGCTTCATCGGGCCAACTCATGCCCCGAAGCACAAACAGTCAGCTTATTTTTGCTGTGCTGTTTGTAGGACAGTAGGCATATCTCTTTAGAAACTGAAGATATACCAGTAGGGATCGCTTTTTGGTCCTGATGAGTAAGCAGTAGGGGACTGCTTACGAAACATGTCGACTAGGTAGCTGGCTAATGCTCTACCTCACAACCCCTTCTTAATGTTCCCAGCTAGAGAAGTGAATAAAATATTTTTTCTACTATGCCAGGGAATTTTTAAACCCTTTTTTATAATCACTTATTTGAGGTCCCTACACTTTCACTGACACCCGTGCACTTACCCATAGCCACTGTAACAATATAAGTGCTCCCGCGTATTTCGTTTGGTCGTAGCACGCCCCGTCCCGTTATAGGGGCGGGAAGACCCCTATGATGAAGCATGACACTATTGGATTTTTTTAGTGTGTGAGGGGTATTTTAAAAAGCACATTGTGCTCTTGTCTTTCCATCCTTAAGAGAGAGCCTAGCACGTTGTTAGAAAAATCAAAACTAATATAAATATTATCACTTTTTCACTTTTTTGATAGAATCTCTTTGATTATAAAAGTTCCGCCAGGAGGGTGACTCTATCAGTACCTCTACGCTCCTCTTTTTGTTTTGGAATTACTGGCAGCGTACAGCTGCGGATGCTCAATTCAAATACCAGTACTTTCCTCTCTACCACTACAAGAGTGATTCTGCATTCCACGACAAGCTCTTGATTGATCAAGGGACCCCCTATTTCTACTAATACAACTCTCTTTGCTGTTAACAATGGCAGATTTGGGCCTAACTTTCACTGAAGACGAGATCTCCAACCCAATGTCATCTCTGGGAAGCTTTGAAGGACTAAACACAGCAGGCCCTTCGACTAAGAACAATGACTGGGATGAACTTGAGGAACTAAGAAGAACCCAGATAAAAACAGCACTCCATGGCCTACTAATGTCAGAATACCTTAAGGTAAACACTGCACCATCGGGGCTCGTAGTTCGCAATGAACCCTTTATTTTCCTACAGGATAAAACTTTCAAAATCGACTGGTCCAAAATTTCCTGGCGATGCACCAGGGATTGGATTGTTCTCATAATAAAGACTGCAAGTAGGCTGGCGAACTAACTAAAGATAGAAATACAAACTATAGAGATACGTATAAAAAGCTACGAATCACCAGCTGACATCAAGAAGTATCTTGATGCAATGAATAAATCATTAAATGAGTTCGAAACCACTCTCAAAAACAGTAAATATGAGAAATTAAACAAAGATAACAGTCGGTGGACAAAAGAAAGAGTCTATCCCTACATTAAGGACGATTACAAATCAACGAATGGCAACACCACAGATGACGAGACATCTGACTCAGGATCCAACAGCTCAAATTCCAGTCGAAACAAAAGTCCAGGATATCGGGGGAACAGGAGAAATTTTCGGAGGGCCAACTTTCGAGGCACGAGAGGATGGCACAATTTCAACCCTCCCATGATGTACCCCCCTCAACAACAGTATGGACCACCCCCATTTCAACATCCACAGGGACCCTTCCCCACTTGGGGATACCAACCACAAGAATATGGCTACTATGACCCTTCGGCCTCTTTTTTAGGGGCGCGCCAAGGACGGACGAAGGGGAGGAACCGGAGAGGGACCACGGTACCATGGGGCATTAAGAATAACTGAAAAGAGTACGTATTGTAGTATTAACGAAGCCTCAAAAAACACAAATCGTTTCCTTTCCTTTGGTCTCATGAAACCATAAGCGAAGGAGGTCCCTTCCGATTTATTCCTATTTTTTCAATTGCTTGTTCATTGGTAATGCATGGAGTCGTGACTGTGTGTGTGTATGATGAGATGACAGTGGAACCGAGTATTTTGAGGTCCCTGTTGATATCCAGCGACAGGCAGCTGGCTCCAACAAATGTGATATCCTTCCCCATTTAATGTATATTGGGGTACGATGGCCTTAGATATATAAGGCATGCTGGTACACAACCAATTGTTTGTATTTACCGATTGGATTGCGATGTCAACTTACACATATATGTTGGTTTTCTCTCTTTTTTCTTCTTTCCACAGAGACCACAATAGGTCCTTTTTTGGCACTATTTGTATCATTTTTGCTTCATCGGGCCAACTCATGCCCCGAAGCACAAACAGTCAGCTTATTTTTGCTGTGCTGTTTGTAGGACAGTAGGCATATCTCTTTAGAAACTGAAGATATACCAGTAGGGATCGCTTTTTGGTCCTGATGAGTAAGCAGTAGGGGACTGCTTACGAAACATGTCGACTAGGTAGCTGGCTAATGCTCTACGTCACAACCCCTTCTTAATGTTCCCAGCTAGAGAAGTGAATAAAATATTTTTTCTACTATGCCAGGGAATTTTTAAACCCTTTTTTATAATCACTTATTTGAGGTCCCTACACTTTCACTGACACCCGTGCACTTACACATAGCCACTGTCACAATATAAGTGCTCCCGCGTATTTCGTTTGGTCGTAGCACGCCCGTCCCGTTATAGGGGCGGGAAGACCCCTATGATGAAGCATGACACTATTGGATTTTTTTAGTGTGTGAGGGGTATTTTAAAAAGCACATTGTGCTCTTGTCTTTCCATCCTTAAGAGAGAGCCTAGCACGTTGTTAGAAAAATCAAAACTAATATAAATATTATCACTTTTTCACTTTTTTGATAGAATCTCTTTGATTATAAAAATAATCATTTCTTCGCCATGTGGGCACTCCCTGACAAACTCTGGTGGCCAGTTTTTTTCTGCTAGAAGGATATCATAGCCTTTAGATAGGTTCTCCCAAAAGAGACCCCTTATTTTCCTAGTTTTTGTCCCCCTCTATATGTAATTTTATTTCATATAATTTATGGGGCACGCTAACTCTGGTGTCTGCAGTTTCCACTTGAATGTATTCATTCGAGTCTACTGTCTCCAGAAGATTCATCAGGATCTTGCCAGCTATGGTCACTTCTGCTGCGCTGTCTAGCATTGTCTGAGCCCATTCTACGTTTTTCAGTTGTGTCCTCAGAATCCTCGGCATGTTTTATTTTAATACTAGCTACCTTCTTCTTTGGAAATTGTAATTTTTTACTTTGATGAGCAGGTTCCTTGTCTTTGGACTTGACGTGCTCTTCTTTGTGTTCTGACCGTCCTCTTCTTTCTGATTTCTGTGAGGAAGTCTGAAAAGATCGAGAGGGACGTGTATCAATATCTTGATATCTGTCAGGTTTTCTCAAATTGTCCCTATTTCTAAGGTTATATCTTTTTTCAGAGGGCTCCCTGTGGGGAGACTTGCCTCCTCGTCCTGGAGATCTATCTCTCCGTTGAGGAGACCTTCCTCTGGACTGAAATTATTTTTATCTGGGAGTATTGAGATTATTTTTAATAAAGGTTTTTTCAGGATTTTCAGTTAATTGTGGTTTTAGTGGTTTCCCACCCAAACTATCTCAACCTAGTTCTTCATAGGATTTTTCAATTATTCTGGCAAGTTCAAAAGGTTGTTCTGCTATATTTGTTTCTTTTAATTTCTGGCGGATCATTGTACCGTCAATTGTTAATTGAACTAATTCTCTATATGCTTTTGTTAATTCTTTTAGTTTAACTAAAAGTTCTTCGCCTGACATTTTTTCAATGTCGGGATGTGTGTAGCCGGCTGGAACTGGCCATGTGGCTCCTGGTCTACCTAGTGGACCGAGCCTGGTGAAGTGATTTTGATATTTTAGGGTGCCATTAAACCAGAGCAGGTGCTCTTGGTATGTTAGTGGAATTTCAACGTCCTCGAAAGGGGCGTATTCCTCTGGAGATTCCTCTATTTTGTAATAGTGAAAATCGTGTATTATTGGATTTGCTTCAGGAAAATGTATCCATGAATAGAATACCTCTCTCTGCCGATATTCATGGGCCTCTACCACAAATATGACTGTACCACCTCTTGATGATACTCCATTTTCTACAAGTTTCATAGTTATAGTTTTCCTTATATATACCGGAATGATTATAGCATTCAGGTCTCCATTTTGGAGACTTGCGTCTTCCGCTAAAAGTTGAGCTGCTATTCTAGCTCTCTCCCTTTCATCGTCACTTTCCGACATTTTACTGACAGAAAGTTTGCAGAGCAAGTTTCAAGGAAACAAAGATTAGGTGCACAATATTTAGGAACACTGTATCCTTCAACGTTGACTAAACCAAAAACTAATACATAGGAATCTCTTCCTACTAAGTTCTGGCGGATATTAACCTTTTACCCACTCCAGACGTCTATTGGAGTTTTTACGGAAAAAAGGGTCTTTGTGAAAAGCACGACTAAGTTACTCTAGCACCTAGCGTTAAATTATCGCCTTACCAAACGTTGGGCGTCATGTAGTGTAGTTCCTATATTCCCAATAGGCTCTGCGCATTGGAATAACATAAACAATAGTTTAGACGTAGGACTGAGGTCGACTAGGTCTCTATTGAATATGTTAGACTTAATTATGAATGCCAGCTATCTCAGAGGTCACTGGAAACTTTCTCGAGTGAACAGGAAGGAGTTAACTTTCCTGAATAGACAAGAAGGGATTAGTTTCTGACAACCGCATAAACATGACAACTTTGCTCCCTCCAGAATAAGGAGTATATCTCCAGCGTCGCAGAAACAATAGATGGCTATTGCACCTAGTCAATCGTGCATCCTTAGTTTCACCAGGAGTGCAGAGAAATAGAGAGACAGGCGTTTTCAATAAAAGTTGTTATTTATTGAGAAGTCCTCTTTCTCATGCAAGAGAAGTGAATTGCCACAATTGCAATACTTGTCATAAAGTAAAGTGCGTACAGTAAAAAGAGTATTATGAAATAATACTGTAAAAGAATGTATATGGTTTCTGAGCCATATGATACTTAAAACGGATAAAATACATGCTATGATAAAATTTGACTAAACGTACTCAACTGGTGTTTCTAAAATACACCTACCCCGGTGTACCTAACCTAAGCCTAGTACGTGGAAAGGAGTAGATGAGTTAAGATAGTTTTGCCAAGAATCTGAATCAAGAATTCTCTAAGGATCTAATCAGCTCCGTACCTTGGTTTAGAATGAAGGAGGTCTTGTATCTCTCTCAGGACTCGATCTCCCAGCAACCCGCAAGGGTGACTGGAAACACTGGAGCTGGATTTCTCGGCAGGAGAAAAGACAGCGTTTCTCTCAGTGCGTCAATGGGAGGGTCGGCTTCCTTCAGCACTCGCATCAGCTGGGCGTCGAGCAAGTAGATAGCCGATCTACTCTAAACTACCGTGTGTTTGCTTAAGGCAAATGCTGGTATATTTATACCTGGAAGGTGCCGAGTTTGACGTAAGGTTGGACATAGGACGTCACTAAGAACTTACAGTTCTTTCTGGACTCCAGGAGTTCTTGGACAAATCAAAACAAAAGCAGGGGGAATACCCGGGCTACTGGAGGCTTGGTTTGTTTAAAGAACGTGTTATACTTTCTAGGAGTCTAGGGGAGTAGCCTTGCCGTATTTGGACTGCATTGACTATGACTAAATATGGATATGATTCTTATGCCTTTATAAGGATATGATTTGTTATAACCACATAAGGGCATGAATCGGGAATATTTAATTAGGGTCCTAGATACATTCACAACAGTGCTCCCTACTGAAAATGTATGTACTAATTGACTATTTGGTTTACTTGTCAGACCCTAGTATAGTGCACCAGTATTGCCCAGGGCTTGTAAATCCAAATGCTGCTAGTGGGCTTGCAGCACTGGTTGTGCCACCCACAGAAGCAGCCTTTTAATGTGTCTAAGGTCTGCCAGAACCTGTGTGCAGTCTGTGTGCAGTCTGGTACTGTCATGCTGACTGGGCAAGTGCACCCAATTGCCAGTCCCTAAACCTTCCCTTTTCTTCATATCAGACACCCCTATGGTAGGCCCATGGGCAGGGTGCATTGTAAGTATGAGGTAGGAGAAGCCCTGATGTGTGTGGCATATCATAAAAGTGAATTACAGCCATTTTCGTTTTTCACTATTGCAATGCTACCTGTTCTCCATAGGTCAGAATGGGCTGTTAGAATGAATACATGTTATAATCCTAACTGACTCAGCGAACATGGTAGAAATTCGAGTTAAGAATGCCTGAACTCAGAATGATAAAATACATCTTTTAGTGAAGTTGGTTTTAACATTCTGTGTTTGAAAATACCACTTTTAGAAAGTAGGTATTTTCTTGTCTAAACCTTTCAAGCCTGCCTCTGCTAGGTTGTGTAGTCCTTTGTCTGGGATTTGTGAGTGACAGGGCTGAGGATTCCAAGAGACAGTATGAGTCAGCCCAGTGGTGAAAAGAGAGATCTGCATCTAGATGGGAGGGAGGAGCTGCACCTGAACCTTGAATAGGGCTTTGCCTGCCTTCCACAATGCTGGCTCCACCTCCTGGGGTGCGGCTGATGTCTCTGCCCTGCACACTGAAAGAAGAGAAGGAATCCTGTAAACAAAGTGCTCCAGGGCTGTACTTGCCTTCCGCAATTCTGGCTCCACCTCCTGTGGGGCGTCTGATTTTTCTGCCCTGCACTGTGAAAGGAAAGGAGAAGTCTGGTAAACAGAGTGCTTCAGAACTGGTTTGGACTAGGCAAGGCCCCTCTCCCCTAAGAGAACAAAGGATTTTGGGATATAAATATTGGAACCCTGATCCCAAGAAATTAGATCACCTTTGGACTAAAAGAAGGAACCTCTGCTGAGGAGAGGAACCTAAAGAAACTGAGGAGAGACTATTCCTAAGCTGAAGTGCTGCTTAGCGGATTGGCCTGCAGTGGTTGCCTGACTGCCAAAGAGAGGAAAAAGGACTTTGTGTGCTTTACTTTCAACTTGTGAAGGATCTCCAAGGGCTTGGAAAAGAGCTTGCCTCCTGCTGAAGTCTCAGGGACAACAGACGTCACCCCCCCAGCTCCCCAGAGTTCTTGTGGAAGTGCCTGCTGCTGTTTTGGCCCTCTGAGGAACTGCGTGTCGCAAGGAGCTGGAAGCGCAACTCAACGAAGCTGAAGCGTGTCGCCATCGCTGCTGCTGTGGTCGCACTTCTGAAAAAGGGTGTCGCCGCTGGAGTTGTCGCACTGCACTGCATAGAGAGTAGCGTCTTGCAATGAAGAGGAAGCGTGTCGCCATCGCTGCTGCCTGCCGTCGCACTTCTGAACAAGGGTGTCGGCCCTGGAGTTGTTGCACTGCACCGCATCGAGAGAAGAGTCAAGCAACGAGGAAGAAGCGCGTCGCTGTTGCCTGCCGTCGCACATCTGAACAAGGGTGTCGCTGCTGGAACTGTCGTATTGCACCGCATCGAGGAAAGCACCTCGCATCCCAAGAGAAGCTCGCCATCTTCGGAGCTGCTGCCGTTGCATTTCTGAACAAGGATGTAGCTGCTGTAGTTGTCGCATTGTGCAGAAGCTTCAATCAAACTGGGAGAAGAGTGTCGCAGCTGAAGCTGTTGCCGTCTCACTTCTGAACAAGGGTGTCGCCGCTGCAGTCCACACATTGAACCGAGAACTTCTCGCATCCCCGGAGAAGCGTCCTCCATCTGGAAGATCTTCACTTCTTTATTTCTTTGCACCGGAACTTTGCCGCATTTCCATCGCTGGGACATTGCTTGTCGTGGAAGTGCAACGCATCGTAAGGTACATTGACGCAAAGTGTTGCATCTTAAGAACTGAACTGAACTAAGCTAAAACTACAATCGTAAAGTAACAGTATTGTGTATTTTTGTTGTTTATTGTCTTGTGGTAAATCCATATAAAGTATACTTCTTTTTTATATAAAACCTTGTGTGGTGTCCATCTGTAGTGTAGTCACTGGTTTCCTGTATGTGGTCACACATGCTTTACACATGAAGACAAATCCTGTGCACACGTTTTCAAATTACTAGGTTCTTCAGTGAGAACCCGATGAGTTGGACAAAGTTCAATCAACGAGGTCGAAATCCAGCAAAGTTAGGTGTGTGTTTATAGTTCGATTTTGATATGTTCATATGAAATACAACTAGCCGACACGTGTTTCGTCACACCATGTGAAGGATGTGACTCTTCAGGGCTGTTGGTTTCACAAGGATAACGAAATGGCGCGCCGGTCCGGTGAGTGACATGACCAGGCTGCGTGGCTGGTAGAGGCAGAATGCATCTAAAGGGTGAAGTAACCTCTGTATGGCAATGACTGTCAATGAGTGAAAGCCTCAGAACGGTGTAACGGAACACATGTCGGCTAGTTGTATTTCGTATGTACTGATCAAAATCGAACTATAAACACACACCTAACTTCGCTGGATTTCGAACTCGTTTATTGAACTTTGTCCAACTCATCGGGTTCTCACTGAAGAACCTAGTAATTTGAAAACTTGTTCACAGGATTTGTCTTTATTTGTTTGGTAGGGGACTCATTCCTTACCTATGCAGGGGCTGTTTACTGTCTGGGTTTGTTCCCCTGACCTGTTTGCACCGTGCTATTTGAGCAAGTACAAAATCCACCAATCTTGTGTCCGCTAGAGCGCCATTTCTTCCTGTCTCTTACCGAAACTCAATCTCTCTTCGCGACACATGCTTTACATACTGCCACTGAGATAAGCCAGTCTGCTCGTGCCAAGCTACCAAGGGGGTGAACAGGGGTTATTTTTGGAGTGTACCCCCTTACCCTCACTAGAGGCAAGGGTCCCTATTTGTCACAAGTACCTACCTGTGCCAACTAGAGACCCCCAAATCTAACACAATTAAGATCATAAAAGTACCTAGGAAATATTTTAATGCAAACCAATAAACTAGATAACAATTCATTTCTAAATTTGTCCTCAAGATATCAGAACAGTAAACATTTTGAGTGTCCCAGAATAGACAGTAACGTGATATCCAGTATCTCCCCAACTAAAAATTTACAGATAAAAAACAATCTGGCCAGAAACTGGTACCGCGCTAATATTGGCAATTTCTGCTCATTATTAACTGCCAAGAGCCCTTAAAGCACAGGAATCCCTCCACATCCAGGCAAAAGGTATCAAAGCTTGGCTTGAATCAGCTAGTGATCGCATTGCCCCCTTTAAGAAAATCAAGGATTTTGGGATATAAATATTGGAACCCTGATCCCAAGAAATTAGATCACTTTTGGACTAAAAGAAGGAACCTCTGCTGAGGAGCGGAACCTGAAGAAACTGAGGAGAGACTATTCCTAAGCTGAAGTGCTGCTTAGCGGATTGGCCTGCAGTGGTTGCCTGACTGCCAAAGAGAGGAAAAAGGACTTTGTGGGCTTTACTTTCAACTTGTGAAGTATCTCCAAGGGCTTGGAAAAGAGCTTGCCCCTTGCTGAAGTCTCAGGGACAACAGACTTCACCCCCCAGCTCCCCAGAGTTCTTATGGAAGTGCCTGCTGCTGTTTTGGGCCTTCTGAGGAACTGCGTGTCGCAAGGAGCTGGAAGCGCAACTCAACGAAGCTGAAGCTTCGTTGAAACAAAAAAGCTTCCTATGTAACACTGCTCAAAGAATATAAAAATGCTATCCTCCAGACTAAACTTTGAATAGTTAAGGAGGTAGGTCCCGGGACGTAGGGTCAGCTGGACCGTATAATATATTTTGAAAGAACAAAATGCCAACCCCACCACTTTTCAGGTGCTCATAAATCTGAGCAAACAAATCGAACTAGATTCCAGATTTGTTCGGTATATTTTATTTATACCCTTTACTTAGAAATTTTAGACACTTAAAACAAAGTGATCCTATGTTTGAGAAAGACACTCAACATATAACAATACAAAAATCACAAATACATAAATATATTATTTGAACAAACAAAAATGATATTGTACACCTTTTCTTATTGAACAATAGCAAACAGTAAATCTTTGCACATATTTAAAAAAATCAATATTTCAACTCAATGATAGAGACACGTTCAAAGAAGAAATCGAAGAACACAAATCAATTCGGAACATTAATCAAATTCAGAAATCAATCCTGTATGTTTCATGTTTCTTTCTATTCTGCCAAATAGAAAGAAACATGAAACATACAGGGTTGAGTGTCTAAAATTTCTAAGTAAAGAGTATAAATAAAATATACCGAACAAATCTGGAATCTAGTTCGATTTGTTTGCTCAGATTTATGAGCACCTGAAAAGTGGTGGGGTTGGCATTTTGTTCTTTCAAAATCCTCCAGACTAAAGCAGAATATTTCTCTTCAAAAATCATAAACTCGGCCAATAAGTCCAAAGATATCTTTTCCATACACGACAAACTCACTAATCCGGACAGCGTCATGGCGAAACCTGTTCCCTCGCAATCCTTATGCGACTCGCTCAATTCCTGTATCATAGAGAAAATCGCTACGATTAAGGCCTGTATACCTCCCCCATTTCCACTATGGTTCCCTCAGTCCCCTGTAAACATTAACTTGTATTTATTCAAATCCCCCCAATCTTAAAGTCAAACTTTTTTGCTCTACTAAAAAAAAGTTAGTTCTGTTTCCCCCACTGTTTGTTGCCCGCCTCACATTTTACGTGAAGCTTTCCTCACTTGTCCGGACCCTCCCCTTTCATTCCTTAATAAAATTCCCTTAAACTTGGTATTGTCCCTAACACCTTCAGAAGTGCTGACATTTTCCTTTTTTTGAAGAAACCCAACTCTGATCCCTTAGTGCTCAGCAATTATCGCCCCATCTCCTTGCTACCTTACCTAGGGAAAATCTTAGCAGATCATGTGGCAAACTGTCTGAGTTTGTTCATCAAACAATCTCATTTTCTTGACTCATCAGGCAGGATTTAGACCTGCACATTCAACACAGTCAGTACTCCTTGCAGTTATGGATGAGCTCAGAAGGGGGGCTGACAAGAGCCTCACCCAGGCCTTGGTACTACTGGATTTGTCATCTGCTTTTGAGATGGTAGATCATGGTCTCCTGATCGACTGTGTCAGTAAAGCCAGGATCCAGGGTCCGGCGTTGAAGTGGATTTCCTCCTTTCTTAGCAATCGATTTCAAGCTGTTCGCTTTGCTAATTTTCCCTCCTGAAAAATGAACCTAACTTGTGGGGTTCCCCAGTGGTCTTCCCTTTTGCCCCTCTTGTTTAACTTGTACCTACTACCTCTGGTCTTATCTCATCATGAAAGAAAGGTTGAAACCTTTAATTATGCTGATGATCTACAGCTGGTGCTTGAGTGGAGAAGTGTGGCTCAATGGTTAAAGCGGCAGACCCTGATGCAGAGGTCTGGCCCGGGACCAGGGTTCAATTCCTGCCTCGGTGGGTCTTGGGCTCAATTTCCCCGGGCCTGATAATTCTCGCCTCGTGCCTACTCTAACCATGGGTCCCACTCTGCAACTCTGGGCAATAGCTTGCTTAATCTCCACAACGGCCCCAACAGCGCTAGGATGCCTGGCTTCACCTTGGGGGTGCCCAGGAGTGGGCACTTCACAGGGAAAGACCAGGAAGGGTTCCACAGCGGTAGGTGTACAGCGCCTTGAGACCCCTTCGGGGGTGATTCATGCGCTATATAAGCACTAGATTTACATTTTTTATTTACATCAATTCTTCCACTTCCTCAGTGTTCAATTTCCAGTCCACTCTGAGCTTTATCAGTGACTGGATGTATGATAACCAACTGAAAGTAAACCCTGATAAAACTGAGCTTATTCTCACAGGTGGACCGGCAAACCTGTGGAATTCTACTTTTCAGCCTCCTTTGCTGGGTAGCCCATTACCAGCAAGCTCTGTCAAGAGCTTAGGGATTGTGACCAGTAACGACCTATCCATGAAGGTCCAGATTGGCTCAGTGGTCTCTGCATGTTTTTTTCACTATCGTAGAATCCGGAAGATCAGCAGATACTTGACCACTGAGGCCTTGACCTTGGTTACCCTAGCCTTGGTAATCTCGCGTATCGATTACGCCAACTCATTATATGCTGGCATTCCCGCATATCAATTACAACGATTACAGTTGGTACAAAACCATGTGGCCAGGTTAATCACCCACCAGCCTAGACAACATCATGTTAAACTTCTGATGAAGAGCCTACACTGACTTCCAGTGGCTAAACGCTATGCATTTAAGCTGGGATGTACTATATTCAAAGCCCTAGCTGGGAATGGCCCAGCCTTTATATCCTCAAGGATCCAGCACTATATCCCTTCCCGGGAACTGAGTTCGTCCAATCTAAATCTGTTGACCACTCCCTCTTTTAAACGCAAAAAACATGGGGGGCTCAGATTTGTGTTCGTGGCCCCGCGGTTTTGAAACTCGCTCCATGTCAAAGTGAGGTTGGCAATCCCTTATGCACTGTTCAGGAAAATTCTTAAGACCCATTTATTTTCCCAGGCATATCAGTAAGCCAACTGTCCCGTTGATGCAGCTTCTCCCTTGCTCTTAGCGCCATGAAACCGCTTGGTGTACGTGCGCTGAATAAGTACTCTTAACATAACACATCAGAGCATATACAATTTTAGATAAAATGCAGCTTATTTCAAATATATAAATTAATCATCTAAAATCCAGACCCAGCTGTTTCCTCTTGTTCATTCACGCCCACCAATAGTGCGCCACTGCGTAGCAAACTAAAGGATCGGGTAATGTCTTTAAAAAGTATAATGCTACTCAACACTGTCTCAGAAAACAACATTTTAAAATCAGGACAATATATTCAATATTTTCTTTTTTATAAAAACCACAAAAAAATGTTAAATGTGAATCAGACTGAGGTGACTTCCCATCACTAGGGCGGTGTGATAAATCAGAATGTTTAAACCTTTTTGACGGGAAACCCACTATTAATAGGAGAAGGTTCAAATGAAAACAAATTAAAATAAACCTGTGTTATGTAAACGGGATATCCTCTAGATACGAATATCAGCTGTCTACAAGGGAAGGGTCCAGTTGATAAGTGAGGACAGACTGTTTAGTATAGTTCATCTCTGCTCTAAAATATTGGGCCCTCTTAATGAAAATATCCACCAGTTTACCCATGGATATTTTTTTACAAAATAGTAGATCTTGAAATAATTCTAGTTTTTAGAGTGAGAGTTTTAAATAGCGCTGGCTAGACCCAGAGGTATCAGAGCATTTTACATAAAGTTCCACAGGAATTACAAAATAACATTATTTACACGATACATCAGTTACTAGAAAAACATTTCAAGAGAGTAGAAGACGAAATGCATGGAGCTTAGAAGAGTAAGGGGTGGGGTAAAGGGGTAGGAGGTAGATAGGATGGAGTGACGAAGGAGAGTCTGCCCAAAGTCCAGCTGGGGAGGTGACGGATGAGTAGGAAGTTTACAGTCCATCTCCTCTTTAGCTATCGGGTAACTCCACCGGGCATCAGCCAAACAACTAGGTCTCAATGGGAAAACAATTAAAGAGCAAAGAGGCGGGAACAAAACAGATCAGGGAGAGTTGGGCAAGGAAGGAGACAGCAGCGGAGGAAAAGACAAGACAACTGTCCGAAGACCGGCTGGGTAGGTGACAGCAAAAGCGGTGAGTCAGAGCCAGTCTCCCCTATAGCTGTCGGAGCAGCTCCAGCGGGGATCGGCCATGCGGTTCGGACTCCACCGGCAAAGGGTGAGGAACATGGGTAGGTCGAGGTTGTTGATCACTGTGGCTCTGAGGCTGGGGAATTTCAGCCACGAGGCTTGTCCATGTGAGATCAGTGGCACCATTTTAGGGTCAGGCGCTGAGTGTTGTTCAAGTCCCTTGTTGTTAAAAGACAGGCCAGTACCCTGGATAGAGATTATGGTCAAACCGGGCGACTACAAGATGATCCAGGGAAGAAGTCACCAGTTGGAGAAAGCTGAAAGGGCCTGCCCTAAGCAAAACAGCCTGGACGCCATGTTGGGGTCAGGCACGGCCGGGAATCAATGATTGTTTTGAGAAAGGAGAAAGCCCCATGGTATCAGGGGCAAGCCCATTCCACCTCCAGAGATAGTTATGGGCCGATTGGGTAATTACACAGAATCCCCACTCACCGTCACCATAGGCTCGAAGAAGGTCATCAGAGTCACACGGTGCCATCTTGTCCAACGCGTCCGTTCCCTGGGGCTCGGTCCGGGATACTCGATTCCCCATCCAGAGTACAGGCTCAATCCCGTCTCCACACTCTGCTCCTTCAGGGACACTCACCGCACTATCAGGCTAGCGCGATCTCATGAAGTCAACAGGGAGCCCTGTCCTGTTTTAATAAGCCGTGCAATGCGCAGTCCAACCATCGCACCTCCCCTGGCAGCATCGGGGTGAAATGGCAGCCACACCGATACTGTGAGGAGGTCCGTTATGTAATTAGGCATGGTGGAAGGGGTAAAGTCGCACAGCAAATGCGGTCCCAAGAATTATGCTACCACATAGCGCCGGAGACCCATGGCCGTGTGACACAGCACACCCATGCCCAAAGGACTGGACCCCTGAACTGATATCTCCTCACTGCTTATCCCACGCAGTATCCACATGCTCCGATGAGCGCAGCCCTGGTCCGTGAATAGGGCCCGCGGGAGGTAAAAAGCACACCGCAGTCAACAATCCAGGCGGGCAGCACTACACAGCGCCACCAGGTTCATGCAGCCCCAGCACCATGCGAAATGGCCGCCGGAGGCCTCAGGCAGGGTGTAGAATGCAGCAACTCATAGTGCAGCAACCAGGGACAGCAGAGCTTCCAAACTTTCCACATACGCTCCCTGCTGCCACCGACGCTGATATCTCATGTTTGTCAGTTCCCACTCTACATAAGTTAGCCATTTAATTTTACCACAGTTCTCTAGTTTTAAGCAATCTTTTATATTATTTTGTGTTGAAGTCAAAGTGTCCCAGTTCCAAATAGGGCGCCAGAGGACAATTGGTGCCTGCTTGATCGAGTCGGTAATATAAGGTAAATCTAACTCAATATGAATGATGTGATTCGAATAGGATTGAGGTAGGGACATAAATGACTTAAAAATCTTACTTTTAATAGCTTGTAGGGAGTCAATGGGGCCATGTCCCACACCCCTGCCCCATAAATCACTGCAGATTTTGCTTTGGCCTGGTAGATCTTCTTGATTGGGTTTAATGGCTTAGAACCCAATTTCTGTGAGAAAGCCTTATTCGCAATTAGACTTCTCTCGAGACCCAATACTATTCACTCCGCTAGTTCTTGCCATGCCTAAGTTTTATCAAGAAGGACCCCCAAGTAAGAGAAGGAGTCCACTATCCTAATTTTCCCAGAGTCTATGTAAAAACGAGGTATTGTATTATGTCTGCCTGTCCCTGACGCAATTACAAAGGACTTAAAGGACATATAGGCTGAAATGATAGTCTGTAGGCCTATCCCTGTTCCGGCAATAAGTACAGAGTCATCGGCATAAGCCAAGATGGGTACTGGATTGGAATCCACCATAGGGACATCCAGAGTTGTAGTCATAAGCACCTTTTCCACTCCGTTCATGTAGATTGAGAAAAGGAATGGAACCAAGAAACAGCCCTGCCTTACCCCCCTTGAGATCTTAAATGGGCGGGTGCATTCCCCATTTTTCCTGTAACGCACCGAAGCAGTAGCATATGAATATAGCTGTTGTATAAAATTGATAACTGCTGGTTCACAGCCCATCTCCTCCATTATATACCCGAGCTTGGAGTGAGAAACACAATCAAATGCTTGCAAGAGATCCATGAAGGCAAGATAACGTTTCCCACCCTTTGCCCCAGTGTATTTATCCACAATCAAGGAGAGGTTCAGTCACTGGTCAACAGTGCAATTTCCTTGCTGAAACATTAGGATGTTCCCCCATTAGGATATTCTTCTCTTTGACCCATAGCTCCAGCCTAGATAGAAGGAGTCAGCCCATTAATTTTGCAGTTGTATCTAGAAGAGAATTTGCCAATAATTCTTAGGGCTCCCCATATCTCCCTTCTTATATATAGGAACAATTATGCTATATTTCCAGGACACTGGTGGACATATCCAGGTTAATTTATTGAAAACATTAGTTAATAAGGGTACCCAAAGATCTAGGTTGTCCTGAAAATAATCTATCAGGACCCCATTTCGTCCTGGTGCTTTCCTTCAAGAACAGACTCCCAACCCCTCCCTTATCTTGCCAAGCAAGAAAGATAGCTTTTCTTGGTCAGTAGAATAAGTAATGGTGGCGGATGTGGCAGACAGAGTATTAGGAAAAGAGAAATACAAAAAGTGATTGACCCAGTCATCCATGCCCACATTGGCATCCAGAGAGGGCTCTCCCTTAGGCTAGAAATCAGGTGAGTTAATTAGTTCCCAAAACTCTCTGCTATTACGTTTGTAGAGGCCTACTAGAGCTTGACCCATATTTCCTCCCTCAAAGAAATTTCCCTTTTCTTTCTTGCTTCTTTGTACACCTTCCGAGCTAAATAGATTTGATCCATATTTCTACGTTGCTAATTTAGTACTTTGAAGAGAGCCTTCATTGCTTGTGTACACAGAGTATCAAACCAACCATTAGTTTTCCTTGAGTCAGATTCCTGCTGTCGAGTAAGCAACCTTTTTATGTGGTTTAAAAGATCTTCAAAGAAAGAAGCTAAGTCTATTGATGATAAATCTTGATCTAGACAACTAATGATACTTTGTTGCGATTTACGTATCACCGCCGGTACCAATTTATGTTTGTCTATTTGGGTCCACTTTAACTGGTATTCATTTATCCTGGCCAGTATGGGAGATTGCATTGACTGGTACTTTTTCTCCTTTTGGAAGGTAAGAGTACCACACACGTAAGTCTTGTGTGGTCACTTAGGTTTGTAAACCGGACAGCAAGGTCTGTAACCTTACAGTGGGAGAATTAGAGATCATTATGTAATCAATTGCTGACTCACAAAGTTCTCGGGAAAAAGATTTCTGTGGGGTATCCTTCTGAACATTTGAATCAGCCATTAAAATCATATCTCTAGTGAAGAGAAAACTATTTAAGGTACAACCATAACTATTGTGTGAAAAATGATACTTCGGATAGCCCAACAAATTTACTAGGCCGCAAATTCGGTGTTGGCTCTACTTACAAGAGTGGAGGTTAAAATCACCTATCCAGATGATACATGGGGGTTTATTTTTCCCTAACTCATTACAGATCTTATTAACTGTCCTGATTACTTCCTCAACTACTAAATACATATTTTTTCCGAAGTTGTTGTTACAGTAGTTAATTAGGATCCAGATCACTTCCTTTCCGTGACCTAAGGTAAGAAGGAGGAAATACTGGCTTACAGCCTCAAATCTATTTACATGTATTTCCGCTGTGTTAGGAATTAGCGTTAGGAGCCCGCCCTTTGCCCTTCCTGACACTGAGGATACAGCCTTTGTTTGAAAAGAGCGGTAGCTATTCATAAAAATGGGCTCAGTTGCCCATGCCTCTTGAAAACAAGTGGTGTCCTGACTTCCCACTCTTTTAGCCAACTAAAGTTCCTCAGCTTATTTTTAATTCTTGCAATGTTCCAAGTCATTATCTTGCAAGTTTGATTTAACTGATTCTCATTAGCAATGTTTTCAAGGGGTTCATTGCGTTCAGGTGTTTTTATCATTGATATGCCAGGGTCTTTAATTACCAACAGCTTCAGTCAATCGCAATGTTCCAGGTCACTGAGGAGGGCAAATCTATTCTCGAGGGTTACCCCTCTAATACCCTTCTCAAGTGGGGCAATGGGTCCCAATTGTTTTCCACGCCAACGGGATCTGAATTCATTTACCAATGTCAGATAGGCGTCTAGAAACAAAGAACCAATAAGGTAATGCATTTATCTGTCTACCCCTACGGGTATCCCTAAACTGATTGTCCAGAAAAGCTCTTGGAGTGTGGTTAGGGTGACCAGCCATCCCAGATTTGCTCAGACGGTCCTGGTTTTTCATCAGCTGTCCTGACAGATCTCAGGAAATGTAGCTCTTGTCCCGGTTTTTAGAGAGAGGGTCGACTGAAAACGGCGACAGGTGCTTTTTTATGTTTTACAAAGCATAAATAGTTATCAGTTGTTTCAATAAAGCAATTTAATTAACAGGCAAGCTACTTAGTTTAAAAAATTGCACTTTATGTATTTTCTAACTGCTTGTTCTGTAATTCTCTGCAGAGGAACGCTGTCATTCAGCCCGCTAGCTTGAAGTAACATTGTAGTCTTTCTTCTATTTTTGTGACATGTCCCGGTTTTTGGATCTAAAATTCTGGTCACCCTAAGTGTGGTGGTTGTTAAAATTCACAATCACACAATCTCCATCCATTGTTTTATTTGTCGAACCTAACCACTCTACCGTTCTCGCCATAATAATTAGATTAGCAAGTGGGACAATCCCATTTCCCCCACTGGGAAACCGACAAGACAACCAGTGCAAAGATTTGCCCATCAATTAGATTGTTTTTTCCTTCTGCTTCTTTCTTAGAGTTGGAACATTAGCCAGGATCAGAACGAAGGGGTCTGAGGCCAGAGGGAGGTGCAGGGACAGGTCGATTTTAATGGGTGCCCCCCTAAACGGTCTATGTTGGTTAGAGTGAGATACCATCCCCCCGTCCCCTGTGAGGTTAAGTGAGTAATACTGCCTAAGTTGTTAATGACAGTAAAGGATTGCAATGGGTGGATCTCATCTCTACTCTGCAGTTGGTGTTGGTGTACTGGAGGAGCCATTAGTGTTTGAGGGTCAATTTGAACAGTGGCTGGCAGACTACTCATAATCGTGTTCTCCTCTTTCGTGTTAGGGTCCACGAGTACTTCCCCTCCCACCTGGATTAGTTGAGCCCCCAGGGCATTTCCACTACGTGGATGTGAGGAAGGCCCATTGGATTGATGTGGAGGACGAGTGAATTGGTGGAAAAATAAAGTAGCCAAACCCTCAATATATGACAATCACTCCTCAATTCTGACTAGTTGGGCTTGCACTGGGTTCAACAATACAGTAATTAATTTTTCAAGTCTCTTCCACATATCATCGCACTCTATTAACCCCTTCCATGCTCATGACGAGCTCAGCTCGTCATGGCATATACCTCTCAGGTGCTCATGACGAGCTGAGCTCGTCATGACCACACCCGTTTTCATTGCTGTCCAGCACAGCAGGGGAAACTCTCAAGCAGCGATGGGGTTAAAGGCAAAGAAACAAGATCCTTAGTTATCGCGGGGGACAAGATGGAATTTGGGCCAGGTTCAGTTCTTTCCTTTCCTCTACGTCTTTTAGGTTGTGATTTCTGCTTCACCAGGCCGCCACCCCTTCTCCGTTTCTCTGCGGGCTCAGTGTTCTTGTCAAGGACGGCTGTTGGAGCCCGACCCAATATAGATGTCTTTGATCTAGTTATAGGCTCATCTGGAGAGAGGGAGCCCGCCAAAGCAGCCATAGGTGTAAATAATGCATTCGATAATGAAAAGCGGACAGTGGGGCTGATAAGGGGGTTAGCGGAGTAATAGACCCCGCTTTGCCACCCAGCGAGGAGTGCTTCCGAGCAATCAAAGAATCCAGGGAAAGACATCTCTCGGTTATTGCAATCTCATGGGTCTCTGCCCTTGTTAAAAAGTCATCTAATGTTCCTGCCAAACTCCCCCTGTCTGTTCAACACGGGCCTTCCTTTTAGCCATCGGTACTAGACTTAAGAGTGTATGTAAATAAAAAGACACACAAATCAACCAAACTGCAAAAAAAAACTTAATAAGTGTGTTTATGAGGTCCCAGGTGACAAATGACAGAGAGTGGGACCAGTCCAGTCTCTTCTGGGCTCTAACGGGTGTGGACAGGCTCGCCCTTGGTCCAGGCTTTGCCCGGGTGCGTCCCTGCGTGTTTCAAGTGCAGCGGGCAGGCATCTTGAATTTAACATGATCTGGCAGCGCTAGTGCTGCTGGGGGTTGTAGTCCCCCAGCAGCGTTTCTGGATTCTCCTGTTGTGCGTCTTAGTCTCAAGTAAATGTAGTGGTGGTGAAGAGCGTGAGACCATTGACCCGCTCAGGCCAAAAAGGCACGGTGAGTGGTTGTGGGGCAACCATGCGCAGTGAGTGGTTATGTAGACAATCAACAACCAAGCAAGAAACAATTGACAAACCAGGGGTAAACAATCATTAACAGCTGAAATTAACCGGCTGCGGATATGCTCATGGACTATCAATAAACTGTTCAGCAAGATGACAGATTTGGATTTTAATAAATATCAAAGGACATTCCACATCATCGCACTGCAGGAGACTTGGCTGATTGATCCACAACACTTTCAATGATATTTACGTTTTTTCGTATCAGTGGACAGAGGAGCAAGATACGGTCACCTGCAGGGAGGCCTCGCAATTTGTGTGAACAACACAAGTACATCTTCAGTTCACACAGTCGGTTCGATAACACCAGAATATATTTCAATAAAAATATCTACTCTAAGGGGCTACCAGGGAAAGGGTGAAATACATTGTAATAATAAACACTTACCAACACATAAACACACAAACAGGAAAATCAAGGCTGCGAAACAACTGACTAATTTCGTAGAGCTATTTATAAGTGAGGTCAATATATCAGACATGATACTCACAGGGGACTTTAATTTACATCTAATGGGCTCATCGACTGCGGAGGAAGTGTCTATACAAAATCGTTTATGGAACATCCCACCACAGGAAAAGAGCTTTTCAGAACTGCCTACAAAAACCAGCCAGCGTCTCATAAAGGGCCTCAAACACCCTAATTTTAGAGCTGTGAACGGCATACGTACAGGTGACAACCCTCAGGCAATCACTCATTACTCATCAACCAAAAACTCAACACTAGACTACACCCTTGTGTCCCTAACCCTGTTCAATGACATTACCACATCCAGTATGGGCGACAAAGCGGACAGCGACCATCGTCCCCATCAACTCACACTTCGCACAAATATGCCTAAGCTCTCGAAATCGAACAGTCTACTGGGAACTAATTTCACAATCAATTACAGGAACATAAAATTTGTGCAAGCATCGCAAGGGAGCTTCCTGCAGACTGCAACACTCTTATTTGAAACACGAGAAAGGGGGTAATAAAAAAGGGTGATTGGGTGAACTTTATGACCTCAATGGCAAAGTCTTTTGCTGCCCCAATTAAATCAAGAGCACAGTAGAGCTACAGCGGCACAACCAACTTTTGAAAATTTCAAATAATCAAGATAAGATCTATAAAAAAAAGAATAAATCACACGCTGCGGCACCTGCGACGGAAACCAACCGATATCATAAACCTAGCCGCGGGGGGGCGTGGCTAGCAACCGAGCTTGTAAGACGTGAGCTGAGCTAGCTCCGTCCGCAAAACCCCCAAAATATAGGCTAATTATCCTGAAACCTGGCACCTACCCCATACTCCCGCACCTTGCTGACATGAGACGGCTACTGGCAGCGCCACACCGATTTTGGAGGTTCCGGGAGCTCCCCGTCGGGAAGTACGCATCGGCGTTGTGGTGAGGCCTGGGAGGCCGAGATAAGCCCCGGCACACAGTACCAATCGAGGCGGACCGGAAGTGGCTCAACGTCGGGGGAGGCGGAGACAACATCGGCCGCTACTGAAAAGCCCATGGGAGACGCCGCCGGAACACAGGGGGCACTCGCACGGTTGTCCCCCCGCACAAGCCAGCGGTGAGGATTGGAGGGCAGGAGAAGCCGTCAACCACCAGTAAAACACAAACACAAGTGGCCCGGAGGCACACCCACCAGCGGGAATTGATACTGGGGAGCGGCGGAGAGGACAAAAACAGCCCTGAGAGCCAGTACACCTGAAAGTAGAGGTCTCCCTACCGGAGTGCAGCAGTCGCGGGGAAATTCGCAGTAGAGCCTAGTAGGGAAACGGAGGCACCGGCACACAGTACGTGCTGCGGTGGACCGGAAATGGGTAGTCAGCGGGCAGAGCGGGGACGCGCCTGACCGCCATAACAACGGGACACGGGAAAGACTACTGGAGGACAAGAATATAACCGCCTGGTGAGCGCTAGTAAAATAAAGGCCAAGATCGATTTGCAGGCTCACAGCGGAGCATCGAGCAGCGGCCAACCCCCTCCCCTCATGGGAACGAGAGACTAGCACCGGAGGCTAAGTGGCATAGGGGACACGCCAAAGGGATACTACATTGCGATCCTGATCCCTAACGGGGACCGCGGCGTTGCACTGCGGATAGACTTGAAGGGAGCAGTAATACAGTAGCTGGACGCCCGTGAACAGGTACCCGCAATTCTCCCGAAGTTGAAGGCAGTGGCCGTTTGCATTCGGGAGGAGAACATCCATGTGCAGGCAAGGGGCATAGTGAGCACACAGACAGGAATTGCACGAGAATGGCGGATTAGTGGCCCCTTGAAGACTGCACCCGCTGAGGCACGTGCGGACCGACATAGGCAAGTGTGGAGAGCCCCTTTCTCTCCCCCCGCGCTTTAATATCCTGCGACAAGGGATCTGAACGCTGCATAGTGGTGTCAGGATTGAGCCCGTGAGGCAGAGAACCTATAAGATACCAGCACCCTACTAGTGTGTCAGTACTGAGTATGTGCCTGAAGGACTGGAACAAATACCAACGAGGGGGCCCTGAATACAGTGAGTCGGCAGGAAAAGTACAGGCCTCTATATAGAGAGCAAGGGAGTGGGACGCCAGCAGTCCACAGCAGCTTGTCTGGGACGTGCTGAGATCGATACAAAAGTACTGTTCTTTTGTACAATTGCAAACACCTGGGGGATTATCAGGCGGAAACGTGGGACTACTCCACGCAGTGGGCAAATCGCTGGAACAAGCCTTACTACCATGGCCTCATCCAACGACGACATAGTCCCCCCAACCGGCATGAATTTGCAGGAGGCCAAACTGGACCTTATCCTCACGGAAATCCGGGCCTCTAGGGAGGCACTTGAAACAAGAATGGATGCGATGTCCACGGGCCTCTCCCTTTTGAAGGATGACCACAAAAAACTGGCTGAAAAAGTGACTCAACACAAACTCGCTCTAGCGGACCTGATCCCCCAGCAGACCTGATCCCCCAGCAGACAGAGCATTCCACATGCCTTGAAGACTTGGAGAGACAAATCAGAGGATTGCGAGATAGAGTGGATGACGCAGAAGGGCGCTCGTGCCGCAACAACATACGCATTCTGGGGGTGCCGGAATGTAGCGAGGGGGTGAACCCCACCCGCTTCGTGGAGGAATGGTGGAAAAAAATTGTGGACCCCGTGGAACTCACCCAGATGTACAGCGTGGAACGAGCGCACAGAGTGCCCCCCCGACCGCCGAGACCAGGTGCCCCACCACGACCCCTGATAGCATGCCTCCTACACTTCAAAGACAGGGACGCGATACTAAAGACTGCGAGGGAGAACGGCCCAATCAAATATGAAAATCAAACAGTCTCCATCTACCCGGATTTCACTCAGGCTGTGTAGAAAGCTAGGGCATCCTTCTGGGGAGTGAAACGCGCCCTGAGAGACCTTAATATGAAATATGCACTCTTCTTCCCTGCACGCCTAAAAATTATCCATGACCGCAAAACTTATTTCTTCGATACCCCTGAGGAGGCCTCAGAGTGGATGGAAGTAACACTCACGCCACCCCCGACCCAAGGTAATCGCCCGGAATCCTCAAATGAAAGGCAGTCTGAGGACCAGGGAACACACCTGAACCAACTGAAAGTCAAAGAAGTGGAGGACTCGCGAACTGACCAACATGGAAAGTCGGGTGGAGGGAGTTCGATGGAAATAGCGCTACTGATGACCAATGCCCTGGCGGCACATGATGCAAACATTGGAGCGAGGTCAAATAGTCAAACCAGTTCAAGGACGGCAGCATCAGATATAGACACTAGCTTGCAATTATTCCCACACATCACGGCACAAGTGGCGGAAGACCTATGAAAGATGGCGCAACGACCAAAGTTTGGTAACGTAACTGAGAAACTCATTGACTGACTGGCGGGAGGTACAAGGAACCAGGACACATGCTGTTAACAGGGTGTTAAATAACTGTGAATTTTGGATAACAGCTAAGAGCAAACGGCGGGATTCACACCCCCCAGGCGAAAGCAAAATTACATTCAGTTCATACCCCAGTTGGGTGTTATGGTTTGTCCATCACGGGTTTGGAGTGGGGACCATAAGGTTGGGGAATTGCGCACGTATATAGCACTTACACTGTACGACAAGATGACATGTTTGATGGGGGCATGGGCAATGTCTCCCGGGAGAGATACTCGGTGCAATGTCGTCTGCTAACAACTATAAGATCTGCACTTGGAATGTGAGAGGTATGGGCTCGGTACATAAAAGACATAGAGTACTGGCCCAATTGAACAGGAGGAAAATAAACATAGCGTACCTTCAAGAGACACATCTGAATGGGGCGGAGGGAACCAAATTGCTAAGGAAATGGAGAGGCCAACTTTACGCCATGGAATATTCAGCGTTCTCCCAGGGGCGGCAATTTGGCTTAAAAACACTGTCCCCTTTAAACTAGTAGAGAAACGGGTGGATAAGGACGGACGGTTTGTGTTCATATGTGGGATACTTGACGGCACATGCATAGTGCTAGGCAGTATATACGCCCCCAACTCAGAACAATCGAAGTTCTTTGATGTTATTAGTAGAGTGTTGTCGGATTGGGTGGGACACGAATGGGTTATAGGGGGGATTGCAACGCGGTCTTAAACCTTACACTAGACAGATTGCACCCACCATTACAGTTAGCAGGAGACAGGCAGTGGCACTGGCGCAGTGGGCGAATGGCTGGGAACTGGATGATGCGTGGAGGGGTCTGAACACAACTAATAGGGAATACACGTTTTACTCCCCACCACACAAGTTACACACCAGAATTGACCGAATATTCTGCTCTAGGACATTGTCTGGGTCGATTATTTCAGTGTTACATATGGGTAAGACACTATCGGATCACAACCCGGTAGAACTCACCATACAATGGGGAAACTGCCCACCCCAATACCGACATGGCGTTTGTCACCAGGCTTGTTAGAGGACCTAGTCTTCATATCCATATTATTAGACGCAAGCACGAAATATTTTGACGAAAATGAAAACACAGCCAGCACCAGACAAATCGAATGGGTCGCCTTTAAGGCGACCGTGCGAGGGGTAGCGATGGGGACGAAAGTAGGGATAAAGCATGTGGTACTGGATAAATTGAGGGCAGTGGAGGGCAGCCTGGCGTTGCTGGAATGCGAGGCTGCAGGGACTGACGGCACTCTCACACAGCTCCAGGAGGCGCATATACAACATGCGGAATTATTGGAAGAAATACGGTCAATTGATTATAGAGAGTACACAAACAGACAACACACTCAGGCTGACAGGGCGGGCACGCTATTAGCGCAATTAACACGCAACACCCCGGAAGGGGTTCCTAAAACGGAGTTGAAAGACCAAACCGGGGCGACTATACGGACCCAATTGGAGATAAACAACACGTTCAAGAATTATTACACTGACCTATATAGCCCGCACGCATCACTTTCAGAACAGGGCTTGGAGTCCTTCTTAACAAACATTTGCATCCCACAACTCACCGCTGCGCAACAAAAAGAACTGTCGAAACCTATCACGATAGCGGAAATTAGACAGGCCATTAAGGCGCTACCAAGAAACAAAGCACCTGGGTCGGACGGCATTCCAGCTGAATTTTATTTGACATATATTGACCTATTAGCCCCCCGTTTACACACACTATACAGGGAAGCACTGGATGGAAACGCCTTGCCAGGGACGACACTGCAGGCGCTGATAGTATCCCTGCTCAAGCCAGGAAGGGACGCATTACAGTTAGAGAATTACAGACCCCTGTCCCTGTTAAATACGGATGATAAAATCCTCAGTAAACTCTTAGCCTCCCGACTATCCCAATACATACCAGATATAGTACACCCAGATCAATGCGGTTTTGTGCCGGGCAGGAGTACCGCTTTAAATTTGAGGAGATTGAGCCAATTGATGACTCAAGACGATATAGGGGAGAGCACAGAGGGATGTATATCTCTGGACGTCCGACAGGCCTTCGACTCCCTGAGATGGGATTACATGTTTGCGATAATGGGCAAATTCGACATACCGCCTGAATACATAGCGTGGGTTACCCTACTGTACCACAATTCCACCGCAAGGGTCCTAACCAACAAATGCATATCTGACCAGTTTGCAATAGCAAAAGGTACTTGGCAGGGCTGCCCACTATAGCCTTTGCTCTTTATCATGGCCCTGGAGCCCCTAATGATAAAAGTGCGCACCCTGGCGGTTACAACAGGGATTACCAGACTTAATACCCACCATATTATCTCAGCATACGTGGATGATATCCTTCTATTCCTCAAAGACATAACACGTCCGCTGGTGCCACTTTCGGAGATTTTTAATGATTTTCGAGGACTGTCGGGCCTCACGATCAATGAAGCAAAATCGTATGGGTACAGTTTTCATAGGTCTATAGAAGATACACACATACAGTTCGTACCATATCGATTCCAAGTAGCACTCACAACCTTCAAATATTTAGGCATACAAGTATACAGACATGCACAGGATCCATTAGAAGGCAACCTAGGTAAAGCCCTAAACGCCCTGAGGACGCAAGTCCACTTTTGGAACACTTTACCGTTGTCGGTGGCAGGCAGGGTAGCGATCTCCAAAATGGTTGTACTGCCCAGGCTGCTATACTTTTTTACAAACCTGCCGATATTAGTACCCATGTCCTTTTTTAAAACTCTGAACACGTTATTGACGGAATTGGTGTGGGGTACGGGCACAAGGCGCATAAGCCTAGCTAAGCTACAACTCCCAACGGATAGTGGCGGTATGGGTGTCCCAGACCTGATTGCATATGGGTATGCGTGCCAGCTCCAGTGGCTAGCGTACTGGCTAGCAGGCCGTAACCTCCACGAATTAAATATGACAGAGGCGGACTGGAACAGAGGCAGCATACACCGTTTGTTACTCCCGAAAGCTAAGATACCTGACTCAGCCCCACCTCTGCTTAGGTTCGCGATTAACCAATGGAGGATAGCGGTAAGATACACTAACAGGCACTCAGCGTATGCACCCACGATACCATTGCTGGGTATCCCCTTAGGCTCTGGTACGCTAACGGAGTGTACACTACGAGCGTGGCACGCTGCAGGAGTTATGAATATAGGGGACTTTTTCTCGGAGGGCACACTCTAACGAATGCAGACTTTAATCGCTTGCATCAGACTCTGCGATCGCTGTTCCTAGTACACGTGCAGATCACACATTACATAACCAAACACTGGGCGAGAGGAGGCTTAGAACCGGCCACGAACACACTACTCACTGTGCAATACCTGATGGGGTCGGGTAGCCACTTAACTAAGTGGCTGACCAATGGTATCAGAACAGATAAAGCTGTCTCACTACAGCTCCTTCGAACACGCTGAGAGGGAGACATAGGTAGAGGTCTTAGCGACAAGGAATGGGAGAAGATCCTGAAATTACCGAAAAAGGTGTTGCGCAATCCTAAATTCAAATTTATTCAACTTATGATCGTACATAGGGCATATTTAACTACCCACAGATTGCATGCGATGTTCCCTGAAGCGACAGACAACTGCCCCGGATGTCGCTTAGACGGCACAGGACTGTTACACATGTTCTGGGACTGCCCCAAGCTAGGATATTACTGGGCAACGATCCATCAGATTTTAACTACGATCGCACCGAACAGGCCGTACACGTCACCGTTATACGGTATATTGGGATTAGGACACAAGGAAAAGAAAAGGAGTGTGGCTACTAGATTTGTGGATCTAGCGCTGTTGTTAGCAAAAAGATCAATAGCAATGAAATGGAAATCAGCCAGACCGCCAGACATAGAGACGTGGTATGGGGAGGTACTGCGATGGGGGAAAGCAGAAGGACAGGAACTACACAGGGAGGAACGCAGAAGCCTACGTAGGACTCACATTTCGCTAGACTGGAATTCTCTTCTAGTGGAATTCGAAACCTGTACCAAGAAACACCTTGAATAGATTCCCAAGCTAGTGGACATTACAACTAAGACATAACTAAGAGATGGAGTGGGTATTATGCCGGATGCCCAACACAAAAGTGTTATGGAACACACACTCGCAGGACGAGTCGCAGAACTAAATTACATGATATAATACAAAAAAGTGCAGGAGGGGAGTAGATGACAATAGTAGAACTCACAATAGAATGTAATGACGAGACATTGCCAGAAAGAGAATGATCTGTCTAATATGTAAGTGCTGGGAGGGTAGGGTGGGGGGAGTTAGAAGAGTTGTAAATATAAATAACGCAGAAAAAGGAAAATTGTAATGTTTGCTTTACAAAGCAAGAGACACCATATATGTACCATTTAAGTGATGACAAGTTGTGAATAAGTGTATAATGGTATTCCTGATGTTAAAATAAAAATATTTTTTAAAAAAATCATAAACCTAGCCGCACTACAACAGCAGAAAACCCAACTAAAGCAAGCATTATGGGTGGCTAAGAGAGCCTCTGAGGATTCATCATTGGCGAAACTCCATGCCGATATGAAACAGAACAACAGCGCAAGATTTTGGGGGACAATAAATCGATTGATTCGCCCTGCGCATTATCATCCAACATATCTGAGGAGGACCGGGCAACCTACCTTGGAAATCACTTCCATCATGATAAGATCTCATTGCCTATAGGAACTAGGTCAGCCGTAACTCAGAAAATTACCACACTCGTGTACCGACCCGGCGAGAAAGTGCAACATCACCGGAAGGTGGTGAAGGCACAATTCCGGGAGATACACTCCCAAGCGACCACCTTAAAGCAATCAAATGTCAAATAGTGAAGGGAATAAGAGAAGGAACACCGGGCCCTAACGGAATCCCGCAGATGCTCTACAAACAAGACGCAGATTAATGGGTAAGAGGACTCAGCCCTCTCTCTACCGAAATAAGGCAGAAATACCTACTACCTTCGTCCCTGGAGTGCCTCACCAATCTTTAAGTCAGGAGACAAAGCCCTGCCAAAGAATTACAGTTTAGTTGCTCTTTTGGACAATGAGGCAACATATTTTGCAGGAACTCTTCTGGATGAATTACAACAATGGGGCGAAGACAGCTCGATTATTCCTCTAAATCAGACTGGCTTCTTCAAATCTGTCAGAACGGTAACAAATATTGCAACCATGGCTTTGCTTATTGAGAAGGCTGAGAATACAAAAATGCCATTATAATTATGCTTAATTGATTATAGTGCTGCCTTTGACCACATAAAACACAATAGATTATGGACAGAACTGGCTAGCTGGGGCATACCTCAGGCACTGCTTAACTTGCTAATCAACTTGCATAGGGAAACCTGGATATAAATACAACTGGGTGGTGGGTCAACCCTTTTGAGACGGATACTAACAATGAAAGGACTTAAGCAAGACTGTGTGCTGGCCCGACCCTTTTCAATCTGTTCCTTGCAGACCTCGCCCCACTACTAAACACTGGTAATTCATATTCCCTAAGGTTAGGGAACCTAGCATTACCATGTGTACTCTATGCATATGACTTAGTCTTAATCAGTCAGACGAAGGTGGGTCTACAGCATCTCCTTACCACCATATTTGAATACTCCGAAGCAAACAGCCTGAACAACAACTTAGAGAAATCAAGACCATGACAATCAAAAAGAACTCTGAAAAAATATCGGAAAGCTTCTGGGCGCATACCCTCATAGATTTTGTGTCAGAATATAAATATCTAGGAGTGATCATTGACAAAGGCAGCACTTTAGAGCTCAAATAGGAGGAAGGTAATAACCCTGGCAGTCTGAATAAGAAACCTCAACTCCAAATTAAATGTCCCTTCATTCGCCCCACTAGCCGAAGTAATTTGAGCAAAACTCTTACCCACAATAGCTTATGGAAGTGAAGCACAGAGGGGCAGAGATTCCAAGCTACTAGATGGTATGGTTGCAACAGCATACAGAATAATTTTTGGTTTGCCAAAATATGGCTCTCCTACACAGATCAGGCTTGAGTTTGGTGTCCAAAAACAGACCCTTGCAAGACAAGGAGCTATTGCTATCTTCTGGGACAAAGTACGGAAATCAAAACCATGAACTCTTAATTGGTGCTTGTAGTTAGAGTTACAATACAAAATGTCATCACCTGCTGCAAAATATCCACAAGCAGTCTGACAACCCTGGGGCTAACCGAGCTCTGGGAAACACCCACTAACCACTGTCTCTTCAAAAAAATTGTACGGAAAACTGTAAAATGTCTATCATGGATTGAGGACAAAGCAACTTTATCTAAAAGGATATATGGCTGGATGACTGTGAGCACCTACTCCACCCCCGCTGCTCAAAAATGTCTAGGTTTGGGGTTTGCTAGATATACCGAAATCCAATTTCTAAAGTACCGATTTGGCCTACTACCATGCACAAAGCACATTCCGCACTGGCTGAAAGCCCAATTCGACTCCACCTGCCTTTTGTGTGGCACAGCGCAGGAGAACATGCTGCACCTACTCTGTATCTGCAAAGAACTAACATTAGAAGAATAAAACCTTTTGAAACCACTTTTTAATCATATAGGCATTTGCACGCAAAGACAAGTGGTGCTGGCTTGTTTTGCTCCAGAGGAAGCGCAGCTGAACTGTCCCCTGGCGAAGTTCTTGAGACAGTTAGAGAAGAAAATGCCATAAACGTGACAGGAACGTTCCAGCACTAACATTGCACTTGGCAGAGCGATTCCGCCGCCTAAATGCACAGCAGCTAAAAGTCACTAAGCAAACAAATCGTGTATGATAAATTGCATTTGAAATGACTAATTAATTAACCAAATTCCCCTTTTAAATCACTCTTAAAGTCATAATTTACAATGAAAACTTTTATCAATAGATTTTAAAGCAATGGTTTTAAGTAACCACGCTAATAAAAAAAATTGAAACCTGAAACCCTCAGCGAGTGCTCTCTGCAGTCTCCTAACTGCTGCTATACAGTTTGGGCTTGTCTAGTCCACCTCAGCCATTTTGCATTTGCTTTTCAGATGTTTTCCACGTAGGTCGGCCATTTGAGAGGATCCTGGAGGTGATACACGCACCCGCCTTTGGCCTATGTCTTTCTCTGAGTGTGCCTTCTTCTTTGCAACGCTCGTTCCCTGTGTACTGATGCACTGTTGCTGTGCCGGCTTTGTCTTTCTGGTTTCCTGCGCAGATGCGCACAGCTTCACATTTTATGTGTGTGTCCCAACTCCTGCTTTCAGCTGCAGCATCGCTTGTGCTTGTCAAATAAAGGGGCATATTATCAAGGGGGTTTATCTCCGCTTTTTTGGCTTTAAAAGCCGAGAAAGAGGAGATAAAATTATCTCCCTATTACCTAGCTGTCGCTAACACCAGTTAGCGACAGCTAGTAGGAGATAGCGACCATCTTGGGCCCCACTTTGCATGTCAGTGATATTTATCACTAATGACATGCAAAGTGGGCGTGCCAAGATGTTAGTGAATGGAAACAGTCGCTAACATCGCTATCTCCTATTACCAACTTTTGGAGATATTCGCGCTAAGCGCGAATATCTCCAAAAACTAACACCTGCCCTGAGCAGTTCTTAGCCATGTTATCCAATGGGAGGTGGATAACATGGCTAAGAGCATTAGCTCGGTAATGCCTGAATATCGCGGACTTTTCAGCGATATTCATGCATTGCGGCCGTTTTTTATCGCATTTGCGATAAACCTTGATAATAGCAAGGTTTATCTGCGATAATTTCTGACGATGCTTAGCGTTAAAAAAATCGTTGCTAAGCATCGTTAGCGATAAATATCGCTTAACGTTGGTAATATGCCCCAAAGTGTTTACTCATTTCTAGTTTTTCTGGAGGATATTCGCCGATACGCACAGCTACATTATCGTGTGTGTATAACAAAAGGCGTTGTTAACACATTTCTAACGCCAATACACATGGCTCCTCTGTTGAGTGTGCGCATCATTGTTTCACACTGATACGCACAGTTTGACTGTTGGTTATTTATAGCTGGCACTACTTGTTTTATGACACTTCTTGTGTTGGCTCAAACATTTTTAATTGAATTTCAAATTTCTGTATCTATAATAGGCGGATACAATGCAGTCTGTAAAACTCCCTCCATCATTTTTGGAATCAACTGTAGAATCCCCTATAGGATAGAAAAACAGGTTTGATGCTTTTGAAACCTATTTAGGGGCTTTAGAAGCTTCAAGGCTCTGTCTTGAAAGAAAGAAGTTCTTATTGCTGCATTCCCTGGTGTTTGAAGATCATGCTATTTTTAAGCATTTACCCAACTTAGAAAGTGCAGTGGTGGAACAATTTGATGACAATACAGAGTGCGTGAAAAAAATTGGAATTTGTTTTGATGTTCAACCCTGCATAGAAGTCATACAACACACATTTCTCAAGGGGAAGCAAATGGCAGAGGAAAAAAGTTGATATTTATGTTTCAGCCCTTCGTAGACTGGTGGCGGACTGTCATTTTGAGTATTTTACAGTTCAGTTGGTACATGACCAGTTTATATGTCATTCCTCCAACAAAGCAATTCAACAGAAGTTGCTGTCCTTAAGTAATCCTATGCTTGGAGAAACATTATGTATAGCCAAGAGCATTGAAACATTGCAAATGTCCATAAGGAAATTGGAAGAATGAAAGTCTGAAACTGAACGTTGTTAAGAAAAAGGTCAAAGGTTCTGTTAAAGACTTTACTCAACCTAGGGAAAGAAAAGTGGATAGGATTTTCTTTTTAAAACAAACTAATGGATGTTTTAGGTGTGGCAATCCTTCACATTTTAAGAGCAGAAGGTCTTGCCCGGCGAGGAATGTTTGCAATAAATTAGGGCACTTTGCCAAAGTGTGCTTGGTCAAGGGACACAGGCAGGTAGAAACAACCCTGCGGTAGAAACAACCCTGCAGTTGCTAATTCGGCAGATGAAGTTTCTGAAAACCATTTGGACATGATGTCTCAGTAGTAGATAGAGTGGTTAAGTTGCTGGTGGACTCGGTGCAAGAATAACTATGATAACCCAGGAATTATTTGATGATCTGTGGCCTGGAAGAGTATTAGATCCCCTTGACTGGGCTCCTATATCCTACGAAGGGTGTTGCATTGAATTGTCTGGGTTTTTTGAGGCTGTGTTAATTTTCAGAGGGAAGAAGATTTTGGGAAGGTGTATGTTGCAGTTAAAGGGTTGTGTATTCTGGGTTGGTTTCACCAGGGTTTGTTCAAGATGATTTTAAGAACTGGCACAATAGACCAGGTGTCTATTTTGGATGTAGGTGAAGCTAGTACTGTGGGTGGCTGCAAGGTAGAAGATGTTTGTGCATGTTTCCCTAGTGTGTTTGCAGATAGTTTAGGAACTATAATGAGGTTTCAACCTAAAATCAAGGTTAAGGAGGTGTCCATTCCTGTCAAACACATGCTTCAAAATGTAACGTTCTCTGCCAGGGAGAATTTGGAAAGACAGTTAGTCAAGCTGTGCTACAATGGAGTCATTGAACCAATTGAATCTTCGGTTTGGTTATCTTCTCTTGTGGTAGCCCGTAAGACGAATGGTGAACTCAGGATTTGTGTTGCACTGTGCAGCCTAAACAGGGCCATTTGGGTGGCTTCACACCTGCTTCCGAAGATTTAGACTTGTTAGCTGCATTGTTTGGTGTGAAGTGGTTCAGTAAATTTGACCTTGACTCTGGTTACCACCAGGAGGTGTTAGGACCGGAGTACAGTAATTATACTGCTTTAGTTTCTACCATGGGTACTTTTCAATATCACAGAATTCCTTTTGGGTTAACCTTGGCGGCGTCGGTTTTTCAAAGGACAATGTACCAGTTGTTGAGGGACATAGATGGTGTGGTTGCTCTCCAGGAGGACATATTCATTTTTGTTAAAACATAAGCAGAACATGAGGTCATTCTTAAATGGGTTCTTTGTATGCTCCAGGAAATGGGGGTAGTGCTTAAGGTTGGCAAGCGTGAATTTTTAGAAAAAGAATCAAATACTTAGGTCACATGGTCTCTGAGGATGGCATTGAGCCCAAGCAATCTTTAGTTACTGTGATCAATGAAGTACAGGCTCCTAGTGATTAAACAGCCCTCAAATCATTCATGGGGATGTATGAATTGTATTCCTATTGTATTCCTTATGGTACTTCTCACATTTTACTATAAATTAAGATTTTGAAGAAAGATACATAGTTTAGTTGGGATAGCTCATGTCAAGAACCATTTGAATGGATAAAGAAACAATTAGCACGTTCTAAAATGTTGAAATTTTTTGATCCCAAGCTAGCATGTTGCATCATTTTTGTGGCTTCTAATTATGGTGTGGGTGCCATTTTGACCCAGGAGAATGGGTCAGTAGAGATGACTATTAGTTTTGCTTCCAGAGTGCTAAGGGTGGCAGAAAGTTATTATTCAACCAATGAAAAGGAATTGCTGGCTTGTTGAATTCAAACCATTTGTCTGGGGTTCTAAGTTTACTGTAAAAACTGATCATAAACCCCTGGTTGCCATTTTGTCTGGAGAGAATATTAAAGCACAAACACCCAGTATCTCGAGACTGTCGTCCAAAGTGTTACAATTTCACTTTGATATCGTACATATCAAGGGGGGCAAGAATATGCGGGCAGATTTTTTGTCTCAGTTTGCTATTCAGTAAGATGGTGTGGAAGATGTAGAGGCTATTCAGGAAAGTTGTTTTATTGCTTCATTGAATCTGGAGGGGATGTGTGCAGTTACAGAGCATGCATGGCGAGAAAGGATGGCTTTGGATAAAGCTATGAATGTTGTGTTGAGGTGCATTGCTAGTGGTTGGCCAAGTGAAAGGTCACTTTCTAATTCGTGTCAGCCATTCTAGAAAGTTGCTGATGAACTTTCTATGGATGATGGCCTTCTTCTAGGAGGTAATAAGTTGGAACTGTCTATGGGGTTGAGGTTGAGGTTCATAAAGATTGCTCATGAATGACACATGGGAGCCACATTCACAAAAACAGTGAGGCATACTTTATGGTGGCCTTCTGTGTATAGAGAGGTTAAGTAATTTGTGGGCAAATGTGCGCATTGTCTTTCTTAAGAGAAGGGTTTGAATGTGAGCAAACCTCCTCTGCAGGCTATTGAACATCCTGCGAGAGCCTGGGAAAAAATGTATGTTGACTTGGTTGGTCTGTTTAATAAGTTACTGTGGCATTATAGTTTTGCATTGGTTGCAGTTGATTTAAAATCAAAGTGAAACCAAAGGGGATTGATGGACGGAGTGTTGAACGTTGCAAGCACTCACCCCCAGTTAACTGATCTGGGTTTAATCCATCATCATTCTTTAGCTCACTTTTAGATCCCAAAGGGCGGAGTGGATCCAAACAGTGCAGAGAGCACAGGATCAGGTAAGTGACATAAACAAATCATCTTGACTGTATATGTACCTACCTATTCACCCCGTATTGCTCATGGAAAATCTGTCTTTAAACAGCTTGAATATCGTAAATTAAATACACCTTATGCTCAGGTAAGATAACTGTTTTCACTATTCCTTTTAGATCTCAAAGGGCGGAGTGGATCGTCACAGTGCCGAGAGCACAGGATCAGGTAAGTGACATAAACAAATAATGTTGAAATAATATGTCAGCGCAAGAGCACTGTTACCACATAAATCAATAATGCTGCTTTGTCTTTGTCTTCTTTTTTCCTACTCTATATTTGCAGGTAACTGGAACGAAGTCCAAAGGAATGCCAGGGAAAGACGTCTCGAAGGGAGAAATGCAGCATCCACTTGCAGGTAACGGAACGAAGTCCAAAGGAATGCCAGGGAAAGACCTCCCGACGGGAGAAACGCCACGTTCATGCCAAGTCCAACGTGAGGAGCATGACGACCCTGAAAAAAACAGGTAAGACGACAGAGAGCTGCCAAAATCACTAGAACGCGAAGCGCTGCTGATTGGGGAAGCCAAGCTTTAATCTGCCTACCCATCCCCGGGCATGCGCGTTCTAGGCTGTTGGCCATCTTTGTAGTTCGTTATTTCCCCATGCAATCGTGACACTGGCATTCGGTCAGGCACAAAGGTAATCTCTGTCCACTTTGATTATAAAGCAAAACGAAAGGGGATGATGGATGGAGTGTTGAACAATGCAAGCACTCAACCACAGTCAACTGATCCATCATCATTCTTTAGCTCACTCCGCCACCCCAGTTCAGACGTGGTATATGCAAATCAGTCTGACCCTGTGCCTCATGGGAACAATCCAGCCCGAACTGCCAAGTGAGCAAGGGACCCAAGTCTGGGCATACTATGCGAACAAAGCAAAACCAAAGGGGATGATGGCCGGAGTGTTGAACAATGCAAGCACTCACCGCCAGTCAACTGATCGGGTTTAATCCATCATCATCCTTTAGCTCACTCCTCCATCCCAGTTCAGATATGGCTATATGCAAATCAGTCTGACGCTGTGCCATTTAATTCGGATTCCTTTGAGGTTCAGGAATAAACCTGGGTTCATGATCTGTTTGTTAATAATTTTGTAAGTATGTAACTGTCCATGTTTTTTCCTAGTAAGTAGATGGGAGAAGAAATGTGCATTATTTTAGGTGTTTACATTTTCTTTATTTTTTTTGTATTATTATAATTCCTTCTTTCATTTATGTTTTTTGTAATATTTTGTTATTTGTTGAATAATAGATTGGTCTTTGGTGAAAGTTTTGGACTGTTTAAAGTTTTCTGTTTTGTTGAAGGGGAAAAGTAAAATGTAGTGGCCTAGCCAATTGTTTCTGGTTCTGGCAAAAGACATGTGCCAGACCATAGCTCGTAGGAATGTAGAGCTTTGTGTTGGACTCTATGTCTGGGGGTTTGATGACAGTTGCCGAAGAAGCGGTGGAGGTGTGCCTGGTGTCGCGAACAAGTCTGTATGAAAATAAAACTTTACATTGGATACTCACTGGCAGTCGATGAATTTCCACATCTTGGAGTTCTGCAAGATTATCTCATGATGATTTCAGGATTAGGCTGGAATACTTTAAGGTGATCCTATGAGTATTTCAGGATGGGGCTGTATCATTACAGAATATTCTTGCAATTACTTCAGAATGTGGCTGTATTCCTCAAGGATGGTCCCAAGATAACTTTAGAATGGGACTTTATTAAGAACCAAGCTAATTTCTGGTGGGTCATGAACGTCATAACAATAAATAAAGATGCCTTTAAATTCAGTGTTTAATTGTCACTTTTCCCGGTGATACTTTACTTTTGTTCCTCTCACTGCAAAGTGAGAGGAGTTTTTAAAAAATGAATTATGTGATAATGTTGACTTTTGCAATATGCAACAAAATATAAGTAACTGAAACAAACAATGTGCATCCAGCAGTTAGGAAACCAAAAATGAATATAACTGCAATCCTGGTGTCTTTTTCATCTCTTTAATCTTCTGTCCCCACCCTTTCTACTTGAATCACCAACAGTGTCTGTTTGTACTCATCGACAGTGTCCATGAGCTGCACATTATACATTGGTGATATTAACAAGGTAGTATTTATGTCCGTAGCAAGGGCGTTGTCTGTCCCAATAGCCGCCAAAGCATGCCTGTCCTGTAAACACCATATCAGTGCACCCTGATTATTCTAAAAACCCAACTCCTCAGTATTTAAAAAGGCTTTCATTGCCTGGGGTGCAGTTTCACTTTTCCTCTCACTTTCGTCAACGTTTTTGTTGTCATTTACAGGTATGTCAGCAACAATGCAACCAATTTCCTTATTCCTCATGTTATGTGTTACTTTAAGAAGGGTGTCCGTACTGCCTCTGCCAGCTAGACCATAGGAATTGTCTCTCTCCCTGTTCTGTTGTTGCAGAATGTTCTCTTTTCAGTCTTATTCAACTGCATGCAGGCTCTCTCTGTGCCTTATGTGCTCCGGCAGCAATAGCTGTCACTGTCATAGTTGCAGCATTCCAGGAGGGCTTGTGATTGCCTATCAGTAATGTGATGCGCAGCCAGAGATGTTAGCTGACCTACTGACACCTCCACCTCGACTTCCACATGGTCTTCACCCTCCCTTGGACCTGATTGCAGTGTGTCCATGGCCATTCAACACAAGACCATGGAAGCAGTGGCTGCTTTGGCAGATGCTATGGCAACAAACAAAAAAGCACACAAAGGTAGAAGCATTTGAGAGGTCTACCACATCAAGTTTATTGGTGCTGTAGATGCCCACAATCATTATCTTACTGATATAAGTGGCATAACAAAACGTAAGGCCCCCCCTGCAAATTACAGGAAGGGCCCCCCCAACCCTTTCAGTAGCTCTCAGGACAAGGAAGAGGCATCCATCCACAGTACTGGAGGGGGCCCCCTGGAGCTCTGGGGGCCCCCACACCACGGGGCTAATGAGGGCTAATGTTACTCAATTGGCTGTACTGAATATAGCCAATCTGAGATCAATCAGTAATCAGTTCTACACTACTGTAGCATTTGCTAGCTCTGTCATGATGCTGAAGTGAAGAGCAGGACCCTGCTTCCACTCTTAAACACCCACCATCTTACCCCAAACTCCGAGAGCGTTCTTTGTTTGAAACAACTTCTTCAAAACAAATGATCATGGAGAAAACATTTTTACGTTTCGCCTGCACAACGCTTGCGATGTGATATCTATTATATTGAATATATCTTAAACTGGGCTTGCATCCCGCCTTTTTTCTTATTTGTAAATGTGATATTAGTTCACTTTTCCTCCAATTCTATTGGTTGTAGCATTCTCCCTTGTGTGTTTCTCTTATAAGTAACTCAATGCGCAAAGTACTAATTTTCATCCGCTTTGGGTGTGGAACTTCTTTTTACTATGTTAAGGCTGCACCACATTTGCTGTTTACCTTTATTTATCTTCCGGGCTACATACACTTCCATGTCTTGCTGCATACATTTACAGCGTGCTTTTAAATGTAATATTGTCCTGTTATAGCACAGATTTTTAGCACTGCTTTCAACTGCATGTTTTTAGGCCGAGACTAGCGGCAGCGTTCATGTGCTGCTCACTCTGCGAAACTATTGTTCGTGGTTTCCACTGGAGGGAGCATTCGAGCACACGAGCCACGACGGAAATGCCAGAACGCCATCATCCACGAAAAGCGAGACGGACGCTGTGGCTGTCGCTCCTGCCTGCCGCACCCTACGCGCCCTACGCGCCCTACCCGCGATGCCCGCAAAGAGTTAGGAGCCTCGGGAACACGGTACCGCGCATTTGCGGATTTGCCGAGGGGCTGCCGGTGTGAATTCGCCCCGACCTGGCTGCCGGTCCCCCCGCCCGCGGCGGCAGTCAGCCCGACCACGATTGGACCAACGACCAACGTTGCCAGCCCTGGGACAGTAACCTGCGAGCAGGTAGGAGCAGGGCCCGGCGGGCAGGCGGGTGGGCGGTTGGGCATGAGAGCAGGTGTGCAGGTCAAGACATCAGCTTTGCCATTTCCAACGCTACCGCCCCCCGCATACGCAAAAAGGAGCAAAAAGCAAAGCAAAAAGCAAGGAGCCAGGCGCTGTAGGCGGTGTGAGCGTTGCCACAAGTCCCCATAAGCGCTGAGATAACAACACCGCCACCGCCAAAAGCCCGTCGCCCGACACCTTGGACACTCTGGCCTCCTCACTGCCCCCTCCGCTGATGTGTTTCTGGCAGGTGCGAGCGCTGCATCCCGAGCCCCGAGCGCTGCGAAAACAACACCTCCACAACACCGCCTCAGCAATCTTTGCTGGTCCTCCGAGTACCTTGGTAACCAGGAGTCAAAGCATCAAGCCCGGCGAATTGCAGAACGAATTGCAGAACTGAGTCCCGCCCTCACCTTCGGGGGGAGCAAGGAGCAGGTGCAGGTGCAGGAACCGGAGGGCAAGAGACAAGCGGTCTCGGGCACCAACAGGGAAAAATAATGAGGACCAGAAATTCGTCCTTACTGCAGGCACAGAAAAAACCTCGCCCCACAGAACAGCCAGGAGACGGAAGGCAAAACTTTTCTACCCCCCGGGTGCGGGGGGCTTCTACCCCGGGCCTGGGCTATCGGAGGGGGGGCTCCTGGGATCTCCTGGTGCTACTGGAGCAACGCCAACGTCCCCAGGTTTACCAACTGCGTTCCCAGCACTGACATCGTCGCAAGTAGGGCAAGATGGGAGGTGTTATAATCCAGTTAACTTAACTACCCGTCCCGGGGCAAACGTCTCCCTAGGAAACAGAGACATAAGAAGCTTCTTATACCCCCTGGCAACAAGCTCAGCTGAACCAACTAGACCTCCAAGCTGAACACCGCCCAATAAAGTACCAGAGGACGGCCCATCCCCTAGTCCCACCGCCACACGGGCTGCAGGACTACCCCTATCACCAATAATAACCATGCTACAGGGCGGAATACTCCTCAAGCCAGAGGCACCGGATAGGGTCGCACTCAGACCCGATCCCACTAGACCAACAACTCCTATTCACCACTCACCGGAAGATCCTCAATCGAACTCGATCCTAAATGGGGCCCTCACGGCTTACATATTGATCAGCACACGCAGCGAAACCTCGGCAATAGGAGTGCACATGCTTGACGCACCTAGCCACACACACGAAACTAATGAAGGAGGAGGAACCACAGAAACACTGGCCCGGCACCCCCCACCTTCGAATTTGATGCACCAGAGCACCCGAGAACAAGACAAAATGGCCCTGCTACCAACGTCAATGAGTAGAAGCTCGGACAGGGGGGAGAGCCCCCCAGTGATTGCAGATCATTTAACACTGATCAACGAGACACTCATTTCTATGACAGGTGCGGCAATAATGCACGCCGACAAGCTCGATGCCCAGATAAACATATTACAAACAGTCGCAAACTTAATCTCTGGAATCGACTGCAAACTGGATCATCTGAATTCCCTGATCCGCAGAGCACAGGATAGCACACACTTCAAGCCTGAGTCATGTAGTTGCAGCCCAATCTTGAAAAACCTAGGAAAACTCCCACACATCATGACCACACTAATTGAGGACCTCAAGAAAGAAGTCGGCAAGACCAAGGATTCGATTTCACAGGCCCCAGCCCCCCACCCTCCAAAAACAGAAGGCTCAAGAAAGCCGCCAAACCACTGCACACAAACTCAAGAAGATAAAACTGCTTGGGAGGCGCCATCACCCATGCTCAGCACGAGCAGGATAGATGCCATCCCGATCAAAACAAAAAACTATGAGCCCCAGCATACTACCAAACCGACCAGCCTAGACCTCTATAGCCTATCTAGGAAAAATAAGAAAAAATTAAAAAAATTCATCAAGGCGAATAAAAACAAATCTCTCGCCCCCAGATCCATCCGGGAATGGCTACGGCCTGAGAATGAGACGTGCGCCCACATCGTGAACCAGGAAACAATCAAACTGGGAGCAACCATCAAAACACCAGAAACAATCGAGCCAAACGTCAAAGTTACTCACTCTACCAACGCAGCTATAACCTTTCTCGCAACCCCCCAGCCAGTTTCAACAGCATCGTTCACAAATCAAGTAATGGACCCACACGGACAAAGTTCCGCGGAAGCAACTCAAGCAAATTCAAACAGATATGACCCTCAGGTTGCCGCTTTATCAATGCTGACGATGGGCTGCGCGTCTCAAGCGCCTTTGATTGCCACAGACCTCAGGGAAATTGAATACCTGCCACGTACCAACAGCGCACCCAGCTTGCCACAAATGGAGCACTTCCAGCGGTCATTGGGGCCATTGGGGTTAAACAGGCAGACAAACGACCCTCCACCTGACACAGCACAGTTACCACAAACAGGCGGCCAGGTGGCGGACTCAGTCTGCCGAATAAACCACCCCCAATCCCAGGATGGGAACATAACGCTGTACCCCGATTATGTCTCCCAGGGGAGGTGGGACATTCTCAACTGCAGTAATCTTCTAACACTTTTTGCAAACATCCCAGGGTTGGAGGGAATAAAAACTACAGATATTGAAACCATCTCCTTCCTCCCGCCAGATACGGAGGAGAAAAACAAACCCACGGAGCTAACCTTCATGAGCCCGGACATGGCCGAGGCTCTGAAAAGCCAGCACAAGTTATTGGAAAGCTGGGGCATAAAAATAAAAACTAAGCGTGCACAAAAATACCCCCTTATCTTAAAATCGTACTCCGCGCATCTCCAGATGGGAAACACGGATCAGCGAATTGGAGGGAACTCAGGCCCGCATGCCTACCCCACTCACGCGCCAAACACGGCGCCCATCCTTCAGGGGTCCAAAGGTGCCACAAACACAGGTCCAACCATCAGCACCCCAATTAAAATAACAACTAATCCGAACCAGGGCACACACACATGAGCAACTCTGGGATGCGCGAGCAAAGACTGGTCCTGGCTGCCGCTAATACTAAATTCGAGATCCTAACATAGTAACGATGTCTCGGGCCAACCCCACTGCAGCACGACTATCGCACAACAAAAGCCTCCAGACAGGGACCGCCCCCGGATCGCCTGAAAATCATGACTTGGAATGTCGCTGGGCTCAGGAGGTTGCTTCTTAATAAAAATGCAGTGACATTCATGGAGGAGGCAGACATTATCTGCATACAAGAATCCTGGCAGCTCCACCCGCTATCATTAAGAGGATACGCAGAATATGGAAAACCTGCAAAAAAGCTTAACATATTCGGAAGACCGTCGGGGGGATATGTGTCTACATAAAACATTTCCTCAATCTGGAATTCGCGGCAATTCCCAATCTCCCGGACACCCTTCAGGCAGGCATCCTGAAAGGCCATCGCCCGATAAACGGAAACTTTGCGTTTTTATTAATCAACCTCTATCACAATCCACATGGGCCCATATCCAACTTGGCCATGCTGACAACCCACCTAGAGTCCTTAATGCTCCAATTCCTGGCTTTAGAATGCATCATTCTTGGCGACTTTAACACCCATAACATAGGGATATCAATCACACGAAGACATCTGCCCGGGGCCACCATTGCTCTGAATGATCTATTAAAAACTTATAAGCTGGCAACAGCGCACTTGGTCCTCCTAAAGAACAGCCCAGGGTTCTTCGTCGGTCCTACATACAACAACCAAACAACGATCAACTACATCATCCTAAGCGAAAAACTGGAACCCCTTATGTTAAACTTTACAGTTCACCCGCGCAGTGACAGCGACCACGCTGCCTTAACCATCACATTGAATCTCATAGCGGACACTCGCCACAGGCTCGAATACATCGGGGCATCTAACGGCGAAGAACTGACAAAGTTGCCCAGAAAAATAAAATGGGAACAGACCTCAATCACCATTTAATAATTGGCTAGACCAGTGGCCAGCTGGCCACCGAGTGAACAGAAAAAGGGTGCAATAGCTACTTGGAATGCCATCACAGGGACCCTGCCTGCGATCCTTCGCGGGACCTCAAACAGCACATCTAATAGGGACACCCTACCTACATATGGATACAAGGCGAAAATCAAAATCAGCGCCAAACAATTGAACAAGAAACGCAAACTTTTCTGCAAAAACGTCACAAGCCCAATGAAGAAACAATTTCAAGAGGCCAGAAAAAGTCACTCCAAGAAGGTTTGGGAGGCAAAACGAGACTACTGCGAAGCACAATGGCTGAAAATCTTTGATTTGCTGAGCCCAGGAAAATCGCAGGAGTTTTGGCACTACTTAAGCACCCTGGGACGAGGCACAAACCACATAGAAAACTCCCTCGAGGCTCCCATCTGGGCCGCCCACGTAAAAGCCCTTTACATCGAAAACGGCCCCGTTACCAAGCAAAATGAAACATCTATCGCTGGAGCTGACTTAGACCCAACCACCGAGATTCTAAAAAACATCAGACAAAATGGCGCCCCGGCCTCCCTGGACACTTATTCAAGGCAAACATCGACTTCTGGTCCAAAAACCTGACCCTCCTGTACACTGAATGCTGGCTCCTGGGGGATGTCCCAGATTCATGGAGAGGTTCGCTCCTACAGCCAATCCACAAAAAGGGCCCCAAATCTGAACCATCAAACTATCGCCTTTTGGACATCGAGGGTAAAGCTTATGCTAGGGACCTTACAGACTGGATGAGCGCAGAAGGTCTCCTCCCATTCTGCCAAACCGGATTTAGACCTGGGTCCGCCACAGTCGATAACATCACTGCACTTTCTTATCTGGTCCACCATACGCGGACACGCGAAAGCCCTCCCTTATTGGCCTGCTTTATTGACTATTCGGCGGCGTTCGACGGGGTAGATTGTGCATTCCTGTGGAGAAAGCTGGTCCAATGGAATATTAATCCATCCCTGTTAAGGGCGATCCAATTCCTGTACCACAAAACGTGGGTGAGAATTAAACTCTCAAGGGACCATGCATCCGCAAAGATCAATACAGACCGAGGTCTAAAACAAGGGTGCGTGCTAGCCCCACTGTTATTTAACCTATATAGAGCAGACATGGAGAGAGCCCTGACTGGGGCAGCATTGGCCATCCCAAAGATCGGCGGGACAAAAATTCATCTTATGCAATACGCCGACGACCTGGTACTCTTGGACCACACGAGAATTGGGCTACAAAAGGCGCTGACGGCACTTGCCGTATATAACGACAAAAACAAGCTCGTACCTAATCCATCCAAGTCCAAAGTCATCATCTTCGGACAAAACCAAAGAAAAAATCATTAAAATGGAGGCTCGGCCACCTTTTGCTGGAAAGTACTCAGCGGTACACCTACTTGGGCATTTGCTTCCAGGAGTCGGGGCTCTCAAGTGCGCACCTAAAGATCATCCAAGGCAAAGGCAAAACCATAACCTACGCCATATGCAAGCTGCATGCCTCCTTATATAGCCCGTCCACAACGGCCATCCAACGAGTACTCAAAGCCAAACTAATGCCGGCTCTCAACTATGCTCTACAGGCATTTCCGGGCAAACTGAATAACGAACTAGAAAAAATCAATTTTAGAGCCTACAAGAGACTATTTCACCTACCGAGGTGCACCAGAAACACCCTTATCCACCTGGAGTTCTCACTCAACCAACAATATTTGGAAGAGATGGCCGCCCTAAGTAAATACTACTTCCTAACAACGAAGGCTCAGGAGAACACACTTAAGGCAGCCCTGAATTGCATCTTCTGAGAACCAGGGAACCCCTGGTCGGCCACTTCTAAGGCGGCGAAGGACCACCTTAATCTTGCCATCGAGCCTTGGAATCCCGAATATGTCAGCTACACCGCTATTAATCACTCCATCAAAAAACAAGGGCGCGCGCGGTCACGGGAACTGGACCTGGAGTCGCTGGCAAGAAAAGACCTTCACGAGTCCTTGTGCTTACCGCAAATCCTGCACAATCCCAAACACCACCTTAAGCAGGCCGTGGGCCACGCAGCCCTTCATAAGATCCTAGCCTACAGACTACATCCGTTGCCTCTCAAAGAACTATACGCCTTCGGCACGGTTGGCTCAGGAGTCCGGGAATTTAGGCTTTGTAGGTACAAACGTGAGTCATTGGCCCATCTTCTATTCTGCTGCCCGGCCCTGCGCATGGTCCGCAGTCTTTATCTCAGGCCAATTCTAAGACAATCAGGATCCCGCACCGCAAAGGAGGCGATCATCCATCTTTACACTCTGACAACGGTAAAGCACATGGCCTCCTTCGGAAAGTTTATTCACCAGACACGATCCTTGCTGATGGCCCCCGAGGGTCTGTCCTTATAGAGACTTTGCAGACCCATGCCTCAACACGAACCCTACTCATTGTATCCCCTGCCCTCAGGGTGGCACAAACTCCCCTGGTTTTAATTTTTGTAATTTTGTATTCTGTTTTTAATGTAATGGTTTTGAGTAACCAAACAATAAAGTATTCACTCTGCAAGACAGCTATAGTGGAGTATGGGAGAGAAGCCGCTCCCACTGTCCGCCAATATTTTTCATTGGCTTGTGTCATTGTCTTGCTTTAATTGCTGCCTTCAGATTCGTTAATAGGCTAGTTAGTCCCTCCTTAGTACGGCCTTGTCTTTATTTGGAACCTCCCATGGTTACTGGCCCCTTTACTTGGTTGTTATACTGTACGTGTACTATTTTGTTTATTAAGTTTCTCTTACGTCAGGCACGATGACGTGCTTTGCTGATATTCAGCGGGCCTTGTCTAAAGACATTTTGTTCTGTCCACCAATAGATATTTGCTGCCTTACAACCATTGCCAGAGGGGCCCGGACATCAGATCCAGCCTGGGGAGTTAGCACCAGTCCAGCTTTAACCAAGGTGTAGTTAACCAGCACAGGCGTTGCTGGCAACCAGGACCTCAGTGAAGGCGGAAGCACTGGGATGTGAAGTGTTTTTAATGCCCAGCTGAGAGTCACAGACCGACCAGAACGGCAAGGAGGCTGTTGCTTGAGTTGACCCCCTTTTGAAACAAGGGTTGCTTCAGGTTTCTGAATCCTGGTCCCAAAATGAATGAAAAGTTTGCACCTTTGTGTGTTGATCAAGAGTTCCTGGGCATACTGGATACAATCTTTGGCCCCAACAAAAGAACAGTGCGCCAGCAGAGCAATACAGGAGTTAGGGAAGGACTTGAGTTTAGGGTACAGGTGCTGTGCCCTTGGTGCCTGCTAGATCAAAGTGAAGAATACTGGTGCACTGCCTGAGACACTGGACAGGATAGGTGAGGGCATTTGCCCTGGGGGGTGATTGCCCTACCCTGAAAGAAAGACGTTTTCTTCTCAAACTGGGCCATGATTGAGTTGCAAGTTGTGCAGATCCACAGTGGGAACAACAAGAGCCTGCCTGTGAGGCTCAAACGGACACAGGGAGAAGACTCCCCTCTGGCTGGTTGTACAGGGGCTTCAATTTCCCCTTTAGTTGTCCCATTTTTGAGGAGTAGCAGCCCTTTCCGGCCCTGTGTAGTCCTGTGTGGTCCTCCTGGTCCCCTGGAGCCAGGAGCCAGGATTGTTTTTGACTATATTAATTGATACTCTAGCCCTTATAAAAGGAACACTGGAATAGTCTATTGAAAACGTTTTTTAAATAGAATTAGTCTAGATGGTTCTAGGATTTGCTTTCTGCTTGGGGTTGAAAAATATTGATAGTTCTGTTTGTGATAATAGCCATTACTCTCTCCTGCTATCTGTATGTTAATTATGACCCAATGATCTGTTCCATTTGTACTCCTGTTTATACCTTATATATACTCGCTTAATGAAATGTTTAGAATGAAAAATGCCCACCTAGCAATGGATTAGGATATTGATAAATTTATGAGAATAAATGTGCAAAATATTTTCTATGTTCCTACTAGATCATAGGAATGTCTTTGGCTCACGCTAAAAGTACTATCTGTTAAAGATTGCAGGAGCTGGTGTTAGCATGAGCTTGAAGCCATTTTATTCTTGGCAGCCATTTGAGTTATCCATGTGCTTGCCATGTGCTTTTTCCCTCTTCTAGAGCCTTTCACGTGCTCATAAAGGCCTAGCTGGAAGAATGCACCTGCTCCTAGTATGTAACTGTGAGGCTAGTCTTGCTGATGTAAGGATAAATGTCTCTCCTCCCACTTTGTTTGAGCAAGCAAATTGTGTATAGCCATATTAGTCAGTAAGTATTGTATGTGCCAGGACCTCCCCTCAGTTTTAGGCTGACTAGGTGACCTATGCATAAATAAGGCCCCTGTTCTCTGTACTCCTTAGGCTGGCTCCTACAGTGGCTTGAGGGTACCATATGACGCAGTCTCCCTCATCTGAGGTTAATAAATGCATTGTTTTTATATTACAGCTTCCGTGCCAATTTCTTCTTTGTTGGTTTAAAGGACCAGGTGGATCAGTGAACCCCTTAGAAGGTTTTTATTTCTTCACGACCTGCTTCTAGACAAATGCCCCAGCTGTTAAACCAAATACTTCACTCTTGTCCCTGCCCTCCCTACGAGTACATATGTTTAAACTCAGTCGACAGTTTAATCATATACTAGCTATGCCCAAAGTGACCTACTAATAAACAACAACCAATTGCCAATACTGCAATTTATTCGTATCACTAATGGACCATGAAGAACAGACTGAAACTGATTCTTCAAATAAATTGTTCATTAGAATTAATCCATTTATTTCAGATAAGGAATCAACACATTATTTAGACAACAAAAGTTTCTCATTTTGAAAAACTGTCATTAAGTCCACAGGAGAGAGAAAGGAAAAGAATCCTACATAAAAAATGTTTGTAGTCATTTAAAACTAACATTCTATCAAACATTTACTCATGAATCCTCATTCATACTCATATGCACAATTTCATTACAAGACCGGAGGCTACATTATGCATTTATCCTTTAATAGCAACTCACACAGCCGCACTACATCACAAAGGATAAAGTTCTAGAGTCATAACAAAGGATGTATCTAGGAGATGATCTGCCTCTTTTAAAAGCGGCTCGCCAGCAGATAAGTCACTACTATTACTTGCTCCTTGTCTTTAAGCCTAGACTTGTATTTTGCTTTACTCTATATCTCTATATCGCTTTATTTTCATTGTATTGTATAACCCAGGTACTTTTATGCCTATTTGGACCTATTTTCAGTGTTTTAAGCCTGTTTTTCAGCGTTTTCTGGCAACCTCGCCATGCTCTTCCTTTAACTCTGTGTCTCAGCACAGATCTTGATGGCGGTGGGTGGCGCAGGCTTCCCCCCTCCCATACCACCCTCCCTACTAATGGACTTCCAATTTATGGTTGTCCACCTCCCTTCTCCCCTATAAAACGCGCGACCGCGCTTCCCCTCATACCGTCTTTCTGACCGTCCTTCCCTCTTTCCGCCGCCTTAAACGCGCGTCGGATCTCCGCTTCATTCGGCAGAGGCGCGCCTGAGATTTAGATCCATTTCCTGACTTTTGGATTAGAGGAAAGCACGCTCGCGACACCCGCGTTGCGTGCCTTCCCTGCCAAGCCACTTTCCTTTCCCCCGGCGGCTGAGCTCGAGCACGACTGATTTAGCTTGTCAGTTGCTCTGCTTCAGCCGCCGGGGACCTACGACCACTGCGCTCGTCTCCCTGACTCATCTAGGAATATATCTAAACACGCTTTTAAGCGTCCCTTCATTTCACTAATACTTCCCTGCCTTTTCAATACTCTGCTGTAGCCTTAAACTTTAACTTCCCCATTATTTCACTTTTTTATTATGCTGTTCACCATAATCATACCCCTTTACCTATAAATAATTACCTTAATTACCTTTTAATTACCAAAAAAAAAAAAAAAAAAGGGGGAATAGCCTGAGGCTTCACCTGCAAAAAAAAAAAAAAAAAAAAAAAGAAAACCAATTAAAAAAAAAAATAAAAAAAAAAGGAGAGGAGTAATAGGGGAATCTAATTATTACCTTACCTGTTAATAATCTTTCATCACCACACCATGTCTGACGTGGATTCTGATGATGCCACTGCTAGCTCACCTGCCCCCATTGACGATTCGCTTAAAAAATTTCTGCAACAAGAAATTAAGTCTTGCATGATGTCCTCCCTCAGAGATGTCATGCTCTCTAAAAGACCGGCTGACTCCCAGGATCTCCCCTTACACGGTAAGAGACCCAAAAAGACCAAACATTGCGAAAGCACTACAGGCCCTAGCGCCTTTCAAAACATAGGAGGTCCTAGCACCTCACTTTGGATGGGAGGCCACCGCGCCCCACTTGAACCTGATGTCCCTCGGGACACTCTTTTGACCGGTGCCCATGGCGGCACAAATGTGTACGGTGCCCCTCGCGGCACACTTTGGAATAGTGCTAATCAAACAAATACAAATGTTGGTCTTGACTCCTCTCCCTCCTCCTTGGATGACAACTCCTCCAAAGACCCCTCAGACGAGTTCGTCTTTGACCTGGATGAGGTCCAACATGATCTCAACTCCCATTTCGATCCGGAACCTACTCCAAAGAATATTATTTTAAACCCTATTGGGGAGGAAATGTTTTCCCCCCTAAACATTTCTCACCCCAACAGCTCTAAATGGTTCCCGCAGGATCATGTTTCCAAATTTGTGGCACGCTGGTTGAGAAACCCTCTGGATAGAAACACCAGAAACACAATAAGGTCTGAATCCCCCAGACCTACCATTGATGACAGAGTCTGCCAAACTCCAAACCTAGACCCTAGCCTCATTAAATTCCTATTTAAATTAGGACGCGACCCCAGAAAAGGCTTGGAGAGAGCCCTCAAGGGCTGCCAAGACCGACTCCTGGACGTCCTAGGACCCTTGGTTAGAATCCTAGATATGGCGGAGCAGTCCCACCTCTCCTCTACCCCCTTGAACGTCGACCTCGTTCGAGGCTGGAGCCAAAGGGCTATCGTCCTCCTTGGCAACGCCAATTCTGGTTTGAACATTGAGAGGAGGAGATCTATCCTGAACAAAATCAACCCCAAATTAGGTGACATGGCGGAGAAAGAACCCTCCCAGAACCCCAAAGGCCTCCTTTTCGGAGAGGACATAATCAAAGAAATCGGCAAATACGTATCCACCTTTACTGCCCTTGATAGAGCCCAGAACAACCTGAGACGAGTCTTCAACACCAACCTTTTTGGCCAGGCTGGCAGAAGGGGTCGCTCTTCCGGCCGAGGCAACCAACGACCCTACTCATCCTTCAGAGGAACAGGAAGGGGCTTCTACCCCCCTAGACAACCCTTCTTCCCCCAAAGAGGAAGAGGCCCGAGAAACCGTGGTTCAAGAGGCCGAGGTGCTCCCAACACCTCCAACTCCACAAGTAAGTACTACTCCTCCTTCTTCTATCCCCATAGTGGGGGGCAGGCTAAAACAGTTTTATCATGTTTGGGATTCAATTACCCAAGACCCATGGGTTTTAGAAACCGTCATGGGCTTCAAGATAGACTTCTTACAGATTCCCCTCCAGTCACACCTACCCCACCCCTTTGTCCTCTCAGAAGATCAAGAAAAGATCGTGGAGGAAGAAATCGCTTCCATGCTCAAAAAGGACGCAATAGTGGAGGTTCCCTGGTCCGATGCAAGGTTCATAAGCACTCTGTTTCTCGTTCAAAAAAAGGACAAGGGTTGGAGACCCGTAATAAACCTTCGAGAAGTCAACAAATTCCTAATTTATCGCCATTTCAAAATGGAGGGTATCCACCTCCTGAGGGATCTCCTTCTGGAAGGGGACTGGATGGCCAAGTTAGACCTGAAGGACGCTTACTTCACGATTCCCATGTACAAGGAACATCAACCCTTCCTTCAATTTGCTTGGAAGGAACATCTCTACCAGTTCCAAGCTCTTCCCTTCGGCCTCTCTTCTGCCCCTTGGTGCTTTACCAAGATCATGAAGTGTGTCGTTACAATTCTAAGAGAGAGGGGTATTCCCTCATCATTTACTTGGACGATATTCTTATCATGTCCCAATCCCGTTCAGATCTCCTAAGAGACCTAGAAACCTCCATGGACCTGATAGAGAGCCTTGGGTTCATCATCAACAGAGACAAATCCATGCTCTCTCCCTGCAGAACTATAGAATTCCTCGGCTTCACTCTAGACACCACGAAATGTCTCCTCCTTCTTCCGGCCAAGAAGATTGCCAAGATCCTGAAGGAGATCAGATCTGTTCTGAAACAAGAGTCTTTAACTCTCCGCGAACTAGCCAGACTTCTTGGGCTCCTCTCCTCGTCCATCCAGGCCATTTTTCCCGGCCCTCTGAACTACCGCGCACTTCAGAGAATAAAAAGGAAAGCCCTCAATTCAGGTCTGTGGTATGGGGACCTTGTCTCTCTAGATCCGGATGCGAGAACAGAGCTTTTTTGGTGGCTAGAGAACTTAGATGCCTGGAACGGCAAAGCTATCTTTGGCTCATCCCCGGATTTTGTCCTAGAATCAGACGCCAGTCTTCATGGCTGGGGTGCTCGTTTTGGAGACCAGGACACCGGTGGGATTTGGACCCTATCGGAGTCCTCCCAACACATAAATTTTCTGGAGTTGATGGCTGGCTTATACGCTCTTATGAGCTTCAAACACTCCATCCAAGGGAAGTCCGTTGTTCTGAAGATGGACAACGTCTCCGCTGTGGCCTATATCAATCGCCTTGGAGGGACGAGATCTGCGGATCTCTCCAACCTTGCCAGGAGACTTTGGATGTTCTGTCTGGAACACAAAATCTCCCTCAGGGCGGAATATCTCCCCGGGAAATCGAACATTTCAGCAGACTGGAATTCGAGATTCCTTATAGATTTCTCGGACTGGAAACTCGACGTGAACGTCTTCAATTCCCTCTCCCTCCTTTGGGGTCCCATGGACGTGGACCTATTCGCCAGCAGGCTCACCTTCCAACTTCTCAACTACTTCAGTTGGATGCCAGACCCGGGCGCTCTTGCTGTGAACGCGTTCCTCCAACCCTGGTCCCACTTCCTGGGTTATGCCTTTCCTCCTTTCGCCATGATTCAGAGGGTCCTTCAGAAGGTCAGATCGGAGCAATGCTCCGTGATCCTGATAACTCCCTTTTGGCCGTCCCAAGCCTGGTTCCCAACAGCCCTGGAACTAGCATGCGACATTCCCTTTCTCATCCCAGCCTCTCCAGGCCTGGTCTCAAACGCAGACGGGGAAGATCACCGTCTTATTCTTGAGGGGAATTTGAACCTTCTTGCCTGGAAAGTGTCAGGCAATCTAACGAGCTGTCTGGACTTTCGTCAACAGCTCTCTCTCTCCTCGGAGAATCTTGGGCACCTGGGACACACCTTAGATACAACAGCATTTGGAAGAAATGGTTTCATTGGTGCCTGGAAAGGAGTCTGGATCCCGTGGAGACTCCTGTCGTGAATATTGTTAATTTTCTGGTCGAACAATTTGACAGAGGCCTTTCCTATCGCTCTATTAACTGCTTCAGATCCGCAATCTCCGCTGGTCACGCTCCTATCAACGGTAAATCGGTAGGTAAAAATCCTATCATTTGTAGGGTCCTCAAGAGTATAAGACTAAGGGGACCCCCTAGGCCTAAATACCAGACCCTTTGGGATGTCAAGTGCATTTTAGACCTTTTTTGTTCCTGGCCAGATAACTCTTCCCTTAATAGAAAGTTTCTCTCCTTTAAGCTTGCTACACTCTTGTGCTTAATTTCCTGTAGGAGGGTTTCTGACATCAGAAGTTTAGACATTTCTAATAGATGTTATGATATGTTTGGTGTCAAGTTCGAATTACTTAGAAGAACCAAAACGATGTCAGATTTTATCTTCTATCCTCGTTTTGACACCTTACCTAAACTTTGTGTGGTTGCTTGCATGAAAGAATATGACGCTAGGATGTCTCTCCTGCGCCCCAGTGGTGCAAATCAACTCTTAGTTTCCTTTGTGAAACCTTTCAAACCTGTTTCTTCCACCTCCATTGCTAGATGGGTTAAGTCTACCATGAAGCTCGCTGGTGTTGACCTCTCTAAGTTCCAAGCTCATTCTGTCAGAGGAGCTATGGCCAGTAAGTCCTTCTGGTCAGGTGGTAAGTTGGATGATATTCTGAAAGCTGCTGACTGGTCAAATGCTAATACCTTTGCTCGTCATTACTGTAAGCCTATCGAGCATATGTCTGAGGTGGTCCTTCGGGGCTACGAACATGCATAATGTAGCCTCCGGTCTTGTAATGAAATTGCGATTCTCCTATTTACATGACCAGAGAATCTGGATTTCATTAAAGACACGGAGGCTGACATTATCCCTCCCTCCTCCCTTTCACAACTTGAGGGGGTATTACATCTACATCTTTGATGTATTGTATTTGTGCATGATTTTATGAATTGCTTCAATTGATTTTAATCTTTGTTATGACCATGTGATGAATTTACTCTTCAGGCTCTTGGTTCTTACTCACTTCTTTCTTTCAGGCAACTCCGTTTAACCGGCTGGCCTTTGACTTGCTGAAGTTCCTTCCTTGATGTTTCATCTCACGAAGTTGTTTCCCGTTACCGGATCTCTCAGTTCCTTTTGAAGTTCTTCCTGCTGCGATTCTTTTAAAAGAGGCAGATCATCTCCTAGATACATCCTTTGTTATGACTCTAGAACTTTATCCTTTGTGATGTAGTGCGGCTGTGTGAGTTGCTATTAAAGGATAAATGCATAATGTCAGCCTCCGTGTCTTTAATGAAATCCAGATTCTCTGGTCATGTTAATAGGAGAATCGCAATTCTTTCAGACAACGTGAAAGGAGTTGGGAAGAAAGGAAGGAAGGAAAAAATTAAAAATGAAAAAAACCTCTATTCGACACAATTTGATATTAATCAAAAGGTACATTTAGCGTGTGCTTTCAAAGAAACAGTCACAAATTTAAACAATAGGCCATCTAGACATATAAAAATATTCAAAATGTTTTTTTAAACATTTAGGTGATTGGCCTAACACAGTGGTGGTCGACGCGTTTCGAGTTCCTTGGGAGAGGAACTCTCTTCAGGACCTCAGAATGATTCTGGAAAACATAATGAAAGACCTTGTCTTACTTTCTTGTATAAAAAATTAGTATCTGCTCACACTCCAGAGCGGGTGCATTGGCCCTCTTACCTCAGACTTCACATGGTTTTTCTGTTCTCAATAGTGGCATTCATTCTCTAGAAAATAATCATCAAAATAAAAATATAGGAACCATAAAGACCTATCTAGACAAACTTTTTAGGTGTGTGTGTTTATCAGAAAAAAGCCATAGTCCTTACTTATGAAATGCGTATGCTGTTAACCGTAGGGAGCTTCAGTTAGTCGATGGCTCAAAAATTTGGTCCAATGAATGCCTGCAATGCAAAGCATATGCATTGTTTCTAGAGTCTTTATCTATTGTTTAGTGCATGATGGGGCATTAACCCGTTGATGGATTATCATACCTTAAAGGCCGCTTTCTTGTGGTCACTTCTTTAGTTTAGTGGTTGAATGTAATTTGCATCTGAAAAGTAAACAGGAGACATAGTCATGTTTCCGTGTGGTTTGTTTTATAAATACCAGCAGTTCTCGCTGAATCTGCAGCCAGTTATAGCGGTATATTAAGCATCTGTTAATAGACCCTCGGCAATTAAATGAATGGACGATTGTCTGGCGATGAATGTGTGTGCGTTTGTTGCACGACAGCAATGCTGCGAACAGCGGGACATTTAATCTTGCCAAAGTTGAGAAAGAACTTACTTCGTTTTAAAAAAATAATAAATAACCCACAAAGCAGTAGGGCGAGGAATTTGCCGGTTCCTAGCGTTCACATGAAGTACCAAAAGATTTTTTCTAAGTTGTTTACCTTACGTGCTCATCGGCATGTTCTCTATGCGTCTCTCTCCAATTCGTCTGTTTGGAAAAGTCGGTGTCCGACCACTGTTAGTCTTGCGGTATTAGGCCGTGATTTGCTTGTTAGGGCTTCTGGGAAATGTAGTTTGGATGGTGAAATGTAGTTTGGATGGTGAAATGGCCGGCTCTACTCAGGAGGCATACACGGATCGTACTGGGCTAGCTCGTAATTACTACATTATTTGGCGGCCATGCTACTAAAGTAGTGGTGACATTTGCACTTCTGAGAATTTTAATTGTATGAAGTTGGTCATGCCATGTTCCCAATAAAAAATCGCTCTATACTACTACTACTACTACTTAGTTGTGATCATCCGCTTTATACGGTTGGCATGTTCATATCGGGGTTGCGGTGTTGTCGTTTTAATTCAAGCGCTTCTGGGATTTGTAGTTTGCCGGAATTCAGTCTATATGAATGGTCAAGGACTGCTGATAGTGTGGGAATAATTCAATGCTCTACAGTGTATCGTGTCCATCTCGAATTGCTCGCCTTATGAATAATAACGCCGACTTATACGGTTGGCGCAAATGTTTTTAGCGTAATGATCTCAACAGGCTTCCTTTTGTCTGTCTATGAATATCGCTAGAATATGAATTTTGTTGACATCGCCAATTAATCTCTGTGGGGTGTTGCTCTCTCCTGCTATCTGTATGTTAATTATGACCCAATGATCTGTTCCATTTGTACTCCTGCTTATACCTTATATATACTCGCTTAATGAAATGTTTAGAATGAAAAATGCCCACCTAGCAATGGATTAGGATATTGATACATTTATGAGAATAAATGTGCAAAATATTTTCTATGTTCCTACTAGATCATATGAATGTATTTGGCTCATGCTAAAAGGACTATCTGTTAAAGATTGCAGGAGTCGGTGTTAGCATGAGCTTGAAGCCCTTTTATTCTTGGCAGCCATTTGAGTTATCCATGTGCTCGCCATGTGCTTTTTCCCTATTCTAGAGCCTTTCACATGCTCAGAAAGGCCTAGCAGGAAGAATGCACCTGCTCCTAGTATGTAACTGTGAGGCTAGTCTTGCTGATGTAAGGATAAATGTCTCTCCTCCCACTTTGTTTGAGCAAGCAAATTGTGTATAGCCATATTAATCAGTAAGTATTCTTGTATGTGCCAGGACCTCCCCTCAGTTTTAGGCTGACTAGGTGACCTATGCATATATAAGGCCCCTGTTCTCTGTACTCCTTAGGCTGGCTCCTACAGTGGCTTGAGGGTACCATATTACGCAGTCTCCCTCATCTGAGGTTAATAAATGCATTGTTTTTATATTACAGCTTCTGTGCCAATTTCTTCTTTGTTGGTTTAAAGGACCAGGTTTATCAGTGAACCCCTTAGAAGGTTTTTATTTCTTCACGACCAGCTTCTAGAAAAATGCCCCAGCTGTTAAACCAAATCCTTCACTCTTGTCCCTGCCCTCCCTACGAGTGCATATGTTTAACCTCAGTCGACAGTTTAATCATATACTAGCTATGCCTAAAGTGACCTACTAATAAACAACAACCAATTGCCAATACTGCAATTTATTCGTATCACGAATGGACCATGAAGAACAGACTGAAACTAATTCTTCAAATAAATCGTTCATTAGAATTAATCCATTTATTTCAGATAAGCAATCAACACATTATTTAGACAACAAAAGTTTCTCAGTTTCAAAAACTGTCATTAAGTCCACAGGAGAGAGAAAGGAAAAGAATCCTACATAAAAAATGTTTGTAGTCATTTAAAACTAACATTCTATCAAACATTCACTCATGAATCCTCATTCATACTCATATGCACAATTCTTTCAGACAACGTGAAAGGAGTTGGGAAGGAAGGAAGGAAGGAACAAATCAAAAATTAAAAATAACTCTATTCTACACAATTTGATATTAATCAAAAGGTTAGTGTGTGCTTTCAAAGAAACAGTCACACATTTAAACAATAGGCCATCTAGACATATACAAATATTCAAAATGTTTTTTTAAACATTTAGGTGATTGGCCTAACACAGTGGTGGTCGACGCGTTTCGAGTTCCTTGGGAGAGGAACTCTCTTCAAGACCTCAGAATGATTCTGGAAAACATAATGAAAGACCTTGTCTTACTTTCTTGTATAAAAAATTAGTATCTGCTCACACTCCAGAGCGGGTGCATTGGCCCTCTTACCTCAGACTTCACATGGTTTTTCTGTTCTCAATAGTGGCATTCGTTCTCTAGAAAATAATCATAAAAATAAAAATATAAGAACCATAAGGACCTATCTATACAAACTTTTTAGGTGTGTGTGTTTATCAGAAAAAAGCGATACAAAAGGGGATGATGGATGGAGCGTTTGAGCAAATCAAACACTCTCCCACAGTCAACTGATCTGGGTTTAATCCATCACCATTCTTTAGCCCACTCAGCCACCCCATTTCAGACATGGCTATATGCAAATCAGTCTGACCCTGTGCCTCATGGAGACAGTCCAGCCCGAACTGCCAAGCAATGTCTTCCATGGACCGGAAACAAGCATCCTGGGACCGGTTTCGGATTCATAATCCTCATCAGCCAGGCTATCTTGAATCCAGTGGCCAAGTGAGCAAGGGACTCACGTCTGAGCATACCCTGCCACACTTAGGGCGAACAAAGCGATACAAAAGGGGATGATGGACGGAGCGTTTGAGCAAATCAAACACTCACCCCAGTCAACTGATCTGGGCTTAATCCATCACCATTCTTTAGCCCACTCAGCCACCCCATTTCAGACATGGCTATATGCAAATCAGTCTGACCCTGTGCCTCATGGGAACAGTCCAGCCCGAACTGCCAAGCCATGTCATCCATGGACCGGAAACAAGCATCCTGGGACCGGTTTCGGATTCATAATCCTCATCAGCCAGGCTATCTTGAATCCAGTGGCCAAGTGAGCAAGGGACTCACGTCTGAGCATACCCTGCCACACTTAGGGCGAACAAAGCGATACAAAAGGGGATGATGAACGGAGCGTTTGAGCAAATCAAACACTCACCCCCAGTCAACTGATCTGGGTTTAATCCATCACCATTCTTTAGCCCACTCAGCCACCCCATTTCAGACATGGCTATATGCAAATCAGTCTGACCCTGTGCCTCATGGGAACAGTCCAGCCCGAACTGCCAAGCCATGTCTTCCATGGACCGGAAACAAGCATCCTGGGACCAGCTTCGGATTCATAATCCTCATCACCCAGGCCATCTTGAATCCAGTGGCCAAGTGAGCAAGGGACTCACGTCTGAGCATACCCTGCCACACTTAGGGCGAACAAAGCGATACAAAAGGGGATGATGGACGGAGCCTTTGAGCAAATCAAACACTCACCCCCAGTCAACTGATCTGGGTTTAATCCTTCACCATTCTTTAGCCCACTCAGCCACCCCATGTCAGACATGGCTATATGCAAATCAGTCTGACCCTGTGCCTCATGGGAACAGTCCAGCCCGAACTGCCAAGCCATGTCTTCCATGGACCGGAAACAAGCATCCTGGGACCGGTTTTGGATTCATAATCCTCATCAGCCAGGCTATCTTGAATCCAGTGGCCAAGTGAGCAAGGGACTCACGTCTGAGCATACCCTGCCACACTTAGGGCGAACAAAGCGATACAAAAGGGGATGATGGACGGAGCGTTTGAGCAAATCAAACATTCACCCCAGTCAACTGATCTGGGCTTAATCCATCACCATTCTTTAGCCCACTCAGCCACCCCATTTCAGAGATAGCTATATGCAAATCAGTCAGACCCTGTGCCTCATGGGAACAGTCCAGCCCGGACTGCCAAGCCATGTCATCCATGGACGGGAAACAAGCATCCTGGGACCGGTTTCGGATTCATAATCCTCATCAGCCAGGCTATCTTGAATCCAGTGGCCAAGTGAGCAAGGGACTCACGTCTGAGCATACCCTGCCACACTTAGGGCGAACAAAGCGATACAAAAGGGGATGATGAACGGAGCGTTTGAGCAAATCAAACACTCACCCCCAGTCAACTGATCTGGGTTTAATTCATCACCATTCTTTAGCCCACTCAGCCACCCCATTTCAGACATGGCTATATGCAAATCAGTCTGACCCTGTGCCTCATGGGAACAGTCCAGCCCGAACTGCCAAGCCATGTCTTCCATGGACTGGTAACAAGCATCCTGGGACCAGTTTCGGATTCATAATCCTCATCACCCAGGCCATCTTGAATCCAGTGGCCAAGTGAGCAAGGGACTCACGTCTGAGCATACCCTGCCACACTTAGGGCGAACAAAGCAATACAAAAGGGGATGATGGACGGAGCGTTTGAGCAAATCAAACACTCACCCCCAGTCAACTGATCTGGGTTTAATCCTTCACCATTCTTTAGCCCACTCAGCCACCCCGTTTCAGACATGGCTATATGCAAATCAGTCTGACCCTGTGCCTCATGGGAACAGTCCAGCCCGAACTGCCAAGCCATGTCTTCCATGGACCGGAAACAAGCATCCTGGGACCGGTTTCGGATTCATAATCCTCATCAGCCAGGCTATCTTGAATCCAGTGGCCAAGTGAGCAAGGGACTCACGTCTGAGCATACCCTGCCACACTTAGGGCGAATAAAGCGATACAAAAGGGGATGATGGATGGAGCGTTTGAGCAAATCAAACACTCACCCCCAGTCAACTGATCTGTGTTTAATCCATCACCATTCTTTAGCTCACTCAGCCACCCCATTTCAGACATGGCTATATGCAAATCAGTCTGACCCTGTGCCTCATGGGAACAGTCCAGCCCGAACTGCCAAGCCATGTCTTCCATGGACCGGAAACAAGCATCCTGGGACCGGTTTCGGATTCATAATCCTCATCAGCCAGGCTATCTTGAATCCAGTGGCCAAGTGAGCAAGGGACTCACGTCTGAGCATACCCTGCCACACTTAGGGCGAACAAAGCGATACAAAAGGGGATGATGGACGGAGCGTTTGAGCAAATCAAACACTCACCCCCAGTCAACTGATCTGGGTTTAATCCATCACCATTCTTTAGACCACTCAGCCACCCCATTTCAGACATGGCTATATGCAAATCAGTCTGACCCTGTGCCTCATGGGAACAGTCCAGCCCGAACTGCCAAGCCATGTCTTCCATGGACCGGAAACAAGCATCCTGGGACCGGTTTCGGATTCATAATCCTCATCAGCCAGGCTATCTTGAATCCAGTGGCCAAGTGAACAAGGAACTCACGTCTGAGCATACCCTGCCACACTTAGGGCGAACAAAGCGATACAAAAGGGGATGATGGACGCAGCGTTTGAGCAAATCCAACACTCACCCCCAGTCAACTGATCTGGGTTTAATCCATCACCATTCTTTAGCCCACTCAGCCACCCCATTTCAGACATGGCTATATGCAAATCAGTCTGACCCTGTGCCTTATGGGAACAGTCCAGCCCGAACTGCCAAGCCATGTCTTCCATGAACCGGAAACAAGCATCCTGGCACCGGTTTCGGATTCATAATCCTCATCAGCCAGGCTATCTTGAATCCAGTGGCCAAATGAGCAAGGGACTCACGTCTGAGCATACCCTGCCACACTTAGGGCGAACAAAGCGATACAAAGGGGGAAGATGGACGGAGCGTTTGAGCAAATCAAACACTCACCCCAGTCAACTGATCTGGGTTTAATCCATCACCATTCTTTAGCCCACTCAGCCACCCCATTTCAGACATGGCTATATGCAAATCAGTCTGACCCTGTGCCTCATGGGAACAGTCCAGCCCGAACTGCCAAGCCATGTCTTCCATGGCCCGGAAACAAGCATCCTGGGACCGGTTTCGGATTCATAATCCTTATCAGCCAGGCTATCTTGAATCCAGTTGCCAAGTGAGCAAGGGACTCACGTCTGATCATACCCTGCCACACTTAGGGCGAACAAAGCAATACAAAAGGGGATGATGGACGGAGCGTTTGAGCAAATCAAACACTCACCCCCAGTCAACTGATCTGGGTTTAATCCATCACCATTCTTTAGCCCACTCAGCCATCCCATTTCAGACATGGCTATATGCAAATCAGTCTGACCCTGTGCCTCATGGGAACAGTCCAGCCCGAACTGCCAAGCCATGTCTTGGGTATGCTCAGACGTGAGTCCCAGGCTCTCCACACCACTGGAGTCAAGCTATCCAGGCTGATAAGGGCTGATAGCCAGAAACCGGTCCTTGGATGCTTGATTCCGGTCTGGGAAGGACATGGCTTGGTAGTTCGGACTGGACTGTTCCCATGAGGCACAGGGTCAGAGCTGATTTGCATATAGCCAGTGTCTAACTCAGGGTGGTGTGGAGTGCAAAAAAACGATGGATTTAGGCCCAGATCCTTGTACTGGGGTGAATGTATGACATTGTTCTATATTCTGTCCATCAACTGTGTTTTTTACAATTTTCACCCCGAGTGGCCTGGGTATCCTCAGACGTGAGTCCCAGGCTCTCCACACCACTGGAGTCAAGCTATCCAGGCTGATGAAGGCTGATAGCCAGAAACCGGTTCTTGGATGCTTGATTCCGGTCTGGGAAAGACATGGCTTGGTAGTTCAGATTGGACAGTTCCCATGAGGCACAGGGTCAGAGCTGATTTGCATATAGCCAGTGTCTAACCCAGGGTGGTGTGGAGTGCAAAAAAATGATGGATTTACGCCCAGATCCTTGTACTGGGGTGAATGTATGACATTGTTCTACATTCTGTCCATCAACTGTGTTTTTTGCAATTTTCACCCCGAGTGGGCTGGGTATGCTCAGACGTGAGTCCCAGGCTCTCCACTCCACTGGAGTCAAGCTATCCAGGCTGATGAAGGCTGATAGCCTGAAACCGGTCCTTGGATGCTTGATTCCGGTCTGGGAAAGACATGGCTTGGTAGTTCCGACTGGACTGTTCCCATGAGGCACAGGGTCAGAGCTGATTTGCATATAGCCAGTGTCTAACCCAGGGTGGTGTGGAGTGCAAAAAATCGATGGATTTAGGCCCAGATCCTTGTACTGGGGTGAATGTATGACATTGTTCTACATTCTGTCCATCAACTGTTTTTTGCAATTTTCACCCCGAGTGGGCTGGGTATGCTCAGACGTGAGTCCCAGGCTCTCCACACCACTGGAGTCAAGCTATCCAGGCTGATGAAGGCTGATAGCCAGAATCCGGTCCTTAGTTGCTTGATTCCGGTCTGGGAAAGACATGGCTTGGTAGTTCGGACTGGACTGTTCCCATGAGGCACAGGGTCGGAGCTGATTTGCATATAGCCAGTGTCTAACCCAGGGTGGTGTGGAGTGCAAAAAAAACGATGGATTTACGCCCAGATCCTTGTACTGGGGTGAATGTATGACATTGTTCTACATTCTGTCCATCAACTGTGTTTTTTGCAATTTTCACCCCGAGTGGGCTGGGTATGCTCAGACGTGAGTCCCAGGCTCTCCACACCACTGGAGTCAAGCTATCCAGGCTGATGAAGGCTGATAGCCAGAAACCGGTCCTTGGATGCTTGATTCCGGTCTGGGAAAGACATGGCTTGGTAGTTCGGACTGGACTGTTCCCATGAGGCACAGGGTCAGAGCTCATTTGCATATAGCCAGTGTCTAATCCAGGGTGGTGTGGAGTACAAAAAAATGATGGATTTAGGCCCAGATCCTTGTACTAGGGTGAATGTATGACATTGTTCTACATTCTGTCCATCAACTGTGTTTTTTTGCAATTTTTATCAGAAAAAAGCCATAGTCCTTACTTATGAAATGCGTATGCTGTTAACCGTAGGGAGCTTCAGTTAGTCGATGGCTCAAAAATTTGGTCCAATGAATGCCTGCAATACAAAGCATATGCATTGTTTTTAGAGTCTTTTTCTATTGTTTAGTGCATGATGGGGCATTAACCCGTTGATGGATTATCATACTTTAAAGGCCGCTTTCTTGTGGTCACTTCTTTAGTTTAGTGGTTGAATGTAATTTGCATCTGAAAAGTAAACAGGAGACATAGTCATGTTTCCGTGTGGTTTGTTTTATAAATACCAGCAGTTCTTGCTGAATCTGCAGCCAGTTATAGCGGTATATTAAGCATCTGTTAATAGACCCTCGGCAATTAAATGAATGGACGATTGTCTGGCGATGAATGTGTGTGCGTTTGTTGCACGACAGCAATGCTGCGAACAGCGGGACATTTAATCTTGCCAAAGTTGAGAAAGAACTTACTTCGTTTAAAAAAAAATATAAATAACCCACAAAGCAGTAGGGGGAGGAATTTGCCGGTTCCTAGCGTTCACATGAAGTACCAAAAGATTTTTTCTAAGTTGTTTACCTTACGTGCTCATCGGCATGTTCTCTATGCGTCTCTCTCCAATTCGTCTGTTTGGAAAAGTCGGTGTCCGACCACTGTTAGTCTCGCGGTATTAGGCCGTGATTTGCTTGTCAGCGCTTCTGGGAAATGTAGTTTGGATGGTGAAATGTAGTTTGGATGGTGAAATGGCCGGCTCTACTCAGGAGGCATACATGGATCATACTGGGCTAGCTCGTAATTACTACATTATTTGGCGGCCATGCTACTAAAGTAGTGGTGACATTTGCACTTCTGAGAATTATAATTGTATGAAGTTGGTCATGGCATGTTCCCAATAAAAAATCGCTCTATACTACTACTACTACTACTTAGTTGTGATCATCCGCTTTATACGGTTGGCATGTTCATATTGGGGTTGTGGTGTTGTCGTTTTAATTCAAGCGCTTCTGGGATTTGTAGTTTGCCGGAATTCAGTCTATATGAATGGTCAAGGACTGCTGATAGTGTGGGAATAATTCAATGCTCTACAGTGTATCGTGTCCATCTCGAATTGCTCGCCTTATGAATAATAACGCCGACTTATACGGTTGGCGCAAATGTTTTTAGCGTAATGACTCTCAGGCTTCCTTTTGTCTGTCTGTGAATATCGCTAGAATATGAATTTTGTTGACATCGCCAATTAATCTCTGTGGCGTGTTGCTGAGACAGCTTTCTATATGGTGTGAGGGAAAGTTTATTAAAGATGGAAAATTTCTGACAGCTCATTAAGACCTTCTATCACTGTGTTAAATTTAATGATAAGCATTGCTTCTCGCTTAGCTAGTTTGCCCTCCAGGTCACCTCCTCTAGCACCTGGATCCACTTTCGAAATTATGGTCCACTGTAACTGTTGTTCTGTGTGTGTGTTCGTCTGCCAGTGATTTACAAGAGGGGCAGTTTGTAAATTTTTTCTGAACCTGGATTTGTGTTGGAATATCCGATGTCGTACCTCCTGACTCGTTTTTCCGATATACATTTTTTCACAGGGGCAAAGAATTGCATAGATGACATATTTAGATTTGCAGTTTGTAAAGCTTTCATGCTTCCAGAAGATCCCTTTGTGACTAAACAAGTCACCTTCTATTGTAGAATTGCAACACGCACAAGTGCCACATTTATGATGGCGTTTTACAGGGGGCAGGTTAACAAAATCACGTATTGTTGGTATCCATTCCTTTGGCAGGGCAGCTCGTACAATTTGGTTCGCTATACTCTTGTCCTTTTTGAAGGCGAAAAAAAGGGATTTCTTTCAATTTTTCATCCAACTCTTGGACTAAATGCCAGTTGTTTTTGATCTGTTTTTTAAGCCAGTTCGATGTTGGGCAGTACGTGGAAACACAAACTATCCAGTCCATAGGTTTTTTCTGCTTTGGTTGTAATAACACCTCCTGGGGTGTCCACCAAGCTCTTTTTATTGCCAGTTTTAGCAATTTTTTGGGGTATGCTCTGTTGAGTAAGTTGTCTTTCAATTTGCTTGCATGAAAAAAGAATTCATCCTTGTAGGAGCAATTGCGCCTAATTCTAAAAAAATTGGCCCACTGGTAAATTGTCTTTTAAACTGCGTGGATGGTTGCTGGTATAGTGAAGGGATTTGTTTCTGTCTGTCTTCTTTTTGTACAGAGTGGTTTTTAGGCCTCCTTCTGAGGGGTATATTTCAACGTCAAGAAATGGTAATTTTTGTCTTGAATGATTTATACTGAATTTTATGTCCTCTGTTTGGTTGTTCAACCATTCATGAAATCTATGTAGCTGGTCTTCAGGGCCTTTCCATTTCAAAAAAATATCATCAATGTATCGGACCCAACATCCGATATACTGATGAAAGGGGTTGTTTTGATAGATACATTTCTCTTCATATTGAGACATGAACAAAACGGCTAGCTCTGGGACAAAGGGGCACCCCATCGCCACACCTTTGATCTGGTAATAGAAATCTTCTTTGAACTTGAAATAATTTCTCTTTAGGGCCAGACTCGCAAGCTCCAAAATGAAACCTGTGGGTATTTTCATTGGTCTTTCTCGTTTGTCAAAGTACCGTTCCAATACTGCCAGACCCTCCTCTTGGGAGATCTGGGTATAGAGAGATGTCACGTCCATACTGACTAGAAGATCTTTTTGCTCATCAAATTCCATTGATCCAAGTTTGTTGATGAAATCTGTTGTATCTTTGATATATGATTTTACATAACTCATGCAAGGTTTAAGAAAGAAATCTACGAACTTTGAAATTGGCTCAAAACACCTACTGGCACAACAATTTTCCCACTCGTTATCACCCACCCACCCTGCCTGCAACCCCCACCTCCCTCTGTTCTGACTGGGTATGGTGGCTCTGTGGGCTAATGCTTGTCTGTAGCAGCTTGTGTTTAATCTCATGGTCAGAGGTTCCCCATCTTAGTGGGTCGACTCAGCCTTTCATCCTTATGAGGTCAATTAAAAGAGTACCTTTAAGCTGGGTAACAACAAACATCTGTTATTCAGATTTAAGATACCCTTCTGGGTGAATGCGCGCTTTACAATACACATTGTGTTCTCTAGCCTCTGGTATGGGTTTAATGCAAAGGCTGTGCTAGGGCGCATTTAGTGTTCCAACTTTTGTTTTGCACTCTGCATGATTTAATGACATGAGTTAGTGGGAAATGTTGGCCTCGGGGTCGGCCTTCTTGCAGCTCAAGATAACGTTATTGTGACGCTAAGTGAAAGAGCACAGTAACATCTTCTACAAGGAAATGAATCACTATTTCAATGGGAAACAAGCATTGGCATAGCCAATAGGTCTCGTGTTTAGCCATGCAACAGTTGATGTTGTCGCACCAAGGATATTGTACTGCATAACTGAATACTAATAAGGTCCCAAAGGCGAGACCTATTGACTAGGCAACGCTTGTTTATTTTGGGGGACTTTACCTTAAAAAAAACATATATTTTTTCTAATAGCTATTGCACCACACTGCTATGGTTAAACTTCTTTGCTTTACCGATGCCAATTTATATTGTGGCACTTAAAGAAGACAAAAGCAAATGGGACGTGGCAGGATCAGACTTAATGTTTGGTAATTCAACTCACTGCAATACATTCCATGGAATGCTGAATTTCATCATATTGCATTGCAGAACCTGCACACGCGCAAAAAGAATTACAAATTAGCCAGATCCTTGCATTATTGGGCTTTTTGGTAGCAACCCAAGAGGTTGCATGTGAACAAACATCGTGGAATCCTCATACGTTTGCTACATCGACTTTATGCAACCAAAAGCAGAGTTAAAGCCCTTGCACATGTATGCCTCTATAATCTAGTGCAGAATTCACTAACGGCACACCATTTTTATTCACTAACGGCACACCATTTTTATTCCCCCAAGAATTCTGCGGGGAATAAAAATCCGCTCAGACACAGAGGTGTGTGTTAACACTAGGACTTGTGCATGTGCTCAATAAGAACAAACAGCTCTACGGAACTAAAGAATGCAGTAACTTCAATATGTGAAGAGAACAGACATCTTACCATGACTGCCAATCCCAACTCGACAGGAGAAAAATCAGAAAGGTATAATGTATGTAGCTTTATACACATTTGACTACAAGGAGCAACAGTACCCTTATGGGTAGATGCATCAACGTTTTTTTTTGCGATTCCTTATTTGCGAAAAATAAGGAATCGCAAATAAGGAATTGGAAATGTCAATGCATCATTTTTTCGCGATATCGGAAATTGCGAATTTACACACATGATGAATTTCATTGAATCAACTGCCTGAAATCCAGTACAGCAATTAGGCACAGCTGCTCCCTTTTTTGAAGGTGAGGTTTGGCAGTTTGCTTTGTGAGCTTTCCCAGGAGGTTGCTGCTGCTGTGTGTGCTTGACAAATCTTTTGTAAAATGGAAAATGAGAATCCTGTTGAAGAGGGGCCCGCCAGGAAAAGGAAAATTAAGTTTTCTGATCAAGAGTTGGAAATTCTTATTGAGGAGGTGACTGCAAGACAGGAACAGCTTTTTGGTAAGCTGTCTCTGAAGGTTCCTGAAGCTGTAAAAAGAAACCTATGGAATGCCATACAAGCAAAGGTTAACGCAGTAGGAGTGGCACATTGTGACATAAATAATTTACAAAAAAGATGGTATGACCTGCGCAGTCGTGCAAAAGAGAAGCTAGCAAACAGGATTAAATCATCAAAGAAAACTGGAGGTGGACCACCCAGGGATAGGCCCAACACCCCCCTGGAAGACATGGTGGAAGGCACACTGTTGACTGAGGCTGTAGTTGGAGTGATAGATATTGATACTTCTGAGATTCCAACTCCTTCTGAAGGTAAGTAAATTGTATATGCTTTTGATTGTCTGAATGGAGCCTATAAATTGCAAGAGTCTTGTGAAAGTAGTTGGATTAACTGCATTGCATTTCTGTTGTGTATGATATCTCATCTGTGTGTCACCAACAACAGTTATTTAATGTTAGGAAATTGAAAGCAGTGCATTATGGGAGTTGTAGTTTTTACAAGCCTATCATGTACACAAACAATAATTTGTAATTTAAACTTTATTACTACGAAGAACTATTAAGAATGAGACTTGGATCATGTGATTGTGTAGAATGTCACATTTTATTAATTAGGTTAATGAAAGTGCAAACATTAAATAACATCATGTTTGCATTTTTTTAAACATAGAAGCACTGCAAGAAATAATTGAGCGGGATTTGAGGGATTTCAACAACCAAGAAGTTCAAGAAACAGAAGAGGGAAATGCCCCTAGCACATCAGCATCTAATTTACAAACAGTGGAAAGACAGAGAGTGCGACAACTGCTGCAAACTGATTCTGAAACAGAGCAGAATGACAATGTAGTTGAAAGGCAACCTCAAAGCACTACAACAGTCACAAATAGAAGGCTGACTAGGCGAAGGAGACTTCAGCAGTTTTCTTTGCGCCGAGGTAATGTGACAGAAAGTGGTCAATTTGGAGAGGGTCCCATCACTGGCAATCTTGTGGAAGACAAAATCCTCAAGGTACAGCGCCTGCAAGGTAAAGACATTAGAATGATTAAAGGTAAACTTGGACATATCAGCAAACAAATGGGTTATTTAACGAACAGTATGAATAAAATGATAAATGTAATGAAGACAGGCCATGAAACATCTTCATTGAAGCTTGACCGCATTGCCAACTCTTTGGAGACCATGTGCACATTGATGCAAAAACAGCAAAATATAAGTGGCAAAAGGCAGGTGCGACTACTGACCAACATGCAGGCTCATAACAGGCAAATGACTCGCCTTTCCAATTGTACAAGTGGCCTCTGCAAACAGACCCTTTCAACACAGGTACTCTTGATGAAAACATTTGAACATATTCAAAAGGGAATGAGGACTATCTATGATCCTTCTGGAAATTCATATTCTAATGTATCCCCAGAAAAGCAACTACCAATGGGGGAGAGTGGTGCCAGCAGTGCTGTGAGTGGCACACTTGAGCATTGCTTAAGTGGCACACGGTGCAGTAATGGAAAGCAGAATGATGCAAGTAATATGGCCATGCATAGTGGAAAAAATGCAGGGACGGCATTAGGAGTGCGTGGCCGTAAGAAATGACATTATGTCTGTGATGCCTCTGGATCGGTATTAATAATGTTAAAGTTGCCTATGGTTCAATAACTATCATTTCAACATTTCAGATTTGAGGTACATTATTAAGTTTGAAATACAGTCAAAGTCCATGAAGTAAATGCATTTATGTTTCACTTTGAATTAAAATTTACATTGATTTCAAAAACAAAAAAAACAGAGTATGTTTCCTACCTCATTCAGAAGTAATGCTGTGTGATCTCTGCCATTCTCCTTCTCCACACTGCTGCCTCTGGTCCATGTGCTCTTGCTTGTGGTTGAGGAGGCTGATTGTCATTTTGAGGTAAAACATCTTCTTCATCAAGTTATATGCCTCTCTCAGTTGCTAGATTGTGCAGCATTGCACATGCTGCAACTATTTTGCAGCAAATGTCTGGTTGATTTTGCAATGCTCCACCAGTCTTATGAAGTATTTGAAAGCGTGATTTCATCACACCAAAGGTCCTTTCTATCACATTCCTGGTTGTTATGTGAGCCTGGTTGTAATGCTGCTCTTTCCTGGAAGTTGTATTTAGGTATGGTGTTAACATATAACACCTTACTGCATAGGCACTATCTCCTGTAATAGAAACAATGGCATTTTAAAATTGCACAGAAGAAATGTGTGAAGATGAAGGGAAAGTGTGTTACAATTAAAAAAAAAATATTTACCAAGCAGGTATCCATCACCAAATTGACCTGCAAGCAGTCTAGCATGAATGGCACTGTGTCTAAAAATGTAGGAGTCATGGGCACTTCCAGGGTAACTTGCAACTATGTCTGTGATAATGGTTTTGGAATTACAAATTGCTTGAATGTTAAGGGAATGGAAGCATTTTCTGTTGCGAAAAATATACTCATTTTCAGAGGGTGGGCAAATGGGAACATGTGTGCCATCTACACAGCCAATGACATGTGGAAATTGAGCCATGTTGTAGAAATCTAGTTTGGTTTTCATCAACTCCTGTGTGCTAGGGAATTTTATATGATACCGTATTCTTTGTAACATGGCATTTAGAAAGGCATTAAAAAATCTGGAAAGTGAACTCTGGGAGACACCACCAGCAATGGCTATTACACCCTGAAATGACCCAGAAGCAAGGAGGTGCAGTGAACACAATACCTGCACATGGGTTGGTATTGCTTGTGTCCTGCGTGTTTGCCTCTGCAAAATTGGGTCCAATTCTTGAATTAAATCTAAAATTACATTAGCATTCAGGCTATACTTAGCAAATATCTCAGATTCAGTCTGCCCTAGTAAGGTTATGCGCACTCTGAAGATTATCTCTTGTATGAGCCTTCTCCTCCATCCTGCAGCTACTCTCAACCTCTGCCTGCGAGCCAAAAAGTAAAGTGCTGCCATCCTGAAAAGCAAATTCAAGGTCTATGAGGTCCTTATATGCAGCACTGATGATTGACAGCTGTAGTGCAAAAAGTTAGTTAAATTAGCATCAGGTTCAACTTCTTCTAATTTTAAGAATTCCAGAAATGCGATTTCTTAACAAATCGCAAATTGCGATGTTTCATGCATTGCATTTTTTCGCAAATTAAATGTGATTCGCAAATGTAGCGATTTTTTAAAGAAATCGCAAATACTTTTGCGATTCCTAAAAATGCGAAACAGACTTAAAAATTGATGCATCCCAAAACCATGAATTGCATTCGCAAACGGTCGAATTATGCGATTTGCACCGTTTGCGAATGCAATTATGAATGATGCATCTAGGCATTAGAACTTAGAGCTATGTTAATAATACACGCACACCCCATCCCCCACACATCCCTCGCATTTGAGTACAAGGATGACTAAGGAAGGACGTGCGATGCGTTTTAGGTGGAGGAACACAGGAGACAATTGTGCATCTGCACCAGACTAAAATTAGAAAAGCTGCCATATGGCTCAGGGAACTCAGCAGCACATTCATATTCATTAGGAAACATTCCACCGACAATCCGAGGAAAACACAGCCTTCTTCAGTGCAGCACCTTTCTCCTTCCTGCATTAATGTACCATATATCATCGGCTTCTGAAACCCCCTGCAGTGCACAGAATATGTCAATCAGCCCAGCCGCACATCTTCTGTGTTTACTCGCTGCGAGGAGAGCGGCTACTTTTATTTGTGTCTGCTCTCTTGACAGCGTCACTGTATCAGCGAACAGCCAGTTCGGCTGGGTGATAACAGCGGCATCTACCAATCTGACCCCTGCTCTAATATTAGCTCCTCGTCATTTTCCTGGAGAACAAAATAGGGAACTATGTTTCACTTTCGCCCCTGCTATGAAATACAGAAGAGGCAGGAGCCACTGATGACTAAGCAAAATACGGCTGAAGGAAATAAACTAGAAGGTGATGGATGAGCAGGGAAATCTTTAACATCTTAAATGCTTAACTCGCTCTATTGTTTGAGGGCAATTGAGCATACAAAGTGCTTTGCACCCCAGAAGAAGATAGGGGAATCGGGCCTCAGCTCCGGCGCTGCTCTCTTGCCTCAACCGTGGGCGAGAGTGCCCTCCTTTACTGCACTGTCCTCTATGAGGCAGAAAATAATGACTTTGAGGCAATTCAGTGCTGAACGTTCTATTTTTTATTTTAGTTTATTGCAAAAAAACAAACAAGCGCGCACGCGAGGAGAGGAGGAGGCAGCAGGGGGACGGGAGAGAGGAGGGGGCCTGTGCCAGTTCCCTTGCGGGAGCGAGCAGGAACCATCTGTTAATTGCAAACTGATGGTTTCAAAGCTCGCTCCCGCAAGGGAATCGCCAAACGTGCACGCGTTGCCATTGAAAGCAATGCAACGCGCGCACATTTTTGGACCAAAAGCTGAATCGATAACCAAAGGCCTCTTACCCAGCGCATGCGTGCTGCATAGGCGAGACCTAAAAATGGGAAGCTGACTCTTCTGCTGCAATTGCGTTTTGTAAACGGGTGATCAGGGGAGCAGTCGAATGTTGCTTTGGCCCTGCTGGTGAGAGGACGAGGGGGTGAAGACACTAGAACTTATATGGTTAACCGAAACCTTGTTGAAGCGCACATGCTAGATTCGTATCTGCTCTAGAATGCAACATACTAATCAAAGCAAGTCATAGGACTCTTTATATTGGAAGGTGGAATGATTTCAACTGATGAAATTTACTTATGAGGCTGTGGTTTGCACATTTGTGGAACACTGGGGCATACTGAATTCTTGGGCATGTCCTCCAATAGTGTATGAAAGCCCATTATCTCTGTGTTTTAACAAAACTGTTGCATTATGGCCTTATGTTTAATAAACAGGACACTAATCGGGGGTACACGCAGATGGACGGCGTCCACCCACATATTTCACAGAGGGAACGCCGTCCACCCTGCCAAGAAGTTGGGCCCCACTGATAAAGATGCTGAATTCGTCCCGGTGTCATTTCCAAACACCAGGAGACTTTCAGCATCTCCTGCGTGTTGTTATTTGCTTTCGATCAGCAACAATGTGCAGGAGGCCGTGTCTGAGGGGTCATCAGGCCTCCTTTTTTGCGAGACTCCTGGCTGTCAGCAGTCAGGAGCCTCACACCTCGAAGAAAATGAAGAAGAAGAGAAACAAAGGCTCTCACTTCACACATACTTAAGAGAGGCAGCTTTTCACTTTGCTCAGGCCCTGTTTAGGAGATATGAATGCACTAGTATTTGCACAAAATAAATAGTATTTATATAGTGCTTACTACCCCTGAGGAGGCGTTGTAATAATTTAAATATCTCACATTTTTTCTTTTAAAGCAATATGGCTAGAGGAAGTTTTATGCTAACAAAAGGCAACATTGTTTTATTTGTAGCGTACAAAAATTTTAATCTTCTGCCTAATTCAGGAGTTTACAAGTATACTCGAAATGTGCTCCAATGTACTCATGATACACCTGCTAAATATGTATGTGAGGGCTTAAGATCTGATGTCACTTCTTGTGAGGCCACTTCCTGTGATGTCACGTGCCGTGATGTCACGCGGCTGATGTCACGCACTGTGATGCCACTTGCTTACTGATTAACTAGGTTAGTCCCCCCACTTCTTTTTCTAAGACTTGTGCCCTGTTAATAACTCGTTGCATTCCGGGAGTTGTAGTGACTCTAATTAGACCAAGGTTCTAGATTGTTTTGAAGACTTTTGCACAGGAATGAGAGATGCCATTATCTAGTAACAGTACTGATAGACTCCACGGGTTCCAATATTTTAAGTTCTCAATTGTATGAAGTAATGATCTGATTGTATAGCTAGTAAGACACTGAAGGAGTGGACAATCTAAGAGTCCATGAGTGAAAGATAAGCATGTTGCTGTTGGCAAACCATCTTGCAGAGCACCACTTGTAATGATTTTCAGCATTTAAGGCAATACAATAAACTTGTATTTATGATTAAAAAGAGATATTTATTTGATTAGTATTAAAACGAAGCCTTTACATTACTATGTGTTAAAATGATAATTCTCTCCTTTTAAACATCACATTTGTGTTTGTCAATTCGCTATGAACTCAATGTATTTCATTTCCAGCCTTACCTGCACTCTCTCAGGGGACTTTTAACATAGTAAGGGGCAGATTTACAAGGAACTGATGCATCTGCATAGATGTGTCAGTTTCCTTGCGTCACCTTCAAATTTCCTTAAGCCACCATGAATGCGCTGTATTTACAATACAGTGCGCCATGGCGCAAGGAATTACAGACGCATCTGTTGGAGGAAAAGTGACGCATTGTTGGAGTTTGTCACAATAGTGACACAACTCCAGCAATGCGCCAGAAAACATAGGTAGGTCCCATGTAAAATGCCATGCGGCAATCCTTACGCTTGGTCTGAGCAGGTGTAGGGATTTTGACGCAGTTCGGGCGTAGAGTGATGCAGTGAAATCTTGTACATTTCACTGCGCCAGTTCTACGTGGCTTTTTGCATGGGAACACCCACCCTGCATACATTATACCTGGCGCACGTATAATGTGACGTAGGGCTTTACAACGTGTTGCATCTCCCTAGATGGTTCACGTTGTAAATGGGCCGCAACTTTTACGCCGCCGCTGCTTCACAAAAGTGACGCAACGGCTGCGGAAATGTGACGCAAGGGGCTTCCAAATCTGTCCCTAAATTCTTTGGGGCAGATTTACAAGGAACTGATACACACGCATAGATGCATCAGTTTCCTTGTGTCACCTCCAAATTTCCTTGCACCACCATGGATGCGCTGTATCTACAATACAGTGCACCATGGCACAAGGAATTACAGATGCGTAAGAAAATCGGACACATCCGTTGGAGGAAAAGTGACGCATTGTTGGAGTTTGTCACAAGAGTGACGCAACTCCAGCAATGCACCAGATGACATAGGCAGGTTCCATGTAAAACGTCCTGCGTCAATCCTTACGCCTTGTCTTAAAAGGCGGAGGGAGTTTGACGCAGCGAAGACGTAGAAAAATGCAGTGAAATCTTGTAACTTTAATTACACCAGTTCTATGTGGCTTTTTGCATGGGAACGCCTACCCTCCATACATTATACCTGGCGCAGGTATAATGTGACTCAGGGCTTTACAACGTGACGCATCTCCTTAGATACATCACGTTGTAAATGGGCCACAACTTTTACGAAGACGCTGCGTCACAAGAGTGACGCAACGGCGGCGCAAAAGTGACGCAAGGGGCTTGTAAATCTGCCCCTTACTGTAACAATGCACGTGTAAACAAGGCTTTCTCTCTCCTTATAGCCTTCTGCTGTTCTTCAGGTGCATTTTGATAGAGTTCCTTGTGAGAATCCTTTGTTGGAAATATTCTAAGGAGTTCATTGAGCTGGGGACATTAAGGTCATTCCAAAAGCAGCACCCCTGTCATCGTGCGACAGCCGTGTCAGGGTCCCTGTGCACTAATTTCTGTTTGATTTGCAAGTTTACAGTGGTTTAAATCCTTCATTGTACAATGGGCAATGTTTTCAACATCCCACTACTTGCCCTTCGATCATACTCTCATCCCTGCTGATACACACCAGCAATACCATCATCATCCTGAGGCAGCTAAGCTGTCTCTGATTTAGTTGAGCTGGGGGAGGTCAAGAGATGTTTTGTGTTCAGGGGCCAATCACTGCTTAGCCAGGGACTGACCAGCGAACCCAAAAGGGCCCCTACTGTCTCATTTAATTCACTACCTGTAGGAAACTGGCTCTATATATACTACACCAAAATGAGGTATAGTGTGTATAGAGTCCAAGTGTTCCAAGTGGTAAGCAGAGGTTAAAGTTAGATAGAATCTTACTCTGTAATAGTGGTAGCTTGGTGGAGCAGTAAGGCAGTATCTGAGGACAGTGTTAAGCATTTGATGTACACACTCAGTCAGCAAATGAATTCACACACTCAAGAACTGAACTCTAGGCCAATTGAAATGAAATGAAACAAAAAAGTTTATGGTTTGATTAATTAAAACCTTACAATATTATATGCAATAATTCCTAATTATAAAATCCAATTATAAAATCAATTATAAAAACATTTGGGTATCAAGTTCGTTATACTATTTACCTATTTTGTACATCCTACATTACGGTAAGTAGACAAAATATCGATTTCAAAATATCGAAGTACCAAAATATCGAAGTCAAAATATTGAATGGACAAAATATCGAATGGACAGAATATAGTGGTGAAAAATATCCAATTGAAGGTAAGTAATATAATATTAATTTAGTAATTTTTACCCCTACGCTATCCAACGTTTTCCCTACAGTTGCACTCATTGGAGTGGTAATAAATAAATGATTTAATAATTTTAAAGTTATTTAAGTATTTTTAAGTATGTTTTAGTTAAATATATTTATTATTTCATTAATTTTAAATTACTTTTAAGACATTAAAAAAAATCTATATTTTGACTAACTATATTTTTTAAAACTATATTTTTGATACGATATTTTTGTACTTATCTGTTGGTAGATAGGAATTCTATATTTTTGCATTCTATATTTTGGCATCAATATTTTGGTAAGTCTATATTTTTGTATTTGATGTTATGTCAGTGATTCCTACATTACATTCTTTTAGTTTTTGGTATTCTGACTTAATTCCCAGTCGCGTTAAGGACTTTTCAAAAGCTGAAGTTAAAATTATATCATCAGTAAGGAGACATCTTATCAGCACTTGCCTGCAGCTACTTATTCCACGAACTTTAAAATTGCTCTTAAGAATGGATACTATTTCAACTTTCAGTTCTGGACAAACACAGAGGAGGTGCATAATGTTCTCTTCACCAAGTTTACATAAGTTGCAAGTCGTTGGTTCCTCTGTACTCAACCATGGCATTAGATGACATGTGCCCAGAAATACTCCAAAGCGAACTATTATGAATATTTGCTTGAACTTCACAGACCAAGGAATTTCGAGATACGTTGCACTTTTACCTTGGTATATCCATTCATTAGAGGCCATGCATGTTTTCTTTTTGATTAGGTATCTTTATCCAAGAGTAGCGACAAATGCTTAGTTGTACTATTGATACCTTTTTTTAATGGTAATTGTCATTTCCCAGAACAAGTTAACTGAATATCGCAATTATGATGTCAATAGATATTTTCACGCCTGGGCTTTCCAGTTTAAGTTTATTTCCTGCCATAATAATTTGGACAATTGATTTACAGTATCAGTTTTTATCCTTTTCCATACTTTAATAAATTGGTCTTTTCGAGCAAATGCTTAATTAGTCATCCAAAATTCCATTCGTAGCTGCAAGGGTGATGCATTATGTGGAATTAAGAATAGGGCTTTATAGATTTTCATGATTGCATTGTTGATTATAACTTAGTCTTTTCCACACAATGGTTCACTTCCGTAGGTCAGAGTTGGCAAAAGTTTTGCTGATATTACTTTCACCAATGGTCCATAACTCTGCCCTCCTATGGATTTCTGTATAATTCTGAAAGCCGCTAGCAATATTTTTGCTCTCTGTTGAATGTCAATCTTGTATGGTTGAAATGATCCTCAGTCGTCAAATAGTATTCCTAAGTATCTAAATGTACTCACTTGTTCTAATTGTGATTTATCCAAAATCCATTTATACTTATGTTTTGACCTTGAGTATTTGTTAACCTCCATAATTTTTGTCTTTGATTTTTTGATCACCATTCTATTTTCTTTAGAGTAGGTAGAAATCCTATTTAACAGGTGTTTTAGTCCAACCTTCATTTGACTAAGCATGATAACATCATCTGCATATAACAGGTTTGATATTAGATGATTGGCTGATTTAGGCGGACAAGCTTTCACGTCAACCAGGGCTTGCATAAGATCAGCTAAAAATAAGTTAAGAAGCAATGGGGCCAGTATACATCCTTGTTTCAATCCTGATGATGTCGGTATTTTTTCTGATACTGTTTCTCCATCTCCCATCCGAGCCCTGACCCATGTGTCAGTGTAAAGAAGTTGGATTATTTTTAAAAGGGAGAGTATTATACCTTGCTCAACTAACTTCTGCCACAAAAGATCTCTATGCACACAGTTGAAAGGCGACTTAAAATCTACAAAGCACAAGTATAGTGGTTATATCTGAGCGGCAAGATGGCGCCCACGCGAGTGGACGTATAGGCTGGTGCTCCCCGACTCACCTGCAGACCCGCAATAAGGTTGGGAGAGACGCGGCGAGAAAAGGTGCGGGATCAGCACGACTAGCACGGAAGATTCCTGGGACCGGGAACGAGTGGACTGCGGCCGCCGCTCGCGGCATTTTCTGATAACACGCCGGTTGACCGTACCCGAGGTGGCTTTGGGTACGGACGCCTTCATTGGCTTTCAAGGTTCCAAGGCTGCTGCGTCAAGTGGGAGTTGTTGCAGCCGGCTGTGCTTGGCTGAAATTCGGCTGGGGCGATAGGTGCGCTACCGAAGTGTGGCACACCTGGTGAGGAGTAACTCATGAGCAGCTGACTTCCACTGAACGCCGGATTGAAGCCGGGAGACAGAGAGCGAGGTGCCGCCATGCTGCCCAAAGGTACAAGGGGGAAGCCGCGGCTGCACGAGGAGGAAGGAGAGAGCAGTGTCCCCACTGAGGTGAGCAGAAATGCGATGCCCCCGTACAAACATCTGCTAAAAACTCCAAAGGTCTGCCCGATATGACTAAAATAAAGGGAGCTGGTGCAGATAAAAACAAAGTGATACCGGCAATATTTACAGCTGCTGCACTCAGGAAGGAGAAATCAAAGGAGGGACCTGCAAAGGGGGTGACACTGGCGCCTTCCCCTAATAATACCCTGAATACTGAAGAAACTCAACAAAACTGGGATGGTCTTCCTGCTAATGGAGCACTCTCGATTTCTGGAATGGGCAGTGGGGGCAAAGAGCTACCCATACAACATGATGCAGACTCAGGCGACTTTTACTCTATGTCTGAACCATCCTTACCTTCACCTGTTGCTCAATACGCTCTGCATATGAGCTTGGAAGGGGTTAGTCCAGCCAGTAGTATCTGCTTGGATTACTGGGTAGATATTACTGATGACAGCCCATCTACTGTACGTAGAATAATTACAAAACCCTCAGCTAACATAGGTGAAGATGGTATAGAATCTCAGGAGGACTCTTCCAAAGTTACAAATGGTGATATCACTTTAGCATTGATTTATGAGTCTATAATGTCACTTCATGATGAGACTAGAGAAGAAAGTCAAAGGGTCCAAACTCTTTGTCGCAAGCTTCAGAATTCGGTCCGGCGGATTGCGAAATCTCAGGCGGATTCTGCATCTCGGTTCAACGAGGTAGAGGCCCGTATTTCCAATCTAGAAGACATGTCTGACCAACAGAAAGGGGTGACAGAGACTTTACAGGGAATTAAGGAGGACACTCAATGGAAACTAGCAGACTTTGAAAATAGGGCTCATCGCAATAATCTGAGGGTATTCCAAGTGCCTGAAGACAAAGAAGGCCAGGATCCACGCAAGTTTGTAGTAGATTTATTTAAGAATGCCTTCCCGGAGTTAAGTAAATGGGATTGGGATAGAGAAATTGAAAGAGTACATCGCTTTCCCTTTAACAAGCTGGGTCCCATCAACAGCAATACAGGCGAGAGGAACTTGAATAGACCCAGGGTATTGTTAATCTCTTTCAACAGTTTCTTAGTCCGGAGGACATCTACAGACTTGCCAGACCAGATAAGCGGAGACCTGGCCCCGGCTTTGAGTTTTTTGTTACCCCGGACTTTTGTAAATATACTATGGAACTTCGCTGGCAGCTTCGTCAACTAATCACCCCGTTGCAAGCTAAAGGAGCACAAGCGTATCTTTTGAATCCTGCAAAACTGAAGATCATTCATAAGGAACGGACGCATTTTTTTACTAATGCAGGGTTGGTCAAGTCATTTGTGAATAATATGCAGAACTGAGGAACTTTGTGCTAATTTTGTAAAAGAGATTGTATCTTACTGCAGACCTCAATATTTTGTTAGACTTGTAATGGAATTGGGCAACTAATTCCCCAGGTTCTGTGTAATTGGTATGGGTTGTTCTTTTTTACTTTTCAGTTCTGTTTCATTCTCTTTTTTTGTTTGTTTTAAGGATGAAATCTGGATAGGAAAGAAGGGTCTGTAATTAACAATTAAATGATATCTTGCATATGTCGCTTCTCCCGTAGTAATGAGATTTAATGTAACAAAGGGCCTGTCGGTGGGTGTGGGGAAACTGCCAGCTGGCATCTGCGGGACTATCAGTCCTAAAGCCTCGTTATTGGGGAGGGGGAGATGGGGTCAGGGGGGTATGGGAGTTTGTGGGTGTAAGGGTGGTAGGGGGGTTGGTGGGGGGATAAAAGGAGAGAAAAAAACCACACTTTCAGACAAGGAAAAAAAATCATAATAAAATGGAGAGTTAAAAGGAAGGTGGCAATGCAGGTGGAAAGAAGGTATTTCCCCTGTAGTGGTAACGGCTGCGTATACTTTTGTTAAATATCATTGGGGAATCTTTCCGGGGATAAATGGCTGCTAGAGATATTCGAATATGTTCTTTAAATGTTTCTGGTCTAAATGACTTCAATAAAAGGAGGAGGGTAGCTGCTGAGCTCCGACATGTCTCCCCGGATATTGTCTGCATTCAGGAAATACATCTTCCATGGAATAAGCGTCACTTGCTAGCAGAATTGGGCTTCTCTGTTTTAGTTTCTTCTCATCAAATAGGTATGACGCGAGAGGTCGCCATCTTAGCTAAAAAGAATCTGTGTAATGTATGGAGGAAGCTAGCAGATAGTACAGGTCGTTGGGCGATAGCTGAAGGCTTTGGGCGGATTGGGGCTTTTACTGTATGTAACATATATGGATCTAATTTAGACGAGCCTGCCATTTTAGAAGAGCTCCACATGGAGCTGGCAAGCTGGCCCACTCCATTAATTATATGTGGGGACATGAATATTAACCTAATGTGTCAGGATTTTGTTGAGGGAATAAAAGGATATAAGGGTCGGAAACCTCAGGTGTGTAGGGCTCTCTTCAATATTTTACAGGATTACAGTTTGGCGGATGTTTGGAGCACTCTATCTCCTGCTTATCCTGGATTTTCTTTTTATTCCTACCCCCATAAAAAAAGTGAGGCTTGACTATTTTTTCTTGGGTATCCTAGCTAAAATTAAAATGCAGACTTACCCCTATGTAGCTTTCAGACCATTCACCTATTGTTTTAACACTTCTTGGGTGGGGATCACTGGGCAACATCAGCAAATTTTCCTTTGTTTGAATGATAACTTTATAGCATAGATTAGAGGGTGGATAAAGGAATTCTTTGATAATATTCGTGATTCTGCAGATAATAATATTGTGTGGGACACTTTCAAAGCCTGTTGTAGGGGTGAGTTCTTAAGCTTTGGGGTAACTCAGCCAAAAAAAAAAAAATTAGAAATGGAGATGTATTATTTGGAATTGCAATGCCCTGAGGAGAATTTGACGCGGGAATAGCTACCCATGACAACATAGATATTCTAGAAGATGAGGTGGCTAGAAAAAGGGCCAAAATACTGGGAGTATGGGACAGTGAGAGTGCGAGAAAATATCTAGCACAGAGGAAAATCTGTCATGAGTATGGGGAAACAGTAGGAAGATCATTAGCCCTTAAATTACGAATGAATGAAGTAAGCCGAAACATTAAAACATTAAAAGATAACACTGGGGTCTTAAGGTCGGATCCAAAGGAGATTCTGACCATTTTTCATGAATTCTATTCTAATTTACACACTACGGAGCAAAGTATGATGACAGAATTAAACTTATCTTCATTTGGTGAGCTTCTCAAATTAGACTCTGGAGCGGCTGATATGCTAGATTCCCCGATAACGCTGGAGGAGCTAACCAATGCAGTAAAAACATTGGCAATGGGGAAGGCAGCTGGGCCAGACCAGCTACCCGGGGAGATCTATAAAGTCTTTTTTAATGAATTAAAAGAAATGATGTTGGCTACTTTTAGGGTGGCTCAAATTGGGGTACCACCAAAAACTTGGGGTGATGCTACAATTGTAGTTTTCAGCAAAAAGGTTAAAGATATAGAACTCCCTGGCTCATACCGACCTATTTCACTATTAAACTGCGACGGAAAAATATATTCCAAGATCTTAGCCAATCGTCTTTCTAAAGTAATTTCTTCTTTAGTTTCCCAAAATCAACACGGCTTTATACCTGGTCAGGGGACAGTGGAACACATTAACTTTATTTGATATTGCAGAAGTGGAGAGACGTAGACTAGGGCTGATTCTGCTAGACGCAGAAAAAGCATTTGACCGTGTTGAATGGCAATACTTATGGCTACTAATGGAGAATATGGGATTCCACCGAAAGTTTTTGACTGCCTTGCAAGCTTTATATGAGTCACCGACAGCTGGAACAGCATCAATGGAATCAATCTCAGAAAAAGTGCAGATTACTAGAGGCACAAGACAGCGGTGCCCCTGCTCTCCCCTACTTTTCTCACTATACATCAACCCTTTTATTTTAATGCTCTCTAGAAGTAGGTTTATTAAACCTTTTGTTGTACGCAGTATTCCCCATATAGTTTTCACATAAGCGGATGATATTGCAATAACATCGGAGGATCCTGCCTCCGCATTGATTGAGATCGAACGGTTAGCCCAGAAATTTGGTCGTATCTCCAGTTATAAGCTAAATGCTATGAAATCGCAGCTTGTGTGCACTGATACTGCGAGAGTTGATGACCCAAGAGAGTTGTAGTGGACGCGACATATTCGGGTGTTAAGATACGGGCATCAATGTCTGCTGTTGTGGAGGTAAATTGGGCATCATTATATAGCAATATAGCAGAATCCCTGGAGAGGTGGGGGAGACTGCACTTTACTTTAATTGGCCGAACGAACATTTTAAAAATGAATATACTACCACGGGTGTTATATCTTTTTAGAGCAATGCCATTAGAAATATCGGGAGCTCAATTACAGAAGCTACAGACTTTATGCTCCAGATTCTTATGGGCTCCCGGGAAGCCGCGAAGAGCCATGAGATTCATAACATTATCAAGAGAGAGGGGTGGCCTAGGAGTACCGGACTTTACTCTATATTATTATGTTTGTTTTCTTCAAAAAATGGCTGTTCTACTAGGAGGAACTGATGAGGGTAACGTAACAACATTAAGACTCAGCAGTTCTATATTTCATTTAACCCTAGGAATAGAAGCTTATCGCAGTTTATTCAGGGAAATTGATTGGAGCTATTTTAAAAGAACTAAATTCAAGACCATAGATGCAGCATTTAAAGTATGGAAGAAAGTGCGCAAACTGATTAATTTAGGAGCTCTTTCTTATCATACTCCGATGAATGTGACAAAGCTGCTCCCATCTTTATTTGGTGATAGGACGGCGAGGGCTTGGCAAGAAAAATGCATCGGGCTACTGGGTGACTTATATGATCAGAGGGGGATTATTAAACATTTTGAGGATTTAGCAAAGGTTTATAATTTATAGGAGTCTCAGTTTTTTAATTTTTTTCAAATTCGTGACTTTTTGTTAAAGCGGAAACTGAACTTAATCTCTAACCCCCTGATTGAGGCTCTAATGGTTCAGAGCAAGATTGGCGTAGTGTACAAGATTTTAAGTGCTGGTAAGAAGGACGACTTGGAAAAGCAAACTTTACAATGGGCAGAGATATTAGGAGAAAGTGAATGTGACATATCTTTGGACGAAGCAATTAATAGATCTAAGGAAGTTCTCATGTCAGCGAACTTAAAAGTACAATTTTTTTTAACTTTATTTAGATTATATTATACGCCAGCGCGGATGAAGAAATTGGGTAATCGATACAATGGCAAATGTTTCCGCTTTGGAGAGGGCAATGCAGACATGAAACACATTTTTTTCAGCTGTGCTAAATTAAATTTGTTTTTGCGAGACATGGAGCGCTTTCTATCTAATATATTAGGGGATCCACTCTGTATTACTCCCGCTCTGATGCTCCTAGGGATGGGGCAGTCAGTCTCAAAGGGGTCCATTATGTATAAACATAGATTATTTTTATTTGTTGCAATGACTGTGGCTCGTCTCTGCATTGCGGGGGATTGGTTATGTCCTGAACCACCAAGGTTTGAGGTTTGGAGGGCAAAAATGTATAGACTAGCCAGTTTGGTATTCAGTTTGTACTCATTAAAGGGGTCAAGGAAACGAAAACTGGGGCTCATGATATGGGATCTTTTTTTAAATTATATGAGTGATTAATGATGCAATTAAGTAGCACGTATTATATATATATATATGATGAGATTTTTCTGAGTATTAACTGGCTATTGCCTCTCACTGGGGTAAGTTGCAGATTGATTTACCGCATGATTAATTGTGTCTTTTTCTATTCTTTGCTTATTAATTCATGACTCTCAACTTTGCGTTTTTTTTTTTTACACTTCTTAGTAGCCCTTATATATAGGATAAGATACAGGAATAACACTCTTAGACATTTGTTTTCTGTACATGATTTACTACATTTTTTAATATATATGTATATTCTGTTATACCAGGTGTCTGAAAATGTGAAAATAAAATATATATATAAAAAAAAAGTATAGTGGTTATTTCTTTGCAATATATTTGTCCATTAGCACAGATAACACAAGGATTTTTGTTGTGGTACCTAAGCCTTCTGTAAATCCAGTTTGGTTCGGAGGGATTATCTGCTTTTCTCTTACCGATTCAGTTAGGTTAGATAACAATACACCTGCAAATAATTTGGCATCAGTATCCTGGAGCATAATGAGTCAGTAGTTTTCCGGCAAGGACCGATCTCCTTTTTTATAAATGGGAACTATCAGCGATCTCTTCCAAGTTTCTAGTATCGATTCTGACCTAACTATTTCCTTAGAAACCTTTGTCAGGTATCCTGACAATAAACTGGGCTAATTCTTATAAAGTGTAAACGTAATACCATTCGGGCCAGGCGCACCATTTTTTTGTTTCTGGATTAACTTACATATTTGTTTTCTTGTTACATCAATTTCTTGTATCATTTCATTATTTGTTGATTCAATCATATTGGCCCTACCTTTCAACTGTGTTTTATCCCCACCAGGATTAAGATGTATAGACAGGAACCTGATCCACTCCATTCTCTGTTAAGGAAGATGTTACAGCTGTTCTGTTTGGTCGTGCTAAGCCGTTTATTAATGTCCAGAATTCTCTGGAGTTTGATTGTTTACTGCAGAAGAATACTTTAGCCCAAAGATCATGTTTTTTCTTATTCTTTTCGTCCCACAATAACTTCAGCAGGTTGAAATTGACCCTTTTTCATTTTAAGCACAACTCCATATTTTTCAGATTCTTTTTTATCTGTCTCCTCAATTGATTACGCAATCTTTTCATAATCCTCATTGTTAGGGTTAACCCAAATTTGATCCCACTTTCAGCTTGCAACTTTTGTTTTTTAAAAGTTTTTTGCTTGAAGGTATTAACAAGGTTTTGAATAAAATCCCCCTATTGGTCAATCACAGTTAAGGTGTTATCTTCAAAAGAAGTTCCTACCAATTTAAGGGCCATCAGGTTAGTATCTTCTTTGCTGTGCTCATTCCAAATTAGTTTCCTATTGTTTACCGAACCCGTCTGACGTGGCAATGTTTTATATTCAGTATGCTTGTTAACGGTAAAATTGGTGATAAGTATTTGTTGCCAGTGATCACTCTCGGATGCTTTTACAATTGAAAAAGAGATCACATTAATAAAGATATTCAGGGATACCTTGTATAGTCAATTCATGATTCATGATCCTGCGATTGGGATGTCCAAGCCGGTGGGGAGTCTTGGGGGTAACCTCCCGTTAAGGATTCTTAAGCCAGGCGATTCTGAATCTTTAACAAAAGATGCGCCTACTTGGCTTTGGAAGGCGTTAGGAACAGTTGGAAGTGTTTGTTGCTGGATTGCCCAGAGATAATCTTGTTCCGGGATTAGCTCATCTCTCATGTAGGGTACAAACACATTTAAGGTAAAATCCCACGTGATAATGTACTCTGTGAAAGGGTCATCCATCATTAGTATAAATAATGAAGCAATTAGGGTAGCAGCCATATTGTTTCTCGCGTTTGCTGTAGGATGTATATATACATTTATTATAAACAGGTTTTTTGAGAGATTATTTTCCATATATCGCAACTTTACTATCAATAAATTTGGATTATTCGTATCAATTAGCTTGTGTTCCACTCTTAATTCTAAAGCGACAAATGTGGCTTAACCCCCGCTGGGGCAGCCCCATTTACTTTGTTTAATTGCTGGCTTAAAATATCCTTTGTATCCCTCAAGCATTACAGGGTTGACAGACCAAGTTTCCTGAAGCAGTGTCCCCAGAGATAGGCAGAGGTTAAAGTTAGATAGAACATTACTCTCAAATGGTGGTAGCTTGGTCGAGCAGTAAGACAGTATCAGAGGACAGTGTTAAGCATTTGATGTACATGCTCAGTCAGCAAATGAATTCACACACTCAAGAACTGAACTGTAGGCCAATTGTTTTTGCATAAAAATGTATTGTTGTTTATTTTTAGAACCAAGCAAACCGGGCACAGGTAAGTATTAAATACTTTTCAGTAATAAGTTACTGGATGTAGAACAGTTTGAAAATGCAATTGATTTACAGGGGAGCAGTAGTATGCAACACTTAGCAAATACAGTACATTGAAATGAATAGGCTTTTTCAGTAAATTACAGGTAAGTTACTTTTTACGTTACTTTTCTAACTCAGTGCTGGATACCTAGATTCGAGAAAAACCAAAGAAAGTGCCAATACTGTATCCAGTTAAGCTAAACAAGCCAACCCAATTGGGGCTCAGACTAACAAAGAATCAATTGTTAGTCGACTGTTGAGACATATCAAATGTATTTATTTCTTTTTACTAGAAAAATGTTTTTTTAGATAACACAACCAAAACAAGCAAAATACTTTTCTTATATATATATATATAGAAGGGACGAAGGAATCCAAAGAGAGGTAAATTGAAAAGTAGGACAGACAATCTGTGTGGTGAACATAGATTTTTGACAACTCTTTCAAACACCAATCATTCAACTATCATACTCACAATCCTTACAACACATACCGAATACTGTGCGTCGACCTTGTGTACCTTCTTCGTTAGGTCTATGGTTAAAAAGAAATGTATATACTGATTGTTTTTTATAATTTGTTTTGATATTAAGTACCTTGTCTAATTAGGTTCTAATTATTGTTGAACCGCTCTTGACTTTGTCTTTTGACCCCCCTTTTTATTTTCTGGTTTCATCCCACACGCACAGTATTCGGTATGTGTTGTAAGGATTGTGAGTATGATAGTTGAATGATTGGTGTTTGAAAGAGTTGTCAAAAATCTATGTTCACCACACAGATTGTCTGTCCTACTTTTCAATTTACCTCTCTTTGGATTCCTTCGTCCCTTCTATATATATATATATAAGAAAAGTATTTTGCTTGTTTTGGTTGTGTTACCTAAAAAAACATTTTTCTAGTAAAAAGAAATAAATACATTTGATATGTCTCAACAGTCGACTAACAATTGATTCTTTGTTAGTCTGAGCCCCAATTGGGTTGGCTTGTTTAGCTTAACTGGATACAGTATTGGCACTTTCTTTGGTTTTTCTAGTATTGGACTCTGCTTTACTGTAGATGAGTCAAAGCCCTTGTTTGTTGTTCTGGATACCTAGATTCAGCACTGGGGCATTTCCTGGAACCAGGTAAGTAATTACGTTTTGGTCATTTGCATGATTTTTAAATAATATTTTCAGATTTCAAAGCTCCACTCTTAGAAACGTTTTGGAGCAGTACATTTAAATGAATTGGCTTTTACAGTAAATTGTATGTAAGTTACTTTTCATGTTACTTTTCTAACTCAGTACTGGATACCTAGATTCAGCACTGAGATATTTCCTGAGAACATGTGAGTAAACAAGTTTTGATTATTTGTGCAATTTTTAAGTAATATTTTTAGATTTCAAAACTCCACACTTGGAAAATGTTGGGAGAAAAAGTGTCAATATTATCCTATGGGAGGAAAACAGGTTAACGGTTCACAGGTAAGTAAACTACTGTGGGAGTTAAGGTTCTGGGGTTAGACTCAAGGGTCTCCCAGGGTCAGTGATGCACTGGAATTGCACCGTCAGCGGCACTAGTGTGGCCGGGTGCAGAGTTTTGAGCCCAATGTTATCTTATGGCGGATAGGGGGTCTCCGGTTGGTGGCTGCTGGCAAGCAGGCCACGAGGTTGTGGGAGCAAAGCTCCTAGGGTTTAGCTCAGGGCAGGTTGTGGACCAAAGTAGCAACAAAGGTGCACCCTCATCGGCACTAGGGCGGCCGGGTGCAGGGTGGTGTTTTGAGGTCGGGTGACCTGTTGTTTTCAATAGAGAACATCCGGTACAAAGAAACACTACAGGCTTGGGGATGAGGATCTTCTGGGTGCAACCACAACTTTGAGGGGTAAGTTATGATGTCATGGGTTGGTTAGGCACCGTCGGTTGGTGCACACAAGACTGTGGGGCATCGGGTGCAGGGGTGCCTTGGGACATCAGATTTTCTTACCTGCTCTGGTCGCGATAGAGGGGTCCTCTGTATTGATGATGCCGGCGTCGTCTGGAGGTTTGAGGCAGGTCAGGGGTCTCCCGATCTGGGGTCAGGATTGCCGGGGGTACTTCCTCATGGTGTTTTTCCACTCAAGCTCATGCCGGGTTCAGCAGGTGCAGAGTGGGCTGGACTTGCGGTCTCTGGCTGGCACCAGAAGCTGCAGTTTCAACAAGTCCGGTGTTCACAAGAGATTTCAGTCTTTGAAGTGAAGGCAGGCAGGTCCTCCGAGGTTGTTGAGGTTGCTGGCTGCAGGACACACTGGGGTTTTCGCAGGAGCAGGTACGAAGGGAGACAGGCCGGTCGGGCTGAGACCAAGTCAGTGGGCGTGTCCTCTTGTTTGCACGGCACTGTGCTTTGGTCCTTCTTCTTATCTTCTTTTCTTGTCAGGCTGTATCTGCCTTCTTGGTTCAGGACTGCCCCCTAAATACTGTATTTAGGGGTCTTGAGGTCAGTGGCCAATGGGCTCCTGACCTTATGGTGACTACACCCTTGATGTGCTCACATTAACTGGGGGAGTGAGCACAAACTCTAGTCCTGATTTGGGAGTGTCTGACATCTGCAAGATGGCGAGCACTGGAGAGTGGGCTTCACCTCGCCTGCCCACCTGAGCTATGGAGTTGGCAGAGGTGGGCACACCTCTTGGGCTGGCTAGTTTTTCCCACCTGTCTTCCCGCCGAAAGGGAGGGGAGACAGGAAGGGGGCCTGCTCCCGATAGCAGGAGAGGCTGGGGGTTGCATTACAAAGGCTGCCAGGCCTTTGAAGCTAAACTGCCACACATGGCTCTTCCTGGAGTTGTGACATCTCTGTCCAGGAATGGCTTTGTTTCTGGGCTCGGGGAGCATAGGCTCCCACCCTAGGGTCCAGAAACATGTCTCTTGGTGGTTGGCTGGTGTGTACCAGTCAGGGAACCCACCAGAGGCTGGTCGTTTTTCAGGGGGAATGTCAAGATGCCCTCTGTGTGCATGTCTCAATAAATCCCACACTGGCATCAGTGTGGGTTTAGTGTGCTGAGAAGTTTGATACCAAACTTGTCAGTTTTCACTGTACCCATTATGGTACTGTGGAATTCGTATTGACAAGCTCCCAGCACCATATACTCTTAATGGCAGCACTGCACTTACAATGCATAAGAATGGACTTATGCAAAACCAACAGTTAATGGACAGAATGCAGAACAATGTCATACATTCACCCCAGTACAGACATCTGGGCCTAAATCCATCATTTTTTTGCACTCCACACCACCCCAGTTCAGACATGGCCATATGCAAATCAGCCTTGACCCTGTGCCTCATGGGAACAGTCCAGCCCAAACTGCCAAGCCATGTCTTTCCTGGACCGGAATCAAGCATCCTAGGACCGGTTTCTGGCTATCAGCCGTCTTCAGCCTGCATAGTTTGACTCCAGTGGTGTGGAGAGCATGGGACTCACGTCTGAGCATACCCATCCCACTCGGGGTGACAAATGCAAAACAACAGTTGATGGACAGAATGCAGAACAATGTCATACATTCACCCCAGTACAGAGATCAGAGCCTAAATCCATCTTTTTTTGCACTCCACACCACCCTAGTTCAGACATGGCCATATGCAAATCAGCCTTGATCCTGTTCCTCATGGGAACAGTCCAGCCCAAACTGCCAAGCCATGTCTTTCCTGAACCGGAATCAAGCATCCTAGGACCGGTTTCTGGCTAATAGCCGTCTTCAGCCAGGATAGCTTGACTCGAGTGGTGTGGAGAGCATGGGACTCACGTCTGAGCATACCCATCCCACTCGGGGTGACAAATCCAAAACCACCAGTTGATGGACAGAATGCAGAACAATGTAGTACAGAGATCTGGGCCTAAATCCATCGTTTTTTTGCACTCCACACCACCCTAGTTCAGACATGGCCATATGCAAATCAGCCTTGACCCTGTTCCTCATGGGAACAGTCCAGCCCGAACTGCCAAACCATGTCTTTCCTGGACCGGAATCAAGCATCCTAGGACCGGTTTCTGGCTATCAGCCGTCTTCAGCCAGGATAGCTTGACTCCAGTGGTGTGGAGAGCATGGGACTCACGTCTGAGCATACCCATCCCACTCGGGGTGACAAATGCAAAACCAACAGTTGATGGACAGAATGCAGGAAAATGTCATACATTCACCCCAGTACAGAGATCTGGGCCTAAATCCATCTTTTTTTGCACTCCACACCACCCCAGTTCAAACATGGCCATATGCAAATCAGCCTTGACCCTGTGCCTCATGGGAACAGTCCAGCCCGAACTAACGATGGATTAAACCCAGATCTGTGACTGGGGGTGAATGTTTTGCCATTGTGCAACATTCCGTCCATCATCTTGTGTGTTTTGCTGTTCACCCTATGGGGGAAGGATATGACCAGACGTGGGTCCCTTGCTCACTAAGCCACTGGAGTCGAGCTATCCTGGCTGAAGATGGCTGATAGCCAGAAACCGGTCCTAGGATGCTTGATTCCGGTCCAGAAAGACATGGCTTGCAGTTCGGGCTGGACTGTTCCCATGAGGCACAGGGTCAATACTGATTTGCATATGGCCATGTCTGAACTGGGCTGGCTTGATGAGCAAAATAACGATGGATTAAACCCAGATCTGTGACTGGGGGTGAATGTTTTGCCATTGTGCAACATTCCGTCCATCATCTTGTGTGTTTTGCTGTTCACCCTATGTGGGAAGGGTATGCCCAGACAAGGGGCCCTTGCTCACTAAGCCACTGGAGTCAAGCTATCCTGGCTGAAGACGGCTGATAGCCAGAAACTGGTCCTAGGATGCTTGATACCGGTCCAGAAAGACATGGCTTGCCATTCGGGCTGGACTGTTCCCATGAGGCACAGGGTCAAGACTGATTTGCATATGGCCATGTCTGAACTGGGGTGGCTTGGTGAGCAAAATAACTATGGATTAAACCCAGATCTGTGACTGGGGTGAATGTTTTGCCATTGTGCAACATTCCGTCCATCATCTTGTGTGTTTTGCTAAGAATGGACTTAGACACTGTAGGGGTACTGGACTCATGGACCTGTACCCTCACCACTGGCATAGGGCACCCAGTTAGAGGGGTGACTGATCTATGCTAGGGCAGAGGGTTGTAAGCATGGCACACAGGGATGTGTGCCATGTCGACTCTTTATTTTGATCTGCACCAAAGCGCGCAGCCTGCAAAGGCAGTGTGTGTGTGTGTGTAAAGGTACAGGGCCTCTAAGTGTGGCACAATAAGGACTGTAGCCCTTAGAGGTCTACGCTGGTCACAGTGCCCTGGGTACCTGTGGTACCATTTACCAGGGGCTGACCTGTGGCCAGAGATGCCAATTGGGTAAATTTTGGGGAAAGAACACAGGCCCTGGGAACCTGATTAGCAGGGACCCGGGACACACCAAGAAAAGGTGCATCAGTAGTCTGGAAAAAAAGTGGGGGGGTTACTGCAACAGAAACCCACTTTCCTACACAAGCCTCCACCAGCCCAAAGGCCAGGAGACTCTGCCAAAGCTGGGAGAGTCTTCCTAGTCTTTCAGGCGAGGAAGAGTTGAGGAAGTGGTTTGAAAGTTGCAGGGCCTACTCTGCCTTACCTCCTTAGTTCCAGGTCAGTCCCTTTGGGCAGCTGGCCTACCTCAACAGTTTCAGGACCTGATTCCCGATGCTCCTTTCCTAGCTCTTTAGTGTCTTCACCCCATCTTTTTAATTCTAATTTAACCAGGGCAAAGCCCAGCTTACCCACAGAGGTCACACCCACAGCTTGAGCAACCCCACCATGACCAATAGGGTCAGGGGTGATGGCCGGCGGAGTTACCTGCTCAATTACCATACTCACCTAGGCCCATAAATATACACACTTTGAGCAGGTAATCCTACTTTACTTTACTTCCTATCAGGATTTGTATTCACTTTAGGACTTATACCTGTACACATTGACTTACCAAACCTTGTCATCTGTATTTAAAGTCCTAAAGGATCAAAAGGAGTTAGAATATTGGGTAGTAACATAAACATTTGCCTTCATAAAATAACCACAGACTCAGGAAAGTTTTAAACTCTTTATCTATGCAAAGTCTTATTACCAAGAGTCCATACAAGTGCAGCTAAAGCCTTTTCAAGTAGGAAAATAATGATCAAAGCAATAATTTGTTGAAATATTATGAGATTTCTTTTAGACATTGATACCTGGGAAAGGTGAGAAAGGGAAACAGTACAATGACATACCACACAGATTATATTTACCTAGAATGGTGTGAAGACCAACTCTGGCCACGGGCTGGGGCAAAGACAGGGCTCTCGAGTAATCTGGTTCCAATAGGACAGAACAGGTGCAGATCCAGGTCAGGACCGATGTGGATCAAGACAGGACAAGTGCAGATCAGGACAGGACCTCAGCTAAGTGCAACGCCAGCGTCACACCCCTCTCTTTCTGCGGCTAACAATTGGACCCCGACTGGGTCATCGATTCTTCTCGCAAATCAAGCACCGTTGGCAAAGACTCTCTGCTACATTTCTGAACTTCCCATTGAACCAAGCTTGTCTGAAAAACCTTATCATTGCGTCTCTACCTATCTGTGTTTCCCCGTGATACATCCTAGCCATAGGAGCAAGCATACTGTCTGGTAATACAGGTCTTCCATCCAAGTAAACAATAACACCATCTTCAGCCTTTCTCTGACAACTTATTTTCTCCCACTCTTCATTTTCTTTTTGTTCTGCTTCATTTTGTAAGTCTCTCACTTCCTCCCACGTTCTTACACCTTCAAACAACATAAGTTGGCAGCTGATTACACATGCATCGACTTTCTTGTTCACTGCCATTTGATATTTGGCACAATGTTGGGCTACTTGGTCAGCATAACGGTTACCTGCTGTCACTCTGTCATTTCCAGATTGGTGAGCAGCACACTTGACTACAGCCACTGCTCAAGCAATTCTTTCACAAAATGTAAATTTTTAATAGGAGTACCTGAAGAAGTCATGAACTCCCTTTGCATCCAAAGTTGGCCAAAGTCATGCACAACCCTGTACCTATACTGACTATTAGTGTAAATGGTCACTTTCCAATTTATCCCAATTTTGCAAGCTTTTATTAAAGCGATCACTTCAGCTACCTGTGCAGACTTGACTTCGGGTAAATAGGATGCTTCGACTATACCACCCAATGTGCACACAGCATAAGCAGCAATCAATCCTCCTTCCTCATGTCGCATGCATGAGCCATCTACAAATAGCTCATACTCTGAATCCTTTAGTGGCTCTTCCTGTATGTCTGGGCGTGGTTTAGTACAGTATTCTGTGAGGTCGACACAATCATGTTCGACTTCTTCCTTTACCTTTTCAAAATGTGAATTAGGTAACAGTGTTGCTGGGTGCAGGACAGTACATCTGGCAATTGTTACATATTCTGCACCTATAATGACTCGTTCATACTTAGTCAGGTACTGAGTGCGTGTTCTTGTCAATAAAATCACAACTGCATGTGGAACATACACGGTTACAGGATGTCCCATTATTATAGACTCACTTTGTTCAAGACTCATGCAGCTTGCAGCTACCGCTTTCAGACATCCCAGCAACCCAGATGCCACTGGATGCAGTGTAGCAGAAAAATATGCCACAGGACGTCGTATTAGGCCATGAGTTTGGGTCAGAACGGAAGGTGCACAATTGTCTCCTGCATCACAGAACAGTGCAAATTAATTCGAATAATCAGGCATCCCTAATGCTGGAGCTGAACATAAGCAGTTTCGTAATTTTAGAAAAACAGTCATGCTCTCTTCATCCCATTCTACTGGGTCTCTTGCTCTTTTCTTTGTCATTTGTATCAATGGCTTAGCTAGGACTGCAAATCCCACAATCCACTGCCTGCAGTAACCTATAGCTCAGAGAAACATCCTGTGCTCCTTTTGTGTTTGAGGCAGATTCATATTCCTAATTATTTTGATTCTTTCTGAAGTTACTCTTCTTACACCTCCCTCTATCTGGTGCCCCAGATATTTCACTGATGTTGTGCAAAATTGTAGCTTTTCAGGTGACACTTTATGTCCTCCTTCAGCCAAATGATTCAGTAATGCAATTGTGTCAACAATGCAGTCATCTCTGGTTTTGGACGCAACCAACAGGTCATCAATATACTGCACCAGAACAGACTGTCCGGGCAGCACCAAAGATTCAAGACATTTTTTTAAAATCTGATTAAAACTCGATGGTCTTTCAGTGTACCCTTGAGGAATGCGATGCCAGACATAGACATGCTCGTCAAACTTAAAGGAGAATAAAAATGTATTGTCTGGATGCAGTGGAATGGAGAAAAATGCATGGCATAAATCAATTACAGTGAACCATCCTGCTCCCCATGGTATCTGATACAGAATTACTGTGGGATTTGGCACAACTGGACAACATGGGACAACAATTTTATTAATCTTACAAAGGTCTTGCACAACCCTATATTTTGTGCTCGGTTTCTTTATGCCAATTATAGGGGAATTACATGGACTGCTCATTATTTCTTTTAAAATGCCTTACTCAACCAAACGCTCTATTTCTGCTGCAACACCTGCTTTCATTTCTGGGCTCATTTTGTACTGTCAAATAGTTGGAGAGACTGCACCTTCCTTCACTGTCACTTTTATCAGTTCTACATTTGCCATTAATCCTACTTCTTTTCCAGTAAAATCCCACACATCAGGATTTACGGTATTCTGCAGCTCTTCTGGTAAATCTTTTATGGTAATCGTTTAATTTCCGCTTCCTGTTAAGCTTACATTCATTTATAGATTCCATCCTCGTTCGGGGTCTAAATTTCAACACCACTAGGGGTGCAAAAGATTGTGCAGTTCATTTTGCACAACAAGTCCCTACCTAATAAGTTTACTTGACATGAGTCACATACGACAAACTCATGCATTTCTTTAAAGCTTCCAATTTGTACTTCCATGGGTTCTGTAACAGGGGTCCTAATTTGCTTATTAGAAACACCCACTACTTGGATTGCTTCTCCCGAGAGGGGTAGGTTTGGGATGTCTGCTGTTCTCACAGTAGAATGGGTAGCACCAGTGTCCAACAAAAAGGTAACATCATTTCCCTCAACTTTTCCCTCAATGTATGGACCTGACTGATCTACCGGTAAGGATGGGACAAGTACGCATTCCTCTTCCCCCCTCTCAGGCACCGTCATCTTCGAAAAATGTGTCTTGCAAAAGAAATTGTGTTGTCACTACGTTTTTCTTTTTATTTCCCTTCCAATTTGTGGTATCCACACTGTATTTAGCTTGACTCCTAAAATCTGGCATAGGGGCAAGGGGTAACTGGTTTTGGATTACCTGTTGCTGCTGTTGATACCTCATTCTGTGTTTGTGGATTTAAATGTTAATTTTGGACATTATTACTTTGTACAGGGTTACACTCATTCTTCCAATGCCCCAATTGTCCGCACCATGACAGGGAAACTTTTTCTTGTCCTCTTCCCTGTTCATGCTTCACCATGGTCTGCCCCCATTTCCTTCTCCTTGACCTTCTCCTTTCCCTTGATTATTTCTCTGCTCACTCAATTGAAGTTCCTGTTGCTCTGCTATTTTTACCTGCACCCACATTACCTTTTCTTCTACGTTCTTTTGTCTATTGTCAATTTCGTCCCCACAATATTTTGCATACTTGAGAATTTCGTCAACAGGCTTTGCCTGCCAGCAGATTTTATGATCTTTAATCATTTGCAAAATTTCTGGTCTCAAGCCTGGTACAAAACGATAAATAAAATATGTCATGTCTTTGGTATCAGTTTTCTAATCCACTGTACTGAATGAATACTTGCAAAAGGCTTTCATAATATGCATCCACTGATTCATCCTTATTTTGGGTGGTTCGGTCTATTCTCATCCAATCTGTCTCTTTTGGGGGTACCTTTCCTTTCAAATAAGTTATTACTTGATGGTACTTTTTCATGACATCATCTGAAGATGCTCCTGTCTTTGGGTCTCTAGGGTACTCATCATTAGGCCAATCTACTGTAATTTTACATTCTGTCCACAAATCTGCAGGAACAACAATGTCAAATAAACCATCTAAATCTTTTAACAATACCTTTAAAACCTTTACAAATCTTTCGACTTGCGTGTACCATTCCACAGGTTTCTCTATAAGTTTTGGGAAGTCATTTGTGAATGACAAAATATCCTGTCTGGACCATTGGACATGTACACACCCTCCTCCTGGCACTTCTCTCATTGGGCACAACCTTTCCACTTTCTCTGATTCTTTCATTAACCGCTTGCGCGCTAGCGGGTTTTCCCGCTGTGCTCTGCGATATGTAAAAACCCTCGTTACATGACAAGGTCAGCTCGTCATGCGCGCAGCGCCGGTAACGCCCATGACGAGCTGACCTTGTCATTAGCGTCGAAGGGGTTAAGTACTCAGATGCAGTTCGATTTGCCTGAGCTTCCTCCTTTTTCTTTTTCCATCTAGCTTTCCACCTGTCTAGATCTCCCCATTTTTGTAACAATGACAACAATTCCTTTATTTGCAATCTTCGTCCTGACACATTCATGTTTTCTAAATCTTTGTCAGAAAATTCAGCTCTGTAAGGTTTCTGTAACGCTTTAGATTTACCTATGTCAATTCCCATGTCAGAGGCCGAATTCATTAACTTCTCATGAAACGTTTTTGTATTTCGAGTGATACTCCTGCATATGAATAACAACTCTTCTACACTGAATTTATTTAACCTTTCCAATCCCACATTTCCAGCAATCATTTCTTCTAATTCGACTCTTAATTTAAAAATGTCTAATACTTTTGGCTGTGATTTTAGCCTTTCTACTTCTCGGGACCATCTCTCTATTTCTTCTGGGGTCACTACAGTGGCCTTCTCGTTCCTGTGGAGGTTTCCATCTGTACTTCTCTAGAGCCCCCAGCAGTGCTTTTCCTGTTTGAACCACCCACAGGTTCTCTTATAGGTAAATCCATCAGGGAAATCACTGACTCACACTCACTTGCCTGGTCATCTATTATTACATTTTCTTTCCTTGATTGCACTACAGGCGTAGTCAAAATGTGAGTTTTAGGACAGGGCTGTTTATCTCCATACAAGGGAACAACAGGACCTATAGTTACCGGTATTGTTAAGGCTTCAGGACTCATATTCAATTGGGTAATTTTCTGAATTAACTCACTTCTCTGTTGATTTATTGCTTCTCTTTCTTTTTATTGTAGTACCCTTTCTAAAATGGTCTTATGTATAACCTGAGGAATCAAGGTGGCTTTAAGAATGAAGCACTAGGGTCGATTCTATTTGTTTATTCATGATAAGGTGGCGTATTTTTCATTAATAAATCCTCACGGTAATAATCTTCTGAATTACTACTAGTCCTTACATTTTTCGTTTTCTCTGTATCTTGACTTCCTGATGGTTCTTCTAAGGTTAATACAGGATACAATCCTTTCACTAACATGGATTGTCTCCATTTTTTCATTTGCTTATCTCTTGTCCCTCGGGAAAATCTGGGATAGAATTTATACCAATTTCTGTCACTTCTGGGTCTGTCTTGCTCATAAGCATCAGTTTCCCATTCTTCTAATGCTTCATACTGTGTTAATCTAGGTCTGGGATCTAATTCATTCATGCGAGTTCTTAAATTGTACAAAATCCTACCATTAAAGGAACCATTTTCTGGAAATGTCAAAATACTGTCTTCCTTAGTGTACTTTCTCCAGTTTTCTAACCACACACAGGTGTGGTAGCCCCTTTCTATCATCATGTATGATGTGGGTGTATTTGTTGGTGGAATCTGAATCCCTTCTCTTGTTTTAATGGCTTCATCTTTTCTGAAATCATTCTTTATTTTCTGGAAAAACAACATTTTTCTCTTTTCTCTGTTCATGATATAAGGTCTTTCTCTTATGTACTGTTCTTGTGCAAACCCTAAGTACCTCCTATCGGATCGATTTCCTATAACTGCTGGATCTAAATACCACATATAATTTGAACCAAAATTTTTATTTGAAGTTATACTCAATTGTTTACTTAAATGCTTTTTCAATACCAGCGTGTTTCTTATTTCCAATAACCAATCAACAATTAGAATCCAAATAAATTCAACCAATGGTTATGCAGCTTTTCCTGTGAGATGCGTTTTCACGCTCCTGTACTCACCCATCCTTTACAAATTTTCTTCAGCTACACACCCGCTGTCTCAACCAATACCAGCGCTGCTCCCTGTGACGTCAGCGCAGCACCGCAACTGACTCCCTCCTTTGCAAGGTAATACAAAAACGTAATTCTTTTCACTTTTGAATTAACAACATAGAAACATTCACTATTGTGCCTGATTGACTAGATTCAAAGGAAAGACGATTTCTTTTACTACGAGTAAATCCTTCCGTTTACCCTTCAATCACTACGAGTAAATCTCTTCCGCTTACTATTCACACAAGCATCAAATAACCTGTTACTCCTTCAGGCTTACCCTTTCTAGGTGATATAAGGCCAAAGTTTCACCAGTGAACCCTTTTGCTGTCACTTATTCACACTTTTGCACAAGAAATCACTTTTAAGTGCTTCATGTCCTACCTACCTTTACACACTTACATCATCCGGCAAGTAACCTCACTGCAGTGTGGCTTCCATTTACCACCCGCTATTTCATATCCCCGGGGCTTCCAGACAACGCTTAACGATATGAAGGGTTTTGGTTAAAGCAAAAAATCAATTAAAAAAATCAATAATCAATACAAAACTAACTACCTATCTTAACTAAACATTGAACCACTACTCTGCGACCAAATAAATATTGATGGCGCGCAGAGTTACCTGCTCAATTACCATACTCACCTGGGCCCATAAACATACACACTTTGAACAGGTAATCCTACTTTACTTTACTCCCTATCAGGATTTTTTATTCACTTTAGGACTTATACCTGTACACATTGACTTACCAATCCTTGTCACCTGTATTTAAAGTCCTAAGGGATCAAAAGGAGTTAGAATAATGGGTAGTAACATCAACATTTACCTTCATAAAATACCCACAGACTCTTTATCTATGCAAAGTCTTATTAGCAAGAGTCCATACAAGTGCAGTTAAAGCCTTTTCAAGTAGGAAAATAATGACCAAAGCAATAATTTGTAGAAATATTACGAGATTTCTTTTAGACATTGATACCTGGGAAAGGTGAGAAAGGGAAACAGTACAATGACATACCACACAGATTATATTTACCTAGAATGGTGTGAAGACCAACTCTGGCCACGGGCTGGGGCAAAGACAGGGCTCTCGAGTAATCTGGTGCCAATAGGACAGAACAGGTGCAGATCCAGGTCAGGACCGATGTGGATCAAGATAGGACAAGTGCAGATCAGGACAGGACCTCAGCTAAGTGCAACGTCAGCGTCACACCCCTCTCTCTCTGCGGCTAACAATTGGACCCCGACTGGGTCATCGATTCTTCTCCCTCAGCAATTCTTGATTCTTCTGACAGAGTGCTCGACTAGCACCTCTGCTCTCGATCTCCTTCAGCATACGTTGGGTCAGTGACAGGTCTGTGACAAGTCGGACAATCTAATTCGCTAAGCCTACCATAATTATATAATTTTCCAGGGCAAGGTACCACCACCCAGTGTTGCAAATTTGTGTATTCCCTTGATTTGATTGGGCAGAAAGGCGAGGAGAGGTCATCACACCATACCAGTATGATCATTTTCATTCAATAACGTGGATCAATGTTCCCGCCAACAATTTTGTTTCCAATGAATTTATTCCACCCAGCATTACTGTAGCAAAATGATATACAAATATAACAATTTATATTGTCTCTTCCACTGGAGAGTTCACAAGGTTAGATTCCCAGGCGCATCGCAGGCAAGCCTGTCATTGGCATTAGTTTAATGTCATGGCTGAGGACTCTTGATACTTTGGCTCATGCGCGGTGCAGTTTTCAAAATGGCGTTACAAGTTACTCTTCAGGCCCAAATGTGAGCTAATGATAAAGTCAAATAAAAACACATTAGAATGCGAGAATAAATGAATGCACTGTATACCACTTATCTCTACTCTTCTCCCATTACTTTATTTTAACTATAGCGTTAATGGTTAAGCAGAACAATCAAAGTTTAGTTCAAGCAGTAGCAGGTGCATTAATGTGTGATACATGAAGCAGCCATCTTATTACTAGTGCACAGCTGCAAAGAATTCCCACCAAAAGCAAAAGATGCGTCACACCACGTACATCTAGAAGACGCATGAACAGTAAAGTTCCCACGTTTTCGGAGGCCATATTAGGTCACTCAAGTTACTGTTAGCAAAAGCACATAGAAAAGCTTCACCTAGATACTAAAATGTTGCGTGGTGCAATTATTAGTAATACAAACATAGTAATACAAACATGTTGAATAATAGGTTATTGTTGGAAATTACCCTCTTTGCAGGGTTATCCCCAAACTTTTTGCTTCTTCCTCCCTTATTTTTCCTGACCCGTGGCTGTTGGCAGTAGGACTCTGGGCACTTTACCACTGCTGATCAGTGCTAAAGTGCGTATGCTCCCTGTGTAAATTGTTACTGTGATTGGATATGCATGATTGGCATATTTGTATTACCAAGAAGTCCCTAGTAAAGAGCACTAAGTGTGCCAGGGCTAGTAATTCAAATGCTACTAGTGGGCCTGCAGCACTGATTGTGTCACCCACATGAGTAGCCCTAAAATGGTGTCTCAGGCCTGCCACCGCAGTGTCTGTGTGCAGTCCGTGAACTGCCGTGTCAACCTGGTCAGTGTCACCACTGACCAGGCCTAACCCTTCCCTTTCTTTGCACATTGGTCGCCCCTATTGAAGGCCCAAGGTACCCCCTTGGGCAGGGTGCAGTGTATGTGAAAGGTAGAGTATGTATGTGTGCAGGTAACATGCTCTGGTAGTGAATTACAACCATTTTCGTTTTTCACTATTGTAAGGATATCTTGCTCCATAGGCTATCATGGAGGAGGCTGGCTACAGTGGCTACCAGCCTATCCTCCTGTTGGAGCAAGGTAGGACACAAAAGTCTAGTATCCCTGAACTCAGAATTTAATAACACATCTTTTAGGAAAGGTGTTTTTTAAATCCTGTGTTTGAGAATAGCACTTTTAGAAAGTTGCTGTTCTCTTGTCTGACCTTTCTGTGTGCCTTGGCCTGTTTGTGAATTGACTGTCTGGTTTGAGAGTGACAAGGGCTGTGGATTCCCCAGGAGGCTGGCTGAGTCAGCCCTAGGCTGAATGACTGCATCTGCATCTTGAGTGGTGGGAGGGGATAGCACCTGGGCCTGAATAGGGCTGTGCCTGCCTTCCACTATGCTGGCTTCACCTCCTACTGGGTGGCTGACAACCCTGCCCCTCACTCTGAAAGGAAAGGAGAAGCCAGGAAAACAAAGTGCTCAAGGAACACCAAGAACTGGTTCGGACCGGGCTCAGAGCCCTCTTGCACAAAGGCAACAAATACTTTTAGGGGTATAAGTATAGGACCCCTGACTACAGAAAATTAGATCACCCTGGAATCAAGAAGGAACCTCTGCCAAGGAGAAAGCTGAAACTGAAGAAGGAAGACTGTCCTGCTGTTGCTCTGCTGGACTGGACTGCTGTTGCTTTGCTGCCAAGGAGAGGGGAAGGACTTTGCTTTGTGCTGTGTTCCCTTGCTTGAAGGAATCTCCAAGGGCCTGAGAGAGAGCTGGCTCCCTTGTTCTGAAGTCCAGGAACAAAAGGACTTCACCCCCAGCTTCCCTGAACCCTATTGAGAGAGTTCTGTCCTTCCTGGAGTGCGTGGCCCATGTGTGGTGCCTCTGGAAGTTGTGCGTGTGTTGGGAAGCTGGAAATCAAGCTTTTAAAGAACTTTTAGCAAGTTTTGTCGCAAACCCGGCTGAGCGAGAAAATTCCCGCCGCTACGAAGTCCGAGATCGTCACAGCGCCTGTCGCCGCTGCCTGAAGACATTGCATCCTTCGTTAGCGGGAAGATTTCCGCCGCTGCGAACATCGTTGCAGAGCCTGTCATCGCTGGGTGAGATCACCGCATCAAGTCGCTGCGAGGATCGTCACAGGGCCATCGCATCGAGGAGCTGCGAGAGGAAGATCACTGCTGGATCATGCATCGTCTCCCCGGAGATCATCGCAACTCCGAGAGTCATCGCATCGTGCCTTTAAGAGAGTAAACTTCCTACGGAACCTACGCACCGGAATCCATACAAGGTATCGCAACCCTCCCCAAACAGACCGGACTCGTTGCAACACGCCGCTACATCCAGCGGAATTGTCGCATCGCCTCCCCAAGGTCTCAGGAGTGTCACATCGCTTGTTTTCCACCACACCAGCTTCTGTTTTGGAATTTTGTCGCACTTAAAGGTACTGTTGGCTAAACGTGACGCAACAGTGAACTTTTCACGCAACTGTGGATTATTTTATCTCAATCTTAAGAACTCTTTTGCAACATTATTCTTGAACTGTGTATGTTGGAATTTTGTCATTTTGGTCTTGTCTAGTTTAGATTAAATACGTTTATTTTAACTGTTGTGGAGTCCATTTGTGGTATTTTCACTGTGTTACTGTGAGTTTTGGTACAAATACTTTACACATTGCCTCTGATTAGCCTTGACTGCTCATGCCAAGCTACCAAGGGGTGAGCAGGGGTTATCTCAGAGGGTTTCTTCCTTACCCTGACTAGAAGCAAGGGTCCCTATTTGGACAGTGGCACGTGCCTCTGCCAACTAGAGACTCCCAGTTCTAACATTCTTGGTCAGTGATGGGATTTGAACTTGTATTTGTACTAGACCCACAGTGATTGGTGTACATCACTAGTGAGTGCAGACCACTACACCACCGCATATTACGGTTACGTTTTTTATTTTTGGTTCTATTTTTGATCGTAACCCTGAAAGAATCCAAGCATCATCTCTCAGGATGGTAAACCAGCAAGTGATGTTGCAGAACTGGAGTTTTATGTTGAAATGTTAAGTGATTACAAAGTAGGTCAACTCAGGCAGTTCTGCAGGATATTTGGATACCCCATGAAGCGCCGCTCCAAGAAGGAGGAGCAACAGGAGGCCTTAAGGACCTGGTGGGAGACCAAAGAGGCTGGGGAGACAGATGATGCAGGAGTGGATGATGATGCACAAAGGGATGGTTTCAGGCCACAGGATCTGCCTGTAACCAGAGCGGCCTAAAGGGGTAGCAGAAACCATTCAGCTGACAGTTTTCCCCAGAGGAGTTGGAGGAAAACCAAAGGGCTAGAGATCATAAGTTAGAAATTTTGAGGCTTGAAAAGGAGCTGAAGCAAATGGAAAAAGAGAATCAAAGAGCTGAGAGAGAAAGGGCGGCGGAGGAGACTAAAAATGCCCGTGCCCTGGAAGAATTGAAATTGACCTTGGCCCATGAGTTGAGAATGCTGGAGCTTGAGTTGAAGCTCAACAGGCTTGAGGTCATGAGTGTTTCAGCTGGAGAAGAAACATGGGTAGCTCAAGAGATGAGCTTTGCTGAGTTGGAGGTGGAGTCCAGCTCAGATGGTGGCAGCAAGATTATAGTTTCCAGTGCTGAGAAAAAGGTACAAACACCCAGAGATGTGGCACCTGACTTGAGGGAGTGGGTCAACATACACCCGGGGGTTCAGGTTTATGATGTAGTTCCAGTGGAGTGCAGTGTCCCTGAAGTAGATTGGGGGACTGGCACAGGGGACCATATTCCTAGTGGTGGGAGGGACACTCTACTGACTCTAGATGAGAGGTACAGGGAGAGGGGTTCCCCCATGGTAGAAACCTTGGAGTGTGTGTGTGAAGACCAGCCAGAAGAGTGTGCTTTGTGTGACAGAGACAGTCAGATACTGTCTTGCGAGTCTCAGGAGAGTAGTGTGGGGTACTTGTGTGAGGCACTGGAGGGTGAGGCAAAGGGTAACTTGGTTAACAACTGTGGGGGGGGGCTGTGTGATTCATTTGTTGGAGAGCATATTTTAAGTCCCTGTTTTCCAGAGCTATGCCAACACCCGATGGAGTGTGAATTCTCTGATCCCAGGGAGCTTGCGTTGGAGGCAGATCTCCAGGTGGATTCCAGAGAGTCTGAAGAGTAATTGGGGAGTGATTCCAAAAGATGTGGCGCATATATCTTCCAGACCTGTGAGGTGGAAGAAGTTCAATGTAGCTCAGTTAGGTCCCAGTGTAGTGGGAGGGGTGTAGCGGCTCATGTCCGGTATCAGCGGAGAAGGAGTGAGTGTGGGATGGTGTGTTTCACGGTGCCAGAAACCCAGTCTCAGGGCCTGGAGGGTTTCTTAAGGAAACACCAGGTTGGGGGCCTAGAAGGTGCTAGTAGGCCATTTGAGGAGAATCTCCAAGTGTCAGGAGAACCTGGAGCCTCTGTAAACAGAGCTCCAGTGGTTCTGGTGTCTGGCAGTGCCGCTCCATTTGGGAGGGTACAAAAGTCCAGACTGAGGGGTGAGATGGGGAAGGAGTCCCAGTGGGAGAACCAGTGGGTCAGGGGCCAGCCGGAAGGGCTGAGTCTCCCAGGAGTGACCATGGTGACACCACTTCAGTCCTGGGGGATCTTCGCGCACTGTCAGGTGGACAGGGGTCCGGAGATCTGCGCCAGGCAGACTGTCACAGGGCACATGAGTCATGTGCCACCCTCAGGGGGGTACTGTGTGAGTCCCCAGAAGTCCTGGCATGCCAGGCAAATGCACAACCCCAGGTATTGGTCCCTGGGTTGGGAGACCAGGTTCAGGATCTGCCTGACCTGGAAGGAAGGACATCTGTAACCAGTGTCCTGACCAGTTTGGCTTCCAGGGGTACCTCTCCAGTAGGGAGGGTGCAGCGCTCTGGAAGGGGGTACAGAGGGAGGGAGCCCTCACCTCTGACCCCAGTACAACCTGAGGGCTTAAACCCTGGGTTGGGAGACCAGTTGCGGGATAGAGGTCCTGAACTGGTAGGAGGGTTGTGTTCTGAGGGTGCCTGTCCTGGGAGGAGAGTGCGGGAACCCAGAAGGTGGGGAAGGGAGAGGAGAGCCTCGCCTATGACCCCTGGTCAGCCTGAGGGTACAGACCCTGGGCTGACGGACCAGTGTCAGGATGCCCTACCTGACTTGGCCGGAGGGAGATTGGAGGAAAGGTGCCAGGCACCTCGGGCTACTGCCCCCCACTTTCTGATGCCACGGAGGTTAGAGAGGCCTGACAGCCATGAGGCCTGGCTCGCATCACTAACAGCTGTCAGTGATCACTGTGGCTGGTTGCTCCCGGGAGGGGGGCAGAAGTCACACCCTAGGGGTGGACTGGGCCACACCGTTGTGTTGGCCAGGTGGGTACTGTCTGCCAGTGTGGGCACATCTGTGAGTGAAGTCCTGGTGCGCCGGGCAAGTGGTCCACCACAGGGGCTGGCCCCTGGGTGGAGAAGCCAGGTTAAGGTGTTGTCTGACCTGGAGGCTTCTGAACCTAGGTTTGAGAGCCAGGTCCGGGATATCCCCCCTGACCTGGAATACCAGTTGCAGGATAGAACCCCTGAACTGGTGTGTGACTGGCGCAGGACACCTGCCACAGGTGCGCTGACTATTCTAGAAGGGGGTACTGCTCTAGGTGGGAGGGTACAGATCCCCAAGGAAGAGGAGGGCTGGGTGTGGGGAAGCCCACCCCAGCCTCCTGTCCAGCCGCCGGATACAGGTCCGAGACTGGTGGGTCAGTGCCAGGATGTCAGACCTGACCTTACAGGAGAGGGAGAGGACAAAGGGTGCCAAGCACCTGGGGCTACTGCCCCCCACCCTCTGACGCCACAAGGGGTTTGAGAGCCCTGAGAGGCATGAGGCCTGGGTCTCATCCCTGATCACTGTTGGTGGTCACTGTGGCTTGCTGTCGGTCTGTTAGGACACACCTGTGAGTAAATTAAGGTTAGGTGGTGCACCGGTGGTGTCTACAGGTGAGGAGAAGGGTTCCACATGGATTGGCATGGTGGACCCTGAGAGTATGGATGGAGTGATCCAACTAGGTTCAGGAAGGCGTAGAACAGGAATAGTACCCTGCTGTTTGGGCCAATTTCCGTGTTCTATGGCCTTAAGCAGGGAATCCCATCGAGGTATTGTGTGGTCTACCCTGGCTTTAGGCTGGAAGGGGGTTGTGTTGGAAATGGCCCTCTTTGCAGGGTTATCCCCAGAGTTTTTGCTTCTTCCGCCCTTATTTTTCCTGACCTGTGGCTGTTGGCAATAGGACTCTGGGCACGTTACCACTGCTGATCAGTGCTAAAGTGCATATGCTCCCTGTGTAAATTGTTATTGTGATTGGATATACATGATTGGCATATTTGTGTTACCAAGAAGTCCCTAGTAAAGTGCACTAAGTGTGCCAGGGCTGGTAATTCAGATGCTACTAGTGGGCCTGCAGCACTGATTGTGCCACCCACATGAGTAGCCCTAAAATGGTGTCTCAGACCTGCCACCGCAGTGCCTGTGTGCAGTCCGTGAACTGCCGTGTCAACCTGGTCAATGTCCCCACTGACCGGGCCTAACCCGTCCCTTTCTGTGCGATTGGTCGCCCCTATGGAAGGCCCAAGGTACCCCCTTGGGCAGGGTGCAGTGTATGTGAAAGGTAGAGCAGGTACGTGTGCAGGTGACATGCTCTGGTAGTGAATTACAGCCATTTTCATTTTTCTCTATTGTAAGGTTATCTTGCTCCATAGGCTATCATGGGGGAGGCTGGCTACAGTGGCTACCAGCCTATCTTCCCGTAGGAGCAAGGTAGGAGAAAAAAAGTCTAGTATCCCTAAACTCAGAATTTAATAACACATCTTTCGGTGTTTTTTAAATCCTGTGTTTGAGAACAGCACTTTTAGAAAGTTGCTGTTCTCTTGTCTGACCTTTCTGTGTGCCTTGGCCTGTTTGTGAATTGACTGTCTGGTTTGAGAGTGACAGGGGCTGGGGATTCCCCAGGAGGCTGGCTGAGTCAGCCTAGGCTGAATGACTGCATCTGCATCTTGAGTGGTGGGAGGGGATAGCACCTGGGCCTGAATAGGGCTGTACCTGCCTTCCACAATGCTGGCTCCACCTCCTGCTGGGCGGCAGACGACCCTGCCCCTCACTCTGAAAGAAGGGGCAGGGTCTTGTCTAGTTTAGATTAAATACAATTATTGTTCTAAACTATTGTGGAGTCCATTTGTGGTGTTTTCACTGTGTTACTGTTATTTTTGGTACAAATACTTTACACATTGCCTCTGATTAGCCTTGACTGCTCGTGCCAAGCTACCAAGGGGGTGAGCAGGGGTTATCTCAGAGGGTTTCCTCCTTACCCTGACTAGAAGCAAGGGTCCCTATTTGGACAGTGGCACCTGCCTCTGCCAACTAGAGACCCCCAGTTCTAACAGTTATATAATATTTCGAGAGGATTGAATCCGAGCAAGTCTCTTTACGTATGAAACTTTGCTCCATCAGGGCCCTAACTTGCTATTTGGCAGGGGCCTAGGCCACCATGCCAAGGACTGTGCTGCCATGAAGGCTAACACCCAGCAGAAGCTGCTGACAGCTGCCAGTGACCAGAACCACACCTTTAGCTCCTCACTGGTAAGTGAAGGGGCTATTTTACAGGTTTCTTTGGGTTCTGGCTGCCTGTCTGCTGTTTTAGGGTGGGGGTCACTATACTTGGTAGTGAACACTCTTCCTCCACCCTCTGTTCTGCCAGCTGAGGAGCCACCAACTCAGGCTGGACAGTTGCCTGACTAGTCAGGTATTTTTGTTGGCTAGGGGGACTTTACCAGTGCCACTTTTGGAGTTCTCCATTACTGGGATAGAATCTCCCTGGCCCACTGGAACTGTGGCTAACAGTTGCCCACTTTTACTACCCTGTTTCTTCTTTTTCTTTTGTGGCTTTGCTACACAAATTTCAGTTTGAGCCCCCCCCCCCACGTTTCTTGGGTGAGGTCTGGCATTGGACCAGTACCTCTCTTTGGCACAGACCAACCTCAGAGTTGTCATTCCCATGGAGACAATCAAGGGGGAGGTCTTTACTGACTACCACCTTTCTCCATCGAAGGGACACAGCTATTGATATGGGCACTACAGACACAGGCCTAACAGTGACACCTCCTGGGACAGCCCTTACTCTTCTTGTTTCCCCAGGGACATACTGGTGTTGGAGTACCAACCTGTCATGCACTACAGTGTGACTGGCACAGGTATCTCTCAGGGCAGTGGCTTGGATTCCATTTACCAGTAGGTGATGGAAGTGTCTACTCCTCTCTGGAATTTCCAGCTCACCTCTTGCACCCATTTTTCAGTTGAAGGCTAGGAGGACTTCCTCACCTGAGGAACCATCCTCCAAAGCTACACCGGCAACCCATGTTATGTTATGTTATTTGTGCTTATAGAGTCCACTGTTACCCTAGGGTGTCCTGTCGCTAAGCACTGGTTACCTGAGGAGCATAAGGCCTAGTGGTGAGAGATGAACCATGTCTTCAAGCCCTTCCGGAAAGAAATCAGATCTTGGGCATTTCTTAGTTGGAACGGGAGTTTGTTCCATGCCTTGGAGGCACAGTAAACAAAACGTCTGCCTCCCCAGTTAGTATTTTTAAAAGGGGGGGTTAGCAATAGTTTGGACCCGGTTGACCTTAATGTTCTGTTAGGAATATACCATGAAAGTTTAGATTTAAGGAACTCAGGACCTGTTCCATTCACAGCTTTAAAGACAATGCAGAGTGCTTTGAAGCGGGATCTTAGTGGTATTGGAAGCCAATGCAATTTCTTAAGTTCTCCTCTGACTGAAGCAGACCTAGGTGTTCTGGTCAGCAATCTAGCTGCAGCATTCTAGACCACTTGCAGCCTGTTCAGATGTTGCTTTTGAACATTGAGATATAAGCTGTCGCAATAGTCCAGACGCAACATTATGACTGTCGTAACCACAGTCCTAAGGCTACTCTCAGACAAGAAGAACCAAATTTTCTTGATTATTCTGAGGACCATGCTCACTTGGTCCCCCATGGTGAGTTTATTATCCACCATGATACCAAGATTCTTGGCTTTCCTTGAAGGTGCTGGACACAGGCCCAAATCCTCCGGCCACCACTCTGGGGTCCATACCCGTGGATTATTGCCAAATCTTAAAACCTCGGTCCTAGCCGAGTTAAGCTTTAGGCAATTGGCAGACATCCAGGCTGAGATGGAACCCATGCAGTCATGTAAGCAATCTCCTGCCTCCTTTTCTGCTCCCTCCGTCAGCGACAACACAATTTGTGTATCTTCAGTGTAGGAGGTGAGCTGGAAGCCAAATACCTGATGATACTAGCCAGGGGTGCCACATAGATATTAAAAAGTGAAGGGCTAAGAGCCGAGCCCTGTGGCACCCCACACTGAAGTAAAAACGGTTCTGAGATGTTACCGTCTAGGTCTTCAGTTTGTGACCTACACAACAGGAACAATTGTAACAGTTTCCAGACCAACCCATTGAGCTACGCTAGTGACCCCTGGAGCTGCACTGGGGGCTTTGTTTTTAGGACAGCTAGGGTCCTTGGTGTGGTGTCCTGCCTTTTGACAGTTGTGACACCATACTCTATTGGGATTCCAATTCTTACCTTGATACCCTGTTTTAGTTTGTGAGGTGTCTTTGGGCCCACCCTCCTGGACAGGTTTTTGGGGGCCTACCTCGGACTCCTTACTTTATCTTTAAGGGGTTCATTATCTTTCCTCTGGGGAGGCTTTGTAATGCCTTTCTTTTGGTCACCCCCAGTGGACGTCCTAGTTACCCTTGTTTTGACTCAGTGGTCTGCCTACTTTCCCAATTCTTGGGGAGAAAGTGGACTTAGGTCTACCAGGTCCTGATGAAACTTCTCATCAATGTAATTACTTAATATGTGTTCCTTCATAAACAGGTTGTAAATTCCATTAAAGTCATTCACATTGTTTCCATGTAACCAGCCACCTAGTGGTTTTACTGAGTAGTCTACAAAATCAATCCAGGTTTGATTTGGGGTTTTGTGAGCCCCCTTAATCTAATTATGTCCTCCTCAGTTGTGAGTCCAAATCCCTCAATCAGAGTGCTCTTCATAAGGTCATAGGACCCAGCATCTGTCCAAGAAAGGGTAAGAAGGCTGTCTCTGTAGTTACCAGAGAACAGTTCCCAAAGGAGTGCCCCCTAGAAAGTCTTCTTCACCCTTCAGGCTTCAAAAGCCCTCTCAAACGCTGTGCACCATTTGGTGATATCATCAACCTCCTCATATTTAGGGACAATCCCTTTGGGGATTTTGGGATCATAAGATTGCTCTCTATCCTTATTGCTTTGATTGCTGCCACCACTGATGGGTGCTAAACCTATCTCCTTTTTTTCTCTAGAGCCAGGAGTATGGACTCTAGATCCAGTCTTTTGGCCAGCCTTGCTAAAAGGCTGTCCTCCTCATTGAGGCTGCCCTCAATGTCCTCACCAGAGCCTGGACCACCTGTGTGGCCTCTAGGCCCCCAGAGGTTAAATCTTGGAAGGAAGGGAACAGGGTTACTTTCTTTCCTAGGAAGTGATGGAGGTGGGTACCTATTTCCATCCTCCTCACCTCCTTCCTCTTCTGCTTGGTCATCACCATTTTCAGAAGGGTGGCCTTTGCATACTCCACCAACAGCTCCTGGAGCCTTTGTTTTGTTGGATGTGGGCAATTGTTATATTTTTAATTCTACATAAGGACCTGACTTCTTGAGAAGACAAGTGAAGGTAAGGGGTGAGGTCAAGCTCCTCAACCATGGCCTGTATGTCATTATGGTTATCTTCACTAATAGTTGGGTTCTGTTTTTGAAACATTCTAACAGAAAGTTCTAACCCCTCTACCCTTGACTATAGTGACTATTTATTTCCTAAAATTCTAAAGGGACTTAAGCAAGGCCCTAACAAATTTCCATTTGGTAAAAATGGCAATAATTCTAAAGACAATTTAAGAGTTCTGTCGTGTGAACAGGTGGTAACCAAGTAGTCCAACAAATGCAAGTTGTCTGTATCACCGCTGATCAACCAATGTAAGAAACTGGCTCTATATATACTACACTAAAATGAGCTATAGTGTGTATAGAGTCCAAGTGTCCCCAGATATAGGCAGAGGTTAAAGTTAGATAGAAACTTACTCTCTGTGAGAAGTTAGCCTGGCATATGATGTCACTCGCTCTAGTGGCACCTTGCACCAGTCTAAATAGACCTTTATTGATGGTGGTTGTAAAGTCAACCTTATAGACAAGCTATCCTAGTGGTAGCATGGACCAGCAGTCTTAGGCATAATTCCAAAGAGCATGTGAAGCTGTTTGTTTTACCACTTATAATCCCTTGAATACCAAATGAAAGGACACCACACAAGGTATATATAAAATATATATGTATTTATTTCTAACACAAACCCTCTGGACTCTTTATGAGGTCAGAGGCAAAAGTACATTACAAGTTATGCAATTAGCATACTATAATTTGCACAAATACAGTTTTGCCCTAGGGGCCTCACAAACCATATACTAAAATAGTGGTATAAGAGCCACTACAGCAATAGTGTATAGGCCTAGGGCCTAGGGAATTGCTGGGGCTACACTAAACAACCAAGGGATTGGAAGTAGGAGGCCCACGGGAGAAGCGTGTAGTGTCTAAACACAGACGCGGGTTACCATTGACTTAGAATGGGAATCGAAGAAGTTACAAAAGTACAATTTAAGGACACTTCCGGATGGACTTGGATGGAACCCTTTTAAACTAGGACACTTTGAGAGTCAAGACCCACGGTAGCACCGGAGTACTCGAGTTACCTCGCCCAGGGAAGCCGGGTGCATAGGTGTCTTTTCGTGTCGGGTTTCGTCATCGTTTTCAATGGAGATCTGCAACGAAGTGTTGCAGGCGACCAGAGGAAAAGTGTCCGGGTGGATCCAAGGGTGGATCCAAGATCTGAAGAACCTGAAAGCAGAGGGGACAGAGTCTGGGTCACTAGCCAGTGACCAGGAAGGAACCAGGAAGGAACCAGGCGATGGTGCATCGAATACGAAGGTGAAGCTTGTCTCTTCAGTCACGAGGACCAGGAGGCGTCGACAACACTTAGGAGCTGGATTCGAGCTGTCCCACAACGGAGATAGTTGACTGCAGTGTCAGTATCCGGATTGGACCCAACATGCCTTGGCAAACGCAACCCATGCAGGAAGTGAAGATTGGCTTCGAGTCAGACCAACAAGGTCTGGGCTGCTTCTCCTTTGCAGGGAAGCAGACACAAGCCTGGAGCAACCAGGGCAGTGGTGTAAATTCAAAATCGAGTCTTCAGGGGGCTCACTAGCCAATGGACTAGGAACCGGGAAGATGCGTCAAGCTGAAATGCAAAGGCAGGCCCCATGCAGCACTCGTGGAGTGTGGAGGGCTGAGCTTCGGTGCAGTTGGTGCTCGGGTCTGGGGATTCTTGTACCCCAATGCACAACTTTGAGTTACCTCACAAGTCGATGCAGTTAGCAAAATGTAGGATGCCCAGGGTGTCTGGTCCCACATCTCTCATGTCCACCATGGGTCTCAGCTTTGCTGTGGATGTGGATCGGTGTCCAAGAAGTATGGAAGTCCAGTCGTGAGTCGCTGAGTCTTCAGTTTGCGGCAGGAGTGTCGACAAAGCAAACTGGCAAGTTACTGGTGGTGCCTGTTTGCAAAGGGTGGTCACTCCTTGACCACAAGGGAGATGTCTTCAGTCTTCTAGTCGATATAGAACGACAAAGGTCCAAGAGTTTCATTTCAGAGTTTCATTCCAGGATAATCTAAAGTCCTGGGGACACAGCTACTATACTTATACTAAGAAAGGGAGCTATATTACCTGCTAGGTCCCTCCTAGGGGTGGACCTGGGAAGAAACCCCTTTCCCATTGTCCAGTTTACCGCCAGAGCAGGGCTGGAGTGCCCCAGCACTGGTTTGAACCGGGCTATGCATGGAGCACCTTGTGTGTCCCAGGCAGTGTCTGGAAAAGCATCTGCTGATGCAGCCCTCCCTGCCCCAATACACAAAACCCTGTCTGGAGAGGTGCTGGCACCTCCCTGGACAGGAAACCTATTGTCCAGGCCTCCCCTGCAGGAGTTTCATCCAGCAGCAGGAGGTCAGACTCGTGTCTGTGGCAGAAGCATCCATTTTGTGATGCTGAGACTTTAACTGGGTAAAGCAGTACATACATGTCTTCTCCCTCTAGAAGGGTAGAATGCTACCCCCTCCACCAGAATTGGTGGTGGGGGTAGTATTCCAAAGTGTTTGACACCTTACATGACATGTTTCGATAAAGCCAAACCAAAGTTAGCATTAACCGCGAGGATTATAATGCACTTAAGAGTATATAGTAGGGCTATATCATAGAACAGCTATAAGGAGATGTTCTGAAAGCTGCAGAGGGGCTCAGTTCATGCTAGGGCACCCTCTCACACAAAACCAAGCACTCTGCCTCCAGGATTGTTAAGCCACACTAAATTTGAAAAACCAGAACATCACTGCAAAAAATGGGGGTGACTAGAGGAAGCAGACCCTACTCCCCTACACTCTCTAATAGTGGTAGCTTGGTCGAGTGGTAAGGCAATATCAGAGAACAGTGTTAAGCATTTGATGTACACACTCAGTCAGCAAATAAATTCACACACTCACGAACTGAATTCTTTGCAAATTGTTTTTGTATAAAAATATACTTTTGTTTAATTTCAGAACCAAGCAAACCTGGCACAGATAAGCATTAAATCATTTTCAGTAATAGGTTACTGGATATAAAGCTGTTTGAAAATGCAATAGAAATTGTACTTTGTTTGATTTACAGGGGATCAGTAGCATGCAACACTTAGCAAATACAGTACATTGAAATGAATAGGCTTTTTCAGTAAATTACAGGTAAGTTACTTTTTACGTTACTTTTCTAACTCAGTGCTGGATACCTAGATTCAGCACTGGGGCATTTCCTGGAAACAGGTAAGTAATTAAGTTTTGGTTATTCACATGATTTTTAAAGAATATTTTCAGAATTCAGAACTCTACACTTAAAAACGTTTTGAAGGAGTACATTGAAATGAATAGGCTTTTACGGTAAATTGCAGGTAAGTTACTTTTCACGTTACTTTTCTAACTCAGTGCTGGATACCTAGATTCAGCACTGGGACATTTCCTGTAAACAGGTGAGTAAACACATTTTGATTATTTGTGCAATTTATAAGGAATATTCTTATATTTCAAAACTCCGCACTTGGAAACTTTTTGGAGAAAAAGTGTCAATGTTATCCTAAGGGAGGAAAGCAGGTTAACTGTATGTTGTATGGTTATTTCTCTATCTTCTCACTTCCCCTGCTCTCGGGTCAGTCTGTGTGGAATGTTGTACATGTCATAGAATGTTGGATGGGTGAAATGATTCAGTTGGTGACTGAAGGCTGAGCTGCCTGGAGAACAGCTCCTGGTGGGGCGTATTTACAGAGATACTTACTGCCTTACTTTACATCCTGGCTTCAAGATCATTCTTCTGTAAACTTATACTACAATAAATACTTACCTGAAACTACCACCTCTGGACCCCATTATCATTGTAACATTGGCGACGATTTGGATTACAAAACCTGCGTGGATCCTATTTCAAAGGACTTACTTCTACAGCAAATATATATTTTTAAAAGACTGCAACTACTTCAAAGAACCCAAGCTTGTACCTCTTCAGCAATATCCGTTGTCAGCCCCAGCCACACCAGTGACAAAGTTACCGTCAGCCTCAACTCAGGCATGCCAATTTTCTACACAAGCTTGGTGAGTTCTCTTAGATATTCATTTCTGCCTTGCCTCCACTATTTTTATTTATGACAAGTGATTGCTGTGTGTTAGCCGATTTCTTGCTCATTAAGTGCTCTGCCTTATGATACCACCCTGCCTCTTAAGTCATACTTTTCACAGTTACAGTTGGCCTGATCACCCTTCCGTATTTTTCTGCGTAATCTATAACAGAGTCAGTGACTGTCAACATCGCAAAGAGTTTGTTTTCTTCAATTCTTCAAGATAAGTGGCATTTTTACGAGCGTATTTATGTGAGCACAGACCCTGATTCATTCTACTTGTCAAGTAACGTCCGCTTCACTTCCATGAAGAAACTACCATTTTAACTGTGTTTCATGGTTCCCTGCTTCCTTTATACAGCGTTACACAAGAGACTTTTAACCCTGATGGAAATTACTGACCCCGTTTTACTCTATTCGACATCATTCAAGCATTTCCGTTTTAAAATGAGTTTAGTCAGGAAATGGGTGTTTCATGACTTTTACACTATATTTATATTTCCGATACTTGTCTTTCTGACTCGGCAGTTTAACCGTCATGATTCCACTCAAATGCGGCTCGAGCATGCAGTCAGCGCATTCATAAAGTGCGTGCAGCCTCACAGTAGCGGGATGTTCTCTCTTGTCTTCGTGGGTAATGATGCCTATTCATTGAGCAGTAGCTTTGGGGTGCATTTGCGTGCCTTCAACCACCCGGCACAACGTAATAAAACGTGCTGCCATCTTTGTTGGGCACACTTCTTTAAAGTGTTTTTAACTAATCTGCACGATTTTCCATCTCTTCTGGATGCTGCCTTTGCTTCAATCTTCGGAGTTACAATTTTTTTTTCAAGAATAAATAAAAGTCACAGGGTGCCTGATATGATCTTCGTATTTCAATGCAGCGCTTCTTTTTCACAGATTTGCTTCACGAGATACAAAAAAAAGTTCAAGAGATGTCTCTTATGATTTTCCGATTTTGGTGCAGGTATTGTTTTCATATTTTTACACTTCGTGTTTCAACTTTACCTGAACTACAATGCCAAGCATGTCTTCCAGCTTTCGGGTACTTTGCACACCATTCATTTCAGTATTTAAAGAAACAGCATGTTTTTCCTGCTGCAAGTCATGGATTATTATTAGCCTGCTGTTTCTGCCTTTTAATTGCACTGACAACGGTGACAACTTTATTTATTTTAGTTCTTTATTTTCCTACATTTGACAGCGGTGACTACTTTACTTATTTTAGTTTGTTGTTTTATTATTGCTTGTAATAATAATAATAATATTTGTTGATGATGTACATTACATGTATGCCTTTTACAATTTTAATGCAATTTAATTTTAGATTGCAGCAGGTATTACTATTAATATGGTTTAATATGTGAGTACAATTTCATTTATAATACAGCACTTATTATTTCCTTTTAGGTTTATCCACAAGAGTACTATGTGTTCTAGAGATAAATGGTACCAGTTCTTATGTTATTCTAGTTAAATTTTTAATGACACATTCTAAGTGCAATTTTCATTTGACGATGCATGATGCAGTTATGATTGATGATTTTTAAGTATTCAAATTTATGCATGCGTTATGAGTGGACATTATTTGTCTACGGTTACCGGTTTAAAATGATATAAATGATATTTAAGTAATTCAAACTTATGCATGCTTTATGAGTGGACATTATTTTTCTACGGTTACCGGTTTAAATGATATTTTTTTTTACGTCATTCTTTGAAATCAGTACTGTTTTTATGATAGTGATGGAGCGAGTTTCATAAAATATATTTATTTTGACTCGCAAAGTTAAACTCCCATAATAAAAGTAATTGTATTAATAAGAATGGAGTGAATTTTTACTAATCAACCTAGATTAAAATGCACACACGACATAAGGGACTAATACATGTGCTCATATATGTGCTCTATGTTGTAAATGCATGTCTGTGAAAAATAATTAATTAACTTTGTCTATTGTTTTGTCAGAATTAAATGCGGCAGTTTTATTAATGGCAAGTGCTTAATTCTGTATGCTTATGTTATGTCTTTTGTCTTTATGTGGCACAATTCTGTTTGTTGCTAAAATGCTTTGGCTAGGTAACATTTATTAATCGGTTAATAATTAGCAAAGGTGGGTGGGTAAGAGAGTAAATTCTAATTCTTTCATTAATTATTCTTTTGTGTTTGTTTGAATAATAGTCACCTAGAAAGAGGCCTGAGGCCTAGCGCGTTTCAAAAATTGTGTTGTCGAGTCCTGTCCAGAAAAGAGCAAGAGCCCTGCGTGGAAAGTTTTATCACGTCAAAAATATTTGAAGGTCAATTGAAAATTGTATTATACGTGCTCTTGGAAGGACTAAACCAAGGACCGAAACCGACAGAGTTTGCCAAGCTAAGGAAGTCACGGACTGTCATTTACAAATTGTTTCATTTTGGAGGAAGCTGCGTAACTTGTGAATAAGAGACAATAGACTCTAAGAGAAAGTCTGAACTAGGCTTCGAAAAGATGACGACACCATATGGGTTGACGTCTGTCAACCAATGAGAACTTTGGATGGCAGGAAAGAAAGAATACATTTTAGTGAGATTAGCTAGGGAAAAAGGTATAAAAACTGTCCTCATGGGAGGGAGGGGGTTCTTCTCGCTTTCCGAATCCTGTAAGGCGTGCCGTGCTGAAGGACTTTTGGAGCACGTAAGGATCAATAGGGTTAAATGACTTTTACCTTTTTATTCCTTAAGGTGAAGTGAGTTTTAGACAGGGAAGATAGGGGCTTAGGTGATGGAAACTGTTTATTCTTCATTAAACATGCGAATTTATTTTGCTTGAATCTGACAGTCTATTTTGCTATTCCTCAAATAAAGCTGCTAATTTTATGCAAATAAAGAGAATCTAATAAAATGCACTTTCTTCAAATAAATAGTTAATAAATAAGATTTTTGAAATAACAAGCTGGTCTTGTTTATTCATGGTCTTGTTACCATCAGCAGATCCATTTGCCTAAGTGACTTAATTAAATGAAGAGCTTTACAAAAACCATGGTGAAATCATTATACTGCAGTTGTATATAAATGTGTATATATTTTGTGAATAGGTTTATTAATTAGGTCACATGATTCAGTTGCCCAAAAATATGTCCCGTTAGTTTATGGGCCTGTGTGAGTGTTTTATGATTAATGGTGAGTATTATGGAGTTGGGTAGCGTTGTTATGACATATTTTCTATAGGGGCGCTGGATAAAATATCTGGTAGCAGAGTCTGGTTGCTATGGTAACTGACATGTTACATGGTTTGTTTGTTTGTTTGAACAGTGTTTCCTTGTTAAAATAGAACACATAGTTGATACTAGTCATCTTTTAAGTTATTCATATTTATGTTGAGATAACATTACAATAACTGAAAATGGAAAAATTAAACTATACACTGTTTTATTTTTTGCAGAAAGTTGTAATCTGTCTTGAGAAAGGCGCTGGTCGCCGAAACGCGTCGACATACAACTTACTCTTTTATGTTCACCAATTTTTATGTGATGATTAATATATACTCAATTTTCATGAAATGTATATTTTTTAGCTATTGTTTATGTGTTTACAATAAACTTGTGTAACTATTTGGAAACTGTTCACTCTTAGTGTTGGTCCTTGTATTACTGTGTATTTATTTTACAATTACTGCCTAGGTAGTTTTTCCTACTGATTTATTCCCTGACCTAGGGGTTGACTGTTATTGTGTTGCATTCAGGGAACCCTTGTTGTTTACAAGTATGTTACATGGTAATTACATAGGATCTATGACTAAAACATGTTGAGTTTGTAAAAGTTGTTATATGTTGTCGAAAGGTTTTTTCCAGCAGTGTGAAAATTCCTAGTTGTACCGGTACAAGAGTAGTGTGACAAGTGAAGTTGTACAGTGCATTTGTTCTGTTTCAAAATAGTGGTATTGTTATCACTAGTGTTGTGGAAGTACAGCACAAGTTTAGGGATTTTTTTTAGGTGTGCTAAGTAGAATGTATAGTGAGGATTGTCTATGAAATCGTAGCTTTCGAGTATAGGGACTTAGAGCCTGTTTTAAAACTCACTGTGAAAAGAGTAGTAGAATTTATCCAAACTTGAGTGAAGGGTAAGGTAACGTTGTTTATTTTACTGACGAATGTGGATTTCTATGGTTGGTTAAAGTCCTACCAAGATTTCATGTATGTATGGTTAGGGAAACTTTTCGTTTGAAAGTGCGTAAATGATTTGTAATTCCGTTCGAGTCAAACTTTGAATTGTTACTTTATGTGTGCATTACGAGGGAAACAAGTTTGTTATTACCTGTTAGAAGGGTAGAGTAAAGTTTACTCTATCAACGATTGAATATTCTGTGAGAATAGCGTCGTCTATTCCATGCAAAGAATACTTGAATGACTGTAAAAGCTATCACCTTATTTTAGCGAAACAGACAAATGGTTTGTTTTTCTGTTGTTATTAACTGAAATTCATTGAAAAAGTTTTCTTAAAATGGCGCTGTGAAAATATTTTGTAAAGGTGGGGTGAGCTCTAGGAGCGAGAGACGAGAAGTTGCAGCGGCAGTGTACGTCACAGGGTCCGCGCTGTGATTGGCTAACGTATGTCACAGTTAGCGCACTGATTGGTTCACGTGACTAAGTCGAGCTGTTTGCTGATTGGCTTATCCCGAAAGCAGCAATTCTATTTGCTGAGCAAGGTGGTGACGTAGCTTAACCTGATTGACTTGTTGGTGAGTCTCGCGCACGGATTGGCTGGTTTGGCGGAACAACCAGGAAACATTTACGATCATTTAGAATTAAGTGGATTTGATAAAAAAAATATATGAGTTATTATTACAGAAAAGAGGAAAAGAAGCTTACGTGGCTTCAAAAATTGAAAATATATTTACACCTGATAAGAAAATTGAAACACGAGGAGGAAAATTGCTTCATAAGTACAAAACACCTGCAGCCTATATGGAAGGTGAATATGGTTATCATACTTGCCTTTGGTTTGATAATTGGATGGATTATACTAAAAATGATGGTGTGTTAGCATGGCCGGAAGATGGTTCATTTAATATGAGGGTTTTGAAAAATTTGAGAGAAAAAATGATGGCTCTTGTGCCAAAGCCTAGACCTACTCAATTTGAGGCTTTAGTTGAATGGGATGATGAGATGTTTGAACTTCAACGAGAAACAACCAGGGGTGTGAAAAGAGGTCCAAAAACAAATGCTAATAGAGAAACTCATGAAGACAGAATGCGTTGATGGAGACAGGCAGATATGTGTGATGGTTTGTACCCAGTAAGAGTAATGGTTACTGAAATCTCAGGTCAAAAGAACACCCAAAAGAAAAATAATATTGAAGATAGTGAATTAGAAGATCCTGTTTTAGAAGAAATTTATATTACAAATCAGAAACAGACTCCATTTAAACCAGCTTGTTCATGGTCTACCCCGATGGTTTCTCAAGGAACCCCTCCAAGTGCACCTCCACTTAATGAGGAATCACCCAGATTATACCCGAATAATACAGAATCTCCCGAAAGAATAGAAATGAGAACTAATTCTAGTGTATATGGTGAAAATAGAAATTTCCCTGAAACTCCAGTTTTGAGGAATGAGATTCAAAGAAATGTAATGAGATTAGAAAGAAGTAAGGAAATACCAGATACTTCAGAATACTTCCAATCAAAAGAAGAATTAGTACAGCAGTTAACTAAAAGTATGAAAGCAGTAACGGTTCCAATAACGATTGGTCCAGTTCACCCAGTTTTTGGTCAAAGAGAAATGGGACATTTAGCTTTAACTATTCCATTAAATGCAGAAATTCAGAAAGTGGCTGAAAAATTTTACTCAGATTTAACTGAAATACATCGAGAGAAAACAATACCTGATTTAACTTATAATCAAAATTCATCATGTAGAACTCCAGCTGGAGCAGAATCAGATACTGAATCTCCAGAAAAGAGTGTTGAAAAAACAGATTCATCCCCAAAACTTGATGTTGCCAGACTAAAAGCAGATTTGGAGGAATTAATCATTGGCACAATTGGTCCTGACAATTTAAAGCATTATCAAGATGATGAATTATTATTCATTTGCAAGAGCGTACAATGGAAAATGAAAAATAAATATGAACAGCTAGAGGAATTAGCTACTGAATTAGAGATTGACTTGAGAAAACAGAAAAATTTGGGAAAACATTACAGATTAGATTTTACTGAAAGAGACATTGAGAATTTCAATTCAATGGGAAAAATTCTGCATATAAAAGATTTGATCATGTACATAAAAAGATTGGGTGATTTGAGCAAATGGAGAGTGAAATGGACAAAGAAAAGAGAGGAAGAAAGGAGAGAAAGAGGCATGGTGGCAAATCAGTATCCAATGAGGGAAATAGCAGGAGGTGGATATGTGCATGTTCCTTGGTCAAGACAGGACATCTTATTGTTCACAAATGATTTTCCTCGGCTAAGAGAAAAGCCTGTAGAATGGTATCGACAGGTAGACAGATTCATAAAAGTTTCAAAAGTTCTGTGAATTGATCTTGATGGATTCTTTGACATTGTTGTCCCATCAGATCTTTGGACAGAATGTAAAATTGCTGTAAGTTGGCCAAAGGTAGAACCTGCTCGAGATACAGTAACAGGTGCTCCATCATCAGAAGTCATGGGTCTATATGACAAAGTAATTTATTGGTTGAAAAATAAGATTCCCGCGAAAGAAGTTGATTGGGTTAAAATAGACAGAACAAATCAGGAGCCAAAAGAATCAGTACATTCATTCTATGAAAGATTACTGTTGGTTTTAAACAGTACAGTGGCTATGAAAAATTAAGTGAAAAGGACATGAGCCACTTCATATACAGATTTGTTTATGGTTTGAGACCTGAAATTGGTGATATGATTAGAAACGGAATTGTAGGTTGGCAATCACTCTCAGTTCATGACATACTGAGAAAAGCTAAATACTGCAGTGACGAGATAGATGCCAAACAAAAGAAGCTTAAGGAAAAGGCAATGTGGGAACAGGTGAAAGTAGCTGAACAGCAAATTGCAAATTTGGAAAATAAAAATGTTAGTGTTAATCAGAATCAGAGTCAAGGAAAATTTAAGGGAAATTTTAATAAGAAAAAAATTCAATGTTAATATTGAAGAGCTGAAACAAAAGCTGCCTTGTTTCATAAAAAAAGAAGAGAACATGCGCCCAATTTACCTCAATATCCTTTATCTGAAAAGCGTGTGGTAGGTCGAAAAAGAAGATATGAGAAAAATGTTAGCGAGGTTGTAGAGAAAAGAAAAAAACTAGATAAACCAGTGATAGTAAGCAAAAAGAAAAAGGATACTATTGAAGAGGTTGTTGGTTTTCAGTTTGAAAACAGTTCTGGTGTCAACTGCTATGCTAATGTAGTGGTTAATAATGTTTTTTTTCTTAAAACTTTACAAAAACAAATTGTTGAAAATCAGGACAAAAGATTTTGTTGTTTGTTGAATTCTGTGTTTAAGAAATGTAGTAGTGATAAAACTAAAATAGAAAGTGTTTCTGATATTCGAAATGTTTTAGACATATGTTCTGGTTTAAGTACATTTTCAGAGAATATTCTGCACGATTGTCAGGAATTAATAATGTATAGGCTTGTTGTATTGCAAGAAGAAGGTATAGATTTTGAAAATCTTTTTGGCCTTTCTTATGAATGGCAACATGACTGACAATTGTTTGTTTTCAAGTAGTACTAACATAGACACTGAAAGATTTATATATTTGACTTTACCAGACTGCAAATCAGTGTCTTTTAATAATCTAGTTAGAGAATCAAATCAAAACATTGCCTGTACCCAATGTAACTCAGAAATGTTATTCAACATTATTTATACAAAGATATGGACAGTATGTAATTTTAATGCTGCAACGATGCAGACCTGATGGAAGAAAACTGACAACTTTAATAAAAAATGTTGTGGCTTCTCAACTATCAATATCAGGAAGAACTTTTGTAACTGTAGCAATTATTTTCCATGATGGTCCTTCTACAACATCAGGACATTACACAACTTATTTAAAATGTACAAAAGGTTGGACACATTGTAATGTTACTCAATTGATTTTTAATCAACGTTTGCCTTATGACTTACCAAATTCTTACCTAGTGTTTTTACAACCCAAATTTTAGGGAAAATAATTTGCCTGGGAAAATTACTGCTGTTTAGAACGGGTAGTCTGGTGTTAAAAAGTACTTTGTGAGTGAGGGTGATCAGGTTCAAAAAATTGTTGTAGTTGACGTAGAGGTAGTGTAAGTGGATCAGATAGTGGGTGATGTGGCTATCACAGGAGATGTTGATCATCAGTGAGGCAGAGGTGTTTTAGATTTGTTGTAGTTGTTGTAGATGTTGGTGACATTTTTTATTCCCTTGTAGAGGTTTCTTTTAATGGTATACAGCTCTTTGCTAAGATAAAGGATGAGGAGAGTGTCATCGGCATACCAGATGATGTTGAGATTCTGATAGTATGCTAGTTGTTTAAGGTTCTATGTACATGATAAATAGCATTTGGTGGAGGTATAACCATTGTTAGATGGTACAAAAGATGTTGGTGCTTTTGATTCAGAAGGTTGGGAAACGGATGCTTAAGAGTACTATTAAGTAACTTCCACAGTAAGGATTTCACACATACTATTTGGTCATGAGGAAAAGTATCTGAAACAAAAAATGACTATTTCGGGTAAATGTTGTTAGCATATGTTTGTACATAACTTTATTTAGAGTGTATAAAAAAGAAGTAATAATGTTGTGTTACTTTTTGATTGTTGGAGATGTCCCATACTTACGTACGAAATTACTATTCGAAAAAAACATTTAAGATATGTTTTTTTCAAATTTTTACATTATTAATGAAAATGTTGAATGTTTTTTTTAAAGACAATCTTATTGATTGTCCTTTTTTTCCCCCGCTGTTATATGATGAGTACTATTGAACTCACTGTTTTCAGTGAAATTCAATATATTCTGAGAACAGCAAAATAAGATACATAACATATTGTACAAATTATCTTGTATTGTGAAATATATTATAACAAAAAATTTTTTTCTCTTCCACAGATATTATATTTAAAAAAATATATTATTAACGTGTCATTATTTATAAGGTAAGTATTACAAACAAAAAATACTTTTCCATCATTCTCTTACTTCTCTTTCCCTCTTTCCCTTTCTTTACTTTCTGCCTTACTGCCCTTCCTTTACTCATCTCACTCCCTTTCTCTCACTCTCCCTACTCCCCTTCATTCACCTTTACACTCATTCTCTCACCATCAGTACCCTTCTCTCACCCTCACTCACCTTCTCCTTCTCCCTCTTTTCCCTCTCTCTCTCTCGCTTCTCTTTCCTTTCTTCCTCCTTACCTACCCTTCTCTTGCTCTATCCCCCACTCTCTTCACACTCCCCCTCTCTCTCTTTCGTTCACACCTTCACTCACTCACTTTCACTCCCTTTTGCTCACTCCCCTTCCTTTATTCCCTACCTCACTTCCCTTTCCTCCATCCGTCTCTAAGTCTCTTCCTCTCTCTCAGTCACTATAACTCTCTTTCTGTCTCTCACTGTCTCCCTCTCTTTCCACCACTCTTCCTTTTCTTTCCTCTCTCTTTCCATAAATCCTTCTCTCTCACTCACTACTTTTTCCTTTCTCTTAATATGCTTCTTTTTCCTTCACTCCCCTTCCCTTACCCTCATATCCCTTCCCTCACTGTCACTGCCCTTCACTTAATCTCACTCCTCTTTCCCTACTTCATGTTCTCCTCTCTGTGTATCCCCTATTCCCTTTCTTCTGCTCCCATTCCCTCACTCCCCCTCACTCTCTTTCCCTCACTCCATCCGTCAGTCCCCTTCCCTCACTCCCCTTTCCTCACTCCCTTTTGCTAACTCCCCTTCCTTTAGTCCCTCACTCCCCTTTGCTCCATTTCTCTCTCCCGCTCTCCCTCTGTCTCACTCAGTCTAACTGCCTCATTCCCTCTCAGTCACTCGCTCTCCTCTCTTTCTCTCTCACTCTCTTCCTCCATCTCCCTCACCCTTCCTCTCTTCCTCTTTGTGTTCCCTTCACTCCTATTTTATCCCTCAGTCCCCTTTCCTCTCTCCTAATCTCCTTCCTTCTCTCTCATTCCTCTTTCATCACCCTCATACCCATTCTCTCAGTGTTACTGCCTTTCACTCATCCTCACTACTTTTCCCTCACTCCCCTTCCCTCACTCCCCTTCCTTCACTCCTCTTTCCTCACTCCCTCTTTCCATCTCACTTACTCCCCTTTGTTCACTCCCTCCCTCACTTTTTTTCTCCATGTTTCTCTCCCTGTCTCTCTCTGTCTCACGCACTCTAACTGCTTCACTCCCTCTCAGTCCCTTGCTCTCCCTCTCTCTCACTCTTTCCCTCTCTCCCATACCCTTAATCTTCTTTTCTCTGTCTTTCTACCATTCCTCCACTATCCATCACTCACTTTCCTTTTCTCTTAATTTTATTTCTTCTCCCTCATTCCCCTTCCCTCACCCTCATACCCCTTCCCTAACTATCACTGCCCTTCACTCACTGTCACTCTCCTTCCCCACTATACTTCCTCCTGTCTGTATCTCACACCCCTTCCCTTTCCCGCTCTCTTTCCCTCACTCCCCCTCACTCTCCTTCCGTCATTGAAATCCTGACTCCCCTTCTCTCACTCGCCTTTCCTAACTCCCTCCATCCCCTCACTCCACTTCTCTCTCCCTCACTCCCCATCTCTCACTTTCCCTTACCCCCTTTTCTCATCCTCTACCCCTTCCCTCACCGTCACTCCACTTCTTTTACCTTCACCCCCTTTACCCTGCTCTTCTTTTCCCTCTCTGTCTCTTACTCCCCTTCCCTGTCTTTTTCCCCTGCTCCCCTTTTCTCATTCCCCCTCCCTCACCTTCCTTTCCCTACTGCCCTTCCCTTACTCTTTTACTCCCCTTACCTCACTCCCCTACCCTTAGTCCCCTTGTTTCAGTCACTCTTTGACTCCCCTATCCTCACTCACCATACCCCCCTTTCCTCACTCATTCCCTCAGTCCCTTCCTCCCCTCCACTCAGTCATTTCAATCATTCATTTATACACTACAGATTCTTTCAAAAAAAGTATGACACAGTATATAGGAAATATAGCTCTTCTTTGAGAATTGAAGTTAGTTCTTACAAGAACAGTTTTTTTTGTTTTTAATTTGTTTTGTGAACAATTTTATATATTTTTTGGATTTTTTGTAACAGAAAAATAAACAGGTTAAGAAAAACTGCTCAACAGGAACAAAAATAATAAAAGAAAAAAATTAAGTGTTGTTTTCAAGTCACATGACTTTATGTGCTTGCACGGGTGCACGCATGTTGCGCGAACGTCGCTTATGAATGACGTTTTACCCGATTATCATGAATGCTTTTAAAAACGTGAAAAGAAGGCAGGGTAGAGACTCCCTGACCCCCTAGGCCTTCTCATGGGGTCCCTGAAGGATCCCGAAGGGCAAAAAAACATATTTTTTTAAATTGCAAGGTGCCGCATGTTGCACGAACCCCCGAGGTAGAAGAGAGCCAAAAACAAGTGGAGAACGTGAAAAGGGGGCAGGGTAGAGACTCCCTGACCCCCTAGGCCTTCTCAGGGGGTCCCTGTAGGACCCCGAAGGGCAAAATAAACATTTTTTTTTAAATCGCGAGGTGCGCGCACGATACACGCACGTCGAAAAAAAAATACAGTTAAATAACAAGTTTGAGTGTTTATATGTTGGTTGGCTCTAAAAAGAGCCGCTGTGTTCATTGAGTGTTTTTTTGTACGTACAAGTAAGTAGTATACAAAGGCAGTTTGTGGAAAAATAAATATATAATAAATATAATAGTTGATACATTTTAAAATTAGCATTTTAAAAACCTTTGAAGTTCACTTAAAAAACCATAGGTTTCACACACGTTATAGTTAGGAATTAGCATTTAAAAAACCTTAGAAATTCACTGAAAAAACCATAGGTTTTACACACGTTATAGTTAGGAATTAGCTTCTAAAAAACCTTGCAAATTCACTAAGTATGGGTGAATTTTGCGAATTCGCAATTTTTTTTTTTTTGTGTTCGCAAGGGTTTCTGCCCATTCGCGAGGGTTTTTTACCAGTTCGCAAACGCAAACTTACTTGTCGGGTCGCAACGGTCGCGACCATGTTGTTTCTACGTCTGGTTCATCACAGCACCCTCTGTTTCACCACTGCCACCCTCTGTTTCACCACTGCCACCCTCAGGTTCACCCATGCCACCTCTGGTTCATCACTTCCACCCTCTGGTTCAGCACTGTAGAATATGGGGGAAAAGCACACCTGCCCTGCCTCAACTTACATGAATTAAATTGGGGCTGATTAATGTGTCACTGAATTTGAGCTGGCACCTGCTTCCTTAGCTGTAAGTGCTTCCTGATTAATGATGAGCTTGAACTTTTGAAAATGCTAAGTGCTTTCAGTTTTGCAAAATTCGTTAGCACACCTGCCCTGCCTCAACTGAAATGAATGAATTAGGGGCTGATTAATGTGTCACTGAATTTGAACTTCCAGTCTGGCACCTGATTCCTTATCTGTAATTGCTTTCTGTTGCAGTGTAATTTTTTTTAAGAGGACCTTTGTGGCATTCTTGTAGCTATTCTCTGAGCCTGCTGTGAGGGTCAGAGCAGGGTCATAGAATAGTTGCAAGTAGGCAACTGAACTCTGGAGGGGCCCCTCAGGAAGCACTGCAGGGAATGGTTAATGATGAGCTTGAACTTTTGCAACTGCTGAGTGCTTTCAGTTTTTCAAAAATCATTTTTCTGCAATTTCGCGCGATTCGCGGGGGGGGCGAATTCACGCGAGATCGAATTCGGAAGCCGCGAATTCGTGCGAATATATGATTTGTTTTTTTGCGGCGTGTTAGTTTGCGTGATTTTTTGCGTTTTCGCAAGCCGCTTGTAGCGCAACGTTGTGAAGTTACCCTAGCGGTCGTACATGGGCACGGCCATCTTGTTTGCGTGACGTATTTCCGTTTCCGGGCGCTATGTGTAATCTAGCAAAGTGTGCGGCTCGCTAGTACAAGTTCGCGTGTGATCGCGGGGGAAATACTGCGTGAACTTACCCACGCGGTCGTGAACGGGCGCGGCCATCTTGTTTTTGATTCATTGCTATGGTTCTGGGCATCCTTTCTGTATCCTCTATCAATCTCTGCCATCCTTTGCTTGTTTGAAGTTTTTTTTAATCTATTTTACTTATTATCTATCCCTCTATTTTTCTAGCTCTATATTTTTGTGTTTTCTGCTACTTTTGGTTAATTTTAAACTACTTTTTTTAACTCTTTTCTTTTCTTCTTCCCTATTCTATTTCTTCTTTAATATTTACCTTCCTTTCTGCCCAGACCATGGTAAAGGGAGCCGGGAAGCAGCCCGAGAAGGGGAAGGGTCCCGCACCCCGTGCCCGGCTCCCGTGCGGGCGTTTGAGGGGGGGGCTAGTGATGCCAAGGGAGATCTTTAGCGCGGAGGAGGTAGCCACACTAGTGTTCTTTGGACAGCGCTGCCTCCCCAGGACCATCGCGGCCAGCGGCAAGATCGCAAGCGGCTACGGGCTCCGGGAGCACCGGAAGCAGTGGGAGAAGGTGCGCCGGACCATGTTTGAACACTCTCTGGTCCTGCGCACCTACAACCAGGCCACCCACCGTTGGACGGATCTCCTGGACCGGGAACGCGACTTGCTCGACCTTCTCGGCGTCGAGATCCCCGGGCTTGGTGAGTAGTAGTAGCTATTTCATCACTACTCTATTTTCTCCTGCTCTGTGTGTTATTATATTGCAAATGTTTGTTTTTTATCAAGAGCAATAATGCTGGCGATTACATTGTAGGTAAATTATATTTCAAAATCTTCTGTGCATTTCAGGTGCACTGCTCTCCTTCTCAGTAGCGTTGCTACTATGCTTATTTGTTTTCGATTTTGTGTTCATTTCATTGGCCTGAAAAATTATGTATGAGTGTAGTTTACAGAACTGCGTAATAATAGACACTAAGGGGCAGATTTGCAATTACCGGCGCATCCCTGCAAAGTAGCAGGGATGCGCCAGTAATTGTGCGCCACGCCACCACCACCCATGGTGCGCCGTATTTACAATGCGGCGCACCATGGGCCCAAAACGTCACCGAAGCGTTACGCATCTGTGCTGTAAAGGCGGCGCATTGCTGGAGTTGCGTTGCAACGATGGTGCAGCTCCAGCAATGCTCTGGGGTGCCCTATATCCCCAATGCTGCGTCAAGCCATACGTCTGCTTCAAGCAGGCGCAGGGTTTGAGTGACGCATCATTGTCCTAAAAGTGACTGATGGAAATCTTGTAGATTTCCCTCAGCCACTCTTAGTATGCGTTCCTGCACAGGAACGCCCTCCCTTGCGCCGGAACGCCCCCTGATGGCGCACGGCTTTATAACGTGATGCATCTCCCATATGCGTCACGTTGTTAATATACGCCGCACCATGGCGCCTCTTTTGTTCTGCCGCTGCGTCACTAAAGTCACGCAACAACGGAGCAAAAGAGCTGCAAGGGGCTTGTAAATCTGCCCCTACAGACTCAAGTCCAGTCCTCCCTTTGTACACCTGGCAATAAGAAGAAGTAGTGGTGGTGGATTGATAGTTTGAGTATTTTAATGACTGGTTAATGTAGTAGGAAACATTTTAGTGTTGTCACTGATCTGCGTTCACGATGGAGTTTGTATGTCACTTCGCGTGCTGCGGACTGCTGCCTGCCAGTCCTAGGCCAACCTTTTTAGTACTTTGTTTAGTGAGTTACATAACTTTCCAAGTCGACGGTCCGCAAATCAAGCAAAACTAATATCGTAGTAGACCACATGAGATAGGTCAATATATCCCGTGGAATAGTTGTGTATTTGCTATTTCGCCAAAATATTTTGTTATTGTTCTTTTAAAATGTTTGATTTGGTTGACAACAATCATCCATGTTTTCGGGTCTTTCTTACTTTCATGTTGTACATCAGCTCCCCCCAGGGGCAAGAGGACAGAGGAGGAGGTGGTTGCTGCTGCTTTTGTAGAAGGCCAGGATCGGTCAAGCGAGGGCTCCTTTGCTGACCCCAGTAAGTTTTCATTTTAATATAGAGTACCTATTTTTTCCTAGCGTTCCTCATTCGATTTTTTCTAAATCCTCTTTGATCTTCTTGTAGACTGTATCTAAATTCTTATCCTGCCTCTACTATGACTCCCTGTGGTATTACTAGATTATTTTTATTAGTCTGTCTGTGTAGCTAAATAAGATTGCACAGTTGGCAAAAGGTGTCAAACGAAACTCCCATTCTAGTCATCGATAGCTCTATGAACTGAGTGCAGTCCTCTGGGATTGTCCATAATGTCTTTTCAAGTCTTCAAAATGTTTATGCTTTGACAATTCCCAACAATAAAATGCGAATGACCACCAAGAAAGAATAAGACACTACTTTACTTTTGGTTTGGATAGGAGGACAATCCATACTACTACTGTTGCAGGGACAAATCTGCACAAACAGAACTATGGACACTAAATAGTGCATTGTTTATCAATTATAATAGGCACAGGTAGACTTTCCACATACCTCAGTGATAACAGACTTTGAAGAACCCCCAATCTCCTTACTGACTAGATAGTGTGGCAGAGTCATTTAGCTCCCGAATTCATCGATGATTGATCCCCAATGATGATTATCCAACGCAGGACAAGAGTACGGAGTCAGAGTCCAGAAGTGTCAGAGGCACGGACTCATGTGTGCAAATTGCAAAACCTTTTGCTCAGTCACTCTTGACTAAAAACCACAGAGTCTATTTAAGTTTTAAAGCTTTATTAAAAGTAAAAACATTTATTAAAAATCAAGTTTGTCATAAAACATAAACGGTTGATTAAAAATGGAAAAGTGCTTAGTGATTTATTTCACACATTAATTGTGGGCGAGCCGAGCCTTCACCTGGTTTGAACTTTAATTTTTCTTTTTGGTGCTGAATCGTTGGTCACTCCGTCCTAGTGATGATGATCTGATCTTGCTCTTGTTCTTAGAAGTGAAGCTTCTGTCTGTTATGAGAAAAACGGTGTGTGTTAAAAAGCAAGCATTCATCAGTTGTGCCAAAAAGTGCAGCAAGACAACACCCTTCCCTGGAAAATGGGACATTTTTAATTTAGAGTAGACAGTCACAAATTATTAGATTGGTTTCTGTATTCACATTTCTTCATTCCAAGACAAAATACTAGTGAGTGGTGTATGTCTATGACATCTAACATTCTTAAATGTACTTTGTAGGTGGAACATCTGGTGCTGGGGCCAGCGCGGAGGTGGAGGAGACACTTCTGGGGAGGAGGCGGTGCAAGTGCCGGAGGAAACTGCTGTGAGGGTTGCCACGGTAGTGGCGGGCAGTGGTAAGCTCTTATATTCCTTACTTATTGAGATTGCAGACTGCAGAGTGTGCTCTCTGCACGGGTGTAGTATATATGTTGTACAGTTAAGTTACTATACTGTTAAGAAGACTTTCAAATTTAGAACAAAGTTTTTATCAACCAGGTAGTAGCCTCCTCTAAATGTACTTCAACTCAGCGTTGAATTTTGTTTTGAGAATCCAAATCAGATCTGAGATTAACTTGATGGAAGGGATGAACGAAAAGCGAAAGAAGGGTGTAAGTAAGTGTTGAAGGACGAGCAAGTTAAAAGTAATGATGACTGACAAAGAAGAATGATACGTGTTTGATTGGTGCCCGAGGTGGCTGGGAAGGAATATGATGCATGGCTGGGTGAAGGATGAAGCAACGATGGGTGGAAGGAGAACAGCCTTGGTGGGTGAAAGAGAAACTGTTTGTGTGCGCAATATATCCTTTGGTTGAAATTCAAATGCAAGTCAAGCACGGATGTATGGCTTGCGGTTTCCCAAATAAAATGAAAAGGTTGTTATCCTGTGAGAAAACGTAAGGTTTGTCCAGATGAGAGACATGAAGAAGAATAATTGACATATAGTTTGAATGGATGGATGCCTGGATCATGGTACTATCGGACTCTTAGATGGCATATGTGTATCTAGAGAGAGTAGACGGTCACTGGATGAACTAAGTGTTACTTTGAAGAGCATGTAACACCGCACCCGCACGTCCGTTCCAGTGTAGGAAAGGCAAGGAAAAGAAGTTTTAATTTTGTCCGAATACTACCATGAATAGTAGCAGTAGTTTGTATTGCAAGCACAGCATATATCCGGCTATTACGATGGCCATTCACTACCTCTGTTAATAAGTTTACTAGAACTCGGTCATTCATGTGTGGATGTATCACTGTTCACTCAATAAAAAGCAAAGCACCTAAAGTCATCCCATATGTAAGCAAATACATACCATGTGCAGTGACAGATAATTAGATTATTTATCTTCTTCATTTTCCTTTTATAGTATTCATTGGCACTGTAGGGTGAAAGTTAAATTAATTAAGCAGTAGTCCTTGTAACAGAGAATTCTCAGTGCCACCCGTAATAGAAAAGTAAGAGCATCACCACCTGCATGTACTGGACCGGTACAGTAACGCAAGTCTGTCTCACTCATCATGGCGGGCGTCTGTTTTTCTCGGGTGCAAGTTGACTGCGCTTGCATTATGCCGGCTTGCAGAAGTTAACGTACCAATTTTGCTAAACAAGAGAGAAGAAGAGGAATAAGACTGGTGTACTGTCATAGTCGACTCTAATGGAGTGAGTCCATAGTGCTCGTAGAATTGATTCCTTAAACTCCCACTAATGTTAGAGCAAGGATGAAGAAGAGGGAGGTTAGATAGATACTGGCCACAATAGTTATGTACTGCGCTTGCAAATTGCTAGTTCTACTGTGACACAACTTTCTGCTGAATCATTTTGTGTTAAACTTAAAGAGCATTGGTTACAGACTATGTCTTTCTTTCTTCATATAGATGCTCCTTCCAAACCAACACAGAAGGAGCACGCTAAAAGTGCCCGGCAACGGAGGCTGGAGGCGACTGTCACCGAATATCGGCGGCAGTTGGCCCAGGAGGAGGGGGACACGCAGTCGACCACAACATCGACCGGTACAGCTGCATCCTCCTCCGCGCTCCCTGGGTCAGCCAGGCAGCGCAGCAGGTCTCCAGTGGTACGGAGCCAGGGTACCGCAGCCACCCGCCACCACCGAGCAGCAAAAAAATCAGCTGCCCCCCACAGCAGTACCAAAAAAAGGTTGCACTGCCTTTCACTCAGGGTGTCCTACATCGAGCAGGAGCTGCTCAACACCAAAATCCTGCTCGAGACCCTCCGCAAGGAACATGCCGACCTGGCCCGAAAAGTCAACGGCAGCCAGCAGAAGGAGGAGACTGTCCCTTGCCCCTTTTTTAAAGACTTCTGGGGGGTGGGAATTGGGTTTTCTACTTTTTTGGACTTATTTTTCACGGACATTCGTTGGGGTTCGGGAGGGGGGGTGGGTTGGGTCTTGCGGGAGATTATTTATGTTAGGGATATAAATATACTTTAAACTTTATCTTAGCATACGTGTTTTTTACTGCTTTTGAGGCTGATGGGTGGGGGTTTAACAGTAAGATTGTTTTCCTGAAACTTAAGTGGCATCTTGATTCAAGTTGTGTAAGTAATTGCCCAAATGTTTTCAAAACTAAATGCATCTCACAGAGTAAGTGAATGCAGTAGTTCTAGGACCGTCAGTCTCTCGTCTCTCCTAATACTCCATTATACTACCTCCCCCCAAACGCTTATCTTACCTGTAATTTGCGTTTGGAAATAGGGCTAGGCACAGGGCTGGCTGCACAGAAAATGGCGATTAAGGTTGGCAATCCTGGGCGGATGAAATGTCATCATTGCGGTGGTACTAGTGGTGTTACACAGTGGCAGTTGCAGCATCTGAAAAAAAAGAAAATGAAACCTTGTTTGACATTGGCTACTACTACAAGAAATAGTACTGAAGGTGAAGGACACAGCAGCGTAATCATTTGCCACGCCTAGGAGGAGGATGTTCTTGATGAGCAATCAAGTTGATGGCGCACATGAAAATCTGCTTTCATTTACCAATAGTCATGGGTCTGTGTCAAGGGGGGTTTTGGGAGAGTTTTGTTGAGAGAAGAAAAAAAAAGCACAGCATGGACAAACAATAATTGAAGATAAACAAATCTTTGGGTACAAAGCTATCCATGAATCTTTTAAGTGGCATAAAGGAAGTGCATGCACTACTGCATGCATGGTTACTGAAAAGTAAGTAGTACTTTAGACAACCATGAATGAAAGAATGCAACAGTACAGGGCTGCAGTAATTATGCGTTTTCACTTGCCTATCTCTGCACTCAGAGAAACACTTCGTACATTAAATTAGGTTTGAAAAATAGCAGAAGTAAAACCTATGCAATGGCTGTAGGGATGAATTTAGAAGCAGAGATCAAAGAAATGCAGAGTCACACTCATAGAAGTTCACAGCAATAACATTACTTAAAAGATAATTAGAAAAGAACGGATACTGTATATGTATGTTGTTGCAGTTGTCCTGTTGAATTTGGGAAGTTGCATGCATCCAACCGTTCCTCTTATTAGCGGGACTCCTCCATTCCATCTGACGATCCGTCCATCAATGTTGGTGACCAGAAGACACCCGGTCCACTGCCTGCATGGTGGATGCTGAATTGTGGCTCGCTAATGTGAAGCCTGACTTCATCCTTTTTTTCCCATTGCACAGGCTGAAACCCAGCCTGTAATTATTGATGGAAAAACAGGAAGTGATATTAGAACACCACTGCCCAATAAATATAAGGTATGTACGCTGTGTAGTGCAAAAAGTCACACTTTGAGTTTCCTAATAGACAGTACAATATTTTCGAAAGTGCGTACTCTGTCTGAGTCTCCTTTTGAAGGATAAATAAGTATGGGCGAATAAATTTAGCGGATTTTTCCCCTCAAGCTAGGTGTACTGTAAACTGTGTTTTAGAACAAAATTAAACCTTCCCAGCAGTGCTCCCAGACCCTTACTAAACCCATTCGCAAAAATGTAGAAGACCCCCAATCAGATCTCAAAAAACGTGCAATACTGCTACCTGTCAGAGGCCTAGTAGAAAATGGTGACAAAACGTACTTTGAAAGTAAAGTAGGCACAAATCCCCCCTTACCCACCATGGATTGTATTCAAACCACTTGCAAGAAAGCAAAAGTATCCATACCCAGCATTGCTCCAAGACTCGCAAACCCCCCACAAACACCAGGAACCCCCACAAACAGCCCCCCGAAAACGGTAGAGTGAGCGAAATCTCAGAAAATGCAAACACTTTTTCCCCAGGGATTGTCTCCAAAACACTTTCTTTTGGGTATTAGACCTTCCCAGCAATGGCCCCAGAACTGTTAACCCGGGCGAAAACAAGTTTAACACCCCCAACAAGCCAAAAGGCAAAACCCAGGAAAAGGCACACTTAGGAAACTTTGGGCCTACCTGGAATTCAGTCCAAATGCGCTCTGCAGCTAGGCCCCAACTCCCCTTTTCCACCATGGATTTCCTGTAAAACAAATGCAATCAACATTAGAGTGTGCCAGCAGTGCTCAGAGACCCCAAAACCCACCCCAACAACCTAAAAGCCCCCCAAACAGCACCCCAAAGACAGGCAAGTGATCAAAAGCGCAAAAACTTTTTCTGCTCCGATTCTCTCCAAACCACTTTTAGCCGGTATTACCACTTCCAAGCAAGGCCCCCAGACCCGTGAACCCGGGCAAAAACAAGTTTCACCCCCCCCCCCCAAAAGGCCGAAAAGCAAAACCGGGAAAAGGCACACTTAGGAAACTTTGGGCCTACCTGGAATTCAGTCCAAATGAGCTCTCACGCTAGGCCCCAACTCCCCTTTTCCACCATGGATTTCCTGTAAAACAAATGCAATCAACATTAGAATGTGCCAGCAGTGCTCACAGACCCCAAAACCCACCCCCAACAACCTAAAAGCACCCCAAACAGCACCCCAAAGACAGGCAAGTGATCAAAAGCGCAAAAACTTTTTCTGCTCCGATTTTCTCCAAACCACTTTTAGCCGGTATTACTCATTCCAAGCAAGGCCCCCAGACCCGTGAACCCGGGCAAAAACAAGTTTCACCCCCCCAAAAAGCCAAAAAGCAAAACCGGGAAAATACACACTTAGAAAACTTTGGGCCTACCTGGAATGCAGTCCATATGAGCTCTGCAGCTAGGCCCTAACTCCCATTTTCCAAACAGATTTTCTGAAAAACAAATGCAATCAACATTAGACTGTGGCAGCAGTGCTCCCAGACCCCAAAACCCACCCCCAAAAACCTGGAAGCCCCCCAAACAGTACCCCAAAGACAGGCAAGTGAGCAAAAACGCAATATACTTTTTCACCTCCGATTTTCTCCAAACCACTTTTATCCGGTATTAGACCTTCACAGCAATGCCCCAGACCGGTCAACTCACCCGCAAAGAAGTAGAACACCCCCACAAATGCAGAGTCTTTCTTCATTGGGCGTAATCCAGCCATCTGCTTTGAGGGAAATAGGAGTATGGAGGAGGAGGATAGAGGAGCATGTTCTTGTGAACTTGTGAACCTGAGGAAAGCAGACTACGGCACCTTCAAATCAATAAGCAAATAAGTGAAGACAGTTTGGCTGATGGGCTTGTTTTTGTGATTAGGTGATTAAAGTTTTTTTTTCTATGGATTTTGCAAAACAAAGAAAGACAGACACACAGGAATAAAAGTAAATAAGGAGGAAAAAGAAAGTTCGTGATTCATTGACTCATTTTCAGGGCTTGGTGTCAGGGAAGAAGAGCTCGTCCTCAAACTCTGAGCATTCAGATGGGAGTATGTCAGTTAACAGAGAAGAACTTCCCTCATCTAAGTTGGTGTCCTCCTCTTCTTCTTCCTGCGTGCATTCTCGTATTTTGTAATCTGGTGGTATGAAGTGCTGATTCATCGTGATCATTGTTAACCTCTCCACATTTTTGGGCGAGAGGCAGGTCCTTTCTGAAGTTACAATGCCACCAGCAGCACTGAAAACACGTTCAGAAGACACCCTTGCGAGTGGGCAAGACAAGTAATTTATAGCCAGGTTGGTGATCTCTGGCCACACATTTCTTTTTCCATGCCAATACGCCAATGGGTCATGATGAACATAGACCTCTGTTGAGTCATTCAGATAGGCCTGCACCATCGACTCAAGGTTCTCCAGGGTTCCTCCACTTTGCTTACTTTTTTCTGGGACCTTTTGAGAAGCAAACCCAAGCTGAGTTAGCCAATCCTCTTCTTCACACAATATTACTGTTGTGTCTGATGCAGATGATACGGTTGCTGGTGTCGTTAACAGCTGAGAGGGAAAATCACTCACTTCTGCCACAGCCACAGATGCAGAAGTGAATTTTTTGGACTCCGGATGGCCTGCTGATGCTGATGGACTGCCTTTTCCTTCAATTTCCTGCTGTTCTCTTTCAAACCGAGTGGCTGACACAGCTAGACAATGTTTGTACTTTGTAACATCTGCGTCATCAAAAGGAAAGAATACTTTGCCTGCCACTGCCTTTTTTGTACCGTGGATCCAGAATAGTAGTAGAAATGTAATGCTGTTCTGTGTGGATCTTTTGAAGACATTCATCGCGAAGTAGGCGCTGTAATAACTTCTCCGCCAACTCAAATTCTTCTTGCTTTCCATCTTTTTCAAACGTAGAAGACACCGCCTTCAGTTTGTCCTCGAGCATGCGCAACAATGGGATAGCTTTTCCCAAATTACAGTCCTCCCTGCTGACTGCACGCGTGAAGACCTCAAAAGGAAGAAGCATGTCTGTCAGGCTTTTAACTAGCTCCCATTGCTCCACCTGTATCCTCAGGTCTATCATAGGTGTACCCAGTTTAAAGAAATACTGATCGACTACCGCATACTGCTCATACAGACGCTCAAGCATGTAGAAGGTTGAGTTCCAACGTGTTACCACCTCCTGGATGAGTGCTTTCACTGGCACTTTACGTTCATGTTCCAGGCACCTCAGCTTCTTCCAGGCCTTAAAAGAATGGTTGAAATGTGTGCACATTCTTCGGCAGGTGGTCAGTAACTCGTAGACTGTACTTTCTTCATGTAAGAATTTTTTAACAACTAGGTTTATACAGTGCGCCAAACACGGCACTCTGAAATAGTTACCCATATCCATGGCCTTAACTACATTGCCGCCATTATCCGTGGAAACATAACCAATCATGCGTTTTCTTGGGGACAGCCATTGAAAGACCTTTGTGTTAAACTCATGCAAAATGTTTTCTCCTGTATGAGTTTTCTCCATGGCAAACATGTTTCCGAGCAGCTTTATAAACTTTGTCCATGTCAACACCTGCGCTTAGCTTTGCTTTAACCCCTGAAAAAGAGACCAGTGTGCAGTGATGCACATGTAATCAGTGGCTGCGCAACTGGTCCACATGTCTGTTGTCAGATGTATAGTGTGAACAGCACTCTTCTGAAAAGCTGCCCCAATCACCTCCAGCACATCTTCATGTAGTGCTGGAACCGCAACTTTGGCAAAATAGAACCGGCTAGGAACCTTCCATTTAGGGCAGAGCGTTGCCACCATTTCAAGAAAACCCACCCCTTCCGCAAAAGAAAAAGGGAGAAGGTCCAGCGCTAGCATTTTAGCCAGCTTAGTGTTATACAGACGCGCTGTTGGGTAGTTGTGTTCAAATGGCGCATCTGAAAACAACATGCTTCTAATGGTGGGCTGGACCATTTTACGGGATGATGATGACTTTTTCGACCCAGTTACGCTCAGTGATGATGATGAACTTTTTCGCATTGGTCTCACTCTCTCCCACACTCTTAGTGTGGCTCATATATCTTGCAGGGGGTGTGCTGCTGACAGGGGTACTGGGTGTAACAGAAGAAATGTTTGACGCTTCTTCCTCTTCGTCATCATCACATGAAACATCAACGGATACAATTTGTTGACTTGCAATTCGGGCTGCCTTGATCTCCCTTAGGTGCGCATGCCATTTGACAGTGTGCTGTCTTTCAAGATGACCTCTCTGGCCTCCGGTACCATAGTTGGTACCAAGCTTACCACGACTAACTCGAACCTTACAAATGGTACAAATGGCCATGTTTTCCCTTGTTGGGCTAACACTAAAGAAGTCCCAAATTGCGGACTTCAAATGTCTGTGGGGGGCGGAGGAGGCGGTACTGGGAATGCTAATGCCAGATGAAGTGGAGGATGTGTGTTGCCGAAATTTAGTACGTTGTGCACTTACAGCACCACTAATTGAGGAAATGGAGGTCGAGGTGGATGGAGGTCCCTTCTGGCGAGAAAATATGGAAGCTGTAGGTGGTGGTGTACTAGTTAACTGCATTGGTGGTGGTCCCATTGGCACGTCGCCAACATCACGCTCAGCAGCATTTCGGGATAGGGTTTAAATGTCTGTTTGCTGCATGGCTGCTGAGGCTGGAGTGACATCTATGATGACTGCGTCGTCGTTGTGAGAGTCTTCAGCAGCAGGAGTATACGCCACGTCTTGTTCAGCGTCATCATCACACTCCATAACTATGAGACTTTCGGGTACCTTCCTTTTACGCTTAGCTACCTTTGTCAGATTATGGTGGGCCTCACTCTCAGACAGGCCTGTTGGTTCCCAATTTTCATCCATATCATCAGAAGGAAGGGGGCTTGAAGAAGATGTAGACACCATCCTTGATCTTTTCCTTGCTAGGGATCTGGAAGACAATGAATCATCAGGAGGAGTGGCTTCCTCATATGATACCTCGGCTTGAATGTCGATTTCCTGATGTGCCCCTACTTCGGGAGGAACAACTATTGTGGGCACTTGTGCCGCTCCATGCACCTCTGCTTGCGCCTCTCCTTGCGCCGCCTCTCCTTCCACATGTACTTGGGCTTGTACTTGCACATGTGGTTGTTGTTGCGGCTGTGGTTGTTGAACACTCGTCAGATGAGTTACAACAACCTGTGTTGATCGAGGGATGCTGCTATTTTCTTGCGATGAGCCAACATCACTGGTCGATGGTGATTGAACAACTATACTGGCTGCCTCTGCAGCACTCAAGGGCTTGGACCTAAGTTGGCGTGGTGGTGGTGGCACTGAGCCCAATGGAGCGGAGGTGCTGCTCCCAGCTTGGTCCCCAGCAGACCCCGCTGCTGCTGCAGGCGTACTTTTTTTTCCCCAAAAAATGTGACGGTCGTCACACCAGTCTCCTTGGTAAGTGGCGCCACTTGCTTCTTCTGCTCCTTACTGGCAACTTTCTTGCTAGAGGAGCTACGGGCAACTTTTTTTGGGGCCATCTTCTTCAGATGTCAGAACAGCAGGCCGCAGTTGCACAAGTTGCAGAGTTGTCTGTGGCCACACGTGACGTTGTGCTGCACGCACCGCATCAGGACTTCCTTCTGGCACTGATGAGGAACGATGAGGCTGATGATTCGTCTTTCTGCACCTAAAAGCAAACAAAGCCAGAGGAACATCAGTTAAATAAATGTTGCATATGTAGCGCTTCAATTAATAGTTTGCAAGTAAGCATTTTTATTATACCCACCCCCCCAAAATGGAAAGACCAAAAAAAATGCACCACTGACAGAGTACCCCTTGGCATAATGGATGAAAGCATGGCAGACTGGGTGCAGGCCTATGACACAACAAAGCACACTGCCTGGCTTCAAAATGGCCCCTAGACCCCCACCCACATGGCCAGGCCCTGCCTGGACCAGGCCTCAAAATGGCCCCCACCCACATGGCCATGCCCCATCAATACCCCAACAAATCGAAAAACACACAAAAATCACCAAAATCCAATGCCATCCATGCCCTCAATGATGTTTACATTCAAGACATCCCACAGAAAGACTAGGCCCATGCACCACTGAGTGACTACCCCTGGGCAAAAGGCCCCAACAACAGCCAAAAAAATCGAAAAACATATAAAAATCACCACAATCCAATGCCATCCATGCCCTCAATGATGTTTACATTCAAGACACCCCCCAGAAAGACTAGGCCCATGCGCCACTGAGTGAGTACCCCTGGGCAAAAGGCCCCAACAACAGCCAAAAAATCGAAAAACACATAAAAATCACCACAATCCAATGCCATCCATGCCCTCAATGATGTTTACATTAAAGAGACCCCACAGAAAGATTGGATGCAGGCCTATGGCACAAAGCACACTACCTGGAATCAAAATGGCTCCTTGACCCCTGCCTGTCCCAGTCCTCAAAATGGCCCCCACCCACATGGCCATGCCCCATCAACACCCCAAAAAATCGAAAACCACACACAAATCACCACAATCCAATGCCATCCATGCCCTCCATAATGTTTATATTAAAGAGACCCCACAGAAAGACTCAGCCCATGCACCACTGAGTACCCCTGGGCAAAAGGACCCAAGAACAGCCAAAAAATTGAAAAACACACATGGACATGCCCCATCAACACCCCAAAAAATCGAAAAACACACAAAAATCACCACAATCCAATGCCATCCATGCCCTAAATGATGTTGAAATTCAACAAAACAGTTGCATCATGCACCCATAACTAACCCTGGTCCTACTATATACTGTGGCTACCCACAATATATTTTATTTAATGTTCTGAAAAAGTTCTAAAATTGTAGTTGCAGCAACTGTAATGCCCCAAACAAACAACATCAACTTACTTGTGAAATTTCTAATCCAAAGAAATTCAAAAAGGCCTCAAATCCAAATATCCAGCAGCATCCACAAAAAGTAATCCTTCCAGGTCAAGATCCAAATCAAAGTGACCAGGAAATGAACAAAGCACTGGGAGGAGCCTGCTGGACAGGAACAGGAAGTTGGAGACTGTGGGGCACTTCCTTCCTCGCACCCCCCCCCTAAAATGGACTCCTTGCAAAAAAAAGTGCAGGCAAATGTCAACCTGAGGAGTTATTCTGATAAAATTCATCATTTTCAGAAGGTTTATGCTGCCTGCTGGTGGATTTCTTGTGCAGAATTGCAAATTTTGCAATTTCGCAAACGCGAGATTGTCGCTGTCCGCCGCATCTACGTGTTCGCAAGTGTTTACTCCCGCGATGCGTGATCACGGGCCTTTATGACGTACTCGCGTTGACAAACTCTCGCTGTGCAAGGTGGCAAGCCGCGATGACGTAATCGCGGTCGACAAACTCCCGCGGGATCCCGCAGCAAGATCCAAAATGGCGCAGCACACGCAAACATGGAGAAAAACAACTCTTCAAACGCTGAATGACGGTAAGTGAATGCTGCGCGCCGCAATATTGTATTTGTCAAGCGCGACCCCAAGCAAAAAAGTCAGCTTCGTGTGAATTTGCGAATTTTCGCCAAATTCGCAAGAGTTTGCGGATTGCAAATTTGCTGAAAGTCCGCGAATTCCGCGAGCGGAACGGATTTTACGCCCGTGCTTAAAATTCACTGAAAAAACCATAGGTTTCACACACGTTATAGTTAGGAATTAGCATTTAAAAAACCTTGCAAATTCACTAAAAAAAACAGAGGTTTCACACATGTTATAGTTAGCTGGACATTTCACTCATACAAAACCATTGAAGTTTCCCAGTATAGTTAGTTCAGCCAACTATAACTCGCGCGCCCGCAATGCACTGCTGATGACGTCACATATTACATCACTCATGACATGGTCAGTGACATCACTACATCCCCAGCAAATCTAGACGGGACTAGTAACAATGTAGCGATCCTTGTCCCGGAGCCCAATACCCTTGAGAAAGAAATACGCACAAGTCCAATGCAATTACGCGGGAGAAAGGAGGGGGCCATACCCAAATGCAAACGCCCCAATCCCTCTGCCTACACCAGGAAAAGACAAAAAGTGGCCGTGGCACAGGCCAATGCCATACTAGTTATAGAGAGGGATGGCCCGGGTGAAGTGTCAGCAACAACGACAATGGAACAGAGGGAGGATCAAAACATCGTAGACCTTGAATTAACTGAAGGGATCCAAGAAATCTTACTTCCAAATAATATCGAAAGTAGAGTAGGGACGGCTGAGGAGGGAATAGGGACGACAGTTGGGGAGGGAAAAGGGTCGCTATTGAGGGAAATAGGGGACCTTCTTAAATCACTCTTAATACCATTGGAAGTAAGACTGACACGAATGGAAAACCAGCTGTTGGAGGTTGAAAAAAGTATCATAACACTAGCAAGCCTGAGCATAGCTGAGTCAGCGATTAGTACAACCGCACACGTAGGTACAGTGCCTACAGTACCTCTAGTAGATAACAGCACACAACATCCAACACAGCAGGGAATAAGTACTACACTGACAAGTACTATTGCCAACAAAACAAGTGTACCACCTACAATCACGGCAGGTGTAGCCACTACAAACACTATAAATAGTGCTTCAATAGTGAAAGACACCCTAGTACAGGGTGCTAACGCTATAAAAGCTAATCAACAGACGCAGAATAGGAACCCACAGAGGAGGAAAAAAGGGGGGGTTATATAGATCTGCCACCAGATGCTAGCCCCTATGTATCTGTTTTGACGGGGGTCCCGGAACTGACTAACCAAGTTGATGAGAGCTTTTGGTCGCTAAAAAATAAAGTCCTACACTGGCTAAATGTGCAAAGGCTCCTACCACACAATTTAAAAAGTAAAATATTAATGGTTCGTAGGGTTCCATGGATAGGGCCAACAAGAAAGACTATATCAGGCAATTGTGTGGTGGTCACATTTGAAGATCCATGTACCGTGCACCATTTGTGTTCCTGGAATCCACACGCACTTGATGGAAGCAATGTGATCCAAATTAGACCGCTGTCCTACTTCTATCCACCTAAAACGTATTTTGAGGGTGGTGAAGGGTGGACTGTGGTAAATCACAATGCTTCGGGTAGATTGCGTGGTAGGAATTTGGGAAACCCAAGCCAGTGGATGGGGCTGCCAACATACAATACATTCAGCTGCCTGGAAGCAGTTGACTGACTGAACCACTTGGTAGAACGCCCATCCCACACTAATGTTGGAGCACAGAGATTGAATTCCCTTAGTAGGGTAAAATGAAGAGAAATATGCACGGAAGTAAACTTAGTAGTCCCTAATGACATGAGAAACAAAAAGAACCTTAGAGCGCATACAAACATCAGACAATTAGACGCAGTCAATTCATTAATAAGCAATGAGGTAGCGGTAGTGGTGGGAGAAAGGGACCCGGGAGAGAGTCAACAAGGCGTCTTGTTACCAGAACATAGGAACATAAACAATGCCATTATCCAGGGTGTCAAAAGCTGGACGTGTGAAAACTCGGCAATACTGGCAGAGGAACTGCCAATAGGGATCCCACTAAACGGGGAACTTGCACTTGGGGAACCATCGGACGTTACAAATATAAAGGATAAGCCACTGAATTTAGTTTCATGGAACATAGCTGGAGTGTCCAAGAATTTGAGGGACCCGGAATGGGCAGAGTTCATTGATTCCAGTGATTTCTGTTTGCAACAGGAATCCTGGGCGATAGCCACACCACATAGAGTAGGGTTTAAGTCCTTTGGAATAGGCGCTGTTCCATCTAAAAGGGGTAGGCTCTCAGGTGGACTAATAACCTGGGTGAAGGTAACCTTGAGGATAAAGATAGACGTAGTAGACACAAATTCACCCGACATATTAGCTTTAAAAATCTCTACATGTGAAGGGAAAATATTTTACCTAATAAATGTCTACAACAGACCAGCCCCCGCATCTAAAGAATCTCCTACATTAGCTAAATTAGACTCCCTTTCGGCTAGAATAGTTGGAAAAGATGAACATGTTATCATAGCTGGCGATCTAAATTATAATTATGAACCGGTTCCAGGGCTTAGTGATATTTTTGAAGAAGAGGACCAAGCCAATAATATCCCAACACTGGAGAATATCATACCTGTTAAATGTACAGTCCTGGCAGTCCAGCTAATGAAACTGGTTGCGGAATATGGCCTTAGGGCCTGTAATGGGCGACTCACGTCAGACAGTTAAAAAAAAACGACATTCACTAGAAATAATTGCAAGAGCAATCTAGATTTTGTAATCATCTCTATGTCTATTTGGCAGAGTATGATAGACTTCGAGGTAAAGGAGAGGTTAGAAAGTGACCACTTCCCCCTGAGTCTACTGATAGAAGCTTCCTTGTTCCAGGGGGTTGAGCGTGCGCCTCCAATTGATGTAAACAGTGGAACGAGTGATGAAATCCACATCAGTAATAATAGACGAGCACTCAAATGGCCATTTATATTGGACCATGGTGAGATTCTCGCCGAAATGTATGCACTTTTTGCAGGAACCTTTGGATCATTTGTAGGTTCCTCTATAGATGATCTTCACAAAAACTTTTTTGCAGATCTAAGAATGTTAGTCACAAGAATGCCAAAGAAAAACCAACAAAAAGTACAGAATCTGTCTCACAGTAAACCATGGTATGATAGACTCTGTAGGGAATCCAAGGGGGCGCTTCTGCTTGCTATTAAATCTAAATCAGGGGAAGATGTAAAAATAGCAAGGAAAAACTATAAGCAGGTCCAAAATGCCTCAAGGAGAGCTTGGGAGGAAGAAAGCTGGGCAGACATGTTGACAGCTGTCAAATCAAAAGACCGCGTAGGGTTCTGGAGGTTAGTCGCCAATGGTAACCACGTAGGAAGAGTAGCAAAGGACGTCTATCTTGACGAACTAACGTGGGTTAACCACTTTACGAACCTTTATAAAAAGTATGACAGCATGCCGAGAGCCCCCGGTGACGATCCCCTGTGTCCTGAATATCCTACAGATTGTTTAGCATTCACATTAGGAGAAACTGAGGCAGCAATAAACTCAGTAAAAAATGGCAAAGCGCCAGGGCTAGACAAGATACGTTGCTTTCGTTGATCTGAGAGCAGCGTTCGATCTATTGCCACGTGACCTTTTATGGAGGACATTGAGTGAAGCAGAGTTCCCAAGCGGATTGTTAGCACAGATAAAAGAACTGCATGCAGGGAACTTCGCTAGAGTGCGATGGGGCCCAAACGGGGAATTGACCCAAAAAATACATATTGAGCGTGGTGTCCGCCAAGGCTGCGTATTGGCCCCTACCTTTTTCTCCCTTTTTGTGAATGACATCCCCGCACATTTAGAGGGATGTTCAAATGATTCACCTAAATTGAATGGTGAAAAGGTAACATCATTATTATTTGCAGATGACACCATTTTGATCTCACAAACCAAGAAAGGTCTACAGGCTCTACTCAATTCCTTTAGTGACAATTGTAGGAATAAAGGATTGGAAATTAATGGGAAAAAAACAAAATGTATGGTCCTTAACCCACCAAAACCAGATAAAGGCTGCTTAACTCTGAATGGTGATAAACTGGAATCGGTCCCAAATTTCTCATACTTAGGGGTCACGTTAGATTCTAATTTCTCCTGAAGGCCCCAAATTGAAAAAAGTAAGTTGGCATTCACACAGAACGTAAAGCCTATTCTTAAGAAACAAGGCCTGAGTACTAGCAAGGCTGTGTCCCCAGTGGTTGAGTTATTTAAACTCAAGGTCCAACCAGCAGCACTTTATGGCGCAGAAATCTGGGGGCCTATGTCGAAGGACTCCTTCTTCGTCTTGGATAACAACTTTATGAGGAGTCTGGTAAGGGTTCCAAGAGGCACCCCTTTAGTGCCACTTCAGCTGGATCTAAATGTTAAAAGAACAGACCACTATACAATAATTAGACCACTGATGCGATGGGTTAGACTTTGGCGGGTACCTGAACTGTACGACTACAAAGAAGTTTTAAAAGAGATAATGAGACTGGACAATTTGAATACCATACCCTGGTTAAAACATGTTAAAAACTGGTTTATCAAAATAGGCCTAAACCACTTTTGGGAGGACCCAGAATGTTTACCGCCGATCTCCAAAATGGTTGTAAAAAGGGCTTTTTGGAGTTTTGTGTCTAACCTAGCAACGAATACGACCAATGCTGGAAATCTTGTGACTAATTTTTTAAGCTTCAAGGACGAGCCTCTTTTTGAGGCTTTCCTTGATGAATTTGAGCCCCCACTTGCCAAAACCCTCTTTTTAAAACTAAGATATGGGAATCTCTTGACTAAAACAACCTTGGCACGCTGGACTAGAGGGCCTAATGTTGCAACTTCAGTGGCAGATGAAATTTGCACTATGTGTGAAGGCAAACAGAAAGAAGATGACCTTCATATCCTTTTCTTCTGCTCAGCCTATGCACTGGCCAGAAGAAAATGGATCAAGCCCCTATGTTTATTAATAGGAGTAAGATCCTGTAACCAGGCCCTAAGAATAATTAAAACAGACACAACACAAACAATAGTTTTTAGCGTTAGCCGATTCCTCCACTCAATCTATTTCCTGATGAGGAAAAAAGGCCAAAAGCTGTAATGCTAAAGAATTAAGTTTATATGACCAAATGTGTTTCAGAAATGCTATAAGGGCCGTTTAATTAATTAAGATTTTAATGAATTCAGGTGATCTCTGTATCTGTTGTGATTTTGAGCACAGTTTTTGTTTTCATCATCACTATTATTGCAGTAGCTATCAGTAAATACGGTCTTGAAGAAAGCAATGACAAATGTGTCACAAATTGCTGAAACATGTCGACCTTATGAAACATCTGGGCAGTCCATACTATAGTGACTGTCACTGACTACTTTTTAACATTGGAAGAGTGGGTAGCATCCAAATAAATTTGTTAGTACCCCCTATCCAATTTTTACAAACACCCCTTTTTCTTAATATTATATTTTTTTCACACTTTTTTGTGCACTGCAACGTCAGTCCCCCACTTGATATGTGTGCCAAGATCCTCTCAAATGAGTAGCAAGACCAAAGTAAGACCTATCTGATCGGCGGAGGGTTCCTTCTCAAAACATCTGGACCCCCAACCATGAAAGTTAAGTGGCACTCCTATTGGTGGTCTTGGTGGAATCCCAAATGAGGAAGGGCGGTTCCGTGTGGTGACTGATGGGCATCCTTACCTGACCACTATGTGGATTTGTTATAGGGATGACCCTAGATAGATACAAACATGCTAGGGACATCAAGGTTTCCCTGTCGGGTTACATTATGCGTACACTTTAGTTCTTTATTAGACCCTCTGATATATTTGTTGTTAAATGTCCCTGAAGGAACCCAAAGGCCCAAAAAAACATTTTTTTTAAATCGCGGCAAAAAAAAGACAAAAAAATAAAGTTAAATAACAAGTTTGAGTGTTTATATGTTGGTTGGCTCTAAAAAGAGCCATTGTGTTCATTGAGTGTTATTTGTACCTATTGTAGTGTAGTTCCTATATTCCCAATAGGCTCTGCGCATTGGAATATGATATACTGTAGTTTAGATGTAGGACTGAGGTCTACTAGGTCTCTACCGAATATATTAGACTTAATTATGTGTGTGCCAGCTAGCTCAGAGGTCACTAGAAACTTTCTCGAAAGTACAAGAAGGGATTCGTTTCTGACAACCATATAACATGACAACTTTGTTTCCGAAGAATAAGAAATCAATCTTTAGAGTCGTGGAAACAATAGATAACTATTTTACTCAGTCAATCGTGTATACTTAGTTTCACCAGAGTTGCTGAGAAATTAGAGAGACAGGCGTTTTCAATAAAAGGTATTTATTGAACAGTCTTCTATCTCAAGCATGAGAAATGTACTGCTACAATAGTAATGCTGGTTATAAAGTACAAGGCATATAATACGAACAGTATTATAAAGTAGTACTGTAAAAGCATGATATGGTTTCTAAGCCATAAGTTGCTTAAAATAGATAAAATGCATAAAATACATACAATGATAAAAGAGATGGTTAAAAGTACTCAACTGGTGCTTCTAAAATACGCCTACCCCGATGTACCTGATCTAAGCCTAGCACAAGGGAGGAATAAGTTTAGGAGTAGTTTTAAGTTTAGCATTCTTTGCCTATAATCTGCCAAGAGTCTAATCAAGAATTCTCTAAGGGTCTAATCAGCTCCGTACCTTGGTTTAGAATGAACCAGGTCTTGTATCTCTCTCTCAGGACTCAAGTCTGAACGAAAGAAACCATGTGGTGTTCAGGTCTCTTAAACGAGCAAAGCCGAGAATCTGTGTTATCCGCTCACGATACCTCATTGCACGGAGGGCTTCTTCCATGGATATCTGGGTATCGTTGTTTGCCGGACTTGCCATATCGAAGCAGAAGAAATAAAAAGAGTATCCCAGCTATGAGTCCCAAGATGAGAGGTAGTCCGCCGAACACAGATTGTACGAAATTTGGAAAAATTCCGAGGACCGCTTTAAAAGGTGCTAACAGTCCCGAAAAAATTGTCTTAAATACATGTGCGATTCCGCTGGTATCAGACATGTTTAAGATTTGGCTCAAGATTTCTACAAAATGCGTAGGACAATTTGTTGATAATAGGGCATGTATCTCTGCCGAAGTTCTTGCGAACTGCAGATCATACATTTCTCTAGACGAGGTCAGTGGCACAGTTTTTTGTAAAAGAATGGCTTTCATTCTGCTTAAAGTATCAATCCGTATAGAAGAGATATTCAGTGAAGGCCATAACGCCGTCCCTCTGTCTGACTTGCTCCTCGGATACAATACGTGCGTACAACAAGTAACCCTGGTGGATACACTAACGAGATAAAGTTTTCCTGGCAACATGCCACAGCAGCTGTGATCATTCAGAAAAACCTAGCTGTCATTGGATAGCTGTCTGAAAATTGGTTCTTTTACTGTGGAGGGAGTTCCGTGCAGGTGTCATGAGAGGTTATTTGCAGAACCATCGCAGGCTCTATGTAAATTAATACCTTGGCACAAAAGTGTACCACTTAGTGAATTTTTACAATTATTACCACTAAGGAATACTTCCAACATTTGTGTGTGTAAGGTAAAGTCCAGGTAGACTTAATGTATTCTTTACCCAACCTTTCATACAGGCCCGCTGGTATATGCTGTAGACAATACTGAAATTGGAAAATCGTCACCGGTATTGTTATGGTGCCATGAATTATCCATTCAGTGACAGGTTTCTCAGAAACTGTCAATTGGCAATCTTTCCAGTTTTTCAATGTTCAGCAACGTATAGTCTGCTCCTTTTTGTGCCAAAGAGATTTGTTTATCTGTAAGGTTAAATACAGAAAACAATGACGTTGTGTTGATTAGACGCCAAGGCATGTAGCCTGAACGCAGAGTTTGCAACGTTCAGCTTAACTGCATAATAGAACGTAATTGGGACCTGCCATGTTATAGCATTAGCAAGTCCTGCTCTATTATGTCAATGGCAGAAGATACAATGTTGTCCAAAGAATAAATTCTGGAGGACAGAGTCGTTAAACCATTGTCCACTACAGAGAGACTTTTCTCTAAATTAATACTATCAATTTCTCGTATCTTTTCTGCAGTTTCTATTTGCGTTACTTTCCAAGCTTCGTTATACCCAGCGTTTATACCGGCATATATGAAATGTTTTTGATGTGGTTTGCAAGGTCCCAGTAAGAAATCTTGCAAATCATTGCCTTCTTTAGGTAAAGATAAGTGTTGTTTAATCTCCGAGAGTGTAGATGCCTTTAGCCATTCAAGGCATAGCTTCCCTACACTATAAGTAGTTACTATCCCTGGATGTTGTCTCTGGGAGTACCTCGGATCTGGCCTGTTCATTTTGAAACCCTGTGTTTTGTTCAGGAATCTATCTCGACAGTTATTAGTGTCTGTGGGCCAAATTAACCATTTTTTGCAGTTAGGATCTGTACTGTTTTGTTTTAAAATGTGGGATACATCTAAGTCCTTATCAGTATTGTTATTACTGTCAGGTATGGGATTCGGTATAGACGGTTTGTTTAAATCTGTTATCTTACAATGCCAAGACAAGATGTTTGTTGAACAGTGTCATTTAAGAACATTATTTCTTCTGGTATTATGCAGGCTCTGAATAATGCTTCTAAACCTTGCACCTGCCAGTCTTTTGTACCCCAGACGGTTTTCGTCTCAATGTTGTCATTCCAAAAGTCAAAACCCAATGTAGACATTTGAGCATAAAAGTTTGCAGAATAAATTTGTTTAGTGTTGGTCAACAATGTTTTCATTGCCTTCTTAATTTCATTTCTAAAACAAAACGTTTCTGGATTGGTAACATTATACCCTGAGAAGTATTGAAATTTCACATAAAATGTTTTCGAGCTGCCTTTTGCTGGCATTGGACAATGTCCACATTGATTGTAAGTAAAAACATTTCTAGGGTTAGCAGATTTATGCAAATAATGATGACCATAGTGATTAAAACAATACATTTGTTCATAATCTGATGAACCTTGTAAGTATTCATGTTCTGTGAATTTTGTTGACATTTCTAAATCAGACATCATGTTATTAACAGCTTCAAAGTCCCAATCATCACCGAATGTGCTGTGTGATGCAAAGTCACTTAAAGAAACCTTAAATTGGTGTGCAATCTTCAGCAGTTCCACCGGGCCATAAATGTCATACTCAGTAGTGTCCCATGCTATACCACCAGATATAGGTACGGCTGTGATTTTCACAGATGACAGGTCTCTTTTTTCACTATGAAATGATTTGTGAGGTGTCAGGACCAAGTTGATTTTCTGACTTGCTGTCTCCATAGAAATATATTTTCCATCTATCATCCTTCCCAAGCTTAACACAAGTATGAGCCAGAGCAGGAGAAAAAATGCCCTTAACCCAATTCAAAATTCAACCCACGGTGAAACCAGATATGTTTTTCCAAGTTGATGGAAGAGTTCTGTTAACTTTTCTTTGTATGTTTTTATTTTTCCTGGCGTTTCTTCAATTTCACTGAGATCTTCTGAAAAGGTATCAAAGTTTATGAAATAACCAGAAGCAGTTCTGTCAATTGTTGGGATAGTTTCAGGATTATTCAAAGTCACTGGAGCCTTTTCTCTTTTTACCATATCTATGTAGTCAGATGTCACATCATTGTAGATAGGTGTGTCTTGACAAACTGTTATTTGGGTACCCAGAGGCATAAGTTCCATCGCTTTGTTGCATAGTCCTTCTTTTCTTACTGTAGGTTTATCAAATGTGATAAGTCTTTCAGTTTGAACCTCTTGGATTATAGCAAGATTTGGATGCCTGCTACTTTTCGGGAGTCCACTGGGCCTACTACTTATTATTGGCCACATGATTGTGGTTTGACCAGGTCGATTGACACAACTCTGTTCTCCCTTTTACCAGCAAGGGGCAGTAGTACTACTGATCTTGTTCAGTGTATTGCCAAGACAGGTATGGCTTTTCTGTACGACGGCCCAAATTCCTTCTTTACCGCAATTTTCTCTCTGACTAGATCCCCAATCTTTGGAATCCAGACAGGTCTTGCTGGGACAGGTGGTTTTCCTTCAGTGGTCATCTGTTTCTGTATTGTATTACTCAGACTTCTTCTTGTTTCATTTAAGTCCTGTAAAACAGCCAAACGATCTTTGATATTAAAGGGTTTTTGTTCTACCACTGAAGACTGACTATCGAGGTCCCCGATAATCATTCTATTACCAAACATTAGTTCATACGGAGTGACTCCACCCAGAGAATTTCTTGGCAGATTATTAAGACTACGTTAGACACTTATTAGATGTTTGACCCACCCGTCACCCGAACCTATTACCTTGGCTGTTATGGATTGCTTTACGTCACGTTTTTTTCTTTCCACTACCGCATTACCTTCGGGATGGAAGGGACTAGAATACCGCAATGCAACGCCCAAGCTGACCATGGCCTCCTTGTAAGCCCTAGAGCTAAACGCAGGACCCTGGTCAGAATGTAGCGTGCCAATTGCGCATGTGCCGATAAAGACTCGCAAATCCTTTATAACAGTTCTGGCGTCAGCCGAGCTCCGGGCCCACATCCAAATAAATCTTGTCCTAGTAGTTGTGGGATTGCATTCGTCTATTGTGACTTTTGCGTATAGATAGTCTAATGCTGTCTAACAACGGTATCTGAACTGGGCTGGCTACTCTGTAGTCAGGTGACTGGTGGTCATCAAGGCTATGATAACTATAACAAGTATCACAGTTTATTCCAAATTCGTAAGCTTGGACGCTCATTCCTGGCCACCAGTACATCTCTTCTAATTCTTTTAAAGATTCCAAGATCCCATGGTGTCTCAGACCCTCTCCCATATGTGCTTCTTGAACCAAGTAAGCTCTCTGCTTCCTGTTTGGAATCACTCTTTCCCCCACTCCAGGGATGCGAGCAAAAGGAACGGAGTTTGCATCAATTATGTATGTATACGTGAGTGGATTGTTCAGAGGAAACGCTGCATGATTGCCTTCCATTGAGGCTTTTACTGCTAATAGCGTTTCACCATCGTTGCTCTTGTCGAGCGTTGTATTGTAGCTACAGAAGCCGTTTGTACTGCTGCCTTCGCTGCTTCGTCAGCCAATGAATTCCCTGCAACGTGAACGCCATCACGCTGATGACTCAGTGTATGAATCACGTGAGTCTTTTGTAGTTCTTTCTGTAAAAGAACTACTTGTTCCCAAAGCGTTTTATGCTTAATTGTGCCTCCTTTTGCGTCTTTGAAACCGTTTTGAACCCAGTTCTGCAGAGACTCATTGTAAGATTGTACGCAGTAATACGAATCGCACATTAGCAGTGTGGGGAATTCGGAATCGGTATTCTCAAGCACCATCTTGAAAGCCTGTAGTTCAGCTCACTGAGCGGTACAGTCCCCGAGTGATTGAGTTTAAGTGACCATAGGTCTGAATTTGCCTTTGCGCCAGCGACCTTTAACAATCATGCACGCAGCACTATAGGCTTGTTTACCCCCAATAGCGGGCTGTGCTGATCCGTCTGTATAGAATATACATCCGTAATGTTCCAGAGGCAGAATTTCAATTGGCAGAGGACATTCATATTCGTATTGGAGAAATTCTTGTGTCTTTAAATTAGTGTCAAAATGGTATTCAACGTCTGTTGCAGCAAGAGAGTTAACCCATTGAATCCATCTTGGATGTAAAGCTTTCGCATTGGGAATGCTAGCTCTTGTCACTGTCTCTAAGGCAGGTACAGGTCTAACGATCATTAAACGTTTACCCTGTGCGAGAGCTCTCTCTTTTGCTACTGCAGTTTGAACCGCTGTCAGAATTTTTTCTGTTGATGAGAATTTCATTTCAGCTTGTGTGTACAAGTGTGATTTGCAAGCGATTGGTACCTTTTTACCTTCATTAAAGGTCAGGTATGTGAATCCGCATTTCCCTGGGATGACATGGATCACTAGATTGCGAACGTTTTCACGTGCTTGTAACTGTTTTTTAGCTATCATGTCTGTTTGAACTGAATGCAGAATTTCTGTGTGTGCTTGAGTCCAATTAGTTGGTTTGAAATCAGGTTTGATTAGTTCGTAGAGAGGTTTAACCCATTCTGCGTAATTTAGAACATACGTTCTACCGAAATTCAGGAAACCTAGAATTGACTGTAAGTTGTTCAGTGTTTTTGGAGGTTGAAGCAGCGCACACTTCTCAAGAAAGTTTGCTGCCAGGCTTTGGCCTTCACTTGATAACTCGTACCCTAAAAATAGGACATTGAGTTGCGCAATTTGTGATTTCTTAAAATTGAATATATACCCTTCAGAAGCAAACCCAAGTATTATGGTGTTTACTCTTTTCATGTGTACATCCAAGTCGCCATCTGTAAGATAGATGTCATCGACATAAGATAATGCCTCATCGTCGTACATTTGTAGTAACTCTGTTACTCTGGCTGAAAATAACCCTGGACTATTCTTGAAACCCTGGTGGAGACTGCAAAATTGTCGCTGTGTCCCCAAGATTGAGAAAGCGGTCAGGTGTCTGCTTTATGGTACAATGTTTTGACAGAAAAACCCATTTGAAATGTCCATTGTGGTTGTATATTTTTTGCACACGATGTTATTCATCAGTGCAGCACTATGTGCATTTTGTACTGCGAATGTTTTACAACAGGAGTTTAGGTGTCTGTAATCCAAAACTAGACGATATGAATTGTCTGCTTTGGAGACAGGAAACAAAGGATTGTTCATAGATGAGGTGCATGTTTCAATCACCCCTTGATATTCAAGTTGATTTAAAATCTCCCTGACTTGTTTTTTTAGCTTCCTGTTTAACAGGGTGCTGCCTCTGAGCAGTAGGATGGTTTTTTAACTGTATTTTGTGGTGAAAAGAGTCCTCATCCCATCCTACGTGATTTTTATATTATGCTGGAGCTTGAGCTACAGCCTATTTCCTTGCATATGTATAATTTTTATGAATTGCATTTGCATTTCTTGGGCCCTCACTCTGGAATACTATGCCATACGCATTGCGCTCTGAGGTGAGCTATACGAAAGCCTTAAAAACCTGGCTATTTAACATCTGAAAATGCTTTGTCTCGCCATCCACCACTGATTCTTTAGCGCCGGAAACCCTTGGTTGGGTAGCTGTTGCGCTTTACAAGTTAAATAATTAAATTAAATAAACGAATTGGAATTTGATTTGAGAAGGCTGGCATAATCTTTTCTTCGCCGTGCGGGCACTCCCTAACAACAACAGGTGGCCAGTCTTTTTCAGCTAGAAGTATGTCATAACCCTTGGAAAACTTGTCCCAAAAGAGAGCTTTTATTTTTCTAGTTATGTCCCCCTCCATCTGGAGTGTTATTTCATTTTTTTTTTTCTCCTCATCTCACCGTGTCAAGTCTTTGTGGAACATTTACAGCCGTACTCTCTCACTGTGGGCCACCATGCTGACCACGCTTTACTTGGGTCACCAGACCTCCTCCCCCTTAGTATCGGGGACATGGTGTAATCATTGGAGTGTCCGGATCATTCTTAAGTTTCTTCCCCACCTCATTAGAGGGTGCCAGATGTTAGACGGCTTCTCCTCTGCCTTTTCGTATTCCAGCCGGGCCATACTGAATGATGATTTTAACCAGTCCTCACTGCTCAGGGGAAGGTGGACTTTCCATCTCCTACATATTTCCCTCCTTGCCAACAATATCAAATATAGAAGTAGCCCTTTTTCCTGACATGTAGCTAGCTGGTAGAAGAATTCATCATCCCCAAACATAACTAGTGAGGAGTTTACTTTAATTGTCGTGCTGAAAAGTCCCGACAGTGCCTGTCCTATCTCCTTCCAGTATGGATCCAGTTCTTTGCAATCAATAAACATGTGGATATCATTAGCCATCAGTTCCTGACATCTTGGGCATTTCGGTGGGGGTATAGGGGCAAATTTCCCGATTTTATAGGGGGTGTAATAAAGCTCATTAATCACGAAAAAGTGGTTCTTCTTCAGACAGGCAGGCTTTATATATTTAAATAAGATCTTCAAAGATGGTTCAAGCAGCCCTCTGCCTGCAATGCCAATACAGTGTTGTTCCAAATCCCCTCTGCCGTTGTTATCCCCATATCTTCTCCCTCTACTAAATGTTGGTACCATACTGAGATTTCTTTTGCTATGGGTGTGGGGGATTGGCTAAGCCTTTCTACTACCTCGTTACTCCCCATCTCCTCCCGTCCGCTGTATGCAAGGACACCAATTGGAGATATTTGAACCTTGATAGGTCTGTTCCTACCTTTGCCCTCAAATACTCCCATGGGTGTATCCCCTCCTCATCCATTAACTCATTCCACTTCAAAATTCCGGCTCTTTTTATGGGTATTGCCAGGGCATCTTTTAGACAGTCGGGGGTACCAGGCGAGTCCCAGATTGGAGGTGAAGCTGAAAAGTATCCAATCCCACTGCCTACCCTTACCCTGTACCATACCTCCAAAGCTGTTTTTAATATCTTCAGACAAACCCTTTTTGAAGTATCTTGGAGAGCCAAACTTATACAAAAATTCATCGTTCCTCCCTTCTACTCTCACCATTTCTTGCAACAGTTTGCCCCAGGATGAATCATCAGGTCTGGTGAGAAGCATGCGGAGGCTCTTAAACTGAAAAGTCACGGCAGAGAGGCTAATATCCGTGAGGGCTAGCCCACCCTTTAACAATCTTCTTCTAAGTTTTTTCCAGGTTAGTCGTACCCCTTTGTTTCCCCACACGAAACTCCCAATTTTACTCTGTATTTTTTTCACATCTTTCTTGGGGAATAGTAACGGTATAGTTGAAAATAAATATGAAAGCTTGGGGAGAATAACCATTTTGACTAGATTCACTTTCCCAAAGATTGTTAGTGGGAGGTTCCTCCATCTACTAAACAGACGGTCTATTTCTTTAGTGGTTCTATCCAGATTTATCTTGGGAATCCGATCCAGTTCCCTCACGATGTATATCCCCAGGTATCTAAACTCCACACTCTCCACTCCTAACCAATGATCTATGTTCCAACACATGACCTCGGTCTTCGATCTATTCGCCTTATAGCCAGACAGTGCACCGAACTCTGCTGTCAATTCCCCAATGCGAGGGATAGCTGTCACTGGGTCTCTTGTGTATAGGACTAGATCATCCGCATAGAGGGCCAACTTAGAGCTATACTGCCCAGACTGAAAAGGTGTTATAATAGTATCGAGCCTAATAGCCTGAGCCAAAGGCTCAATATATAAATTGAACAGTAACGGGGAGATTGGACACCCCTGTCTGGTTCCCTGCTGGATGTTAAATACTGATGTTAATGTTCCATTTAAAAGGATCCTAGCAGAGGCACCCCTATAACAGCTCTTAAGCGTATATATAAATAGTGGCCCAAACCCCATTACTTGTAGAACTTCCAAAGGTATTTCCAACAGACTTTGTCAAACGCCTTGGCTGCGTCGAGGGCTACCACTGCCAAGGGTTCTGATTTTCCCACTGCAAGGTTGATGTTTCCCAGCAGGAGGTGTGTTTGATCTTCAATGTGTCTACCAGCCACAAAGCCCTTCTGATCTTCATGAATCAATTTAGGTGTTAATTTGGCCAATCTCCCTGCCAAAATGCCCATAAAGATTCTATAATCTGCATTTAGCAAGGAGATTGGTCTATATGAGTCCGCTCTTTGGGGATCCTTCCCAGGCTTCAAAATCAGGACTAGTATGTGTGTGAGGGTCCACTGCATGGGCAATGGATATTCTCTGAATACCTATTAATCTTGATTTGTTTATTAGTCTTATCTTGTCCTGTCACCCATTTTCTCGAACTCACCAATGCCCCCTGTACTGGATATTGTCATTTCAATAAGATATCACGGCCCTACCTTTCCAATGTATTTACAATTTGAAAATTGTTGTTTTTAAAAAAAAGAAAGATGATGAGGACAACCAATAAGTGTCTCTTATACCTGTGAATTTTCATTATAATTACTTGTGAAATTTTCTCTGTGACTAGGAATGTGACGATTAGCACTGAATACAGCATGAGAGATGGCTATTTGAAATGGGGGCAAACAATATACTAAAAGATGTGTTTTTTCTACAGAGTGCCTGGATATCTGAAGTTTTAATTTTACTGTTCAGCACAACCCCTCCTTCCTTTTCTTTGCCCTGACGAAGGTGCGCCCTATCTTGGGGCCTGGCACCGAAACGCGCGTCGGCGTTGAAACCATCACCCCTGAACATCTCTCCATCTATCTCTGGCCTATGGCTGAGATAAAGATTCAGGATGATCTCAGAGCAAACTGTCTTTAATCGTATCTGAGTAGAATGAATGAATGAGTTTTGTTTGAGCATGATTGGGTGCGATGTTTGAAATTGTCTAAGTTTGAATGCTGGAAGGGATGATGGGTTGTGTATATATATGTTTTTATCTTACTAATATGAAAACTGTCTAAAAAATGACTTTGTATAAATGTGCTATATATAGAGATCTATGAAATAAATAAGAATAAAATGAATTTTTTCTATCAAATTGCCTCTGTCCAAACTGTATCTGACCTTGACTTATTGGTGAGTGATTAAATGGGTGACTAGTGAAATTTCCGGACTCGAACTGAGCCGATATTTGATCCTACATGGGCAGATCTACCTTCTCTTTTATGTAATTCAAAATCAGGACTATTATAGCTTCCTTCCATGAGTTTGGAACCCTGCCTGTAAGTGAATAGATTGAGTTAAAAATTATTTCTAATATTGGGCATAGATCGTCTGTTAGATATTTATAAATCTCACTGGGTAATGCATCCGTACCAGCAACTTTTTTGTTTTTTAATTTCGTAATCTGTGCTGATATTTCTTCTACAGTTATGGGGGTGTCCAAACTATTTCTTCCCTCCTCAGGCAATTTTGGCAGATTCTTATTACTCAGCCAAGTACGTATGGCTTCGATGGGCGGATTCACCTCTTCTTTATACAGATCTGAAAATAGATAAAGGAGGCAGCTTTGCATATCCTCAATATTCCTTGATGTATCCCCATTATTAATAATTATTAACTCCTTGATGTCATTCCTGACACGGTCAGTTCTAGATTTCCATGCTAGTAGTGCTCCTGCCTTTTCCCCATATTCAAAATTGTCCATCCTACTTACATCCCACTGGGTTTTACACTTTGCATCTAGACGCCCTCTATACAATTGCTTAGCTAATTCTAGATCCATTTCGATCTGGGGAAGTTTTTCCTGCTCGCTACTGTGCACATTAATCCTATTTTGCTCCAGCTGACCTATTCTGTTCTCAATTTCCTTTAATTCCCTCACTTCCAATCTGTTCTTAGCTCAAACTAATGCATGGAGCTTCCCTCTGAGCCCTGCCTTATAAGAATCCCAAACGTTATCTGGAGTGGTAGACCCCTTATTATATGTAAAAAATTCCGAGGTAAATGCCCAGATCGATGGTATAGTCTCTGGGCTAGACAGAATAGCCCTCTTTAAGGTCCATCTAGACTGCGTCTGTGTTATGCTTTACACAAACACTAACTGTATGGGAGCATGATCTGATAAAAGGCTAGGCTTCACTTCTACCTACTTAATGTCATTAATTGAATGCCTAGAGGCATGTTTAGACTTCTTACTATAAAATGTATGTCCCTGTAGTGAACCCTGCTTAGCTCTCCATACATCCTCCAAATCGAGATCATGAATCATATTCCGTAGTGCACGCCGTATCTTTGGTGCCCCTACGTAGTTACTCAAGTTTGACCTATCTTTGATGGGGTCTAGTAATACATTAAAATCCCCTCCCAAGATATAAGGTTGTGCCTCTAACATCAATATGGATTGTAGTTTCAAGAGGTAAGATGGATCGTTCACATTGGGGCCGTAAAAAGAAGCACATACAACCTCGATGTTATTCAATAACATTTTAACAACTATCCATCTTCCAGAGGAGTCTGTTTGTACCCCCCTGATTGTTGCGGAGGTGCCATGTTTCACTAGTATGGCCACTCCTCTATTATGTGTTGTCTACCGTGAGACCTCAAAGTCCTTTATCCATTTGACCTTAGAGAATATAGATCGACTTTCAACTACACTTAAGTGGGTCTTCTGTAATAGACAAATCTGAGCGCTCGATATTTCCAAATGTTTGAGAATAAGTCTCTGTCTACGAGGACACCGCATTCCATTTACATTCCAGGTGGTAAAAGTGGTTTGTTTACTCCCTGTACTTTGTTCTCCCGTCATTCTTTCTATTCCCTAACAGGCTTAATTCCTTAACTCTAGTTAGATGAGTATTTTTTTAAATTTTTCCCTATGCTCCCCCCCCCAGTGCTCCCCCTGTCCCCCACCCCACACAAACTCCCCTGTGCCCTACCCCCCATGAGGAACCCTCCCTTCGAATAGGCTAAGCCTATTTGGCTAGGCTCCCTCTCCTGGATGCAGTTTTATTTTCAATTAGTTTTATAGTACTCTGTCATTAGCCGGTCTTTATGTTACGGTCTTACCGCATATCACCAATCGGGCATACTGAGTCCCATATAGAAATATAGAAGGGAAAAGACCTGACTACAAGTAGAGAAAGAATAATACAAAGAGGCCAGGGAAAAGAGAACTTCTATCCTCTACCCTCTACCTATACACCTTTTCTCCACCTACTCACTGCCTTTTGAGCCTTTGTTCTTTCCTGATTCTCAGAATTAAATCGTCAGCATCTTGCCCTGTTTTTACCAAGTGCATGTGGTTATTCCACATCACCCTTAAGTGTGCAGGGAACTTTAGTTGTGCCTTAACCCCCAAGCCATTCAATTCATCCAGTCTTTTCCCAAGCTCCCACTGTCTGGTGGCTGTCACATGAGAGATATCAGACCTTATTTAAAAATTGAAGGGGTTAGAGCTGTTGAATGCAATTGTTTTTTCTTTCAATGCTGACGAGATAATCTGCTCCTTTACGGTATAAGTCAAGAAGTTTACCAAGATTTTCCTTGGCTTTTGCCTAGCAGGATTTCTTCGAAAGGGGTCTCGATGCACCCTCTGGATCTCCTGTGTTAAGTCCACCGTCTCATCTCCCTCCAAAACAGTCCCTTTAATCAGCGATATCACAAAGCCCTTCAAATCGGCTCCTTCCATTGCCTCTGGCACATTAAGCATTTTTAAATTGTTCCGTCGAGAATGATTCTCTAACCTCTCAATGTCCTCTTTTAGTTCTCGGTTTTGTACACTCAACTTTGCAACTACTTCATCTGTAGAGTGAACCGAATCCCTTATAAGTAGTAGTTGTTTCTCCAGTATTTCTGTCCTTAATGTAACATCATCAAGTCTTTTAGCTAGAGCTTCGCACGAGGCCTGAATGGCTGCCTGATTGACTTCAGAGGTTGAAAAACGGCTAGCCAACTCAGATTGATTGTTCTCTGAGACTGTAAACCTATTTGATATTTCCTCCTTCATGGTCAGAAGAATATCTGCCAGCGTTGAAGAAGTCACGTCTGCTTTAGTGGCAACTAACTTACTGGTACAAATCTGCGCTAGATTCCCCTGCAGCACAGGCATTTCAGACTTTTTGGAGGGCTGGTGACTGGGATGAAGTATTCCCCACTCTTCCGTGTTACCATCTATCAGCACAGAATACTTGTTAGAGAGAGTCACACCTGGATGTATGGACAGATTGATTAAGTTGATTGTCTCAGTCCCGCCTGCATTCCCTTGAATGAGTTCATCCGCCCGATCTATCACAACCGCTTTGGCTGTCTCATTGTTTATGGAGATTTCCGCAGAGGCTTTTGCGGGTTTCCTCTTGGGCTCACCCGCCCCCCTTAACTGGGGAAAGTTTCTTTTGCTCTGTCCCTATTTCCTGCTTTGTAGCGTTCTTTTGGGGGGTTGAGGCCAATAGTGGCGGGGATGTCTGTGTTTTCGAGGGCTTTAGTCGTTTAGATGTTGTCTGAGAAGTACTAGTAGCCATTACTTTATAATAAGTTTTCAGTGAAGGGGTGACCTTGGTATATAGTGGGACGCCTTTCTTAGTTCTAGTCTTCCTTTTAGGTGTTCTTGTTCTTGCCGCAGCTTCCTCTAGACTTTTATCCAGGCTATCAATTTTGCCCCTACCTTGCCTACCTTGCCTATTGCTCGACTTTACAGTGGAGATAGGCGGGGACACTCGCGTGGGGTATCCTGAATTTTCTTGCAAGGGGTCTCGTGTTAACCTTGCCCTCAGTGATTACCTGTTACCTCTTACAGCACAGTTTTGTGCCAGGGCAACGCCTCCCTTCTGCCCCACAGTTTCCACTGCGTATTCCACTACCTCAGGTTTTACTTGATCATACACCCCCCACTCATTGGCCCCCTCAGAGCATACAATTGCATCATCCATCCATTCCCCTTTCTGCAATAATGCAGTGACAACAAACTTATCCGATGCTTTCATTTTAGACAGCTCCAACAGTTTAAATAGCCCAGCTCGATCAGCCCGATCAGCCCCCCCCCCGAAAGATGCCTTTGAATGTGCCTCCGGGGATGCCTCTGCACAGCAGTTACTTGCGCTTGATCTGCAGATTTTGCTTGTACTTGTAAGCTTAGCGCTGTACTCACCCCGATAGCGCTAATCGGAATACTTGTATCAGCTGCGCTAAATGTGCCCCCCTTGCTACTGCCACCTTTTCCTTTGTGGGATGCTTCTCCTCTGACCAGAACGGCGTCTCCTCCTTTCCGCGGTGCCTGGAGCACTCCAAGCGCCCCAAACAAGCTGCGAGCAGAATCGCGTCTCCTTCGCGCTAGAGCTGCCTCCTCCCACCGCGTACGACGGGTCTTCCCGCTGACGCCTCCACTGATACTGCTATAGCCTCTGCCTCCAAGCCGTGAAGCTTCCTCCGCATCCCTCGCCGGGTTTCGCTGTTCTGTTCCTGCGCCCATTCAATTTACCTCGATCGTCTCTTTACACGCTTAGGAATGTCCAAAAAAGGTAAGCCGCTTCCACTACACTAAATCCAGAGCATCGATCACGCCTGCATCCGAGGAGCCGAGCCGAGCCGCGACCGCTTAGCTGACGGCCGCCATGTTCCTCCTCCGGAGTGTTATTTCATATAACTTGTGGGGTATACTAACCCTGGTGTCGGCAGTTTCAACTTGAATGTATTCATTCAAGTCCACTGTCTACAGATGATCCATCAGGATCTTGCGAGCCATGGTCACTTCTGCTGCGCTGTCTCTCATTGTCTGAGCCCATTCCCCGTTCTTGAGTTGTGTCCTTAGAATCCTCGGCATGTTTAATTTTTATGCTTGCTACCTTCTTCTTTGAAAATTGAGCTTTTTTACTTTGGTGAACGGGTTCTTTGTCTTTGGACTTCACGCGTTCTTCTTTGTGTTCTGATCGTCCTCTTCTTTCTGATTTCTGCGAAGAAGTCTGAAAATATTGAGGGGGACGTGTGTCATTATCTTGATATCTATCTGGTTTTCTTAAAGTATCCCTATTTCTAAGGTTATATCTTTTTTCAGAGTGCTCCTGTTGGGGAGATCTTCCTCTCCGTTCAGGAGATCTAACTCTCCGTTGGGGAGACCTTCCTCTGGACTGAGAACGCTTCTCTCTAGGAAGTGTCTGTTTATTATTTTCCCACTTCTTTTTAGGAGTAGTGAGATTGTTTTTAGTAAAAACTTTTTCAGGATTTTCCGTTAATTGTGGTTTTAGTGGTTTCCCACTCAAACTATCTCTACCTAATTCTTCATAGGATTTTTCAAACATTCTGGCAAGCTCATATGGTTGCTCAGTAATGTCTGTTTCTTTTAATTTCTGGTGGATTGCCACTGATGCTGCTTCACCTCTAATGTTGGCTAGTAGTATAGCCGATACCTGTTTGAAATCTTTCAGTAATTTCATACCAAGATTTAAAGCTGGTCCTGGACCGTATTCATTTTGAATCTGCCTTAAGACATCTGGTATCACCGCCATGGACGGAACACCATGTGTTTTTGTGTAGATTGAAGCAAAGACTGTGCCCCAAGTGTCACATTCCTCTACGTGTGGTGCAATCCCCATAGGTAAACAGATTGTCAGAATCCTGAGTTTTTAGTGAAGTGTACTATCAGGAAATACTGCCTCTATTTGAGTAATTTTTTGTGCTAACCAAAACAGAATTTGTTTCCTTCTGGCAGGCAACTTTCCAATGACTGATTGTATAGTCTGTGGTGTTATTTTATTTGTGTTCCCCAGGTGAGGGGTGTGCTGTGGAATTTTTACAGCTGTTTGGACTGTTAATGTCCGCATGACATATTGGACCAATTGTCTATGTACTTTAATTAGCTGTTTTAGCTGTGATAACAATCCTACATCTGACATCCTTTCAATGTCTGGATGTGGTGTATAGCTGGCTAGTACCGGCCATGTAGCTCCAGGTATACCTAGTGGACGAGCCTGGTAATGTGATTTTCATGTTTTAGGGCGCCTTTAAACCAGAGCTGATGCTCTTGGCAAGTGAATGGAATTTCAATGTCCTCGAAAGGAACGTATTCCGTTGGAGGTTCCTCTGCCTTGTAGTAGTGGAACTCTTGTGTTCCCGCATTTGCTGCTGGAAACTGAATCCATGAATAGAATACCTCTGTCTGCCGATATTCATGTGCCTCTATGACAAAGATTACTCTGCCTCCTCTTGCTGATACTCCATTATTTATCAGTTTGTAAGTTATACTTTTTCTTACATTTACCGAGATAAGTATAGCATCCCTGTCATTTTCTAGTATTTCAGCGTCATCTAAGATCGCTTGAGCTGCTGCTGCAGCTAATTCTTCATCACTATTCATTATTTGACTGAAGAGTTTTGCAGAACAAGTTTCAAGGAAACAAAGATTAGGTGCTCAATATTTTGGAACACTGTATCCTTCAACGTTGAACAAACCAAAACTAATACATAGGATTTTTCGTCCTACTCAGTTTTGGCGGATATTATCCTTTCACCCACTCCAGACGTCTTTTGGAGTTTTTACGGGAGAAAGGGGTCTGTGTGAAAAGCACGACTGAGCTACTCTAGTATCTAGCGTTAAATTATCGCCTTACCAAACGTTGGGCGCTATGTAGTGTAGTTCCTATATTACCAATAGGCTCTGCGCATTGGAATAATATATACTGTAGTTTAGACGTAGGACTAAGGTCTACTAGGTCTCTACCGAATATATTAGACTTAATTATGTGTGTGCCAGCTAGCTCAGAGGTCAATAGAAACTTTCTCAAAGTACAAGAAGGGATTAGTTTCTGACAACCATATAACATTACAACTTTGTTTCCCAAGAATAAGAAATCAATCTTCAGAGTCGTGGAAACAATAGATAACTATTTTACTCAGTCAATCGTGTATACTTAGTTTCACCAGAGTTGCTGAGAAATTAGAGAGACGGGCGTTTTCAATAAAAGGTATTTATTGAACATTCTTCTATCTCAAGCATGAGAAATATACTGCTACAATAGTAATGCTGGTTATAAAGTACAAGGCATATAATACAAACAGTATTATAAAGTAGTACTGTAAAAGCATGATATAGTTTCTAAACCATAAGTTGCTTAAAATAGATAAAATGCATAAAATACATACAATGATAAAAGAGATGGCTAGAAGTACTCATCTGATGCTTCTAAAATACGCCTACCCCGATGTACCTGACCTAAGCCTAGCACAAGGGAAGAAATACGTTTAGGAGTAGTTTTAAGTTTAGCATTCTTTGCCTAGAATCTTCCAAGAGTCTAATCAAGAATTCTCTAAGGGTCTAATTAGCTCCGTACCTTGGTTTAGAATGAAGGAGGTCTTGTATCTCTCTTTAAGGACTCGATCTACCAGATACCCGCAAGGGTAAGCTGGAAACACTGGAGCTGGATTTTTCGGCAAGAGAAGAAACAGTGTCTCTCAGTGCGTCTGCTGGAGGGTCGGCTTCCTTCGGCACTTGCTGCTGCAGGGCATCAGGCAAGTAGTTAGTCGATCTGCTCCAAGAACCACCGTGTGTTAGTTTGGGAAAATGTAGGCATATTTATACTATGCAGGTGCGGAGTTTGACGCATGATTGGACTTAATAACGTCACTCAAAGGTTCAATTCCTAGAAAACTCCAGGATTCCTTGGATAACTTAATATTCAAGCGGGGGAAGATCCTAGCTGCTGAAGGCGGGTTTCTCCAAGAAATCGTTGTGAATTCTCGGAACTTAGTGGAAGTAGCCTTGCCGTATTTGGGCTGTAAGGCTCAGGCCAAATATGGTAATGATTTCTATGCCTATATAAGGATAGGGTAAAGTATACCTATATAAGGGCATGAATCGGGAAAAGTTACACTAGGGTCCTAGATTCGTTTACAACTTCCACTCCATGATCTTAACTTCAATAAGACTAGACCTATTAGCACTGAGCAATTCTAAACTAAGTGTTCACAATCCCACCCAAAATACAAATTTGCATTGGAAAAGGCTTGTTTATATGAAAAAATCAAAGTGAAAGTACATTGTATGAGTTAATAAGAAAGCATTATTATTAATTATTAACTCCTTGATGTCATTCCTGACACGGTCAGTTCTAGATTTCCATGCTAGTAGTGCTCCTGCCTTTTCCCCATATTCAAAATTGTCCATCCTACTTACATCCCACTGGGTTTTACACTTTGCATCTAGACGCCCTCTATACAATTGCTTAGCTAATTCTAGATCCATTTCGATCTGGGGAAGTTTTTCCTGCTCGCTACTGTGCACATTAATCCTATTTTGCTCCAGCTGACCTATTCTGTTCTCAATTTCCTTTAATTCCCTCACTTCCAATCTGTTCTTAGCTCAAACTAATGCATGGAGCTTCCCTCTGAGCCCTGCCTTATAAGAATCCCAAACGTTATCTGGAGTGGTAGACCCCTTATTATATGTAAAAAATTCCGAGGTAAATGCCCAGATCGATGGTATAGTCTCTGGGCTAGACAGAATAGCCCTCTTTAAGGTCCATCTAGACTGCGTCTGTGTTATGCTTTACACAAACACTAACTGTATGGGAGCATGATCTGATAAAAGGCTAGGCTTCACTTCTACCTACTTAATGTCATTAATTGAATGCCTAGAGGCATGTTTAGACTTCTTACTATAAAATGTATGTCCCTGTAGTGAACCCTGCTTAGCTCTCCATACATCCTCCAAATCGAGATCATGAATCATATTCCGTAGTGCACGCCGTATCTTTGGTGCCCCTACGTAGTTACTCAAGTTTGACCTATCTTTGATGGGGTCTAGTAATACATTAAAATCCCCTCCCAAGATATAAGGTTGTGCCTCTAACATCAATATGGATTGTAGTTTCAAGAGGTAAGATGGATCGTTCACATTGGGGCCGTAAAAAGAAGCACATACAACCTCGATGTTATTCAATAACATTTTAACAACTATCCATCTTCCAGAGGAGTCTGTTTGTACCCCCCTGATTGTTGCGGAGGTGCCATGTTTCACTAGTATGGCCACTCCTCTATTATGTGTTGTCTACCGTGAGACCTCAAAGTCCTTTATCCATTTGACCTTAGAGAATATAGATCGACTTTCAACTACACTTAAGTGGGTCTTCTGTAATAGACAAATCTGAGCGCTCGATATTTCCAAATGTTTGAGAATAAGTCTCTGTCTACGAGGACACCGCATTCCATTTACATTCCAGGTGGTAAAAGTGGTTTGTTTACTCCCTGTACTTTGTTCTCCCGTCATTCTTTCTATTCCCTAACAGGCTTAATTCCTTAACTCTAGTTAGATGAGTATTTTTTTTAATTTTTCCCTATGCTCCCCCCCCCAGTGCTCCCCCTGTCCCCCACCCCACACAAACTCCCCTGTGCCCTACCCCCCATGAGGAACCCTCCCTTCGAATAGGCTAAGCCTATTTGGCTAGGCTCCCTCTCCTGGATGCAGTTTTATTTTCAATTAGTTTTATAGTACTCTGTCATTAGCCGGTCTTTATGTTACGGTCTTACCGCATATCACCAATCGGGCATACTGAGTCCCATATAGAAATATAGAAGGGAAAAGACCTGACTACAAGTAGAGAAAGAATAATACAAAGAGGCCAGGGAAAAGAGAACTTCTATCCTCTACCCTCTACCTATACACCTTTTCTCCACCTACTCACTGCCTTTTGAGCCTTTGTTCTTTCCTGATTCTCAGAATTAAATCGTCAGCATCTTGCCCTGTTTTTACCAAGTGCATGTGGTTATTCCACATCACCCTTAAGTGTGCAGGGAACTTTAGTTGTGCCTTAACCCCCAAGCCATTCAATTCATCCAGTCTTTTCCCAAGCTCCCACTGTCTGGTGGCTGTCACATGAGAGATATCAGACCTTATTTAAAAATTGAAGGGGTTAGAGCTGTTGAATGCAATTGTTTTTTCTTTCAATGCTGACGAGATAATCTGCTCCTTTACGGTATAAGTCAAGAAGTTTACCAAGATTTTCCTTGGCTTTTGCCTAGCAGGATTTCTTCGAAAGGGGTCTCGATGCACCCTCTGGATCTCCTGTGTTAAGTCCACCGTCTCATCTCCCTCCAAAACAGTCCCTTTAATCAGCGATATCACAAAGCCCTTCAAATCGGCTCCTTCCATTGCCTCTGGCACATTAAGTATTTTTAAATTGTTCCGTCGAGAATGATTCTCTAACCTCTCAATGTCCTCTTTTAGTTCTCGGTTTTGTACACTCAACTTTGCAACTACTTCATCTGTAGAGTGAACCGAATCCCTTATAAGTAGTAGTTGTTTCTCCAGTATTTCTGTCCTTAATGTAACATCATCAAGTCTTTTAGCTAGAGCTTCGCACGAGGCCTGAATGGCTGCCTGATTGACTTCAGAGGTTGAAAAACGGCTAGCCAACTCAGATTGATTGTTCTCTGAGACTGTAAACCTATTTGATATTTCCTCCTTCATGGTCAGAAGAATATCTGCCAGCGTTGAAGAAGTCACGTCTGCTTTAGTGGCAACTAACTTACTGGTACAAATCTGCGCTAGATTCCCCTGCAGCACAGGCATTTCAGACTTTTTGGAGGGCTGGTGACTGGGATGAAGTATTCCCCACTCTTCCGTGTTACCATCTATCAGCACAGAATACTTGTTAGAGAGAGTCACACCTGGATGTATGGACAGATTGATTAAGTTGATTGTCTCAGTCCCGCCTGCATTCCCTTGAATGAGTTCATCCGCCCGATCTATCACAACCGCTTTGGCTGTCTCATTGTTTATGGAGATTTCCGCAGAGGCTTTTGCGGGTTTCCTCTTGGGCTCACCCACCCCCCTTAACTGGGGAAAGTTTCTTTTGCTCTGTCCCTATTTCCTGCTTTGTAGCGTTCTTTTGGGGGGTTGAGGCCAATAGTGGCGGGGATGTCTGTGTTTTCGAGGGCTTTAGTGGTTTAGATGTTGTCTGAGAAGTACTAGTAGCCATTACTTTATAATAAGTTTTCAGTGAAGGGGTGACCTTGGTATATAGTGGGACGCCTTTCTTAGTTCTAGTCTTCCTTTTAGGTGTTCTTGTTCTTGCCGCAGCTTCCTCTAGACTTTTATCCAGGCTATCAATTTTGCCCCTACCTTGCCTACCTTGCCTATTGCTCGACTTTACAGTGGAGATAGGCGGGGACACTCGCGTGGGGTATCCTGAATTTTCTTGCAAGGGGTCTCGTGTTAACCTTGCCCTCAGTGATTACCTGTTACCTCTTACAGCACAGTTTTGTGCCAGGGCAACGCCTCCCTTCTGCCCCACAGTTTCCACTGCGTATTCCACTACCTCAGGTTTTACTTGATCATACACCCCCCACTCATTGGCCCCCTCAGAGCATACAATTGCATCATCCATCCATTCCCCTTTCTGCAATAATGCAGTGACAACAAACTTATCCGATGCTTTCATTTTAGACAGCTCCAACAGTTTAAATAGCCCAGCTCGATCAGCCCGATCAGCCCCCCCCCCCGAAAGATGCCTTTGAATGTGCCTCCGGGGATGCCTCTGCACAGCAGTTACTTGCGCTTGATCTGCAGATTTTGCTTGTACTTGTAAGCTTAGCGCTGTACTCACCCCGATAGCGCTAATCGGAATACTTGTATCAGCTGCGCTAAATGTGCCCCCCTTGCTACTGCCACCTTTTCCTTTGTGGGATGCTTCTCCTCTGACCAGAACGGCGTCTCCTCCTTTCCGCGGTGCCTGGAGCACTCCAAGCGCCCCAAACAAGCTGCGAGCAGAATCGCGTCTCCTTCGCGCTAGAGCTGCCTCCTCCCACCGCGTACGACGGGTCTTCCCGCTGACGCCTCCACTGATACTGCTATAGCCTCTGCCTCCAAGCCGTGAAGCTTCCTCCGCATCCCTCGCCGGGTTTCGCTGTTCTGTTCCTGCGCCCATTCAATTTACCTCGATCGTCTCTTTACACGCTTAGGAATGTCCAAAAAAGGTAAGCCGCTTCCACTACACTAAATCCAGAGCATCGATCACGCCTGCATCCGAGGAGCCGAGCCGAGCCGCGACCGCTTAGCTGACGGCCGCCATGTTCCTCCTCCGGAGTGTTATTTCATATAACTTGTGGGGTATACTAACCCTGGTGTCGGCAGTTTCAACTTGAATGTATTCATTCAAGTCCACTGTCTACAGATGATCCATCAGGATCTTGCGAGCCATGGTCACTTCTGCTGCGCTGTCTCTCATTGTCTGAGCCCATTCCCCGTTCTTGAGTTGTGTCCTTAGAATCCTCGGCATGTTTAATTTTTATGCTTGCTACCTTCTTCTTTGAAAATTGAGCTTTTTTACTTTGGTGAACGGGTTCTTTGTCTTTGGACTTCACGCGTTCTTCTTTGTGTTCTGATCGTCCTCTTCTTTCTGATTTCTGCGAAGAAGTCTGAAAATATTGAGGGGGACGTGTGTCATTATCTTGATATCTATCTGGTTTTCTTAAAGTATCCCTATTTCTAAGGTTATATCTTTTTTCAGAGTGCTCCTGTTGGGGAGATCTTCCTCTCCGTTCAGGAGATCTAACTCTCCGTTGGGGAGACCTTCCTCTGGACTGAGAACGCTTCTCTCTAGGAAGTGTCTGTTTATTATTTTCCCACTTCTTTTTAGGAGTAGTGAGATTGTTTTTAGTAAAAACTTTTTCAGGATTTTCCGTTAATTGTGGTTTTAGTGGTTTCCCACTCAAACTATCTCTACCTAATTCTTCATAGGATTTTTCAAACATTCTGGCAAGCTCATATGGTTGCTCAGTAATGTCTGTTTCTTTTAATTTCTGGTGGATTGCCACTGATGCTGCTTCACCTCTAATGTTGGCTAGTAGTATAGCCGATACCTGTTTGAAATCTTTCAGTAATTTCATACCAAGATTTAAAGCTGGTCCTGGACCGTATTCATTTTGAATCTGCCTTAAGACATCTGGTATCACCGCCATGGACGGAACACCATGTGTTTTTGTGTAGATTGAAGCAAAGACTGTGCCCCAAGTGTCACATTCCTCTACGTGTGGTGCAATCCCCATAGGTAAACAGATTGTCAGAATCCTGAGTTTTTAGTGAAGTGTACTATCAGGAAATACTGCCTCTATTTGAGTAATTTTTTGTGCTAACCAAAACAGAATTTGTTTCCTTCTGGCAGGCAACTTTCCAATGACTGATTGTATAGTCTGTGGTGTTATTTTATTTGTGTTCCCCAGGTGAGGGGTGTGCAGTGGAATTTTTACAGCTGTTTGGACTGTTAATGTCCGCATGACATATTGGACCAATTGTCTATGTACTTTAATTAGCTGTTTTAGCTGTGATAACAATCCTACATCTGACATCCTTTCAATGTCTGGATGTGGTGTATAGCTGGCTAGTACCGGCCATGTAGCTCCAGGTATACCTAGTGGACGAGCCTGGTAATGTGATTTTCATGTTTTAGGGCGCCTTTAAACCAGAGCTGATGCTCTTGGCAAGTGAATGGAATTTCAATGTCCTCGAAAGGAACGTATTCCGTTGGAGGTTCCTCTGCCTTGTAGGAGTGGAACTCTCGTGTTCCCGCATTTGCTGCTGGAAACTGAATCCATGAATAGAATACCTCTGTCTGCCGATATTCATGTGCCTCTATGACAAAGATTACTCTGCCTCCTCTTGCTGATACTCCATTATTTATCAGTTTGTAAGTTATACTTTTTCTTACATTTACCGAGATAAGTATAGCATCCCTGTCATTTTCTAGTATTTCAGCGTCATCTAAGATCGCTTGAGCTGCTGCTGCAGCTAATTCTTCATCACTATTCATTATTTGACTGAAGAGTTTTGCAGAACAAGTTTCAAGGAAACAAAGATTAGGTGCTCAATATTTTGGAACACTGTATCCTTCAACGTTGAACAAACCAAAACTAATACATAGGATTTTTCGTCCTACTCAGTTTTGGCGGATATTATCCTTTCACCCACTCCAGACGTCTTTTGGAGTTTTTACGGGAGAAAGGGGTCTGTGTGAAAAGCACGACTGAGCTACTCTAGTATCTAGCGTTAAATTATCGCCTTACCAAACGTTGGGCGCCATGTAGTGTAGTTCCTATATTACCAATAGGCTCTGCGCATTGGAATAATATATACTGTAGTTTAGACGTAGGACTAAGGTCTACTAGGTCTCTACCGAATATATTAGACTTAATTATGTGTGTGCCAGCTAGCTCAGAGGTCACTAGAAACTTTCTCAAAGTACAAGAAGGGATTAGTTTCTGACAACCATATAACATTACAACTTTGTTTCCCAAGAATAAGAAATCAATCTTCAGAGTCGTGGAAACAATAGATAACTATTTTACTCAGTCAATCGTGTATACTTAGTTTCACCAGAGTTGCTGAGAAATTAGAGAGACGGGCGTTTTCAATAAAAGGTATTTATTGAACATTCTTCTATCTCAAGCATGAGAAATATACTGCTACAATAGTAATGCTGGTTATAAAGTACAAGGCATATAATACGAACAGTATTATAAAGTAGTACTGTAAAAGCATGATATAGTTTCTAAACCATAAGTTGCTTAAAATAGATAAAATGCATAAAATACATACAATGATAAAAGAGATGGCTAGAAGTACTCATCTGATGCTTCTAAAATACGCCTACCCCGATGTACCTGACCTAAGCCTAGCACAAGGGAAGAAATACGTTTAGGAGTAGTTTTAAGTTTAGCATTCTTTGCCTAGAATCTGCCAAGAGTCTAATCAAGAATTCTCTAAGGGTCTAATTAGCTCCGTACCTTGGTTTAGAATGAAGGAGGTCTTGTATCTCTCTTTAAGGACTCGATCTACCAGATACCCGCAAGGGTAAGCTGGAAACACTGGAGCTGGATTTTTCGGCAAGAGAAGAAACAGTGTCTCTCAGTGCGTCTGCTGGAGGGTCGGCTTCCTTCGGCACTTGCTGCTGCAGGGCATCAGGCAAGTAGTTAGTCGATCTGCTCCAAGAACCACCGTGTGTTAGTTTGGGAAAATGTAGGCATATTTATACTATGCAGGTGCGGAGTTTGACGCATGATTGGACTTAATAACGTCACTCAAAGGTTCAATTCCTAGAAAACTCCAGGATTCCTTGGATAACTTAATATTCAAGCGGGGGAAGATCCTAGCTGCTGAAGGCGGGTTTCTCCAAGAAATCGTTGTGAATTCTCGGAACTTAGTGGAAGTAGCCTTGCCGTATTTGGGCTGTAAGGCTCAGGCCAAATATGGTAATGATTTCTATGCCTATATAAGGATAGGGTAAAGTATACCTATATAAGGGCATGAATCGGGAAAAGTTACACTAGGGTCCTAGATTCGTTTACAACTTCCACTCCATGATCTTAACTTCAATAAGACTAGACCTATTAGCACTGAGCAATTCTAAACTAAGTGTTCACAATCCCACCCAAAATACAAATTTGCATTGGAAAAGGCTTGTTTATATGAAAAAATCAAAGTGAAAGTACATTGTATGAGTTAATAAGAAAGCATACCTTCAAATATTTACAAAGCAAAATGAAAATATACATTCATGAAATGTATCTTAATTCTTCACTGAAAAGAAAAATTAAATCGAGACCATTCCATAGCATAATATTTGAAACCATTGTGTTATGATGGCTAGGCCAAAATATTGTCAGTAGGAAGTTCTAAAAAGAAATCTTGTTCTCTATGAATAGTTCTACTTTAAGCAGATTACTCTGTGCCAAAAAAGTTCTAATTTTGAAAAAATTGCAAAAAGTTGCATTTGTAGAAAAGTTTGTAAGCCGGAGGGTTTGTTTTAAAAAATCAAGGACGAATTTCAGAGTTCAGGGAACGCTGTGTTAATATTATCAAAAGGTATTCTCAGAGTCAGGAGAAAACATCAGATCATCGAGGCTGGCAAAAAAGCCGTCTATCGTAGTAGGCGAAAGTGGAACTACTTGATCAAGCAGATCAAATGTGCATAGGTGCGGATCATTAGCGTCAGCGTGGGAAGCATTAGCAACGTCAGCAGTCGAATTTACCTGTATGCCTGTAGTTTCTGGTACCGCACCCGTATTTAAACTTGCCGGTGAGATCTCAATGAATGCCGTCATCAGAATTGGCAGCCGTTGGGGGCAACACGGTGCATGAGTCGTTACAGGACCTAGCAAAGCGTTAACATCCGATGGCAGTACTGATGGAAGTGTAAGACAGATGTCTAACACGCATTCTTCTCCGCAAAGCAGGCATCGCAGAACAGGTAAGATGCAATCTTGCCAGATTGGTCTGAACGAAAGAAACCATGTGGTGTTCAGGTCTCTTAAATGAGCCAAGCCAAGAATCTGTGTTATCCGCTCATGATACCTCATTGCACGGAGGGCTTCTTCCATGGATATCTGGGTATCGTTGTTTGCCGGACTTGCCATATCGAAGGAGGAGAAATAAAAAGAGTATCCCAGCAACGAGTCCCAAGATGAGAGGCAGTCCGCCGAACACAGATTGTACGAAATTTGGAAAAATTGCGAGGACCGCTTCAATAGGTGCTAACAGTCCCGAAAAAATTTACTTAAATACATGAGCGATTCCGCTGGTATCAGACATGTTTAAAATTTGGCTCAACATTTCTACAAAATGCGTAGGACAATTTGTTGATACTAGGGCATGTATCTCTGCCAAACTCCTTGCGACCTGCAGATCATACATTTCTCTAGACGAGGTCAGTGGCACAGTGTTTTGCAAAAGAATGGCTTTCATTCTGCTTAAAGTATCAATCCATATAGAAGAGATATTCAGTGAAGGCCTTAACACCGTCACTCTGTCTGACTTGCTCCTCGGATACAATACTTGCATACAACAAGTAACCCTGGCGGACACACTAATGAGATAAAGTTTTCCTGGCAACATGCCACAGCAGCTGTGATCATTCAGTAAAACGTAGCTGCCATTGGATAGCTGTCTGAAAATTGGTTCTATTACTGTGGAGGGAGTTCCGTGCAGGTGGCATGAGAGGTTATTTGCAGAACCATCGCAGGCTCCATGTAAATTAATACCTTGGAACAAAAGTGTACCACTTAGGGAATTTTTACAATTATTACCACTAAGAAATACCTCTGTTCTCCTATTCCAACATTTGTGTGTGTAAGGTAAAGTCCAGGTTGACTTAATGTATTCTTTACCCAACCTTTCATACAGCCCCACTGGTATATGCTGTAGACAATACTGAAATTGGAAAATCGTCACCGGTATTGTTATGGTGCCATGAATTATCTATTCAGTGACAGGTTTCTCAGAAACTGTCAATGGCAATCTTTCCAGTTTTTCAATGTTCATCAACGTATAGTCTGCTCCTTTTTGTGCCAAAGAGATTTGTTTATCTGTAAGGTTAAATACAGAAAACAATGACGTTGTGTTGATTAGACGCCAAGGAACGTAGCCTGAACGCAGATTTTGAAACGTTCAGCCTGACTGCATGATAGAACTTAATTGGGACTGGCCATGTTGTAGCATTAGCAAGTCCTGCTCTATTATGTCAATGGCAGAAGATACAATGTTGTCCAAAGAATAAATTCTGAGGACAGAGTCGTTAACCCATTGTCCACTACAGAGAGACATTTCTCTAAATTAATACAATCAATGTCTCGTATCTTTTCTGCAGTTTCCATTTGCGTTCCTTTCCAAGCTTCGTTGTACCCAGCGTATATACCGGCGTGTATGAAACCTTTTTGACGTGGTTTGCGAGGTCCCAGTAAGAAATCTCACAAATCATTGCCTTCTTTAAGTAAAGATAAGTGTTGTTTAATCTCCGAGAGTGTAGATGTCTTTAGCCATTCAAGGCATAGCTTCCCTACACTATAAATAGGTACTATCCCTGGATGTTGTCTTTGGGAGTATCTCGGATCTGGCCTGTTCATTTTGAAGCCCTGTGTTTTGTTCAGGAAGCTATCTCGACAGTTATTAGTGTCTGTGGGCCAGATTAACCATTTTTTGCAGTTAGGATCAGTTCTGTTTTGTTTTAAAATGTGCGATACATCTAAGTCCTTATCAGTATTGTTATTACTGTCAGGAATGGGATTGGGTATAGACGGTTTGTTTAAATCTTTTATCTTACAATGCCCAGACAAGATGTTTGTTGAACAGTGTCATTTAAGAACATTATTTGTTCTGGTATTATGCAGGCTCTGAATAATGCTTCTAAACCTTGCACCTGCCAATCTTTTGTACCCCAGACGGTTTTTGTCTCGATGTTGTCGTTCCAAAAGTCAAAACCCAATGTAGACATTTGAGCATTAAAGTTTGCAGAATACATTTGTTTAGTGTTGGTCAACATTGTTTTCATTCCTCTCTTATTTTCATTTCTAAAATAAAACGTTTCTGGATTGGTAACATTATACCCTGAGAAGTATTGAAATTTCACATAAAATGTTTTCGAGTTGCCTTTTGCTGGCGTTGGACAATGTTCCCATTGATTGTAAGTAAAACCATTTCTAGGGTTAGCAGATTTATGCAAATAATGATGACCATAGTGATTAAAACAATACATTTGTTCATAATCTGATGAACCTTGTAAGTATTCATGTTCTGTGAATTTTGTTGACATTTCTAAATCAGACATCATGTTGTTAACAGCTTCAAAGCCCCAATCATCACCGAATGTGCTAGGTGATGCAAAGTCACTTAAAGAAACCTTAAATTGGTGTGGAATCTTCAGCAGATCCACTGGGCCATAAATGTCAGAGTCAGTAGTGTCCCATGCAATACCACCAGGTATAGGTACGGCTGTGATTTTCACTGATGACAGGTCTCTTTTTTCATGATGAGATGATTTGTGAGGTGTCAGTACCGAGTTGATTTTCTGACTTGCTGTGTCCATAGTACTATATTTTCCATCTATCATCCTTCCCAGGCTTAACACAAGTATGAGACAGAGCAGGAGAAAAAATGGACCTAACCCAATCCAATATTCAACCCACGGTGAAACCAGATATGTTTTTCCAAGTTGATGAAAGATTTCTGTTAACTTTTCTTTGTATGTTTTTATTTTTCCTGGCGTTTCTTCAATTTCACTGAGATCTTCTGAAAAGGTATCAAAGTTTATGAAATAGCCAGAAGCAATTCTGTCAATTGTTGGGATAGCTTCAGGATTATTCGAAGTTACTGGAGCCTTTTCTCTTTTTTCCATATCTATGAAGTCAGATGTCACATCATTGTAGATAGGTGCGTCTTGACGAACTGTTATTTGGGTATCCAGAGGCATAAGTTCCATTGCGTTGTTGCATAGTCCTTCTTTTCTTACTGTAGGTTTATCAAATGAGATAAGTCTTTCAGTTTGAACCTCTTGGATTGTAGCAAGATTTGGATGCCTGCTACTTTGCGGGAGTCCACTGGGCCTACTACTTATTATTGGCCACATGATTGTGGTTTGACCAGGTCGATTGACACAACTCTGTTCTCCCTTTTACCAGCAAGGGGTGGTAGTACTAATGATCTTGTTCCATGGATTGCCAAGACAGGTACGGCATTTCTGTAAGAAGGCCCAAATTCCTTCTTTACCGCAATTTTCTCTCTGACTAGATCCCCAATCTTTGGAATCCAGACACATCTTGCTGGGAAAGGTGGTTTTCCTTTAGTGGTCATTTGATTTATATATTGTATTACTCAGACTTCTTCTTGTTTCATTTAAGTCCTGTAAAACAACCAAACGATCTTTGATATAAAAGGGTTTTTGTTCTACCACTGAAGTCTGACTATCGAGGTCCCAAATATTCATTCTAGTACCAAACATTAGTTCATACGGAGTGACTCCACCCAGAGAATTTCTTGGCAGATTATTAAGACTACGTTGGACACTTATTAGATGTTTGACCCACCCGTCACCCGAACCTAATACCTTGGCTGTTATGGATTGCTTTATGTCACGGTTTTTTCTTTCCACTACCGCATTACCCTGGGATGGAAGGGACTAGAATACCGCAATGCAACACCCAAGCTGACCATAGCCTCCTTGTAAGCCCTAGAGCTAAACGCAGGACCCTGGTCAGAATGTAGCATGCCAATTGCGTATGTGCGGATAAGGACTCGCCAATCCTTTATAACAGTTCTGGCGTCAGCCGAGCGCTGGGGCCACATCCAAATAAATCTTGTCCTAGTAGTTGTGGGATTGCATTCGTCTATTGTGACTTTTGCGTGTAGATAGTCTAATGCTGTCTAACAACGGTATCTGAACTGGGCTGGCTACTCTGTAGTCAAGTGACTGGTGCTCATCAAGGCTATGATAACTATAACAAGTATCACAGTTTATTCAAAATTCGTAAGCTTTGACGCTCATTCCTGGCCACCAGTACATCTCTTCTAATTCTTTTAAAGATTCCAAGATCCCATCGTGTCTCAGACCCTCTCCTATATGTGCTTCTTGAACCAAGTAAGCTCTCCGCTTCCTGTTTGGAATCACTCTTTCCCCCACTCCAGGGATTCGAGCAAAAGGAACGGAGTTTGCATCAATTATGTATGTATACATGAGTGGATAGTTCAGAGGTAACGCTGCATGATTGCCTTCCATTGAGGATTTTACTGCTAATAGCGTTTCACCATCTATTGCTCTTGTCGAGCGTTTTATTGTAGCTACGGAAGCCGTTTGTACAGCTGCCTTTGCGGCTTCATCAGCCAATGAATTAACTGCAACGTGAACGCCATCACGCTGATGACTTAGTGTATGAATCACGTTAGTCTTTTGTAGTTCTTTAAAAGAACTACTTGTTCCCAAAGCGTTTTATGCTTAATTGTGCCACATTTTACGTCTTTGAAACCGTTTTGAACCCAGTTCTGCAGAGACTCATTGTAAGATTGTATGCAGTAATACGAATCGCACACTATTAGTGTGGGGAATTCGCGATCGGTATTCTCTAGCTCCATCTTGAAAGCCTGTAGTTCAGCTCGCTGAGCTGTTCAGTCCCCGAGTGATTGAGTTTTAGTGACCATAGGTCTGAATTTGCCTTTGCGCCAGCGACCTTTAACAATCGCGCACGCAGCCCTATAGGCTTGTTTACCCCCAATAGCGGGCTGTGCTGATCCGTCTGTATAGATTATACATCCATAATGTTCCAGAGGCAGAATTTCAATTGGCAGAAGACATTCATATTCGTATTGGAGAAATTCTTGTGTCTTTAAATTAGTGTCAAAATGGTATTCAACGTCTGTTGCAGCAAGAGAGTTAACCCATTGAATCCATCTCGGATTTAAAGCTTTCGCATTGGGAATGCTAGCCCTTGTCACTGCCTCTAAGGCAGGTACAGGTGTAACGATCATTATACGTTTACCCTGTGCGAGAGCTCTCTCTTTTGCTACTGCAGTTTGAACCGCTGTCAGAATTTTTTCTGTTGATGATAATTTCATTTCAGCTTGTGTGTACAAGTGTGATTTGTAAGCGATTGGTAACTTTTCAGCTTTGTTAAAGGTCAGGTATGTGAATCCGCATTTCCCTGGGATGACACGGACAACACTAGATTGCGAACGTTTTCACGTGTTTGTAACTGTTTTTTAGCTATCATGTCTGTTTGGACTGAACTCAGAATTTCTGTGTGTGCTTGAGTCCAATTTGTTGGTTTGAAATCAGGTTTGATTAGTTCGTAGAGAGGTTAAACCCTTTCTGCGTAATTTAGAACATAAGTTCTACCGGAATTCAGGAAACCTAGAAATAACTGTAGTTTTTTCAGTGTTTTTGGAGGTTGAAGCAGCGCAGACTTCTCAAGAAAGTTTGCTGCCAGGCTTTTGCCTTCACTTGATAACTCGTACCCTAAAAATAGGACATTGAGGTGTGCAATTCGTTATCTCTTAAAATTGAATTCATACCCTTCAGAAGCAAACCCAAGTATTATGGTGTTTACTCTTTTCAAGTGTACATCCAACTCGTCATCTGTAAGATAGATGTCATCGACATAAGATAATGCCTCGTAGTCGTACATTTGTAGTAACTCTGTTACTCTGGCTGAAAATAACCCTGAACTATTCTTGAATCCCTGGGGGAGACGGCAAAATTGTCCCTGTGTCCCCAAGATTGAGAAAGCGGTCAGGTGTCTGCTTTGTGGTCCAATGTTTTGACAGAAATACCCATTTGAAATGTCCAATGTGGTTTTATATTTTTTGCCCATGATGTCATTCATCAGTGCAGCACTATGTGCATTTTGTACTGCGAATGTTTTACAACAGGAGTTTAGGTGTCTGTAATCCAAAACTAGACGATATGAATTGTCTTGTTTGGAGATAGGAAACAAAGGATTGTTCATAGATGAGGTGCATGTTTCAATCACCCCTTGATATTCAAGTTGATTTAAAATCTCCCTGACTTGTTTTTTAGCTTCCTGTGTAACAGGGTACTGCCTCTGAGCAGTAGGTTGTTTTTTTAACTGTATTTTGTGGTGAGTCCTCATCCCATCCTACGTGATTTTTATATAATGCTGGAGCTTGAGCTACAGCCCATTTCCTTGCATATGTATAATTTTTATGAATTGGAATGTGATTTGAGAAGGCTGGCATAATCATTTCTTCGCCGTGCGGGCACTCCCAAACAACAACAGGTGGCCAGTCTTTTTCAGCTAGAGGTATGTCATAATCCTTGGAAAGCTTATCCCAAAAGTGAGCTTTTATTTTTCTAGTTATGTCCCCCTCCATCCGGAGTGTTATTTCATATAACTTGTGGGGTGTACTAACCCTGGTGTCGGCAGTTTCAACTTGGATGTATTAATTCAAGTCCACTGTCTCCAGATGATCCATCAGGATCTTGCGAGCTATGGTCACTTCTGCTGCGCTGTCTAGCCTTGTCTGAGCCCATTCCCCGTTCTTGAGTTGTGTCCTCAGAATCCTCGGTATGTTTAATTTTTATGCTTGCTACCCTTTTCTTTGAAAATTGAGCTTTTTTTCTTTGGTGAACGCGTTCTTTGTCTTTGGACTTGACGCGTTCTTCTTTGTGTTCTGACCGTCCTCTTCTCTCTGATTTCTGCAAAGAAGTGTGAAAAGATCGAGAGGGACGTGTGCCATTATCTTGATATCTATCTGGTTTTCTTAAAGTATCCCTATTTCTAAGGTTATATCTTTTTTCAGTGGGCTCCCGTTGGGAAGATCTTCCTCTCCATTCAGGAGATCTAACTCTCCTTTGGGGAGACCTTCCTCTGGACTGAGAACGCTTCTCTCTAGGAAGTGTCTGTTTATTATTTTCCCACTTCTTTTTAGGAGTAGTGAGATTGTTTTTAATAAAAACTTTTTCAGGATTTTCCATTAATTGTGGTTTTAGTGGTTTCCCACCCAAACTATCTCTACCTAATTCTTCATAGGATTTTTCAATGATTCTGGCAAGCTCATATGGTTGCTCAGTAATGTCTGTTTCTTTTAATTTCTGGCAGATTGCCACTGATGCGGCTTCACCTATAATGTTGGCTAGTGGTATAGCCGATACCTGTTTGAAATCTTTCAGTAATTTCATACCTAGATTTAAAGCTGGTTCTAGACAGTATTCATTTTGAATCTGCCTTAAGACATCTGGTATCAACGCCTTGGACGGAACACCATGTGTTTTTGTGTAGATTGAAGCAAAGACTGTGCCCCAAGTGTCACAATCCTCTACGTGTGGTGCAATCCCCATAAGTAAACAGATTGTCAGAATCCTGTGTTTTTCATGAGGTGTACTATCAAGAAATACTGCCTCTATTTGAGTAATTTTTTGTGCTAACCAAAACGGAATTTGTTCCCTTTTGGCAGGCAACTTTCCAATGACCGATTGTATAGTCTGCGGTGGTATTTTATTTGTGTTCCCCTGGTGAGGGGTGTGCTGTGGAATTTTTACAGCCGGTTGGACTGTTAATGTCCGCATGACATATTGGACCAATTGTCTATGTATGTTAATTAACTGTTTTAGCTGTGCTAACAATTCTACATCTGACATACTTTCAATGTCTGGATGTGGTATATAGCTGGCTAGTACCGGCCATGTAGCTCCAGGTCTACCTAGTGGACGAGCCTGGTAATGTGATTTTCATGTTTTAGGGCGCCTTTAAACCACAGCTGATGCTCTTGGTAAGTTAATGGAATTTCAATGTCCTCGAAAGGAAAGTATTCCGTTCGAGGTTCCTCTGCCTTGTAGTAGTGGAACTCTCGTGTTCCTGCTTTTGCTGCTGAAAACTGAATCCATGAATAGAATACCTCTGTCTGCCGATATTCATGTGCCTCTATGACAAAGATTACTCTGCCTCTTCTTGCTGATACTCCATTATTTATCAGTTTGTAAGTTATACTTTTTCTTACATTTACAGAGAGCAGTATAGCATACCTGTCATTTTCTAGTATTTCAGCATCATCTAAGATCGCTTGAGCTGCTGCTGCAGCTAATTCTTTGTCACTATTCATTATTTGACTGAAGAGTTTTGCAGAACAAGTTTCAAGGAAACAAAGATTAGGTGCTCAATATTTTGGAACAATGTATCCTTCAACGTTGAACAAACCAAAAACTAATACATAGGATTTTTTGTCCTACTCAGTTTTGGCGGATATTATCCTTTCACCCACTCCAGACGTCTTTTGGAGTTTTTACGGGAGAAAGGGGTCTGTGTGAAAAGCACGACTGAGTTACTCTAGTATCTAGCGTTAAATTATCGCCTTACAAAACGTTGGGCGCCATGTAGTGTAGTTCCTATATTACCAGGCTCTGCGCATTGGAATAATATATACTGTAGTTTAGAGTAGGACTAAGGTCTACTAGGTCTCTACCGAATATATTAGACTTAATTATGTGTGTGCCAGCTAGCTCAGAGGTCACTAGAAACTTTCTCAAAGTACAAGAAGGGATTAGTTTCTGACAACCATATAACATTACAACTTTGTTTCCCAAGAATAAGAAATCAATCTTCAGAGTGGTGGAAACAATAGATAACTATTTTACTCAGTCAATCGTGTATACTTAGTTTCACCAGAGTTGCTGAGAAATCAGAGAGGCTGGCGATTTCAATAAAAGGCATTTATTGAACAGTCTTCTATCTCAAGCATGAGAAATGTACTGCTACAATAGTAATGCTGGTTATAAAGTACAAGGCATATAATACGAACAGTATTATAAAGTAGTACTGTAAAAGCATGATATGGTTTCTTAGCCATAAGTTGCTTAAAATAGATAAAATACATACAATGATAAAAGAGATGGCTAAAAGTATTCAACTGGTGCTTCTAAAATACGCCTACCCCGATGTACCTGACCTAACCCTAGCACAAGGGAAGAAATAAGTTTAGGAGTAGTTTTAAGTTTAGCATTCTTTGCCTAGAATCTGCCAAGAGTCTAATCAAGAATTCTCTAAGGGTCTAATCAGCTCAGTACCTTGGTTTAGAATGAAGGAGGTTTTGTATATCTCTCTCAGGACTCGATCTCCCAGATACCCAAAAGGGTAAGCTGGAAACACTGGAGGTGCATTTCTCGGCAAGAGAAGAAACAGCGTCTCTCAGATGCGTCTGCTGGAGGGTCGGCTTCCTTCGGCACTTGCTGCTGCAGGGCGTCGGGCAAGTAGTAAGTCGATCTGCTCCAAGAACCACTGTGTGTTAGTTTGGACAAATGTAGGCATATTTATACCATGAATGGGCCAAGTTTGATGCATGATTGGACTTAATAACGTCACTCAAAGGTTCAATTCCTTGAAAACTCCAGGATTTCTTGGATAACTAAATATTCAAGCAGGGGGAAGATCCTAGCTGCTGAATGCGGGATTCTCCAAGAAATCGTTGTGAATTCTCGAACATAGTGGAAGTAGCCTTGCCGTATTTGGGCTGTAAGGCTCAGGCCAAATATGGTAATGATTTCTATGCCTATATAAGGATAGGGTAAAGTATACCTATATACGGGCATGAATCGGGAAATGTTACACTAGGGTCCTAGATTTATTTACAACACTATAAGTAAGTACCGATGCAGAGACTAAAGTTCAAGAGGAAGACTCTGTTTCCCTCATCTGTGAAATGTACACCGTCTCCTCTATAAATGCCTTGAATGTTGTAACGCAAGTTGTTGTGGTATATAGAACCCATACCATAGTCTCTGAGGAAAGCAGAAACAGACTTATTCACATGTTTCCTTGCTTTCTCAATCTGTGGACAATATTGGGTGGACCAGTTCCATTTTTGCCTTTGGCATATATTGGAATATACAAAGGCAGCTTGAGGAAAAAGTGAAATCAATTGCCCAAAGGTGTCCTTTAAAAGCATTTCCAGACCTACCCCAGTCAAAGTGCCTAGGTCATTTCCACCACAGTGCACAATTATGAGGTCAGGGTGTGGGAGATGCAAGAAGGATTTTAACAATGGCATCAATTGGTGACATCTCAATCCTCTCTGGCCAATTCACATAATATCCACATTTGGTAAATCAAGGTTGAAAAAGCATCTATTTGTTGCATACCTTTCACTCCAGAAAATATAGCTGTGTCCCACAATCCACACTCTAAGCATCTTGAAGGGAGATCTGGTTGTATTCAGATGGGCTCTGAAAATGAAATGGCAGTTTGAAAAGTAGGAGTTTAGAAAAAAATGTGGATGAGATTCAGTGCACTTGAAAAAAAGAGAAATGATTGGTGGTTTCTGTAAATTCAACATTGAAAACTAAGGTACATGGTACTGTTTTTTGAAAGGAGTAATGCTAATTGTTGAGAAAAAGTCATTGAAAGGAACATTGCACAGGATAAGCTGGTTTTTTCTGAAGTCAAACACCATTGCTGGTTTGGTTTGCAACATTGTGTGATGAACTTTTCACCTGTGTGTTCAGTTAGGTGTTCTATGTAGTGTTACCATGGTAAGAGGCAGAGTGGGTAGTGGGGGAAGGTTGAATATTATGTGAGTTTGAAAGTGTTGAAATGTAGAACCAATTAAAATGTTAGTTTGGTATTGAATTCTTGTGGGAAGAAATTTCATTGGTTATCTACATGAATATGTGTGGAAAATGAGAGGGAAGCAATGCCATTCTAAGGTTGCAGTGACTGGTGCACAATTCAGAGATTCTGCTTAAGAAAATCTGGTGTGTGATTGACGCTGTTCTAAATCTACAAAAGCATTTTAAAGGTGAGTTGTTAATTTGTAAGGGGATCTATGTTGTGCACTTTAAGTTAATAAGAAAAATGTATTCTAATGTGGAAGCAGGAGTTTATTTGTATAGAGTTTGACTCTGAATTTGTCTACTTTGGGAAAAACAGTCAGTATTCATTTCAGAAAATGGTGGCAGAATCATTTGCTCAGTTTATGTGTTTAAAAATATGGGAATACATGAAGTGAGTCAGGTTTTAGGACATGTTGTGTTTGAAAGTCCTATGCAGTATGTCTGTCAGGCCTCTTAATTCCCAAATAGTCTCCATGCTGTCTAATAAAGATCCTGGGTGTGCTGTAGAAATGCAATAGCAACTCACTCTGTAGCATGTAGTAATCATTTGAGGGAATTGCAAGAGATATATTTTTTGGTAAAGAATTACAATGTGCGTCAGTGTGTTTTTGGGAATATTGTGACAGAATCACATGCACGGTGCATGTGTTTGCAGACATGGGAATACATGTGCTCATGGAGTGAGTTAGGCTTGCATGATACCATACACTGCCCAAACACAACTATTTTGCTCTAAACTCAGAAATATCAATCCCACCATGACCCCCTACACTGCCTGAACACCACTGCACTGTCCTAAACCCTGAAACACCATCCCTAGCAAAACCTGCTCAACTCTTTCAACACTACTGCACTGCTCTAAACCCTGAAACACCTTTCTCAGTGAATGCTCCTATAATGTTGAAACACCACTGTACTGCCCTAAACCCTGAAACAGCACTCCCTGCATGATCTCCTACACTGCCCGAACACTGCTATTGTGCCTTAAACTTACTTATGGAGTGAACTAGACTTTACAACATATAGTGCTTCTAATTGCTATGTAGTATGCTTGTAGTGGTATATAATTGTAAAAAAAAAATTACATTTTTTTTTCTTCACAACAGATTTTAATTACCTACAGAAAGAAAAACCATCATGCCTTCCAAGAGTGAGAAAAGAAAAACATATACACAGGCTCACTTTTCCAAGAGAAAACAAGTACAATATTTATCTAAACAACAATCTGGCAGATGCATCAAAGTAAATACCGGGAGCAAATGGGCAGATTCTCAGAATCTGCACTTTTGCTCCCGGTATTTTTGCATTTGGGATGCATCATCCCAAATGCAAAAATCGCAATTTAAGGAATCTCTAAATTGAGATTCCTTAACCACATTGATGCTATGCATTTTCCCGCTGTGTGCTGGAATCAACAAAAACACATGTTACATGACGAGCTGGGCTCGTCATGAGCGTAGCAGGAGGCTACCTCATGACGAGCCCAGCTCGTCATGAGTGTGGAAGGGGTTAAATTGCGATTGCATTTAAGGAATCCCAAACTGAGATTCCTTAAATGCAATGCATGAAAGTAAAAAAAATAGCGAATTCGCTAATAGGGGGAGCAAATTACCATGAAGTTGGACTTCATGGTAATTTGCTAAAATTTTGAAAAAAGCACTTTTCGGCATTTTTCAAAGCTTCATGTTGCGCACATACATGTGTGTGTGCAACATATGTGCATAGATCAATTTCAGGGGTGCAACAGGGTGTCATTTTGACACCCTTGCACCCTTGAAATTGCATGAGCAATTTGCGAGTACCTACTGGTACTCGCTAATTGCTTAATTGCGACTAGCAATTTGCGAGTAGCAATTAAGGAATGTTAAGGAATCACTATTTTAATAGCGATTCCTACACGCATAGGCTTTTGCTATTCCTAAATAGTGATTCCTTAAAAATCGCTATTTAGGAATAGCAAAAGGCTACGTTGATGCATCTGCCAGATAGTGTGGAGAAAAAGAAGAAAGCTCCTGGTAAGACAACAAAGGATGTTATAAGGAAATTAACACAAACTAAAAATAGTGTGGAGAATCTAGAAAACATTTTTTATCTGTAATTACAAAGAAAAACCAGACACAAAAGTAAAAGACGAAAAAATCAGTTTGTTGAAATTCGCAAGCGAATGTTTTATAACAGAGTTGTTTTAAATTTATTGAAAAATATAAAGAATTGTAAAAGAAAAACAGCTTTTTATAAGAAAAAGAAACATATTGAAAGTATTGTTGAGAAGACATTTGAATTAAAAAAGAAGTTGTTCATTTTAGTAATCAATAGAATTTGAACACTAGATAAGCCAATCAATGTTATGAAGGCCAAAAGTAAGTGGAAAATAATAATTAATAGAACTAATTTTTGTAATATTTTTTCTGGAGAATGGAAACATAGTCCAAGTTGTGAGCCGTTTTTTAATGAAGGGAGTTACCTTCAGAGTAATGATTTGTTGCATGCAGTTGACACCTGTGGTTGAGCTTATGAGGTTAAGGATGGTTGTCCGATTGAAAAAGAGAAAATTGTCACAAGAAATGCAGAAGAGGTGTTAGCTGATGAAGTTTTAGGGAGACGTCCTAAGGCTCCAGTGTACACTTGGAATTGTAGTAGTATTTGTAGTGTACGACAGGATTCAATCGATTTTTTGTGCAAATTCTTACGTAACTATACTGAGAAAAGTGTTAAACAAAAGATTAAGATGTTGCAAGTATTAGACCCTTGGAGAGTGAGATAAAAAATGGGTTTGCAAGGTCATTCTCTGGCTTGTCTTTCTAAAAAAGTATGTCAGAGTGTTTTTCACCATTTTAGGATGTTAGCAGTGCATCATACTCAAGTGAGGAAATTAGTGAGAAGGTTGTATTATGCAAAAAGTCCAGCACTTAAGCTAAAACAGTTAAACAGTGCTCTTTTCCGTGGATCTGTATTAGATGTAATCAACATTTGTGAAGAAATTGAGGTTAGTTACTTTGGTCCTCAAGAAGACAGTGCAGAAACTGATGCATTAATAGAAGAACATGTGGAAGAAAATGTACAGAATTTTAGTACAGAACATTTTGAGCAAGAAATTACAAGGTTTAAGGTCATTTCAGGTAAAAGGCCAAACTTTTCTTGTATTTGTTGTAGACAAATTCATTATAAAAATCAGATCAGGTTAGTTGATCTATATTTACAAAGTGAAAAGGAGAATAATAATCAGTTTAAGGAATTTGCAACTTATTTGTTGGTAGAGAATTGTTTTGATTTGGGTTCTGATCAACGTATTTGTAAATATTGTTATAATAAATTAAATGAAAACAAAATGCCTGCTAGAGCTGTACATAATAATCTTGAGTTGGTAAATATTCCTTCTGAACTGATGGATTTAAATACTTATGAGTCTATTCTTATTCAATGTATGCATCAATTTCAGGCTATTGTTCATATGGAGCCTAAGACAGGAACATTGCCTCCTTCAGATTTACAGAGAGGATGAAAGGGAAGAGTTGTATATTTGCCTCTAGATTTAAAGAAAAATATTGAAACAATTGGTGTAGAAAATGTGGAAGAGGAACCTCTAGTTATTCTTGTTAATGGCGTTCCTACGAAGAGTAAGAAAATCTGGCTAGAATTAGTGGATGTTAGGAAAGTGAAAAAGGCAAAGTTGTTTTGGTAAAAAAGTAATCAATACTATAAAAATATATATGTAGGAGAAGAGAAAACAACTGTAGAAGAGGATAGTGATTTGTCAACTGGGCAAATAAAAAAAGTGGATGTGTCCAGAACTGAAGAAATTTATGAACATTATAGTGTGCATCCACTTCACTCTAAAGAAGTGATGTGGAATACTATTGAGTTATTCCAAATGAAAGAAGCAAAAGGAATTCCCATTAGTGTATGGCAAGAAAGCTTGGACGCTCGTTGTTTCCCTCAGTATTTCCAACAGGCAAAGGTGGACGATATGATGAACGACCTGTGCATATTCCTGCATCTTAATACCGGACATCAAGATTATATTCAGAAGATCTAAGGTTTCACCAATGTAGTCCATATTTGTTTCATCTTCTGTTTGAGAGTGACTTTTTTGGACTTTCTTATGCAGTGAACCATATACTAAAAAGTGGAGTACATCTGCAAAATGTTTCGGCAAAGGACTTTATGGATAAAGTCCAACAGAAAGATGCTGTTTTGGAATCTCATCTAATTAATCTCATGGCATGTCTGCGTGGTACTAATGAGTATTGGTACCGTCGTCATGGGGAATTGAAATGTATGCTAAGAAACTTAGGAACTCCTACATGGTTCCTTACTCTAAGCTCTGCTGAGTATGCCTGGGAAGATTTACTTCAATGTCTACGAGAGGCATATGCAAACATAGAAAATAGAGTACAAGACACCTGGAGAACTGTGCTCTTTGGATCCAGTTAATGTATGCAGGTATTTCGATCATAGATTTGAGGCTATGATGTCTTTTATCACAAACCAAAAAAATCCTCCTCTTTGAGAGGTTCTGGATTTCTTTGGAGAAAGGAGTATCAAGCAAGAGGTGCTCCTCACATACATATGCTGCTATGGATCAAAGATGCCCCCAAATTTGGAACAGATTCAGATGATACAGTGATGAATTGTATTGAACAATATTCTACATGTGCTGTACCAAAAAGTACAGAACAAAAGAATTTAAGACATCAAGTCTTATGGTTTCAAACTCATCATTGTGGAAAATACTGTCATTGAAAGTTCAAATCTAAGGATAAGTTCTACACAAAATGTCGATTTGGATTTCCACGTCCAGTAATATCAAAAGGAAGAGTGAACACTTTTATGTCATCTTTGCGACATACTGTCACAAGAAAATCACCAAAAAATACCTACAACTTAAAAAGAAATGAAGAGTCAAAATACATAAATGACTATAACCCAGTCATTTTGTCCATGTGGAATGCTAACATGGATATTCAATATGTTGCAGACAACTCTATTGCTGTGGCTCGATATGTCACGTCTTACATTACTAAATCTAAAAAGACGGAACAAACGGAAATGTGGGAAGAAATTTCTCATGAAAAGAGCCTAAGTAAGAAATTGTACAGCTACAGTTTGAAGATGTTGTCTCATCGATAAATCGGAGCATATGAATGGTCAGATCGCTTATCATCTGCAAGTCTATACTCCAAATCTAGAACAATCATTTGGGTGAGTTTAGGTCTTGCAAGAACATGAAACCGAGTTTTGAAATCTGTACAAGAAATTGAGTATTTAGCAGAGAGAGAACCAGACAGTACAGATATTTTGAAGACAAATATGTTGGATACATACTATCCAAATAGAAGTAATCATCTTGAGAATGTTTGTCTCTATGAAGTACTGCAAAGCTATACTTTTAAGAGGAATATTACAGAAGATATCAATAAAGGAGTATATGCTGTGATTGGATCTGAAGGATGTTTAGTGAAACAAAGAAAAGGACATTTGATTAATCACCGAAAACTGAGTTGCGAAACTCCTGACAAAAGGGAATTTTACTATTTAGCTCTTTTGCAACTCTTTAAGCCATGGCGTACAGAACTGAAACTACTTGGAGATTTTAACAGTTAGGAGGATTCATTCAACGCAACTAAAAATAGTATAGAATGTCCTGTTTTTACTAATTATCTGAAAATGTTGAATGATGAAATACAGCAAGAAGCTACAATTGCAGCAGAGATTGCTAGAGACCGTTCTCAAGACAGTCAAAGTTCTGCTTCGTTGAGTCAGGATCCACTAGGAGAACCAATTATCCAAAATGAAGCACCAACTGCCATGGATGAGGTGGAAAGAGGATGTTATAAACTTAGAAGGATTGGAAAAACAACTAAATGTTGAGCAAAAACAAATATATGATCAAGTGACAGAGCAGATTGAGCATGGTTTATATCATGAGAAAAAAGAGTGCTCATTTACGTCATTTAAACCTGTCCGACTGTACATGAGTGGAGAAGCAGGAACTGGAAAAAGATTTCTAATTAAAGGAATTGTAACTTATCTACAGAAAAGAACTGAGTCGTCACTCTCTTGTGTTGTTACTGCTCCAACTGGGTTGGCAGCACATAACATTAAAGGGATTACTTTACATCGTTTATTGATGCTGCCAGTAGAGCATGAAAATAAATTATAATACCACAAGCTATCTGGAGAAGCTTGTTGTGAAGTTTCTAGAGTCTTTAAAAAAATGAAACTTCTCATTATTGATGAGGTAAGCATGGTATCAAATGTAATGCTTGCCTTTGTGCATTTAAGAATGCAACAAATCCTTAAAACAGAGTATGATGTGTTATTTGGAGGCAAACACGTCATAGTTTTTGGATATCTACTACAACTATCTCCTGTGAAAGGACAACCAGTATTTAAAACAGTTACACATGAAGACACCAGAAAGTGCCTGGGAAGCATTGGAAATGTTAATATTTTGTCATATTTCGAATATACAGAACTCATTACAAATATGCGACAGGCAAAGGATGCTGATTATAAAAGTATTCTTGAAGATATAAGAATTGGAAAAGTGAGTGAACATGGCAAAGAAGCTTTACAGGCACGATTACTTTCAAATTTGTTTCCAAACGAAAATATTGTTCCAGAGAATATATATAGAAAAATTGCAGAAAAGAAATCAGTGATATGCTTGATGCCAATTCAATATTCAATGAAAAAATGCTAAAGTTAAAAAATCAAGAAATTATGAAACTGGAAGCTAATGATAGAATAGAGCATGAAGGAGCTACTATTATTTTGTCAAAAAGTTGAAGTCAAAATTGGATTCTTTAGAGAAATAAATATCTAAAACTGCTGGTTTTGAAAAGAATCTTTATGCATGTATAAATTGTCGGATAATTTTATGACGTAATTTACATGTGGAAAGAGGTTTAGTAAATGGAGCAATGGGTAATGTTGTTGAATTTGTTAATTATCCAAATAGGGATGACATTGAATTGTTGAAAATCAAATTTGATGAAATTGAAGAAGTACAACAATTGAGTCGTTGTTCAACTTGATTTTGGCTTGTAAAATATTTATATTTATATGTCCGCCGAAAACAGTTTCCTGTTTGTTTGGCATATGTGGTGACTATACATAAATCTCAAGGTTTAAGTGTAGATAGTGTTTTGGTGAATATTGGAAGTACTGTGTTTAAAGAGGGTATTGCATATGTTGCTTTATCTCAAGTCAGAACTTTATCTGGATTATACTTGATTGATTTTGATGAAACAAAGATTAGTGCAGATGTAAATTGTGTAAAAGAGTTTATTAGGTTAAGAAGAGAACATGCTCCCAATTTACTTCAATATCCTTTATTTGAAAAGTGTGTGGTAGGTCGAAAAAGAAGATATGAGAAAAATTGTAGCGAGGTTGTAGAGAAAAGAAAAAAACTAGATGAACCAGTGATAGTAAGCAAAAAGAAAAAGGATACTATTGAAGAGGTTGTTGGTTTTCAGTTTGAAAACAGTTCTGGTGTCCACTGCTATGCTAATGTAGTGGTTAATGTTGTTTTTTTTCTTGAAACTTTACAAAAATAAATTGTTGAAAATCAGGACAAAAGATTTTGTTGTTTGTTGAATTCTGGGTTTGAGAAATGTAGTAGTGATAAAACTAAAATAGAAAGTGTTTATGATATTCGACATGTTTTAGACATATGTTCTGCTTTAAATCAATTTTCACAGAATATTCAGCAAGATTGTCAGGAATTTCTAATGTAAATGCTTGTTGTATTGCAAGAAGAAGGTATAGATATTGAAAATCTTTTTGGCCTTTTTTATAAATGGCAACATGACTGTGACAATTGTTTATTTTCAAGTAGTACTAACATAGACACTGAAAGATTTATATATTTGACTGCAAATCAGTGTCCTTTAATAATCTAGTTAGAGAAGCAAATCAAAACATGGTCTGTACCCAATGTAACTCATAAATGTTATCATTATTATTTATCCAAAAATATGGACAGTATGTAATTTTAATGCTGCAACGATGCAGACCTGATGGAAGAAAACTGACAACTTGAATAAAAAATTGTGTAGCTTCTCAACTATCAATATCAGGAAGAAATGTTGTAACTGTAGCAATTATTTTTCATGATGGTCCTTCTACAACATCAGGACATTACACAGCTTATTTAAAATGTACAAAAGGCTGGACGCATTGTAATGACACTCAATTGATTTTTAAACAACGTTTGCCTTATGACTTACCAAATTCTTATCTAGTGTTTTTGCAACCCAAATTTTAGGGAAAATTATTTGCCTGGGAAAATTACTGCTGTTCAGAAAGGGTAGTCTGGTGTGGAAAAGTACTTTGTGAGTGAGGGTGATCAGGTTCAAAAGATTCTTGTAGTTGACGTAGAGGTAGTGTAAGTGGATCAGATAGTGGGTGATGTGGCTATCACAGGAGATGTTGATCATCAGTGAGGCAGAGGTGTTTTAGATTTGTTGTAGTTGTTGTAGTTGTTGGTGACATTTTTTATTCCCTTGTAGAGGTTTCTTTTAATGGTATACAGCTCTTTGCTAAGATACAGGATGAGGAGAGTGTCATCGGCATACCAGATGATGTTGAGATTCTGATAGCATGCTAGTTGTTTAAGGTTCTATGTACATGATAAATAGCATCGGGTGGAGGTATAACCATTGTTAGATGGTACAAAAGATGTTGGTGCTTTTGATTCAGAAGGTTGGGAAACAGATGCTTAAGAGTACTATTAAGTAACTTCCACAGTAAGGATTTCACACATACTATTTGGGCATGAGGAAAAGTATCTGAAACAAAAAATTACTATTTCGGGTAAATGTTGTTAGCATATGTTTGTACATAACTTTATTTAGAGAGTATAAAAAAGAAGTAATAATGTTTTGTTACTTTTTGATTGTTGGAGATGTCCCATATTTACATAAGAAATTGCTGAGCGAAAAAAACATTTAAGATTTTTTTTTCCTAATTTTTACATTATTAATGAAAATGTTGAATGGGTTTTTTAAAGACAATCTTATTGATTGTCTCTTTTTTCCCCGTTATATGATCAGTACTAGTGAACTCACTGTTTTCAGTGAAATTCAATATATTCTGAGAACAGCAAAATAGGATACATAACATATTGTACAAATTATCTTGTATTGTGAAATATATATTATAACTCAATTTTTTCTTCTCTTTCACAGATATTATATTTAGAAAAAATATATTATTAACTTTTCATTACTTATAAGGTAAGTATGACAAACAAAAAAATACTTTCTCATCACTCTCTTACTTCTCTTTCACTTTTTCACTTTCTTCACTCTGGCTCTTACTCCACTTCCTTTGTTTATCTTACTCCCCTTCCCTCACTTTCTTTATTCCTCTTAATTCACCTTTACACTCCTTCTCTCACCATCAGTACCCTTCCCTCACCCTCACTTACCTACTCCTGCTCAACTCACTCCATCTCACTTACTCCCCTTCGTTCACTCCCTCCCTCACTTTTCTTTCTCCATGTTTCTCTCCCTGTCTCTCTCTGTCTCACTCACTCTAACTGCTTCACTCACCGTCACTCCACTTCTCTTACCTTCACTCCCTTTACCCTGCTCTACTTCTCCCTCTCCGTCTCTTACTCCCCTTCCCTGTCTTCGTCCCCTGCTCCCCTTTTCTCGTTCCCCCTCCCTCACTTTCCTTTCCTTACTGCCCTTCCCTTACTCTTTCACTCCCCTTACCTCACTCCCCTACCCTTAGTCCCCTTGTTTCAGTCACTCTTTGACTCCCCTTTCCTCACTCACCATACTCTCCTTTCCTCACTCATTTCCTCAGTCCCTTCCTCCCCTTCACTCAGTCATTTCAATCATTCATTTATACACTACACATTCATTCAAAAAAAGTATGACACAGTATATAAGAAATATAGCTCTTCTTTGAGAAGTGAAGTTAGTTCTTACAATAACTGTTTTCTTGTCTTTTTTTGTTTTAAATGTTTTTTTAACAATTTTATATATTTTTTGGATTTTTTGTAACAAAACAATAAACAGGTAACGAACAACTGCTCAAAAGGAACAAAAATAATAAAAGAAAAAAATTTAGTGCGGGGGCATATGTGCTGCCTAATCTTTAACACAATTAAGTCTATGCTCTGATCTCCATAACAGAGGATTTGATTGCAAAAAATGCATCGTAAGCGGACGTTTGCAAAATCCGGCCGGATGTCCAGAGCACTTGTAGATTGAGATGCTGCTGATGAAGATGTACTGGGGACTGTTGCTGCAGGATTGTCCCTCAAATGCTGAGTCGATGCCCGAGCATAGTTGTTTAAATGACACATCATAGTATGTATACTAAAAGAATAATGCTTGGTGGGATCACCTCTGGATAAAACGGAGCCACAAATGTTGCACATAACCTTTGGGGCATTCACCATTTTTTGCCCTTCTGGATATGATTTTTTTTTCCAAATAAAAGATTCTTTGGTTTTCTTCACCTTTGGTTGTTCTGCTAAATATTCGACATCAGAGTCAGAAGATTCCTGAGGCTGCTGTTGTTCTGCCATTTTCACTGAAGATGCTTCTCTCAAAGAAGTGAAACAGATTGTGAGGAAAGTGGGTGGGGTTTTTCAAGATTTGGAAAAGAAACTATTATAAACCAATCAAAAGTGTTGTTTTCAAGTCACATGACTTTACGTGCGCGCACGGGCGCGCGCACGTTGCGAGAACGTCGCTTATGAATGACGTTTTACCCAATTTTCGTAAATGCTTTAAAAAAAATAAAAAGGAGGCAGGGTAGAGACTCCCTGACCCCCTAGGCCTTCTCATGGGGTCCCTGATGGACCCCGAAGGCCAGAAAATACATTAAAAAAAAAAATCGCGAGGTGCGCGCATGTTGCATGCACCCCCGAGGCAGAAGAGAGCCAAAAACAAAAGTGGAGAACGTGAAAAGGGGCCAGGGTAGAGACTCCCTGACCCCCTAGGCCTTCTCAGGGGGTCCCTGAAGGATCCCGAAGGGCAAAAAAAACATTTTTTTAAAAAAGAAACATCGCGAGGTGCGAGCACGTTGCACGCCCCCCGAGGCAGAAGAGAGCCAAAAACAAAAGTGGAGAACGTGAAAAGGGGGGAGGGTAGAGACTCTCTGACCCCCTAGGCCTTCTCAGGGGGTCCCTGAAGGACCCCGAAGGGCAAAAAATTGTTTTGTTTTTTTAAATTGCGAGGTGCGCGCATGTTGCGCGGACGTCAGAAAAAACAAATACAGTTAAATAACAAGTTTGAGTGTTTATATGTTGGTTGGCTCTAAAAAGAGCTGTTGTGTTCATTGAGTGTTTTTTGTACGTACAAGTAAGTAGTATACAAAGGCGGTTTGTGAAAAAATAAATATATAATAAATATAATAGTTGATACATTTTAAAATCAGCATTTTAAAAACCTTTAAAGTTCACTTAAAAAACCATAGGTTTCACACACGTTATAGTTAGGAATTAGCATTTAAAAAACCTTAGATGAAGGGAAACACGTTCCCGAAACGCGTCTGGCAATGAACTTATTTAATGTCAGTCTCCTGCTGTTTTGCCTGCTTGCAAGTTTGCCCAATAAAATGCGAATTAATTATCTGCTTGAGGCCTTACTCCATTGAGGCTACCTGTGAGTTCGGATGTAATAGCGGCTGTTGCCCAGCCGCGGAGTGGGGTCCACTGCGGAGCGGGTCCGTGCTGTCTCCACGTGGAGCTGGCAACACGGAAAGCAGGCATGCTGGCTCCATATGCAGGATGGAGCTACTATGATGTTCGTGTTGGGATACTGTAAAGCGGGGCAGGCGGCCGCTGGAATTCTGCCTCAACCCACTTGGGTAATAACTTTTTTAATCTTTACTGCCTTGCAGGACAGACCCACTGGGGAACACCCTCTGTACTACAGGAACCAGAATGCCGTGAAGGCTACGCCCACTGGGGCGGGACCCTGGAACTTAAAAACTGTGCAGCGATACTGTTTTGCAAATCGGCAGTTTGGGAGCCATTGATGAAGGGAAACACGTTCCCGAAACGCGTCTGGCAATGAACTTATTTGATGTCAGTCTCCTGCTGTTTTGCCTGCTTGCAAGTTTGCCCAATAAAATGCGAATTAATTATCTGCTTGAGGCCTTACTCCATTGAGGCTACCTGTGAGTTCGGATGTAATAGCGGCTGTTGCCCAGCCGCGGAGTGGGGTCCACTGCGGAGCGGGTCCGTGCTGTCTCCACGTGGAGCTGGCAACACGGAAAGCAGGCAAGCTGGCTCCATATGCAGGATGGAGCTACTATGATGTTTGTGTTGGGATACTGTAAAGCGGGGCAGGCGGCCGCTGGAATTCTGCCTCAACCCACTTGGGTAATAACTTTTTTAATCTTTACTGCCTTGCAGGACAGACCCACTGGGGAACACCCTCTGTACTACAGGAACCAGAATGCCATGAAGGCTACGCCCACTGGGGCGGGACCCTGGAACTTAAAAACTGTGCAGCGATACTGTTTTGCAAATCGGCAGTTTGGGAGCCATTGATGAAGGGAAACACGTTCCCGAAACGCGTCTGGCAATGAACTTATTTGATGTCAGTCTCCTGCTGTTTTGCCTGCTTGCAAGTTTGCCCAATAAAATGCGAATTAATTATCTGCTTGAGGCCTTACTCCATTGAGGCTACCTGTGAGTTCGGATGTAATAGCGGCTGTTGCCCAGCCGCGGAGTGGGGTCCACTGCGGAGCGGGTCCGTGCTGTCTCCACGTGGAGCTGGCAACACGGAAAGCAGGCATGCTGGCTCCATATGCAGGATGGAGCTACTATGATGTTCGTGTTGGGATACTGTAAAGCGGGGCAGGCGGCCGCTGGAATTCTGCCTCAACCCACTTGGGTAATAACTTTTTTAATCTTTACTGCCTTGCAGGACAGACCCACTGGGGAATACCCTCTGTACTACAGGAACCAGAATGCCGTGAAGGCTACGCCCACTGGGGCGGGACCCTGGAACTTAAAAACTGTGCAGCGATACTGTTTTGCAAATCGGCAGTTTGGGAGCCATTGATGAAGGGAAACACGTTCCCGAAACGCGTCTGGCAATGAACTTATTTGATGTCAGTCTCCTGCTGTTTTGCCTGCTTGCAAGTTTGCCCAATAAAATGCGAATTAATTATCTGCTTGAGGCCTTACTCCATTTAGGCTACCTGTGAGTTCGGATGTAATAGCGGCTGTTGCCCAGCCGCGGAGTGGGGTCCACTGCGGAGCGGGTCCGTGCTGTCTCCACGTGGAGCTGGCAACACGGAAAGCAGGCATGCTGGCTCCATATGCAGGATGGAGCTACTATGATGTTCGTGTTGGGATACTGTAAAGCGGGCAGGCGGCCGCTGGAATTCTGCCTCAACCCACTTGGGTAATAACTTTTTTAATCTTTACTGCCTTGCAGGACAGACCCACTGGGGAACACCCTCTGTACTACAGGAACCAGAATGCCGTGAAGGCTACGCCCACTGGGGCGGGACCCTGGAACTTAAAAACTGTGCAGCGATACTGTTTTGCAAATCGGCAGTTTGGGAGCCATTGATGAAGGGAAACACGTTCCCGAAACGCGTCTGGCAATGAACTTATTTGATGTAAGTCTCCTGCTGTTTTGCCTGCTTGCAAGTTTGCCCAATAAAATGCGAATTAATTATCTGCTTGAGGCCTTACTCCATTGAGGCTACCTGTGAGTTCGGATATATATATATATATATATATATATATATATATATTCACTGAAAAAACCATAGGTTATAGACCATATATAGTTAGGAATTAGCATTTACAAAACCTTGAAAATTCACTGAAAAAACCATAGGTTATAGACCATATATAGTTAGGAATTAGCATTTACAAAACCTTATTTTACTCACACAAAACCATTGAAATTCCATATATAGTTAGTTGCACTAACTATATATCGCGCACCCGCAATCCACTGCTGATGATGTCACATATTACATCATTCATGACATGGTCAGTGACATCACTGATGACATCACTGATGACATCTCAAATGACATCACATGACATCACTGATGACATCACTGATGACATCACTGATGACAACATACAGTGACTGTATGTTTCTGTAAAGTTAAAATGTGTCTTACATATTGAAGAATGAGTGGAAGTATAAGTGTCTGGACAAAGGATTTAGTAGGTGCATGACTGAATGTATGAGTGAGTGATTAAATGTGTCTCACTGAGTGCATGGGTTAGTGACTAAACTGTCTTAATTTGTGCATCATTATGTCTGTTGTTCTGTAAACTGCTGCATGTGTTGATCAGTAGCTATATGATTAACTATATGGGTTACTGATTGATTGTCCAAGTATTTGTATGGGAGACTGAGTGTGTGTGTGGCTGGCTGGGAGGTGTGTGACTCTGTGCAGATCAATGTGTACTTGTATCAATGATTGTATAAGAAGCTAAGTATGTGTTAGTATATGTTTGAAAATGTAAGGTGCTCTATGTTTAACTGTATAGACAAGAAAATGGAAGTGTCATTGATTCTTTACAGGACTGACTAGGTGTGTGAGTAACTCCATGGATGAGTGGCAGACTGTGAGTGTCTGTATAGGTGTATGAGTGCATATGATAGTGTTGTAAAGATGAGTGATTGTATGTATGAATGATTGTATGGGTGAATGAGTGAATGTGTGTGTAGACATAGGAATCAGTGAGTGCGTATGTAGTAACTAGTATTGGTGTGTCAATGGTTTCAAAAATTATACTCTGTATTTAACACTGGGTGAAACAGAGGTTATATTAAAATGTGAGGAGATGCATTGTATTGTCACATGAATGATATCATCAGTGATGTGGTCATTGATGTCAAATGAGATGTCATCAGTGATGTCATTTGAGATGTCATCAGTGATGTCATCAGTGATGTCACTGACCATGTCATGAATGATGTAATATGTGACATCATCAGCAGTGGATTGCGGGTGCGCGATATATAGTTAGTGCAACTAACTATATATGGAATTTCAATGGTTTTGTGTGAGTAAAATAAGGTTTTGTAAATGCTAATTCCTAACTATATATGGTCTATAACCTATGGTTTTTTCAGTGAATTTTCAAGGTTTTGTAAATGCTAATTCCTAACTATATATGGTCTATAACCTATGGTTTTTTCAGTGAATTTCATTGGTTTTTTAATAGCTAATATCTGTAGCTGTAAAATGTATTCTTCTTTAAATCCAAAAATATATTTTATATGTTTATGAATAATTTTTTTTTTAAATATTTTTTTTTCTTCGTTCCCGCTTCGCGAATCGGGAAGCTTCCCGTTAGCTGACCTTGATGCCGCGAAATAGACCGCGAGCCGGTAAACGTTTCTTTACCGCAACTGCCGCGTTAGAAAACAACATCGTGACGCCTCCCGTCCGCATGACGTTTCACGTTGTCGCGTGATACGTCATATGACGTGCTACGTTAGCGAACTGGTACGCGAAGCGAGTCGCAAAGCGCAGGTTTCTGGAAGCAAACCGGGAGGCCCTGCAAAGTGCTTAACGTAAACACAGCAGGTCATGTGACTTGGTAATAACACTTTTCATTGGTTCATTTCACTTTTGGTTTCCTAATGATGTAAGACTAGGTCATATAATATAAAATGAACACTTTTCATTGGTTGAGAACTCTTGTTTTTCCCAAATGATGAAAATCCCTCCTTCTTTCCTCACTCTGACTTTCATATTTGTGAGAGAAAGACCCTTTGTTACCAGTGAGCAATGGCTTCTTTAGTAGCTTCAGCTGGTGCTTCCCCACCACCTCCACCACATCCAAGGAAGAGTGGACCACCTGCTCAAGTTATAATTCAACAAGAAGAGGAAGAAGAGGAACAGGACGACGAGCACGAAGAGAGGCAGTTTTTGCCTGAGGAGCCCAGGACGTCTCACCGGAAAGAAAACTTCATTTGGCAATTTTTTAAAATTCCCAAAGGTCAGAAAAAAGTAAATGCAAGATACGTAACTTGCCTTATATGTCAAGATAGACTGTCCAGAGGGACCGAGAAAAAATACAGTTTCGGAAACTACACAATGCATCGCCATATGACTAGGTGGCATCCTAACAACTACAGTGCTGCACAGTTTCGGAACGACCTAGATAATCTCCCTATTATGGCCAGAAGATCTGTTGTACCGGAAGTAACGGGACCAGAGGGCAGGGAGATAGTGCCAAATATACAAATGAGATTTGGTGAAGTAAAACACGTCTGCGTACATTGCGATGGATTCATTTGCTACGGAGAAAGAAGCATCACTCTGATCAACAGAGCTATTGACTATCATATGCAAGTTTGTATGAAACGCCCAAAATAATAAATACTTTTTTTTTGTTTTGTTGCTCCTGTTGAGCCCTTTACAATGAATCGTTTTCATTGCCCCCTCCAAGAAAAACCCAAAAAAATATAAAACTGTTCAGAAAAATTAAAAAAAAGTAAAAAAATGTTCAGAAAAATAATAAAAAATATATAAAACAACAAAAACAATAAAAAAAAAAGTTCTTTTCAGAACTACCTCCCCGTTATTAAAAAATTGGTACAATATTTGGAACTGTGCCAACCTCTATTTCTCGTAGTTCGCTTCCCAGTTCGCTCGCCGGTACGCGAACCGGAAGTGAACCAAAAATTTTTTTTAAAAAAAAGAACAGTAAGTATAAGGGAAGGAAACAGACACTTATGTTAAAAGAAAGACAGCTATAAGGGAGTAAACTAGAGATACTATTACCCGTAATCCACTGATGATGATGTCACATATTACATCATTCATGACATGCTCAGTGACATCATCAGCAGAGGATTGCGGGTTTTTTGGCAACGTGCCTTATCCACGGTTTAATAATGCTGCCTTTTGCTTTATATAAGTTTTCAAATTGTATGAAATATATACCAATAGGTCGTTATGAACCTTTAGGTAGTGCTTTTCTTCATGAGGTCTGGTCGCTTCCATACACATACAGATGTTTCAAAGATGATCAAGAAGTTTATCTGAATGGAGAGGAATGCACTGAGACGCCACATCATTCACTAATGTGTAGGCACATACAGTTACACGGTTCATGCAACAAACACCGACCAAATATGGCTTGCGTGTTGCAAGGCACGCCAGTTCCTGCTATCATCCCCACGTTCAAGTTGTTGGAAAATGGTAGTTATTTGATGCTCAATAATGAAGATTGTTCTGGGTTAATTAAAAGTATTCCTTTTATCGTAACAGTAAGTGAACGGGTTATTTGCTGCAGAAATGTTCTATTTCCTCCCACACATGAACATAGGGAGTTTTCAATCTCGCCACAAATACCAACCTTGGGAGCAGATTTCAACGGCATGGCAAGAATAAGAGCTCTTTTGTCTCAGAGAGAGGTGGCCTTGAGTTCGGCCCGTGAAACTTTCGTGCTTCACATAGCGAACACCCGTACAGAGGTGCAGACCCTTTTCAATACAGATTTGCCTTTCCATTTCAGCAAGATGGTTCGGACTATCTTTAACGCGTCCTCCACAAAGGCCCTGGCGCACTTTTTTAAAGTTGTTACCAGTGGTCTCGTGACTTCATTTGAGAAAATCTTTGGAGTCATCCCTGCTTTCTTTCATTCTATTTTTTCCACTCTGCTTCGTGGATTCCCATTTTTACTTGCATTACCAGCGGACGCTCTTGTGCTTTTTTACATTTTTAAATATGGATGTCCCTCCTGTGCAAGCTCCCGCCCTGCAGCTGCTGACACTGTTCCGCAATCGCATGCTAGAATATTATGGCACAATGCCCTTGGCGATATTAAGCACGGCATATGGATTATCTTTTCGATTCTCCTACTTCACCTGTGTCCAGCCTGTATTTCACTGCCTGACCTGTGATTTCGATTGGGCCATTGATTTGTGTCTCTGCGGACCGGTTTCTCCTGACGTCGACTTTAATCAGCTGATGACTCCTATCATTACTCACGAGTTGGTTTGTCCTGGCGAAAGGATTATGGCTGTGGCATTGATGCATGGACTAATTGGTCCCTGGAATTTACTGGCGGCAACACAGTCTTTCTTGGAACAGAGCTTTCTTGAAAACCCACCGAGCTGTCCTCTGATGGTGATAGAGGATCCGGTGCTGGGAGAGCACGTATGTTCTTTTCCGCTTTTAAATTGGATGGCTGAACTCTTTTCGGATGAAGACGGTGACTTCCTATTGGAGGCTGTTGCAGCTTATTTTGCATACACAGTTATGTCATAGACCTTTTTCATGTTTGATATGCTGAGTACTAGCATTTCATTGACAATTCATTGACTTATTTGTCAAGTTTTTATTATTTAGCTTGCCTATTGGCTTAAGACTCGATAAAGTACTTGGCTGTTTTATTTTTCTTTAGCATTAAATTTTCCTAGTTTTTAATGCTTTACCTTGCGGACCGTCCACATATAAACTTGCAATCTGCTCTCATGAGATGGCACTTCTATTATCTTATTCAGTTCGTTTCCGGATCATGGGGAGGTGTCATCTAGGTCCTGGATATCTTTACACCATGTTAAGTTAGCATGGGCTCATTACCGGTTTAAACGCCATTTTTCCTTTTTTGCAACTTCTGCACACGACACTTAGTTGTTGCTTTAGCTTTCAACCTAGTAGTTCATCGTGGTTTACATGAGAATAATATGTTCTTGCTCTACTATCTGCTTTGCTTGTTAAACTATATCTGTACAGCGAGTGCTGAAGTTTCAAGAACAACACGATACAGAATTGTTATGAGGTCTGATCTCCACGACTTCATACTCATAACATAAGTGCAACTTCTGCCAATTCTGGGCATGAGGCGGGTTTTATATTGCTTTGCCGAACACACATACACAACAGTTGATGCGGTTCACATGAAGAGAGAGCTGGTGTATGCTGATGTGATTCCTTCAAATCTAAGACACTAAAGTATGGGCACGCCCTAAACCAACACAAAGAGACCTTCTTAGCAAATAATATAATATGTGTATTAGGGAGGGTGAGATATAAGCAGCCGCGGGCCGTGGAGGGAGTTACGGTGGGGCAGGGAGGCGGGGAGGGGGAGGGGCAGGGTGGAGCCCTCTCCACCCTGCCCCTCCCCCTCCCCGCCTCCCTGCCCCACCGTAACTCCCTCCACGGCCCGCGGCTGCTTATAAGTGTTGCTAACTCTTATTCATTTACAGCATGTTAACATACTGTCACCATTCGCTTTTTATGTACTAGTAACTATGCTGGTAATTTTGCTACTGATAATATGTGTACTTGTATTATCTAACATACTACGCCTGAGAAGACGGCATTAGTAAATAAACATTTCAAATACACATGTGTTCTTCTTAACTCCATGTTCTGGTTTCTAAGAAATATATAACGACCGACTGTTCATGAGTTCCACGTATCCTGAGGTACTATAAGTTCATATTCTGGATTGTCTAAACATTGAAAGTTTGTTATATCCAATGTGACACTGTACCTAGCTTGCTAAGGGGTTTTGATTACTAAGGTGAGTTCTGGGACACTTTAATTCGCCGAGGTTTCAATCCTCTGTCCACAGTTCTGTGTGAGAACAGAAACCCTGCGACAGGGGCACCCCTGAGCCTTGCTGGAGCTTCATCACACTTGCGATACAACTCCAGCAATGCGCCACCTTTACGGCACAGATACGTCACGCATCTGTGCTGTTTTTGCCCCATGATGCGCCGCATTGTAAATGCAGCACACCATAGGTGACGGAACAGCGGCACAGAATGACTAACACATCCCTGGTGATGCGCCAGTCATCATAAATCTATCCCTATGCTTCTTATCTTGTTAGAGATGAACCGCCATATGTATCATCAAAGTTTTTTGCATTTCCTAAATAGCGAACTTTAAGGAATAAATAGCGATTCTTTACCATTCCTAGTTTGCGATGACCTATTTGCTAATTACAAATTACCCATTCATTTCCATGCAGCAGGAGCCCCATAGGAATGAAGGTGCAATTTGCGATTAGCAATTACCTCATCGCAAATTACGAATTTTTCCGAGGGTGCAGGGGTGTCTCAAGAACACCCTGCTGCACCCCCGAAAAAGAAATTTGGGGGCATATGGCGCACATAAATTTTGAAAACATTCCTTTACCTCAAAAACGATTTTCTTTTTTTTATATATTCATACTTTGAGTTTCAAAACAGTCTCAGAAACACACCAATTTGTCTTCAGCAGAGCAAAAGGTATGCACTCCAGAGTCTGCAGCTATCAAAAGCACAGAAATGCTGTAATTCCTCACACATATCTCTCATGTCACACCAATCAAAACTCTTCCCTCACTTTTTTTCAAAGCAAAACCCTGCCCCCTCTCTGCTTTTTCTGCATAGCAACCACCTCTTGCAAAACCTCTGGTGTTTCCAAGTTCACACAACAATGTTGCAATTGAACTCTGAACTCTCAGTGCACCTGCATATCCAGAGCATTCTTTCATTTAATGATTTTTTCTTCGCCACTCAAAATACATCTTTCAACGAACTCATCCATGCACACTAACTTTCTGTTTTCAGCAATCAAAATCCACCAATCACTCTTACTGCTTCATTAACACAGAAACTCCTCAGTTTTTTTCATTTTACACTCTCATTTTTTCAACTGCCATTTCATTGCCACACTTCATCTGACTGCAGCAGAACCTTCTCTCGCCATGTTTTCTGTCTGGATTGTTGGACATAGTTATATCTATTGGGCTCAAAGGTACGCTGAAAACAGGAATTTACCTAACCTCAATTTACAAGATGTGGAAATTAAGTGGTTTGGCCACAGAGGATTAAAATGTCACCAATTGATACCATTGGTGAAAACCTTTATGCATTTGCCAAAACCTGACCTGTTAATTGTGCACTGTGGAGGTAATGATTTGGGCACTTTGACTGGGGTAGGTCTGGAAATGCTTTTAAAGGACACCTTTGAGCAATTGATGGCACTTTTTCCTCAGACTGCCTTGGTATATTCAAATATATGCCAAAGACAAAAATGGAGGTGGTTGAACCAATTTTGTCCACAAATTGAGAAATCGAGGAAGCATGTAAACAAATGTGTTTCAGCTTACATGAGAGACCATGGACTGGGCTCCCTGTACAACAATACCTTGCGTTACTACATGCAAGATATCTACAGAGGAGATGGAGTTCACTTCTCAGATGAGGGCAACAGAATTTTCACTCTGAATTTAAGACTGTGCATTGGTACCTACTTATAAGTACCTAAATGTACCATAAACCCAAAAGCTCTTCTCAGAGCTACCCTACATCTGATCACTCACAATTATTATTTTACTCTAACTTTTTTCACTAATTTTCAAGAAAGTACGCTCCCCAGAACGCTTCCCGGTTCGCGAACCGGGCGCACTCCACGCAAAAAAACTAAAAAAACGGTATATTTTTTTTTGCCCTGCGAGACCCTTTCAAAGCCTGCACATCAAACCTAGGGGGTCAGGGACGATCTACTATGCCCCCTTATGGTCATTTGCCCCTTCGCTTTGGCCTCCTCTTGTCTCTCGATCCTACCGAGAGACAAGATGGCGGCCGCTACGGACTGTTTGGAATGTTTACAGACTCCGAAGAACCAATCAGCTTCGCAAACCTCCGTAACGCGAAAAGTACACGAAGCGGAGCGCTATTACAGATATATATCTTTTTTTGAACGTTAATTTCTCAAAATCCACTGGAGCACATATATTGAGACCTAGCAAAGGCACATCGGGCTACCAGTCCCTAATATTTTACCAAGTTTCGTGCAAATCCATTCAGCCGTTCGATTATTATTATTATTTTTTTTTTTTGCCCCGCGGGGCCCTTTTAAAACCTCCACATCAAACCTAGGGGGTCAGCGAGGATCTACTATGCCCCCTTATGGTCATTTGCCCCTTCGCTTTGGCCTCCTCTTCTCTCTCGATCCTACCGAGAGACAAGATGGCGGCCGCTACGGACTGTTTGGAATGTTTACAGACGCCGGAGAACCAATCAGCTTCGCTTCACAAAGCTCCGTTGCGCGAAAAGTACGCGTCCTGGAGCGCTGCCCGGTCCGCTGTTACAGATATATATCTTTTTTTAAACGTTAATTTCTCAAAATCCACTGTAGCACATATATTGAGACCTACAAAAGGCACATCGGGCTACCAGTCCCTACAATTTTGCCAAGTTTCGTGCAAATCCATTCAGCCGTTCGGGCTAAAAGTGAGGCCAACCGCCCTATGGAAAACTCAATGTTAAAAACACGTTTTGGGACCCCCCTTTTTTCTCGGCCCCCCCTTGACGAACCCCCCCCAAATTTTCAAGGGCTGCTCAGAAACAAAATGTGCCATTTTCAGCCAATTCCGTCCACAAACGCCAAAGTTATTAGACATAGAATTTTCAAAAATCCCATAGAGAAAAAATCCTAACTATATATACCTACTGGCGACCGCCAGTAGGTAATATATATATATATATATATATATATATTCACTGAAAAAAAACATAGGTTTCACACCAGTTTATGGGGTCGATTAGGATGGCGGACGGAAATGGGTACTGTCCGCCATGGTCGGGGAAATTTTACTCCCGGCTGAGCCGCGGAGATTTCGCGGTTGGGATTAGGATAATCATGTCACGAAACTCCGACCGCGGCGGACGGATCATAACCAACACCGTCCGCGGTGGACGGAACACATCCAACTCCGTCCGCGGCGGACGGAGTCCAATGAACAACCACTGCCGCGGACGGAAATGACAGCGGAAAATAACACATGTACCGCCATACCTGTGAATACTCCGTGGCCGCAATTAGGATAAATCCGCTACGGAACGCACAGCCATCCACGTCCGCGGCGGAAAGAATGCAACGATAAACACTGCATCACTGCGGAAGGCCAACACGCACAACATCCCTAGCGGCAAACAAATGTTAGAAAGTGTACCGCAAGTCCAAAGCAAACATACGAACATTGACAACGCCCCCCCCCATACACCAACACCAAGCACAAGCCACCATGGCACGTCCCAAGTATCCAATAATGCACACTAGTCAACACGCCCACCTACCACCTGACTGCCAACAACCATTGAGACACGACTATAAAATGACACCCACACACTACCACAATCCTTTGCATCACAGCATTGCTGCTAGCAAGAGGCCCAAATCGAGATACTGCTAACTCACATAGAAGACACACAACCACCACCCTACCACACCCACCACACAAACACCCACCACACAATTCCTACACATCACACACCACACACCTGCACCCCCCAACTCACTCAACTCACACACTGAGCACCACACACCATGGCACCCAAAAAAAACCCTAAATTCACGGAGACCGAGTTGAGGGTAATGGAAGATGAAATAATCCGTGTTGAGCCCCACATCTTCGGGGCCCAAGTCCAGCAGACGTCCGTGGCGCAAAATAACCACATGTGGGACAGGATCGTCACTCGGGTGAATGCGTCGGGGACTGTGCCGAGGACGAAGCATGAAATTCAGAGGCGGTGGCATGACCTGAAGACCAGGGTGAAGGGCATCCGATCGAAAAACAATGCAAGAGCCATTCTTACTGGCGGTGGAACACCCCCGGAGCCCATACCCTACACCGATTGGGAGCAGAAGGTGCTGGTGATACTACACCCAGAGAGCCTAGACGGACTTGACGAAGGAGAAGAGGCTGGTAAGTACAAACCAAGCACCACGATCAGCATGACATGGTCAGGCTCACACAACTGAGAAGAAACATCTCCTACGCCCCAACCCATGCACGTTGGACACCAACTCACAAACATGTACATGGCTCCCAACAGGCCCCCATGTTCACGGGGAGGGTGGTGGTGGTGGAGGGTGGGGTGTGTGAGAGGCCCAAACTACAACTCCCAACAGGCCCCCATGTTCACGGGGAGGGTGGTGGTGGTGGAGGGTGGGGTGTGTGAGAGGCCCAAACTACAACTCCCAACAGGCCCCCATGTTCACGGGGAGGGTGGTGGTGGTGGAGGGTGGGGTGTGTGAGAGGCCCAAACTACAACTCCCAACAGGCCCCCATGTACACGGGGAGGGTGGTGGTGGTGGAGGGTGGGGTGTGTGAGAGTCCCAAACTACAACTCCCAACAGGCCCCCATGTTCACGGGGAGGGTGGTGGTGGTGGAGGGTGGGGTGTGTGAGAGGCCCAAACTACAACTCCCAACAGGCCCCCATGTTCACGGGGAGGGTGGTGGTGGTGGAGGGTGGGGTGTGTGAGAGGCCCAAACTACAACTCCCAACAGGCCCCCATGTTCACGGGGAGGGTGGTGGTGGTGGAGGGTGGGGTGTGTGAGAGGCCCAAACTACAACTCCCAACAGGCCCCCATGTTCACGGGGAGGGTGGTGGTGGTGGAGGGTGGGGTGTGTGCGACAGGAAACAGAAATGTCTACAAATCTATATGACCATGTAATGTCCACATTACTGACCAGCTCTATCTTGTCCCTCAGGTGATCGTGAACTGACTGGGGAAACCAGTACCCGGCCGCCAGCCTCGCCTCCCACACATACAGGACTCTCTGGTGACAAGGACACAGGCAGCTCCGGTGCGGAGGATGGAGCGGGACCAAGCACACAGCCAGGGCCATCTGGCTAACAGGGACTCCCGGGACCGACCACCGTCGCATGTGTGACTCCAGCGACACCTGTCTCTGTGATCTGCACAGTCCCCACCACCACCAGTAACACCAGTACCACCAGTACCACCAGTACCACCAGTACCACCAGTACCACGACTCCTGCCTGTGCCACCCAGCCTAACCCAGCGCACGACGCTGGTCCATCGGCCTCACACACAAGCAGGGTGAGTGGGCCACAAAGAGAGGCAACGGGACATCAGCCAATCAGGCGACCCACACACCGCCGTACAGAGGAAGGACAGCTACCCCATCCAGTGGCAGAGTCCCTACAAGCCCTTGCCAGGCGTCATACGACCGGTCCCAGGCAAACGCTGATCGTGCACACCAGGACTCAGTGGACAACACCAACATGTTGCGCGAAATCTCTGGGTTCCTTGGCCAGATAGTGCACATCATGGGCCAGCAGGCAACGATTTGGAGGGAATGGGTTGGCCGGAACAACCCCCCCCTCCACCAATTGTCGTAGCGCCACCGCCACCGTCACCTCCACCTCCACCGCCACCGTCACCTCCGCCTCCACCGCCACCGTCACCTCCGCCTCCACCGCCGCCACCACCACCTGTGCCCCTGGCGACGGATGTGGCCCATCAACAACCTGCCCCCCCAGCTGCCTCTGTTCCACCTCAGAGACGGAGGGGCCGGCCGAGGCAGGAAGTGGCTGAGAGCAGTGTTGGAGCGCCATCCACACGCTCCAAGAGGGGACGTCAATGACAATGTCACTGCCTGTGCCAGACATTCACCCTGCTAAGTATCCTGTCCCACATAGACAATCATTCCCACTGGTCTGCTGGACTACCCTGACACCCCCCAATGTGGTGTCAGCACGGACATTTCATCTGCCATTACCTTCAACTCCAACTCCCTCCACCCCACTTACTTGTAAATATTCACCAGCACAAAAGCACAACCTGTAAATAAATTTCACTTACACACACAATGATGTTTTGCCTCCATGTTTATTCACATGATTGCCTTCAGAAACAGACGTAAACAGGTTCAGGGATCATAGTCGTACATGATCATGGCGCTGCGGGAGTGACCTAGGGAAAATCAGAGACAGCAAACACACGTCAGGAAACAGATTGACACACATCACAACATAATGCACAGCAACATTACATAAACTACAATCATCACAAAAGCATGGGATGAGAGCACACACATCATGGAGACTTGTATGTCCAAAGAAATGAAGACACACATATGCAACCATCACAAACAACACACAGCTGATGCACCCCACATCCACACAACACCAGCAAACATACATGAGGCACTGTCAACCGCCACAAGAGGTAGTTACTCACATTCAAGGGAAGTAGCGATCTATGAGCTGGCGCCTCTGGTCCACACCTTCCTCTTCACCACTATCCTCATCAGTCGACATGGGTGGGATGGGAGGCCGAGGAACTTCTTCGTCTTCAGGGTCCAAGAGCAGTTCAATGTCATTGCGTACTGCCAGGTTGTGGAGCATGCAGCAGGCAATCACGATCCTGCATACTTTTCCTGGTGAGTAAGGCAGGGCCCCTCCGGTCTTATCGAGGCACCTAAACCTAGACTTTAGCAGTCCAAAGGTACGTTCGATGACTCTCCGTGTCCTTCCATGTGCATCATTGTACCGCATTTCACCCGCTGTTGTAGGATTACGTAGGGGACTGAGGAGCCAGGGCCGGTTTGGGTACGCCGAGTCGCCTATGTAGGGGGATGAGAGACACAAACATCACAACAAGATATGGTGGGTACCACATGCCACACAGAGATCACAAGAGTCCCCACTGCACACTCACCAACAAGCCACGCTTGACCGGGTCGCAGATTTCCCATAAGTCGTGGGACAATGCTGCTCCGCATGATGTGGGCGTCATGTGCGGAGCCAGGAAATCTTGCACACACATGGGAGATGATGTTGTTTGCCAGGCACACCACCTGCACGTTCAGCGAATGGAAGTGTTTGCGATTCCTAAAAACTTGCTCACGTGCCCGTGGTGGAATGATAGCGATGTGTGTGCCATCAATTGAACCCACAACGTGAGGTATGTGGCCCAGTGCATAGAAGTCAGCTTTGACTGCTGCCAACTCTTCCGGCCGTGGGAAATGTATGTAGTCATTCTTGTACAGCATCATAGCTGTTAAGACATCCCGAAGAACCGTGCTGAACATGGCCTGTGACATTCCCCCGGCATGTCCAACTGTGTACTGAAAGGTGCCAGTAGCAAAGAAATGTAGTACCGCCATGACCTTTGCAGTGGGTGTAATCGAACCAGGATACGTCCTACGTGGCTGCAGATGAGGAGACAATTGAGCAACAAGCTCCAGCAACCGACGTCGATCCAGCCGGAATTTCCTAATCACCTCCTCGTCAACCATATCCTCCAGTACAGTGTATGGCCGATGCACATTTGGAGCCCTCCTGTGTGGGAGAGAGATGTAACTTAGGTCAACTTACAAACGACGCATACGTGTACAACTCCATCACATGTGAACCTTACTGACAAAACGTCAGTCTTCACCCTAATGTTTAGTAGCCACATCACAGACACACATGCAACTGCATGCACACAAACGATAATCATAAACACGCCATGTCATCAAGCACCAATGCCAACACCAATAATGTTGTGCATATGGTAATTACATGCATGGTGACACAACATCCAAAACACATACACGGAATGCATGTGTACCACCACCACTGTAGTCACCTCGCCAGAACCACACACTGACAACAGATGCATAATTTGGCCATACAGTCGTGATGTACTGTGTAGTTGTGAAGATGTAATAACGTCTGTAGGGTCACACCCGACGTCAACACGTCCAAATGCACATCTGTTGCCCATTGTGTGCCGACCGATGGGCATAGTATGGACACACATGCTATATTGTATGACATATGACCTTTCCCTATCACGCTCACAACCCTCATGACGCAACTGCACACAACACATCACGGTGCAGCGTCTGACAAGATAACATAATTTGCGGCGCCATGGCGGTGCACAACTTCCGCTACTTCCCAAAGGCCATACGCGGCCAGCGTCCCTCTTCCCATTGGCTGCATGTGCACGGACCGTCACGGGCACACATCGGCAACCGCACGTGCAAGCTTCAGGCACGGATGCTTCAGTTGCAACAATGTACTATCACTGGCGCCACCATGGCGGTGCACATACTCAGCGGGGGAGGTGCAGGCCTATACACCCTTTAGATGTACTCAATGGACATGCCAGTTCATGTCCCCTCTTACAGTCACATTGCATCATCCACCGTACACCGGCCGGAGCGGCCGGGCCAAGGACGGCCGTGCCGGCCATGTCCACAACCGCCGTGCCCGTCCATGTACACACCCACCGTGCCCGGCCATGTCCACACCCGCCGTGCCCGGCCATGTCCACAACCTCCGTGCCCGGCCATGTACACAACCGCCGTGCCCGGCCATGTCCACAACCGCCGTTGCCGGCCATGTCCACAACCGCCGTGCCCGGCCATGTACACACCCGCCGTGCCCGGCCATGTCCACAACCGCCGTGCCAGGCCCGGCCTAGGACGGCCATGGCCGGCCATGTCCACAACCGCCGTGCCAGGCCCGGCCTAGGACGGCCGTGGCCGGCCATGTACACAACCACCGTGCCCGGCCATGCACACAACCACCGTGCCAGGCACGGCCTGGCACGGCGGTTGTGGACATGGCCGGCCACGGCCGTCCTAGGCCGGGCCTGGCACGGCGGTTGTGGACATGGCCGGCCACGGCCGTCCTAGGCCGGGCCTGGCACGGCGGTTGTGGACATGGCCAGCCACGGCCGTCCTAGGCCGGGCCTGGCACGGCGGTTGTGGACATGGCCGGCCACGGCGGTTGTGGACATGGCCGGGCACGGCGGGTGTGTACATGGCCGGGCACAGCGGGTGTGTACATGGCCGGGCATGGCGGGTGTGGACATGGCCGGGCACGGTGGTTGTGTACATGGCCGGCACGGCCGTCCTTGGCCCGGCCGCTCCGGCTGGTGTACGGTGGATGATGCAATGTGACTGTAAGAGGGGACATGAACTGGCATGTCCATTGAGTACATCTAAAGGGTGTATAGGCCTGCACCTCCCCCGCTGAGTACGTGCACCGCCATGGTGGCGCCAGTGATAGAACATTGTTGCAACTGAAGCATCCGTGCCTGAAGCTTGCACGTGCGGTTGCCGATGTGTGCCCGTGACGGTCCGTGCACATGCAGCCAATGGGAAGAGGGACGCTGGCCGCATATGGCCAATCGCAAGTAGCGGAAGCAGTGCACCGCAACAACAGGGCCAGTCATTGGCCCATTTCACGAACACGCTTCCAGGGCTGAGCAATTTCTGGCGACGTATGCCACTGACACGTGCTGAGGGCCCTATATATGTGTTTGGCCAAAATGACACTTCCTACCCTGGGGACCAGTGCTGCCTGTTCACCTCGACCTGCTGCTGCTGCTGAGCTGACCACCGACTGCTGCCTGTGACCATCACCTCGACCTGCTGCTGCTGCTGAGCTGACCACCGACTGCTGCCTGTGACCATCACCTCGACCTGCTGCTGCTGCTGAGCTGACCACCGACTGCTGCTCTAGTGCCATACTCCGTGATCTTGCCATGTCGAGAGGCAAAGAGATCCGGTCTCGACCCTTCACCGCCGCGGAGCTTGATGTCCTCGTGGACGGTGTACTCCGCAACTATGGACGCCTCTACGGCGCACCAGGACGGGTGGTAAGTGCAGTGTGGGACATGTTGGTGTGCATGAGGGGGCCAAATAATCAGGCCTATTTCTATCTTAGCTGTGTAGTGTGGGCTAGACATATGTTCCTGATTGTGCATGGCTGCTGACAGTTACGTCTTGCCCCTATGTGTGTGACAGGCCAACTGTCCACTGACTTAAACCCTTTTGTCTCCCATCATGGTAGGTCAAGCTGCACCTTCGCAAGGACCTGTGGAGGAGCATAGCACGGGAAGTACATTGGGGGTGTGCAACAGACGACATACACACTGTCACAAACGCTGGAACGACATTTCCAGGCTGAGCAAGAATGTAGCGGAAGTAACACTGGGCATGATTCCAAGGACGCCCCGTCTGGCCCGACGCTCCATGACCCCTCTCATGCACCGTATCATTGCAGTGACGCATCCTGAACTGGCCGAACGTCTGAGTGCCGATCAACAGCAAACTAGCGGTGAGCATACTGTCTGTGTAGTAAACCTGTGAGTGCTATGCATGTATTGGTGCACAGACACAGTATTGAGTTCCGTGTTGCGTATGTATCTCTGTGATGCCATGTTGGTCCCATTGGGTGGTTGTCATTTGACATCCAGGTCCGCCATGTTGACACGCCACTTGCTTAGTAGTTGAGTGTTGAAGCACATCCCCTAGTTGTCCATGGCCCCATGGCAGGAAATGTGAGGATGACTGGTAGAGGTGGGCCGTGTGCAGGATGGGGGCTACAAAATCTTTGTCAGCTATGGAATTTGGCAATCCTGGTCCTTCTGTACGTCAGTGTGCCCATGACTCACACATCTTTTATGTGCATTTCAGCTATGACAGAGGACACTCAGCCACAGACGGTGGAGATTAGTCGAGGAAATGAGTCCGGCTCAGACTTCGCACACACGCAGACTGACACAGAGGAGGCCAGCGCCGGAGAGGGGGACAGGACCGTCCCTGAGGACTCGCATGTGGAGACACCATCGTCCTCCTCGTCGGACACTCTTGGTGAGCCTGCACTGTTGTCACAGACTGGGAGTGGGCAATCATCACCTTCTGTCGGAAGACAGCACACAGGGCCCACACTTCCGCCAACTGCACCATGTACTGTTCGTGGCCGGAGGAGTAGGGGGAGCAGAGTGGCGTTCGGTGCAGGCACCGCTGCCCCTGCCACGGTGATCCAAAATGCACTGTGTGCTGAGGCCGTTGATCTGCTGCGACAGCTGTGTGTGGGGCAGACCAATATGACAAATGCTTTCCAGGACCATGATAGGAAGTTGGGGCAGGTGGTGGCATTCATGGAAGGGATGCATGGCGATCTTGCAGGTCTACACAGGACAGTGCAGTCATTGGCAAGCAGTGTGTCGTCTGCAATAGTACAGTCGCATGAACAGGGTGCTACTTCTGTTTCCCCATCTACACCACTGGATGTCTCAGGGGGTAGTGATTATTCTGAGCAGGACTCAAATACAGGTTATTGCACTAGAAGCAGCGTCAGACAGCACGTCAGGGCACGCAGGGCACAGACCCCATCCCCTAGATCAGCTAAATCTGTTCACGTAGACAACGTCAGATACACTGGAGTACACACACAGGATCCACAAGTGTTGTTGGGGGACATGCCTTCAGGAGCTACACAGGCATTCAACACAAAAGGTACTCCCAAGGCAAGGGATACTCACATGTCCATGGACTGTACCTTGGACAAGGCCAGTCAGAAGACAAAGGCACCTCCTAAGAGCAGGGAGACTCCCAAGGGCAGGCCCACAACAGAGGAAAGGGACCCTCCCAAGGACAGTGAAAAGACAAAGGCACCTCCTAAGAGCAGGGAGACTCCCAAGGGCAGGCCCACAGCAGAGGAAAGGGACCCTCCCAAGGACAGTGAAAAGACAAAGGCACCTCCTAAGAGCAGGGAGACTCCCAAGGGCAGGCCCACAACAGAGGAAAGGGACACTCCACAAGGACAGTGAAAAGACAAAGGCACCTCCTAAGAGCAGGGAGACTCCCAAGGGCAGGCCCACAGCAGAGGAAAGGGACCCTCCTAAGGACAGTGAAAAGACAAAGGCACCTCCTAAGAGCAGGGAGACTCCCAAGGGCAGGCCCACAGCAGAGGAAAGGGACCCTCCCAAGGACAGTGAAAAGACAAAGGCACCTCCTAAGAGCAGGGAGACTCCCAAGGGCAGGCCCACAGCAAAGGAAAGGGACCCTCCCAAGGACAGTGAAAAGACAAAGGCACCTCCTAAGAGCAGGGAGACTCCCAAGGGCAGGCCCACAGCAGAGGAAAGGGACCCTCCCAAGGACAGTGAAAAGACAAAGGCACCTCCTAAGAGCAGGGAGACTCCCAAGGGCAGGCCCACAACAGAGGAAAGGGATCCTCCCAAGGACAGTGAAAAGACAAAGGCACCTCCTAAGAGCAGGGAGACTCCCAAGGGCAGGCCCACAACAGAGGAAAGGGACCCTCCCAAGGACAGTGAAAAGACAAAGGCACCTCCTAAGAGCAGGGAGACTCCCAAGGGCAGGACCACAACAGAGCAAGGTCCATCTCCCAAGGGCAGGGACACACACAGAGACCAGGTGTCTACTGGAGACAGGTGCACCACAGACGACAAGTCTGCTGGCAGGAACAGGGTGGCGACCAGGGCACAGGCTACATCCAGAGACAACACTCCACCTAAGGATAAGGCACATCCTACGGACAAGGCTTCTAGCATGGACAATGGCGCAATCAAGGTGCAGTTGACTCTCATGTATCAGATGGTGGCACTGTGTCTGTTGTTGGCTGTCATGCATCATGTAGTGGCACAGTCTCTGTTGTGCCCTCTCCTGTTGCAGGTCCTGGCAGTCTATCTGGGTCTATGGCTCACGTGTCAGTTAGAAGATCTGTGGCTGTGTTGCACACTCCTGTTTCTGGTGCTGGCAGTCTGTCTGGGTCAGTGGGTCACGTGTCAGTGACTACATCTGTGGCTGTGTCTCACATTCCTGTTGCTGGTGCTGGCAGTGTGTCTGGGTGTGTGGCCCATGTGTCTGTCACTCGGGCTGTGGCTGTGTCTCACACTCCTGTTGCTGGTGCTGCCAGTGTGTCTGGGTCCGTGGCCCATGTGTCTGTCACTCAGGCTGTGGCTGTGTCTCACACTCCTGTTGCTGGTGCTGCCAGTGTGTCTGGGTCCGTGGCCCATGTGTGTATCACTCGGGCTGTGGCTGTGTCTCACACTCCTGTTGCTGGTGCTGCCAGTGTGTCTGGGTCCGTGGCCCATGTGTGTGTCACTCGGGCTGTGGCTGTGTCTCACACTCCTGTTGCTGGTGCTGCCAGTGTGTCCGAGGCAGGTAGTTCACGCAGTCCCCCTGATTCTGTGATGTGAGGTGCTGAAAACTTCACTCAAATGTTATTTCACATGGTGTGTCCATTGAGAACTGTGTGGCACTCTTGTGGTCCCTGTGACAGGTTGGTAGGGACACGTACTTGTGCTGCCTCTGATGTACCTGCTCTGTACTCCACAATGCCCTGTTGATGCTCTGATACTGCATTCTGCCCTCTGATGTGCTGACTCTGATGTACCTGCTCTGTTGTCCACAATGCCCTTTTGATGCTCTGATACTGCATTGTGCCCTCTCATGTGCTGCCTCAGATGTACCTGTGCCTTGCCATGGACTGTTGATGCACTTAGCCCCTCTCATGTGCTGCCTCTTATCAACCTGTTCAGTGCAATGGACTGTTGATGCACTTAGCCACTCTCATATGCTGCCTCTGATCAACCTGTTCAGTGCAATGGACTGTTGATGCACTTAGCCCCTCTCATGTGCTGCCTCTGATGGACCTGTTCAGTGCTATGGACTGTTGATGCACTTAGCCCCTCTCGTTTACTGCCAATGATGTAGCTGCTCTGTACTCCACAATGCCCTGTTGCTGTTCTGATACTGCATTCTGCCCTCTCGTTTACTGCCAATTATGTAGCTGCTCTGGAGCCCACTTTGCCCATGCTCATGCATACACTGTGATTATACCCCTATTATGTACAATAAAGGTAGTCTATCAAGTCTTGTGGTCTGTCGTTGTCATTCCTGCTTGCGTACTACAAATGTGTATTCGTATTTGCTTCTCATCAGTGGTTTCGGTAACATGACACTCCCCCTCCCTACGTCACGACCCTTGCTGGTATTCCCCTCCAGACAGCCAATGGTTTGTGCCTTACCTGCGTCGTCGTCGATAGTGGGCCATGACTAGGACGTGGTGGATCGCGAAGAGCATCGGGAAAGCGTGTAGCGCTGGGTCCATGGTGGTGGTCAGCTTGCGGTGGGTATCTCTGCTATGTCACCTATGTTCGCTGTGGGGATTCCGCCGTGTTCAGACAGGTTGTTTTTCCGCAGCGGTTTTATGTGTATTTTCCGCCATCTTGATTTGGGGGATGGTCTTAGACGTCAGTACGTACGGCGGAGCCTCCGGATGTGTTCCGTTCGCCGCGTGGTCGTGTGTAGTTCGACGGCGGTGCGTGCTTTCCCGTCGCGGACGGAAATTTGACACGTTTTCCTATCCTGATATGGCGGACGGAGTATCCGCGGCAGGCGGACACGGAAAAGGGTTTTTCCGCCTACTCCAGGTGGCTCTTCCGTCCGCCATCCTAATGAGCCCCTATAGGAATTAGCATTTAAAAAACCTATTAAATTCACTGAAAAAACCATAGGTTTTACACCAGTTATAGTTAGCTGAAAGTTTTACTCGCATAAAACCATTGAAATTCCTACGTTATAGTTAGTTGGACTCACTATAACTTGCGCGTGCAATGCACTGCTGATGACGTCACATATTACATCACTCATGACATGGTCAGTGACATCACTCATGACATCACTGATGACACCATCCAGTGAATGTGTGTCTTTCTGAAAAATAAATATTAGTGAGTAATGTTTAAATATTTATATATATGTATTATTGTTTCACTTTGTGTATAAGTGGCTGCATGGGTTGGTGAGTAGCTACATGTGTATGTATATGGGTTATTAGATGTTTTTCTTAGTATCAGTATGAGTGTTTGTATGGTTTGGTGGGGGTATTACTTTGCACATAGATGCATGAATGACTGACTCTCTCTTTGTATGTGTTTTGAAGACAGCATATGTGCAGGACTGTATGGGTGGATGAGTGTGTATATGTGTGTGTTAGTGAGTGAATGACTGTCTCACTAGTGTCTTTATCAGTAACTACATATGTTTTAATCTAGTATATGTGAATATTGATGTATGTAAGTGAGTATATGTGAGAGTGAGGGATTGTAAGAGTTCCTGTTTAAATTAGTATGTGTTTCTATAAGTGATTGTTTAAGAGAGTAAGTATGTGTAAGTTTCCTTAGAAGTAAAGTGGTAGTGTGTGTATAGCTGTATATGCAAAGAAATGGATGTTCAATAGTTTATTTGCATGTGTGAGTATGTGTGTGAGTAACTTTTGGATGCCTGTCAGTGTGTAACAGGATGTATAGGTGTATCACTACATATGATGAGTGAGTATATGTATGAGTGACTATATAGAACTGTTGGTGAATGAGTGGATGTGTATATAGATGGTGGAATTATTGAATTGGTTGTTGTAAGTGGTATGGGTATCTCCATTTTTTTGAACATTTTAGTTTCTATTTTTGAATATGTGTTTCAAGGGTTACATTACAGTGAAAGGAGGTCGCTCACTCTGTCACAAGGATGGTGTCATCAGTGATGTCATGAGTGATGTCACTGACCATGTCATGAGTGATGTAATATGTGACGTCATCAGCAGTGCATTGCACGCGCAAGTTGTAGTGAGTCCAACTAACTATAACGTGGGAATTTCAATGGTTTTATGCGAGTAAAACTTCCAGCTAACTATAACTGGTGTAAAACCTATGTTTTTTTCAGTGAATTTAATAGGTTTTTCAAAATGCTAATTCCTAACTATAACTGGTGTGAAACCTATGGTTTTTTCAGTGAATTTCGTAGGTTTTTTAATAGCAAATATCTATAGGTATGAAAGTAATAATTTTTATAACAAATTTTAAATTGTGTAAATATGTATATATTTATTTTATTGTTTGCCCCGGGGCGCTCCCGGGGCGCGTACCGGTGAACGTACGGGTGAGCGCAATGTGACGAAGCGCCCTGGGGCGCGTACCGGGGAGCGTCCCGAGAGCGCTATTCCCGCAAACGAAAACAACATCATGACGTTTCGCGTAGTCGCGTGATGCGTCATATGACGCACTGCGTAAGCGCACCCGGAAGCACGTGATCGCATACGATCGAGCAACGTCTCGACTCGCTTACGCGACGCGCCCCGAGGCGCGCCCCGGGGCGCGTAGCGTAAGCACTTTGGGTCATGTGATCTGAAAATAACACTTTTCATTGGTGCAGATCAGTTTTGGTTTCCAAATGATGAAAGCTTGGATCATGTGACTTGAAAATAACACTTTTCATTGGTCCAGAACACTTTTGTTTTCCAAATGATGAAAGCCCCCTCCTTTTTTCCTTATTCTGACTTTGTCCTTTGACTGAGGAAGACCTGTTTCGAGTTCTATCTCAGAAAATGGCTACAGTAGTATCAGCAGCTGCAGCATCTGGCCCACCACCACCACCACCACCATCTAAAAGACCACCAGAAGATTATATTGGTGGTGAACAGGAAGAGGAGGAGGATGAGGAAGAGGAGGCACAGACAAGGGAGTTCCTGCCAGAAGATAAACAGCCCTACAAACCCAAAGAGCACTTTGTATGGCAGTTCTACAAACTCCCAAGGGGTTTTAAAAAAGTCAACGCAGCAAAGGTGACTTGCTTAATTTGTGGTGCTGAGCTATCCAGGGGGAACCCTAACAAAAAGTATTCCTTCAGGAATCCCACGATGATTCGCCACATGATGCGTGCGCATCCAAACAACTACTCTAATGCAGAGTTAAGGGACCTCTGCAGTAAACTACCCCCATCAACGTCTCGACGCTCAACATCAAAACAACCCACTCCATCGGGTTCGGGGGCAAGAGACACATTGGCTACTATCCAACCAAAGTTTAATGATTACAAAATTTTATGCAAATATTGTAACAAGTTACTTGCTTATGGTGAGCAAAGCATTGAACTTATCATGGTTTCTGGTGATAACCATAAGTGTCCAAAAAAAACCTAATTTTTCCTGATTTTTTTCATGCTCCAGTTGAGCCATTTACAATTCCCTGTTTTTTGTTTCTCCCCATAAAAAATACAAAAAAATATAAAAGTGTTCAGAAAAGCCAAAAAAAGTACAAAATGTTTAAAAAAACATAAAAAAATATAAAACAACAAAAAGAAGAAAAAAAAACTGTTCTTTTTAGAACTACCTTTACTTTATAAAAATAAACCTATATTTTTAAAGAATCTGTGTCAATCTTTTTTCTGCAGGGTACGCGTACCGGTACGTGCACCGGGGCACGCACCGGGGAGCGCACCAAAAAAAAAAGAAAAATAAAATTAATGAAGGAGTTAGCATGAGGGAAGAACACAAAGAGAGTAATGTTAAGAGAAAGAGAGCTAGAGGGAGAAACACAGAGGGATTGTTTACTACATAGTTAAAAAACAGACAAAGTGTAATAGGGTGAAAATGAGAAAAGTAAAATCACTAAAGGAGCGAAAGAAGGGAAGAGAGAGGAAGATTACTAAACTAGAGATAGTGGGAGAATGTGAGTGGGTGTTGAAAGAAAAAGATAGGACAGAAAAAAATTGAGAATGAACGGTAGTGGCGTAACTGGGATAAATGAAGAACGGTGAGGGAGGGTAAGAAAATACCAGTTAGTATAAGTAAAGAGGGGTGAAAGAGAATGAAAAATTGAATTAGGATGAGAGATGGGGAGTGACAAACACAAAGGACAGAGAAAATAAAGGTAACAGTACCTGAATGGGTTTGAGTGAAATAGCAAACAAAGATAAGTAATGCAGTTTGTGTGAGTTATAAGGAGTCAGTGGGTGTAGGTCGGGGTGTCGGTGTGTGAGGTGTTTCTGTGGTTGTGGCTGTGTGGGATGTTTTGGTGTTGGTGGAGGTGAGGGTGTGTGAGATATGTGTGAGGGGTGTGTGGGTGTGGGGGTATATGTGTGGGATGTATGTGTTTGTATGGAATGTGTGTGTGTATGTGAAGTGTGTGTGGGGGGGGATTTTTTTGTGTGTATGAGGTGTGTGTGTGGTGTGTGTGTGGGGTGTATGTCAGAGGTGTGTGTATGTGTTGGGAGGGGGATGAGGTGTGTGTGTAGGAGTAAGGTAAATAATTAAGAAAAACAGAATGAGTGAAGAAGCAAAGGAAGGGAACAGAGGGTAAGTGAAGTAAAGAATAGGGACTGAAAGAAGTTGAATATGAGAGGGGAAATAGGGAAATTGGAGTAAACATGGAGAATAAGAATAAGTGAGGGAAGCAGAGTAAAGAAACAGGAGTGAGGTTGGTTGAGAAAATATTAGTGAGCTTAAAGCAAAGGGTGATGACAAACTACATTTTTTTAGTCACACTTACCATATAATAATGTAACTTTAATTACATTTTTTACTACACTTTGTATCTGTGAAAGAGAGAAGAAAAAATAAGTTATAATTAGTAAAATATGTATTTTAAATTAAAAGATACAAATGAAGAGGTTAAAAATCATAACAGTGTATCTAGAAATAAAGTAAGAGTGAAGGACACAGAAAGGGAAATAAAGTAAGGTAGAAGGATAAAAAGAGAAAAAAAGAAATAGAATGAGAGCAAATTACTAAGAGTAAGGCATATAGATTCACTGACACATAGGAAGAGAAGAACAGAGAAATGAACTGAAGGTAAGAAAGATACTAAAACAATGTGAGTTAGCAAAACTAAATCAGGAAACAGTAGTAAGTAAAAAGATAATGACTGAGACAGAAAACAGTCTAATTAAGGATGCATTTAGAAGAATGAGGAATAGAAGATAACTGAGAGTAAGTGAAGAACAGTCATAGAGTGAAAGGATGAAGGGAGAGAGGATAATATACAACGATTGAGGGAAATGGAGTAAGGAAGTTAGTAGACAGACACACCAAGAGAAAAACTGAGTGAGGTGGAGTACAATGAGTGAGAAAAGGAAATGAGTAAGGGATCAAAAACAGGAAAGAGAGGAGAAGACGACTAAAACAGTGGTACTGAGAGAAAATAATTTGGTGATGAAAGTAAAGAGAAGGACATTGAAAGAAAGGAAATGAGGGATAGTAATGGAACCAGAGTAAAAGAAATGGGATGAAGAACGATGAGAGAGGAGCAGTGAAGTTGTTGTAAAAGAAATGATAGAAGGTAGATAAACACAAGTGAACATAACACAAGGAGAGTGAGGCACTGAGGACATAGAAGTAGTGAACAAAAAATAGATAGAAAAGGTCAAAAGTAAGGAGCAAACAAAGATAAGCGAGGGAGAGTGGGTGATTTATAGTGATAGAGTGCGATAATACTGCTGAGTGAGTAAACAGGAATTACTAAAAGAGCAAAGGAGGAAAATACGGAAAAGGGAAGTAAAGCAGAGAGACTGAAAGCTGAAAAGTTATGCAAGGGAGAGAGGGGATGCAGACAGTTGAAATGAGAATGAGGGCTTGTCAAAGAAGTGGAGTAAAAGAACGGGGGTTACAGAGAGTGAGAGAAAGACATTATAAGTGAGTAAAAAGAGCTCAAAGAGGATGGAAAAAGGAAAGTGAGTGTCAGAGAATGGGAATACAATTTAATTTACACAATCCAAAGTATAGAATAACTTGTACAACATGTTACATAGTTTATTTTTGCTGTTCTCAGAATATATTGAATTTCACTTAAAACAGTGAGTTCAAATTACTCATCATATGACAGCGGGAAAAAAAACACAATCTAAAAGATTGTGTTTTAAAAAAAACCTTAGATACTGACAAATGACAAATGTACACTAATCTTTGATTGACTTACTTTTCCTTGAGGCCAAATAGTATATCATGGAGGTCCTTTTCTCGTTGCAAAGTACTTTGCTGTTCAGTAAAAAATCCATTTAATCGACTTTCTAGAAGAAAAGCTCCAAGAACATCTGAAATATTTTCAATATTTTCATATACTCCTTTTTTTCAGTCATGACTCTTTACTCATTCCTGCACCTTTCCATTTGGCCAAATAGTGTCAGATGTACGAGGATATATCAGTACTCCTCCCGTCTTCATAGGCCAATTACCTTTACCTAAATTTTGGCTGTAAAAACACCAGGTATGAATTTATAAAGCCAAAAGGCAAACGTTGTTTGAAAGTCAAATGAGTGTCGTTACATTGGGTCCAACCTTTAGAAGTTTTTAAATAGCATGTGTAATGCCCTGATGTTGGGAAGGAATCCTACGGCGTTATACTCGGTAGTGGACTTTTTGGGAGCTGACCCCGTAAAAATAAGTGGCATTAAATGCTCCTTTAGGAATGAGATTAATTCGCCCTACCTGGTTGATTGCATACGTGGTCATACTCGATAACGCATTGCATTGATAGGAGATTACTTGGATACGCCTTAATATCCCTAACTGGACAGTAGGGATTGCAATCTACTGCTGAGATATATCGACTGATTATCATTCACAGAGGACCAGGCCACCCACGAAGGCTTTCTGGGTTGACCCCTCTACGGTATGAAGGTGGTGCTTTTTAAGTCCTGAGGAAGACCCGCAGGTCGAGGCCCCCAATTACCCACAAGGCCACAGTCGGGTCGAAACGTCGACGCTTTTTTAATATTGCGAATTGGTCCACTATGTTTCCAACTGCATTATACATGTGATTTAAGACTGTATATATGAACCTAGAGTGAATTTATTAAGAGTGGCCGTTTGCCCAAAAAGGGCTGTATATTTGTTTATCAGCCAATATATATTTTGAACCATTATAACTGTGTATATAACATTTCTGTGTCACTAATCCTGTTTATCCTGTACACCCTTTTCTCATCACTGCACTTTTTTCTTTTTCTTGCACGGTCTTAGCAATTTTGCTTCTTCATACCGCTAATGTAATTATGTAGAAATGTATATAAATATGTGCGATGGAGTGATTCATTAAACTCCTTGTGTTCAACCTGGATTGATATGTTAGGGTGCTGTTACCTTTTTTTCGTCTCTTATGTAAAATAGTAGTTGATTGACTCTTTAGAGCACAATTCTTTGATTGCTCAAAAATAATTAATATTGATTGTAAGAATTCATTCATTTGATTTTCAAGTGTCGGTTGGGACCATTGTTTTTGATATTACTTATTACCCAGGTCTTGAACCAATTTGGGTTACCCCATTCTTTATAATGGTTGTAGGAGGACCGTCATGAAAAATAATAGCTACAGTTGTAAAGGTTCTTCCTGATATCGATAACTGAGAAGCCACAAAATTTTCAATAGAGTTTGTCAAGTTAGTTCCATCAGGTCTACATCGTTGGAACATTAAAATGACATAGTGACCATAATTTTGTAGAAATAATGTGGACAGCATTGCAGACTTACATTGGGTACACACCATATTGTGATCCGCTGCTTTAACTAGATTATTAAAAGGCACTGATTTGCAGTCTGATAAAGTCAAATATATAAATCTTTCAGAGTCTATCTAGTAGTACTTGATGAAGCACAGTTATCACAGTCATGTTGCCATTGATAAGAAAGGTTAAAAATATTTTTTACATCTACTCCTTCATCTTGCAATACATCAAACATATACATTAAAAATTCCTGACAATCCTGCTGAATATTCTGTGAAAATTGATTTTGACCTGAACATATGTCTAGAAGATTTCTAATTTCTGAAACACTTTCTATTTTTGCTCTATCACTACTACATTTTTCTAACACAGAATTCAATAACTGGCACAATGTTTGTTCCCGATTTTTGACAATCTGTTTTTGTAAATTTTGAAGAAAAAAAACAACCTTAACTACTACCTTAGCATAGCAGTTGACACCAGAACTGTTTTCAAACTGAAATCCAGCAACATCTTCAACAGAATCATTTTTCTTTCTCTTTACAATTACACTTTTACCTACTTTATGCCTTTTTTCTGATACCTCACTGCAATTACTCTCATTTCTTCTTTTTCGGCCTACCACACGTTTTTCAATCAGAGGATATTGAGGCAAATGTGGAGCATACTCTCTTCTTAACCTATTGTATTCTTTAACACAATGTAGATCTGCACAAATCTTTGTTTCATCACACTCAATCAAGTACAATCCTGATAAAGTTCTGACTGGTGATAATGCCACATATGCCATACCCTCTTTAAACACAGAACTTCCAATGTTCACCAAAGCGCTATCTACACTTAAACCTTGAGACTTATGAATTGTCACCGCATATGCCAAACAAATAGGAAACTGTTTTCGGCGAACATATAAGTCTCTCACGAGCAAAAATCTAGCTGAACAACGACAAATTTGTTCTATTTCATCAATGCCATCAAATTTAATTTTTAAAATTTCAATTCCATCTCTATTTTTGTAATTTACAAAACCAACAACATGACCCATTGCTCCATTTACCAGACCTCTTTCAACATTTAAATTCCTTCTCAAAATGATACGACAATTTAAACACACATTCAGAGTCTTTTCAAAACCAGCAGTTTTAGATATAGTCTTCTCTAATGAATCCAATTTTGATTTCACATTTTCAGACAAAATAATTGTTGCTCCCATATGCTCTATTTTATCTGTAGCTTCCAGTTTCACTATCTCTTCATTTTCTAACTGTAACATTTTGTTATTGAACATGGAACATTCTTTCAGAGTTGGCATCAAACATATGCCAGATTTCTTCTCGTTAATTTTCTTAAAAATATTCTCTGGACGAATGTTTTCATTTGGGTACAAATTTGAAATTAATCGTCCATGTAAAGCTTCTTTCCCTTGCTGACTTAGTTTTCCGATTCTTACGTCTTGTAAAATATTTTTATAATCTTCATCCTTTGCCTGCCGCATATTTTGAAGCAGTTCTGCATATTTGAAGTTTAACCATATATTAACGTTTCCAATACTCCCTAAGCACTTCCTGGTATCTTCATGCGTGAGCATTTTGAACACAAGTTGTCCTTTCACTGGAGTCAACTGCAGAAGATCTCCAAAAACAATAATATGTTTTCCTCCAAATAAGACATCATAGTCTGTTCTAAGAATTTCGTGCATTCTCAAATGCACAAAAGCAATTATATTTGACACCATGCTTACTTCATCAATGATAAGAAGTTTCATTTTCTTCAGGACTCTCGAAACTTCGGAACACGCATCTCCAGATAGCTTGTGATACTCCAATTTGTTATCATGCTCCACTGGCAGCATCAGTAAACGATGTAAAGTAATCCCTTTAATGTTATGTGCTGCCAGCCCAGTTGGAGCGGTAACAACACAAGACAGCGATGATTCAGTTCTTTTCTGCAGATAAGTTGCAATTGCCTTAATCAGAAAACTTTTTCCAGTTCCCACTTCTCCACTCCCGTACAGTTGGACAGGCTTAAATGATGTACATGAGCACTCTTTTTTGTCATGACTGAATCCATGTTCAATCTGTTCTGTGACTTCGTCATATATCTGTTTCTGCTCAAGGTTTAGTTGTTTCACCAAATCTTCTAAGTTAACTTCATCAACTTGAGCTTGTTCCATAGCTCTTTCCACCTCATCCATGGCAGTGGCAGCTTCATTTTGGATAATTGGTCCTCCAAGTGGATCCTGACTCAATGAAGCAGAACTCTGACTGTCTTGAGAACTGTCTCTAGCAATCTCTGCAGCAATTGTGGCTTCTTGCTCTATTTCTTCGTTCAACATTTGCAGATAATTTAGAAAAACAGGACATTCTATGGTATCCTTGGTTGCATTAAAAGAATCTTTGTAACAGAGAAAATCTCCAAGTAGTTCCTCTTCTGTACGCCATGGCTTAAAGAGTTGCAAAAGAGCTAAATAGTAAAATTCCCTTTTCTCTGGATTTTCGCAACTCAATTTTCGATGATTAATCAAATGGCCTTTTTTCTGTCTCACTAGACATCCTTCACACCCAATGATAGCATATATTCCATTGTTAATATCTTCTCTGATGGTCCTCTTATAAATATAGTTTTGCAGAACTTCATACAAAGAAACGTTCTCAAGATGACTACTTCTATTTGGATAGTATGTATCCAACATGTTGGTCTTCAAAATATCTGTACTTTCTGGTTCTTTCCCCGCCAAATACTCTATTTCTTGTACAGATTTCAAAACTCGATTTCGTGTTGCAGCAAGACCTGGACTCACCCAAATGATGGTTCAAGATTTGGCATATAGACTTGCTGATGACAATCGATCAGAACATTCATATGCTCCAATTTCTCGATGCGACAACATCTTCAGACTGTAACTGTATAATTTCTTGCTTAGACTCTTTTCATGTGAAATGTCCTCCCACATTTCCTTCAGTTCTGTCTTTTCTTTTTTTGTGATGTAAGACGTCACATATCGAGCCACAGCAATAGAGTTGTCAGCAACGAATTGAATATCCATGTTAGCATTCCACATGGACAAAATCACTGGGTTGTAGTCGTTGATGTACTTGGACTCTTTGTTTCTTTTTAAATTATATGTATTTTTTGGTGATTTCCTCGTCACAGTATGTCGCAGAGAAGACATCAAATTATTTACTCTTCCTTTAGAAATCACTGGTCGTGGAAAGGCGAAACGACATTTTGTGTAGAACTTGTCCTTGTTTCTGAATTTTCGACGACAGTACTTTCCACAACGATGGGATTTAAAGCGTAAAACTTGTTGCCTTAAACTGTTTTCTTCAGTAGTTTTCGGAACAGCACATGTTGAATTCTCTTCAATGAAGCTCATCACTGTCTCATCCGAATCTGTTCCAAATTTGGGTGCATCTTTAATCCACAACAAAATATGTATGTGAGGAGCACCTCTCGCTTGATACTCCTTTCTCCAAAAGAAATCCAAAACCTCTCCAAGGGGAGGATTTTTTTTGTTGGTAATAAAAGACATCATAGCTTCAAATCTATGATTGAAAAATCTGCATACATTTACTGGAACCAAAGAACACAGTTCTCCAGGTGTTTTGAATTCTATATTTTGTATATTTGCATTTGCCTCTCGTAGAAATTGAAGTAAGTCATCCCATGCATACTCGGCACAGCTAAGAGTGAGGAACCATGTAGGAGTTCCTAAGTTTCTTAGCATACATTTCAATTCCCCATGACGACGGTACCAATACTCGTTTGTACCACGCTGACATGCCATGAGATTGATTAGATGAGATTCCAAAATATTATCTTGCAGATTCACTTTCTCCATAAAGTCCCTCTCCGAAACATTTTGTAGATGTGCTCCACTTTTCAATATATGGTTTACTGCATAAGAAAGCCCAGACAAGTCACTTTCATACAGTAGATGAAACAAAAAGGGAATGCATTGACGAAACCTTGGATCTTCAGCATATATTCTTACAGTTTGATATTCAGATGCAGGAATTTGAAGTGGTCGATCATCATATCGTCCACCTCGACCTGTTGGAAATAGCTGTGGAAAACAACGAGCTTCCAAACTTTCTTCCCATACACTAACGGGACTTCCTTTTGCTGCTTTCATTTGAAACAATTAAATTGCATTCCCCATTACTTCTTTGGAATGCAAAGGATGAACAGTATAATGTTCATATATTTCTTCACTTCTAGAGACATCAACTTTTTCAATTTGGCCGACTAAACAATCACTGTCTTCATCTGCAGCTGTTTCCTCTGCTGCAACACATACATGTTTATAATACTCATTGTTTTTGACTAAACGCAACGTTGCCTTTTTGACTTTCCTAACATCCACTAAATCTTGCCAGATTTTTTTACTCTTTGTCGGAACCCCATTAACTAGATTAACTAAAGGTTCCTCTTCTACTTTTTCTATACCAATTGTATCAATATTTTTTTTGAAATCTACAGGCAAATAAACAACTCTTCCCTTTAATCCTCTGTGCAAATCTGTAGGAGGCAATTTCCCTATCTTAGGCTCCATGCGAACAATTGCCTGAAAAGGGTGGACACATTGAATCAAAATAGACTCATATGTATTTAAATCCATCAATTCAGGGGGAATGTCTACCAACTCCAGATTATTATGAACAGCTCTAGCAGGCATTCTGTTTTGATTTAAATTATCATAACAATATTTACAAATATGCTGATCAGAACTCAAATCAAAAGAATTCTCCACCCACAAATAAATTGCAAAATCCTTCCACTCATAATTATTCATCTTTTCACTTTTTACGTATAAATCAACTAATCTAGTTTGATGCTTATAATGACTACGTCGACAACACACACAAGTAAAATTCGGCCTTTCACTTGATTTCACCTTAAACCTGGTAATTTCCTGCTCAAACTTTTCTGTACTTGAAATCTGCACATTGTCTTCCACATTACCTTGAATTGCTGTGTCAATTTCTACACTATCCTCTTTTGTATCAAAATAACAAATCTCAATTTCTTCACAAATCTTCTTCACATCTAATTCAGTTCCATGCAAAAGAGCACTGTTTAATTGTTTAAGCTTAAGTGCTGGACTTTTTGCATAATACAACATTCTCACTAATTTCCTCATTTTGGTATGATGTACTGCTAACATCCTAAAATGATGAAAAACACTCTGACAGACTTTTCTAGAAAGACAAGCCAGTGAATGGCCTTGCAAACCTGTCTTTTCTCTCACTCTGCAAGGATCTAAGTCTTGCAACAACTTCACTTTCTGCTTTAGACTTTTCTTACTATATGTACGTAAGAAATTACAAAACAAATCAATTGATTCCTGTCGCACACTACAAATACGACTACACTTCCAAGTGTACACTGGACCCTTAGTAAGTCTCCCTAAAACTTCATCAGTTAACACCTCTTCTGGTTCTCTAGGCACAAGTTTCTCTTTTTCAATCGGACAACCGTCTTTCACTTCATACGCTCGACCACTTAATGTCTCTCCTCATTAAAAAATGGCTCACAACTTGAACTGTGCATCCATTCTCCAGAAAAAACTTTACAAAAATTAGTCCGATTAATTATTCTTTTCCATCTACTGTTCGATTTGAAAACATCAATTGTCTTGTTAAGTGTCCTAATTCTATTGATTATTAAAATAAATAACTTTTTCTTAACTTCAAAAGCCTGATCAACAATCTTCTCTACACTTTTTTTTCTTATAAAAAGCAGCTCTCTGTTTACCTTTCCTAATGTTTTTTAACAAATTTAAAACCACTCTATTGCGAAACATTCGTCTACGAATGTCTCTAAACTGATTCTGCCTTCTATTCCTATACATATTATTCTCTCCTGCTGCAGTTGTAGGATTCTTTGAGGTTCTCTCCTTCCTTTTCAAATTTACTCTCTCATTTTCTTTTTCTACATGCTGTCCATCATTTTTTTTTAAAGTACATATGTTCCAAATAAAAGACTTAGTTGTCTTACCAGGAGCTTGTTTCCTGTTTTTTGAAGTATTTGTTGTGGAAGAGTGCTGTAATTCGGTTGCTGTTTTTGATTTTTCTCGGTTACGTTGTTTTCTTGTCCTTTCCCTTGTGGGCATGTTTGCTTACTCTAGAAATCTTGATTTCAATCTGTGTTAAAGAAAAAAATATCACATTATAGACCACTATTACCAAACAACAAAGCAATGACAAAAAGGAAACAATCTATTCAGGGTTACAGATCAGGTGAGGATTCTCCAGGGGTACACAAAAGGTGAGGCCTGTATTGAAAAGTATAGTGGAAGACAGTTCTGTCCACAGGTACAAAGAAGATGAGACCTATGTCTAAGTCCACTGCACTCTTATACACAGGCTTCACCACCTATGCTTCCTGCGAAAGCCCTCTCTCCCACTAGAGTCTTGATCATAAACCTCACCTCCTCTGTCCCTATGGACATGTCTCACCTCATCTGCACAATCTACTTCCTAATCTCAGGTAACACAGATGACATAATTGATCCTCATTTATAAAGTCATGCGTCAATTTTGCGCTACTGAAGCGTCACTTTTTGTGACGCATTGGCATCATAAAACATGTGCCTTGTTGCACCATATTTAAAAAGTGATGCATGTAGGTAAATGCGTCATTTTTAAAACCTTTTGCATCACATTATACCTCTGTCAAGTGTAATGTACAGAGAGGGGTCATTTCTCTGCAAAAAGCCTCGTAATAATGACACAGTGAAATCTATAAAATTTCACTGCGTCACTTTTAGGAAACTGTTATGTCAAAATCTTGCACCTGCCTCACAGTAGGGATAAGACTGAGGCAAACGCTTTCACATGGAGCTTTCCCCATGTGATACGATTCTCACACCTAAGCAGGAGTGCAGATGAGATGAAGATTCTCCAGGGGAGCATAAAATGTGAGGCTTGTGTCCAAGAGTGCAGTGGACAAGACTAAACTGGAGTAGTGTGCAAGAAAAAGATGAGCCTCATTTATAAAGCCATGCGTCAGTTTTGCGCTACTGATGCGTCACTTTTTGTGACACATTGGCAGCATAAAACATGTCCCTTGTTGCACCATATTTAAAAAGTGACGCATGTAGTTAGATGCGTCATTTTTTAAACCACTGCACCACATTATACCTCTGTCAAGTGTAATGTACATAGAGGGGTCATTTCTCTGCAAAAAGTCTCGTAATAATGACGCAATAAAATCTATGAGATTTCACTGCATCACTTTTATGACACTGTTACATCAAAATCTTGCACCTGCCTCACAGCAGGGATAAGACTGAGGCAAACGCTTTCACATGGAGCTTTCCCCATGTGATACGATTCTCACACCTAAGCAGGAGTGCAGATGAGATGAAGCCTGTCCAGGACAGCACAAAAGGTGAGGCTTGTGTCCAAGAGTGCAGTGGACAGGACTAAACTGGAGTAGTGTGCAAAAAAAGATGAACCTCATTTATGAGGCCCTGCGTCAGTTTTGCACTGCTAATGCGTCACTTTTTGTGACGCATCGGCGGCATAAAACATGTACCTTTTTGCGCCATATTTAAAAAGTGACGCATGTAGGTAGATGCATCACTTTTTAAACCTCTGCGCCACATTATACTCAAAAATGTAAAAGCCATTCATTTTCCCCAAAATCGTTTTTCACATCACATTTAGGAAACACAGCACAGGTCCTATGTACAAGCATTCCATGTCATTACTGAAACCTCACTATTTTTCAAAATACAATTCCTCTATGCAAACAAACTCAATATGCTTCCTACACTGAGTTAACACAGGTAACATCATAGTAAAGAGTCAAATTTACGCCTGTGTCTAAGAGTGCAGTCAGGGATAGGCTTCATGAAGCCTAGTCCACTGCACTCTTTAGACACAAGCCTCACCACCTACGCTCCCCAGGAAAGCCCAAACATGTACCTTTTTGCGCCATATTTAAAAAATGACCCATGTAGATAGATGAGTCACTTTTTAAACCTCTGCGCCACATTACACTCAAAAATGTAAAAGCCATTAATTTTCCCCAAAATCGTTTTTGACATCACATTTAGGAAACACAGCACAGGTCCTATGTACAAGCATCTGCCTCACAGCAGGGATAAGACTGAGGCAAACGCATTCACATGGAGCTTTCCCCATGTGATAGGATTCTGACACCTAAGCAGGAGTGCAGATGAGATGAAGACTGTCCAGGGGATCACAAAAGGTGAAGTTTGTGTCCTAGAGTGCAGCGGACAGGAGTAAACTGGAGTACTGTGCAAAAAAAAGAACCTCATTTATGAGGCCCTGCGTCAGTTTGCACTGCTGATGCGTCACTTTTTGTGACGCATCGGCGGCATAAAACATGTACCTTTTTGCGCCATATTTAAAAAGTGACGCATGTAGGTAGATGCGTCACTTTTTAAACCTCTGCACCACATTATACTCAAAAATGTAAAAGCCATTCATTTTTCCCAAAATCGTTTTTGACATCACATTTAAAAAACACAGCACAGGTCCTATGTACAAGCATTCCATGTCACTACTAAAACTTCACAATTTTACAAAATACAATTCCTCTATGCAGTAAAAACTTTTTACCAAGCATTATCAAAAAGCATGACACAAAGCAACATTAAAAAACCACAATTTGCTTCCAAATCTTCTCCATAGAGTATACAAGTCTCTATGTATATTAAATGAATCATAACTCACCTTTACAAATGCTTTAGGAGATTCACAACAGTGTCAGATACACACACCAATATTTCTTTAGCAGAGCAAAAGGTATGTTCTCCAGGCACTGCAAACCTTAATGACACAGAGAACCTCTAATTCTACACACATATTCCTCATGGTAACCAATCAAAACTCTTCCCTCTGTATTTTCAAACCAACACCCTTCCCCCCCTCAGCCCTTTCTAACTGTTACCATAGCAACTCCCTCCTCACTGAGCTCGCAGGTTTAAAAGTTTATTCTACAATGTTGCAAATCACCTCAGCAAGGATGTTTGACCTGCGAATACACCAGCTTATCTGGTGCAATGTTTCTTTAAATGACTTTTTTTTAACCATTGAAATCACTTCTTACACTGAACACAACCATGCACCCTAACTTTCAGTTTTCAACTATCTCAATCTACCAATCATTGCTTGTGATTCAAGAGCACTGAAAGTCTACAGTTTTTTTTTGCAAACTCCTATTGTTCCAACTGCCATTTCTTTCCCACACTTCATCTGACTGCACCAGAATCTCCTCTCACCATGTATTCTGTCTGGATTATTGGACATAGCTATATCCACTGGGCTCAAAGGTATGCAGCTACCAGAAATTTTCACAACCTTGATTTACAAAATGTGAACATTAAATGGATTGGCCAGAGAGGATTAAGATGTCACCAATTGATTCCATTGGTGAAAACCTTTTTGCATTTGCCACACCCTAACCTCATAATTCTGCACTGTGGTGGAAATGACTTAGGCACTTTGACTGGGGTAGGTCTGTAAATGCTTTTAAAGGACACCTTTGGGCAATTAATGGCTCTTTTTCCTCAAACTGCCTTGGTATTTTCCAATATTTGCCAAAGACAGAAATGGAAGTGGTCCAACCAATTTTGTCCACAATTTGATAAAGCACGGAAACATGTGAATAAATCTGTTTCTGCTTACATGAGAGACTATGGAATGGGTTCAATATACAACAACAACTTGCGTTACAACATGCAAGATATCTACAGAGGAGATGGTGTGCACTTCTCAGATGAGGGGAATAGAATATTCCTCCTGAATTTAAGACTGTGCATTGGTACCTACTTGTAGGTACCTAAATCAGCCACAGGACCCAAAAGCTCTTTTCAGAGCTACCCTACCTCTGTTCACTCAAAATGATTATCTTTTTCTAACTTTTTTTACTATTTTTCACTAAAGTATGCTCCCCGGTATGCTTCCTGGTGCGCATACCGGGCGCTCCACCCGCGAAAATTTTAAAAGCTTTTTTTTTTGGTCTATATGGGCCTCCTAACACCCCCTCAGAAAACCTAGGGGGTCAGGGAGTGCCTACCGTGCCCCCTTATACCCTTTTCCAACGTTGTTTGTCCTCCATTTTCTGACTCAAATGTACCGAAACACAAAATGGAGGACTCCCGTAGCGCTGCCGGTACGCGTACCGGGGGGCGCACCGGGAAGCGCTCCCAAAAACGTTAAAAGTTAATTTACATAAAAACCACTGGAGACACTTTCACCAAATATAGAATAGGTCATACTACATACCAGTCCCTACCATTTTCCCAAATTTGGTGGAATTCCATTGAGCCATTTGAGCTGTAGCACTGTCTAAATATCCTGAGGTAAATTACATGACTAAAACACATATGAAAGTGTTAGAATTTGCAACCAATGAAAATGTTACTTTCATTTTGTATTTTTATGTGCTGACATTTCATTGGTTATGAATATGAATATATATGAAAAATGAGAGGGAAACACGGCCATTTTGAGTACTACTACCTGAGGTACATTTATAAAGGATTTCCTCTGAAAACATCAACTCCTTTCTGAAAGGTAATTTGTTAATTTTTAAGGGGAACTATGTTCTGCACTTTAAGTTAAATTGGAAAAACGTTTTCTGATAGTTTTTTACTGTCCCTCTGTTATAGTTATAGATTCAGATAGGCTTATCTGTTATAGTTATGGATTGATTTAGGCTTCTCTAGTATATTTATGAATTTACTTAGGCTTCTTCACATGTACTTTTTTATATTTCTACTTCCTGCCTGATACCATACACTGCCCAAAGATAACTTGACTGTTAAAAACTCAAAAGTACCTCTCTGAACTTAAACCCAACAGTGCCCTATCTCTACTGATATATTTATTTTTTATGCAATTTACAGCAACATAATGGAAGGAGATCAAAATAAATGTAATATTTCATTCAAACTTGATCTTCAGGACAACCCAGAGGAAGAGAATAACGATTCAGATTTTTTTGATCAGTCTCTTGATGAAGAGTTTCTCAAATATGTGGAAGAAATGGAATCATGTAATCCAAATGAGGACATTCCCGACGACATAATGTTGGAAGTCTTATTAAATTTTGAAAAATCAGAGCAATACATTTATATTTAATAATTAAAAATTGTTCCAGACATTATTCTTTTTTATATGTAATCAATGAAATAGTACCAAAATGAATATAATATAATGTGAGACTTATAGTATACTGTGCATTTTTTTTGTGATACATAGTAAGTTTGCTCATAGTTACTTCCTTTCTCCCACTATATTATCTCCAAAGTGTATTTGATATCTGTTTTTCATCTCCTGCCTCCTTTTTCTCACAGTCTGTCTCTAATGCACGATATCACCGCCAATTTTCTATACATTTAGAAGAGATTAAATGTAATACTGTAAAATATCATAAGGGAGCAGGATAGACTACCTCTGATCCCCTAGACCTTCTCAGGGTGTGCTTAAAGGATCTGTTTCTACTTTCCTGACAGACTATGCTATGGATTCCATATGCCAAAATAACTTCTGTAACAACATACAAATTATCTACAAAGGAGACGGTCTACATTGAATTCAAAACTCTGCATTGGTACCTACATGTTGGTACTTAAATACGCCACACAACACAACAACTCTATTCAGAGCTACCCTACCTCTAAGCACTTTAAATTATTATTTTACTGTTTCACTGAGTTTTCCCCATGTGTGGAGGGGGGAGGTGTGTGTGGGGGATGTGTCAGGTGTGTGTGTGAGGTGTGTGTGTGTGTCTGGGGGGTGAGGTGTATAGGTGTGTGTAAGTGTGTGGGGTATGTGGGTGTGGGTGGGGGTGTGGCTGTGTAAGCTGTGTGTGAGGGTGTGGGTGTGTGGGGTGTTTGGGTGTAGGTGGAGGTGTGAGTGTGTGCGGTGTGTGTGGGGGTGTGTGTGTGTGGGGGGGATATGTGTGTAGGATGTGTGTGTATGTGTGGGATGTGTGGGTGTGTCTGTGAGGTGTGTGTGTGTCTGTGGGGGGAGGGAGGTGTGTGTGTGGGATGTGTGGGGTGTGTCTGTGAGGTATCTGTGTGTGCGTGTGTGTGTGTGTTGGGGGGTGAGGTGTGTGTGTGGGTGTGTGGGGTGTGTGGGTGTGGGTGTGGATGTGTAAGGTGTCGGTGTGGGGGTGTGGGGTGTTTGGGTGTGGGTGGAGGTGTGCGTGTGTGAGGTATGTGTGGGGAGTGTGTGACTGTGAGGGTGTGGGGTTGTGTGCCTGTGGGTGTGTGTGGGACGTACTTGTAGGTACCTAAAACAGCCACAGAACCCAAAAGCTCTTTTCAGAGCTACCCTACCTCTAATCACTCGAAATGATTATTTTTCACTACTATTTTCACTATTTTTCACCAAAGTACGCTCCCTGGTACACTCCCCGGTACGCGTACCGTGCGCTCCCCCCGCGAAAATTGAAAAAAAAGTAACTTTTTTTTTGGACCCGCGGGACCCTTTTATGGCCCCCACATCAAACCTAGGGGGCCAGGGGGGGGTCTACCCTGCCCCCTTTTGGTTATTTCCCCCTTTGTTTTTGCCACCTCTTGTGTCTCGATCCTACCGAGACACAAGATGGTGGCCGCTCCAAACAGTTTGGAATGTTTACAGACACCCCAATCAGCTTTCCGTGCGCAAGTCCCGTGGCGCGCCCGGAGCGCGCCCCGGTGCGCGTACCGGGGTGCGCTTACAGATATATACATTTTTTTGAACCTAAATTACTCAAAATCCTCTGGAGCACATATCTTGAGACATAGCAAAGGCACATCGGGCTACCAGTCCCTACAATTTTGCCAAGTTTGGTGAAAATCCATTCAGCCGTTCGAGCTAAAAGTGCGACAGACCGCCCTATGGAAATTAACATGGGGAAAACATGTTTTGGGACCCCCTTTTATCTCGGCCCCCGCTTGACGGATCCCCCACAAACTTTCAGAGAAGGAGCGGAGAGCCGCGAGGCAAAGTTGCTGAAACATTCAGGCAGATTCCTCAACCGGCGCCAAAGTTATTCCCAATAGAATGTTGCGATTTCCCTATGGAAATCAATCCTAACTATAACTACCTACTGGCGACCGCCAGTAGGTAATATATATTATATATATATATAGAGAGATATAGATAAAAGGGGGGTCCCAAAACGTGTTTTCCCCATGTTAATTTCCATAGGGCGGTCTGTCGCACTTTTAGCTCGAACGGCTGAATGGATTTTCACCAAACTTGGCAAAATTGTAGGGACTGGTACCCCGATGTGCCTTTGCTATGTCTCAAGATATATGCTCCAGTGGTTTTTACGAAAATTAACTTTGAAAAAATATATATTGGGCTACATTGGGCTATATATATATGTTAGAGCCCAAATGTAGCCCAATGTAGCCCAATGTAGCCCAATGTAGCCCAAAGATGGCCACCAGAGACAAAAAAAAAACAAATGTAGCCCAAATATCAGCCAGATGTAGCCCAACTATAGCCCAATGACAGAATGTCCCAGAGTGTTCTAAAGAACAACTAGAGCGCTATCAGTCTTACTTATGACAAAAGTATGGCACACCTGAAGTCATCTTGATTGGAATAAAGTGTTAACACTTAAAACATTTAATTTGGAAAGGAACAAAATGAGGGGGTTCATTTTGCCATAGAAATTATGATTAGTGCTGAAGAAAGAAAAATTAGGGCACATTTTGAGTGACTTCTCAAATCCTCTTATATTTCATTAAAAACATTCTGATATGCAGTCTCCCAAGATGGCCACCAGAGACAAAAGAGCCCAAATGTAGCCCAAATATCAGCCAGATGTAGCCCAACTATAGCCCAATGACAGAATGTCCCAGAGTGTTCTAAAGAACAACTAGAACGCTAACAGTCTTACTTATGACAAAAGTATGGCACACCTGAAGTCATCTTGATTGGAATAAAGTTGTAACACTTAATACATTTAATTTGAAAAGGAACAAAATGAGGGGTTTCATTTTGCCATAGAAATTTTATATATATATATATATATATATATATATATATATATATATATATATATATATATATATATATATATATATATTACCTACTGGCGGTCGCCAGTAGGTATATATAGTTAGGATTGATTTCCATAGGGAAATCGCAACATTCTATTGGGAATAACTTTGGCGCCGGTTGACGAATCTGCCGGAATGTTTCAGCAACTTTGCCTCATGGCGCTCCGGTCCTTCCCTTAAAGTTTAGGGGGGATTCGTCAAGCGGGGGCCAAGATAAAAGGGGGGTCCCAAAACGTGTTTTCCCCATGTTAATTTCCATAGGGCGGTCTGTCGCACTTTTAGCTCGAACAGCTGAATGGATTTTCACCAAACTTGGCAACATTGTAGGGACTGGTACCCCGATGTGCCTTTGCTATGTCTCAAGATATATGCTCCAGTGGTTTTTACGAAAATTAACTTTGAAAAAATATATATTGGGCTACATTGGGCTATATATATGTTAGAGCCCAAATGTAGCCCAATGTAGCCCAATGTAGCCCAATGTAGCCCAAAGATGGCCACCAGAGACAAAAAAAAACAAATGTAGCCCAAATATCAGCCAGATGTAGCCCAACTATAGCCCAATGACAGAATGTCCCAGAGTGTTCCAAAGAACAACTAGAGCGCTAACAGTCTTACTTATGACAAAAGTATGGCACACCTGAAGTCATCTTGATTGGAATAAAGTGTTAATACTTAAAACATTTAATTTGCAAAGGAAAAAAATGAGGGGGTTCATTTTGCCATAGAAAGTATGATTAGTGCTGAAGAAAGAAAAATTAGGGCACATTTTGAGTGACTTCTCCAATCCTCTTATATTTATTAAAAAAATTCTGATATGCAGTCTCCCAAGATGGCCACCAGAGACAAAAGAGCCCAAATGTAGCCCAAATATCAGCCAGATGTAGCCCAACTATTGCCCAATGACAGAATGTCCCAGAGTGTTCTAAAGAACAACTAGAACGCTAACAGTCTTACTTATGACAAAAGTATGGCACACCTGAAGTCATCTTGATTGGAATAAATATATATATATTTTATATTATATATACACGCGGCAGGTCATACGTTGGACCTAATATTTTCTAACCTTCCGCGCACTACAACCCACCCTCCCCTCCCCCTCACCTGGTCCGACCATTATCTTCTTACGGTCGACATTCAGCTACCTCCAACACCAATTTCGGTGGAACTGGGAACGGACCAGAGGAGAAAATGGCATAATGTCACTTGTTCAGCCTTGGAGCCTGTCTTCTGCTGCCCCCTAGAACCTCTTGCAGAAGACATCAACATCTGCGTTAATAAGCTTAACGCAACCTTACTGTCAGCTATCGACAGCATTGCTCCATCGCTTCCAGTCTCATCGGCAAGATCTCGTCCATCAGCCCCTTGGTTTTCAACAGCCTTGCGTACAGAAAAAAGTCGCTGCAAAAAATTAGAACGCAGCTGGAGACTAGCCTATGACCCAGAGGCAAAAAGTATTTACAGAGCAGCCCTAAAGAAATTTATTAAACTAAAAAAGGCTGCTATGAAAGAATATTTTGCCATTCAAATTAAAAAAGCTGATAATTCGGCTAAAACATTGTTTAGTATCGTTAAAGACTTTGTCAAACCTCCTGCTATGATGCCCAACAACCTGGCCAGTCAATCTCTGTGCAATGGTCTATCAGATTTTTTTCAAGAAAAAATTGAGAAAATTTCCTCCTCTTTTCCTGCAGTATCTGCTCCTGAACAGTTGCTCTACTCTGTCTCTAACATGTATAATAAAGCACCTTCCCTGATAGCATTTAAGGATCTTACCCCAGATTCTGCGCTTAAATTATTTCTTCAGTGCAAATCAGGCTCCCCTTTGGACCCTGCCCCTCCTAAGGTGATGAGCGATCTTGCCCCTCTTTTAGTTGAGCCTCTTACCTCTATATGGAATGCCTCATTACATCTAGGCCAATTTCCTACTGCCTGGAAAGAGGCAATGCTAGTCCCCATCCTGAAGAAAACAGATGCGGACCCCACGCAATTTTGTAACTATCGTCCCATCTCCCTCCTTCCTAAACCGGCGAAGGTCTTGGAAAAGGCCGTCCAATTACAGCTCGCGGAATATCTGGAGATTAATTCCTTACTCCACGACTCCCAATCAGGTTTCCGTACAGGTTTCAGTACGGAAACTGCGCTCCTGGAAGTCTCTGAGACCATTCGAGAATGTGTGGATAGGGGAGAGGAGGCCATGTTGGTCCTCCTCGACCTATCCGCCGCTTTCGATACGGTGTCGCATAAGAGACTGTTAGATCGATTGGAGCAGATTGGACTGGGCGGTTCAGCATTGTCGTGGATCAGCTCCTTTCTTCAAGGACGTACTCAGAGGGTTTTTCTCAGACCATTTCAATCGGAAGGTAAACCACTAGTATGCGGAGTCCCACAGGGCTCGGCCTTGAGCCCGTTGTTTTTTAATGTCTATCTGGCCCCGTTGGCCAAGGTGGTTGAATCATCTGGGGTCAGAGTGATCTCTTATGCTGATGATACACAGCTTATATTTTCTTTCAGAGATCACTCTGACTCCAGCCTCTCCTGCTTCCGACACTGCCTGGGTGAAATATGCTCCTGGATGGCTTCTAACCATCTCCGTCTCAATACCGACAAGACGGAGGTTTTGTTTTTCAATCAAAAACAGAGTATACCATCCACTTTGTGGTGGCCTACGGTACTTGATCCCCCCCCTACTCCTGTCCATACCGCTCGCAACCTGGGCTTCCAGTTTGACGACACTCTCTCCTGCGACCCTCATATCAATAAGGTCACTGCAGCTTGCTTTTGGAAACTGCGGATGATGAGAAAGATCTTCCCCTTTCTACCTTTGGATGCTCGTAGAACTGTTACTCAGGCCCTGATCACTTCACACTTGGACTATGCCAACAGTCTCTACGCAGGGGCCCCCCAATACCAAATTGAACGCTTACAAATCGTTCAGAATGCGGCGGTGAGGCTAATTGGCAATATCCCCTACAGGCATTCGGTCTCAACGTATCGCAAGAAGCTTCACTGGCTCCCAATAGCCAGTCGTATCAAGTTCAAGTTGCTTACTCTTGCTTTTTGGGCCCTCAATGGAGTAGGACCTGAATATTTAAGAAAGAGATTAGTTCTATCCCACTCTGCCAGAAATTTACGATCTAATAATCTTCGCCTCATTGTGGTCCCACGGTTCTGCCGCTCTAGAATGGGTGGCAGAGCCTTTGCAGTCATCACGTCCAAACTGTGGAACAGTCTACCGTTAGATCTCAGATTCACCCCCTCTGAAGCACTCTTTCGTAACCGTCTCAAGACGTGGTTATTCTCATCTACTTAGTTAGACTCCCTTTTTTCCAGCTTACAGTCTCAGCACCGGGACACCCCCGTTGGGGGTAGCCGTGCGCTCTACAAGCTTCATAAATAAAATAAATAAAGTTGTAACACTTAATACATTTAATTTGAAAAGGAACAAAATGAGGGGTTTCATTTTGCCATAGTAATTTTATATATATATATATATATATATATATATATAAAATATATATATATATATATATATATATATATATATATATATATATATATTACCTACTGGCGGTCGCCAGTAGGTATATATAGTTAGGATTGATTTCCATAGGGAAATCGCAACATTCTATTGGGAATAACTTTGGCGCCGGTTGAGGAATCTGCCTGACTTTCTCAGCAACAATGCCTCGCGGCGCTCCGGTCCTTCCCTGAAAGTTTGGGGGGGATCCATCAAGCGGGGGCCGAGATAAAAGGGGGGTCCCAAAACGTGTTTTCCCCATGTTAATTTACTTAGGGCGGTCTGTCGCACTTTTAGCTCGAACGGCTGAATGGATTTTCACCAAACTTGGCAAAATTGTAGGAACTGGTACCCCGATGTGCCTTTGCTATGTCTCAAGATATATGCTCCAGTGGTTTTTACGAAAATTTACTTTGAAAAAATATATATTGGGCTACATTGGGCTATATATATGTTAGAGCCCAAATGTAGCCCAATGTAGCCCATTGTAGCCCAATGTAGCCCAAAGATGGCCACCAGAGACAACAAAAAACAAATGTAGCCCAAATATCAGCCAGATGTAGCCCAACTATAGCCCAATGACAGAATGTCCCAGAGTGTTCTAAAGAACAACTAGAGCGATAACAGTCTTACTTATGACAAAAGTATGGCACACCTGAAGTCATCTTGATTGGAATAAAGTGTTAACACTTAAAACATTTAATTTGCAAAGGAAAAAAATGAGGGTGTTCATTTTGCCATAGAAAGTATGATTAGTGCTGAAGAAAGAAAAATTAGGGCACATTTTGAGTGACTTCTCAAATCCTCTTATATTTCGTTAAAAAATATTCTGATATGCAGTCTCCCAAGATGGCCACCAGAGACAAAAGAGCCCAAATGTAGCCCAAATATCAGCCAGATGTAGCCCAACTATAGCCCAATGACAGAATGTCCCAGAGTGTTCTAAAGAACAACTAGAACGCTAACAGTCTTACTTATGACAAAAGCATGGCACACCTGAAGTCATCTTGATTGGAATAAAGTTTTAACACTTAATACATTTAATTTGAAAAGGAACAAAATGAGGGGTTTCATTTTGCCATAGAAATTTTATATATATATATATATATATATATATATATATATATATATATATATATATATATATATTACCTACTGGCGGTCGCCAGTAGGTATATATAGTTAGGATTTTTTCTCTATGGGTTTTTTGAAAATTCTATGTCTAATAACTTTGGCGTTTGTGGACGGAATTGGCTGAAATTTTCAGGAAAATGGCACATTTTGTTTCTGAGCAGCCCTTGAAAATTTGGGGGGGGGGTTCGTCCAGTGGGGGCCGAGAAAAAAGGGGGGTCCCAAAACGTGTTTTTAACATTGCGTTTTCCATAGGGCGGTTGGCCTCACTTTTAGCCCGAACGGCTGAATGGATTTGCACGAAACTTGGCAAAATTGTAGGGACTGGTAGCCCGATGTGCCTTTTGTAGGTCTCAATATATGTGCTCCAGTGGATTTTGAGAAATTAACGTTTAAAAAAAGATATATATCTGTAAGCGCGGACCAGGCAGCGCTCTGGTTCGCGGACTTTTCGTGCAACGGAGCTTTGTGAAGCGAAGCTGATTGGTTCTCCGGCGTCTGTCAACATTCCAAACAGTCCGTAGCGGCCGCCATCTTGTCTCTCGGTAGGATCGAGAGACAAGAGGAGGTCAAAACAAAGGGGGAAATAACTATAAGGGGGCATAGTAGATCCTCGCTGACCCCCTAGGTTTGATGTGGAGGTTTTAAAAGGGCCCCGCGGGGCAAAAAAAAATAATAAAAATAATAATTGAACGGCTGAATGGATTTGCACGAAACTTGGCAAAATATTAGGGACTGGTAGCCCGATGTGCCTTTGCTAGGTCTCAATATATGTGCTCCAGTGGATTTTGAGAAATTAACGTTCAAAAAAAGATATATATCTGTAACAGCGCTCCGCTTCGCGTAACGGGGGTTTGCGAAGCTGATTGGTCATTCTGTCACTGGGCTATAGTTGGGCTACATCTGGCTGATATTTGGGCTACATTTGTTTTTTTGTGTGTCTGGCGGCCATCTTTGGGCTACATTGGGCTACATTGGGCTTCATTGGGCTACATTCGGCTAATTAGCAAATAGCTCATCGCAAACTAGGAATGGTAAAGAATCGCTATTTATTCCTTAAAGTTCGCTATTTAGGAAATGCAAATAACTTTGATGATACATATGGCGGTTCATCTCTAACAAGATAAGAAGCATAGGGATACATTTATGATGACTGGCGCATCACCAGGGATGTGTTAGTCATTCTGTGCCGCTGTTCCGTCACCTATGGTGTGCTGCATTTACAATGCGGCGCATCATGGGGCAAAAACAGCACAGATGCATGATGTATCTGTGCCGTAAAGGTGGCGCATTGCTGGAGTTGTATCGCAAGTGTGATGAAGCTCCAGCAAGGGTCGGGGGTGCCCCTGTCGCAGGGTTTCTGTTCTCACACAGAACTGTGGACAGAGGATTGGAACCTCGGCGAATGCATTACTGGAGTTGTATCGCAAGTGTGATGAAGCTCCAGCAAGGGTCGGGGGTGCCCCTGTCGCAGGGTTTCTGTTCTCACACAGAACTGTGGACAGAGGATTGGAACCTCGGCGAATTAGGGTGTCCCAAAACTCACGTTAGTAATCAAAAACTATTTAGCAAGCTAGGTACAGTGTCACATTGGATATAACAAACTCTCAATGTTTAGACAATCCAGAATATGAACTTATAGTACCTCAGGATACGTGGAACTCATGAACAGTCGGTCGTTATAGATTTCTTAGAAACCAGAACATGGAGTTAAGAAGAACAGATGTGTATTTGAAATGTTTATTTACTAATGCCGTCTTCTCAGGCGTAGTACCTTAGATAATAAAAGTACACATATTATCAGTAGCAAAATTACCAGCATAGTTACTAGTACATAAAAAGTGAATGGTGATAGTATGTTAACATGCTGTAAATGAATAAGAGTTAGCAACACTTATAAGCAGCCGCGGGCCGTGGAGGGAGTTACGGTGAGGCAGGGAGGCGGGGAGGGGGAGAAGCAGGGTGGAGAATACAAGTACACATATTATCAGTAGCAAAATTACCAGCATAGTTACTAGTACATAAAAAGCGAATGGTGACAGTATGTTAACATGCTGTAAATGAATAAGAGTTAGCAACACTTATAAGCAGCCGCGGGCCGTGGAGGGAGTTACGGTGGGGCAGGGAGGCGGGGAGGGGGAGGGGCAAGGTAGAGAGGGCTCCACCCTGCTTCTCCCCCTCCCCGCCTCCCTGCCCCATCGTAACTCCCTCCACGGCCCGCGGCTGCTTATATCTCACCCTCCCTAATACACATATTATATTATTTGCTAAGAAGGTCTCTTTGTGTTGGTTTAGGGCGTGCCCATACTTTAGTGTCTTAGATTTGAAGGAATCACATCAGCATACACCAGCTCTCTCTTCATGTGAACTGCATCAACTGTTGTGTATGTGTGTTCGGCAAAGCAATATAAAACCCGCCTCATGCCCAGAATTGGCAGAAGTTGCACTTATGTTATGAGTATGAAGTCGTGGAGATCAGACCTCATAACAATTCTGTATCGTGTTGTTCTTGAAACTTTAGCACTCGCTGTACAGATATAGTTTAACAAGTAAAGCAGATAGTAGACCAATAACATATTATTCTCATGTAAACCACGATGAACTACTAGGTGGAAAGCTAAAGCAACAACTAAGTGTCGTGTGCAGAAGTTGCAAAAAAGGAAAAATGGCGTTTAAACCGGTAATGAGCCCATGCTAACTTAACACGGTGTAAAGATATCCAGGACCTAGATGACACCTCCTCATGATCCGGAAACGAACTGAATAAGATAATAGAAGTGCCATCTCATGAGAGCAGATTGCAAGTTTATATGTGGACGGTCCGCAAGGTAAAGCATTAAAAACTAGGAAAATTCAATGCTAAAGAAAAATAAAACAGCCAAGTACTTTATCGAGTCTTAAGCCAATAGGCACGGTAAATAATAAAAACTTGACAAATAAGTCAATGAATTGTCAATGAAATGCTAGTACTCAGCATATCAAACATGAAAAAGGTCTATGACATAACTGTGTATGCAAAATAAGCTGCAACAGCCTCCAATAGGAAGTCACCGTCTTCATCCGAAAACAGTTCAGCCATCCAATTTAAAAGCGGAAAAGAACATACGTGCTCTCCCAGCACCGGATCCTCTATCACCATCAGAGGACAGCTCGGTGGGTTTTCAAGAAAGCTCTGTTCCAAGAAAGACTGTGCTGCCGCCAGTAAATTCCAGGGACCAAGTAGTCCATGCATCAATGCCACAGCCATAATCCTTTCGCCAGGACAAACCAACTCGTGAGTAATGATAGGAGTCATCAGCTGATTAAAGTCGACGTCAGGAGAAACCGGTCCGCAGAGACACAAATCAATGGCCCAATCGAAATCACAGGTCAGGCAGTGAAATACAGGCTGGACACAGGTGAAGTAGGAGAACCGAAAAGATAATCCATATGCCGTGCTTAATATCGCCAACGGCATTGTGCCATAATATTCTAGCATGCGATTGCGGAACAGTGTCAGCAGCTGCAGGGTCGGAGGTTGCATAGGAGGGACATCCATATTTAAAAATGTAAAAAAGCACAAGAGCGTCCGCTGGTAATGCAAGTAAAAATGCCAATCCACGAACCAGAGTGCAGAAAATACAATGAAAGGAAGCAGGGATGACTCCAAAGATTTTCTCAAATGAAGTCACGAGACCACTGGTAACAACTTTAAAAAAGTGTGCCAGGGATTTTGTGGAGGATGCGTTAAAGATAGTCGGAAACATGTTGCTGAAATTGAAAGGCAAACCTGTGTACGGGTGTTCGCTATGTGATGTACGAAAGTTTCACGGGCCGAACTCAAGGCCACCTCTCTCTGAGACAAAAGAGCTCTTATTCTTGCCATGCCGTTGAAACGTGTCCCAAGGTTGGTATTTGTGGCCAGATTGAAAACTCCCTATGTTCATGTGTGGGAGGAAATAGAACATTTCTGCAGCAAATAACCCGTTCACTTACTGTTACGATAAAAGGAATACTTTTAATTAACTCAGAACAATCTTCATTATTGAGCATCAAATAACTACCATTTTCCAACAACTTGAACGTGGGGATGATAGCAGGAACTGGCATGCCTTGCAACACGCAAGCCATATTTGGTCGGTGTTTGTTGCATGAATCGTGTAACTGTATGTGCCTACACATTAGTGAATGATCTGGCGTCTCAGTGCATTCCTCCCCATTCAGATAAACTTCTTGATCATCTTTGAAACATCTGTATGTGTATGGAAGCGACCAGACCTCATGAACAAAAGCACTACCTAAAGGTTCATAACGACCTATTGGTATATATTTCATACAATTTGAAAACTTATATAAAGCAAAAGGCAGCGTTATTAAACCGTGGATAAGGCATGTTGCCAAAAAACCCGCAATCCTCTGCTGATGATGTCACTGAGCATGTCATGAATGATGTAATATGTGACATCATCAGCAGTGGATTATGGGTAATGGTATCTCTAGTTTACTCCCCTATAGCTGTCTTTCTTTTAACATAAGTGTGTGTTTCCTTCCCTTATACTTACTGTTTTTGGTTCGCTTCCAGTTCGCGTACCAGCGAGCGAACTAGGAAGCGAACTAAGAGAAATAGAGGTTGGCACAGTTCCAAATATTGTACCAATTTTTTAATAATGGGGAGGTAGTTCTGAAAAGAACTTTTTTTTTTATTTTTCTGAACATTTTTTTACTGTTTTTGAATTTTTCGGAACAGTTTTATATTTTTTTGGGTTTTTCTTGGAGGGGGCAATGAAAACGATTCATTGTAAAGGGCTCAACAGGAGCAACAAAACAAAAAAAAGAAGTATTTATTATTTTGGGCGTTTCGGACAAACTTGCATATGATAGTCAATAGCTCTGTTGATCAGAGTGATGCTTTTTTCTCCGTAGGAAATGAATCCATCGCAAAATGCGCAGGTGTGTTTTACATCACCAAATCTCATTTGTATATTTGGCACCATCTCCCTGCCCTCTGGTCCCGTTACTTCCGGTACAACAGATCTTCTGGCCATAATAGGGAGATTATCTAGGTCGTTCCGAAACTGTGCAGCACTGTAGTTGTTAGGATGCCACCTAGTCATATGGCGATGCATTGTGTAGTTTCCGAAACTGTATTTTTTGTCGGTCCCTCTGGACAGTCTATCTTGACATATAAGGCAAGTTACGTATCTTGCATTTACTTTTTTCTGACCTTTGGGAATTTTAAAAAATTGCCAAATGAAGTTTTCTTTCCGGTGAGACGTCTTGGGCTGCTCAGGCAAAAACTGCCTCTCTTCGTGCTCGTCCTCCTGTTCCTCTTCTTCTTCTTCTTGTTGAATTACAACTTGAGCAGGTGGTCCACTCTTCCTTGGATGTGGTGGAGGTGGTGGGGAAGCACCAGCTGAAGCTACTAAAGAAGCCATTGCTCAGTGATCACAAAGGGTCTTTCTCTCACAATGATGAAAGTCAGAGTGAGGAAAGAAGGAGGGATTTTCATCATTTGGGAAAAACAAGAGTTCTCAACCAATCAAAAGTGTTCATTTTAGATTATATGACCTAGTCTTACATCATTAGGAAACCAAAAGTGAAATGAACCAATGAAAAGTGTTATTACCAAGTCACATGACTTGCTGTGTTTACGTTAAGCGCTTTGCAGGGCCTCCCGGTTTGCTTCCAGAAACCTGCGCTTTGCGACTCGCTTCGCGTACCAGTTCGCTAACGTAGCACGTCATATGACGTATCACGCGACAACGTGAAACGTCATTCGGACGGGAGGCGTCACGATGTTGTTTTCTAACGCGGCACTTGCGGTAAAGAAACGTTTACCGGCTCGCGGTCTATTTCGCGGCATCAAGGTCAGCTAACGGGAAGCTTCCCGATTCGCGAAGCGGGAACGAAGAAAAAAAAATATTTAAAAAAAAAAATTATTCATAAACATATAAAATATATTTTTGGATTTAAAGAAGAATACATTTTACAGCTACAGATATTAGCTGTTAAAAAACCAATGAAATTCACAGAAAAAACCATAGGTTATAGACCATATATAGTTAGGAATTAGCATTTACAAAACCTTGAAAATTCACTGAAAAAACCATAGGTTATAGACCATATATAGTTAGGAATTAGCATTTAGAAAACCTTATTTTACTCACACAAAACCATTGAAATTCCATATATAGTTAGTTGCACTAACTATATATCGCGCACCCGCAATCCACTGCTGATGATGTCACATATTACATCATTCATGACATGGTCAGTGACATCACTGATGACATCACTGATGACATCTCAAATGACATCACTGATGACAACATCCAGTGACTGTATGTTTCTGTAAAGTTAAAATATGTCTTAGATATTGAAGAATGAGTGGATGTATAAGTGTCTGGATGAAGGATTTAGTAGGTGCGTGACTGACTGTATGAGTGAGTGATTAAATGTGTCTCACTGAATGCATGGGTTAGTGACTAAACTGTCTTAATTTGTGCATCATTATGTCTGTTGTGATGTAAACTGCTGCATGTGTTGATCATTAGCTATACGAGAGGCTATATGTGTTATTAATTGGTTGCCCAAGTATTTCTATGGGAGATTGAGTTTGTGTGGGGGTGGCTGGGAGGTGTGTGACTCTGTGCATAGATGTGTGAGCAGTTGATTCACTAGGTGTATGAGTTCAAGAGTGCATGTGGAAAAAGCTACATGGGCGGTTGACTGTGTGCATGAGTGTATTGATGAGTGAATGGATATCTCAATGCTACATGTCATAGTAAGTACATATGTAAAACACAGTACATGTGAGAGTTGGCATATATAAATAACTGTGCATGAGAGCCACTGAATGTGTGAGTGGCTGTATGGATCATTGTGAACTTGTATCAGGGATTGTATAAGAGAGTAAATATGTGTTAGTATATGTTTGAATAAGTAAGGTGTGTATAACTGTATAGTTGAGGAAATGGAGGTGAGATTGTTTCTTTGCATGACTGACTAGGTGTGTGAGTAACTCCATGGATGAGTGACAGTGTGTGAGTGTCTGTATACACTGAGTGTATCTAAGGTTATATTAGAGTCTGAAGAGGTTTATCGTATTAGCACAAGAATGATGTCAAATGAGATGTCATCAGTGATGTCATCAGTGATGTCATTTGAGATGTCATCAGTGATGTCATCAGTGATGTCACTGACCATGTCATGAATGATGTAATATGTGACATCATCAGCAGTGGATTGCGGGTGCGCGATATATAGTTAGTGCAACTAACTATATATGGAATTTCAATGGTTTTGTGTGAGTAAAATAAGGTTTTCTAAATGCTAATTCCTAACTATATATGGTCTATAACCTATGGTTTTTTCAGTGAATTTTCAAGGTTTTGTAAATGCTAATTCCTAACTATATATGGTCTATAACCTATGGTTTTTTCTGTGAATATATATATATATATATATATATATATATATATATATATATATATATATATATATATATATTACCTACTGGCGGTCGCCAGTAGGTATATATAGTTAGGATTGATTTCCATAGGGAAATGGCAACATTCTATTGGGAATAACTTTGGCGCCGGTTGAGGAATCTGCCTGAATTTTTCAGCAACTTTGCCTCACGGCGCTCCGGTCCTTCCCTTAAAGTTTAGGGGGGATTCGTCAAGCGGGGGCCGAGATAAAATGGGGGTCCCAAAACGTGTTTTCCCCATGTTAATTTCCATAGGGCGGTCTGTCGCACTTTTAGCTCGAACGGCTGAATGGATTTTCACCAAACTGGGCAAAATTGTAGGGACTGGTAGCCCGATGTGCCTTTGCTATGTCTCAAGATATGTGCTCCAGAGGATTTTGAGTAATTTAGGTTCAAAAAATTTATATATCTATGGCCGCGCCACGGTACGCGCACCGGGGAGCGCTCCGGGCGTGCCACGCAACTTGCGCACGGGAAGCTGATTGGTTCTCGGGTGTCTGTAAACATTCGAAACAGTCCGCAGCGGCCGCCATCTTGTGTCTCGGTAAGATTGAGACACAAGAGGTGGCAAAAATCAAAGGGGGAAATGACCAAAAGGGGGCAGGGTAGACCCCCCCTGACCCCCTAGGTTTGATGTGGGGACCATTAAAGGGTCCCGCGGGGCAAAAAAACCCAGTAATTTTTGTCTCGTTGTGACATCATCAGCAGTGGATTGCGGGTGCGCGATATATACTTAGTACAACTAACTATATAGGAGCAATTTCAATGGTTTTGTATGCGTAAAATGTCCAGCTAACTATAACACCACTAAAACTTATAGTTTTTTGAGTGAATTTCAAAGGTTTTGTAAAAGCTAATTCCTAACTATATAACTCCTGAAACCTATGGTTTTTTCAGTGAATTTCAAAGGTTTTTTTAAATGCTAATTCCTAACTATATAAGGCCTGAAACCTATGGTTTTTTCAGTGAATTTCAAAGGTTTTTTAAATGCTGATTCCTAACTATATAAGGCCTGAAACCTATGGTTTTTTCAGTGAATTTCAAAGGTTTTTTAAATGTTAATTCCTAACTATATAAGGCCTGAAACCTATGGTTTGTTCAGTGAATTTCAACGTTTTTTTAAATGCTAATTCCTAACTATATAAGGCCTGAAACCTATGGTTTTTTCAGTGTTTTTAAAAAAAAAATTGATTGGTTAACTGGCTTATTAAGTGTATCTTAGTGAATACATATATTAGCGAGTAATGTTTAAATATTTAAATATATGCATGAGTGATGTAATATGTGACGTCATCAGCAGTGCATTGCAGACGTGCAAGTTATAGTGAGTCCAACTAACTATAACGTGGGAATTTCAATGGTTTTATGCGAGTAAAATTTCCATCTAACTATAACTGGTGTGAAACCTATGGTTTTTTCAGTGAATTTCAAAGGTTTTTTAAATGCTAATTCCTAACTATAACTGGTGTGTAACCTATGTGTTTTTTCAGTGAATATATATATATATATATATAAAATTTCTATGGCAAAATGAAACCCCTCATTTTGTTCCTTTTCAAATTAAATGTATTAAGTGTTACCACTTTATTCCAATCAAGATGACTTCAGGTGTGCCATACTTTTGTCATAAGTAAGACTGTTAGCGTTCTAGTTGTTCTTTAGAACACTCTGGGACATTCTGTCATTGGGCTATAGTTGGACTACATCTGGCTGATATTTGGGCTACATTTGGGCTCTTTTGTCTCTGGTGGCCATCTTGGGAGACTACATATCAGAATGTTTTTAATGAAATATAAGAGGATTTGAGAAGTAACTCAAAATGTGCCCTAATTTTTCTTTCTTCAGCACTAATCATAATTTCTATGGCAAAATGAACCCCCTCATTTTGTTCCTTTGCAAATTAAATGTTTTAAGTGTTAACACTTTATTCCAATCAAGATGACTTCAGGTGTGCCATACTTTTGTCATAAGTAAGACTGTTAGCGCTCTAGTTGTTCTTTAGAACACTCTGGGACATTCTGTCATTTGGCTATAGTTGGGCTACATCTGGCTGATATTTGGGCTACATTTGTTTTTTTCTGTCTCTGGTGGCCATCTTTGGCCTACATTGGGCTATATTGGGCTACATTGGGCTACATTGGGCTACATTTGGGCTCTAACATATATATAGCCCAATGTAGCCCAATATATATTTTTTCAAAGTTAATTTTCGTAAAAACCACTGGAGCACATATCTTGAGACATAGCAAAGGCACATCGGGCTACCAGGCCCTACAATTTTGCCAAGTTTGGTGGAAAACCATTCAGCCGTTCAGGCTAAAAGTGAGTTCAACCGCCCTATGGAAATTAACATGGGGAAAACACTTTTTGGGACCCCCTTTTATCTCGGCCCCCGCTTGACGAATCCCCCCCAAACTTTCAGGGAAGGAGCGGAGCGCCGCGAGGCAAAGTTAAGGAAAATTCAGGAAGATTCCTCAACCAGCGCCAAAGTTATTCCCAATAGAATGTTGCGATTTCCCTATGGAAAACAATCCTAACTATATATACCTATATATATATATATATATATATATATATATTCAATGAAAAAACCATAGGTTTCACACCAGTTATAGTTAGGAATTAGCATTTAAAAAACCTATTAAATTCACTGAAAAAACCATAGGTTTCACGCCAGTTATAGTTAGCTGGAAATTTTACTGGCATAAAACCAATGAAATTCCCACGTTATAGTTAGTTGGACTCACTATAACTTGCGCGTGCAATGCACTGCTGATGACGTCACATATTACATCACTCATGACATGGTCAGTGACATCACTCATGACATCACTGATGACACCATCCAGTGAATGTGTGTCTTTCTGAAAAATAAATATGTTTTATATATGTATATGTAAAAGTTGATGGAAGAATAAATGTTTAAAAAAGTGTCTAAATGGATTTTTTTTTTTTTTTTAAATTGATTGGTTAACTGGTTAATTAAGTGTATCTTAGTGAATACATATATTAGAGAGTAATGTTTAAATATTTAAATATATGTATTAGTGTTTCACTTTGTGTATAAGTGGCTGCATGGGTTGGTGAGTAGCTACATGTGTATGTATATGGGTTATTAGATGTTTTTCTTAGTATCAGTATGAGTGTTTGTATGGTTTGGTGGGGGTATTACTTAGCACATAGATGCATGAATGACTGACTCTCTCTTTGTATGTGTTTTGAAGACAGCATATGTGCAGGACTGTATGGGTGGATGAGTGTGTATATGTGTGTGTTAGTGAGTGAATGACTGTCTCACTAGTGTCTTTATCAGTAACTACATATGTTTTAATCTAGTATATGTGAATATTGATGTATATAAGTGAGTATATGTGAGAGTAAGAGATTGTAAGAGTTCCTGTTTAAATAAGTATGTGTTTCTATAAGTGATTGTTTAAGAGAGTAAGTATGTGTAAGTTTCCTTAGAAGTAAGGTAGTAGTGTGTGTATAGCTGTATATGCAAATAAATGGATGTTCAATACTTTATTTGCATGTGTGAGTATGTGTGTGAGTAACTTTTGGATGACTGGCGGTGTGTAACAGGATGTATAGGTGTATCACTACATATGATGAGTGAGTATATGTATGAGTGACTATATAGAACTGTTGGTGAATGAGTGGATGTGTATGTAGATGGTGGAATTATTGAATCGGTTGTTGTAACTGGTATGGGTATCTCAATTTTTTTGAAAATGTTAGTTTCTATTTTTGAATATTTGTTTCAAGGATTACATTACAGTGAAAGAAGGTCAATCACTCTGTCACAAGGATGGTGTAATCAGTGATGTCATGAGTGATGTCACTGACCATGTCATGAGTGATGTAATATGTGACGTCATCAGCAGTGCATTGCACGCGCAAGTTATAGTGAGTCCAACTAACTATAACGTGGGAATTTCATTGGTTTTATGCCAGTAAAATTTCCAGCTAACTATAACTGGTGTAAAACCTATGGTTTTTTCAGTGAATTTAATAGGTTTTTTAAATGCTAATTCCTAACTATAACTGGTGTGAAACCTATGGTTTTTTCAGTGAATTTCAATGGTTTTTTAATAGCAAATCTCTATAGGTATAAAAAGTCAAAAATTTTATAACGAATTTTATATTGTATAATTATGTAAATTTTTTTTAATTTTTAATTTTTTGCCCCGGAGCGCTCCCGGGGCGCGTACCGATGCGCTTACCAGTAAGCGCAGTGTTACGGCGCGCCCCGGGGCGCGTACCGGTGAGCGTCCCGTTAGCGCTATTTCCGCGAACGAAAACAACATCGTGACGTATCGCGTAGCCGCGTGATGCGTCATATGACGCACTGCGTAGGCGCACCCGGAAGCACGCGAGCGCATACGATCGCGCAACGTCCTGACGCGCTTACGTTACGTGTCCCCGGGCGCGCCCCGGGGTGCGACTACGGGCACGCCCAGGGGCGCGTAGCTTAAGCGCGTCGGGTCATGTGATCTGAAAATAACACTTTTCATTGGTGCAGATCAGTTTTTGTTTCCAAATGTTTAAACCCCAGATCATGTGACTTGAAAATAACACTTTTCATTGGCCCAGAACAGTTTTGATTTCCAAATGATGAAAGCCCCCACCTTTTTTCCTTATTCTGACTTTGTCCTTTCACTGAGGAAGACCTGTTTGGAGATCTGTCTCTAATCTTTTCTACTTTAAAATGGCTACAGTAGCAGCAGCAGCTGGAGCATCTGCACCACCACCACCACCACCACCAAGAGGACCACCACAACATCACATTGGTGGTCAAGAAGAAGAAGAGGAGGAGGACGAGGAGGGGAGAAGGACATTCCTCCCAGAAGACAATACCCCATATAGGCCAAAGGAACACATTGTATGGGAGTTTTTTTCCATCCCAGAGGGCAAGAAAAAAGTGAATGCGCCAAAGGTGACTTGCCGAATCTGTGGCATGGAACTTTCAAGCGGGAACCCTAATAGGAAATATTCATTTGGTAATTACATCATGATTAGGCATATGCAGCGCAAGCATCCCAACAACTATGCTGCTGCAGAGGTGAGAACTCTGGCCAGTAACCTTCCCCAATCTTCACCCAGCACCTCCAAAAGAAAGCAACCCACTCCATCGGGACCAGACACAAGGGAGACGATGCCAATCATACAACCATGGTTTGGTGAATTCAGGGTCACTTGTATTTTTTGTGGTAAGACCATCAGCTATGGTGAGCAGAGCGTAAAGCTCATCGTTCTTGCTGGTGACAAGCACAATTGCCCCCAAAAACCCTATTTTTTTCCTGATTTTTTTTTGCTCCAGTTGAGCCATTTACAATTCCCTGTTTTTTGTTTCTCCCCATAAAAAATACAAAAAAATATAAAACAGTTCAGAAAAGCCAAAAAAAGTAAAAAATGTTCAAAAAACAATAAAAGAAATATAAAACAACAAAAAGAATTTAAAAAACAGTTCTTTTTAGAACTACCTTTAATTTATAAAATAAACCTATATTTTTAAAGAATCTCTGTCATTCTTTTTTCCTTAGGGTACGCGCACCGGGGCGCGCACCAAAAAAAAGAAAAAAAAATTAATGAAGGAGTGAGTATGAGGGAAGAACACAGAGAGAGTAATGTTAAGAGAAAGAGAGCTAGAGGGAGCAACACAGAGGGATCGTTTATTACATAGTAAAAAACAGAGAAGGTGTAATAGGGTGTAAGTGAGAAAAGTAAAATGAATAAGGAAGCGAAAGAAGGGAAGAGAGAGGAAGAAGAGTAAAGTAGAGGTACTGGGAGAATGTGAGTGGGTGTTGAAAGTAAAAAGAAGGACAGTAAAGAATGGGGAATGAGGTGTAGTGACGGAACCGGAATAAATGAACAATGGGGAGGGAGGGTGAGAAAAGAGCAGTGAGTGTAAGTAAAGAGGGGTGAAAGAGGGTGGATAAAACTGAATTAGGGTAAGACATTGGGAGTGACAGAGAGAAAGGACAGAGAGAGTAAAGGAGACAGTGACTGAAAGAGTCTGAGTGAAACAGCAAAGAAAGGTAAGTAAGGCAGTGTGGGTGACTTATAGGGAGTCAATGGGTGTAGGTGGGGGTGTGGGTGTGTAAGGTGTGTATGTGGGTGTGGGTGTGTGGGATGTTTGGGTGTGGGTGGAGGTGTGGGTGTGTGAGATATGTGTGGGGGGTGTGTGGGTGTGGGGGGTATGTGTGTGGAGTGTGTGTGTGTGTGTGAGGTGTGTGTGTGGTGTGTGTGTGGGGTGTATGTCAGAGGTGTGTGTGTGTGTTGGGGGGTGAGGTTTGTGTGTAGCAGTGAAGTAAATGATTAAGGGAAAGAGAATGAGTGAGGGAGCAAAGGAAGGGAACAGAGGGTAAGGGAAGTAAAGAATGGGGACTGAAAGAAGTTGAATGTGGGAGGGTAAATAGGGAAAGGGGAGTAAACATGGAGAATAAGAACAAGTGAGGGAAGCAGAGTAAAGAAACAGGAGTGAGGTAGGTTGAGAAAATAGTAGTGAGGTTAAAGCAAAAGGTGATGACAAACTACATTTTTTAGTCACACTTACCATATAATAAATGTTACTTTAATTACATTTTTTTACTACACTTTGTATCTGTGAAAGAGAGAAGAAAAAATAAGTTATAATTAGTAAAATATGTATTTTAAAATAAAAGATACAAATGAAGAGGTTAAAAATCATAACAGTGTATTTAGAAATAAAGTAAGAGTGAAGGACACAGAAAGGGAAATAAAGTAAGGTAGAAGGACACAAAAAAGGAAAAAGAAATAGAAGGAGAGCAAATTACTAAGAATAAACCATATAGATTCACTGACAGAGAGGAAGAGAAGAAGAGAAAAATGAACTGAAGGTAAGAAAGATACTAAAAGAATGTGAGTTAGCAAAACTAAATCAGAAAACAGGAGTAAGTAAAAGGATAATGACTGAGAGGGAAAGGAGTCTAATTAAGGATGCATTTAGAAGAATGAGGAATGGAATATAACTGAGAGTTAGTGAAGGAGAGTCATAGAGTGAAGGAATGAAGGGAGAGAGGATAATATAGAAGGATTGAGAGAAAAGGAGTGAGGAAGTTAGTAAACAGAGAGACTAAGGGAAGGACTGAGTGAAGTAGAGTACAATGAGTGAGGATAGAAAAATGAGTAAGGGAGCAAAAGAAGTAAAGAGAGGAGAAGAGGACTAAAGCAGTGGTACTGAGAGAAAGTGATTCGGTGATGAAAGTAAAGAGAAGGACACTGAAAAATAGGAAATGAGGGGTAGTAATGGAACCGGACTAAAAGAAATGGGTTGAAGAACAATGAGAGAGGAGCAGTGAAGTTGTTGTAAGAGAAATGATAGAAGGTAGATAAACACAAGTGAACATATCACAAGCAGAGTGAGGGACTGAGGACATAGAGGTAGTGAACGGAAAATAGAGAGAAGAGGTCAAAAGAAAGGAATAAACAAAGATAAGCGAGGGAGAGTGGGTGATTTATAGTGATAGAGTGCGACAATACGGCTGAGTGAGTAAAGAGGAATTACTAAAAGAGCAAAGGAGGAAAAGACGGAAAAGGGAAGTAAAGCAGAGAGACTGAAAGCTGAATAGTTATGCAAGGAAGAGAGGGGATGCAGACAGTTGAAATGAGAATGAGGGGTTGTGAAAGAAGTGGAGTAAAGGAACAGGGGTGAAAGAGAGTGAGAGAAAGACATTATAAGTGAGTAAAAAGAGCTGAAAGAGGGTGGAAAAAGGAAAGTTAGTGTGAGACAATGGGAATACAATTTAAATTACAGAATACAAACTATAGAATAACTTGTACAACATGTTACATAGTTTATTTTTACGGTTCTCAGAATATATTGAATTTCACTTAAAACAGTGAGTTTAAACTACTCATCATATGACAGCGAGGAAAAAAAACACAATCTAAAAGATTGTGTTTTAAAAAAACCCTTAGAAACTTAAAAATCACAAATGTACACTAATCCTTCATTCACTTACTTTTCCTTTAGGCCAAATAGTATATCATGAAGGTCCTTTTCGTTGGAAAGTACTCTGCAGTTCATTAAAAAATCCATTTCATCGACTTTCTAGAAGAAAAGGTCCAAGAACATCTGAAATATTTTCATTATTTTCATATACTCCTTTTTTCAGTCATGACTCTTTGCTCATTCCTTTACTTTTCCTTAAGGCCAAATAGTGTCAGATGTATGAGTATATTTTCAAATTAATTAAAAGAAACTCTGAATTTACCGTTTTTCCGATGTTCTGAAAGAAAGGCTCATACAACATATTCACAATATTTCAATATTCGTAAAACCATCTCTGAGTCACTCATGTTCATCATTTTGTATAATACTGATATCACTTACTATGAGATCCACTTACAGTACCTATATGACAAGTCAATTTGTTATATTATCCTGATCACTTTTACTCAGAATATAATTTTAAACAGTAAACTAACTTTTATTAACTGCTCCCGTCTTCATAGGCCAATTACATTTATTTAAATTTTGGTTCTAAAAACACTAGGTAAGAATTTTTTAAGTCAAAAGGCAAACGTTGTTTGAAAGTCAAATGAGTGTCATTACAGTGGGTCCAACCTTTACGACATTTTAAATAGCATGTGTAATGCCCTGATGTTGTTGAAGGACCGTCATGATAAATAATAGCTACAGTTGTAAAAGTTCTTCCTGAAATTGATAACTGAGAAGCCACAACATTTTTAATAGAAGTTGACAATTTACTTCCATCAGGTCTACATCGTTGGAACATTAAAATGACATACTGACCATAATTTTGTAAAATTAATGTAGACAGCATTGCAGACTTACATAGAGTACACACCATATTGTGATCAGCTGCTTTAACTAGATTATTAAAAGACACTGATTTGCAGTCTGGTAAAGTCAAATATATAAATCTTTCAGTGTCTATGCTAGGACTACTTGATAAACTGCAATTGTCGCAGTCATGCTGCCATTGATAAGAAAGACTAAAAAATTTTTTGATATCTACTCCTTCATCTTCCAATACATCAAACATATAGATTAAAAATTCCTGACAATCCTGCTGAATATTCTGTGAAAATTGATTTTGACCAGACCATATGTCTAGAAGATTTCGAATTTCTGAGACACTTTCTATTTTTGCTCTATCACTGCTACATTTCTGAAACACAGAATTCAATAAACAGCAGAATGTTTCATCCCGATTTTCAACAATCTATTCTTGCAAATTTTGAAGAAAAAAAACAACATTAAGCACCACATTAGCATAGCAGTTGACACCAGAACTGTTTTCAAACTGAAATCCAACAACATCTTCAACAGAATCATTTTTCTTTCTGCTTACAATTACAGTTTAAACTACTTTTTGTCTTTTTGCTAGTACCTCACTGCAATTATTCTCATTTCTTCTTTTTCGGCCTACCACACGTTTTTCAAACAGAGGATATTGAAGCAAATGTGGGGCATATTCTCTTTTTAACCTATTGTATTCTTTAACACAATCTAGATCTGCACAAATCTTTGTCTCATCACACTCAACCAAGTGCAATCCTGATAAAGTTCTGACTCGTGATAATGCCACATATGCCATACCTTCTTTAAACATAGAAGTTCCAATGTTCACCAGAGCACTATCTACACTTAAACCTTGAGATTTATGAATTGTCACCGCATATGCCAGACAAATAGGGAACTGTTTTCGGCGAACATATAAGTCTTTCACAAGCAAAAACTCTAGCAGAACAACGACTGATTTGTTGTACTTCCTCAATGCCATAAAATGTAATTTTTAGAAATTCAATTCCATCTCTATTTCTGTAATTCACAAAATCAACAACATGACCCATTGCTCCATTTACCAGACCTCTTTCAACATGTAAATTCCTTCTCAAAATGATACGACAATTTAAACACACATTCAGAGTCTTTTCAAAACCAGCAGTTTAAGATATACTCTTCTCTAATGAATCCAATTTTGATTTCAAATTTTCAGACAAAATAATTGTTGCTCCCATATGCTCTATTTTATCTACAGATTCCAGTTTCACAATCTCTTCATTTTCTAACTTTAACATTTTGTTGTTGAACATGGAACATTCTTTCACAGTTGGCATCAAACATATCCCAGATTTGTTGTCAGTAATTTTCTTAAAAATATCCTCTGGAAGAATGTTTTCATCTGGATTCAAGTTTGAAATTAATCGTGCATGTAAAGCTTCCTTCCCATGCTCACTTAGTTTTCCGATTCTTACATCTTGTAGAATATTTTTATAATCTTTATCATTTGCCTGTCGCATATTTTGAAGCAGTTCTGCATATTTGAAGTTTAACCATATATTAACGTTTCCAATACTTCCTAGGCACTTCCTGGTATCTTCATGCGTGACCATTTTAAACACAGGTTGTCCTTTCATTGGAGTCAACTGCAGTAGATCTCCAAAAACAATAATGTGTTTCCCTCCAAATAAGACATCATAGTCTGTTCTAAGAATTTCTTGCATTCTCAAATGCACAAAAGCAAGCATTAGATTTGAGACCATGCTTACTTCATCAATGATAAGAAGTTTCATTTTCTTCAGGATTCTCGAAACTTCAGAACACGCATCTCCAGATAACTTGTGGTATTGCAATTTATTATGATGCTCAACTGGTAGCATCAGTAAACGATGTAATGTAATCCCTTTAATGTTATGTGCTGCTAGCCCAGTTGGAGCGGTTACAACACAAGACAGCGGTGATTCAGTCCTTTTCTGCAAATAAGTTGCAATTGCTTTAATCAGAAAACTTTTTCCAGTTCCCGCTTCTCCACTCACGTACAGTCGGACAGGCTTAAATTATGTACATGAGCACTCTTTTTTCTCATGACTGAATCCATGTTCAATCTGTTCTGTGACTTCGTCATATATCTGTTTCTGCTCAATGTTTAGTTGTTTCACCAAATCTTCTAAGTTAATTACATCCTCTTCAGCTTGTTCCATAGCTCTTTCCACCTCATCCATGGCAGTGGCAACCTAATTTTGAATAATTGGTCCTCCTAGTGGATCCTGACTCAATGAAGTAGAACTCTGACTGCCTTGAGAACTGTCTCTAGCAATCTCTGCGGCAATTGTGGCTTCTTGCTCTATTTCTTCGTTCAACATTTGCAGATAATTTGGAAAAACAGGACATTCTATGGTATCCTTGGTTGCATTAAAAGAATCTTCGTAACAGAGAAAATCTCCAAGTAGTTCCTCTTCTGTACGCCATGGTTTAAAGAGTTGCAAAAGAGCCAAATAGTAAAATTCCCTTTTGACTGGATTTTCGCAACTCAATTTTCGATGAATAATCAAATGACCTTTTCTCTGTTTCACTAGACATCCTTCACATCCAATGACAGCATATATTCCATTATTGATATCTTCTCTGATGTTCCTCTTTTAAATATAGCTTTGCAGAACTTCATAGAGACAAGCATTCTCAAGGTGAGGACTTCTATTTGAATAGTATGTATCCATCATGTTTGTCTTAAAAATATCTGTACTTTCTGATTCTTTCTCCGCCAAATACTCTATTTCTTGTACAGATTTCAAAACTCGGTTTCATGTTGCAGCAAGACCTAGACTCACCCAAATGATGGTTCAAGATTTGGCATAGAGACTTGCTCATGACAATCGATCAGAACATTCATATGCTCCAATTTCTCGATGCGACAACATCTTCAGACTGTAACTGTATAATTTCTTGCTTAGACTCTTTTCATGTGAAATGTCCTCCCACATTTCCTTCTGTTCTGTCTTTTCTTTTTTTGTGATGTAAGACGTCACATATCGAGCCACAGCATTAGAGTTGTCAGCAACGAATTGAATATCCATGTTAGCATTCCACATGGACAAAATCACTGGGTTGTGGTCGTTGATGTACTTGGATTCTTCGTTTCTTTTTAAATTGTATGTATTTTTGGGTGATTTCCTCGTCACAGTATGTCGTAGAGAAGACATCAAATTATTTACTCATCCTTTAGAAATCACTGGTCGTGGAAAGCCAAAACGACATTTTGTGTAGAACTTTTCCTTGTTTTTGAATTTTCGACGACAATACTTCCCACAACGATGGGATTGAAAGCGTAAAACTTGTTGCCTTAAACTGTTTTCCTCTGTAGTTTTCGGAACAGCACATGTTGAGTACTCTTCAATGAAACTCATCACTGTTTCATCCGAATCTGTTCCAAATTTGGGTGCATCTTTAATCCACAACAACATATGTACGTGAGGAGCACCTCTCGCTTGATACTCCTTTCTCCAAAAGAAATCCAAAACCTCTCCAAGGGGAGGATTTTTTTTGTTGGTAATGAAAGACATAATAGCTTCAAATCTATGATTAAAATATCTGCATACATTCACTGGATCCAAAGAACACAGTTCTCCAGGTGTTTTGAATTCTATATTTTGTATATTTACATTTGCCTCGCGTATAAATTGAAGTAAGTCGTCCCATGCATACTCGGCACAGCTAAGAGTGAGGAACCATGTAGGAGTTCCTAAGTTTCTTAGCATACATTTCAATTCCCTATGACGACGGTACCAATACTCGTTTGTACCACGCTGACATGCCATGAGATTGATTAGATGAGATTCCAAAATATTATCTTGCAGATTGACTTTCTCCATAAAGTCCCTCGCTGAAACATTTTGCAGATGTGCTCCACTTTTCAGTATATGATTTACTGCATAAGAAAGCCCAGACAAGTCACTTTCATACAGTAGATGAAACAAATATGGAATGCATTGGCGAAACCTTGGATCTTCAGCATATAATCTTAAAGTCCGGTATTCAGATGCAGGAATTTGAAGTGGTCGATCGTCATATCGTCCACCTCGACCTGTTGGAAATAGCTGTGGAAAAGAACGAGCTTCCAAACTTTCTTCCCATACACTAATGGGACTTCCTTTCGCTGCTTTCATTTGAAACAAGTCAATTGCATTCCCCATTACTTCTTTGGAATGCAAAGGATGAACATTATAATGTTAATATATTTCTTCACTTCTAGACACATCAACTTTTTCAATTTGGCCAGCTGAACAATTACTGTCTTCATCTGCAGCTGTTTCCTCTGCTCCAACACATACATGTTTGTAGTACTCATTGTTTTTGACCAAATACAACGTTGCCTTTTTGACTTTCCTAACATCCACTAAATCTTGCCAGATTTTCTTACTCTTTGTCGGAACCCCATTAACTAGAATAACCAGAGGTTCCTCTTCCACTTTCTCTACACCAATTGTATCAATATTTTTCTTGAAATCTAAGGCAAATAAACAACTCTTCCCTTTAATCCTCTCTGTAAATCTAAAGTAGGCAATTTCCCTATATTAGGCTCCATGCGAACAATTGCCTGAAAAGGATGGACACATTGAATCAAAATAGACTCATATGTATTTAAATCCATCAATTCAGGAGGAATGTCTACCAACTCCAGATTATTATGAACAGCTCTGGCAGGCATTCTGTTTTGATTTAATTTATCATAACAATATTTACAAATACGCTGATCAGAACTCAAATCAAAAGAATTCTCCACCCACAAATAAGTTGCAAAATCCTTCCACTCATAATTATTTATCTTTTCACTTTTTACATATAAATCAACTAATCTAGTTTGATGCTTATAATGAGTTCGTCGACAACACACACAAGTAAAATTCGGCCTTTCACTTGATTTCACCTTAAACCTGGTAATTTCCTGGTCAAACATTTCTGTACTTGAAATCTGTACATTGTCTTCCACATTACCTTGAATTTCTATGTCAATTTCTACACTATCCTCTTTTGTATCAAAATAACAAATCTCAATTTCTTCACAAATCTTCTTCACATCTAATTCAGTTCCATGCAAAAGAGCACTGTTTAATTGTTTAAGCTTAAGTGCTGGACTTTTTGCATAATACAACCTTCTCACTAATTTCCTCATTTTGTTATGATGCACTGCTAACATCCTAAAATGATGAAAAACACTCTGACAGACTTTTCTAGAAAGACAAGCCAGTGAATGCCCTTGCAAACCTGTGTTTTCTCTCACTCTGCAAGGATCTAAGTCCTGCAACATCTTCATTTTCTGTTTTAGAGTTTTCTTACTATATGTACGTAAGAAATTACAAAACAAATCGATTGATTCCTGTCGCACACTACAAATACTACTACACTTCCAAGTGTACACTGGACCCTTAGTACGTCTCCCTAAAACTTCATCAGTTAACACCCCTTCTGGTTCTCTAGGCACAAGTTTCTCTTTTTCAATCGGACAACCGTCTTTCACCTCATATGCTCGACCACCGGTGTCAACTGCATGCACTAAATCATTCTCCTGAAAGTAACTCTCCTCATTAAAAAATGGCTCACAACTTGAACTGTGCATCCATTCTCCGGAAAAAACTTTACAAAAATTAGTCCGATTAATTACTCTTTTCCATTTACTGTTTGATTTGAAAACATCAATTGTCTTGTTAAGTGTCCTAATTCTATTGATTATTAAAATAAATAATTTTTCTTAACTTCAAAAGCCTGATCAACAATCTTCTCTACACTTTTCTTTTTCTTATAAAAAGCAGATCTCTGTTTACCTTTTTTAATATTTTTTAACAAATTTAAAACCACCCTATTGCGAAACATTCGTTTACGAATGTCCCTAAAGAGATTTTGCCTTCTATTCCTATACATATTATTGTCTCCTACTGCAGTAGTAACATTTTTTGGGGATCTCTCCTTCCTCTTCAAATTTGCTCTCTCCTTCTGTACATTCACATCTATATTGTCATTTTTTTTGGATCTACATATGTTCCGAAAAAAAGACTTAGTTGTCTTACCAGGAGCTTTTCTCACGTTTTTTGAAGTATTTGTTGTAGGAGACTACTTTAATTCCGTTGCTGTTTTTGATTTTTTCCGCTTAGCATCTTTCCGTCTCCTTTGTCTTGAGGGCATATTTCCTTACTATTAAAATCTTGATTTCAATCTGTGGTAAACAAATAAAAAAATAAAAAAACTCATTATAGACCACTATTACCAAACAACAAAGCAATGACAATAAGCAAACGATATAAACACTATAATGCTTATACATATGACCTTATCTCTGTTTTTTAAATGTTATTCTATATTTCGGGCACATGAATTGGTTATACATTATTGACAAGGATTAGATAGTATCTGCATGATTAAAAAAATATATTTGCACATTTCACAATCATATCACCTGTGTTTCCTCAGATTAGTAAGCAGATTGTACACATGAGGTAAGGCCTGTCCTGGGGAGCATAGGTGGTGAGACCGGTGTCTAAGAGTGCACTGGATTGGACTTCATAAAGCCTATCCCCCACTGCACTCTTAGACACAGCCCTCACCTCCTTTCCACCCATGGACAGACCTCTCTTCCACTACACTCTTCAACACAGGCATCACCTCATATGCACCCCTGGACAATCCTCACCTCATCTGCAACCCTGAATAGACCTCAACTCATCTGCACCATTAGACAGGCCTCAGTTCATCTACACCCCTGGACACGGCTCATCTCATCTGCACCCTGTTACCATCAATTATACTCAATGTATTGAGGCCTGTCCAAGGGGCACAGATTAGATAATGCTTGTCTAAGGGTCAGAGGAGGTAAGTCCTCACCATTGCACTCATTGACACAGGCCTCAACTCCTTTGCGCCCCTGGACATGCCTCACCTTATCTGCACAATCCGCTTCCTAATTTGAGGAAACATAGGTAACATACATTTCCTCTCTCTTGAAAACATTCCTACCAAGCATTACCAAAAAAATGACACAAACCAACAGCAAAGAAGCTTAGTGTCCTTCCTAATCTGAGGTAACACAGGTGACATGATTGTAAAAGATTCAAATATTTTGATATAATCATGCACACACTATTTATTCCTTCTCAAAAATGTAAAAGCCATTGATTTGCCCCAAAATTGTTTTTTAAATATCATTTTAGAAACAGAGCACAGGTCCTATGTACAAGCATTCCATTTCAGTACTGAAAACTCATTATTTTACAAAATACATTTCCTCTCTCTTGCAAACATTCCTACCAAGCATTACCAAAAAATGACACAAACCAACAGCAAAGAACCTCAGTCTGCTTCCTAATCTGAGGTAACACAGGTGACATGATTGTGAAAGGTTCAAATATTTTTATGTAATCATGCACACACTATTTATTACTTCTCAAAAATGTAAAAGCCATTGATTTGCCCCAAAATCGTTTTTTGAATAACATTTTACAAACAGAGCACAGGTCCTATGTACAAGCCTTCAACTTCACTACTTTTAGTACCTACACAGGTAAGTACCGATGCAGAGTCTAAAGTTCATGAGGAAGACTCTGTTCACTTCATCTGTAAAATGTACACCATCTGTCCTATAGATGCCTTGCATATTGAAACACAGATTGTTGTTGTAAATGGACCATATTCTATAGTCTCAGAGAAAAGAAGAAACAGATTTATTCACATGTTTCCTAGTTTTCTCAATTTGTGGACAAAATTGGTTGGACCAGTTCCATTTCTGTCTTTGGCATATGTTAGAGTAGACAAAGGCAGTTTTGGGGAAAAAGTAACATAAATTCTGCAAAGGTGTCCTTCATTAGCATTTCCAGACCTACCCCAGTCAAAGTGCCTAGATCATTGCCACCACTGTGCACAATTATGAGGTCAGGGTGTTGGAGTTGCAAAAAGGATTTAACCAATGGCATTAATTGGTGCCACTTTAATCCTCTCTGTCCAATCCATTTACTGTCTACATTGTGCAGATCTAGGTCTTTGACAATACCTCTGCTTTCAGCATACCTTTTGCACCAGAAAGTATAGCAGTCTCCTACGATCCACACTCTAAGCATCTTGAAGGGAAATCTGGATGCACTCAGAAGATGTCTGTAAGTGAAGTAGGCAGTTTGTAAAATAAGATATTTCTAAAATGGTGGACAAGATGCAGTTTAAAAAAAAAGAAGAGAAATGATTGGCTGATTGAGAACATTATACAATGAAAAATAAGGTGTATATTTCTGTGTTTTAAAAGCATGTTTCTTATTGGTTAGTAAAACGTTTTGAAAGGTACATTAGATAAGATAGGTTTGTACTTTGGAAAGTCAAGCACACTTGATGTTTAAATTTGTAACATTGTGTGCTGAACTTGTGACCTGTGTGTACAATTTAGTGTTTCATGAACTGTTACTATGGTAGCAGGCATTAAGCAGAATGGGGGTAGGGTTTAACGTTATGTGTGGCATTAAAATGTGTATTTCTTATTAATATTACAGTAATATGTAATTGCAGTGAGATTTCCCAAATCACTGGTATAGTTAAACGTAGTGTGTTATGAAAACAAATGGTAAAACTATTTGTCATATACTTTTGAGGTCTCGTCTGGATTTGCGGTTCCATCGCTTATGGTGCAAGGACCAAGCGCGACTTAAAAAAAAATTTCCAGAGCCAATTTTGGTTCACTTAGAGGTCAGTTGGCAAGGGTTGATATGTGTAACCAATAGAAATGTGTGTTAGCTTTTGAATTAATGTGGGAAGCAATGTAATTTGATATTTTCATGTATATGTGTGCAGAATGAGAGGGAAAGTTTGCCATTTTTTGGTTTTGCTAAGAGCAGTGCAGTACAATCATTGTGTGTATAAGAAAATCTGGTGTGTGATTGAGATACTTCATAATCTACAAATCAATTTGAAAGGTAAGTTATTAATTTGTGAGTTGTTCAGTCAGGTACCTTTGTTTTTAATCATAACATATCATTCTTAGAATTTGGATTTAGTGATATATTTTCAAACGAAAAAATATTTTTACAGTTATTTGTAATGTGTTTAAATGTTGTTTAATATACAGATTGCATATTAATTTGTGTCTTTTGCAATAGGGATTGCTGATTATGACTGATTGTTTTAATTTGTGCATTTGTACATTGGTATTATAGTGCATAATTTTAGGTGTTGATATGAAATTGAAAATGTATATGTTGAGTTAAGGTATTAGTGATGAGAGTAGTTTTTATAACTGTCTACAGAGGTATAGTTCAAATATATGACACAATGTTTGGTGTTTGGTTTCAAATTGAAACTTGGATTGTGAATTTATGTGGTGTACATAAGGGGGCATATTATCAAGCCCCAGCGATACTTATCGCTAAGCGCACTTAGCGCTAGGATAATTATCGCCGGGTAGCGTGGATTTTTATCACTGAGATAGCGTGCTATCAGCAACGCTTATCTCAGAAGTGATAAAAATCCTCGCGCTAACTGTCAAATGAGAGATTATCACTGGAAAACCAACGATAATCTCTCGAAGTTTGGCGTTAGCTTGATGATAGGTGCTCACAAACTTAGCCATGATATCCACCTTCCATAGGATATCATGGCTAAGTCAGGAAAATACCAGGTGTAAAAAAGCAGCGCTAACTGCGGTTAGCGCTGCTTTTTTATCACTAACAGGGTTAGAGATATCCTTGATAATAGGAGAGATGTCGCTTAACGACATTTCTTCTATTATTTATCTCTGGAACGCCCCCTTTGCATCTCAGTAGAGATGCAAGGGGAAGCGTAGAGAAAAAGGGTACTAACATGCGAATTTGTGTGTTAGCACCCTGTTGCTGATAGAGAGATCATTTTATCTCTGCTTTCTTGGCTTTTAAAGCCAAAACAGCGGAGATAAATCCCTTGATAATATGCCCCCAGGTGTAAAAAAGGCAGCGCTAACCGCGGTTAGCGCTGCTTTTTTATCACTAACAGGGTTAGCGATATCCTCGATAATAGGAGAAATGTCGCTCAACAATATTTCTCCTAATATTTTTCTCTGGAACGCCCCCTATGCAAGGGGAAGCATAGAGAAAAAGGGTGCTAACATGCAAATTTGCGTGTTAGCACCCTGTTGCTGATAGGGAGATAATTTTATCTCCACTTTCTTGGCTTTTAAAGCCAAAAAAGCGGAGATAAATCCCTTGATAATATGCCCCAGAGTTCTGTGTAGACATACTCATTCCAGTGATATAGTTAGAGTTATAGTAGAGAAATATGAAAGGTTTGTGATTTGTATTTGGCTACATGTAATATTAAACGTAGTTGTAGAAAGGTAATGTAGCAGTAGAGATTCATGCAGTAGTTTTATTCTATAAAGAGTTTGTTTGCTGAGCAGTAATTGCCTTGTAAGTAGTGAAATACTCCTCCAATCACCCATTGATCACCATATACTAATTCTTTCAGTGTAGTAATACCTACGTACTTAAAAATTCTCTCTGCACTGTGTTTGTGTACAGTGAAATGTGCACAATGTATGCCGTCCTCTAACCTCTTCCAGACTACTGAGTCTCTCCTGCTAAAGTCCAGGCAATACTCTTGCCTGTCTGGAATCACACTGTGAGTCTGTGTCCACTTCTACAACCATTCTGACAGAAGCATGTGCTTATTTAATCTCAATGCAGAGACATAAGTGCTTATAAACTTATCCTGATGTCAACTACTACCAGTATCAGAACTCAGTCACTGTTTATGCACTTGGAGAATGAGTCAGGCATTCAGACAAGCAGTGGTACAGTCAAATATGTAGTAGGTATTCGTCCTCTAACCCCTTCCAGACTACTGAGTCTCTCCTGCTAAAGTCCAAGGAATAGTCTTGCCTGTCTGGAATCACACTGTGAGTGTGTGTGTACTCCTACAATAATGCTGACAGAAGCGTGTCCTTATTTAATCTTTCTGCTGACACATAAGTGCTTATAAACTTATCCTGATGTCAACTACTAACAGTATGAGAACCCAGTGACTGTTTATGCACTTGGAGAATGAGTCAGGCATTTAGACAAGCAGTGGTACAGTCAAATGTGTAGAATGTATGCGGTCACTTAACCACTTTCAGACTACTGAGTCTCTCCTGCTAATGTTCCGGGAATACTCTTGCCTGTCTGGAATCACACTGTGAGTCTGTGTCCACTTCTACAACCATTCTGACAGAAGCATGTGCTTATTTAATCTCCCTGCAGACACATAAGTGCTTATAAACTTTTCCTGATGTCAACTACTAGCAATATGAGAACCCAGTTAATATTTAAGCACTTAGAGAATGAGTCAGGCATTCATACAAGCAGTGGTACAGTCACCTGTGCACAATGTATGCGGTCATCTAACCCCTTGCAGACTTCTGAATCAGTTTTGGAAAAGTCCAGGGAATAGTCATGGTTCTCTGGAAACACACTGTGAGTCTGTATGTACTCCTACAATATAATTTCTCTGCTGAAACATAAGCGCTTATAAGCTTATTGGGCTGTCAACTAGTAGCAGCCTGGTATCCCAGACACTGTCTATGCTCTTGGAGAATGAGTTAGGTATTCACGCAAGCAATGGTACACCTTGCTGTGAACTACTAGAGCTCTAGGTACTCATTTACTGTGTATGCATTTGTAAAAAACGTATTCATTCTAATAATTATTCAATTAGTACCTGTGTACTTCAATAAATTAATTGTGATTACAAAAGGAAGTGTTTAAATGGTTTTTATATAAAATGTGTTTGTTTAGCAACAGAAAAGTATATTTTATAGATTTATTAAAATAATGTTATATATATTTATTTTTAACAGATATTGTTTATCATCATTAAAATAAACTTATCATGACTAAAAAAACAGAAAAGAGAAAACAACAGAAAAAGGACTATTATTTGAAGAAAATTCAACAACAATTATTAGATGACCAACAACATGTGGGGAAAAAGAATAAGTCTTGCGGTAAGAGAACAAAAGAATGTATTAAATAACTTTCAATGCCTAGAAACAGTGTGCAGATTGTGGAAAGTACAAAGAATGCCTCAACCAGAAAAAAGAATACGAAGGAAAAAAAATGTAAAAATGGGAAATTATATTCAAAAGACACAATGTATGGAAATAGGAGGCAGAGTCAGTATAAAGAAATAAGAAAAAAGATGTTTTACAATAGAGTTGTCTTTAATTTGTTGAAAGTTGTGAAGAAATACAAAAGAGCACCATTTTATAAAAAGAAGAAAGAAATTGAAATTATTGTTGAGAAGGCTTTTGAATTAAAAAGGAAATTATTCATTTTAGTTTTAAACAAAATTCGATCACTAGATACACCAATCCATTTTATGAAGGCCAAAAGTAAGAAGAAAAGAGTAATTACCAGAACCAATTTTTGTGATTTATTTTGGGTGAATGGAAAACCAGTTCAAATTCAGAGCCTTTCTTTTAATGAAGAGAGTTATTTTCAGACCAATACTTTATTGCTTGCAGTTGATACCAGTGCTCGAGCTTTTGAGGTTAATAATGGTTGTCCTATTGAGAAAAAGAAGATGATTTCTAGAAATTTAGAAGAACTAATAGCTGATGAAGTTCTAGGGAGACGTCCTAAAGCCCCAGTGTATACTTGGGATTGCAGTAGTATTTGTAGTAGACAAGTAGACAACAGGACTCTATTGATATTTTATGCATTTTTTTACGGAACTATAGTAAAAAAAGTGTTATACAAAAGATTAAGATGTTGCAAGGACTAGATCCTTGTAGAGTGGGAAAAAATACTGGTTTGCAAGGTCATTCTCTGGCTTGGTTTTCTAGGAAAGTATGTCAAAGTGTTTTTCATCATTTCAGAATGTTAGCAGTACATCATTCTCAAATGCGGAAGTTAGTCAGAAGATTGTATTACGCAAAAAGTCTAGCACTACTGTTAAATGAGTTGAACAGTACTCTTTTGCGTGGGTCAGTATCAGATGTCAAGAAGGTTTGTGATGAAATTGAGTTTCGTTACTTTGCTCCTGAACAAGAGAGTGCAGAAACTGACACCTTATTAGAAGAAGATGTTGAAGTGAATGTGGATACTGCTACAAAAAATTTTGAAGAACAAATTACAAAGTTTAAGGTGATTTCTGGTGAAAGGCCAAATTATTCTTGTATTTGTTGCCGACGAACTCACTATAAAAATCAGATTAGGACTGTTGATCTATATTTAAAAAGTGAATGAGAAAATAATGATAAGGGAAGGAATTTGCAACTTATTTGTTGGTAGAGAATTACTGCCCGCTAGAGCTGTCCATAATAATCTAGAGTTGGTAACTATTCCTCCAGAACTGATAGATTTAAATACGTATGAGTCTATTCTGATTCAATATGTGCACCCATTTCAGGCTATTGTTTGTATGGAGCCTAAAACGGGTAAATTGTCTCCTACTGATTTACAGAGAGGATTAAAAGGAAGAGTTGTATATTTACCTCTAGATTTAAAGAAAAATATTGAAACTATTGGTGTTGAGCATGTAGAAAGTGAACCACTAGTTATTCTAATTAATGGTGTTCCTACTAAGAGTAAGAAAATCTGGCAAGAATTAGTGGATGTTAGGAAAGTGCAAAAGGCAACATTATACCTTATAAAAAACAATGATTACTACAAAAAGTGTATGTGGAAGAAAAATAAATACTTTTAGGAGATCATAGTGAAATGTCAAGTGGTCAAATTTAAAATTGCCCTGCTATAATTGCAGTCACTGCAATTGTGTAATAAAAGGAAACATTATGACACATCCAAGCAAAGGATATAACATCAAGTTGAGAGTCATGGCTACCTGCGACAGTTCTAACATCATTTATCTTCTAAAATGTCCCTGTGGACAAGGATATGTGGGTAAAACAAAGCGGAAAATGAAGGTTCGCTTAAATGAGCACAAATCAAATATTCGTAACAAATCCACAAAATCCACGGTTGCTAGCCATTTTCAGGAAGCTGCACATAATATCAGTCAATTGAGGTTTTTGATTTTGGAGACAGTTTCAAAACGAGAAGGAGTTGACAATAACAAACTACTTTTGAAACGCGAAAACGTTTGGATTTACAAATTGGACACTTTAAAGCCCAATGGGATGAATGATAGGGTTGAATTTAGTTGTTACTTATAGAATTAGAACTTTCAATTAACTTTATTGACAGTGTACTTGCTACCTATGCCTCTGATTGACCTTGATCAGATTGTTTTCAATTAATTCAATGTTTTTATTTTTAATTTTTATATGATTTCAATTTATGGTTGCTTTATCATGGTGAAATATCTTTTGTTGGTTATATTTTTTGTTGGTTTGATCTTATGACTTTCATACTTACTCCAATATTGGAACGGCTTTCTAGGCTTTAAACTCCGTTCCAAAATGGCACTCATTCTTTTGGTTAGAATGTTTTAGTCCTCTTTTCATGTTTACGGGTAACATCTTATTGGGAGCAGAAACGCTGATTTACTTTAGATGCGAGCAGTGTATCGAGCGGACACTTGAAGCCTTGCTGCTTCTTACTTATGTAATTCCATGATTATCAACTTAACGCTAGGCTTGTAGGAACATTTTGTTCCAATTTAAATTATGTACGCCATTTTAATTGCTTTATGGACTTTCAACACTTGTGGTAATAGCTAAATTGTGTAATCGACTTATTTAAGTCACTTTACTTCATGGTTATATGACGAGCGTGTAATTGATCTGCTAGACCTCTATGACATTCTAAGTTGCCACTTAACTCTATGCTACCTTAACTGTCATCTATAGTATAGGAATATGTGAACATGCTTGATTTTAACGAATGTATTCATTTACTGTTTTTTTAATATGTCACGGGTGATTCGGTTTACTTTTTGGTACTTAGGTTTTGGCTATCTTGTAACCTATTTCTGGGCGCGTTGGCCTATTCACCACTTTATTTTCCTTTTTCGGTCATTTTATAAATTTTGGATGAATAGTTTCTGTTACCTCATGTATTATACTCTTTTGATTGTAGACATATATCCCTGATGAAGACTCATTAGCAGCCGAAATGCATTGGAGGATGGATATGCTATAAGGATTGAGACACATTCAAGAGAATGAAGTAATTCTTGAAAAAAAAGAAAAAATAAACTAATGTGAATTAAACAACGTTGTTAATAATTGGAACTCATTATAAATTGAGATACCCCTTCGGGGCGAAGGAGCTGTGACTAGGGGACGTCTCCCAGATGGGACACGCTGTTGATATTCAAATTTAAAAAGTGGACATGCCCAAAAGTGAGGAAATCTATGAACATTATAGTGTACATCCACTTCATTCGAAAGAAGTGATGGGGAATACTATAGAATTATTCCAAATGAAGAAAGCAAAGGGGACTCTCATGAGTGTATGGGAAAAAAGTTTGGAAGCTCGTTGTTTTCCGTAACTGTTCCCAACTGGAAAAGGTGGACGATATGTCGAACGATCAGTGCAGATTCCTGCATCAGAATATCGTACAACAAGATTGTGAGCGGAAGATCCTAGATTTCGACAATGTATCCCATATATATTTCATATTTTGTTTGAGAGTGACTTGTCTGGACTTTCATATGCTGTCAACCATATATAAAAAAATGGAGTACATCTTCAAAATGTTTCTGCAAAGGAATTTATGGATAACGTACATCAGAGAGACGATAATTTAGAATCTCAGCTGATTAATTTGATGGCATGTCAGTGTCGTACTAATGAGTATTGGTTCGGTCGTCATGGAGAACTTAAATGTATGCTAAGGAACTTAGGAACTCCTACGTGGTTTGTTACCTTCAGCTGTGCTGAATACTCTTGGGATGATTTACTTGAATTTCTTCGAGAAGCAAATTCAAATATAAAAAATATTGAATACAAGACACCTGGAGAATTGTGATCTTTGGATCCTGTTAACGTATGCAGATATTTCAATCATAGGTTTGAAGCTATGATGTCTTTTATCTGCAATACAAACAATCCTTCTCTTGGAGATGTTGTGGATTTCTTTTGGAGAAAGGAGTATCAAGCTAGAGGTGCTCCTCATATACATATGCTGTTATGGATCAAGGATGCACCCAAATTCGGAAATGATTCAGATGACACTGTTTTGTCTTTTATTGAAGAATATGTCACATGTGCTATACCAAAAAGAACAGAAGAAAACACCTTAAGGCAACAAGTCTTACGATTCCAAAGTCATCGATGTGGCAAATACTGTCGACGAAAGTACAAATCTAAGGAAAAGTTTTATACCAAATGTTGTTTAGGATTTCAACGTCCACTATTATCCAAATGTAGAGTAAACAGTTTCATGTCAGCTGTGAGACATCCCATTACTAGAAAATCTCCTACAAATACATACAATTTGAGAAGAAGTGAAGTATCAAAGTATATCAATTATTATAATCCTGTTATTCTCTCAATGTGGAATGCTAATAAAGATATCCAGCATGTTACAGATAATTCCATTGCCGTTGCCCGGTATGTAACATCTTATATAACTAAATCAGAAAAGACGGAGTTGAAAGAAATGTGGGAAGAAATTTCTCACGAGTAGAGCCTTAGTAAGAAATTGTTCAGTTTCAGTTTGAAGATGTTATCCCATCGAGAAATTGGAGCGTATGAATGCTCAGATCGGTTATCATCTGCAAGTTTATACTCAAAATCCAGAAGAATCATTTGGGTGAGTCTAGGTCTTGCTGCAACGTGAAATCGAGTACCTAAATCTGTACAAGAAATTGAATAGTTAGCAGAAAAAGAACTGGAAAGTACAGATATTGTCAAAACAAACATGTTGGACACATATAATCCAAATAGAAGTCATCATCTTGAGAACATATGTCTCTATGAAGTGCTGCAATATTACACTTTTAAAAGGAATACTATAGAAATCATAAATGAAGGAAAATATGCAGCGATTGGTTCCGAAGGATGTTTGGTGAAACAAAGGTAAGGAAATTTGATTATTCACAGAAAACTGAGTTATGATACTTCTGATAAAAGGGAATTTTATTGTTTAGCACTTTTGCAACTATTCAAACCGTGGTGTACAGAATTGGAATTGCTTGGAGAATTTCAGAGCTATGAAGATTCCTTCAATGCTTGTAAAGATAGCATAGAATGTACAGTTTTTGCAAATTATCTGAAAATGTTGAACAATGAAGTTGATCAAGAAGCTACTATTGCAGCTGAGATTGCTAGAGACAGTTCTCAAGACAGTCAAAGTTCTGCTCCACTGAGTCAAGATCCACTAGGACAACCAATTCCTGAAAATGAAGCGGCAATCACAATGAATGAAGTGGAAACAGCAATGCATCAAGCTCAAAGAAGATAATATGGACTTAAGAAACTTGGAAGAACAACTAAATGTTGAACAGATAGAAATATATCATCAAGTTTGACAACAGATTGACCATGGATTTCTTCATGAAAAGAAAGAATGCACATGCACATCATTTCAACCTATCCGGATGTATGCTAGCGGTCAAACTGGAACACGAAAATGTTTCTTAAATAAAGTATTGACCAGTTATCTACAGAAAACAACTGACTCACATTTATCTTGTGTTGTAACTGCTCAAACTGGGTTGGCAGCACACAACATTAACGGAATTACTTTACATTGATGTGAGAAGTTAGCCTGGCATATGATGTCCACTAGTTCTAGTGGGCACCTAGCACCAGTCTAAATCAACCCTTATTGATGGTGGTTGTAAAGTCAACTTTATAGACAAGCTATCCCAGTGGTAGCATGAACCAACAGTCTTAGGCTAAGACTTCAGAGAGCATGTTAAGCTGATTGTTTTACCACAGGTAACCCCTTGAATACCAAATGAAAGGACACCACACAAGGTATATATCAAATATATATGTATTTATCTAAAACACAACCCCTCTAAACTCTTTATGAGGTCAGAGGCAAAAGTACATTACAAGATTCTCAATTAGCATACGATAAGTTGCACAAATACAGTTTAGCCCTAGGGGCGTCTGAAACCATATACAAAAATAGTGGTATAAGAACCACAACAGAAATAGAAAGTAGGCCTAGGGCCTAGGGAATAGCTGGGGCTACACGAAACAACTCAAGTTCAGAAAGTAGGAGGCCCACGGGAGATGCGTGCAGTGTCTAAACACAGCCGCGGGTTACCATTGACTTTCTATGGGAAACGTAAAAGTATTGACCAGTTATCTACAGAAAACAACTGACTCACATTTATCTTGTGTTGTAACTGCTCAAACTGGGTTGGCAGCACACAACATTAACGGAATTACTTTACATTGATGTGAGAAGTTAGCCTGGCATATGATGTCCACTAGTTCTAGTGGGCACCTAGCACCAGTCTAAATCAACCCTTATTGATGGTGGTTGTAAAGTCAACTTTATAGACAAGCTATCCCAGTGGTAGCATGAACCAACAGTCTTAGGCTAAGACTTCAGAGAGCATGTTAAGCTGATTGTTTTACCACAGGTAACCCCTTGAATACCAAATGAAAGGACACCACACAAGGTATATATCAAATATATATGTATTTATCTAAAACACAACCCCTCTAAACTCTTTATGAGGTCAGAGGCAAAAGTACATTACAAGATTCTCAATTAGCATACGATAAGTTGCACAAATACAGTTTAGCCCTAGGGGCGTCTGAAACCATATACAAAAATAGTGGTATAAGAACCACAACAGAAATAGAAAGTAGGCCTAGGGCCTAGGGAATAGCTGGGGCTACACGAAACAACTCAAGTTCAGAAAGTAGGAGGCCCACGGGAGATGCGTGCAGTGTCTAAACACAGCCGCGGGTTACCATTGACTTTCTATGGGAAACGTAAAAGTCACAAAGTTACAATTTAAGAACACTTTTGGATGAACTACGAGGAAACCCCTTTAGACTAGGACACTTCGAGAGTCATGACCCACGGGAGCACCGGAGTACTCGTGTTACCTCACCCAGGGAAGCCGGGTGCATAGGTGCCTTTTGGTTTCAGGTTTCGTCGTCATTTTCAATGGAGAGCTGCAAAGAAGTGCTGCAGGCGACCAGAGGAAAAGTGTCTGGATGGATCCAATGGTGGATTGGAGATGTGAAGAACCTGAAAGCAGAAGGGACAGAGTCTGGGTCACTAGACAGTGACCAGGAAGGAACCAGGCGATGTTGGGTGATTTCAGGTGAAGATGCAAAGTTTGTCTCTGCAGCCACGAGGACCAGGAGGTGTCGACAATGACCAGAAGCTGGATTCGATCTGTCCCACAAAGGATCTAGTTGACTGCGGTATCGATATCCAGATTGGACCCAACAAGCCTTGGCAAACACAATCCACACAGGAAGTGAAGATTGGCTTCGGTGCAGACCATTAAGGTCTGAGGTGCTCTCCTTTGCAGGGAAGCTGGAGAAAACCTGGAGCAACCATGAAAGCAGTTTAGTTTCAACAGTAAGTCTTCAGAGGGCTCACTAGCCAACAGATTAGGAACCAGGAATACGCATTGAGCTGAAATGCAGGAGCAGGTCCCACGCACCACTCGTGGAGTGTGGAGGGCTGAACTTCAGTGCAAATGGTGCTCGGGTCTGGGGCTTCCCATACCCCAATGCACAACTTCAAGATACCTCAGGAGTCGATGCAGCTAGCAAAATGTAAGATGTCCAGGAGGTCCGGTCCCACGTCTCTCGTGTCCGCCACAGGCCTTAGCTTTGCTGGAGTTGTCGAGCAGCGTCGGGGATATCTGGGAATCTGTGTCCTGAGTTGCAGAGTCTCCGGAATCCGGAAGGACCCTCGACAATGCAGACCAGCAAGTCACTGGTGGTGCCTGTTTGCACAGGGGGGTCACTCCTTGACCACAAGGGAGATGTCTTCTGTCTTCTAGTCAGAATAGAATGTCGAAGGTCCAAGAGTTCTGTATCAAAGTTTCGTTCCAGGATAATCTAAAGTCCCAGGGACACTGTTCCTATACTTATACTGAAATAAGGGGCTGGATTACCTGCTAGGTCCCTCCTATGGGTGGACCTGGGAAGGGGGTGGTTACACCCCTTTCCCTTTGTCCAGTTTCATCCCAGAGCGGGGCTGGAGTGCCCCAGCAACTGGTTTGAACTGCCCTATGCATGGAGCACCTTGCGTGCCCCAGGCAGTGTCTGGAATTGCATCTTTCAATGCAGCCCTCCCTGCCCCAATACACTAAAGCCTGTCTGGGGTGGTGCTGGTACCTCCCCTAACAGGAAACCTATTGTCCAAGCCGGAGTTTCGTCTAGCAGCAGGAGGTCAGACTCGTGTCTGTGGCAGCAGCATCCATTTTGTGATGCTGAGGCTCTGTTTAAACTTAACCGGGTGTACCAGTACTAACATGCCTTCTCCCTCTAGAAGGGTGAAATGCTACCCCTGCCGCCAGGACTGGTGGGGGGGAGTATTCCAAAGTGTTTGACACCTTACACGGCATGTTTTGATAAAGCCAAACCAAAGTTAGCATTAACCGCAAGGATTTTATTTATTTATTTAAAAGTTTTATATAGCGCTGGCTAGACCCGGAGGTATCAGAGCGCTTTACATGAGCAACAGATCATAGTTACAGGTTACATCGTTACAAAGGTTACACAGTTCTAAGAGCATGGCAACATAGTTACTTGTAAGGTCGAGAAAAACAATAAGCACAAAATACGTAAGGGGAAAAGAAGGCAAGGTGAGAGATTCAGGGGGGTTGGAGACAGATAAAGAAGGTGGGAAAGAGGAGGGGAGGGGAGGGTGAGAGACATAGCCTGGGGAGAAGAGGGGAAGGGTGACGGGGACACAAACCGGTAGACGAGCCAAGGCAACGTCCAAAGTCCAGTAAGCTGTGATCCCAAGGGAAGTGGTATCCTTTCCCTATCTCTATTGCGAGAGGCTCCCTTTACGCAGTGGACTCTCTCAGAGAGGTCTCTGAGACTCCAAGGCCTACAAACTGGTTCCTTCCCCAACAAGAGGAGAGGGAGTGCTTTGGCAAGGGGTGCCATACCATACCTCAAGTGTGAGTGGCTCCCTTTGCACAGTGGACTCACTCAGCGGGTTCGCTGAGACTCCAGAGTATAAATATTGGATCTTTCCCCAACAAGGGGAAGAGGAGTGCTTAGTCAAAGGGCACAACGGACAGGGGGTAGGCAGAGTAGCAGGCAAGGGGAGAGATTCAGGGGAGAGAGGATAGGGGCTAGGGAAGAGACAAATAAGGAGAGACGAAAAGAAGTCTGCCTAAAGATCGACTGGGTAGGTGACGACCAAGGAGGGAATCCAATGCCCATCTCCCCTATAGCTAAACCAAGTAGCTCCATCGGGCATCAGACAAAATAGTTCAGTCTCAAAACATTGAGAGAGGAGGGAGGGAGAGACATAAATAGAGTAAGGATGCGGTAGGAGACGAAAGGAGAGACGACAGGAAGTGCAACAATGTGGTTCAACAATATACTAGAAGAAGATCAACAAGTAAACATTAAATCAAACAATCAGCAATACAATTAGGGGAGGAGTGAAAGGCGAGGGAAAGTAGTGGGGGGTAGGGGAGGAGAGGGAGTGTGGATAAGGGAAGAGACAACCATAGAGACGAAAGGGAGTCTGTCTAAGGTTCACAGAAAAACAGGGTGGGGACAAAGGGCAAGGGCATGGGAGGGCAGAGGACAGAAGCTGGAAAGAGTCGGAGCGGAGAGGGGGGAAGGTTGCATAAGGTTTGAACAGACAGAGGCACGTATCTCCTGCCTGGGGGCTGTATTGTCTTGTTGGAGAATGCGGGCATTGAGACTCTGTTCATCTCCGATGGGTGAAAAAGCTGGCGTAAGCGAGTCCTTTGTTTCTAAGTTTGTGTCTTTATTGGTGGCCATTTTGGGGTCAGGCGGCCCCTTCTCAGTAGTGCGAGCTGGGGCTTTACAACAGTTGCTGCAATCACCCTGGAGACTGCGCTGCGTCCGAGGCAGTGAGGAGTGTGTTGCTCAGCGGGTGTCCTACCCAGGGGAAAAGGAATGAGGGGTTGACCGGTGCACACCAGTCTATCTTGCGGCTCGGGTCATCAGTGCACTGCTCAGTGTATGTTCGCCGCAGCACCCAGGTCCTCCGAAGCAGTATGCCCTGAGAGTATGTTCAGGAGGATTATGATGCACTTAAGAGTATATGGTATGGCTATATCATAGAACAGCTATAAGGAGATGGTTTTGAAAGCTGCAGAGGGGCTCAGCTCATGCTCAAGCTCTCAGCCTCCAGGATTGTTAAGGCCTGCCATAGGAGTGACTTATAGGTTACTATGTGTCTATATATACAGGTGGGTATAGGTATACTATATCCAAGTAAGTGATGATTGCACCACCTTACCCTGAGGGATCAGACCTGTGGTGTCAGTTTGGAGGCCCAACCAGGGGTGGCATAATACATGCTGCAGACCCTGGTAGGCCTTGGGTGCACCTATGCCCTGGGTACCTATGGTACACTATACAGGGGCTGACAAGGGTGACCCAGTAACCAATCTAGTATGTACCTAAAGTACATGGTATCAGTTTAGAGAGAGAACAGCTGGGCTGTGGGCCTGATTAGCAGGACCACAGCCACACTAAAGTCGAAAAACCAGAAAATCACAGCAAAAAGTGGGGGCGACCATAGGAAGCAGACCCTACTCTCCTACACAACCCCACCCCACACACGCAGGGACATTAAACTAACCTTGACCAGTTGAGTCTTCATGTTCTAAGTGGAAATATCTGGATAGTCCATCTGCATTGGCATGGTCACTCCCAGGTCTATGTTCCACTGTAAAGTCCAGCGCCTGTAGGGAAATGGACCACCAGAGTAGTTTGGGATGTTCACCCTTTATCTGATTTAGTCACAAGAGGGGCTTATGGTCTGTCTGAATCTTGAAGTGAGTACCAAACAAGTATGGCCTCAGCTACTTTAGTACCCAAACCACAGCAAAGACCTCCCTCTCAATAGCTGACCAACATTTCTCTCTTGGGGTCAGCCTTCTGCCTAAATAAGCTACTGGCTGGTCTTGACCATCTTTATTCAACTGTGAAAGCACAGCCCACACTCCCAACTCTGAAGCATCTGTTTGAACAATGAACATTTTGGAGTAGTCTAGACTTTGCAGAATGCCTTTTGACAGCTTACTGTCCACTGAACTTTCTTTGGCATTTTCTTTGAAGTTAAGTCATTGAGGGGTGTCACTATGGAACCATACCCCTTGACAAACTTTCTGTAATACCCAGTCAGGCCCAAGAAAGCTCTGACCTGAATCTGGATGGTGGGAGCAGCCCAGTGCTTGATAGTCTGGATCTTGCTCTCCAATGGTTGAACCTGGCCTCCACCTACAAGGTGGCCCAGGTACACAACCTTACTCTGCCCTATCTGGCACTTAGTAGCCTTGATAGTTAGGCCTGCCTTTTTCAGGGCCTCCAAAACTTTCTTCAGGTGGATCAGGTGATCCTCCCAGGTGGAGCTAAAGACAGCAATATCATCATGATAAGCTGCACACAAGTCATCCAGGCCTGTAAGGACTTGCTTCACCAACCTTTGGAAAGTGTCAGGTGCATTTTGTAAACCAAAGGGCATCACCACAAATTGATAAAACCCACCAGGGGTTGAAAATGCAGTCTTTGGCTTTGCAGAATCAGCTAGTCTAATCTGCCAGTAGCCAGCTGTTAGGTCAAATGTGCTCAAGAACTTGCCAGAAGCCAATATGTCAATGAGCTCATCTGCCCTAGGTATTGGGTAGGCATCTGTCCTACTGACAGCATTGAGACCCCTGTAATCCACACAAAACCTAATCTCTCTCTCACCATCTTGGGTGTGAGGTTTAGGTACCAGGACTACAGGACTAGCCCAAGGGCTCTCTGAGGGTTCAATGACTCCTAACTCCAACATCTTTTGGACCACTGTCCTGATACAGTCCCTGACATGGTCAGGTTGCCTCTAGGTTTTACTCTTGACAGGAAGACCGTCCGCAGTGTTCACTTCATGAGTGTACCTGGTAGTCTGACTTGGAGTAAGAGAAAATATATGTTTGTATGACTGTAGAACCTGTCTGCAGTCATTCTGCTGTTGGTCAGTGAGGCTGTCTGCCAAGCCTACACCATCAACTGAACCATCATTTGGGTTCTGAGAGAGCAGGTCTGGGAGAGGGTCATTCTCTTCCTCCTATCCTTCATCAGTGGCCATGAGCAAGCCCATGTCTGCCCTGTCAACATATAGTTTCAAATCTGTTGACATGAAGCACCCTGCAGGGGCTCCTGGGAGTTCCAAGATCAGCCATATAGGTCACCTCTCCCTTCTGTTCAACAATAGTGTGGGGTCCAGACCATTTGTCTTGGAGAGTTGCTGGGGCCACTGGCTCCAACACCCACACTTTCTGTCCTGGCTGGTACACAGTCAGTACAGCCTTTTGGCCATGGCAGGTATTTTGCAATTCCTGGCTAGCCTCAAGGTTTTTGGATGCCTTTTTTTATGTACTCAGCCATCCCGGAGCGGAGACCAAGTACATAGTCCACAATGTCTTGCTTGGGAAGTTTGAGAGGTAACTCCCATCCTTCCTTCACCAAACAAAGGGGTCCTCTAACGGGATGCCCAAACAGAAGTTCAAAAGGGCTGTAGCCAACACCCTTCTGTGGGACCTCTCTGTAAGCAAACCAAAGGCAGGGCAGTAGGATATCCCATCTCCGCCTGAGCTTTTCAGGGAGACCCTTAATCATACCCTTTAAGGTCTTGTTGAATCTTTCAACTAGACTATTGCACTGAGGATGATAGGGTGTGGTGAACTTGTAGTTCACTCTACACTCCTTCCACATTGCAGTTAGGTAACTAGACATAACGTTTGCACCTCTGTCTGATACTACCTCCTTAGGAAACCCCACTCTTGAGAAAACTCCCAAAAGGGCTCTTGCCACAACAGGTGCTGTTGTGGTCCTAAGTGGAATAGCTTCTGGGTATCTGGTGGCATGATCCACTACCACCAGAATAAATCTGTGCCCAGATGCTGTGTGGGGATCAATTGGTCCAACAATGTCAATCCCAACTCTTTCAAAGGGAACCCCCACCACAGGGGGTATAAGGGGGGCCTTTGTAGTGCCACCTGATTTGCCACTGGCTTGGCAGGAGACACAGGAGCGACAAAACTCTTTTGCATCTTCTGACATATGGGGCCTGTAAAAGTGTGGGACAAGCCTGTCCCAAGGCATGTTCTGGCCAAGATGTCCTGTAAGGGGAATATCATGGGCTAAGGTAAGAAGGAAGCTCCTGAATGCCAAAGGTATCACCAACCTCCTGGAAGCACCAGGCTTGGGGTCTCTAGCCTCTGGATAAAGTAGCCCTTCATCCCAATACACTTTATGGGTACCAGTAGCATTCCCTGCAGCCTCAACAACAGCTTGTTGTCTCGGGGGTTCAAGAGAAGGGCAGTCCAACTGCGTCTGCCTCAGATCTGACCTGGAAGGTCCCCCTGTCCCAAGAAACTCAACCTGATCAGGCTCAAGCTCTTCTAGGACAGTTCCTTCTTCAGGCTCACAATCTGCTTCCTCAGAAGGCTGATCCACATCCTGAGGCAGGGGGGAAGGCAAAGTCTTAACCCTACTGCTTCTCCTCCATTGTTCCAGGATCCAGAGCCTGTTCAGTGTTGCAATTTCTGACCTGTGACCTAGTCACAGCAAGCACATGTGCTGAGATGCCTAACATTTCTGCATTTGTCCTATACTCCACTTCAGCCCAAGCTGAAGTCTCTAGGTCATTTCCAAGCAAACATTCCACAGAGAGGTCTGAGCTAACAACAACCTTCTTTAGGCCAGTTATCTCTCCCCAGGAGAAATTAACAACTGCCATACTCTGTGTGGTAGTGACATTGCTAGCATTGGTTACTAGGTAATTCTCACCTAGTTTAATCTGTCCAGGGTCCACAAAGCTGGGTGTCACCATTGTGACACTAGCACATGTGTCCCTGTAGGCCTGAGCCATCTTATCATTAATTAAAGGAGTCTGTCTGTACTTGCACAAGTTACTGGGACTCACAGTAGAGGACATAGCCATGTCCACATCACAGACAAGAACAGCTTGAGTTGGTATCGTGACTAAGTATGGGCAAAATTTGCGAATTCGCGGTCCACGAAATCGCACGAAAGCAAATTTGCAATCCGCATAATTTGCGAATTTGTGCGAATTTGCGAATTGTTTCTTTTGCGTGTTCGCGGGGTTTTTTGCTTATTCACGGACCGCTTGCAGCGCACCGACCGCGAGGTTGTCCATGTGGTCGTACATGGGCGCGGCCATCTTGTGCGCGTTGCGTATTTCCGTTTTCCGGGCGCTATTGGCAATGTCGCGTTGTGTACGGCGCGCTATTACAAGTTTGCGCGTGTTTTTGCGTGCTCGCGGGGGAAATATCACGCAAACTTACCCATGCTGTCCTCAATGGGCGCGGCCATCTTGTTTTTCATTCATTGCTATGGTCCTGTGCATGCTTTTTGAATCCTGCTTGAATCTTTGCCATCCTTTCTTTCTTTGAACTTTTTTTTGCTCTTTTTTGCTCATTTATCTATCTCTCTATTTTTCTAGATCTATATTTTGTGTTTTTTTCAACTTTTTGTTACTTTATAACTCCTTTTTTGGTTTAGCTCTCTCTTTCATTGTTTTTTCTTTCTTCCCCCTATTCTTTTCTTCTTTCGGCCAGGACCATGGCAAAGGGAACCAGCAAATCAAAGGGGAAGGGTCCCGTACCCCGTAGCCGGCTCCCTGGCGGGCGATTGAGGAAAGTTGATGTAGTGGCAAGGGAGGTTTTCACCGCGGTGGAGGTGGCCGCCCTGGTATTTTTCGTTCTGCGCCACCTCCCTAAGACTGTGGCAGCAGAGGGCAGGCCCGGTCAAGGGTATGGCCTCTGCGAGCGTTGCCAGCGGTGGGATAAGGTGTGCCGGGCCATGCGGAGGGAGTCGGGGGTCCAGCGCACCTACGACCAAGCGACGCACCGGTGGACCTACGTCCTCGACCTGGAGCAGGACCTGCTCCACCTGCTAGGTGTGGAGATCCCTGGCCTTGGTGAGTAGCTATTTAATAACTACTTTATTTTCTTCTGCTCTGTATTATATTGCTAATATATGTTTTTCCCGAAGAGCAAGAATGCTGCAGATTCGATTACATTGCAGGTAAATTAATGTTTAAATAGCTTCTGTGATTGCAGGTGCTCACCTGCTCAGTGGCGTTGCTCCAATGCTTATTTGTTTGCAACTCTGTGCTCATTTGAGCAGAACTGCGTAATGCTAGAGAGACTAGAGACTCAAGTCTAGTCCTTCCTTTGTACTCCTGCTGCCACTAAGAAGAAGAGATAGTGATGGATTGATAGGTTGAGTATATTATGACTTGTTATTAGTAGTAGTAGTAGGACATTTTTTAGTGCTCTGCAATCATGATGACGGACTGTGTCTGTCACGTCGCGTGCTGCTGAGTGCTGGCAGTCGTAGTAGAACCTTTTTCTTGTTGGTTTAGTTGGTGATTTACATAACTTTCCAAGTAGACGGCCTGCGAATCCAGCAATTCTGTACTAGTAGTATCCTCCTAGTTGACCAGATCAGATAGGTTAATACATGTAGTGCAATTGTTGCTAATTTGTTTCCCTGAGATAATTTTAGATTGTGGTCAAAGAAATCAAATATTTCAAAAAAACAATCATCCTTGTTGTGTTTCTTTATTTCATGATCATCAGCACCTCCCAGGGGCAAGGTGACTAGCAGCACCATTGAGACTCCCGTGGAAGAAGGTGGACAGTCACAGAAGTTCCTTGCAGGCTCTTCTGCTGGCCTCAGTAAGTTGTTCTATTGTTATATTAATACTTCTACTTCCCTAACTTTTACAGCTCCTATTAATTACAAACTGTTTCCTAATTCTATTTTTTACAAAATGGTCTTTGATCTTCTTCTAATCTAGACTACTTTCTACATTCTTATCCTGCCTCTACCATCACTCTCTGTGCTACTACTATTTATGATTATGAGTCGGTCTGTGTAGAAAGCTAAGCTTGCCCAGTCAGCAAATGGTGTTAAACAAAACTCTGACCCAGAACAGAAGTTGAACCCCCAATCCCCTGACCAACTATGTAGTGTGTCTGATCAATGAATTTACGACCCAGAACAACAGAAGAAGACTACCGCCAAGTCCCGGCCTATCTGGGTCACTGAAACATGACTTCCAAGTGCAGTAGTTCAAACCCTTTCACTCACTCATTCGTGAACAAAAACTACACAGTGTTTGTTAGTTTTAAAGTTTTATTTTCAATTAAGAAATGAAAAAAAAAATCTTTATTTTTAATAGCGTAGTATTCGGAGCGAGCACTGCTGATAGATGACGTTAAAGTTTAAACAACATTCCCATGAATCAAATTACTTTAACGTAATAGTTAACAGACACATGAAATTATTAGAAAACCTGTGCGGGAGCCACCACCTTCTTTAAAGTACTTAAAGTACTGCTGGTGATGACTTACTAGTAGTTGGTGAATCGTCCTGTTGGGAGAAGGGCAATGTAATCTTCTTTCTGTAATTAGAAAAATGGTGCACGTTAAGCAAGCATTCATCAGTTGTCCTAAGAAGTGTAGCATTTAATGGAATAAGCATATAAAAAGTTAACACCCTCCCCTAAACCGTTACTATTTTTCAATCCCAGTAATAAAAAATGTGTTATGTAACATTTCCTTCCATTACGAGACGAAATAGGGGGTTGTGTATGGCATCTAAAATATGACATGTTTTTTCTAGACGTCACAACATCTGATGCGGCACAGCTGACCACCAGTGCCGGGGCCAGCACTGAGGAGGGCTCCACTCTAGGGGCGGATGCAGCGGCGCCACCAGGGCGAGATGGGGGGAAGGCTCAGCTGCGGCAGACGGTGGTAAGTTATTATACTCCTTACTTATTGACATTTTTGAGTAGGCTGGCAAAGGAGTGTATGATGTACTGTACAGTACACTAGTACAAGTACACTGTACTGTTAAGAACAGTTACTAATTTAGAACTACTTTTTTTGCTATCACGGAGAAGACAGTCAACCTTGACTTGTAATAGCATTAGCGGCGGTACTTCTCGGGTAAGCAATGGCCACCTCTATTTGACTTCAACTCAGCTGGCAAACTTTTATCGTGAAGCCAAGTCATATCAGATATACTTTAGGGATGTGAAGAACGAAAAGCGAAAGAAGGGTGAAACGAAGGACGAGCGAGTCTTAACATTTATGACTGTAAAGAAAGGTGTTTTTGAATGCAAGTCAAGAGAAGAAGACGGGTGTTTGCAAAATATAATAAAAAGGGTGTTAATTGGTTGTTGAGAAAAAGAAAACTTAGGACATTTGAGACATTAAGAAGAATGATAGACGTACTTTGGAAGCCTGGATGTTATCTTCTTTTTCCTCATCGATAGCAGAGGTGTATGATATAGTAGAGCAGACGCTGAGTGGATAAAGAAAGATTGTTACTTTGAACAGCATGTCCGTGCCAGAGTAGCAAAGCTGAGGAAATCCAAATACTAGAATTTGTGATTGATCACAAATACTCCCTGCCTTGACTAACAGTACAGTACTTTACTTTGCAAGCGCAGCATCTATTGTGTATGGATTGTATAGTTGACAACATTATATCAAGTCAAGTCCCTTCCTCCGCCAATTATGGGTTCCACACTCAGTCCCTATGTAATAATTTTATTTCAGCTGCGTCATGGGTGGACTATCGCTGTAGTTCACTCATTCTATCAAAACAAAGCACCTAAAGGCATCCATCATATACCCAAAGATCATGTGATCGGCAGGATAATGATATATGATCAGAATTGAATAATCTCCATTCTTCATTTGTTGTAGTAAAGGCCCGGGGGGCAGTGCGAAAGATATCATTACATTGAGCAGTAGCCCTTGATGTAACCGAGTATGGCCAGTGGCAGAGCCACCCCTATAGAAAAGTAAGAGCTTCCTATCCCCACCTGTATGTACTGCTTAAAGTACTGCGAGTCTGCGTCATCATGGCTGAGTGAGCTGCCAGGTCGGCTACCACAAGTTCACGTACCACTAATTTCTTTTGCAAAACAAGAGAAAAAAACATAAGACTTTTTTTAGTACTCTCTGACTATGTATGTAATGTATTAGTGAGTCCATCCATAGTCCTGCTAGTGAAATTCCTGAAACTCCCAGTAATGTCACAGGCCTACAAAGACGGCTGAAAGATACATGGCAAAATGTTATACTGTGTTTGCTACTTGCTGGTGTTACTGAGAGTCAACTTACAGTAAAATTATTTTGACTTTATCTTAAAGACTATTGGCTACAGTATTTTTCTTTCTTTCTTCATAAAGATACTACTCCAACAAAGCTCACCAGATAGGAGATGGCTGTCCGGGCCAGGGTTCGTAAGCTGGAGGCTATTTGTACAGAGTATTGGCGGCTGTGGGCTCGGGAGCAGGAGGAGGGGACAGCAACCACTGCATCCTCCTCCAGTGCCCCTGTGTCCACCAGCCAGAAGCCTCCAGCCAAACGGAGCCGTGGCCCGACAGCCTCCCGCCAACGCCACACAGCAGCAACACGATCAGCTGCCCCCCAGAACCTGGAGGTACGTCTGCGCCGCCTCCATATGAGAGTGGAGTACCTGGAGCGGATGGCCGAAAAACAACAGCTCCGGGACCTCCGCAAAGAGCTGCGGGACGTGCAGCAACAGCTGTCCACACTACGCCACTGGAGGAAGTGACTGTCCCTTGCCCCTTTTTTAAACACTGTTTGGGGGTGGGAATTGGGTGTTTGGGAAAGGGGACTTTTTGACTTTTGGACATTGCTTGGGGTTAAGGAGGGGGGTGAGTTGGGTTAATTTATTTTATTGTATTACTACATAGATATATTTCTTAATAGTTATTTTTCAAACCAAAACATAGTATACGCGTTCATATTATTTTGTGTGGGGGTGGGCGGTGGTTACTGGACGTTTGGATTCTTCCAACTTACCAGCATGAATGAAACATCTAGTCCTGAAATGTACCAAAGTGCCAGTAACCGAGTTAGTGAAATCAGTAGCCCTACTAGTACTTTACTAGTAGTACTGCCAGTCTCTGCTCTCCTCCCAGTCCTAGCCCATTATTCTACCTTTCCAAAATGCTTATCTTACCTGTGATTCGTGTTTCAGAAAAGGGGTAGCCACATGGCTGCCTGCATGGCAAATGTTGATTAAGGTTGGTTGTTGACATGTATCCTCGACGGATGAAATATCATTGTTGTGCTGGTAGTAGTAGTGGTACACACTGGCAGTAGCAGCTTATGAAAAAAAAAGGAAATGAAACATTGAGAGGCCTGAGCGTAGCATTAGAAACAGTACGATAGATAGTACGCTACAGAACAGTGCCATAAATTGTAGCCTAAGAAGTGCTAAAATATTCTAAATATAACTTTACTAGCTTCGTGGACTATGCTACTGAAGGGAAAGGATACTTAAACATAAGAATTAACCATTTGATTCATCATGTGTACGAGCATGATGTTTGATGCTCAATTCACGATGTCGCACATGAAATTCCATTTCCCAACATGTTTCTGGTGCTGCTTAGACCTTATCATCCCCTGCAAGTGTGTGGAATTTCTTGTTGTCATAGTCATACCTCAATGAAAAACCACACATCCCGGGGGTAGAGGGTTAGGGTTTTTGAAGATTGGATGGGAATGGGGTTTTTTGGTAAAAGTTTTCTGGAGAGAAGAAAAAAAAACACTGCATGGACAAACAACAAATGAAGAGAAACAAATTTTTGGATTCAAAAATATCCATAAATCTTTTACGGGACATAAAGGTAGTGCACTACTGCATAAAAATAGCAAACACATGTATGAAATAGCTGGAGAGATGACTTTAAAGCAGAGAACAAAGAAACGCACCTAGTCACATTCGTAGAAGTTAACATTTTTTACAACAATAACATTTAAAAGATAAGGAGAAGTTAGGAGAGAATACTGTAACTTTATATTGTAGTTGTCCTCTTGAATTGGTGAAGTTGCATGCATCCTGCCATTCATCTTATTCGCGATATACTCCTCCATTCCATCTTACGCTCCATTGATGAATATTGGTGACTCGACACACTGTCCACTGGCTGCCTGATGAGTAATTGCGTATTGCGTCTGAGTTCAGTGTTTGTTCCATGGCACATAGTAAAAGCCGTCCTGTAATTTTTGATGGGAAAAAACAGTAAGTGAACCAGTTAAAAAAATATAAGGTACGCTGTGTAGTGCAAAAATAACACTTTCAGTTTCAGAGTCGACAGTATTACAAAACATACAAGCATCATTTCGAAAGTGCGTACTCTGAGTCTCCTTTTCAAGGATAAATAAGTGTGGGCGAAATTTGCGGATCTTTCCCCTCAAGCTAGGTGTAAAGTGTAAACTGCGATTTTAGAACCCTAACCCAAACCCTAGGCCCTAACCCCCCTTTTTCACCATGGATTTAGTCCAAACCACTGGATTCCGATATTAGAACTTCACAGCAATGCCCCAAGACCCGCCAACCCACCCGCAAAAAAGCTGAACCCCCCCAAACAGGCAAAAAGCAAAAATTCAAAAACGGGGACTTAGAAATATTTAGTCCTAGTTCCAAAATCACTCCATGCGCGCTCTGCAGCTAGGTCCTAACTCCCCTTTCCAACCATGGATTTTCTTCAAACCACTTGCAACCAAAATTAGGCATGCCCAGCATTGCTCAAAGACCCTCCAACCCCCCCCCCCAAACACCAGGAACCCCCCAAACAGCCCCCCAAAAACAGGCAAGTGAGCAAAAACGAAAAAAAATAATTCACCATGGATTTTGTCAAAACCACTTGATTCCGATATTAGACCTTCCCAGCAATGCCCCAAGACACGCCAACCCACCCGCAAAAAATTAGAAGACCCCCAAACAGGCAAAAAAATGCGCGCTCTGCAGCTAGGCCCTAACTCCCCTTTGCCACCATGGATTTTCTTCAAACCACTTGCAATCAAAACTATCCATACCCAGCGTTGCTCCAAGACCCCCCACCCCCCCCAAATACCAGGAACCCCCCCAAGCAGGCCCCCGAAAACACAAAAGTGAGCGAAAACTCTGAAAAGTGAAAAACTTTTTCACCATGGATTTTCTCCAAAACACTTTTATCCGGTATTAGACCTTCCCAGCAATGCCCCCAGCCCCGTCAACCCAGGCAAAAACAAGTTTAACACCCCCAAACAGCCAAAAAGCAAAACCGGAAAAACTCACATTTAGAAAAATGTAGGCCTCATTTCAAAATCACTCCAAACGCGCTCTGCAGCTAGGCCATAACTCCCCTTTTCCACCATGGATTTCCTTAAAAACAAATGCAATCAAAATTAGACTGTGCCAGCATTGCTCAAAGACTCCCCAACCCCCCCCCCCAACACCAGGAACCCCCCAGAACAGCCCCCCAAAAACAGGCAAGTGAGCAAAAACGGAAAATAAAATTCACCATGGATTTTGTTCAAACCACTTGATTCCGATATTCGACCTTCCCAGCAATGCCCCAAGACCCGCCAACCCACCCGCAAAAAAGCAGAACCCCCCAAACATGCAAAAAGCAAAAATGGAAAATCTCATACTTCGAATATTTTCGGCCTTCTTTCAATTCTGTCCACACGCGCTCTGCATCTAGGCCATAACCCCCCTTTTCAACCATGGATTTTTTTCAAACCACTTTTAGCCGGTATTAGACCTTCCCAGCAATACCGCCAGACCCGTCAACCCAGGCGAAAACAAGTTTAACACCCCCAAACAGCCAAAAAGCAAAACCGGGAAAACTCACATTTAGAAAAATGTAGGCCTTGTTTCAAAATCACTCCAAACGCGCTCTTCAGCTAGGCCATAACTCCCCTTTTCCACCATGGATTTCCTTAAAAACAAATGCAATCAGAATTAGACTGTGCCAGCATTGCTTAAAGACTCCCCAACCCCCCCCCCCCCCAACACCAGGAACCCCCCCAAACAGCCCCCCAAAAACAGGCAAGTGAGCAAAAACGGAAAATAAAATTCACCATGGATTTTGTTCAAACCACTTGATTCCGATATTCGACCTTCCCAGCAATGCCCCAAGACCCGCCAACCCACCCGCAAAAAAGCAGAACCCCCCAAACATGCATAAAGCAAAAATGGAAAATCTCATACTTCGAATATTTTCGGCCTTCTTTCAATTCTGTCCACACGCGCTCTGCAGCTAGGCCATAACCCCCCTTTTCAACCATGGATTTTTTTCAAACCACTTTTATCCGGTATTAGACCTTCCCAGCAATGCCCCCAGACCCGTCAACCCAGGCGAAAACAAGTTTAACACCCCTAAACAGCCAAAAAGCAAAACCGGGAAACTCACACTTAGAAAAATTTAGGCCTCATTCCAAAATCACTCCAAACACGCTCTGCAGCTAGGCCATAACTCCCCTTTTCCACCATGGATTTCCTGAAAAACAAATGCAATCAAAATTAGACTGCGCCAGCATTGCTCAAAGACCCCCAAAAACAGGCAAGTGAGCAAAAACGGAAAAACATTTCACCATGGATTTTGTCCAAACCACTTGATTCCGATATTAGACCTTCCCAGCAATGCCCTAAGACCCGCCAACCCACCCGCAAAAAAGCAGACCCCCCCCCAAACTGGCAAAAAGCAAAAATGGAAAATCTCATACTTAGAATATTTTCGGCCTTCTTTCAATTCTGTCCAAACGCGCTCTGCAGCTAGGCCATAACCCCCCTTTTCAACCATGGATTTTCTTTAAACCACTTGCAATCAAAATTAGACCTTCCCAGCAGTGCTCCAAGACCCCCCGACCCAGCACCGCAAATCTAGAACACCCCCAAAGAAACCTCAAAAACCTGCAATACAGGTAAATTTAAAATATGGCAAATTGCTCTGTTCACAAAAAACACAAAAAAAAACAGCAATCATTATTCATTACCTCTTCTAATTTTTGTCCGCATCTTCTTCGGAAAGTGAGGGCCCACAGGGCAGCCTCTCCTGTCAATTTCAGAAGTAAGTATCGACAGCGGTGAGACCTTTGCGCTTATCCTTTTGGATTTAAGCGCGGCTTTTGATACCGTGTCGCATTCTATTCTATTGGAGTCCCTTCGCTCCCTCGGTGTTGCTGGATCGGCGCTTGCCTGGTTGGCCTCATTTCTAAATGAGCGTACATTCCAGGTTTTTTCAAACAAAGCTGAATCGGCAATTTGTTCATCTGCATACGGCGTCCCTCAGGGGTCTATATTGAGCCCTCTGTTGTTCAATATTTACATCAGACCCCTTGCTTCCATCGTTGAGGACGCCGGTCTGTCCATATATTCATATGCAGACGATACGCAGATTGTGTTTTCCTTGTCTGGCAGCAGGGACCAGGATACCTCTGCCCTTAAAATCGGCCTTTCTCGGGTAGCTGCCTGGATGCAGGCCAATCTGTTAAAACTTAACGGTGAAAAGACCGAGGTTATTATACTTGGCAAGCATAAAGATCTGTGGGGCTCCAAACACTGGCCCTGTGTTATGGGTCCATTGCCTACCCCCGTGCCAGTTGCTCGTAACCTCGGCTTTCTAATCGACGAGAAACTTTCGATGCGACAGCAGGCAACTAAGGTCGCTGCAATCTGCTTTAACACCTTACGCTGGTTGCAGAAGATCCTATGGATGTTGCCTGAGTCCACTCGTCGAATGGTTGTTCAGGCTCTGGTAATGTCCCGTATCGACTACGGTAATGTGCTTTATTTGGGAGCCGATAAAGCCACTATGAATGTTCTCCAGGTTGTGCAGAACTCAGCTGCCCGCCTGTTGTGCAATGTCCCACATAGAATGTCTGCTACGCAAGCCCTGTGTGACCTTCATTGGTTAAAAATTCCTGACCGCGTGGCTTTCAAAACTCTATGTTTTCTGTTCAAGATTCGCCAGGGCTCTGCCCCGACTTATTTGCATAATCTTGTTCAGGATTATCAGCCTTGTCGTTCTCTCAGGTCCTCTAACCAAGCCAATCTTGTAGTTCCCAGAATTCGTTTGGCAAAAATGGGTGGCCGCTCATTTGCCCATTTGGGGCCGAAGATGTGGAATGCTCTCCCACTGGCGCTAAAAATGGAGACTAATCTTCTTATTTTTCGCAAAAAATTGAAAACTTTGTTGTTTAACTGATCACTGCTCTGTGTACTCTTTACTCAGCAATTACCTGTCTTCTTCTTCAGTCTGTCCCTGGCGCCGGGAAACCCATTACGGGTAGCTGTGCGCAATATAAATATAATAAATAATAATAATAATAATAATAATAACAATCAGCAAGCATGTAGTCAGTCAGTAATTTCAGTCCCACTTGAGGGGACTCGTCTACGAAGACAAAGTTTATTTATTCTCCATAATCCATCCATCAGCCTTGAGGGAAATGGATAGGTGGAGTCTGGAGGAGGAGGATAGAGGAGCATGATTGAGTTGTGAACTTGTGAACATCAGGAATGCAGACTGCGGCACCTTCAAATCAATAAGGAAAATAAGATGAAGACAGTGCTGATGATGGACTTGTTGTGATTAGGTGATTAGAGTTTTGTTGTGGTAAAAGTTGCAAAAAAAAGAAAGACACACAGGAATAAAAGTGAATAAGGACGAAAAAAAGGAAGTAATTTTCAGGCCTCAGTGTCAGGGAAGTAGAGCTCATCCTCAAAGTCTATGAATTGAGACGGGAGTAGGTCAGGTGACAGAGAAGAACTTCCGTCTGCGTCACCTAAGTCGGTGTCCTCTTCTTCCTGCGTGCATTCACGTATTTTGTAATCGGGTGGTATGAAGTGCTGATTCATCTTGATTATTGTTAACCTCTCCACATTTTTGGGCGAGAGGCGGGTCCTTTTTGAAGTTACAATGTCACCAGCAGCACTGAAAACACGTTCAGTAGACACGCTTGCGAGTGGGCAAGATAAATATTTTAGAGCCAAGTTGGTGATCAGTCGCCATACAGAGCTTTTCCTATACCAATACACCAATGGGTTCTCATTAAGATAGACCTCTTTTGGGTCATCCAGATAGGCCTGCACCACCGACTCAAGATTCTCCAGGGTTGCTCCATTTGCCTACCATCTGTGGCCTTTGCAGCAGTGGACCGAGCAAACCCTTGCTGAGTTAGCCAATCCGCTTCCGACAATATTTTTTGGGGGCCTGGTGCAGGTGAGGATGATGATACGGTTGCTGGTGTCGTTAACGGCTGTGAGGGAAAGTGACTCCCTTCGGCCACGGATTCAGAAGTGGAACTTGACGCCAGATGGCCTGCTGATTCTGTTGTACATGTGCTGCCTCCTTGAAGGTTCTGCCGCTCTTTCTCAAACTGAGTGGCTGACACAGCTAGCCAATGTTTGTACTTTGAAACATCTGCTTCATCAAAAGGAATGCATGCTTTGCTAGCCACTTCCTTTTTGTACTGTGGATCCAGAATAGGTGCACAAATGTAATGTTGTTGTGTATGTATGTTTTTAAGCCTTTCATTGTGAATAAGGCACCTTAATAACTTCTCCGCCAAATCATATGCTTCTCGCTTTGCATCATCATCTCTGAACGTTGAAGACACGTCCTTCAGTTGGTGTTCCAGCATGTGCAACAATGGGATAGCTTTGCCAAAAGAACAGTCCTCCCTGCTGACTTCACGCGTGAATATCTCAAAAGGACGAAGCATGTCTGTCAGGCTTGCAATTAGCTTCCATTCCTCCAACTCTAGCCTCATCTCTTTCTGAGTAGAACCCAGTTTATAGCCATACTCATTTATTACCTCCCACTGCTCAGACAGAAAAGGTTGAGTTCCAACGTGTTGCCACCTCCTGGATTAGTCCTTTGACTGGCAGTTTACGTTCATGTTGAATGCTCCTCATCTGCTTCGGGCCTTAAAAGAATGGCTGAAATGTGTGCAGATTCTTAAGCAGATGGTCAGTAATTTGATGCCTAGCTTCAAAATGGCCCCTTGACCCCCACCACATGGCCAGGCCCTGCCTGGACCAGGCCTCAAAATGGCCCCCACACACATTGCCAGGCCCCAACACCACCACAAAAAGTCAAAAAACGCACACAAATCACCACAATCCAAGGCCATCCATGCCCTCAATGATGTTTAAATTCAAGACCCCCAAAGAAAGACTTGGTCCATGCACCACTGAGTACCCCTGGGCCTAATGGATGAAAGCAAGGCAACCTGGGTGCAGGCCTGAGCACACTACCTGGCTTCAAAATGGCCCCTTGACCCCCACCACATGGCCAGGCCCTGCCTGGACCAGGCCTCAAAATGGCCCCCACACACATGGCCATGCCCCAACACCGCCCCCAGAAATTCGAAAAACACACACAAATCACCACAATCCAATGCCATCCATGCCCTCAATGATGTATAAATTCAAGACACCCCACAGAAAGACTTGGTCCATGCACCACTGAGCACCCCTGGGCCTAATGGATGAAAGCAAGGCAACCTGGGTGCAGGCCTGAGCACACTGCCTGGCTTCAAAATGGCCCCTTGATCCCCACCACATGGCCAGGCCCTGCCTAGACCAGGCCGCAAAATGGCCCTCACACACATGGCCATGCCCCAACAATACCCCAAAAAGGAAACAAAACACACACAAATCACCACAATCCAATGCCATCCATGCCCTCAATGATGTTTAAATTCAAGACACCCCACAGAAAGACTTGGTCCATGCACCAATGAGTACCCCTGGGCCTAATGGAAGAAAGCAAGGCAATCTCGGTTCAGGCCTCAGCACACTGCCTGGCTTCAAAATGGGCCCTTGACCCTCAGCTTCATGGCGATGCCCTGCCTGGACCAGGCCTCAAAATTGCCCCCACACACATGGCCATGCCCCAACACCGCCCCCAAAAAGTCGAAAAACACACACAAATCACCACAATCCAATGCCATCCATGCCCTCAATGATGTATAAATTCAAGACACCCCACAGAAAGACTTGGTCCATGCACCACTGAGCCCCCCTGGGCCTAATGGATGAAAGCAAGGCAACCTGGGTACAGGCCTGAGCACACTGCCTGGCTTCAAAATGGCCCCTTGATCCCCACCACATGGCCAGGCCCTGCCTGGACCAGGCCGCAAAATGGCCCCCACACACATGGCCATGCCCCAACAATACCCCAAAAAGTCAAAAAACACACACAAATCACCACAATCCAATGCCACCCATGCCCTCAATGATGTTTAAATTCAAGACACCCCACAGAAAGACTTGGTCCATGCACCACTGAGTACCCCTGGGCCTAATGGAAGAAAGCAAGGCAATCTCGGTTCAGGCCTCAGCACACTGCCTGGCTTCAAAATGGGCCCTTGACCCTCAGCTTCATGGCCATGCCCTGCCTGGACCAGGCCTCAAAATGGACCCCACACACATGGCCAGGCCCCAACACCACCCCAAAAAGTCGAAAAACACACACAAATCACCACAATCCAATGCCATCCATGCCCTCTGATGTTTAAATTCAAGACACCCCACAGAAAGACTTGGGGCCAGATGTAGGAGTGGAAATATCGGTCGGTAACGGCCGAATTCGGCCGTTACCGACCGGTATTTCAGAATCGGCATGTAGGGGCCAGCATTTTACAGAATTGGTAAATTTACCGATTCGGTAAATTTACCGATTCTGTAAAATACCGAATCGGTAATTTTACCGATTCGGTAATTCCACATTTAGGTGGCACTCCTGAGAGTGCCACAGGCCCTTAAGAGTCGGTATTTTACCACCCAATCCTATTCGGTGGTAAAATACCGAATGCAGGTGTGCATGCACATCTGTGCATGCACACCTGTGCCATGTGACACACAGACATGCCCTTAGGGCATGTATGTGTGCCACATGGCACACATGCCTGTATTTGGGGTGCTAGAGGGTGTCAAAGTGACACCCTCTGCTCCCTTGCAGGATTCGGTATTTACCGATTCGGTAAATACTGAATCGGTATTGCCCATTGATTCCTATGGGCTTCAAGGCCCATAGGAATCAATGGGCAATACCGATTCGGTATTTACCAAATCGGTAAATACCGAATGTTACCGATTCGGTAACTGAAAATAAATTATTACCTACATCTCCCACCCTCTATTTTACCGATTCATAAATACCGAATCGGTAAAATTCGGTATTTATGAATCGTAAAATAGAATTACCTACATCTGGCCCTTGGTCCATGCACCACTGAGTACCCCTGGGCCTAATGGAAGAAAGCAAGGCAAACTGGGTTCAGGCCTGAGCACACTGCCTGCCTTCAAAATGGGCCCTTGACCCCCAGCTACATGGCCATGCCCTGCCTGGACCAGGCCTCAAAATGGCCCCCACACACATGGACAGGCCCCAACACCACCCCCAAAAAGTCGAAAAACACACACAAATCACCACAATCCAATGCCATCCATGCCATCGATGATGTTTAAATTCAAGACACCCCACAGAAAGACTTGGTCCATGCACCACTGAGTACCCCTGGGCCTAAAGGATTAAAGCAAGGCAACCTGGGTGCAGGCCTGAGCAAACTGCCTGGCTTCAAAATGGCCCCTTGACCCCCACCACATGGCCAGGCCCTGCCTGGACCAGGCCTCAAAATGGCCCCCACACACATGGCCAGGCCCCAACACCACCCCAAAAAGTAAAGAAACACACCCAAATCACCACAATCCAATGCCATCCATGCACTCAATGTTGTTTAAATTCAAGACACCCCAAAGAAAGACTTGGTCCATGCACCACTGACTACCCCTGGGCCTAATGGATGAAAGCAAGTCAACCTCGGTGCAGGCCTGAGCACACTGCCTGGCTTCAAAATGGCCCCTTGACCCCCACCACATGGCCAGGCCCTGCCTGGACCAGGCTCATAATGGCCCCCACACACATGGCCAGGCCCCAACACCACCCCAGAAAGTCAAAAAACACACACAAATCACCACAATCCAATGCCTTCCATGCCCTCAATGATGTTTAAATTCAAGACACCCCACAGATAGACTTGGTCGATGCACCTCTGAGTACCCCTGGGCCTAATGGATGAAAGCAAGGCAACCTGGGTGCAGGCCTGAGCACACTGCCTGGCTTCAAAATGGCCCCTTGACCTCACCACATGGCCAGGCCCTGCCTGGACCAGGCCTCAAAATGGCCCCCACGCACATGGCCAGACCCCAACACCACCCCAAAAAGTCGAAAAACACACACAAATCACCACAATCCAATGCCATCCATGCCCTCAATGATGTTTAAATTCAAGACACCCCACAGAAAGACTTGGTCCATGCACCACTAAGTACCCCTGGGCCTAATGGAAGAAAGCAAGGCAAACTGGGTGCAGACCTGAGCACACTGCCTGCCTTTCAAATGGGCCTTTGACCCCCAGCAACATGGCCAGGCCCTGCCTGGACCAGGCCTCAAAATGGCCCCCACACACATGACCAGGCCGCAGCACCACCCCCAAATAGTCAAAAACACACACAAATTTACCATTAGTTCCGACCAAGCTACGTCACAAACAGACCGCAGCTGATATTTTTATTTCGTCCTATTTGGACGACACAGTCCCAGAATATGCAAATCCTGTTCGCGCTCCGCCAGTCCCTGTAAATCAGGCACTTCCCGCTCCTCCAGACACCGGAGTACCTGTTACGGTACCCCCGGTCCAGCCCGCCATACAAGTTCAGCCTACATTTCCATTTCCCACTCTGCCAGGACGAAGAGCCTCAGTAGACGACTCTAGTTTAGGGGCAGCAGGGGGAGGTACTCCTCAAACCCCGCCGCCACACAAGCGTTTAACGACAGCCGAATTACATATACAAGCATCACAGCGTACGCCCAGACATCAGACTGTAGCAGAAATAAGAAAATCCCTTGCCGAATGCGGCTATGATCCAGTCCCAGGCGAGGATAATATGGTTTTATATTCATTCCGCGTAAGAAAGGTGGCCGAGTATCTAGTCACCTTACCGAATATGAAAGAAGATCTAGACAGAATATATCGTTTCATCCGTACAGGGGATGATCCAGAAAGCATTGGCGAGGCCATGTCTCAAAGGAAAGCTGAGACCCAGCTCATGATATTAAAGTTTCTGATCAATTGTCTAATAAGAGAACAAGATTACCCGTCTAAAGATCCGGCTGAAATAAAAACCCTGACAAGGTGGAGTGATAATATAGCCGGGGGTAAGCACAAGACCGTCGGTGCTATGGAGAGTATGTACAAGAAAATCCGTAAAGAAATAATAAAGTTACACGAACAGCGTAAAGCAGTACAAGTAAGCGAGAAAGAAAGTAACTCTGATACTGAAGAGGTAGAGGACGAGAATCCCGACAGAATAGCGTGTGGAAAAGTAAATTTTGCCATGTTCTGTGTCCCTACGTGTCATCCATCATATGTTATGTGTGCATGATTAAATATGCATATGCATTCCCTATGTTCGATTAATGACGCAATTACAGTTGTGTCCACCTCTAGTATGCCAGTTTCCAGTTCTCGTGAATACTACGAATATCAGGCCTATGTAAAGCTACGTTGCCACGTTTCTCAGTGTGCACGTTATTCTATTGAAAAATCCCCGTTTCTAGGCCTCAAAAGGGCCTGGACACCAGATTCAGCTCCTGTCTCCTGAAGCCTCGCTGAGGAGCGATACAGCCCCCACCTGTATCCTCGACCCTTCACTTACTTCCTGCCTCGCAGTGCCCGGCTCACCCTGGCTCTGCCTCTGAGTCTGCCAAGAGTATGTTATGATTCCAGTTATCAGTTCAGCCCTCCTTCCCTGCATTCCTAAGCTACTGAATCGCATCAATAGTTTCCGTCATTGTCTAGCTTTTACGTCTCCATGTTAGAGAAATACTGCATTTAATGGTCATTTAATATTCTTCATCACGCACTACATGTAGAATAAATGCATGGTCCAGTCTTAGTGTCTGTTAGCCTTTCCCCTCCTGACTTCTAGTTTATATCAACATGTTCCCTAAACATCAGATACTAGATACTGTTTAGGTACATGTCGCCCTGACTCTCCAGACTTCAGTCTCTGCTCCTAGCACAGAGTTCGAAGCCCCCAGCTTCTCCTAGTAACACGTCATTGCCAGTTTGCGCGCACCATCAGGTTAGAGGTCCCGGCTCCTCAGGTAGCCCCCTCCATGGTTTCCACCCCATTCATGACATATTCTGTTACGTTTGCATCACATGTCTATGTATACGCCCTGTTACACCTCTTTTCACCCTTATCTTTCGCGACTGCTACGCGTCACGCCTATTGCTCCACCCACTGCTACGCCTATTGTAATGTAATGCTATGTATTTGCGTTATATATATATGCCCATGTACTGTTATTAAAAAGTTATCCTTACGCCGTCATTCCCGATCCTGTCCCCGGCAGCTGCCATCCTATTCCCGTGCAGGTCGTCCTGTTCCTGTCCTTATGCTGTATTAAACCTGCAAACTCCTACTACCTCGAATCTTGACTCTTATTTATTGAGCTATCTGTTATTCATTTATTCATTCAAAAATAGGGTATTATTTATTTATTTACCACATAATGGCGCCCGAACAGGGACTTGCCCTTTCCCCACGCGTCGGTGAAGCCACGCCGACCCCCTGACCCTCTGCAGTCGTGACGGAACTCTTCTGCGCACCGGCAGATATTTCTGCTTCAAGTATCCCTCAGGCCCACGGAGGAGACGGAGGAGGCGGTCCAGCATCCAGACGAGACGGTGGAGGAACGCGGCGAGTCCCGACCAGAGCCCAAGCCGAGAGTCCAAGGTCCGAGGTATCCGGAGGCCCACCCGTAACAGAAGTCCGAAGTTCGTCCGTCCGACGTCGAGGCAATCCAGTCCAGTCTGAGGCCTTCCGTTCTTGCTGCCCGGTGAGTACCATTACTGGGGTAGTATCTAGACAGGGTCAATTTAATTGACTCTGGTCCGTGGGTTGGTGGTACACAGACCCACAAACGAAGTGTCCACTTCGGTGGATGCGGGTCCTGACGTGTCTCTTTATGAGACCGGTAAGTTTCGTACTGTTTCAGCAGTGCATCTAGTTCCTGCTCTAGTCAGTTCTGTTCTCGAGAAAATTCATGTATTCTGTGTTCCGTATTCCAGGTAGTATTCTGTTCGAACTGTTATTTTTAAATGTTCTTCATGTATTTTAATGTCGTGGTATGAATGGGGAATAAGTATCGTGTTTATTGTGTATTGTATTGTGTCTAGATTACAGTCCAGTCATGCCCTTGTTTTCTAAGTTACGCCAGTTAAAAACTAGAAAGGGTCTGCTGGAAGCAGCAGTTCCTGTCCCGCCTAAGGACAGTCCAGGTCATTTTATGTATCAGAAGCATGGCATAAGCGCCATACTGTATCTAGATTTATGGGTAGAGTATACCAAACAGTTAGAAGAAAAGTATAGATGGCCCGTATCGGGTACATGGGATGCCGAGTGCATCATGCGAGTAGAAGAAGCATTATGGAAAAAGAAAGCCAGACAGTCACAGAAAGATGCCATCGAGTTATGGCGCAAAGAAGCTCATAAAAGAACTGAAAAAGAAATCAGAAAGTCAGAATTAAGTAGAGAATCCTTGGAACGAGCCCATGAAAAAGAATTAATCGAGATAGGTGAACAAGTTAAAGCCGAACAGTCAGACAGACAGAGGCATGCCCTTATTAGGGGTATGTATCCTCTCCTTGCCGAGGGCTTGCCAAAAGCGACCCCAGAGGCATCCAGTAATTTCCCGCCACCATTAGTTCCGACCAAGCTACGTCACAAACAGACCGCAGCTGATATTTTTATTTCGTCCTATTTGGACGACACAGTCCCAGAATATGCAAATCCTGTTCGCGCTCCGCCAGTCCCTGTAAATCAGGCACTTCCCGCTCCTCCAGACACCGGAGTACCTGTTACGGTACCCCCGGTCCAGCCCGCCATACAAGTTCAGCCTACATTTCCATTTCCCACTCTGCCAGGACGAAGAGCCTCAGTAGACGACTCTAGTTTAGGGGCAGCAGGGGGAGGTACTCCTCAAACCCCGCCGCCACACAAGCGTTTAACGACAGCCGAATTACATATACAAGCATCACAGCGTACGCCCAGACATCAGACTGTAGCAGAAATAAGAAAATCCCTTGCCGAATGCGGCTATGATCCAGTCCCAGGCGAGGATAATATGGTTTTATATTCATTCCGCGTAAGAAAGGTGGCCGAGTATCTAGTCACCTTACCGAATATGAAAGAAGATCTAGACAGAATATATCGTTTCATCCGTACAGGGGATGATCCAGAAAGCATTGGCGAGGCCATGTCTCAAAGGAAAGCTGAGACCCAGCTCATGATATTAAAGTTTCTGATCAATTGTCTAATAAGAGAACAAGATTACCCGTCTAAAGATCCGGCTGAAATGAAAACCCTGACAAGGTGGAGTGATAATATAGCCGAGGGTAAGCACAAGACCGTCGGTGCTATGGAGAGTATGTACAAGAAAATCCGTAAAGAAATAATAAAGTTACACGAACAGCGTAAAGCAGTACAAGTAAGCGAGAAAGAAAGTAACTCTGATACTGAAGAGGTAGAGGACGAGAATCCCGACAGAATAGCGTATGTAGGAAAATCTAGATTTCCAGATCGTCATTTACGCCTAGAACACAAGTCTATTTTTCATCATCCAGCACCAGAACAAGGTTCTCTAGAACAAGTGTTTCAAGCTACCGATCACATTCTGAAATCACGAATCGGTTACAGTGAGTTGAGTACCATGCATGAACAAGAACTAGTCCGATCAGCAGTCCGATGGATTACTGATTCTACCACTTTTCCAGACGAAATAGTGGCACAAATGTTTCTGAAAATGCCCCCAGCCGAGCAACGACTGGCGGGTATGTATATGATTCAGCACCTCATTACATTGTATGAGGGTCAGCACTCTGATCCAGGCCCGTTACATGATATCCTGAACGAGTTACTCCAGTATAGATGGAAAGGTTTAGGTACCGATTTAATTAGTGTCGTTCTAGAACAACGTCACAAATATAGAACGTTTTTGAACCCGCATTTTGTTCATGTCTCACCCCCAGAAAGTAAACCATTTTACATGGAGAGACAGAATCCGTTACGAGAAGTCCACCCAGTTAGAGGAACGGGTGGCGAACTAGAACGAGTGTTTGTTTACACTCCGATTACAAAGATGGAACTCCTAGAGATGAAGAAATTAATTCCCTGTCATGATAAAGATCCAGCAGGGTTCCACCGAGAATTAAAAGACATGCTCCGTATGGGAGAATACACGTATCCAGATATAATTAAAATGTTAAAGGTTCTGTTGCCCGCAGGGGTGTATGAAAAGCTCAAGGAAAAAGAATGGGAGGTGGGAGAGAAAAAGATCGATTGGGCAGTTCTAGAAGCTGAAGATAAGGCACGAGTACCAGGTACCGGTCTTGGAGCGAAATGTAAAGAATTACCAGAATTATTAATACAAGTTTTACCCAGATTATTGACAACTAGAAAAGAAGACTGGGATGCAATCTCAGCCTGTAAACAGAAACAAGATGAAGACATTAGTGATTTTTATTCTAGATTTGAGAAATGTTTTAGCATCAACAGTGGCCTCAAGACAAGTAGTGAGTCATACCCTCACCTTTTTGTTACTAAATTAGTCGAGAATTCAAGTCCACAAATTAAAAATCGAGTTTTGAAAGTTGAAAGTACCTGGCAAGCTAATACCCCGTCCCAGATGTTGCAGATGCTCCAATACCACCAGAATAGGATCAGGGAAGAACAAGAACACGAGAGAAAACGTATGAAAGACACGAAAATGAAAGTACTAGTTGCACAATCCGTTCCTCAAGACAGTCAGAAGAGGGGTCCGAATCAAGCCAGTCATCCTGCAGCTCCCGTTAAAGGGAACTGCAATTATTGTAAACAGCCAGGTCATTTTATAAACGAGTGTGCAGTTCTGAAACATAACATAGCTACCGGTAAGACTAAAGAAAGACCACGTCCGCCTAGACAAGAACAAGTTTCACAGACTCCTCAGCCACAGAATGCGCCACAGACAGTTACAGTTCCGCAGCCTATCGCTGCAACACAGCACGTTACACAGCAGATGTACCAGTATGCACAGTCTGAGTATCCAGAGTATCAACCGTATTCATGAAACAGCCTAGAGAGGGAGGTAGGCTTGCCTCTCATCGAGATACCTGTAGATCAAGAAGGTCCCTATGTTCACAGTCAAGTATTAGGGAAAGATAGGAAGTTTTTGATTGATACAGGGGCAAGTAGGACCACAATTAGTCACGCCGAAGTTCCAGGGGCTCCGCTCTCAGGCTCAAGAAATGTTTCCCTTGGATTTTCAGGAAAACCTATCGTAAATGAAATATCAAAGCCAGTTACTCTAGAAGTAGGTCCATTGTCCCGCACTACTGATCTGTTACTTACTAAGTCATGTCCAGAAAACCTATTAGGCATTAAAACACTGAAAGAGTTAGGTGCAGTTATATGCTGTTCCCCAGAGGGAATACGTCTGTTCCTACGCGACTTTAAGGGTCACTATGTATTACGAGATTTTGATCCCAGATTGTCCAATGTTCCGCAGCATTTATGGGCGCAAGGTCCAACTGATGTAGGTTACATGCAAATCACACCCTATCGTGTGACTCTCAAGCCAGGTGTAGTGTTACCACGAATCAGACAGTACAGATTGCCACCTGAGGCTGTAGCAGCCTTATCCAAAATTATTGACGAGCTCATCGCTCAAGGAGTGGTTGTAGAAACTGACTCCAATGTATGCAATTCTCCGATCATTCCAGTCATGAAACGTACTGATCCAAATGCACCCCCAGTATATCGATTAGTGATTGACCTACGGGAACTTAATAAATGTATTATTCCCCAGTATCCAGTTGTCCCAGATATCTCTTCCCTATTGACAGTCATTGATTCCGAAGCCACATTTTTCACTGTCATAGACCTCAAGAATGCATTTTTCAGTGTCCCCATTCATCCAGACAGCCAGTTCCTTTTCGGATTCTGTTTAAATGGAAGGAGCTATATGTTCACACGAGCTCCTCAAGGTTTCACAGAAAGTCCTAGTATTTACAGTCAAGCACTTAAGAGACAACTTGATAATGTTCACATGCCAACTGACACTGCCCTGCTCCAGTATGTCGATGATCTACTGATCACAGCCCGTTCTGAACGTGATTGCGAGCGAGCATCCCTTACAGTCTTGTATTTCCTAGCCGAGATGGGGCACAAGGTGTCCCCTTCGAAGCTTCAATTCTGTGTCCAGCAAGTGGTATACTTAGGACACTTACTGTCCAAGAGGGGTAGGCAGTTGACACCAGACCGTATCCAGTTAATAGCGAGTCTTCCTCAGCCCAAGACCCAGAAAGAGGTACGTGCTTTTATCGGCCTTACTTCTTATTGTAGACAATGGATTCCTCAGTATGCATTTCTAGCCAAACCACTGATACAGTTAACGACACAGGAGGCAGCCGCACCGACTGTCCTCCCTTGGACGTCTGAACATACACTTAGTTTCAACGAGTTAAAGAAAGCCCTATGTCAAGCTCCAGTTCTAGCTACACCGAACTACAGTAAGCCTTTTACACTTTTCGTCACAGAACGTGAAGGTACAGCATTATCTGTTCTCACACAAGATCAAGCAGGACAATACAAGCCATGTGCTTATTTTTCGAGCACATTAGATCCTGTAGCCCAGGCTCTGCCTGCGTGCCTCAAGTCAGTTGCAGCCACAGCACTAGCTATCAGACAAAGTGATTCCATAGTCTTAGGACACTCCCTGACAGTACAAGTTCCACACTCCGTGGAAGTTCTTTTAAACCGAACACAGACTCAGCATTTGACAATTGCACGTTTAACAGGTTATGAATTGACACTGTTCCAGCCACACATAGAAATCAGACGCTGCAACGTTTTAAATCCTGCTACATTGTTACCATCAGTTACTTTAAGTCCGGACACACATGACTGTGTGGAAGTAGTTAACATTACGACAAAGCCAAGACAAGATCTGACAGATATTCCGTTACCAGACCCCGACCTGACACTTTATGTGGATGGTTCATGTATGAGAACAAGTACAGGAGAACTAGTCGCCGCGTATGCAGTGACTACTGACACCGAGGTTATTGAAACACACCGTATTGACACTCTGTCCGCTCAAGCAGCAGAGCTAGTTGCTCTGACACAAGCCTGCATACATGCCAAGAACCTGAAAGTTAATGTTTACACAGATTCACGCTACGCATTCGGAGTTGTACACGACTTTGGAGTGCTCTGGCAGGAGAGAGGTTTCATGACTTCTCATGGAACCAAGATTCAGCATGGTCTCCTTATTCAAGCTCTGTTAGATGCCATACATTTACCGACATCCATTGCTATCATGAAGTGCAAAGCACATACGAAAGTTACTGACATTATTTCCCAGGGTAACGATCTAGCAGATCGCACAGCCAAGCTTACAGCACAGACTCCAGACATTCCAGTTAACATGACACACACTCCAGATCCGACTACATGCATGACAGTTAAGGACCCTACACAAGATGTCATAGACATACAGTTACATGCTACTCCTGAAGAAATCAAGAAATGGTCCGAACAAGGAGGGGTCCAGACAGATCAAGGATGGTTAACGAAGGGTAGAGCCACATGGTTTCTCCCCGACTCTATGGTTCAAGTCATTATCAATACCGCACATAGTCCAGCACATTTAGGAGAAAAAGCTATGTTAGACAGTATCCAGAACATTTGGTTCAACAAGCATTTACGAGCTGCAGCCAAGCAGAAAGTCCGTACCTGTATGATATGTTGTCAGTTTAATCCAGGTAAAAGTGTCCCGGTGGAACAAGGGGGATTCCAGCCTCCTGACCACCCTTTTGAAGTCCTCCAGATGGATTATATTCAGATGGAGCGATGTCGAGGTTTCAAGTATGTCCTTGTAGTTGTATGCGCTTTGTCCAGGTGGACAGAAGCATATCCAGTTCCAGATTACACAGCCGCGACCACTGCCAAGCAGTTGGTTCGTGAGTTCTTCCCCCGTTATGGACTCCCTAGGGTCGTATATTCTGATAACGGCCAGCCATTCTCATCAGAGTTAATGAAACACGTTTCCCTATTGTTAGGGTACCAGTGGAAGTTCCATTGTGTACGCCATCCTGAAGCAGCCGGTCTCGTAGAGAGACATAACCAGACCCTGAAAATTCGCATCGCAAAAATTTGTAAAGAGAAAGGTGTGGACTGGCTAGTAGCTCTGCCAGTTGCCTTGTTCTATATGCGCATGGTCGCACATTCCAGATCAGGTCTGTCCCCGTATTAGGTCGTTTTCGGCCGCCCCCCTAACATGTGGGGTACTCCTAGACCCCGAAGTATTACCGATGTTTCAAGTAATATGCTGACAGATTACCTAGCTTCCTTGATGTCTGCCCTCAACTCTTGTCGTTCACAGGTTGCCGCCGCATTTCCAGACAATACCGAGGTGGCACCGCAAGAAATCGTTCCAGGATCCATGGTCCTTGTCCGGAATTTTGACCGCTCAAGTCCGCTGGAGCCACGCTGGAAGGAGCCCCGACAGGTCCTCCTCGCCACCCGTACGGCCGTGAAGTTGGAAGGTCGCAAAGGCTGGGTGCACCTTTCGCATGTAAAGAAGTTTTATGGACTGAAACCCGTCTCAAAGAACATTTCCCAGGATTTGAAGGATTGCCAAAATATTGTTCTCAAGGACTGTCCCGCAAAAGACATTGCTACAAACCCTCCCCTGTTAGAGAAAACTCCGCAACAGGAGTATAAGTTGAAACTCCGGTCTAGTAAAATAAGTCAGCCAGTTTGATTGTCTAAGTCCTCCCCTAGGTGAAACGGTTAGACTGTTTCTGACATGTATAAAATAGACCCCCATAGTGAGAGAGTTAGTCAAAACTCAATCCGATGTATCATTTTTCTATGTTTCATATTATTTCTCAGCATTATGATTTCCTGCACCAGTTATGCATTTTACCTGTGTTTCCCAGTTTCTCATGTAAATACGTCTTCTAATGCTACAGTAGAACACACGTTTAGTGATCTGCCTCCTCATGAACTCTCTTACCGCCTCGCTATGCGAAATAATTCTTTTATCCGCATGCTACATTACTCACACCAAACCAGCAATGCCACTAATTGTTGGGTGTGTGGTCGACTCCCCCTTTTCCAGACACCGAAGGGAGTTCTGCCACTCTTTCCTTATCCTTTTTCACATAATGGTTCGTGTGGAGCATGGTCCACGTTAACGTCATCCTCAACAGATATGTCTTTTCTTAACAGCACATGTTTTCCAGACAAGCAAGGTCTCCCCCACAGAACCGGGTTAGATCTAGAAAATGAAGTGTATAATTTAGGTAATTATTCTTCGAATTTCATGGTCCTGAATGTTCAGTCTGATTCCACTCCAGATTTACCTGCTATTTCAGTACTACCAGTTAAAGGCGAATTATGTGTCCGAAATAATGGTTCCGTACATGTAGGACATAGTGATTGTACTACTATTGTCAAGTATAGTGACAGTGGGAAATCCATTTTCAAAGCTTCACGTCATTCTTATTTTATTTGTGGTCAAACTGCATATGTTCGTCTGCCCCTCGATTGGGAGGGAACCTGTTACATTGCCTTCCTACTGCCACCAGTTTTCCTAGCCCCACCTGATTATCATAGAAACACACATCTAGTACACATTAGACATAGAAGGGAGTCCCCAATTGTCGATTATACCGAAACTGCTCTAGAACAGTATACAGATTTCAATAGAGGTTTCTTTTTCTTTATAGGACCTATCCAGAATAGTAAACTAATCCGCAGGTTAACCAGAACCCTTGAAGCTGTAGTAAATGAGACTGCCTCTGCTCTAGGTAACTTAACCGAAGAGCAATCTGCTATGAGATTTGTAGTTTTGCAAAATCGTCTCGTCCTTGACGTCATATTGGCCGATAGGGGCGGGGCCTGTAGAGTCATCGGATCTAGTTGCTGCATTTTCATTCCAAATAACGCGCCGTCTGTTTATTCAGCTATAACCAGACTCCATAAAATTGCCCATCTGTTACACCAAGATCCAGGCACCTGGACATGGTCCGGTTGGTTCTGGAATATAATTTCCGCCTGGGGATGGAAAGTCTTGTCCTTTCTAGGTATTGCAGTAGCGATCGTATTCAGCTGCTGCCTCTGTATACAATGTGGCCCTGCGATTTGCGGCATTTGTGCTACCTCTTGTATTCCTAGTCCCAAGCCCCGTTCTAAATCCCGTTCCAGGATAATTCGAGACGAGCAAATGATACTGTATGAAATGATAGATGGTATCATGAATATTGATGTTTCCTGATGGAATCGTAGTGACAAGGAGGGAATGTGGAAAAGTAAATTTTGCCATGTTCTGTGTCCCTACGTGTCATCCATCATATGTTATGTGTGCATGATTAAATATGCATATGCATTCCCTATGTTCGATTAATGACGCAATTACAGTTGTGTCCACCTCTAGTATGCCAGTTTCCAGTTCTCGTGAATACTACGAATATCAGGCCTATGTAAAGCTACGTTGCCACGTTTCTCAGTGTGCACGTTATTCTATTGAAAAATCCCCGTTTCTAGGCCTCAAAAGGGCCTGGACACCAGATTCAGCTCCTGTCTCCTGAAGCCTCGCTGAGGAGCGATACAGCCCCCACCTGTATCCTCGACCCTTCACTTACTTCCTGCCTCGCAGTGCCCGGCTCACCCTGGCTCTGCCTCTGAGTCTGCCAAGAGTATGTTATGATTCCAGTTATCAGTTCAGCCCTCCTTCCCTGCATTCCTAAGCTACTGAATCGCATCAATAGTTTCCGTCATTGTCTAGCTTTTACGTCTCCATGTTAGAGAAATACTGCATTTAATGGTCATTTAATATTCTTCATCACGCACTACATGTAGAATAAATGCATGGTCCAGTCTTAGTGTCTGTTAGCCTTTCCCCTCCTGACTTCTAGTTTATATCAACATGTTCCCTAAACATCAGATACTAGATACTGTTTAGGTACATGTCGCCCTGACTCTCCAGACTTCAGTCTCTGCTCCTAGCACAGAGTTCGAAGCCCCCAGCTTCTCCTAGTAACACGTCATTGCCAGTTTGCGCGCACCATCAGGTTAGAGGTCCCGGCTCCTCAGGTAGCCCCCTCCATGGTTTCCACCCCATTCATGACATATTCTGTTACGTTTGCATCACATGTCTATGTATACGCCCTGTTACACCTCTTTTCACCCTTATCTTTCGCGACTGCTACGCGTCACGCCTATTGCTCCACCCACTGCTACGCCTATTGTAATGTAATGCTATGTATTTGCGTTATATATATATGCCCATGTACTGTTATTAAAAAGTTATCCTTACGCCGTCATTCCCGATCCTGTCCCCGGCAGCTGCCATCCTATTCCCGTGCAGGTCGTCCTGTTCCTGTCCTTATGCTGTATTAAACCTGCAAACTCCTACTACCTCGAATCTTGACTCTTATTTATTGAGCTATCTGTTATTCATTTATTCATTCAAAAATAGGGTATTATTTATTTATTTACCACACATGCACCAATGAGTACCCCTGGGCCTAATGGAAGAAAGCAAGGCAATCTCGGTTCAGGCCTCAGCACACTGCCTGGCTTCAAAATGGGCCCTTGACCCTCAGCTTCATGGCGATGCCCTGCCTGGACCAGGCCTCAAAATTGCCCCCACACACATGGCCATGCCCCAACACCGCCCCCAAAAAGTCGAAAAACACACACAAATCACCACAATCCAATGCCATCCATGCCCTCAATGATGTATAAATTCAAGACACCCCACAGAAAGACTTGGTCCATGCACCACTGAGCCCCCCTGGGCCTAATGGATGAAAGCAAGGCAACCTGGGTACAGGCCTGAGCACACTGCCTGGCTTCAAAATGGCCCCTTGATCCCCACCACATGGCCAGGCCCTGCCTGGACCAGGCCGCAAAATGGCCCCCACACACATGGCCATGCCCCAACAATACCCCAAAAAGTCAAAAAACACACACAAATCACCACAATCCAATGCCACCCATGCCCTCAATGATGTTTAAATTCAAGACACCCCACAGAAAGACTTGGTCCATGCACCACTGAGTACCCCTGGGCCTAATGGAAGAAAGCAAGGCAATCTCGGTTCAGGCCTCAGCACACTGCCTGGCTTCAAAATGGGCCCTTGACCCTCAGCTTCATGGCCATGCCCTGCCTGGACCAGGCCTCAAAATGGACCCCACACACATGGCCAGGCCCCAACACCACCCCAAAAAGTCGAAAAACACACACAAATCACCACAATCCAATGCCATCCATGCCCTCTGATGTTTAAATTCAAGACACCCCACAGAAAGACTTGGGGCCAGATGTAGGAGTGGAAATATCGGTCGGTAACGGCCGAATTCGGCCGTTACCGACCGGTATTTCAGAATCGGCATGTAGGGGCCAGCATTTTACAGAATTGGTAAATTTACCGATTCGGTAAATTTACCGATTCTGTAAAATACCGAATCGGTAATTTTACCGATTCGGTAATTCCACATTTAGGTGGCACTCCTGAGAGTGCCACAGGCCCTTAAGAGTCGGTATTTTACCACCCAATCCTATTCGGTGGTAAAATACCGAATGCAGGTGTGCATGCACATCTGTGCATGCACACCTGTGCCATGTGACACACAGACATGCCCTTAGGGCATGTATGTGTGCCACATGGCACACATGCCTGTATTTGGGGTGCTAGAGGGTGTCAAAGTGACACCCTCTGCTCCCTTGCAGGATTCGGTATTTACCGATTCGGTAAATACTGAATCGGTATTGCCCATTGATTCCTATGGGCTTCAAGGCCCATAGGAATCAATGGGCAATACCGATTCGGTATTTACCAAATCGGTAAATACCGAATGTTACCGATTCGGTAACTGAAAATAAATTATTACCTACATCTCCCACCCTCTATTTTACCGATTCATAAATACCGAATCGGTAAAATTCGGTATTTATGAATCGTAAAATAGAATTACCTACATCTGGCCCTTGGTCCATGCACCACTGAGTACCCCTGGGCCTAATGGAAGAAAGCAAGGCAAACTGGGTTCAGGCCTGAGCACACTGCCTGCCTTCAAAATGGGCCCTTGACCCCCAGCTACATGGCCATGCCCTGCCTGGACCAGGCCTCAAAATGGCCCCCACACACATGGACAGGCCCCAACACCACCCCCAAAAAGTCGAAAAACACACACAAATCACCACAATCCAATGCCATCCATGCCATCGATGATGTTTAAATTCAAGACACCCCACAGAAAGACTTGGTCCATGCACCACTGAGTACCCCTGGGCCTAAAGGATTAAAGCAAGGCAACCTGGGTGCAGGCCTGAGCAAACTGCCTGGCTTCAAAATGGCCCCTTGACCCCCACCACATGGCCAGGCCCTGCCTGGACCAGGCCTCAAAATGGCCCCCACACACATGGCCAGGCCCCAACACCACCCCAAAAAGTAAAGAAACACACCCAAATCACCACAATCCAATGCCATCCATGCACTCAATGTTGTTTAAATTCAAGACACCCCAAAGAAAGACTTGGTCCATGCACCACTGACTACCCCTGGGCCTAATGGATGAAAGCAAGGCAACCTCGGTGCAGGCCTGAGCACACTGCCTGGCTTCAAAATGGCCCCTTGACCCCCACCACATGGCCAGGCCCTGCCTGGACCAGGCTCATAATGGCCCCCACACACATGGCCAGGCCCCAACACCACCCCAGAAAGTCAAAAAACACACACAAATCACCACAATCCAATGCCTTCCATGCCCTCAATGATGTTTAAATTCAAGACACCCCACAGATAGACTTGGTCGATGCACCTCTGAGTACCCCTGGGCCTAATGGATGAAAGCAAGGCAACCTGGGTGCAGGCCTGAGCACACTGCCTGGCTTCAAAATGGCCCCTTGACCTCACCACATGGCCAGGCCCTGCCTGGACCAGGCCTCAAAATGGCCCCCACGCACATGGCCAGACCCCAACACCACCCCAAAAAGTCGAAAAACACACACAAATCACCACAATCCAATGCCATCCATGCCCTCAATGATGTTTAAATTCAAGACACCCCACAGAAAGACTTGGTCCATGCACCACTAAGTACCCCTGGGCCTAATGGAAGAAAGCAAGGCAAACTGGGTGCAGACCTGAGCACACTGCCTGCCTTTCAAATGGGCCTTTGACCCCCAGCAACATGGCCAGGCCCTGCCTGGACCAGGCCTCAAAATGGCCCCCACACACATGACCAGGCCGCAGCACCACCCCCAAATAGTCAAAAACACACACAAATCACCACAATCCAATGCCATCCATGCCCTCAATGATGTTTAAATTTGAGACACCCCACAATGAAAGACTTGATCCATGCACCACTGACTACCCGTGGGCCTACTGGCTAGTGTGGCTTTACAGGCACCCCAAAATAAAATTAAAAAATCCACATATAGCGAGCTAAAATTCAATGACATAAATGAGATTTAAGTTCAACAAAACTCACAGAAACAGTTGTATCATGCACCCATGACTAACCCTGGGCCTACTGGATACTGTGGCTACCCACAATATATATTTTTTAAAGTTGTGAAAAAGTTTTACAATTGTAGTTGCAGCAACTGCAATGCCCCAAACAAACAACACCAACTTACTTGTAAAATCTCAAATCCAAAAGCGATTCAAAAGCTCCAAAGTCCAAAAAGTCCTCAAATACAAATATCCAGCAGCAGCCACAAAAAGTATCCTTCCAGCTCCAGATCCAAAATGAAAAGTGACCAGGAGATGGAAAAACCACTGGGAGAAGCCTGCTGGATAGGAACAGGAAGTTGGAGACTCTGGGGCAATTCCTTCCTCCCACCCCCCCCCCCCCAAAAATGGACTCCTTCTACAAAAAAGTGGAGCCAAATCTCAATCTGAGGAGTTATTCTGATCAAAATCATGATTTTCAGAAGGTTTATGCTGCCTGCGGTGGATTTCTTGTGCAGAATTGCAATTTTTGCAATTTCGGGAAAGCGAGCTGTTCAAATCTCCCGCCGGATGTCAGCTGCGCGCCGCATCTACATGTTCACAACAAGGGGTGGTGAGGGACAGAGTCTCTGAATTAAGCAGAATACTCTCACCCAGTCAAGAGATCAGGGCTAGATCCAACACCGTTTTTTAGCTCATTGCACCATGCCAGTTTCAGAACCTGGCTGTATGCAAATTAGTCTGTTCCTGTCCCAGTGCATGATGGGAACAGGGCAAACCAAACTACAAAAGCCAATTCTTACACTGGGAAGGAAACAAGCTTCCGGGGACCGGTTTCTGGCATTACAGCCGTCTTCGGCCCGGCTTGCTTGAATCCTGATGGTGCAATGAGCAAGGGACTCATGTCTGAGTATACCCTTCCACGCTTAGGGTGGACAAAATTATTTACAACAAGGGGTGGTGAGGGACAGAGTCTCTGAATTAAGCAGAATACTCTCACCCAGTCAAGAGATCAGGGCTAGATCCAACACCGTTTTTTAGCTCATTGCACGATCCAAGTTTCAGAACCTGGCTGTATGCAAATTAGTCTGTTCCTGTCCCAGTGCATGATGGGAACAGGGCAAACCAAACTACAAAAGCCAATTCTTACACTGGGAAGGAAACAAGCTTCCGGGGACCGGTTTCTGGCATTACAGCTGTCTTCGGCCCGGCTTGCTTGAATCCTGATGGTGCAATGAGCAAGGGACTCATGTCTGTGTATACCCTTCCACGCTTAGGGTGGACAAAATTATTTACAACAAGGGGTGGTGAGGGACAGAGTCTCTGAATTAAGCAGAATACTCTCACCCAGTCAAGAGATCAGGGCTAGATCCAACACCGTTTTTTAGCTCATTGCACCATCCCAGTGTCCATCACCACCCCCTTTTTGAATCGTTTTGGCCACCACAAGTGTGGAAGGGTATGCTCAGATGTGAGTCCCTTGCTCACTGCACCATCAGGATTCAAGCAAGCCGGGCCGAAGACGGCTGTAATGCCAGAAACCGGTCCCCGGAAGCTTGTTTCCTTTCCAGTAAAGAATTGGCTTGGTAGTTTGGTCTGCCCTGTTCCCATGATGCACTGGGCCAGGGTCAGACTAATTTGCATGTAGCCAGGTTCTGAACTGGGATGGTGCAGTGAGCTAAAAAACGGTGATGGATCAAGCCCTGATCTTTTGACTGGGTAGGAGTGTTCTGCTTAATTCAGATACTCTGTCCATCACCAACCCCTTTTTGAATCGTTTTGGCCACCACAAGTGTGGAAGGGTATGCTCAGATGTGAGTCCCTTGCTCACTGCACCATCAGGATTCAAGCAAGCCGGGCCGAAGATGGCTGTAATGCCAGAAACCGGTCCCCGGAAGCTTGTTTCCTTTCCAGTAAAGAATTGGCTTGGTAGTTTGGTCTGCCCTGTTCCCATGATGCACTGGGCCAGGGTCAGACTAATTTGCATGTAGCCAGGTTCTGAACTGGGATGGTGCAGTGAGCTAAAAAACGGTGATGGATCAAGCCCTGATCTTTTGACAGGGTAGGAGTGTTCTGCTTAATTCAGATACTCTGTCCATCACCACCCCCTTTTTGAATCGCATCTACATGTTCGGCATTGTTTACTCCCGCGATGCGTGATCGCGGGCCCTTATGACGTACTCGCGTTGTCAAACTCTTGCTGTGCAAATGTCAAACCGCAATGACGTAATTGCGGTCGAAAAACTCACGCGCGATCAGGCAGCAAGATCCAAAATGGCCCAGCACACGGAAACCGGGAGAAAAACAACTCGGCGGACTCAGAATCACGGTAAGTCAACGCCGCGCGCGCGATATTGTATTTTTCAAGCGCGACCTAGCAAAATAATTCGCAGCTTGCGAATATGTGGATTTTTGGGCAAATTCGCGCGAATCGCAGACCGCGAAATTGCCAAAAATCCGCAAATTCGCTCGCAAAACGGATTTTAAGCCCAAACTTAATCCTGACTAGGCAAGAATCCTTCTCAGTTGCCAGGGATAACCCTACTACACCCTTCTGTTGAGAATCACCACTATTAGCTGAACTAGGGGGAACAGTTGCCTTAGGGCAATGGTGGCTGGAGCTGTCTCATTCTTGGGGCACTCATTGGTCCAAGGAGTATTCACTTCACAAGTTTTGCACCAAGGTTTTCTAGGACCTTCTTTTTTCTTAGATTGTTGGGAACCCCCACCAGTAGAAGCTTTTTGGAGACCTTGAGAACACTTCTGGACTTTTGCTTTCTCCCCACGCTTTTGGTCTTGCATCTTCTGATCACCACATTGGTTCTGAGCCTTTTGCTTCACCCCGGTTCTGACTCATTTGTCTTCCTTCTTACCCAATTCTTAGGGAGAAGTCAAATCAGAGTCAATCAGGTGTTGATGCAATAACTGGTTCTGACAATTATTAAGAATCAGTTTTCTCATAATAAGGTTATACAATCCTGTATAGTCACTTACTTTACTGCCCAGTAACCAGCCCTCTAGAGCCTTAGTAGCACAATCTACAAACTCAGTCCAGTCCTGAGTCTGTGCTTTCTGGGTATCTCTGATCAGAAACCTGTACTGCTCAGTGGTTAAGCCAAACCCATCTATCAATGCACTCTTCAGAACATAGTAGTTGTCAGCATCCTGTTCATTAACTGTAAGGAGCTTATCTCTGCCTTTATCTGAAAAGGAGAGGCACAAAATTGCTGCCCACTGACTCTGGGGTACCTGCTGTACTTTGCAGGCCCTCTCCAAAGCAGTAATCCACTTATGGATATCATACCCTATCTGGTAGGAGGGGACACCTTTGTTCAGGTTTCTATGGTCATGTGACCTTTCCCTATCTCTAGGAATGCTGTTGCCACCAGTGGGTTCTAACCCACACAATTTCCTCTCTCTTTCAAGAGCCAGGGTCTCTTGGCAACAGCAATTTCTTGCCTCATGATCCTAAGCTTGGATTCCCTCATCCTAGCCTTATGCTCCCTTCTCTGAGGTGAAGTCATTCTCCTTAGAGCATCTGAGGCATTTGACCCTATTGATGCATCAGAATGTTCAGATCCACTAGAAAGTGACCTGTGCCTTCTGTGTACATCATTAGTCCTACTTGGGGTTCTGGATTGGATCCTTCCTTCTCCAGTCTCATGTAGGCCTATATTAACCTGGTTCAGTTCCCTGACTTCTACCTGGTTATCATCCTCTTCATCATCAGTGACCCCTTGATTTTCATCATTACGGTCTTCTGCTGAGGGATGTCCCCCCTCTGGACTACCCTGGTTACCTGGATTAGATGCTCTTTCTGCATCATAAGTCATTAAGATATCCACTAGGTGGTTAAAGGTTGGACTTTGTCCTTGTCTCAGTTTCCTAACTGAGCATAAACTCCTCAGCTCTTGAAAAGTAAATGCATCAAACTTAGAAGGCACCCTTATGGTTTCTTCTGGCAGGGACCCACTAGGTCCTGCTTCCAAGGACATGCTTAATGAGGTGTGGTGTGTGCACCTACCTACACTACTTGTTTCCTACTAGAACCTCTCTAGGAGTTGTAGTCAGGGAATGCTAGGCCCTTAACACCTACAACAACTAAGTTCAGTAAAACTTATGTATTATAAGAACTTGATTTATATGTACCTACAGGTACCTTAATGTGATCTTTCAAATGATATTTGAGATTACTTGGTAAAACAATTGCAAGCTCTTATCCCATCCGCTGCACACCAATGCGAGAAGTTAGCCTGTCATATGATGTCCACTAGTTCTAGGTGGCACCTTGCACCAGTCTAAATCGACCCTTATTGATGGTGGTTGTAAAGTCAACCTTATACACAAGCTATCCTAGTAGTAGCATGGACCATCAGTCTTAGGCTAAGACTTCAGAGAGCATGTTAAGCTGATTGTTTTACCATAGGTAACCCCTTGAATACCAAATGAAAGGACACCACACAAGGTATATATAAAATATATATGTATTTATCTAAAACACAACCCCTCTGAATTCTTTATGAGGTCAGAGGCAAAAGTACATTACAAGATTCTCAATTAGCATACGATAAGTTGCACAAATACAGTTTAGCCCTAGGGGCGTCTGAAACCATATATTAAATAGTGGTATAAGAACCACGACCGAAATAGAAATTAGGCCTAGGGCCTAGGGAATCGCTGGGGCTACACTAAACAACCCAAGGTTAGGAAGTAGGAGGCCCACAGGAGACGCATGCAGTGTCTAAACACAACCACGGGTTACCATTGACTTTCTATGGGAAACGTAAAAGTCACAAAGTTACAATTTAAGGACACTTCCGGATGGACTACGAGGAAACCCCGTTAGACTGAGACACTTCGAGAGTCAAGACCCACGGGAGCACCGGAGTACTCGTGTTACCTCACCCAGGGAAGCCGGGCGCATAGGTGCCTTTTGGTTTTGGGATTCGTCGTCGTTTTCAATGGAGAGCTGCAAAGAAGTGCTGCAGGCGACCAGAGGAAAAGTGTCCCGATGGATCCAAGGTTGGATCGGAGATGTGAAGAACCTGAAAGCAGAAGGGACAGAGTCTGGGTCACTAGCCAGTGACCAGAAAGGAACCAGGAAGGAACCAGGAGATGTTGGGTGGTTTCAGGTGAAGATGGGAAGTTTGTCACTGCAGCCACGAGGACCAGGAGGCGTCAACGACAAACAGGAGCGGGCTTCGAGTTGTCCCTTAAAGGATCTAGTTGACTGCAGAGTCGGTTTCCGGATTGGACCCAACAAGCCTTGGCAAATGCAATCCATGCAGGAAGTGAAGATTGGCTGCGGTGCAGACCAGTAAGTTCTGAGGCACCTCTCCTTTGCAGGGAAGCTGGAGCAAACAAGGAACAAACAGGAAAACAGCTTAGTTTCAAAAGTAAGTCTTCAGTGGGCTCACTAGCCAATGGACTAGGAACCAAGAAGATGCGTTGAGCTGAAATGCATGAGCAGGCCCCACATGCCACTCGTGGAGTGTGGAGGGATGAACTTTGGTGCAAATGGTGCTTGGGTCTGGGGATTCTTGTATCCCAATGCACAACTTTGAGATACCTCAGAAGTCGATGCAGCTAGCAAAATGCAGGACATCCAGGAGTTTTGGTTCCACGTCTCACGTGTCCTCCACAGGCCTCAGCTTTGCTGGAGTCGTTGAGCAGTGCGTGAGATGTCTGGGAATCCATGTCCTGAGTTGCAGAGTCTTTGGGATCTGGCAGGAGCCTCGACAATGCAGACCGGCAAGTCACACATGGTTTGCACTTGGCCACTTTTGCATGACCATCGATCAGGGTTCTCTATTCTTTTTGCTGAGTACTATGTCATTATTGATTATGAATATGGTTATTATTTTTACTATTGACAGATTGCATTGGGATTTTTAAACATGTTGATGCTGTTTTGAAGCATTCCATATACGTTCCACTCCACTGAGATTGAAGAATGTGAATTAAACTTCTTCGGATACAAGACACTAAGAAGTGCTATTTTTGTGAATTATTTCTGTGTACTTTACATGTTTCTTTTGATTCTGATTCTAACACTGTCATATTGCGCCAACTATGTGTCAAGTATTATTGTTCACCAATGTTGAAGCGTCTGTGACGCATTTTGTAGTGCACTGGGTTATTCCAGATCATTGTCTGGATATATTCTTTTTCGCAGCCCCTGGTAGGCCTTGGGTGCACCTATGCCCTGGGTACCTGTGGTACACTATACAGGGGCTGACAAGGGTGACCCAGTAACAAATCTGGTATGTACCTAAAGTACATGGTATCAATTTAGAGAGACAACAGCTGGGCTGCGGGCCTGATTAGCAGGACCACAGCCACACCAAAGTCGAAAAACCAGAAAATCACAGCAAAAAGTGGGGGTGACCATAGGAAGCAGACCCTACTCTCCAACAATTGTTTACTTATGCTTCATGCAGAGCATGAAAATACATTGGAATATAACAAACTATCTGGAGAATCTTGCTATGAAGTTTTAAGAGTGCTAAAGAAAATTAAACTTCTAAATATTGATGAGGTAAGCATGGTCTCAAACTTAATGCTTGCATTTGTGCATTTAAGAATGCAGCAAATTCTTAAAACAATATGATGTCTTATTTGGAGGAAAACATGTCATGGTTTTTGGAGATCTATTGCCACTTACTCCCGTAAAAAGACAACCAGTATTTAAAACACTTGTACATGAAGACACCAAAAAGTCTTTGCGAAGTATTGGAAACGTTAACATTTGGTCATATTTTGAATACAAAGAACTCATTAAAAATATACGACAGGCAAATTATGTTGATTATGGAACTATTCTTCAAGATATAAGAATTGGAGTATTGACAGAACATGGCAAACAAGCTTTGCAAAGTCGACTACTTACAAACTTATTTCCAAATGAAAATATAGTTCCTGAAAACAATATATTAAAAAAACTGCAGAAAATACATCTATAATCTTCTTAATGAAAACAGTGCACTAGGGTTCTATAGTCAAGAATAACTTTTGAATCTAGAAAATGAACAAATAATCAAAATGGAAGCCCTTGTTAAAATAGAGCATAAAGGAATCACTATTATTTTGATGGAGAAATTGAAAACAAAATTGGTTCTTTAGAAAAATCTATATCTAAAACTGCTGGTTTTGAACAGAATTTGGATGTATGTGTAAACTGGTAATTTTACGGCGTAATTTGGATGTGGAAATAATTCATATAATGTTAAAATTATGTTGTGTTGTAAAAAATATTATATTATATAATATAACTGTCCCGTTATTGCTGAGTACTTAATTATATCTACTGCCTGCCTGCCTGTGAACGGACCGAGGAGACCGCATTGCTCTGACTCACTGCTCCTGTTTTCTTGGTGTCCCTGCTGCCATCCTCGCACCAAGGGGAACCACAGAATTCCCTTTTGGCGCACGGCCACCCACGTAAGCAGGAAACGCCAGGAGGCTCTTCAAATGGCGGCCGCGGGCTCCCGCTCATCGGGTCCCGGTATTGCTGACTACTTAATTATATTTACTGCCTGCCTGCCTATGATCGGTCCGAGGAGACCACAACACTCTGACTCACCGCTCCCGCTCCTGTTTTCTTGGTGTCCCTGCTGCCATCCTCGCACCAAGGGGAACCACAGCATCCAGAATTTGCTTTTGGCGCTCGGCCACCCACGTAAGGAGGAAGCACCAGAAGGTGCTTCAAAAGGGGGCCACGGGCTCCCGCAGCGCGGGACGTGCAGAGGCATGCCCGGGCAAAGCCCGGGCCAAGGGCGGGCCCATCCGCGCCCGTCATAGCCCAGAAGAGGGCGGGCTGGGCCACACTATTGAAGCTTGAAATGTAAGCTGGAGTTATACAATTTTGGTTGTGTTTTGAGATCTGCTGATTTGCTGTTCTATTGTATCTGTGTATTCTTATGTCTTTGGGTTGGAGCCCTGCCAAAATGAGTACATGGAAGATGGGCGGTTGGGCAGTAGGTACCCTTGATGCTTTTCTTAGCAGCGCTGAATCTGCACTGATGCACGAGATCCAATTGACGGAGCGTAGACTATCGCTTGAACCTCTACTTCCAAAAAGTATTTATAGCCTCCCGCGCAGTCATTGCAACAACCAATAGACTGTTTAACCGATTCAGAATTGCATAGCAGCCTGTCCAATGTAACAAATCATGGTCCAGTGCCATTAACCAAACCTACCCCACAAGTTCAGGAATGCTCATTAAATGCATCTATGATTACCACTAGCGGTAAGAAACTGAATGGGGGTATGTGTGGTTTGGGTGGTGAACCGCCCACAAAAAAAGGAAAGTACGTGCTCCGGCAAAACTAAATACAGTACCCCCCAAGCCAGCAAAGCGAAAGATGGCCACCACTGGTAAAAGAAGCGCACATCAGTTTGTGGCAAAGCCAACTGATAGTATTGCTGATTATACCAGTAGTACAGCCCATTTGATCCCCCATCCTCCCCATTTAACATGGATGAGCTATGTTCGTTGTTAGAAGTGAAAATTACAGCTATGATTGATCCGGTGCTCAAAATGTTGACCTCGGTAGAGGATAGACTAAAGAAGATCGAACAGTGTATCTTTGGCACTACACCAACTAACTCTAACACTTCTAATCCACAAATGGATGGTGGGATATTCTCTCATCAGGTGCAGGTATTTGATACAGTGCAAAAGGGAATTCCGGTAAAAGTCTGTAATATGCAATCCTCCACCGCAATAGTTATACTTTCTGAGTCTCTATGTACTATCAATCCATCTGATGATGGTACACCCACGATAAAGGATACAAGGAACAGGGGGAGGGGTCCCAGGAGTGGGACTCAAGGGATACCTGTGTCCAGTGATTCAAACCCACATATGTCTTTGCATCTCCCTTCGGAATCAACACCATGTACAGTGGTCCTTGCAAACGTGCCAAGGCTCCCAAATGTTGCCTGGGAACATAGGTCAGCGCTAAAGAACAAGGCCTTACACTTGCTAGGCAACAGGACGGGGATTAAAGGTCATCTATTTGTGGAGTTCAAAATGATACTGTCATGAAATGCCCTTTCAAGATCAGCTACACGGAGAGGACGACAGACAGTTACCCCCCTTACCTCTCTCCTGTTTTTTGTTTACAGTCCCCGAGAGGACCACAGTATCTGGAAACTGAGGGCCCCTTTATTTTCGGCCATTTCTCCGATTACGTCCCCTCCCATGTGACATCGTCACATGTTTTCACCAGGGAGGTCTATCAGGAAGCGGCAGTATTTGAGCCCAACAGGGGAGTTGGAGGATGTGCTGCTGTGCCGGAGAGACGAGTCGAGGAAGAAGAAGCCGGAGAAGAGCCGAACGTCTACTTTGCAGCTCCAGTCCACTCACATCGCGGACCAACAGAGGCTGAGATGCTGGATCCCGGGAGACCTCCAAGGAAGTGGAGATATCGCCACAAAAGAGAACGGGAGATTGACTCAGGGAACCAGGAGTCACCACGCGAAAGGGAGCCGGACCCATTCTGGTACCGCGAAGACGCCAGCCACGTACCAGGAGGTGCGTGGCTTCCTGAGGTAAGTGCAAGGGTGCGAGGGTGGTTTGCTAGAAAGGCCACCGGTACTGCCCTGAACGACCGCCCAGGGGTAGAGGGAGGGTTCCGGTAATCCCCGGGTTACTTGTGTTTGTGTCAACAAGTGGTGACGGTCCGGGTGCCTATTCCTCACCCCCTCTCCTCAAATGAATCACTGTTGATGAAAGAGGACCCAATCTAAAAGATATTTTTCTTTTCTTCTATTTTTTTGGGGTTCCATGTGCAACATCCTTCACCTGACGTGAAAGAAAGAGAAGGAAGAAGTACATAACAAAATCCTGCTGCGCCCTGAAGTTAAAGAGCAAAGGACTTTTGTTTCTGACATGTGATTTGGCTCAATAAAACCTTTTGAACTTGCGTCTCCTTCTCTGGTCTTCTCGTATTTTATCCACATGTACGTAGAATATCATGGGTTGGGAAGTCACGTTAGTCTTTTCCAGGTGACTGCGTGGTTCTTAGCTTTAGATCACCAACTTTGGTTCAGCATATACTGGAAATGGCCGGGAATTGCTTTACCAAAATGGATGATATAAAAATCCTTCCATTAGGGTTTTTTTTACAAACCACAGCGCACACATAGGTTTAGTGAGTGGCGGGGATCGGCTAGCCCACAAATCAATCAAGATTTTACAGTGCCCACAAGTAATCGCTTTGATAATTTTTACATCCCTGGAGGAAGTTGATTGACTGGGAACAACCTGTACAGCCGTTGTGGTGTCTGAACCCAAGGAAGGTACTAAGGATACTAAGTTGTGTAGTCTTTCCAGTGAAGAGATGGCAGGTTTATCCTTGTCGGAAAAAAGCCATAGTGATATGGTAAATATAACTACTAAAAGAGTAGTAACATGTCCCTGTAGAATAAATAGTATCCCTAGTTATGGTTTACTAGAACAGGGTCAAGTAATAGATCAAGAGGTATCCACTATTCATAATAGTATGAGTATTTAGAATCCAAAAACCCATCTGATCATAGCCTCGTGGAATATAGCTTGGCTAACATCTAAAATTGTGTCCAGTGATTGGTCAACATACATTGATGGCTTTGATGTCTGGATATTCCAGGAGACTTGGTCTGTGGATAAAGTTTACCACCCTGGTTTTTTAAACTTTTCAAAGACTTCTATTGGGGGACAAAGAGAGGAAGACCGATTGGAGGGCTGACATGTTGGGTTAGACAGCAGGACGGGATTAGGGTGGAAGAAGTACCTATTGATAACCCGGATATTATGGCCGTACAAGTCTGTTCATCTCATGGTCCAGATACTTAGATTATCAATGTGTATGCGAGAGGGCTGACGGGAGGTAAGGGTTATAGTATGGTTACTACCCTTGATGGCTATTTGCAAAATTTAGGGTGTTCCTGCAACACGATCATAGCAGGAGATTTTAATTGCTGTTTTGAGCCCCTGGACTGTGAGGATGGGAACCTGACTAAAGAGGAAGATGCACAATGGAATATTCCAAAGTTAGAACTGGGCCCCATAATTTTTTTTACAGAGGCCGCATTACAACTGAAGGGCTTCTGTCTGCAAAGGGGAATGAGGGCAGTAAATGGGAGGACAATCAGATAGGCAGGGTGCAAATACCTTTGACAATGGATTAAGAAGTAGTCGTATAGATTTTATATTTATTAAGGTAGAATATTGGTCAACCGTCCTGGACATGGAGGTCCAGAAACAGACGGAAAGTGACCACCAACCATTGGTCATGAAACTACAGGATGTGAGATTTTGTAAACTGAATACCAGGAAGGTTGAGTAGAGCATGGAAGAGATAACATTAACTAACGACATGAGGAGAGTCAAATGGGGAAGGATCGAAAATAATGAGGACGAATTGGCACAGATGAGGGACTTGGTTATTGGTTCTACAGCCAAACGTCTCAACTGTGACACACAGGTGGATAATAATTGTATTATTTTGCAGGTCCATGAAGATATGTTTGATAATCTTAAATCATTTTTTATTAAAAGCAGCGTTTTTAAGAAGCAGCACCTTGTGAAAGGAGTCTCTTGGTATAACAGTTCCTGCAGACAGGCTTATAAAAGCCTATCAAGGACTATTAGATCTAAAGATATGGGTAGCATCAGAAAGGCTAGAGCAAGGTATAATAAAGTGCAGTTGTTAGCAAAAAAGGAATGGGACGAGGATCGATGGCAAGATTTGTTGACGGCCCGCAAAGGAAGGAATATGACACAATTTTGGCAGCTAGTTAAATGGGGTAGTGGTGAGATGAAGCAGACACCAGCTAACCATGGAGCTCCTGGACAGTGGGCCGCATATTATGAGGCGTAGTTTCAGTCCACTAACTGCAATGAGGAGATCCCCCTATGGCAATCTTTCAGGGAACCCCTGCGTTTTACTAACACGGAAGTTGAGTCTGCGTTAAAGTTAATTCCGAGAGGTAGGACCCCCGGCCTTGACTGTATACCTGTTGACCTGTTTGTAAGGAAAAAAGAGTTTTGGGTACCCTATATTAAGCTATTGGCGAATGACGTAGCTAGTGGTGCTTCGATTCCTGATACCTGGTCAGGTGCCAAAATCCTATCAATATATAAGAAGGGTGATCGGTTGCAACCAAGAAATTATCGCCCAATCAGCCTGATAGATTCTATTCAGAAGATTGTAGCAAGACTAGTTATGGGTAGAATTCAGGCTTGGATTGTCGAAACAGATATTCTGACACCATTACAGGTGGGGTTTAGGCCACATACAAATACCCTTGATCAAGTTTTTCGGTTTGTGTTAATTTATTGGCAGGTGGTCATTATTGGAGGGGGTACAATCTATGCAGCTTTTGTAGATCTAAAGTCCACATTTGACTTAGTTCCCTGTGCAAAACTATGGAGCGCATTGGTGAAAATGGGGATGCCCCCGGAATTGGTTGCAATTTTGGTGAAACTACACAACTCAACATATGCCCAAGTTTGCTGGGGTAAGCATGGGGATGTAACCAAGAGGTTTCCGGTTTACAAGGGGGTACGCCAGGGGTGCGTACAAGCTCCCACCCTGTTTTCATTATTTATAAATAAGGTGGTTCAATACTACGCTGATCACCCTACTGATGCTCCATCATTGGCAGGTATGAAGATATCTCTGCTCATGTTCTCAGATGACACCCTGAGACCAGTCAGGGCTTGCAGGCCGCCCTGTCACAGTTTGAGGTGTTCTGCCACGACCATGAGCTGAGGGTTAATGTGGAGAAAACAAAGTTCATGGTGCTTCATAAATCCAAAGCTATTACCGGGAGAGTATACATTAGCAATGTTCTCTTGAGTCAGACAGATATATTTACGTACCTGGGCATAACCCTAAGCAGGAAGTTGAGTTGGAAACCCCGGGATGACATGTTGCCTTTAAAATGTGTGCATTTACCGGGTGCATTGATTAAAGGGCATAGGCTCTCTTACACTAAGCCAATTGCCCCTGTTCTGCAAATTTATAATTAAAAAATTAGCCCAGCTATACTATATGGTGCTGAACTCTGGGGCTTCGAGAATCTAACGCCATTGGTAATATCGCAAAATAAGTTTGACAGGTCACTAGTCGGCCTTCCGCAATCCTCTCCCCTTATGCCACTCTACTTAGATCTGAACTGACATAGTATTGAGGATGTGGCACAATTTAGGCTATTGGCATTCTGGAGAAGACTCTGGACCACTCCCGAGCTTTCTCTGTATACCAATGCCTTATTGGATGTAAGGAGGTCGGGACGTTTGCATGACATTTCATGGTTGAACAAAATCAAAACCACATTGTATGATATGGGGATGAGCACCTTATGGGAAGATCCAGTTTCATCATCATTTCCCCCCAAAAAGATTTTTAAGATAAGTTATTGGGAAATGGTTAGACTTAAGAAGTTTTCATCAATTACAAGGCCGACACTGACAAGGGAATACCTAGAAGTAAAAAATGAGACCAAATTGGAAGGTTACTGGGTTCTCATTTCCAGGCCCCTTGATCGGAAACTGAACCACCAATTTAGGGTGGGCTCACTCCCCATAAGAGCATTCACTATTAGATGGTCCTCACTAGTTGAAGAAAAATGTATTTTTGTTCTGGCCACATTGAGACCACAGCCCATATTCTATTTGTCTGTCCAGGTTACAATCTCCCTAGGATAAAATGGCTAAAACCTGTTTGTAAGAACTTGTGTATACGATCAGCTAAGGAGGCCCTTAGGCTCCTAAGGTCAGACACAACAGATTTCATTGTGGTTGCAATGGCGAAATTTTTAAGATGGGTGTGGGCAATTCAAGCTAATACAATGTGGATAGATTAATTATTTTATTGTAAGTGGGACCAGTACCTGGTCATGGGTTTATAGGGAATGACCACTAGATATATTTCTGTTAGACAAAGATTTTTGTTGTCAATAGAGTGGTTTTTATTTTGGTTTTAGTATATGTGCTTTGAAAATAGATGAAAGATCTATTGATTTTTAATAACCCATTTTACTGTAGATTTGGTTAACCACGTTTTATTAATGGCTAAATATTTATTAATTGTTTTTATGATTGTGGATTGTTTGTTGGCCTTATCAAAAACAGAAATATGTTATGAGCTGCCATTTTTTTTAAATATTGTATTATCTGTCTTTTATGATTGAGACATCGAAATAAAGACTATTTTGAATTTTTGAATTGTTATTATAACTGTATTGTTTCTTCTCTTTCACAGATCCTAATTGTAAAGTAGAACATTTTCAGAAATGTAAATTGTAAAAAACAACTAAAAAATTCATAAGCATTTTTTGATATGTACTACTGTCAAGGTAAGATTAAGAAATGCAACAACTATCATTGCACTTCTACATTGAGCTGTGCACTATATATATAAGCTGTAACCAACTACTACATAAAGTAGTACCTAAGCAATCTAGAAATCCTCTTGTCTATGTCATGCACTTCTCCAATCACCCATCCAGCACTATCTACATATTCTATCACTTCACCAAAACCTAAGCATTTATCATTTTAGCATACACTCTCTTTGCAGCAATAAAATTACTCGAGTTTCAAGTCATATACTTAAGAAATGGCCTAGTCACTAACATAAGTGCAAGTACAATATTTAGTACAGTTTACATGTTTAGTCTAAACTGTTACATACTATTGATACACTCTTCTTAATACTCAATTAATACTTATGCAATGTAGAAATCCTTCTATCGGTCCCATGTATTTCTCCAATTATCCATTCAGCACTATCTACGTACAGTATAACTCTGCAATACATATTCACTTATAGATTCAACATGTACTTTAAATGCAGCACTGAAATTATTCTTGTTACTAGTTATATTGGTAAGGAATGGCCTACCAGTAAAACTAGTACAGCTATAATATTTTGTACACTATGCATGGAGATTTTTAAGCAGCTACATATTATTGATACACTCTTCTAAATACTCAGTTAGTACGTACGCAGTGTAAGAAGCCTCCTGTCTGACTCATGCATTTCTCCAATTACCCATCCAGCACTATCTACGTATTCTATTAGTCTACCTAAACCTAAGCAATTATAAATTCAGCATGTATTCTCTTTACAACAGTGAAATTATTCTATTAACTAGTCAAATACCTAAGGAGTGGCCTAATTAGAAAAACTAGTACAGCTACAATATTCTGTGCAGTATGTAAACTTCAAACCAGCTACATAGTATTCATACACTTTTAAATACTCAGTTAGTACCTATGCAGTCTAGGAAACCTTCTGTCTGTCCCATGCATTTATCCATTCACCCATCCAGCACTATGTATGTATCCTATCACTTTGCCAATACCTAAGCATTTATAAATTTAGCTTGCATTCTCTTTGCAGTACTGAAATTGTTCTAGTTATTAGTCATATACTTGAGGATTGGCATAGCTACTAACCCTGGTACAAGTGCATTTCTTTATATACTATGCATGCAGACCTGCAACAAGCTACATACTATTAATTCACTCTTCTAAATACCCAATTAATACCTATGCCATATTTTTTCACAATCCCCCATCCAGCACTATCTATGTATCATATCACTTTACCTAAGCACTTCTAAATTCAACATATACTGCCTTTGCAGCTCTGAAATTATTCTAGTTTTTTATTTTTTTTTATTTTTTTTTTTCTTCACAGGACAACAGTACAGTGCACGACAACATCTGTTCATTTATCTACACAGCAATTGGCTTCAGGTTACATTTCTCATTTACATAATACAACCACAATCATGACCACATGTATTACTAGGAATATGTTCGGTTTGACACGTCCTATTGGCAGTTATTTATGTCCTGCTCACCTCGATATCGTTTATGCACAACATTAATTCAGCCTATACATTTATTAATCTCTTTTCGGTGGTCACAGTCCTGTGAGAGGTGTGCTGGTGTCCGGAGCGGTCCCTACACCTATCCCCACTATCTCATCTCCATCATCTGTTGATCGGGCATCTGATCATCGTTGTAAGTATTCCATGAGGGGCTGCCAAAAGTCCTTCGGCCTTGATGCCTGCGGCAGTTCCTCCTCATAGGTGCCCAGAGTCTCTTTACAATATATCATGTCTGCTAACCAGTCCTTGAACCGGGGTGGACGTCTGCTTCGCCATTTGATAGCCACACGCCTCTTGGCCAGAAGGAGGGCCACCGCTAGCAATTTGCGACGTCTTATTGTCTTAAGCTTGTAGGCCCCTATGCAGCACATCAGTGGTGTGTTTGGAATAAATTCTGCTAGCATTAGAGTTAGCGACTCCACCACCTCCCGCCAATACGTGTTCAGCACTGGGCAGGCCCATGCCATATGAAGAAAGTCGGCCTTAGGGGCCGCGCACCTTTTGCACTTGTCATCTGGTCAAAGCCCATACCTGTGCATTTTTTCTGGAGTGTAATAAGTTTGGTGTAAAAATCTAAAATGTATGATTCGTAGGTTGCAATTTGGAGTAAGTAGATGTAATTGCATACAGCTGTAAGTCCAATCCTCTTCGGATATAGGGGACCCTTTCGCCTCCTCCCAACGTGTCCTCGCCCTGTCTGGAACAGTGTACTGTTCATTTTGAGATGTCGTATATAATCTGGTCACTAGTGCCACTCGTGTCGGTGCTGTCAGTAGAGTCTGTACTGCTTTCAGTGGAGTTGGTTCATTTGGGAAGTCGTCATATAAGTCTCTCATTGCCGCTCTCAGCCTAAAGTATGCGAATCGTTTAATCGGCGTCTGATGTGTGCATAAAGATGGGTCTTGGTATGAGATAAATGTATTTTGCGGAAATATTGAGCCTAGTGTCGTGAGTCCCATTTCCCCAATGAGTTTTCTCATGTTTTGTTCTTGCCTGACCGACCGTTTGGGATGGTGTGCTAATGGTAGTGCCGGCGCATATACTGGTAATTTTTGGGCTCGCAGTGCCAGCATGTGCCATGCTCTCGATGTGCATTTAACTGTGTGTATGATGTCATTAGGATACGCTCCCCTTGGGTCCGATATGTATTGTATCAACTTGTTCGGGTGTACGCTATCTGTCTCCATCGCTATGTGTGGTATGTACGAATGAGGTTGCGTCAAGTAGTGTGCGTGGTATGCCTGTGCACAATAATAGTACAGCTGCTTGTCTGGGGCAGCAAATCACCCCTGATGGTAAGGCTTAGTGAGTATCTTCCAGCCTACCCTAGGTTGTTTCCCAGCCCAAGTAAGTCTTTGTAGAAGCGTTCATAATTTAGCGAAAAAGACCTGTGGGAGCCAGATCGGAATGTTCCAGAACAGATATAGCAGACGGGGCAATACTACCATTTTTTGGAGAGCTATGCGGTCTGCTATCGAGAGCGGTAGTTTAATCCATTTTTATATTTGGTCTTCTAGTTTGTTTATAGCCACTCCGTAGTTTGCTCTAACGACCGTCTCAGGGTCTTGGTGTATCCAGACACCTAGGTATCGTACCGGTTCAGTGCACCATTTTAGGGGGTAATCCATCTGTGGTTCCGGGGTTGCTGCCGTTAAGGGGATCACTACGGATTTATCCCAGTTTATGCTGAGGACCGAGTATTGTTCAAACTTTATGTACTCTCTAATTAATGGGTTTAGGTTCGTGTCCGGATTTCTAGTGTACAGAACCATATCATCTGCATACAGAGATATGCTTACTGGCCGTATATTAAATTGGAGCGCAGTTTCCGGGTGTTTTTGTCGGATTTTACAGGCTAGCGGTTCTAGTGTGAGTGCAAACAAAATGGGCGATAGCGGGAACCCTTGACGGGTACCCGGACTGATCTCAAACGGTTGTGAAGTGTGTCCGTTAATACGTACTCTGGCTCTGGGTTCGTTATATAACAGCGCTATCCACTTCAGTAAGGCAGGCGGGAATTCCATCCTAGTGAGGACGGTCATCATGAAGTCCCATTCGACCGAGTCGAAGGCCTTCGCCGCATCCAATAGGGTGGCCGCCACCGGCGACTCGGGATCTAGACTATGATACATCGTGAATATGGTTCGAATATTTTGGGTTGTGGATCTCGTAGGTATAAAACCAGCATGATCAGGGAGTACTAGGAGCTGCAGGAGCAGTTGTATTCTGTTTGCTATTATTTTAGCCAGTATTTTCGCATCTATGTTTATGAGGGACAGGGGGCGATAGGAGGCACATTGTGTAGCGTCTTTTCCAGGTTTCAGTAGCGCTATCAACAGCGCTTCCCGCAGTGTAGGTTGGGGGACTCCCTCCTCATATGCCTCTTCCAACATCTGTGCTAGTTGGGGAATCAACAGGTCTTTATATTCCTTAGAGAATTCACCCGGCAATCCGTCAGACCCCGGGGCTTTATTGTTAGGTAAGGAATTAACCGCCTCCCTAAACTCGTCCTCAGTGATATGGTGTCCCAGGACTTCCCTGTGAGTATCGGACAACCAGGCCAAACTCACGTTGTCGAGGTATGCATGTATGTCCGATTGCGGGTGCGTTACCTGCGTAGTGTATAGTGCTGAGTAGTAGGAGCGGAATTCCTCCAATATAGAGGGGGTATCGTGCACATGCTCATCCTGTGCAGTCGTAATGTGTGTTATTAGTGAGGCGCCTTGCATTGGTTTAATTTTCTGCCTCAGTGCTCTACCTGGTCTGCCTCCTTCCCCATAAGCCCTTGCCCTGGAATTTCTGGACAAGTATTTTATTTCCGTGTCAGCATATTCGTTGTATATATTTATCTTACTCCGTATGTCAGCTAAGAGTGGCTCTTGTAAGGTAGCGGCGTATTCTGTTTCCAGTGCTTTGATATCTCTTTCAACTATGTGTAACTGCTGTATGATGTCTTTAAGGATGCCTGCGTGTGCCCCTATGCAATGTCCCCTTATAGTGACTTTGAACGCCTCCCACACCATTCCAAAACTCTCCACAGACCCGGTATTCCTCTGAAAAAAATCCATAATAGTATGTCGGAGTTCCTCTCGGAACACCTGATCTTTCAGTACATCGGGTCTAAGTCTCCATGTGAATTGTCTCGGGGTGTGTGTCGGCACCTCCAGCACCAGACGGACTGGGGAGTGGTCTGAGAGGGTTCTGGGTAAGTGCTCCACTGCCTTGCTCCACGTGCTCACCTCTTGCATGATCAGCCAATAGTCCAATCTCGACCAGGTATTGTGTCTGAGTGACGTGCATGTGCCCTCCCTACGTCCCGGGTGTCTCCTGCGCCATACGTCCACCATAGCCCAGTCTTGCATGCCGTCCAATATAACCTGTGCTGCGCGTCTCCCATTTTTATCTGTGCCACCAGCTCTATCCAATAATGGATCCAGGCATGTATTAAAGTCTCCGCCCCATATTATCGCTGTTGGTTGAATCGCTCTTATTTTTGCCCATATGGGTTCATAAAATTGTGGGTCGTCTGTATTAGGTCCGTATGTCGTTATAGGGGTAAGATTTGTGCCTGCAAAATCCCCCCAAAGTATTATAAATCTGCCCTGGTCATCAGTGTTCGTAGTATGCAGCGTAAATGGGGTGTTGCGTTTAATCAGTATTAGGACTCCTCTAGCATAATTAGAATAGGACGATGCTGCACGAATCTGCGCCCAGCGATATCCAACTCTACACTCTCTCTGAGGCGCTATCTGGGTTTCCTGAAGGCATGCAATATCCACATTGTATTTATCTAGGTATGCAAGGACCTTCCTTATTTTTTTCGGGTCTTGTAGTCGTCTCACGTTCCAAGACATAAGAGTTAACTTCCTAGTCGGTTGTGTCATTTCCGTTACTTAGTATTTTGCCATAGTGCTGTCGTGGAGTATTGCACTCCAGCCTTAGCAAATCTGCATCTTGTAAATGAGTTGTGTCATCCAACCCTGGTGTTCCATGATTTTTTCTAATACCCCCCGTCCCTCCCCCACCCACTCCGTCTCAATCCCGGTGACGAAGACAATCCCCAGTACAACAGCAGCGTGCTCCCCTCCTGACTCCTCGCATGCTGAATCCGCAACAACCACCCCCTTACAACTGTTGTGATGTGCACTGTTGGGCGGAATTAGCCCGGGTCCATCCACCTCTGACGCATTTCTCAGAGGGTAGGCCATTTAACAACATGTGAGTGCACTGCCATCTAGGGTCCCACAATTTACACAATACAACTTAACTGTATGTCATGGACATGGTCTATAAAGTCAAACAGCAATTGTCATTCAGCTCTTTGTAGTTCAAACAGTGTAAAATACTATTGTTCCATGGTAACACTTATCTGTTCCGGCGTCACTCGTCATGCAGCGCCTGAGACAAACGGGATCACGCTGTGATCAGTCTATTGTCTAGTCCTGCGCCATAGTCCGGTCACATCCAGAGTCAACACGCACGTTTCATGTTTAGCGCCATGTGGTGTTGATCCCGTTTGTCCACATGTGGAGTGTGCGGCACTTCGCAGTTCTTGTCTATGTGATCTCACTATTCCACGTCCGATAAGTGCTCTTGCTCTTGTTGTCTGTCCCTCGGCGATCGTCTGCGTTCACCCTTCGGTTTCCGATGCTGGAGGTATTTCTGGATATCTTTAGGGTCGTTGAAAATCTTTACCGAGCCCTCATCTGTGATCTTCAGCCTGACAGGGTATAGCATGGCATTTGGAATTTGCAGGTCCCGTGGTTTTTGTTTGGCTTGCATGTACTTTTTTCACGCCTCTTGAACGGATTGAGTGAAATCAGGATAGATAGCAAGTTCCATTCCCTCATGTCGCAGGGCGCCCATTTCTCAAGCCTTCCTCAGTGCCGCATCGCGGTCTCTATAATTTAAGACTTTCGCTATTAACCGTCTCGGTCTGGAGCCTACTGGCGGCTTCGGGGCAAGGGATCTGTGGGCCCTCTCGATCAAGAAGACATCTGAAAATGTGTCTCTGCCCAGCAAAGTGATCAGGAGGTGCTCCACATATTTCTCCATTGGGCCTGTGTTCGTGGTTTCCGCAATGCCCATAATTCTTATGTTGCTGCGTCTAGACCTGGCTTCCAAATCTTCTGCCTTCGCAGTTAGTTCCGCCAGTTGTTTGTCCACATTAGTTTGTTTAGCCGTTAGCTGGTTGTTCGCATCCTCCACATCCGATATCCGCCGCTCGGCCATATCCAGTCTCTCAGTGTGTCTGTCTAGCCGTTCAGACATTCGATCCACGTGGTATGTGAGATCGTCTATCTTACCATCAATGTTCGTTAGTGCCGTCTGGATCGTTATAAACATGGATTGTATATTGTCCGGCACCTGACTCCCTGCCACGTGCGCCGTCTGCATTTCAGATGGTGGAGCATCGCCATTTTGGTCTTGTACCTTCTTGAACTGATCGAAGTTGAGTTTCGACTGGTTTCTGTCTGGTTTGCCCATCGCGCCACTTCCGTGCCACACTGTTTCGCACAAGAACTATTGTATTCCCCCGATTGGTTTGTGCGCACTCCGTAGCATCGGCCACCCCAAGAGCGGTCCTGTGCATCTCGATAGTGTGCCACTTGATAGTCTTTCCTCTCAGGTTCGGAGCCCCCTGCGTCGCCGAGCTCCTCAGCAAGGTCTTACACGTGGTCTGCACAGTGGCGGTGGGCGGGGCTTCCCCAATCCGCTTTACGTGCTCTGCATCTCGGTATGACTTCGTACTCAAGGCCGGTGCTCCTAGAATGGTGGCGCCTTGTAGGCCGCAGTAGGCTTCTCCAGCTACAAGTGGCAACGAAAGCTTTTGAAGCGATGGCGCTGCCTCGTCGGTTGTCCAGAGCGTCCCAAGCAACTCAGGTTATGCAATTGTCAGCGTGCTATCCCCGTTTACAGTGTAGGATAAGGATGATGTTTACGGGCCTCGGAGGAGCTTGTTCACAGTGCGGCCATCTCGTTCCATGGCTAGCTCCGCCCCTCTGAAATTCTTCGAGTTACTAGTCAAGTATCTAAGGAATAGCCTAATCAGAATAACTAGTACAGCTTTAATATTTTGTGCACTATTTATGCAGACCTGTAATCAGCTACATAGCATTGATATAGGGCCTGATTCACAGAACTAACTTAAGACAAAATCCTAAACTTACTACCATTTTGGTATTCACAGAAGGCACTTACTCATTTTGGTATTCACAGAATGCACTTACTCATTTCGGTATTCACAGAAGTTAGGAGTCCTAACTTTAGGACTCCTAAATGCCTTCTGTGAATACCGAAAGTCTTAAAGTTAGGATTTTTCTCAGTTTAGGAGTAGTAAAGTTAGGACTCCTAACTTTACTACTCCTAAACTGAGAAAATACTTTCGGTATTCACAGAAGGCATTTAGGAGTCCTAAAGTTAGGAGTCCTAACTTTACTACTCCTAAACTGAGAAAAATCCTATTTTTAAGACTTTCAGTATTCACAGAAGGCATTTAGGAGTACTAAAGTTAGGAGTAACTCATTCATGCATCTATGCAGTAAGTAATACCCCCCCACCGAACAATAGAGACACTCAGACACTCATACTGATACTTAAAAAACAACTAATAACCCATATAGACACTCATGTAGTTACTCACTAACCCATGCAGCCACTTACACACAAAGTGAGAGACTGATACAGATATGTACATATTTAAACATTACTTACAAACCCATGAATTCACTAACATACACTTAATCAGTCAGTTATACGATCAATTTTTTTTAAAAATCATCCATTTAGACACTTACATACCCATTTATTTTGCAATCGACCTTCAGATATGAATATATTAAAAACATATTTAATTTTTAGAAAAACACACATTCACTAGGTGATGTCATCAGTGATGTAATTTGAGATGTCATCAGTGATGTCATGAGTGATGTCACTGACCATGTTATGAGAGATGTAATATGTGACGTCATCAGCAGTGCTTTGCGGGTGCGCGAGTTATAGTTAGCTGAACTCACGATAATGGGGGAAGTTCTATAGTTTTGTACAAGAGAAACGTCCAACTAACAAAAAACAACCCTGAAACCTATGGTTTTTTTCAGTGAATTTCTAAGTCTTTTTAAATGCTAATTCGTAACTATAACATGTCTGAAACCTATGTTTTTTCAGTGAATATATATATATATATATAAATATATATATATATATATATAAAGTATAAATAGATTTTGTGTTAAATTAAATTATTCCAAATAGTAAGACATATAAATAAATGCAATTTAATGTAAAAAAAAACTAAAAACAATACGCATTTATCATTTAATTATCAAATAGTTTAGTAGCTTTTTAATTTACAGGACCACACACCTGGGAAACGCCATCAGGCATATTTAAGCAGCCCTGCTTCGCCATAGTGCAGGACCAATACGAGGGGGACTCCAGGTCCCAGATTGCACAGCTTGTTTGAGACCAGCTGATGGGGAATGAACACAAGGAAAATGTCTGGAGCGTATTTAAGCAGCCTTGCTCATCACAGCGCGGAGTGCGCTTTGAGTGGGACTTCAGGTCCCAGAATGTTTGACACCAGCTGGTGGGGGCTTAACACCTGGGAAATGCCATCGGGCATATTTAGGAAGCCCAGCTTTTCCACAGCATGAGCCTCGACAATGCAGACCGTCAAGTCACTGGTGATGCCTGTTTGCACATGGGGTTCACTCTTTGACCACAAGGGAGATGTCTTACGTCTTCTAGTCAGAATAGAATGTCGAAGGTCCAAGAGTTCTGTATCAAAGTTGTGTTCCAGGATAATCTAAAGTACCAGGGACACAGTTCCTATACTTATACTGAAATAAGGGGCTGGATTACCTGCTAGGTCCCACCAATGGGTGGACCTGGGAAGGGGGTGGTTCCACGCTTTCCCTTTGTCCAGTTTTGTGCCAGAGCGGGGCTGGAGTGCCCCAGCAACTGGTTTGAACTGGGCTATGCATGGAGCACCTTGTGTGCCCCAGGCTGTGTCTGGAATTGCATCTTTCAATGCAGCCCTCCATTCCCAAATACACTAAAGCCTGTCTGGGGTGGTGCTGGCACCTCCCCTGACAGGAAACCTATTGTCCAAGCCTCCCTGGTCAGAGTTTCATCCAGCAGCAGGAGGTCAGACTTGTGTCTGTGGCAGCAGCATCCATTTTGTGATGCTGAGGCTCTGTTTAGACTTAACCGGGTGTACCAGAACTAACATGCATTCTCCCTCTAGAAGGGTGGAATGCTACCCGCACCGCCAGCCAGGACTGGTGGGGGGTAGTATTCCAAAGTGTTTGACACCTTACACGACATGTTTTTATAAAGCCAAACCAAAGTTAGCATTAACCGAGAGGATTATAATGCACTTAAGAGTAAATGGTATGGCTATATCATAGAACAGCTACAAGGAGATGGTTCTGAAAGCTGCAGAGGGGCTCAGCTCACGCTAGGGCACCCTCTCACGTAAAATCAAGCACTCTTTCTCCAGGATTGTTAAGGTGTGACTTATAGGTTACTATGTGTCAATATATATAGGTGGGTATAGGTATACTATATCCAAGTAAGGGGTGATTACACCACCTTACCCAGGCTGAGTGATCAGACCTGTGGTGTCAGTTTGGAAGCCCAACAAGGGGTGGCATAATACATGCTGCAGACCCGGTAGGCCTTGGGTGCACCTATGCCCTGGGTACCTATTGTACACTATACAGGGGCTGACAAAGGTGACCCAGTAACCAATCTGGTATGTACCTAAAGTCCATTGTATCAGCTTATAGAGAGAACAGCTGGGCTGTGGGCCTGATTAGCAGGACCACAGCCACACTAAAGTTGAAAAACCAGAAAATCACAGCAAAAAGTGCGGGTGATTATAGGAAGCAGACCCTACTCTCCTACACAACCCCCCCCCCCAAATGCAGGGACATTAAACTTTCCTTGACCAGTTGAGTCTTCATGTTCTAAGTGGAAATATCTGGATAGTCCATGTGCTTTGGCATGGTCACTCCCAGGTTTGTTCACTGTAAAGTCCATCCCCTGTAGGGAAATGGACTACCTGAGTAGTTTGGGATTTTCACCCTACATCGGATTTAGCCACAAGAGGGGCTTATGGTCTGTTTGAATCTTGAAGTGAGTACCAAACAAATATGGCCTCAGCTACTTCAGTGCCCAAACCACAGCAAAGGCCTCCCTCTCAATAGCTGACCAACGTTTCTCTCTTTGGGCAGCCTTCTGCTTATAAAAGCTACTGGCTGGTCTTGACCATCTTTATTCAATTGTGAAAGCACAGCCCACACTCCCAACTCTGAAGCATCTGTTTGAACAATGAACATTTTGGAGTAGTCTAGACTTGGCAGAATAGGTGCAGTACACATGGCCTGCTTCAGGTCATCAAATGCCTTTTGACAGCTTGCTGTCCACTGAACTTTCTTTGGCATTTTCTTTGAAGTTAAGTCATTGAGGGGTGTCACTATGGAACCATACCCCTTGACAAACTTTCTGTAATACCCAGTCAGGCCCAAGAAAGCTCTGACCCGAGTCTGGGTGGTGGGAGCAGCCCAGTGCTTGATAGTCTGGGTCTTGCTCTCCAATGGTTGAACATGGCCTCCACCCACAAGGTGTCCCAAGTACACAACCTTTCTCTGCCCTATCTGGCACTTAGTAGCCTTGACAGTTAGGCCTGCCTTTTGCAGGGCCTCAAAAACCTTCTTCAGGTGGATCAAGTGATCCTCCCAGGTGAAGCTACAGACAGCAATAGCATCAAGATAAGCTGCACAGAAGTCTTCCAGGCCTGTAAGGACTTGGTTCACCAACCTTTGGAAAGTGGCAGGTGCATTTTTCAAACCAAAGGGCATCACCACAAATTGATAATGCCCACCAGGGGTTGACAATGCAGTCTTTGGCTTTGCAGAATCAGCTGGTCTAATCTGCCAGTAGCCAGCTGTTAGGTCAAATGTGCTAAAGAACTTGGCAGAAGCCAATCTGTCAATGAGCTCATCTGCCCTAGGTATTGGGTGGGCATCTGTCCTAGTGACAGCATTGAGACCCCTGTAATCCACACAAAACCTCATCTCTCTCTAACCATCTTGGGTGTGAGGTTTAGGTACCAGGACTACAGGACTAGCCCAAGGGCTCTCTGAGGGTTCAATGACTCCCAACTCCAACATCTTTTGTACCACTTTCCTGATACAGTCCCTGACATGGTCAGGTTGCCTGTAGATATTACCCTTGACAGGCAGACTGTCCCCAGTGTCCACTTCATGAGTGTACCAGGTAGTCTGACTTGGAGTCAGAGAAAATATATGTCTGTATGACTGTAGAACCTGTCTGCAGTCATTCTGCTGTTGGTCAGTGAGGCTGTCTGCCAAGACTACACCATCAACTGAACCATCATCAGGCGTCTGAGAGAGCAGGTCTGGGAGAGGGTCACTCTCTTCCTCCTGTCCTTCATCAGTGGCCATGAGCAAGCCCATGTCTGCCCTGTCAACATATGGTTTCAAATCTGTTGACATGAAGCCCCCTGTGGAGGCTCCTGGGAGTTCCAAGATCAACCAAATAGGTTACCTCTCCCTTCTGTTCAACAATAGTGTGGGGTCCAGACCATTTGTCTTGGAGAGCTGCTGGGGCCATTGGCTCCAACACCCACACGTTTTGTCCTGGCTGGTACACAGTCAGTACAGCCTTTTGGTCATGCCAGGCATTTTGCAATTCCTGGCTAGCCTCAAGGTTTTTGGATGCCTTTTCTCATGTACTCAGCCATCCTGGAGTGGAGACCAAGTACATAGCCCACCATGTCTTGCTTGGGCAGTTTGAGAGGTAACTCCCATCCTTCCTTCACCAAACAAAGGGGTCCTTTAACAGGATGCCCAAACAGAAGTTCAAAAGGGCTGTAGCCAACCCCCTTCTGTGGGACCTCTCTGTAAGCAAACAAAAGGCAGGGCAGTAGGATACCCCATCTCCACCTGAGTTTTTCAGGGAGACCCTTAATCATGCCCTTTAAGGTCTTGTTGAATCTTTCAACTAGACCATTGCACTGAGGATGATAGGGTGTGGTGAACTTGTACTCCTTCCATATTGCAGTTAGGTAACTAGACATAACGTTGGCACCTTTGTCTGATACTACCTCCTTAGGAAAACCCACTCTTGAGAAAACTCCCAAAAGGGCTCTTGCTACAACAGGTACTGTTGTGGTCCTAAGTAGAATAGCTTCTGGGTATCTGGTGGCATGATCCACTACCAACAGAATACATCTGTGCCCAGAGGCTGTTTGGGGATTAATTGGTCCAACAATGTCAATCCCAACTGTTTCAAAGGGAACCCCCACCACATGTAGTGGTATAAGGGGGGCCTTTGTAGTGCCACCTGATTTGCCACTGGCTTGGCAGGTGACACAGGAGCAAAACAACAGTTGATGCACAGAATGCAGAACAATGTCATGCATTCATCCCAGTACAGAGATCTGGGCCTAAATCCATCGTTTTTTGCACTCCACACCACCCCAGTTCAGACATGGCCATATGCAAATCATCCTTGACCCTGTGCCTCATGGGAACAGTCCAGCCCGAACTGCCAAGCCATGTCTTTCCTGGACCGGAATCAAGCATCCTAGGACCGGTTTCAGGCTATCAGCTGTCTTCAGCCAGGATAGCTTGACTCCAGTGGTGTGGAGAGCATGGGACTCACGCCTGAGCATACCCATCCCACTCGGGGTGACAAATGCAAAACAACAGTTGATAGACAGAATGCAGAACAATCTCATGCATTCACCCCAGTACAAAGATCTGGGCCTAAATCCATCTTTTTTTGCACTCCACACCACCCCAGTTCAGACATGGCCATATGCAAATCAGCCTTGACCCTGTGCCTCATCGGAACAGTCCAGCCCGAACTGCCAAGCCATGCCTTTCCTCGACCGGAATCAAGCATCCTAGGACCGGTTTCTGGCTATCAGCCGTCTTCAGCCAGGATAGCTTGACTCCAGTGGTGTGGAGAGCATGGGACTCACGTCTGAGCATACTCATCCCACTCGGGGTGACAAATGCAAAACAACAGTTGATGGACAGAATGCAGAACAATGTCATACATTCACCCCAGTACAGAGATCTGGGCCTAAATCCATCGTTTTTTTGCACTCCACACCACCCCAGTTCAGACAAGGCCATATGCAAATCAGCCTTGACCCTGTGCCTAATGGGAACAGTCCAGCCCGAACTGCCAAGCCATGTCTTTCCTGGACCGGAATCATGCATCCTAGGACCGTTTTCTGGCTATCAGCCGTCTTCAGCCAGGATAGCTTGACTCCAGTGATGTGGAGAGCTTGGAACTCACGTCTGAGCATACCCATCCCACTCGGGGTGACAAATGCAAAACAACAGTTGATGGACAGAATGCAGAACAATGTCACACATTCACCCCAGTACAGAGATCTGGGCCTAAATCCATCATTTTTTTCCACTCCATACCACCACAGTTCAGACATGGCCATATGCAAATCAGTCTTGACCCTGTGCCTAATGGGAACAGTCCAGCCCGAACTGCCAAGCCATGTCTTTTCTGGACCTGAATCAAGCATCCTAGGACCGGTTTCTGGCTATCAGCCATCTTCAGCCAGGATAGCTTGACTCCAGTTGTGTGGAGAGCATGGGACTCACGTCTGAGCATACCCATCCCACTTGGAGTGACAAATGCAAAACAACAGTTGATGGACAGAATGCAGAACAATGTCATACATTCACCCCAGTACAGAGATCTGGGCCTAAATCCATCATTTTTTGCACTCCACACCACCCCAGTTCAGACATGGCCATATGCAAATCAGCCTTGACCCTGTGCCTCATGGGAACAGTCCAGCCCGAACTGCCAAGCCATGTCTTTCCTGGACCGGAATCAAGCATCCTAGGACCGGTTTCAGGCTATCAGCCGTCTTCAGCCAGGATAGCTTGACTCCAGTGGTGTGGAGAGCCTGGGACTCACATCTGAGCATACCCATCCCACTCGGGGTGACAAATGCAAAACAACACTTGATGGACAGAATGCAGAACAATGTCATACATTCACCCCAGAACAGAGATCTAGGTCTAAATCCATCATTTTATTGCACTCCACACCACCCCAGCTCAGACATGCCCATATGCAAATCAGCCTTGACCTTGTCTCTCGTGGGAACAATCCAGCCCGAACTGCCAAGCCATGTCTTTCCTGGACCGGAATCAAGCATCCTAGGACCGGTTTCTGGCTATTAGCCGTCTTCAGCCAGGATAGCTTGACTCCAGTGGTGTGGAGAGCATGGGACTCACGTCTGAGCATACCCATCCCACTCGGGGTGACAAATGCAAAACAACAGTTGATGGACAGAATGCAGAACACTGTCATTCATTCACCCCAGTACAGAGATCTGGGCCTAAATACATTGCTTTTTTGCACTCCACACCACCCCAGTTCAGACATGCCCATATGCAAATCAGCCTTGACCTTGTCCCTCGTGGGAACAATCCAGCCCGAACTGCCAAGCCATGTCTTTCCTGGACCGGAATCAAGCATCCTAGGACCGGTTTCTGGCTATTAGCCGTCTACAGCCAGGATAGCTTGACTCCAGTGGTGTGGAGAGCATGGGACTCACGTCTGAGCATACCCATCCCACTCGGGGTGACAAATGCAAAACAACAGTTGATGGACAGAATGCAGAACACTGTCATTCATTCACCCCAGTACAGAGATCTGGGCCTAAATCCATTGTTTTTTTGCACTCTACACCACCCCAGTTCAGACATGGCCATATGCAAATCAGCCTTGACTCTGTGCCTCATGGGAACAGTCCAGCCCGAACTGCCAAGCCATGTCTTTCCTGGACCAGAATCAAGCATCCTAGGACCGGTTTCTGGCTATCAGCCGTCTTCAGCCAGGATAGCTTGACTCCAGTGGTGTGGAGAGCATGGGACTCACGTCTGAACATACCCATCCCACTCTGGGTGACAAATGCAAAACAACAGTTGATGGATAGAATGCAGAACAATGTCATACATTCCCCCCAGTACAGAGATCTGGGCCTAAATCCATCGTTTTTTTGCACTCCACACCACCCCAGTTCAGACATGGCCATATGCAAATCAGCCTTAACCCTGTGCCTCATGGGAACAGTCCAGCCCGAACTGCCAAGCCCTGTCTTTTCTGGACCGGAATCAAGCATCCTAGGACCGGTTTCTGGCTAACAGCCGTCTTTAGCCAGGATAGCTTGACTCCAGTGGTGTGGAGAGCATGGGACTCACGTCTGAGCATACCCATCCCACTCAGGGTGACAAATGCAAAACAACAGTTGATGGACAGAATGCAGAACAATGTCATACATTCACCCCAGTACAGGGATCTGGGCCTAAATCCATCGTTTTTTTGCACTCCACACCACCCCAGTTTAGACATGGCCATATGCAAAACTCTTTTGTATCTTCTGACATATGGGGCCTGTGAAAGTGTGGGACAAGCCTGTCCCAAGTCTTGTTCTGGCCAAGATGTCCTGCAAGGGGAATATCATGGGCTAAGGTAAGAAGGAAACCCCTGAATGTCAAAGGTATGACCAACCTCCTGGCAGCACCAGGCTTGGGGTCTCTAGCCTCTGAATAAAGTAGCCCTTCATCCCAATACACTTTATGGGTACCAGTAGCATTCCCTGCGGCCTCAGCAACAGCGTGTTGTCTGAGGGGTTCAAGAGAAGGGCAGTCAAACTGTGCCTGCCTCAGATCTGACCTGGAAGGTCTCCCGTCCCAAGAAACTCAACCTAATCAGGATCAAGCTCTTCTAGGACAGTTCATTCATCAGCCTCACAATCAGCTTCCTCAGAAGGATGATCCACATCCTGAGGCAGGGGGGGGGGAAGGCAAAGCTGTAACCCTACTGCTTCTCCTCCTGTTAGGCAATTGGTCCATTGTTCCAGGATCCAGAGCCTGTTCAGTGTTGCAATTTCTGACCTGTGACCTAGTCACAGCAAGCACATGTGCTGAGATGCCTAATATTTCTGCATGTGTCCAATATTCCACTTCAGCCCAAGCTGAAGTCTCTATGTCATTTCCAAGCAAACATTCCACTGAGAGGTATGAGCTAACAACAACCTTCTTTAGGCCAGTTACGCCTCCCTAGGAGAAATTATCAACTGCCATACTGTGTGTGGTAGTGACATTGCTAGCATTGGGCACTAGGTAATTCTCACCTAGTATGATCTGTCCAGAGTCCACAAAGCTGGGTGTCACCATTGTGACACTGGCACATGTGTCCCTGTAGGCCTGAGACATCTTATCATTAATTAAAGGAGTCTGTCTGTACTTGCACATGTTACTGGGACTCACAGTAGAGGACATAGCCATGTCCACATCACAGACAAGAACAGCTTGAGTTGGTATCCTGACTAGGCCAGAATCCATCTCAGTTGCCAGGGTTAACCCTAATACACCCTTCTGTTGAGAACCACCACTATTAGCTGAACTAGGGGGGACAGTTGCCTTAGGGGCAATGGTGGCTGGAGCTGTCTCACTCTTGGGGCACTCATTGGTCCAATGAGTATTCACTTTAAAAGTTTTGCACCAAGGTTTTCTAGGACCTTCTTTTTTCTTAGATTGTTGGGAACTCCCACCAGTAGAAGCTTTGTGGAGACTTCTGGTATTTTTCTTTCTCCCCACCCTTTTGGTCTTGCTTCTTCTAATCACCACCTTGGTTCTGAGCCTTCTGCTTCACCCTGGTTCTGACCCATTTGTCTTCCTTCTTACCCAATTCTTGGGGAGAGGTCAAATCAGAGTCAATCAGGTGTTGATGCAATAACTGGTTCTGACAATTATTAAGAATCTGTTTTCTCATAATAAGGTTATACAATCCTGTATCGTCACTTACTTTACTGCCCAGTAATCAGCCCTCTAGAGCCTTAGTAGCACAATCTACAAAGTCAGTCCAGTCCTGAGTCTGTGCTTTCTGGGTGTCTCTGAACAGAAACCTGTACTGCTCAGTGGTTAAGCCAAACCCATCTATCAATGCACTCTTCGGGACATAGTAGTCGTCAGCATCCTGTTCACTAACTGTAAGGAGCTTATCTCTGCCTTTATCTGAAAAGGAGAGCCACAAAATTGCAGCCCACTGACTCTGGGTTACCTGTTGTTCTTTGCAGGCCCTCTCGCGCTGGGAAACCCTTTGTGAGTAGCTGCTGCGCGCTACAAGTGCAATAATAATAATAATAATAATAATAATAATAATAATAAAGCAGTAATCCACTTATGGATATCATCCCCTATCTGGTAGGAGGGGACAATTTTGTTCAGGTTTCTATGGTAAAGTGACCTTTCCCTATCTCTAGGTATGTTGCTGCCACTTCCTCTCTCTTTCAAGAGCCAGGGCCTCTTTGGCAACAGCAATTTCTTGCCTCATGATCCTAAGCTTGGATTCCCTCATCCTAGCCTTATGCTCCCTTCTCTGAGGTGAACTCATTCTCCTTAGAGCATCTGAGGCATTTGACCGTATTGATGCATCAGAATGTTCAGATACACTAGAAAGTGACCTGTGTCTTCTGTGTACATCATTAGTCCTACTTGGGGTTCTGGATTGGATCCTTTCTTCTCCAGTCCCATGTAGGCCTAAATTAGCCTGATTCAGTTCCCTGACTTCTACCTGGTTATCATCCTCTTCATCATCAGTGCCCCCTTGATTTTCATCATTAGGGTATTCTGCTGAGGGATGTCCCCCCTCTGGACAACCCTAGTTACATGGATTAGATGCTCTTTCTGCATCATAAGCCTCTAAGATATCCACTAGGTGGTTAAAGGTTGGACTTTGTCCTTGTCTCAGTTTCCTGACTGAGCATAAACTCCTCAGCTCTTGAAAAGTAAATGCATCATACTTAGAAGGCACCCTTATAGTTTCTTCTGGCAGGGACCCACTAGGTCCTGCTTCCAAGGACATGCTTAGTGAGGTGTGGTGTGTGCACCTACCTACACTACTTGTTTCCTACTAGAACCTCTCTAGGAGTTTGTAGTTGGGGTGTGCTAGGCCCTTAACACCTGCAACAACTAAGTTCAGTAGAACTTATGTATTATAAGAACTTGATTTATATGTACCTACAGGTACCTTAATGTGATCTTCCAAATGATATTTGAGATTATTTGTTAAAACAATTGCAAGATCCTATTCCATCCGCTACACACCAATGTGAGAAGTTAGCCTGTCATATGATGTCCACTAGTTCTAGTGGGCACCGTGCACCAGTCTAAATCGACCCTTATTGATGGTGGTTGTAATTTCAACCTTATGTACTAGCTATCCTAGTGGTAGCATGGACCATCAGTCTTAGGCTAAGACTTCAGAGAGCATGTTAAGCTGATTGTTTTACCATAGGTAACCCCTTGAATACCAAATGAAAGGACACCACACAAGGTATATATCAAATATATATGTATTTATCTAAAACACAACCCCTCTGAATTCTTTATGAGGTCAGAGGCAAAAGTACATTACAAGATTCTCAATTAGTATACGATAAGTTGCACAAATACAGTTTAGCCCTAGGGGCGTCTGAAACCATATACTAAAATAGAGGTATAAGAACCACAACAGAAATAGAAAGTAGGCCTAGGGCCTAGGGAATCGCTGGGGCTACACTTAACAACCCAAGGTTAGGAAGTAGGAGGCCCATGGGAGACGCGTGCAGTGTCTAAATACAGCCGCGGGTTGCCATTGACTTTCTATGTGAAACGTAAAAGTCACAAAGTTATAATTTAAGGACACTCCGGATGGACTATGAGGAAACCCCTTTAGACTAGGACACTTCAAGAGTCAAGACTCACGGGAGCACCGGAGTACTTGTGTTACCTCACCCAGGGAAGCCGGGTGCATTGGGGCCTTTTGGTGTTGGGTTTCGTCGTCGTTTTCAATGGAGAGCTGCAAGGAAGTGCTGCAGGCGACTAGAGGAAAAGTGTCCAGATGGATCCAAGGGTGGATCAGAGATGTGAAGAACCTGAAAGCAGAAGGGACAGAGTCTGGGTCACTAGCCAGTGACCAGGAAGGAACCAGGAAGAAGCCAGGAGATGTTTGGTGGTTTCAGGTGAAGATGCAAAGTTTGTCACTGCAGCCACAAGGACCAGGGGGTGTCAACGATGACCAGGAGCTGGATTCGAGCTGTCCCAAGAAGGATCTAGTTTACTGCGGTGTTGGTATCCAGATTGGGCCCAACAAGCCTTGGCAAATGCAACCCATGTAGGAAGTAAAGATTGGCTTCGGTGCAGATCAGCAAGGTCTGAGGCACCTCTCCTTTGCAGGGTAGCTGGAGCAAGCATGGAGCAAACAGGAAAACAGTTTAGTTTCAAAATTAAGTCTTCAGAGGACTCACTAGCCAATGGACTAGCAACCAGTAAGATGTGTTGAGCTGAAATGTATGAGCAGGCCCCACGTGCCACTCGCAGAGTGTGGAGGGATGAGCTTTGGAGCAAATGGTGCTCGGGTCCGGGGCTTCTTGTACCCCAATGCACAACTTCGAGATACCTCAGGAGTCGATGCAGCTAGCAAAATGCTGGATGTCCAGGAGTTCTGGTCCCACATCTCTCATGTCCGTCTCAGGCCTCAGCTTTGCTGGAGTCGTTGAGCAGCGCCTCGGATGTCTTTAAATCCATGACCTGAGTTGCAGAGTCTTTGGGATCTGGCAGGAGCCTCAACAATGCAGACTGGCAAGTCACTGGTGGTGCCTGTTTGCACAGGGTGGTCACTCCTTGACCACAAGGGAGATGTCTTCCATCTTCTAGTCAGAATAGAATGTTGAAGGTCCAAGAGTTCTGTATCAAAGTTTCATTCCAGGATAATCTAAAGTCCCGGGGACACAGCTCATATCCTTATACTGAAATAAGGGGCTGGATTACCTGCTAGGTCCCTCCTATGGATGGACCTGGGAAGGGGGTGGTTACACCCCTTTCCTTTTGTCCAGTTTTGTGCCAGAGCGGGGCTGGAGTGCCCCAGCAACTGCTTTGAACCGGGCTATGCATGGAGCACCTTGCGTGCCCCAGGCAGTGTCAGGAATTGCATCTTTCAATGCAGCCCTCCCTGCCCCAATACACTAAAGCCTGTCTGGGGTGGTCCTGGCACCTCCCCTGACAGGAAACCTAGTGTCCAAGCCTCCCTGGCCGGAGTTTCATCCAGAAGCAGGAGGTCAGACCCGTGTCTGTGGCAGCAGCATCCATTTTGTGATGCAGAGGCTCTGTTTAATCTTAACTGTGTGTACTAGTACTAACATGTCTTCTCCCTCTAGAAGTGTGGAATGCTACCCCCGCTGCCTGGACTGGTGGGGGGGTAGCATTCCAAAGTGTTTGACACCTTGCACAACATGTTTTGATAAAGCCAAACCAAAGTTAGCATTAACCGCGAGGATTATAATGCACTTAAGAGTATGTGGTATGGCCATGTCATAGAACAGCTATAAGGAGATGGTTCTGAAAGCTGCCAAGGGGCTCAGCTCATGCTAGGGCACCCTCTCACATAAAACCAAGCACTCTGCCTCCAGGATTGTTAAAACCTGCCATAGAAGTGACTTATAGGTTACTATGTGTCTATATGTATAGGTGGGTATAGGTACACTATATCCCAGTAAGGGGTGATTACTCCACCTTACCCAGGCTGAGTGATCAGACCTGTGGTGTCAGTTTGGAGGCCCAACCAGGGGTGGCATAATACATGCTGCAGCCCCTGGTAGGCCTTGGGTGCACCTATGCCCTGGGTACCTGTGGTACACTATAAAGGGGCTGACAAGGGTGACCCAGTAACCAATCTGGTATGTACCTAAAGTACATGGTATCAATTTAGAGAGAGAACATCTGGGCTGCGGGCCTGATTAGCAGGACCACAGCCACACTAAAGTCAAAAAACCAGAAAATCGCAGCAAAATGTGGGGGTGACCATAGGAAGCAGACCCTACTCTCCAACAATTGTTTACTTCTGCTACCTGCAGAGCATGAAAATACATTGGAATATAACAAACTATCTGGAGAATCTTGCTATGAAGTTTTAAATGTGCTAAAGAAAATTAAACTTCTAATTATTGTTGAGGTAAGCATGGTCTCAAACTTAATGCTTGCATTTGTGCATTTAAGAATGCAGCAAATTCATAAAACGATATGATGTCTTATTTGGAGGAAAACATGTCATAGTTTTTGGAGATCTACTACAACGTACTCCCGTAAAAAGACAACCAGTATTTAAAACACTTGTACACGAAGACACCAAAAAGTCTTTGGGAAGTGTTGGAAACGTTAACATTTGGTCATATTTTGAATACAAAGAACTTATTAAAAATATGCGACAGGCAAATGATGCTGATTATGGAACTATTCTTCAAGATATAAGAATTGGAGTATTGACAGAACATGGCAAACAAGCTTTGCAAAGTCGACTACTTACAAACTTGTTTCCAAATGAAAATATAGTTCATGAAAAAAATATATAAAAAAATTGCTGAAAATACATCTATAATCTTCTTAATGCAAACAGTGCACGAGTGTTCTATAGTCAAGAAGAACTTTTGAATCTAGAAAATGAACAAATAATCAAAATGGAAGCCCTTGATGAAATAGAGCATGAAGGAATCACTATTATTTTGATGGTCTCAAACTTATCAAACCTATCACTATCCTCGATAGACATAAAACCGTGCTGTTGGTCGGATCATTATAGTATAAGCTTCTCTTTTCAGTTAGACAAGACCAATCAATTCAAGCTACAAACCAGCAAGACCATCAGGAAATGGACTTCCATGGATATGTCAGCTTTTTTAAATTTTTTAAATACTTCCCTTCCCCCTGAGACCACCAATGTGGAGCAGGCCGATCATCGGCTCAAAGAATGGCTTACCTCAGCGATTGATATCTTTGCCCCCCCCACGCGTCTTTGCAGCTCTAGGAGCTCGGACGCACACAAATGGTTCACACCTGAGCTTAAAAAATTAAAACTGGAAGTGAGGCAACAGGAAAGGTTATGGCGCTCCCAGTACTGTCCTTTAGCCAGGGCTACCTACTGCCTAGCCAGGAAGGCTTATCAAAAAATTCTACATAACCATAAGACCGCCTACTTCTCATCTAAAATCTTAAACGCCACCAATAAGTCGAAAGAAATCTTTAGGATAGTGAATGACTTATGTAATGATGACAGAACTTCTCCTCCCGTAGTTCCTACTCAAGCACTATGTAATTCCCTGAATGACTTCTTTAGTGAAAAGATTTTATTGATTAAACAGAACATCTCCACACTTCCAGTTTGTACCCTGGTGGACGACATTTCTTTTAAACCCTCAACTTTACACTCTTTTCCCCCTATTGATTTGCAAGTCTTTTTAGAACTTTTGTCTAGAGTCAAATCAGGCTCCCCTATGGATGTCTGTCCCCCTCAAATTATGAGGGAAATTGGCCGGGCCATCCCTAATAGCATGATACCTTTGCTTAACAACTCTCTCACTCTTGGGATAGTGCCCAGCAGCTTCAAGCAGGCTTTATTGATACCTCTCACTAAGAAACCTGGTATTGATCCGCTGGACCTCACGAATCACCGGCCCATATCCCTGCTGCCCTTCCTATCCAAAATGTTGGAGGCTCATGTTACGAACTGCCTCTCAAGCTTTGTGGAGGAATCGGGCTATCTTCAACCTAACCAAGCAGGATTTCGGCCTGGCCACTCTACTGAAGCAGTAATACTGGCTGTCCAGAACACCTTGAGGTCCAACGCTGATAAAAATCTTCACCAAGCCCTGGTGCTCCTGGACCTGTGTGCGGCTTTCGACACGGTTGACTATTCCATTCTGGTCAACCGTGTCGAACAGGCAGGTCTCAGAGACTCTGCCTTGGCCTGGCTAAAATCGTTCATATCTGAACGCACCCAAGCAGTCTGCCTAGGCTCTTTTTCTGCTGCTAAAACCAAGTCCTTCTGTGGGATCCCCCAAGGCTCTTCGTTGTCTCCCTTATTGTTTAATTTGTATATGCGGCCCCTTCTTTTTGTTTTAAGGGACACAAAGTCACTGTATACAACTATGCAGATGACTTGCAGCTAGTCTTTGTACTCAACTCTTCAAATGCTGTAGAGGATTTTCAGGCCACCATGACCCTCATTCAGAGTTGGATGTCCTTAAATCATCTCAAGTTAAATCCGGGGAAAACTGAGTTGATCCTGCCCGGCAAGAGCGAAATCAGCTGGAGCCCTAATTTTTGGCCTGCTGATATGGGTCTCCCCCCAAAGAAATCTCAAACAGTAAAAAGCCTGGGGGTTACCATCAATGAGGACCTTACTTTAAAATCTCAGATTGGAACCGTGGTTTCTTCTGGATTTTTCCAACTGAGGAAAATTAGGAAAATCGCACATTTCCTTACCCATACCGCTCTAATTCAGGTAGTCATGGCCCTAGTCCTATCCCATATCGACTTCTCAAACAGTCTCTATCTTGGCCTACCTGTAGGCCAACTTAGAAGATTGCAGTACCTGCAGAATCAGGCCGCTAGACTGATCTGCAATGTACCTAAATGGGAATCGATCAAATTAGGCTTAGAGACCTTGCATTGGTTGCCTGTGGCCCAAAGGGCCGAATTTAAAGCAGGGTGCATCATTTTCAAGGCATTGCAAGGCAAGGGCCCCCTTTTTATTAGGCAGTTGATTGGAAGGTATGTTCCCTCACGTAGCCTGAGATCAGCACACAAAGGCCTACTTGAGGTACCACGCTTTAAGAAAAAACGACAGGGAGGCAGTAGTTTTCACTTTTTAGCAGCCACCTTGTGGAACTCCCTGCCGCTAGCTCTCAGACAGAGCAAGGACCTTCTTGACTTTCGAAAGGCATTTAAGACTCACCTCTTCAAACAGGCATACTTGAAATAGAGACTTCTGTTGATTTACCCCTTGTTATGTTGTTTTTTTAATCTCTTTCCAGCGCCAAGAAGCCCTTGGGCGTATGCGCGCTTTATAAATTTTAAATAACATAACATAACATAACATGGAGAAATTGAAAACAAAATTGGATTCTTTAGAAAAATCTATATCTAAAACTGCTGGTTTTGAAAAGAATTTGGAAGTATGTGTAAACTGTCTGGTAATTTTACGGCGTAATTTGGATGTGGAAATAATTCATATAATGTTAAAATGATGTTGTGTTGTAAAAAATATTATATTATATAATATAACTGTCCCGTTATTGCTGACTATATAATTATATCTACTGCCTGCCTGCCTGTGATCGGTCCGAGGAGACCGCAATGCTCTGACTCACCGCTCGCGTTTTCTTGGTGTCCCTGCTGCCATCCTCGCACCAAGGGGAACCACAGCATTCAGAATTCCCTTTTGGCGCACGGCCACCCACGTAAGCAGAAAGCGCCAGGAGGCGCTTCAAATGGCGGCCGCGGGCTCCCGCTCATCGGGTCCGGGTATTGCTGACTACTTAATTATATCTACTGCCTGCCTGCCTATGATCGGTCCGAGGAGACCACACCGCTCTGACTCACCGCTCCCGCTCCTGTATTCTTGGTGTCCCTGCTGCCATCCTCGCACCAAGGGGAACCACAGCATCCAGAATTCACTTTTGGCGCACAGCCACCCACGTAAGCAGGAAGCACCAGAAGGTGCTTCAAAAGGCGGCCACGGGCTCCCGCACCGTGGGACATGCAAAGGCGTGCCCGGGCAAAGCCTGGGCCAAGGGCAGGCCCGTCCGCGCCCGTCAGAGCCCAGTGGAGACCGAGCTGGGCCACACTATTGACGCTTGAAATGTAAGCTGGAGTTATACAATTTTGGTTGTGTTTTGAGATCTGCTAATTTGCTGTTCTGTTGTATCTGTGTATTCTGATGGCTTTGGGTTGGGGCCCTGCCAAAATGAGTAAATGGAAGATGGGTGGTGGGGTAGTAGGTACCCTTGATGCTTTTCTTAGCAGCGCTGAATCTGCACTGATGCACGAGATCCAATTGATGGAGCGTAGACTATCGCTTGAATGTCCACTTCCAACAAGTATTTATAGCCTCCTGCGCAGTCATTGCAACAACCAATAGACTGTTTAACTGATTCAGAATTGCATAGCAGCCTGTCCAATATAACAAATCATGGTTCAGTGCCATTAACCAAACCTACCCCACAAGTTCAGGAATGCTCATTAAATGCATCTATGATTACCACTAGCGGTAAGAAACTGAATGGGGGTATAGGTGGTTTGGGTGGTGAACCGCCCACAAAAAAAGGAAAGGACGTGCTCCAGCAAAACTAAATACAGTACCCCCCAAGCCTGCAAAGCAAAAGATGGCCACCACTGGTAAAAGAAGCACACATCAGTTTGTGGCAAAGCCAACTGATAGTATTCCTGATTATACCAGTAGTACAGCCCATTTGATCCCCCATCCTCCCCATTTAACATGGATGAGCTATGCTCATTGTTAGAAGTGAAAATTACAGCTATGATTGATCCGGTGCTCAAAATGTTGACCTCGGTAGAGGATAGACTAAAGAAGATCGAACAGTGTATCTTTGGCACTACACCAACTAACTCTAACATTTCTAATCCACAAATGGATGGTGGGATAGTCTCTCATCAGGTGCAGGTATTTGATAGAGTGCAAAAGGGAATTCCGGTAAAAGTCTGTAATATGCAATCCTCCACCGCAATAGTTATAAATTCTGAATCCCTATGTACTATCAATCCATCTGATGAGGGTACACCCACGATAAAGGAGATAAGGAACGGGTGGAAGGGTCCCAGGAGTGGGACTCAAGGGATACCTGAGTCCAGTGATTCAAACCCACATATGTCTTTGCATCTCCCTCCGGAAGCAACTCCATGTACAGTGGTCCTTGCAAACGTGCCAAGGCCTCCAAATGTTGCCTGGGAACATTGGTCAGCGCTAAAGAACAAGGCCTTACACTTGCTAGGTAAAAGGACGGGAATTAAAGGTTATCTATTTGCTGAGTTCAAAATGATACTGTCATGAAATGCCCTTTCAAGATTAGCTACACAGAGAGGACGACGGACAGTAACCCCGTTACCTCTCTCCTGTTTTTTGTTTACAACCCCTGAGAGGACCACAGTATCTGGAAACTGAGGGCCCCTTTATTTTCGGCCATTTCTCCGATGACGTCCCCTCACATGTGACATCGTCACATGTTTTCACCAGGGAGGTCTATCAGGAATCGGCAGTATTTGAGCCCGACAGGGGAGTTGGAGGATGTGCTGCTGTGCCGGAGAGACGAGCCGAGGAAGAAGAAGCCGGAGAAGAGCCCGATGTCTACTTTGCAGCTCCAGTCCTCTCACATCGCGGACCAACGGAGGCTGAGGTGCTGGATCCCGGGAGACCTCCAAGGAAGTGGAGATATCGCCGCATAAGAGAACCGGATATTGACTCAGGGAACCAGGAGTCACCATGCGAAAGGGAGCCGGACCCATTCTGGTACCGCGAAGACGCCAGCCACGTAGCAGGAGGTGCGTGGCTTTCTGAGGCAAGTGCAAGGGTGCGAGGGTGGTTTGCTAGAAAGGCCACCGGTACTGCCCTGAATGACCGCCCAGGGGTAGAGGGAGGGATCCGGTAATCCCCGGGTTACTTGTGTTTGTGTCAACAAGTGGTGACGGACCGGGTGCCTATTCCTCACCCCCTCACCTCAAAAGAATCACTGTTGATGAAAGAGGACCCAATCTAAAAGATATTTTTCTTCTCTTCTATTTTTTTGGGGTTCCATGAGCAACATCCTTCACCTGACGTGAAAGAAAGAGAAGGAAGAAGTACATAACAAAATCCTGCTGCGCCCTGAAGTTAAAGAGCAAAGGACTTTTGTTTCTGACATGTGATTTGGCTCAATAAAACCTTTTGAACTTGCCTCTCCTTCTCCGGTCTTCTCGTGTTTTATCCACAGGTACATAGAATATCATGGGTTGGGAAGTCACGTAAGTCTTTTCCAGGTGACTGCATGGTTCTTAGCTTTAGATCACCAATTTTGGTTCAGCATATACTGGAAATGGCCGGGAATTGCTTATCCAAAATGGATGATATAAAAATCCTTCCATTAAGGTTTTTTTACAAACCACAGAGCACACATAGGTTTAGTGAGTGGCGGGGATCGGCTAGCCCACATATCCATCAAGATTATACAGTGCCCACAAGTAATCGCTTTGATATTTTTACATCCCTGGAGGAAGTCGATTGATTGGGAACAACCTGTACAACCGTTGCGGTGTCTGTACCCAAGGAAGTTCCTAAGGATACTAAGGTGTGTAGTCTTACCATTGAAGAGATGGCAGGTTTATCCTTGTCGGAAAAAGGCCATAGTGATATGGTAAATATAACTACTAAAAGAGTACTAACATGTCCCCGTAGAATAAATAGTATCCCTAGTTATGGTTTACTAGAACAGGGTTAAGCAATAGATCAAGAGGTATCCACTATTCATAATAGTATGAGTATTGAGAATCCAAAAACCCATATGATCATAGCCTCATGGAATATCGCATGGCTAACATTTAAAATTGCGTCCAGTGATTGGTCAACATACATTGATGGCTTTGATGTCTGGATATTCCAGGAGACTTGTTCTGTGGATAAAGTTTACCACCCTGGTTTTTTAAACTTTTTAAAGACTGCTATAGGGGGACAAAGAGAGGACGACCGATTGGAGGGCTGACATGTTGGGTTAGACAGCAGGAAGGGATAAGGGTGGAAGAGGTAGCTATTGATAACATGGATATTATGGCCATATGAGTCTGCTCAACTCATGGTCCAGACACTTTGATTATCAATGTGTATGCGAGAGGGCTGCCGGGTGGTAAGGGATCTAGTGTGGTTACTGCCCTTGATGGCTATTTGGAAAATTTAGGGGGTTCCTGCAACACGATCATAGCAGGAGATTGTAATTGTTGTTTTGAGCCCCTGGACTATGAGGATGGTAACCTGACTAAAGAGGAAGATGCACAATGGAATATTCCAAAGTTAGAACTGGGCCCCATAAAAAAATGTACAGGGGCCGCATTACAACTGAAGGGCTTCTGCCTGGAAAGGGGAATGAGGGCAGTAAATGGGAGGATGAAATCAGATAGGCAGGGTGCAAATACCTTTGACAATGGATTAAGAATTAGCCGTATAGATTTGATATTTATTAAGGTAGAATATTGGTCAACCGTCCTGGACATGGAGGTCCCGAAACAGAAGGAAAGTGACCCCCAACCATTGGTCATAAAACTACAGGATGTGGGATTTTGTAAACTGAATACCAGGAAAGTTGAGTATAGCACGGAAGAGATAACATTAACTAACGACATGAGGAGAGTCAAATGGGGAAGGATCGAAAATAATGAGGACGAATTGGCACAGATGAGGGACTTGGTTATTGGTTCAACAGTCAAACTTCTCAACTGTGACACACAGGAGGATAATAATTTTATTAATTTGCAGGCCCATGAAGATATGTTTGATAATCTAAAATCATTTTTTATTAAAGCAGCGTTTTTAAGAAGCAGCGCATTGTGAAAGGAGGCTCTTGGTATAACAGTTCCTGCAGACAGGCTTATAAAAGCCTATCGAGGACTATTAGATCTAAAGATATGGGTAGCATCAGAAAGGCTGGAGCAAGGTATAAGAAAGTGCAGTTTTAGCAAAAAAGGAATGGGACGAGGATCGATGGCAAGATTTGTTGACGGCCCGCAAAGGAAGGAATATGACACAATTTTGGCAGCTAGTTAAATGGGGTAGTGGTGAGATGAAGCAGACACCAGCTAACCATGGAGCTCCTGAACAGTGGGCCGCATATTATGAGGCGCAGTTTCAGTCCACTAATTGCAATGAGGAGATCACCCTATGGCCATCTTTCAGGGTACCCCTGCGTTTTACTAACACAGAAGTTGAGTCTGTGTTAAAGTTAATTCCGAGAGGTAGGGCCCCCTGCCTTGACTGTATACCTGATGACCTGTTTGTAAGGAAAAAAGAGTTTTGGGTAACCTATATTAAGCTATTGGTGAATGCCATAGCTAGTGGTGCTTCTGATGGAGCAAGGATTTGCACGTACAGCGACTTGCTTGAATTCATGAGCCTCAAATAACATTTAATTAACTAATCAATATGTTTGTCTTTTTAATTTGCCCTTTTCCGACACTTTGGGGTTTCCGAGTGAAGCTTGCCTATGTGTCTACTAATCCTAATACGCTTGCAACCTAATATGGCTGCTGCTATGCAGGAATTTCTACTGCGCATACGTCGGTCATACCCATGTGACGTGACGTACTCGCAGTTCTGGAGGGAATCTGTTTACATCTGCACATTAGAGCTAAAATGGCTGCTTTGTGTTCGCACATGCGAGAAACTTGCATTGCTGCTTTTGCTATGCTGTTCGTTTTGCTTAATCACTAAGGCTATAGTTATAATAAAGTAATGGGTATACAGTACAGATTCATGGTATACAGTGTATTCATTTTTTCTGTATTCTAAAACTGTTTCTTTTCCATTTCATGGTACATTACGAAACATCGCCTGCTGTCCCTTGCTGTACTCCATGTTGCTTGAAACTGAGACTGCGCGAGATCTGCGAGTCTCCACAGCAATGACCTTTGAAACTTTGCCCGATGGCAGTCCCAGCAAAGATGCGCCTGGGAAGAAACTTCCTCACCTAGTCGGAGAAGCAGAACTGTACCCAACAAAATACATTGTATACAATGCTAAATTCACCATTGTTATGTATAAGGCATATGTTATGTGATCCCAAAATTCGATGGGCGTGTATGAAAAATTCTAATGAGGGGCTTGAGAAAGCTCAAATCGAAGGTGGTGTGATGACCTGTCCTTTCCTTTTGTCCAATCAAAATTGGGGATCCTTACACTTGCAACATTTGGGGGGTGGTACACTGACCTGGAAAATAGTATAACTAGGCAAGGTTTAGCTAGAGAAATTGTCCGACTTGTCCGAATAGCTGACCTGTCACTGACCCAATGCACTCAATAGCTGATCGAGAACAGAGGTGCTACGGAGCACTCTGTCAGACATACTCACAGACCCAATCGGGGTTTTGGGAACCTTAAGGGCTGGCGAAGCACTTTGCTGGGGAATTTGATAACCCATTTGGGGTTCTGACTGATAGCTGCAGAGAGGGAGTAGCGCAGGCATTGCAACTGAACTGCGGGTGCTGGTCTCAACTTTGGTGGTCCGTTTCTGGTCCAAATCTGGTTTTCCTGTCCTGGTTTCAATTTTGCTCCTGCTGGCCTACTGGCAACTGCATTTCCTTGGGGTTCTTCTGTCCTTAACTGACCCATGGCCAGTGTTGGTCTTCACACCGTTCTAGGTAAATATAAATCTGTGAGGGAAACACACTTGCGTCCTTTCCTTGTCCTTTTTTGAAATAGTTAAAGTCTTATTTGTCCATTTTTCCTTTTTCTTATCCTCCGTGTTCTGACAAATAATAAAGTCTTACATTTTAGCTCTTTATTAGCATGTTCCATCTTTCACCATCCTTTAAGTCAATTGCAAAATACTGTTAATGAAATATAGATGTTCCCTTTCTTTACCTTCATTTAGCCGAATTAAAGTGGTTGCTCTGAATTATTAGTGTGTTCCATTTTCTTACCTTCCCTATAGCTACATGGTTATTTCAAATTTCATCATTATAAATCAAGTTCCTTTTCCTTATCCACCTTTCTAGTGGTACTCAAACTTTGATTTCTAGCATGTTCCTTATTTTTCCCGTCCTTTAGAAACACCATATTAAGTCTAATTGCTGAAGTTTCTTATTAGCATGTTCCCTGTTCTTACCTTCCCTTTAGTCCTCTAAATGGTTGGAATCATATATTTCCTACATGGTTATACGCTTTTCATGATTTTGGTTATCGATAATTTGCTTGCTGTAAACCTTATGCTTTTTAACGTTGAAGAAAACTAGATAAAGGTTTTCAAAACTACCAGAGTCTAGGGTTATTATAAAGAGTGCAAATGTTATGAATGTTATTTTAGACTGCTTACCTTTTCAGTTAGCTCCCTGATCCATTGTGGTCATAGGTGCCAAAGGACAAGAATTGGTAAGTCCATGGTATAGGAATTAGTTAGGATTTAATTGTTGGTAGTAGAGTGTAGGTTACCTGATTAATAAATATGGTGAATTGAATTTATGGGCCCAAATGTGCATATGGTAAAATTATAGCCGGGTGACCTGCGCGCTCTATCACTTCGATTCCTGATACCTGGTCAGGTGCCAAAATCCTATCAATATATAAGTAGGGTGATCGGTTGCAACCAGGAAATTATCGCCCAATCAGCCTGATAGATTCTATTCAGATTGTAGCAAGTTCTGGGTAGAATTCAGGCTTGGATTGTCGAAACAGATATTCTGACACCATTACAGGTAGGGTTTCGGCCACATACAAATACCCTTGATCAAGTTTTTTGGTTTGTGTTAATTTATTGGCAGGTGGTCATTATTGGAGGGGGCATAATCTACGCGGCTTTTGTGGATCTAAAGTCCGCATTTGACTTAGTCCCCTGTGCAAAACTATGGAGCGCATTGGTGGAAATGGGGATGTCCCCAGAATTGGTGGCAATTTTGGTGAAACTACACAACTCGATATATGCCCAAGTTTGCTGGGGTAATCCTGGGGAGGTAAAATTGGATTCTTTAGAAAAATCTATATCTAAAACTGCTGGTTTTGAAAAGAATTTGGAAGTATGTGTAAACTGTCTGGTAATTTTACGGCGTAATTTGGATGTGGAAATAATTCATATAATGTTAAAATGATGTTGTGTTGTAAAAAATATTATATTATATAATATAACTGTCCCGTTATTGCTGACTATATAATTATATCTACTGCCTGCCTGCCTGTGATCGGTCCGAGGAGACCGCAATGCTCTGACTCACCGCTCGCGTTTTCTTGGTGTCCCTGCTGCCATCCTCGCACCAAGGGGAACCACAGCATCCAGAATTCCCTTTTGGCGCACGGCCACCCACGTAAGCAGAAAGCGCCAGGAGGCGCTTCAAATGGCGGCCGCGGGCTCCCGCTCATCGGGTCCGGGTATTGCTGACTACTTAATTATATCTACTGCCTGCCTGCCTATGATCGGTCCGAGGAGACCACACCGCTCTGACTCACCGCTCCCGCTCCTGTATTCTTGGTGTCCCTGCTGCCATCCTCGCACCAAGGGGAACCACAGCATCCAGAATTCACTTTTAGCGCACAGCCACCCACGTAAGCAGGAAGCACCAGAAGGTGCTTCAAAAGGCGGCCACGGGCTCCCGCACCGTGGGACATGCAAAGGCGTGCCCGGGCAAAGCCTGGGCCAAGGGCAGGCCCGTCCGCGCCCGTCAGAGCCCAGTGGAGACCGGGCTGGGCCACACTATTGACGCTTGAAATGTAAGCTGGAGTTATACAATTTTGGTTGTGTTTTGAGATCTGCTAATTTGCTGTTCTGTTGTATCTGTGTATTCTGATGGCTTTGGGTTGGGGCCCTGCCAAAATGAGTAAATGGAAGATGGGTGGTGGGGTAGTAGGTACCCTTGATGCTTTTCTTAGCAGCGCTGAATCTGCACTGATGCACGAGATCCAATTGATGGAGCGTACACTATCGCTTGAATGTCCACTTCCAACAAGTATTTATAGCCTCCTGCGCAGTCATTGCAACAACCAATAGACTGTTTAACTGATTCAGAATTGCATAGCAGCCTGTCCAATATAACAAATCATGGTTCAGTGCCATTAACCAAACCTACCCCACAAGTTCAGGAATGCTCATTAAATGCATCTATGATTACCACTAGCGGTAAGAAACTGAATGGGGGTATAGGTGGTTTGGGTGGTGAACCGCCCACAAAAAAAGGAAAGGACGTGCTCCAGCAAAACTAAATACAGTACCCCCCAAGCCTGCAAAGCAAAAGATGGCCACCACTGGTAAAAGAAGCACACATCAGTTTGTGGCAAAGCCAACTGATAGTATTCCTGATTATACCAGTAGTACAGCCCATTTGATCCCCCATCCTCCCCATTTAACATGGATGAGCTATGCTCATTGTTAGAAGTGAAAATTACAGCTATGATTGATCCGGTGCTCAAAATGTTGACCTCGGTAGAGGATAGACTAAAGAAGATCGAACGGTGTATCTTTGGCACTACACCAACTAACTCTAACATTTCTAATCCACAAATGGATGGTGGGATAGTCTCTCATCAGGTGCAGGTATTTGATAGAGTGCAAAAGGGAATTCCGGTAAAAGTCTGTAATATGCAATCCTCCACCGCAATAGTTATAAATTCTGAATCCCTATGTACTATCAATCCATCTGATGAGGGTACACCCACGATAAAGGAGATAAGGAACGGGTGGAAGGGTCCCAGGAGTGGGACTCAAGGGATACCTGAGTCCAGTGATTCAAACCCACATATGTCTTTGCATCTCCCTCCGGAAGCAACTCCATGTACAGTGGTCCTTGCAAACGTGCCAAGGCCTCCAAATGTTGCCTGGGAACATTGGTCAGCGCTAAAGAACAAGGCCTTACACTTGCTAGGTAAAAGGACGGGAATTAAAGGTTATCTATTTGCTGAGTTCAAAATGATACTGTCATGAAATGCCCTTTCAAGATTAGCTACACAGAGAGGACGACGGACAGTAACCCCGTTACCTCTCTCCTGTTTTTTGTTTACAACCCCTGAGAGGACCACAGTATCTGGAAACTGAGGGCCCCTTTATTTTCGGCCATTTCTCCGATGACGTCCCCTCACATGTGACATCGTCACATGTTTTCACCAGGGAGGTCTATCAGGAATCGGCAGTATTTGAGCCCGACAGGGGAGTTGGAGGATGTGCTGCTGTGCCGGAGAGACGAGTCGAGGAAGAAGAAGCCGGAGAAGAGCCCGATGTTTACTTTGCAGCTCCAGTCCTCTCACATCGCGGACCAACGGAGGCTGAGGTGCTGGATCCCGGGAGACCTCCAAGGAAGTGGAGATATCGCCGCATAAGAGAACCGGATATTGACTCAGGGAACCAGGAGTCACCATGCAAAAGGGAGCCGGACCCATTCTGGTACCGCGAAGACGCCAGCCACGTAGCAGGAGGTGCGTGGCTTTCTGAGGCAAGTGCAAGGGTGCGAGGGTGGTTTGCTAGAAAGGCCACCGGTACTGCCCTGAATGACCGCCCAGGGGTAGAGGGAGGGATCCGGTAATCCCCGGGTTACTTGTGTTTGTGTCAACAAGTGGTGACGGACCGGGTGCCTATTCCTCACCCCCTCACCTCAAAAGAATCACTGTTGATGAAAGAGGACCCAATCTAAAAGATATTTTTCTTCTCTTCTATTTTTTTGGGTTCCATGAGCAACATCCTTCACCTGACGTGAAAGAAAGAGAAGGAAGAAGTACATAACAAAATCCTGCTGCGCCCTGAAGTTAAAGAGCAAAGGACATTTGTTTCTGACATGTGATTTGGCTCAATAAAACCTTTTGAACTTGCCTCTCCTTCTCCGGTCTTCTCGTGTTTTATCCACAGGTACATAGAATATCATGGGTTGGGAAGTCACGTAAGTCTTTTCCAGGTGACTGCATGGTTCTTAGCTTTAGATCACCAATTTTGGTTCAGCATATTCTGGAAATGGCCGGGAATTGCTTATCCAAAATGGATGATATAAAAATCCTTCCATTAAGGTTTTTTTACAAACCACAGAGCACACATAGGTTTAGTGAGTGGCGGGGATCGGCTAGCCCACATATCCATCAAGATTATACAGTGCCCACAAGTAATCGCTTTGATATTTTTACATCCCTGGAGGAAGTCGATTGATTGGGAACAACCTGTACAACCGTTGCGGTGTCTGTACCCAAGGAAGTTCCTAAGGATACTAAGGTGTGTAGTCTTACCATTGAAGAGATGGCAGGTTTATCCTTGTCGGAAAAAGGCCATAGTGATATGGTAAATATAACTACTAAAAGAGTACTAACATGTCCCCGTAGAATAAATAGTATCCCTAGTTATGGTTTACTAGAACAGGGTTAAGCAATAGATCAAGAGGTATCCACTATTCATAATAGTATGAGTATTGAGAATCCAAAAACCCATATGATCATAGCCTCATGGAATATCGCATGGCTAACATTTAAAATTGCGTCCAGTGATTGGTCAACATACATTGATGGCTTTGATGTCTGGATATTCCAGGAGACTTGTTCTGTGGATAAAGTTTACCACCCTGGTTTTTTAAACTTTTTAAAGACTGCTATAGGGGGACAAAGAGAGGACGACCGATTGGAGGGCTGACATGTTGGGTTAGACAGCAGGAAGGGATAAGGGTGGAAGAGGTACCTATTGATAACATGGATATTATGGCCATATGAGTCTGCTCAACTCATGGTCCAGACACTTTGATTATCAATGTGTATGCGAGAGGGCTGCCGGGTGGTAAGGGATCTAGTGTGGTTACTGCCCTTGATGGCTATTTGGAAAATTTAGGGGGTTCCTGCAACACGATCATAGCAGGAGATTGTAATTGTTGTTTTGAGCCCCTGGACTATGAGGATGGTAACCTGACTAAAGAGGAAGATGCACAATGGAATATTCCAAAGTTAGAACTGGGCCCCATAAAAAAACGTACAGGGGCCGCATTACAACTGAAGGGCTTCTGCCTGGAAAGGGGAATGAGGGCAGTAAATGGGAGGATGAAATCAGATAGGCAGGGTGCAAATACCTTTGACAATGGATTAAGAATTAGTCGTATAGATTTGATATTTATTAAGGTAGAATATTGGTCAACCGTCCTGGACATGGAGGTCCCGAAACAGAAGGAAAGTGACCCCCAACCATTGGTCATAAAACTACAGGATGTGGGATTTTGTAAACTGAATACCAGGAAAGTTGAGTATAGCACGGAAGAGATAACATTAACTAACGACATGAGGAGAGTCAAATGGGGAAGGATTGAAAATAATGAGGACGAATTGGCACAGATGAGGGACTTGGTTATTGGTTCAACAGTCAAACTTCTCAACTGTGACACACAGGAGGATAATAATTTTATTAATTTGCAGGCCCATGAAGATATGTTTGATAATCTAAAATCATTTTTTATTAAAGCAGCGTTTTTAAGAAGCAGCGCATTGTGAAAGGAGGCTCTTGGTATAACAGTTCCTGCAGACAGGCTTATAAAAGCCTATCGAGGACTATTAGATCTAAAGATATGGGTAGCATCAGAAAGGCTGGAGCAAGGTATAAGAAAGTGCAGTTTTAGCAAAAAAGGAATGGGACGAGGATCGCAAGATTTGTTGACGGCCCGCAAAGGAAGGAATATGACACAATTTTGGCAGCTAGTTAAATGGGGTAGTGGTGAGATGAAGCAGACACCAGCTAACCATGGAGCTCCTGAACAGTGGGCCGCATATTATGAGGCGCAGTTTCAGTCCACTAATTGCAATGAGGAGATCACCCTATGGCCATCTTTCAGGGAACCCCTGCGTTTTACTAACACAGAAGTTGAGTCTGTGTTAAAGTTAATTCCGAGAGTTAGGGCCCCCTGCCTTGACTGTATACCTGATGACCTGTTTGTAAGGAAAAAAGAGTTTTGGGTAACCTATATTAAGCTATTGGTGAATGCCATAGCTAGTGGTGCTTCTGATGGAGCAAGGATTCGCACGTACAGCGACTTGCTTGAATTCATGAGCCTCAAATAACATTTAATTAACTAATCAATATGTTTGTCTTTTTAATTTGCCCTTTTCCGACACTTTGGGGTTTCCGAGTGAAGCTTGCCTATGTGTCTACTAATCCTAATACGCTTGCAACCTAATATGGCTGCTGCTATGCAGGAATTTCTACTGCGCATACGTCGGTCATACCCATGTGACGTGACGTACTCGCAGTTCTGGAGGGAATCTGTTTACATATGCACATTAGAGCTAAAATGGCTGCTTTGTGTTCGCACATGCGAGAAACTTGCATTGCTGCTTTTGCTATGCTGTTCGTTTTGCTTAATCACTAAGGCTATAGTTATAATAAAGTAATGGGTATACAGTACAGATTCATGGTATACAGTGTATTCATTTTTTCTGTATTCTAAAACTGTTTCTTTTCCATTTCATGGTACATTACGAAACATCGCCTGCTGTCCCTTGCTGTACTCCATGTTGCTTGAAACTGAGACTGCGCGAGATCTGCGAGTCTCCACAGCAATGACCTTTGAAACTTTGCCAGATGGCAGTCCCAGCAAAGATGCGCCTGGGAAGAAACTTCCTCACCTAGTCGGAGAATCAGAACTGTACCCAACAAAATACATTGTATACAATGCTAAATTCACCATTGTTATGTATAAGGCATATGTTATGTGATCCCAAAATTCGATGGGCGTGTATGAAAAATTCTAATGAGGGGCTTGAGAAAGCTCAAATCGAAGGTGGTGTGATGACCTGTCCTTTCCTTTTGTCCAATCAAAATTGGGGATCCTTACACTTGCAACATTTGGGGGGTGGTACACTGACCTGGAAAATAGTATAACTAGGCAAGGTTTAGCTAGAGAAATTGTCCGACTTGCCCGAATAGCTGACCTGTTACTGACCCAATGCACTCAATAGCTGATCGAGAACAGAGGTGCTACGGAGCACTCTGTCAGACATACTCACAGACCCAATCGGGGTTTTGGGAACCTTAAGGGCTGGCGAAGCACTTTGCTGGGGAATTTGATAACCCATTTGGGGTTCTGACTGATAGCTGCAGAGAGGGAGTAGCGCAGGCATTGCAACTGAACTGTGGGTGCTGGTCTCAACTTTGGTGGTCCGTTTCTGATCCAAATCTGGTTTTCCTGTCCTGGTTTCAATTTTGCTCCTGCTGGCCTACTGGCAACTGCATTTCCTTGGGGTTCTTCTGTCCTTAACTGACCCATGGCCAGTGTTGGTCTTCACACCGTTCTAGGTAAATATAAATCTGTGAGGGAAACACACTTGCGTCCTTTCCTTGTCCTTTTTTGAAATAGTTAAAGTCTTATTTGTCCATTTTTCCTTTTTCTTATCCTCCCTGTTCTGACAAATATTAAAGTCTTACATTTTAGCTCTTTATTAGCATGTTCCATTTTTCACCATCCTTTAAGTCAATTGCAAAATACTGTTAATGAAATATAGATGTTCCCTTTCTTTACCTTCATTTAGCCGAATTAAAGTGGTTGCTCTGAATTATTAGTGTGTTCCATTTTCTTACCTTCCCTATAGCTACATGGTTATTTCAAATTTCATCATTATAAATCAAGTTCCTTTTCCTTATCCACCTTTCTAGTGGTACTCAAACTTTGATTTCTAGCATGTTCCTTATTTTTCCCGTCCTTTAGAAACACCATATTAAGTCTAATTGCTGAAGTTTCTTATTAGCATGTTCCCTGTTCTTACCTTCCCTTTAGTCCTCTAAATGGTTGGAATCATATATTTCCTACATGGTTATACGCTTTTCATGATTTTGGTTATCGATAATTTGCTTGCTGTAAACCTTATGCTTTTTAACGTTGAAGAAAACTAGATAAAGCTTTTCAAAACTACCAGAGTCTAGGGTTATTATAAAGAGTGCAAATGTTATGAATGTTATTTTAGACTGCTTACCTTTTCAGTTAGCTCCCTGATCCATTGTGGTCATAGGTGCCAAAAGACAAGAATTGGTAAGTCCATGGTATAGGATTTAATTGTTGGTAGTAGAGTGTAGGTTACCTGATTAATAAATATGGTGAATTGAATTTATGGGCCCAAATGTGCATATGGTAAAATTATAGCCGGGTGACCTGCGCGCTCTATCACTTCGATTCCTGATACCTGGTCAGGTGCCAAAATCCTATCAATATATAAGTAGGGTGATCGGTTGCAACCAGGAAATTATCGCCCAATCAGCCTGATAGATTCTATTCAGATTGTAGCAAGTTCTGGGTAGAATTCAGGCTTGGATTGTCGAAACAGATATTCTGACACCATTACAGGTAGGGTTTCGGCCACATACAAATACCCTTGATCAAGTTTTTTGGTTTGTGTTAATTTATTGGCAGGTGGTCATTATTGGAGGGGGCATAATCTACGCGGCTTTTGTGGATCTAAAGTCCGCATTTGACTTAGTCCCCTGTGCAAAACTATGGAGCGCATTGGTGGAAATGGGGATGTCCCCAGAATTGGTGGCAATTTTGGTGAAACTACACAACTCGATATATGCCCAAGTTTGCTGGGGTAAGCCTGGGGAGGTAACCGAGAGGTTTCCGGTTTACAAGGGGGTACGCCAGGGGTGCGTACAAGCTCCCACCCTGTTTTCATTATTTGTAAATAGGGTGGTTCAATACTACGCTGATCACCCTACTGATGCTCCATCATTGGCAGATATGAAGATATCTCTGCTCATGTTCTCGGATGACACCCTGATACCAGACAGGGCTTGCAGGCCGCCCTGTCACGGTTTGAGGTGTTCTGCCACGACCATGAGCTGAGGGTTAATGTGGAGAAAACAAAGTTCATGGTGCTTCATAAATCCAAAGCTATTACCGGGAGAGTATACATGAACAATGTTCTCTTGAACCAGACAGATATATTTACCTACCTGGGCATAACCCTAAGCAGGAAGTTGAGTTGGAAACCCCAGGTTGACATGTTGCCTTTAAAACATGCGCATTTAGCGGGTGCATTGATTAAAGGGCATAGGCTCTCTTACACTAAGCCCATTGCCCCTGTTCTGCAAATTTATAATTAAAAAATTAGCCCAGCTATACTATATGGTGCTGAACTCTGGGGCTTCGAGAATCTAATGCCATTGGTAATATCGCAAAATAAGTTTGTCAGGTCACTAGTCGGCCTTCCGCAATCCCCCCCCTTATGCCACTCTACTTTGATCTGGACTGTCATAGTATTGAGGATGTGGCACGATTTAGGCTATTGGCATTCTGGAGAAGACTCTGGACCACTCCCGAGCTTTCTCTGTATGCCAATGCCTTATTGGATGTAAGGAGGTCGGGGCGTTTGCATGACATTTCATGGTTGAACAAAATCAAAACCACATTGTATGCTATGGGGATGAGCCCCTTATGGGAAGATCCAGTTTCATCATCATTTCCCCCAAAAAGATTTTTAAGATAAGTTATTGGGAAATGGTTAGACTTAAGAGGTTTTCATCAATTACAAGGGCGACACTGACAAGGGAATACCTAGAAGTAAAAAATGAGACCAAATTGGAAGGTTACTGGGATCTCATTTCCAGGCCGCTTGATCAGAAACTGTACCACCAATTTAGGGTGGGCTCACTCCCCATAAGAGCATTCACTAGTAGATGGTCCTCACTAGTTGAAGAAAAATGTATTTTTTGTTCTGACCACATTGAGACCATAGCCCATGTTCTATTTGTCTGTCTAGGTTACAATCTCCCTAGTATCAAATGGCTAAAACCTGTTTGTAAGAACTTGTGTATACGATCAGCTAAGGAGGCCCTTAGGCTCCTAAGGTCAGACACAACGGATTTCATTGTGGTTGCAATGGCAACATTTTTAAAATGGGTGTAGGCAATTCGAGCTAATACAATGTGGGTAGATTCATTATTTTATTGTAAGTGGGACCAGTGCCTGGTCATGGATTTATAGGGAATGACCACTAGATATATTTCTGTTAGACAAAGATTTTTGTTGTCAATAGAGTGGTTTTTATTTTGGATTTAGTATATGTGCTTTGAAAATAGATGAAAGATCTATTGATTTGTAATACCCTATTTTACTGTCGATTTGGTTAACCACATGGTTTATTAATGGCTAAATATTTATTAATTGTTTTTATGATTGTGTATTGTTTGTTGGCCTTATCAAAAAACAGAAATATATTATGAGTTGACATTTTTTTTAAAATATTGTATTATCTGTCTTTTATGATTGAGAAATCGAAATAAAGACTATTTTGAATTGTTATTATACCTGTATTGTTTCTTCTCTTTCACAGATCCTAATTGTAAAGTACAACATTTTCAGAAATTTAAAAATGTAAAAAACAACTAAAAAATTGATAAGCGTTTTTTGATATGTACTACTGTCAAGGTAAGATTAAGAAATGCAAAGACTATCATTGCACTACTACATTGAGCTGTGCACTACATATATAAGCTGTAACCAACTACTACGTAAAGTAGTACCTAGGCAATCTAGAAATCCTCTTGTCTATGTCATGCACTTCTCCAATCACCCATCCATCACTATCTACATATTCTATCACTTCACCAAAACCTAAGCATTTATCATTTTAGCATACACTCTCTTTGCAGCACTAAAATTACTCCAGTTTCAAGTCATATACTTAAGAAATGGCCCAGTCACTAACATAAGTGCAAGTACAATATTTAGTACAGTTTACATGTTTAGTTTAAACTGTTACATACCCTTAATACACTCTTCTTAATATTCAATTAATACTTATGCAATGTAGAAACCCTTCTATCAGTCCCATGTATTTCTCCAATTATCCATTCAGTACTATCTACGTACAGTATAACTCTGCAATACATATTCACTTATAGATTCAACATGTACTTTATATGCAGCCCTGAAATTATTCTTGTTACTAGTTATGTTGGTAAGGAATGGCCTACCAGTACAACTAGTACAGATATAATATTTTGTACACTATGCATGCAGATTTTTAAGCAGCTACATATTATTGATACAGTCTTCTAAATACTCAGTTCGTACCTACGCAGTGTAAGAATCCTCCTGTCTGTCCAATGCATTTCTTCAATTACACATCCAGCACTATCTATGTATCCTATTAGTCTGCCTAAACCTAAGCACTTATAAATTCAGCATGTATGTATTCTCTTTACAACAGTGAAATTATTCTATTAAGTAGTCAGGTACCTAAGGAGTGGTCTAACTAGAAAAACTAGTACAGCTACAATATTCTGTGCAGTATGTAAACTTCAAACCAGCTACATAGTATTGATACACTTTTAAATACTCAGTTAGTACCTATGCAGTCTAGGAAACCTTCTGTCTGTCCCATACATTTGTCCATTCACCCATCCAGCACTATGTATGTATCCTATCATTTTGCCAATACCTAAGCATTTATAAATTTAGCTTGCATTCTCTTTGCAGTACTGAAATTATTCTAGTTATTAGTCATATACTTGAGGATTGGCATAGCCACTAACCCTGGTACAGGTGCATTTCTGTATATAATATGCATGCAGACCTGCAACAAGCTACATACTATTAATACACTCTTCTAAATACCCAATTAATAACCATGCAATGTTGGAATCCTTCTGCCTGTGCCATGTTTTTTCACAATCCCCCATCCAGCACAATCTATGAATCATATCACTTTACCAATACCTAAGCACTTCTAAATTCAACATACATTGCCTTTGCAGCCCTGAAATTATTCTAGTTACTAGTCAAGTATCTAAGGAATAGCCTAATCAGAATAACTAGTACAGCTTTAATATTTTGTGCACTATTTATGCAGACCTGTAATCAGCTAGATAGCATTGATATAGGGCCTGATTCACAGAACTAACTTAAGACAAAATCCTAAACTTACTAACATTTTGGTATTCACAGAAGGCACTTACTCATTTTGGTATTCACAGAATGCACGTACTCATCTTTCCTCTTTTAATGCATGCTGCATTTCACAACATACATTGAAAGAGGAAATTGCCTTTACTGATTGTTTATGTGCAGGAAGGTGTCCCTTCCTGTACAAATACAATCTCCCCACGACACACACGTCCTTGCACCATGGTGCAAGGGTACCTGTGTCACTGCATGGCTGCAGTTTTTGCAGCAGTGCAGAAGGAAGCATAGAGTTACAACATATTTATGTACATATATCACATCTCTGTGCTTCGGAAGTGCCACAGCGCAATGCAGCTAAAGAGCTTGCACTGTGACACTGCAGTACTTCCTCATAAATCTTCACCTATAAATTCACCATACACTACTAATACATTCTTTCAGTCATTCATGCTCTACACATATATTCAACCAAACTTTCACACATTACCATACAATTATAGTTATTTCTTTAACCAGATAAGGTAGTTCTGTACTTTTTTTTTCTTCTTTATTTCTTTTATACTTTTTTTGTATTTTTCTGAAAAATTGTGTATATTTTTGGGTGTTTGTTCAAAACACAAAAACAAAAAGAATGAAAAAACAGGATACTTTAGGAATTATTTTTCATTCCATAAAACAAAGCAAACAAAAAATTAGCACCGATGGGTTCATTGCGCAGCACAAACTGCTTCCACTCACTGCTCTCCAAAACACATCAGTTTCTTGCACTTCATGCAGTGCTGCTCTAGGAAGGCAAACTCAGGCCTAATGTCTGGTGCAGGTGTGCCTGATGATGTACCGGAGGTACTTGCAACCGCAGTTGGAGGGTTCATTTCAGCGCTCCTACATTCCTCTTGAGCCAGATTGAGAGGATGTATTGTCTCCAGATGTTTGTACATCGAGACAGTTCCACATGAGTATTTCTTCTCACTACCTCTAGACAATATTTTCTGACAAATTCGGCAGGTCACCTTTGTGGCATTCACCTTTTTCTGCCCAGGTGGAAAGGTGAAGAATTTCCACACTATTGATTGAGGCCTTTGAGGACGTGGAGCCTCCTGCAAAAATTGTTCTTCTGAAGAATGTTCCTCCTCCTGATGCTGCTGTCCAAAAGCAATGTTCTTGTATTTTTTTTGATGAACACCAAAAAAATGATGAAATAAGGTATCTTGTAAGGACAGAGATGTCTCTCCAAAGATGCTCCAACAAGAATTATTGAAATTGGTCCTTCAATAGGTACAATGGGAAATGTTATGAACCAATAAAATCTTTTTTTTTGCAGTTCACATGGGATCCGTGCACCGTGTGCTTACGAAGCACGCACCCAACGCGACTTCGCAAAAGTACATTTAAAAGTAATGCAAGTTTATTTTAAGTACAAATATATTATTTTTATAAGCATCTTAGATAATCTCTTGCCCTAAAATGTATATTAAAGATATATATATATATATCATTTTAGACATAAAAAAATTCACGGGAGTCGCGCATCCAGCGCACACCAGCACGTATATGATGTCACGCGGGACCCGCCACCGTGCAAGCGTCGCGTACCATAATGCACATGTGTCGTGAATGCGTGGTACCAGGAGTCGCGGATCCGTCGCATACCTATCGCGCACATCACATAATATTAAATGTATATGACGTAACTGAAAAAACACAAAGCCGTCACTCAACGTACGCGGATCCTTCACGACTTTTCTAAAATAGCGGCTAGAATCCACACACCCATCGTGATGGGTATGCTTTGGTTGCCGGACTCCCAAAACAACTTGAAAGAAAATAATTAAAATATATTATATTAAAAAATAAAACAAAAATAAACAATATTTCAGTTTGATTTTTTTTGTTGCAATTTTCATTAAAAAATATATAATGTTATTTAATAAATAAAATATTTAAAAATAAACAGTTAAGTTGAGAAAATCAGTACCAAAAAATTGATATAACTAATATTAAACTTAAAAATTATCATTTAAAAAACTTTTGAATTTCACTGAAAAAACATAGTTTTCACAAACTTTATAGTTAGAAATTCGCGTTTAAAAAACCTTTGAAATTCACTGGAAAAAAACGTAGGTTTCAGACACGTTATAGTTAGGAATTAGCATTTAAAAAACCTTAGAAATTCACTGAAAAGACCATAGGTTTCAAGGGCATTATAGTTAGTTGGACATTTCTCTCGTACAAAACCATAGAAATTCCCCCATTATAGCTAGTTCAGCTAACTATAACTCGCACACCCGTAATGTGCTGCTGATGGCGTCACATAATACATCACTCATGACATGGTAAGTGACATCACTCATGACATCACTGATAACATCTCAAATGACATCACTGATAACATCACTGATGACATCATCCTTGTGATAAAGTGGCAGACCTCCTCTCACCCTAAAATAACCTTTGATACACACACTCAAAAATAGAAACTAACATTTTCAAAACAATGGACATACCAATACCACTTACAACACACCTATTCAATAATTCCAAGATCTATACACACATTCACGCATTCACCAACAGTCCTACACACTCAGCCATACATGAACTCACTCATCAAATGTACTCATACACCTATACATCCTGTTACACACCGATACTCCTCCATAGATTTACTCACACACATAGTCACACATGCAAAGCACTCAACATCCATTTACTTGCATATACAGTTATACACACACCGCCACACTTACTTCTACAGAAACGTGCACATACTTACTCTCTTAAACCAACACTTATAAAAAAACATACTTATATATACAGGAACTCTTCTAATCCCTCACTCTCTCATATACTTTCTTATATACACACATACAAACATATACTATTTTAAAAAATATGTAGTTACTCATAAAGACACTACTGAGACAGTCATTCACTCACTGACGCACTCATACACACACATCCACTCATACAGTCCTGCACACATGCTGTTTTCAACACATACAAATAGTGAGTAACTCATTCATGCATCAATGCAGTAAGTAATACCCCCCACCGAACCATAGAGTTACTCATACACTCATACTGACACTCAAAAAACAACTAATAACCCACATAGACACTCATGTAGCTACTCACCAACCCATGCAGCCACTTATACACAAAGTGAGAGACTGATACAGATATGTACATATTTAAACATTACTTACAAACCCATTAATTTAGTAACATACACTTAATCAGTCAGTTATACCATCAATTTTTTAAAAAATTCATCCATTTAGACACTTACATACCCATTTATGTTGCTATCGACCTTCAGATATGAATATATTTAAAACATATTTAAGTTTTTTAGAAAAACACACATTCACTGGGTGATGTCATCAGTGATGTAATTTGAGATGTCATCACTGATGTCATCAGTGATGTCACTGACCATGTTATGAGTGATGTAATATGTGACGTCATCAGCAGTGCATTGCGGGCGCCCGAGTTATAGTTAGCTGAACTAACTATAATGGGGGAATTTCTATAGTTTTGTACAAGAGAAACGTCCAACTAACTGTAACACCCCTGAAACCTATGTTTTTTTTCAGTGAATTTCTAAGGCTTTTTAAATGCTAATTCCTAACTATAACATGTCTGAAACCTATGTTTTTTCAGTGAATATATATATATATATAAAGTATAAATAGATGTGTTAAATTTAATTATTTCAAATAGTAAGAAATATAAATAAATGTAATTTAATGTAAAAAAACTAAAAAGAATACACATTTATCATTTATTTATCAAATAGTTTAGTAGCTTTTTACTTTACAGACTTCAAGGGGGACTCCAGGTCCCAGACTGCCCAGATTGTTTGAGACCAGCTGGTAGAGGCCACACACCTGGGAAACGGCATCAGGCATATTTAAGCAGCCCTGCTTCGCCACAGTGCAGGACCAATACGAGGGGGACTCCAGGTCCCAGATTACACAGATTGTTTGAGACCAACTGATGGGGAATGAACACCTGGGAAACGCCATTCGGCATATTTAGGCAGCCCAACTTTTCCACAGCATGGGACATGCTTTGAGGGGGACTCAAGGTCTCAGATTGCCTGGATAGTATGAGACCCGATGGTAGGCGCTGAGCACTTGGGAATTGCCATTGGGCGCATTTAAGCAGCCCTGCTTCACCACACTGTGGGATGTGCCTGTGCAAAGCCTGGGCTAAGCGTGGGCCAGTCCTTCACCCATCAGCGCCAGAAAGAGGCAGGGCCACCTCCTCCCCTAGCTCAGGAATTTGAGCCCAAAAGACTTTAGTGTTCCAGATAACTGAAGGCACTGCTGCTAATATTGTTTAAAGCCTAGACATGTATGAAAAGAATGGGGAAATGAAAAGTCCAGTGGATAAGGCTGTGCAATCCAAAATCCCAAACTTCCCAAACAGTCAAGCTATGCCACAATGAACTGTTTAACGAATGAGATTGATACTTGGATAGAAAAAGTGGAGTCTGTTCTAGGCAACAAAGCTAATACTCAAGCTAAAGCTACTAAAGTTAACAGTGAGGGGGACATTCCAGATTTATTTAAATTGAAACCAAGGCCTCAGAAAAATATCATCGCTCCAGCTGGTCTGCCTGCAGTTTAATGCTTGTTGTTACATTAGGCCAAGATGGGAGCCCTACCTGAACTCTGGTCGCAAGGATGATACTCAAACATGCATAAATGTAGTATGTTCTAACAGGTTTGTGGTGCTACACGAAGTATGTCGCTCTGCTTCTCCTTCACTGATACTGTCTTAACCTGCCTAGAAAGCTTACCTCTACAGGCACCCTCAGCGCTTAGTGAAGCAATTGGTTGGATATTAGCTGTAAGAGAAGAGGTTGCTAACCTGAAGTAAATTCTCCAAGATGTGGCAAAACCACTTAAGCCAGGGTCTTTAAATTTCTCATCACAGTGGAAGCATAGTGCCCGGACTCTGCAATACTAACAAGGCCAGGGCGCTATGACGAGCCTATCTACGACTCCTATTGAATCCTTAATTCATGTCCTGAATAACTATTCAACGTCAACGGGTGATAACTATGAGAGTTCAGGCTGTGGCTTGGCTACAAGTGTGTTATTGTGCCCTTCAAGTGACCACCTGCTAACCATGTATCCTATGTCCACAAGGCCTAGTGGAGCTTGTTATATTTATGGGGTGCACAAGTCCGAACATATGCCTTCTTCATTCACTCTTCCCACAGGGAGACTGCAGGGGAGCTCTGACACCCAAGAGGGATATTCCGTATTTATGGTGAGAGTACCAAAGCTGAATTAGATTGTATCTCCGTGCGCTCCTAGTTTTAATTATTCAGGTTTGAAGATTCTCAGGTTGGCGCAGTCCTTGTAGCACTGTGTCTGTCAGTGCCTTTAGTTATATAAGTAGAAAATGTGGTCACATGATCACAAAGGATGCGCTCATTTAACGTGAAACCTGTCTGGTTTCTCCTTCTTTTTTCGTTTTTTTAATCTTTTTTTACATGAAAAAGCTTTGTCAAAGCAATAGATTCTTGAAAATCATTTTTATTCATTAGAAAAGTTATTTTTGATGAAAATCAATTCCATTGGATTATTCATTGAATTCATGAAAACTCCACAATATTCCAACATGCCCAATGCATTTCGGGTTATACAGTGAACCCTTCATCGGGGGCCTATAGCAAAAGGAAACATACAAGACCTTAGTATTCAACAAAGAAACCTTAGCATTCAAAGCCAAATAATACGTGGATTACATCGATACATATACTGTAATGTATTCAATGGTAAACGTCAAACGATACTCTGCTGTTGCATTATGCGAATACCCTCGAGAGATTCTAAAGTAATATGAACAATAGGTTTTGAAACAGCTAAAGGGACCTAGAGTCTAAATACAAAATTAACGAGCAGGGAAAGGGAACTTACTGTTGGTCCCAAGCGCTCGGTGTAGAGCCGGCGTTCCAAACGCGGAAGCCCAGGAATAATTAATCGGCCTATCCGGTGTGTTCTTATTGAACTGTGACGTGGTCACGTGTTAGCTGATGAAGAATGATTAATATATATATAAAAAAATATGATTGTGCATGATATGGGGCACATTCATAGACTAAATATCATATATCGGATAATGGTATTCAACATTAAAGTGAATTATTTTCAAAATGCGTGATGGATCACGTGGTACAATTAGACGTGTTCGGGTTGGTTAATAGTTCCGATCACGTGGTGGAACTAAACAAAGGGATTACTCGGTTCGATAGTGATCTAAGTCATCATAAAATAGTAGGTACAAAAAATTGTTATGGATGGTATAGCGCAAATAAAAGATCGTGTTTTAAATATGAACGCTATATTAACGTGATGGAAAGAACGAGTCATGCTGTTTCTAACACGTTGTAGGGGATAGAAATAGAAAAAATATCTGGATTAACATAATCATACCTGAAGGTGCAGAATGTGTATACTGAAGAAAGACTCCGAGCATAATCTACCAAAACCATTAAAATAACAGTATAATGGTTATAGCAGCTTTGATATTTGACGAGCATCACAAAATCCACATCAAAGAAATTTAAAAACTATTTACATGTAACTGCACAATTAGATCGAGGGTAGAGTCAGCCACTTAAAACATAATGTTGTGCTCTGTGAATAACAGTCTATAAGAAACATGACATTTCAATTCTGTCATTAATCCCAGTCGGTTGCATGGTATTAAGGTTCTTAATCCAGAAAAATTCAGCTTGCAAACGTTGTTTGGTTGGATCCATATCGCAGCGTTGTGAGAGTATCTCAAGTATAGTACATTTTAATTGAGCAATTTGATGGTTACAGTCTAGCCAGTGATTGGCTATTGCTGATTCTTTCCATCACGTTAATATAGCGTTCATATTTAAAACACGATCTTTTATTTGCGCTATACCATCCATAACAATTTTTTGTACCTACTATTTTATGATGACTTAGATCACTATCGAACCGAGTAATCCCTTTGTTTAGTTCCACCACGTGATCGGAACTATTAACCAACCCGAACACGTCTAATTGTACCACGTGATCGGAACTCCGTTCCATAACGCATTTTGAAAATAATACACTTTAATGTTGAATACCATTATCCGATATATGATATTTAGTCTATGAATGTGCCCCATATCATGCACAATCATATTTTTTTATATATATATTAATCATCCTTCATCAGCTAACACGTGACCACGTCACAGTTCAATAAGAACACACCGGATGGACCGATTTATTATTCCTGGGCTTCCGCGTTTGGAACGCCGGCTCTACACCGAGCACTTGTGACCAACAGTAAGTTCCCTTTCCCTGCTCGTTAATTTTGTATTTAGATTCTAGGTCCCTTTAGCTGTTTCACAACCTATTGTTCATATTACTTTAGATTCTCTCGAGGGTATTCGCATAATGCAACAGCAGAGTATCGATTGACGTTTACCATTGAATACATTACAGTATATGTATCGATGTAATCCACGTATTATTTGGCTATGAATGCTAAGGTTTCTTTGTTGAATACTAAGGTCTTGTATGTTTCCTTTTGCTATAGGCCCCCGACGAAGGGTTCACTGTATAACCCGAACTGCATTGGGCATGTTGGAATATTGTGGAGTTTTCATGAATTCAATGAATAATCCAATGGAATTGATTTTCATCAAAAAATAACTTTTCTAATGAATAAAAATGATTTTCAAGAATCTATTGCTTTGACAAAGCTTTTTCATGTAAAAAAAGATTAAAAAAACGAAAAAAGAAGGAGAAACCAGACAGGTTTCACGTTAAATGAGAGTACCGAAGCTGCCATCTGGTTCCTTTGAAAATAGCGATTCCCTGAAGAATAAGTCTTTACATTGGATTAAGCATGTTAGGAAAGGTTAGACAATTTTCTACTCAGATATTCGTTATGCAAAACACCTTGTAGAGCCTGTTGGAGTAAAAGATTCAATTGAATTAAACCTAACCTCCTTGGAGCTGTTCGATGGCTTGATCTCATTAGACCAACAGACGCTCCCCCCAAATGGCTCAGAAATGTGTTCAAATCAAGTCCCCCAGTTTTGGATATGCTTGTGCCTACCAATGAGGGTGGATGTGTGGTTTCTACCAAGGAGAGAATGGAACCGGCAAGAAATGTGGGATTCAGTTTGGTATTTCTCAAGAGAGTACATTGACAGTGGTCGATTGACTTCTGGATTTGCATGTTGTTTTGCCTGCTCCAATGACTTAATCACCTTCTTTAACAGTAAAAAAGAGCATTTTGAACCCAGCTTGGGAGAATTGGCTCCACATGTAGATATATAGAAGGGCATTCATGTAGCTCACTCAATAAATAATAGTTTGCAGCCAATGTTGACTCCTACAAATATGAATTGTATGCACTAAAACAATATGTCTTCTCTGCACTTAGCTTCATGAAATATTGCTGGATTTTATTCCAAATTAGATGATGAAGATTGTGGCTCTTTTATAGATACATTTCACATATGGATTTTCCAAGAGACATGGGCCCTTATGGAAATTCATAGGCAGGGCCTTACAACTTATAGCGTTAAGGTTATTCCATCAGGAGCAGGTAGACCTCATTATTTAGCAGAAAATATCTTTATATTATGCCTTTAAGAGAATCAATATTGCTTCTCCAGAATATTTAGCACTCAAGATATCACCTAAGTTAGGTTCCCCGTACTTATTGAATAAAATCTACAGCAGGTTGACCCCTTTTAATTGACCGTATTGATGGTGGTTGTAAAGTCAACCTTATAGAAAGCTATCCTAGTGGTAGCATGGACTAGCAGTCGTCAGGCTAAGACTGAGAGGCGAGTTAAGCAAGTTGTTTTGCCACTTATAATCCCTTGAATACCAAATGAAAGCACACCACACAAGGTATATATCAAATATATATGTATTTATTCTAAACACAACCCCTCTAAACTCTTTATGAGGTCAGAGGTAAAAGTACAATACAAGGAACTTAATTGGCATACGATATGTTGCACAGTATACGTTTCCCCTAGGGGCCTCACAAACCATACACTAAAATAGTGGTATAAGAACCACGAGAGAATTAGAAAGCAGGCCTAGGGCCTGGGGAATCCCTGGGGCTAGTCTAAACAACCAAAGGTTAGGATGCAGAAGGCGCACGGGAGACGGGTGCAGTGACTAAACACAGCCACGGGTTACTATTGACTTTCTATGGGAAACGTAGAAGTTACAAAGTTATAGTTTAAGGGCACAAAGGAGTGAACTACGATGGAGCCCTTTTAGACTAGGACACTAGGAGAGTCAATACCCACGGGAGCACCGGAGTACTCGAGTTACCTCACCCAGGGAAACCGCGTGCGTAGGTGTCTTTTCGTGTCGGGTTTCGTCGTCGATTCCAATGGAGAGCTGGGAAGAAGTGCTGCAGGCGACCAGAGGAAAAGTGTCCAGATGTATCCAAGGGTGGATAGAAGATCTGAAGAAACTGAAAGCAGAAGGGACAGAGTCTGGGTCACAGGCCAGTGACCAGGAAGGAGCCAGGAAGGAACCAGGCGATGTCAGGAGTTTCCAGGTGAAGAAGTGAAGCTTGTCTCTGCAGCCATGAGGACCAGGAGGCGGTGATGACAACCAGGAGCTGGATTCGAGCTGTGCTATGAAGGATCTAGTTGATTGCAGTATCGGTATCCAGATTGGACCCAACAAGCCTTGGCAAATGCAATCCACGCAGGAGATGAAGATTGGCTTCGGTGAAGACCAGCAAGGTCTGGGGAACTTCTCCTTTAGGAAGAAGTTGGAGCAAGCCTGGAGGAACCAGGAAAGCAGTTTATTTTTAAAGAAAAGTCTTCCAGGGGCTCACTAGCCAATGGGCAAGGAACCAGGAAGATGCGTCAAGCTGAAATGCAGGAGCTGGCCCCACGGGACACTCGTGGAGTGTGGGGACCTGAGCATTGGCGCAAATGTTGCTCAGGGCTGGGGCTTCAAGCACTCCAAAGCACGACTTCCAAATACTTCGGGAAGTGAGTGCAGCTTGCAAAATGCAGGATGTCCAGGATTTCCGGTCCCACGTCTCTTGTGTCTACCACAGGTCTCAGCTTTGCTGGAAACATTAAGCAGTGTCAGTGATGTCTGGAAGTCCATGTCCTGTATCACAGAGTGTTCAGGATCTGGCAGGAGCCTCGACAATGCAGACTGGCAAGGTGCTTCTCGGTGCCTGTTTGAACAGGGTGGTCACTCCTTGACCACAAGGGAGATGTCTTCCATCTTCCAGTCGAAATGGAACGTCAAAGGTCAAGGATTTATGTTTCAAACTTTTGTCCACGGTAATCTAAAGTCCTAGGGACACAGCTCCTATACTTATACTAAGTTTGGGGGCTGGGCAACCTGAAAGGTCCCTCCTATGGGTGGACCTGAGGAGGGGGTGGTTACACCCCTTCCCCTTTGTCCAGTTTCGCACCAGAGCGAGGCTGGAGTGCCCCAGCAACTGGCTTGAACCGGGCTATGCATGGAGCACCTTGTGTGCCCCAGGCAGTGCCTCGAAAATGCATTCTGAATACAGCCCTCCCTGCCCTAATACACTAAAACCAGTCTGGGGAGGTGCCAGCACCTCCCTGGGCAGGAAACCTATTGTCCAAACCTCTCCTGCCGGAGTTTCATCCAGCAGCAGGAGGTCAGACTCGTGTCTGTGGCAGCAGGATCCATTTTGTGATGCTGAGGCTCTGTTTAACTTTAACCGGGTATACCAGTAACTACATGTCTTCTCCCTTTAGAAGGGTGGAATGCTATCCTCGCCGCCAGCACTGGCGGGGGGTTGTATTCCAAAGTGTTTGACACCTTACACAACATGTTTTGATAAAGCCAAACCAAGGTTAGCATTAACCCCGAGGATTATAATGCACTTAAGAGTATATGGTATGGCAATATCATAGAACAGCTATAAGGAGATGGTTCCAAAAGCTGCAGAGGGGCTCAGCTCATGCTAGGGCACCCTCTCACATAAAACCAAGCACTCTGCCTCCAGGATTGTTTAACGCCTGCTAAAGGAGTGACTTATAGGTTACTATGTGTCTATATATAAGGTATATATAGATATACTACATCTAAGTAAGGGGTGATTACACGACCTTACCCAGGCTGTGTGAAGAGACCTGTGGTGTCAGTTTGGAAGCCCAACCAGGGATGGTACAATACATACTGCAGCCCCTGGAAGGCCTTGGATGCCCCTACACACTGGGTACCTATGGTACCCTTTACAGGGACTCACAAGAGTGACCCAGTAACCAATCTGGTATGTACCTAAAGTATGTGGAATCAATTTAGAGAGAGAACAGCTAGGCTGTGAGCCTGATTAGCAGGACCACAGCCACACTAAACTCAAAAAAACAGAAAATCACAGCAAAAAGTGGGGGTGACCGTAGGAAGCAGACCCTACTCTCCTACACAACCCCCCCAATGCAGGGACATTAAACTAACCTTGACCAGTTGAGTCTTCATGTTCTATGTGAAAAAATCTGGAGAGTCCATCTGCATTGGCATGGTCACTCCCATGTCTATGTTCCACTGTAAAGTCCATTCCCTGTAGGGAAATGGACAACCTGAGTAGTTTGGGATTTTCACTCTTCATCTGATTTAGCCACAAGAGGGGCTTATGGTCTGACTGAATCTTTGGTGAGTACCAAACAAGTATGGCCTCAAATTCTTCAGTGCCCAAACCACAGCAAAGGCCTCCCTCTCAATAGCTGTCCAACGTTTCTCTCTAGGGGTCAGCCTTCTGTCTATAAAAGCTACTGGCTGGTCTTGACCATCTTTATTCAATTGTGAAAGCACAACCCCGACTCCCAACTCTGAACCATCTGTTTGAACAATGAACAATTTGGAGCAGTCTGGACTTTGCAAAATTGGTGCAGTACACATGGCCTGCTTCAGGCCATTAAATGCCTTTTGACAGTTTATGTCCACTGAACTTTTTTTGGCATTTTCTTGGAAGTTATGTCATTAAGGGGTGTCACAATGGAACCATACCCCTTGACAAATTTCCTGTAATACCCAGTCAGGCCCAAGAATGCTCTGACCTGAGTCTGGGTGGTTGGAACAGTCCAGTCCATTATGGTCTGGATTTTGCTCTGCAATGGTTGAACCTGGCCTCCACCTACAAGGTGGCCCAGGTACAAAACCTGACTCTGCCCTATCTGTCACTTAGTAGCCTTGATAGTTAGGCCTGCCTTTTGCAGGGCCTCCAAAACATTCTTCAGGTTGATCAGGTAATCTTCCCAGGTGGAGCTAAAGACAGCAATATCATCAAGATAAGCTGCACAGAAGTCATCCAGACCTGTAAGGACTTGGTTCACCAACCTTTGGAAAGTGGCAGGTGCATTTTTCAGACCAAAGAACATTACTACAAATTGATAGTGCCCACCAGGGGTTTAAAATGCTGTCTTTGGCTTTGCAGCATTAGCTAGCCTGATCTGCCAGTAGCCAGCTGTCAGGTCAAATGTGCTAAAAAAACATGGCAGATGCCAATCTGTCTATGAGCTCATCTGCCCTGGGTATTGGATGGGCATCTATCCTAGTGACAGCATTGAGACCTCTGTAATCCACACAAAACCTCATCTCTCTCTCTTACCATCTTGGGTGTGAGGTGTAGGCACAAGGACTACTGGACTGGCCCAAGGGCTCTCTGAGGGTTCAATGACTCCCAATTCCAACATCTTTTGAACCTCTTTCCTGATACAGTCCCTGACATGATCAGGTTGCCTGTAAATTTTACTTTTAACAGGCAGACTGTCCCCATTGTCCACTTCATGAGTACACCAGGTAGTCTGACTTGGAGTCAGTGAAAACATATGTCTGTATGACTGCAAAACTTGTCTACAGTCATTCTGCTGTTGGTCAATGAGGCTGTCTGCCAAGACTACACCATCAACTGAACCATCATCAGGGTTCGGAGAGAGCAGGTATGGGAGAGGGTCACTCTCTTCCTCCTGTCCTTCATCAGTGGCCATAAGCAAGCCCATATCCGCCCTGTCAACATATGGGTTCAATCTTTTGACATGAAGCACCCTCTGGGAGCTCCTGGGAGTTCCAAGATCAACCAAGTAGGTGACTTCTCCCTTCTATTCAACAATAGTGTGGGGTCCAGACCATTTGTCTTGGAGTGCTGCAGCAGCCACTGGCTCCAACACCCACACTTTCTGTCCTGGCTGGTAAGCAGTCAGTACAGCCTTTTGGTCATGCCAGGCTTTTTGTAATTCCTGGCTTGCCCCAAGGTTTTTGGATGCCTTTTTCATATACTCAGCCATCCTGGAGCAGAGACCAAGTACATAGTCCACAATGTCTTGTTTGGGAAGTTTGAGAGGTAACTCTCATCTTTCCTTCACCAGACAAATGGGTCCTCTTACAGGATGTCCAAACAAAATTTCAAAAGGGCTGTAGCCAACCCCCTTCTGTGGGACTTCTCTATAAGCAAACAAAAGGCAGGGCAGTAGGATATCCCATCTCCGCCTGAGCTTTTCAGGGAGACCCTTAATCATGCCCTTTAAGATCTTGTTATTTATTTTATTTTTGACATTTGTACAGCGCTCTGTTACCCGTAGGTGTCCTGGCGCTAAGTGTTGCTCCTGAAATAGAGGCCGGTAAGGGAATCAGATGGTAAACAGCCATGTCTTTAAAGCTCTTCTAAAGGCCATGAGATACGTCATTTTTCTGAGGGCATAAGGCAAGGCACTCCAAGCTTTGGCTGCGCCCAGCACAAAGCTATGCCTCCCCAGCGGGCTCTCTTGATCCGAGGTACCGCGATCAGCCCCATGTCAGCTGATCTGAGGTTTCTAGTCGGTTGGTACCAATAAAAGTATCGCCGAAAGAATAAGGGCCCCTTGCCTTGTAAGGACTTGAATACTAGGCATAATGCTTTAAAAAGAATTCTCTTTCGCATTGGAAGCCAGTGCAGCTTCACCAGCTCCTGAGACACGGGGACAAATTTCGGAATCCCCAAAATGAGCTTAGCTGCCGCATTTTGTAGTACCTGTAGTTTATTGAGTACCCCCTGATGGCCCCAAGGAAAAGACTGTTGCAGTAATCCAACTTTGCCATAACCAATGTTGTGACCACTGTTTTCCTATCGTTGCCCGGGATAAATGGAAGGATCTTACAAATGGATTTGAGCAGGTAGGCCACCGAGGAGGAGAGTGCATTAACCTGGGGACGAAAAGTGAGTTGATCATCGATCAACACCCCCAAGTTTTTCACCTTCGCAACTGGGATGGGGGCCTTGCCCATCTCGTCTGGCCACCAGCTTGGGCTCCAGAAGTTAGTGTTTGAACCAAACACTATAACTTCGGTTTTTGCCGAGTTTAATTTGAGGCAGTTAACTGCCATCCAGTTTCCCACCGCCAGCATACAATCCTGGAGATTCCTAGCTACACCTTCTTCCATCCCTGGTAATACTGACACCAAAATCTGGGTGTCGTCAGCATATGATGTGAGATCAAAACCATATGCCCGAATTACAGGGGCCAATGAGCTAACATAAACGTTGAATAACGTAGGGCTCAAAGACGAGCCCTGCGGAACTCCACAGGGCACTATGAAGGGGTTTGACTCATATTCTCCTAAGGCCACAGTCTGAACTCTGCCGGACAGGAAGGCTTTAAGTATGTCAAGCGCTTTCCCTCGAACTCCGCAGGCCTTCAAACGGTCAAGTAAAATCCCATGGTGGACCGTAAGGAAATCCGCGGAGAGGTCCAGCAGCACCAGGGCAGCCCTTCCTCCCGCGTCGGTCACCGCTCTAATCTCCTCAGTTGTTTTAATGAGGGCGGACTCCGTACTATGGTGAGGCCTAAAACCATGTTGAGAGGTGTCCAAAGATTGGGGGGCAGTCAGAAAGGAGCTTAGTTGAGTATTCAGCGCCTTTTCTATTAGTTTAGCTGGTAAAGGGAGCCTTGCTATTGGGCGGTAGTTATTTGGGTCCCTAATATTGAGGTTAGATTTTTTTAGAAGGGGCAAAATTGATGCCTGTTTCCAGCATGCTGGGAAACCTCCTGTCACCAGCATTTTGTTAAAAACGGTCACCAGCGATGAAACTATCGGATCTGGGGCCATTTTTATTACAGCCAGCGGACAGGGGTCTGACGGGGCACCTGATTTTGCTGCTAACAGTAGCCGCCCAATTTCTTCCCCATTTACTGGCGAAAAACTATCCAGAATTTGTCCTGAGGATGACTGCATAACGTCTTCTGAAGAGACCGTCTGGCTATTTAACCTCTCCTGACTAGAGAAGGCTCTAAAAATCGTCTCCACCTTGCCTAAAAAGAATCTGGCAAGATCTTCGCATAGTTCTGAACTTGCAGGAATGGCCGCGGGAACCGGGTCAGCCAAAGCTGCCACCGTCGTGAACAGTTCCTTCGCCGAGTTCTTAGCCAAATTTATGCGATTGGTATAGTACTCTTGTTTTGCCTTCCTCACCGTTTTTTTATATGTTAAGAGACTTTGTTTAAGATGCATTCTGTCACTTTCCCTGTATTCCTTCCGCCCAATCCTTTCCAGATTTTTACATTCCAACTTGTGATTTCTTAATTCCTCCGAAAACCACGGCGCTGAGGGCTGGGCTCTGGCCAGGAGACGTAATTTGGGTGAGGCTAAGATGTTGCAGGCTCTCTCGATCCAACTAGTATGGGCGAGCGCCGCCGCCTCCACCTCTAATGGAGGGGGCTCCTTTGAGGAGAGCAAATATTCTTCCAGTGCGTTACCCTCAATTTTATTCCAGGCCCTCCATACCTTGGCTACTTTAGGCAGGCACCCCCCACCTTGGAATTTAGGCACAGAGATGACAAATAGCAGCGCCCTGTGATCAGTCCAGGTGAGCGGTAAAGATTTAGTAAAGCCCAGAGTAGGGTGATTCGAAAAAATCCCGTCTAGGGTATGACCGGCCTTATGCGTGGGACCACTAACTAGTTGTTTAAGCTCGGCGCCATCCATCAAGTCGAAAAATGCGTTAGTGTCCACATCCGTGGGGTTCTCTAAATGGAAATTAAAATCTCCCAGGGCCGTAAAGTCCTTAGAGCAGAGTCCCTCCTCCAGAATACTTCCCACAGAGCTCAGGAAGATATTTTTGGAACCAGGGGGTCTATAGACTAAACAGCCATTAAAACAATGATGATTGCCTAAGGTAAACTTAAACGCTACCGCTTCACAGCCGTCGACCATCAACGGGTGAAAGAGGGCGTTGAAGGAGTTATGGTAGATAACTGCCAAACCTCCACCTTTCCTCAATGGCCGATCTCTCGTGAAACAAAGGTAACCAGGGGGAGTGGCATTAACTAAGTCCGGCCCGATGCGGCATCCGTCCATGATTCTGTGACAAAAGCGATTTTAATATTTTCTTCCTGTATTAACAGTGCACACTCCAAGCTGTGCTTTACCAACGATCTAGCATTCAACAGGAGGCACTCAACGTTACATCCCATTGCTTTATAATTTCCACGATGTACTCTGGATAGTACCTTAATCGGGGACATTAATACGGCTGGGATCGTTATCATACAGCCTGAGCATGCACACAAACTTGAAGATTGGTCCTTATTCAGGTTTAGGACTGTGCAAATGGGTTTTCTCCCTGGTCCCATCAGGTCTCGTAATGTTTCTGCGCTATATGTCACCCTGTTTGAATCTCCCCTAGTGTAACCGGCAGGGTGCATGGCCCTAGGCACGGGCCAGGCTCGGACGGGCGCAGACGGGCTTGCCTTTGGCGCGCCGCCGGCGCGCCCGCTGCGCGCGTCCGCTGCGCGGTCGCGTCATCGCGACCTTTATGCAACCGGGGAACAGGGGAGGAGAAACACTAGACTGCTCGGCCTTGGCCCACCACAAGATGGCGGCCGTCCAGGCGAGCGTCCAATCGCAGTTCCCCTCTCCCTGTCTCCGACCTTGTGCTTGGCAAAGGGCACAGGAGCTCGTGAATCAGCCTGCTCCTCCTGTCCGGGATTCAGAATTATTTAAAAATGCGGGGTAGAATGCGGGGTAAGTTGATAAAAGATCCCACTGTGACTGTGAGCAGCGCACCAGCCCCAGTAAAAACACAATAGCACACAGTAAAAGTTAAAGGTTAAAATCAATATAGCCTCCCTAGCTCCCGGCTCACGCCTCAGGAGCAGCTCTGAACTAAACCATTGCATTGTGGATGGTAGGGTGTGGTGAACTTATAGTTCACTTGAAAAGATTCGGCCAGGGAGATCCTTGTACCGAAGAATGTACGCACTATTTATTTGGAACTATTCTTGTTCCTTCATATACTTGTACAGATTTTTTCTTCCAAATAAATCCAAATTCAAAGATGTGATTTTGAGGTTTTTATTCCATTATTATGTATGCTTCTCAATTTTCAATTTTTGCAATCATTCAAATTCCTTTGTGTTAACAAATAATCAATTCATCTATGACAAAACCCAATGCATTTCGAGTCCTTTCAATGGACTCTTCCTCAGGGGTCTAGAAAAATAAACGGAAAAACAAGACTAATCAGTCCTATACTGTGAAACACAGTTCTGCATAATCATGTCAACATTTGCTCAATAAAGTTTATAAAAACATGCATTGATTTGCTACGATAGTAGGTTGCATAATCTCATTTAACATAATTCAAATTCATAATGCCCCAAAATTCGGTGGAGTTATAGTTCACTCCACACTCCTTCCACATTGCAGTTAGGTAACTCGACTTGAAGTTTGCACCTCTGTCTGATACAACCTCCTTACGGAAGCCCACTCTTGGGGAAACTCCCAGGAGGGCTCTTGCCACAACAGGTGCTGTTGTGGTCCTAAGTGGAATAGCTTCTGCGTATCTGGTGGCATGATCCATTACCACCAGAATAAACTTGTGCCCAGATGATGTTTGGGGATCCATTGGTCCAACAATGTCAATCCCTACTCTTTCAAAGGGAACCCCCACCACAGGTAGTGGAGTGCCACCTGATTTGCCACTGGCTTGGCAGGTGACATAGGAATGACAACACTCCTTGGTGTCTTCTGACATGTGAGGCCAGTGAAAGTGTGGGACAAGCCTGTCCCAAGTCTTGTTCTGGCCAAGATGTCCTGCTAAGGGAATACCATGGGCTAGTGTTTAAAAAGAAGCCCCTGAATGACAAAGGTTTGACCAACCTCCTAGAAGCACCAGTCTTGGGGTCTCTACCCTCTGAATACAGGAGCCCTTCATCCCAATAAACGTTATGGGTACCACTAGCATTACCAGCAGCCTCAGCAGCAGCTTGCTGTCTATCAGGCTCAAGTTCTTCTAGGACAGTTCCTTCTTCAGGCTCACCATCAGCTTCCTCAGAAGGCTGATACTCATGATCCTCATTCTGAGGCAGGGGGAAGGCAAAGCCTTTACCCTACTGCTCCTTGTCCTGGTAGGCAACTAGTCTATTATTCCAGAATCCAGTGCCTGTTCAGTGTTGCAAATTTTGACTTGTGACCTAGTCACAACAAGCACATGTGCTGAGATGCCTAACATTTCTGCATGTGTCCTATACTCCACTTCAACCCAAGCGGAAGTCTCCAGGTCATTGCCAAGCACACATTCTACAGGGAGGTCTAAGCGAGCTAACAACAACCTTCTTTAGGCCAGTTACCCCTCCCCATGAGAAATTAACAACTGTCATACTGTGTGTGGTAGTGACATTGCTAGCATTGGTCACTAGGTAATTCTCACCTAGTATGATCTGTCCAGGGTCCACAAAGCTAGGTGTCACCATTGTGACACTAGCACAAGTGTCCCTGTAGGCCTCAGCCACTTTATCATTAATCAAAGGAGTTTGTCTGTACTTGCCCAAGTTATTGGGACTCACAGTAGAGGACATGGCTATGTCCCCATCACAGATCAAAACAGCTTGAGTTGGTATTCTGACTAGGCCAGAATCCATCTCAGTTCCCAGGGTTAACCCTACTACACCCCTCTGTTTAGAACCACCACTTGGAGCTGAACAAGGGGGAACAGTTGCCTTAGGGGCAATGGTGGCTGGAGCTGTCTCCTTCTTGGTGCACTCACTGGTGCAGTGAGAATTTACTTTGCACACTTTGCACCATGGTTTCTTAGGACCTTCTTTCTTTTTGGATTGTTGGGTACCCCCACCATTAGAAGCTTTTTGTCAGACCCTCCGTTATCAGTTGTTTATAAAATCTGTCTCCATCAATCTTGGCCCATTTAATCCTTCTACCCTGATCCACTGCTTCTTCCATAATATCTAAACTCTTAGTGAATTTTTTAAAAACAGGCCCTCTTACTACAATAGTCAGAGGGTTATGGTCACTAAAAAAACTAGTATCTATGGCCATGTTACTGATGTTTTTCTTTAATGGGGTTGAAACTAAAATGAAATCAATATATGACTGGCAACCTCTACCTCTAAAGGTTGGGTTAAGGTCTCCCTTTTCGCCCAACTTAACGAGGTCCAAAGTATGAACCAAGTCATATCTTTTCATTAATTTCTCTAGCTCCCATCCCTCCGTTACATGTGAAAAATGTGGCCCTTTCAAGATAGTACATCTTGACCAATCTCTGTTGAATGGTTTTAAATTATCACAGAGATGACAATTAAAATCCCCCAAAAGTATTATATTTGGGGGGTTTGGTGTCTTATTTGCGCAACTCAACTTTTCTAAACATGAGTCCAGTTCCTTAACAACGGACCCCTTTCCCGTTGTACCAACGGCATTATACCAATTTATAAAAATGAGATTAAGATTTTTAAATTGAAATCCCACAACTTGAATGTTATGTGAGTCCCAATTATAACTAGACCATACACCTTGAATTTGGAGGTTAACATACATTATTAGTCCACCCCTTGCTCTCCCCGATGATGAATTTAAGTCCGGGACAGCAAAGCATTTGTACCCTTCTAAACTATATGGATTGGAATCAACAGCCCATGTTTCTTGTAGGCATATGATTTGGAATTTAGTGATATAATTATGCCAATCCTGGGAATCAAATTTGGCTGCTAATCCAGCAATATTCCAGGATAAAATTCCGATGTATTGATTATTTCCCCCTGTACATTATTTTTTTGGACCCCTTGAATAATGATCTACCTCCATAATTAGTTTGTGGGTACCAATTTCAGGACTGGTGTCACTAACATATCTGTTCGGTATTGAGGTTTTTTCATGAGTTAGCTGTTCATTAGTTTTCTTTCTCCCTTTTTGTAGATTACAACTCTTTACATTGGGTCCCTTAACATTATTGTGTCCTATAGTACTGGGTGTTCCTAGATCTATTGCACTTGATCCTTTCTCTTCAAATCCTGTGGGAATTTTAGGAGCACAAGATTTGTCCTGTATATGTCAATCGACCTCTTCAAGTGCACTAAACCTATTCCAGTGCGCATACTGGGATAGGGGATGGTCATAGGTTGGGGTTGCTGCTTGGTGAGGCATTTGCCATTGGGCCGGTCTGTGCTGAAAATCCATCTGGCGAACCCTATTCACTGGAATTCTAAATCTCTGTGAAGGTCTTTGTTGTATATATGGGTAAAAATATGATAAGTGTACGGGGTGGATTTGGGTTTGAGATTTACTCGGGGGTGCATTGCATATGTAATTAACTGCTGCAATGTCTCTAAAGTTAACAGTTATTATATCCCCTCCTATTGTTTTAGTTCCTTTCCCAATCCAATCCCCTCTCCTTACTGTGAGGATTTCACCGCATATATTACGGGGTAGGGGTCGATTTAACTCCAGCCACTGTACACATTTATTCTTTAGTTCAAAATGTGTTTCCCTTTTGCCCTCTCTGAGTGGTGGAACTCCTGTCAACACCACTACAAAAGGCGAAGCTTCAGGGGGGAGATTGAATGTCCTAAAATGGGTCAATGTGTATTTCTTTTCCAAAGCGTTCGTTCGCATGGTAGAATTTGTTTTATCATTTAACATTTGAGTTTTGTTTCCATTTGATGTCTGGGCGATATCTTTACATTGTTGTTTAGTTGGGACCTTTGTTGACTCATTAATACTGGCAGGATTCAAGGATTTTGGTAAATTTTGTACACCCTGAACGTTCATTTGTTTTTCTCTCATTGTTTCACTTGGTAACAATTCAGTTGTTAAAGTTACCTTTTCTTTTAATTGCGTTTTAGGCGAACCCCTATCCTGTGTTGCTTTTGTCGTGATGCCGTCCTGTATTAATAATTGACTTGCTATACTAGCTCCTTTATTATTTACCACAGAAGTTAATCTATCTATTTTTGATATGAGGGGTTTAATTAGCGCTGTGATGGTATCTTCTAGATCGGCTTTCAGGTCAGCCACCATATTAGTAATCCAACAAGGTATTCCTGATGTAGGCGGATTTATAGGTGCCACCAAATTATGATTTGTAGTCTTACTTTGATCTTTTTTCCCCTCCTGATTTGAGTAATGTTTGGGTCCTTTTGCCTTTGTGTTATTTAATTTGGCTATTTTTTTGTTTATATTCAATGTCTCCTTTTTCTTCTCAGTGACAACCTGAGCACACGGGAGATCCACAAAAGAGGAAGAAGTAACACCTAAACTAATATCTGGTCCGTCTAAAACATCCAGAGTAGCTGCAGACATATCCGTGTCCCCCTCCTGTGTATCTTGAATAATAATAGTAGGCGGTAGGGACATCCTTCTCTCCGTATTTGCTATAGCATCAGCTACAGCCCCTATTGTCTGCTGAAGCATTATGTCAATGGCAGTTAATGTTGGTGCAGGTTGAGAGGTGTCCTTTTGTTGTTGTTTAGTATTCGACCTTAGTGTAGGCATCCTTGTGTTTTTAACCTGCTTCCTCATACTGAGTTGCTCTCCCACTTGTGTAGGCACAACTGCAATATTTTAGTCTACTTGATCTAATATACTAGATGCACAAATACCTTTTCTCTCGATGACTTGAAAGGGGGGTGCCCCAGCCCGGCCTCCTCTGGCCGCTGAGGGCCGTAGAGGGCCCGCCCTTTGCCCGGTCTTCTCGCGCGCGTCCCGCGACTCTGGGGGCTCTGCTCCTTATTGGCCCCTCCTGTCGCTCTGGTCGCGTCAGGGAACGTGCCGCCGCGAAGGCTGCCGGGATATGTAGTCCCGGAGCGGCAGCGCGGCTGGTGGTGGCTGGTGGCGGCAAGACGGCGTGGTCTGTGGTCTGTTGCGCTCCTGCGCTCAGCTGTCCCAATGCTGGTGCCGAGTTGATGCGCCTCTCTCCCCAAGTAAGTGCAGGTTTGAAACTGCGGGACTCCCACCCGCTCCACCGAGGGCTCTGCTCCTTATTGGCCCCTCCTGTCGCTCTGGTCGCGTCAGGGAACGCGCCGCCGCGAAGGCTGCCGGGATATGTAGTCCCGGAGCGGCGGCGCGGCTGGTGGTGGCTGGTGGCGGCAAGACGGCGTGGTCTGTGGTCTGTTGCGCTCCTGCGCTCAGCTGTCCCAATGCTGGTGCCGAGTTGATGCGCCTCTCTCCCCAAGTAAGTGCAGGTTTGAAACTGCGGGACTCCCACCCGCTCCACCGAGGGCTCTGCTCCTTATTGGCCCCTCCTGTCACTCTGGTCGCGTCAGGGAACGCGCCGCCGCGAAGGCTGCCGGGATATGTAGTCCCGGAGCGGCGGCGCGGCTGGTGGTGGCTGGTGGCGGCAAGACGGCGTGGTCTGTGGTCTGTTGCGCTCCTGCGCTCAGCTGTCCCATTGCTGGTGCCGAGTTGATACGCCTCTCTCCCCAAGTAAGTGCAGGTTTGAAACTGCGGGACTCCCACCCGCTCCACCGAGGGCTCTGCTCCTTATTGGCCCCTCCTGTCGCTCTGGTCGCGTCAGGGAACGCGCTGCCGCGAAGGCTGCCGGGATATGTAGTCCCGGAGCGGCGGCGCGGCTGGTGGTGGCTGGTGGCGGCAAGACGGCGTGGTCTGTGGTCTGTTGCGCTCCTGCGCTCAGCTGTCCCAATGCTGGTGCCGAGTTGATGCGCCTCTCTCCCCAAGTAAGTGCAGGTTTGAAACGGCGGGACTCCCCTAGTGGTAGCATGGCCCAGCAGTCATCAGGCAAAGACTTAGAGGCGAGTTAAGCAAGTTGCTTTACCATTTATAATCCCTTGAATACCAAATGAAAGCACACCACACGAGGTATATATCAAATATATATGTATTTATTCTAAACACAACCCCTCTGGACTCTTTATGACGTCAGAGGTAAAAGTACAATACAAGGAACTTAATTGGCATACGATAAGTTGCACAGTATACGTTTTGCCCTAGGGGCCTCACAAAGCATACACTAAAATAGTGGTATAGGAACCATGAGAGAATTAGAAAGCAGGCCTAGGGCCTGGGGAATCCCTGGGGCTAGTCTAAACAACCAAAGGTTAGGATGCAGGAGGCGCACGGGAGACGCGTGCAGTTACTAAACACAGCCACGGGTTACTATTGACTTTCTATGGGAAACGTAGAAGTTACAAAGTTATAGTTTAAGGGCACAAAGGAGTGAACTACGATGGAGCCCTTTTAGACTAGGACACTAGGAGAGTCAATACCCACGGGAGCACCGGAGTACTCAAGTTACCTCACCCAGGGAAACCGGGTGCATAGGTGTCTTTTTGTGTCGGTTTTCGTCGTCGTTTACAATGGAGAGCTGCAAAGAAGTACTGCGGGCGACCAAAGGAAAAGTGTCCGTATGGATCCAAGGGTGGATCGAAGATCTGAAGAACCTGAAAGCAGAAGGTAGAGAGTCTGGGTCACAGGCCAGTGAACTGAAGGAACCAGGAAGGAACCAGGCGATGTTGGGAGTTTCCAGGTGAAGAAGTGAAGCTTGTCTCTGCAGCCACGAAGACCAGAAGGCTTCGACGATAACCAGGAGCTGGATTCGAACTCTCTCCTGAAGGATCTAGTTGACTGCAGTGTTGGTATCCGGATTGGACCCAACAAGCCTTGGCAAACGCAATTCACGCAGGAGATGAAGATTGGCTTCGGTGCAGACCAGCAAGGTGTGGGGAACTTTTCCTTTGGGGAGAAGTTGAAGCTATCCTGGAGCAACCAGGAAAGCAGTTTAGTTTTAAAGAAAAGTCTTCCAGGTGCTCACTAGCCAACAGGCAAGGAACTGGGAAGACGCATCAAGCTGAAATGCAGGAGCTGGCCCCACGGGACACTCGTGGAGTGTGGGGACCTGAGCATTGGCGCACATGTTGCTCAGGGCTGGGGCTTCAAGCACTCCAAAGCACGACTTCCAAATACTTCGGGAAGTGAGTGCAGCTTGCAAAATGCAGGATGTCCAGGATTTCCGGTCCCACGTCTCTCGTGTCTACCACAGGTCTCAGCTTTGCTGGGAACATTGAGCAGTGTCAGTCATGTCTGGAAGTCCATGTCTTGTATCACAGAGTGTTCAGGATCTGGCAGGAGCCTCGACAATGCAGACTGGCAAGGTGCTTCTCGGTGCCTGTTTGAACAGGGTGGTCACTCCTTAACCACAAGGGAGATGTCTTCCATCTTCCAGTCGAAATGGATGTCAAAGGTCAAGGATTTATGTTTCAAACTTTTGTCCACGGTAATCTAAAGTCCTAGGGACACAGCTCCTATACTTATACTAAGTTTGGGGGCTGGACTACCTGAAAGGTCCCTCCTATGGGTAGACCTGGGGAGGGGGTGGTTACACCTCTTTCCCTTTGTCCAGTTTCACACCAGAGGAGGGCTGGAGTGCCCCAGCAACTGGTTTGAACCTGGCTATGCATGGAGCACCTTGTGTGCCCAGGCAGTGTCTGGAAAATGCATTCTGAATGCAGCCCTCCCTGCCCCAATACACTAAAGCCTGTCTGGGGAGGTGCCAGCACCTCCCTGGGCAGGAAACCTATTGTCCAAGCCTCCCCTGCTGGAGTTTCGTCCAGCAGCAGGAGGTCAGACTCGTGTCTGTGGCAGCAGCATCCATTTTGTGATGCTGAGGCTCTGTTTAACTTTAACCTGGTATACCAGTAACTACATGTCTTCTCCCTCTAGACAGGACTGGCGGGGGGTAGTATTCCAAAGTGTTTGACACCTTACACAACGTGTTTTGATAAAGGCAAACCAAAGTTAGCATTAACCTCAAGGATTATAATGCACTTAAGAGTATATGGTATGGCAATATCATAGAACAGCTGTAAGGAGATGGTTCTGAAAGCTGCAGAGGGGCTCAGCTCATGCTAGGGCACCCTCTCACATTAAATCAAGCACTCTCCCTCCAGGATTGTTAAGGCCTGCTATAGGAGTGACTTATAGGTTACTATGCGTCTATATATAGGGTAGATATAGATATACTATATCTAAGTAAGGGGTGATTACACCACCTTACCCAGGCTGATTGAACAGACCTGTGGTGTCAGTTTGGAAGCCCAACCAGGGGTGGTACAATACATGCTGCAGACATTGGTAGGCCTTAGAGGCCCCTATGCCCTGGGTACCTATGGTACACTATACAGGGACTCACAAGGGTGACCCAGTAACCAATCTGCTATGTACCTAAAGTACATGGTATCAATTTAGAGAGGGAACAGCTGGGCTGTGGACCTGATTAGCAGGACCACAGCCACACTAAAGTCGAAAAACCAGAAAATCACAGCAAAAAGTGGGGTTGACCATAGGAAGTAGACCCTACTCTCCTACAAATTATATTCTCATGCATATGCAGATGTGGCATGAAAACAGACAATGAAGTTATTGGCCCTCACAAGAGCAACCATCTCCCGACCACACTACACTGGGAATGGGTAGGATACAGAACATGGAGTGCTTAGACCCAATTTAGCTATCTTGCCCCATTGGTTTGACCAATAACAAGCGGAATGATGGTTGGGAGGTCGTCTCTAAATCTGAGATAGCCATATTTGAGCTTTATAGCATTGTCTCTAGTGAATTGAAAGTTTTTGAGCATCAGACCTTGAATCCCTTACAGATTATGATTGTTCATAAAAGCCTTTTTAACAATCTAGGGGGATCTATTTATGAAAGACTGTAAACACAGCAGGGACTCATGTAAAATTGCTAAGAATGATTTGTTAATTGCTCTGAGCAGTAACTAAAGAACAGACATTGTAGCATTGAGATTGAATATGGTAAAAATCTCAAAACCAGTACAGTCTAGTGGGAAGCCAGCATCTGGGATGAATTGTCAGTTGCTGTTATATAGAGGCATAAAAAGCGCTTTTGGCACCTGGTTGCACATAATGGGTGCAGAGTTTTGACTCACACCTACTGTCATATTGTTCCGGAGGAGAGGGTTATACCCTTTACAGCCTTTTATGCAGACAGACGTTTAGTTGAAGATATAACAGACATTCCTTATGTTGCTCCTAAAGATACATTGGGTGATGAGAAAATGCCTTTTACAATAGACAAAAGTAATGCTGAAAACCAAGCACAGAAACCCGGAAAGGCACCCGGCGTGGACAGAGTTCCGGCTGATTTTCTTTGCTCTGAGCCCAAGATTTGGGGACCGTATGTGAACTCCCTGTCAAATGGTGTATTAGCAGGGGCCCCTGTCCTGAGCTCTCGGAAAGATGCTGTAATCATCCCCATATTCAAAAAGGAAGATGGGCTGTTCCCTGGAAATTACAGGCCTATAAGCCAAATTGCTAATATACAAGAAGTCTACTGTAGGCAGATTCTGATACGGCTATAGGAATGGATGTCCCCGAGTCAAGTGTTGTCCCATCTTCAGGAAGGATTTTGGCAAAATATTAGTTCAATCGACCATATAATGCGTTTTTATCCATTAGATGGAAGAATGTAGACATTAATCAGGAGTCATAATTTGTTGCCTTTGTGTACCTCCTTGCTGCATTTGATTTTGTCATGAAGGGAAAGCTTTGGGAGGTCTTGCAAAGCATAAGAGTTCCCTTGGGTCTACTCTCTCTTACACAAGCCCTGTACACAGAGAATTTGCAAGACGTAGTTGAGGGCTGGCAATGGAATGCCAGTGGATATTCCCATTCGAAGAGGTGTCAGACATGGGTGCATTTTGGCCCCTACCCTCTTTCTTCTATATATATATTCTATATTAATGGGGACACACAAAATATCGGGCCTTCTTCTCAGTGATGATACCTTGCTTCTTTCCAAAACTGCAAAAAGGGAATATCTATTCTTCAGGGAAATCGTAACCTGTTTGTGAGGAGCAGGGTCTTAAGATTAATAGTAACACAACCAAATATATGGTGTTTAGAGGACTAACTTGGATGACTTTGACTCAATCCCTGGTGCACCTTCCTTTCTCCACAGAATCTGTTTTTCCTGGATCCCAGTAGAGCCTAACTGCGGCAGGCTCTGGAAGTGAATGCACAGGACACTTACTACTTATAGACAGGAATTGATGTACTGAACCCTAGGTCAGCCGCTGTTGGGAGTGTTTCTTTGGTTTCCGAATCTAGAGATTAATAGTAACAAAACCAAATATACGGTGTTTAGTGCACTCAGAAAAAACAAGCAAAAGGTAGAGCTTGAAGGTGAGACATTGGGCAGGGTTAATGAATTTGACTATCTGGGTGCTAAAATAAGTGATTCTCATAGATGACAGCTTCAGATATAGAGAATTGTATTCTGCCCTTAAAGCACAGGAAAGGGTCCATCTTAATGTTTGCGGGAAGGGTACCCATTTTTGCTGTTTCACCTCCTAATGAAATATATGCGTCAAACCTGTGGAGCAGCCCTTTATGGGGTGGATCTGTGAGGCCACTGTAATCTTATTTTTCTTGAAAAAGATGTATATGCTTTTGAAAAGTCCCTATTGAGACTTCCCACCAGTGCCCCTATGCTCCCAATAAGATTTGATATGAATCTTCAGTCTATCTCAGATATAGTTGACTTGAGACCAATTTTATATTGGATCAGGCTGTGGACAAATGAGAAGCTAAGTCCAATAGGGATTGTGTCAGGGAATTACTCGAGGGCCAATCAGCAAGCAATATCCCTTCACTACTATATATAAAAACATGGCTTATGAAAATGGATTTGATTGATTATTGGTCACATCCCACTGCATTGATTTGCGGTGCCCGGAAAAAGTGGAAAAGAGTTATTGGAATATTGTGTCAGAAGCAAACTCATCCACTGTTAATTCGGGCAGTCTGGTAAATTCCTATATGATGTTTAAATTTGTACCTAAATTTGAGTAATTTATGAATTTTATAAGTAACCCCATTGTCTGAGCTTTTTACATAAAATTCAGACTTGGGCTGCTACCCTTGGCTTTGCTTTACTTGTTTTTGGGATAAAACAGAAATTATATTCAACACATGTCCCATGAGTTGTACACCAATCGAGCATGATGAACACCTCTTATTTTTCTATAAAGCCTTTGTAAGGCACTGTTCACAGTGGAATATTCCACTTTAGCGATTGTTGTCTTCTTTAATCGCCATACAGCTCTAAGAGTATGTAAAACAAATACACATGACTGTATTGTTCATTCAATTTCAAACTATTTGTCCTCAATATAGCACATCAAGATGAAAGCACTGAAATAAGCGGGTTTTATAGAAGCATGCTTGTATATGTGAGGAGCATTTTTAGATATTAGTATTGTTCTTAATGATAGTTTGTATGGTTTCATGTGCAAGTATTGATTTGTTTATCTAGCCCTATTAGTATGCTAGCTGACAAGGGACTGAGCATTCATTAGCACAAAAACCTTTCATAGACTATGCCTTTCTGACAACTATGGGTACAAAATAATTTTATTTATGGAACAAATTGTATTTTACAGTACATATAATGTGATTTTTGAATGAATGTTGCTTCTTTTATAATATTGTTTTATTTGTACCTTTTATGATTCAATCAGGGCAAAAAATAAAGAAATTATCAATTTTTAATTATTGGGACATTATTTTTACTAAAATATAATTAGATTACTTTTAATTAATTCTATACATCACTGATTATTGATGCTGAATAAAACAATATATTATTTTTACCTTGGGTGGGAATTTATTTTTTCTTTTACCTACATGATAGTCTTATGTTCCCAGTCAATCTTTGATGCCCCTAGTCACAACCTTTCCAGTAAATAGAGGGTATTACTGTTGGTAGTAAATTACTGTAGGTTTAACTCACCTGTTCTCATGCAACTTCACTCCTTCAACTGGAACTTTTGAGATTTTTATTCGAAATTCTACAGGAAGCAAAACAAAGGTCCAGCCCCCACCAACTCAGATCTCTGAATTTAGAAAATATATTTTCCTTGGATAACCTCCAATGGTCCCCATAACCTTGCAAGTCATTTTGGGTATTATACACTCTCTAATGATGATCCCAATATTTGTTCAGTGCAGAAATGTGCTGATTATTTGCCAGCGAACAGATAATTCATCTGTCTCTCCAATTCAATCTTTATTTTCACCACAGCCTTAGCTGTGGTATTTCAAAGTTCCAACCTGAATGACAACCATTCTTACAGACAATTAACCAAATTTGATTTTTTATTAGGAGCAATGATTTCTGCTGCAAGCAAATCATATATGCAAGAATAATTTACTTTTTATAGATGGATAGACACAACATCATTGCCATTTCTTTAAATTATGCATGCTTTTAAAATTAACTTCATTGACAATTTATTCTGGTGCCTTGATCAGGGTATCACTTTAAAATTTCAGATATGTCTCCACGTTTTGTTTCATTTGAGGGCTGAGGCTCTTCTCATCCATGGCCTTCAACAATACATCTTCGTAGTACTTGAAAAGAAAAAGGCAAGAAAAGGTTCAACACCAATTACACTACCATAGCCTAGTTAAATTAAAATGTTCTTTGCTGAACAATATTCCTTTGGATTTCCATCCGCGATTGAGCATTTTATCCTCACACAACCAATCTCTTCAGATTGTCTGAATTTGTTTATATATATAAAAATATGCAAATTAATATACAGGAGCCTCACAATCCACTGATTGCGCTGGTGCTTAGACTCACTGAAGTACATCAGCAGGTTTAAAATACTGTAGTTGGATACCAAAAATAGGCTTCGCCTGCACTGCGCTTGTGATGTGCTTGTGAAATCTCTTATATTTAATATATCTTCAAAGGGGCTCTTATCTGTTCTCCAAAATCGAATTACTGTGTTCATTCGCTTTTGTGTGGAACTTTTTTTTTGTTAACTGCCTCTGTCTGCACACATTTACGATACTTCTACTAAATGTGTTCACACTGTTCAAGCCAAATTCACTGTCAAGATAATATCCTTTCCCATGGAAGAAGGTAGACAGCTTCTAACAGTACTCTGGAATGCTTAATTTGTATTACTTAGTTGTGTAAAGCAAATGCTTTAGGCTTAGAACGTTTGTGGCATTTCCTATTCATGCCTCAGTACCTTTCTTTGCACTTTGTAGGCATTATCAGATTTATTTTTTCAACCTAACAGATTTGGTCATTATGATCAAATCATAGATGTCTTAATAAACTTGCAAGTCAAAAATAAAGTTAATATACAAGAGCTATGTTATGTTTTACTACTAAACAAGCAGCCACAAGTGCAGTTACCTTGCAGAGAACAGGGTTATGATTTGAATGGTGCAGCAGGTGTAGGTGCACCAGCAGCACTAAAAGTTGTCAGATCTCCTCTAAACACATAATACTGCTATAGGTGACTACTATCAGGCAGTCACAATTGCAGTCATCTTGGAGTTAAAAGGGATTTGATTTGAATGGTGCAGTAGGTCAGAGGCACCTGGGCCAAAAATTCCAGGGACCCCATTAAACCCAGATTATTACTAACATTTCAAACCTGAACAGGCAGTCACAAGTGCAGTTACCCTGCAGACAACAAGGTCATGAATTCAATGATTCAGCCGGTGCAGTGACACCAGAACCAAAAGCTCTAGGCACCCCATTAAACATCTAAAATTGCTAAGTTATACTACTAAACGGACAGGCACAAGAGCAGTTACCTTGCAAACAACAGGGTCATGATTTGAATGGTTCCGCAGGAGCAGTAGCACCGGGCCCCAAAGTTGTCAGAACTCCTCTAAACCCCTAATATTGCAACATTTTATTACTATATAGGCAGTCACAATTGCAGTTACAATGCAGTTAAAAGGGGATTGATTTAAATGGTGCAGCAGGTGCACTGGCACCGGGCCAAAAGATGTCATAGCCGCACTAAACACCTAATATTTCAATATTTTATTACTATATAGGCAGTAACATGTGTGGTTATCTTGCAGGCAATTGGGTCCTTATTTGAATTGTGCAGCAGGTGCAGTGGCATCGGGCCCAAGAGCTCCAGGCACCCCATTAAACCCTGATTATTGCTATATTTTACAACTATGCAGGCAGTTACAAGTGCATTTACCTTCAAGGCACTAGGGTCATGATTTGAATGGTGCAGCAGGTGCAGTGGCACTGGGTCCAAGAGTTGTCAGACTGCTCTAAACACCTAATATTGCTATAGTTGACTACTAAACAAGCAGTCACAATTGCAGTTACCTTGCAGTTAAAGGGGACTTGATTTTAATGGTGCAGCAGATGCAGTGGCACTGGGGTCAAAAACTCTAGGGACTCCACTAAACCTGGATCATTTCTATTTCTAAATGTTCCTACTAAACGAGACATTCACAGTACATTTGTCCAGCATGCAATAGGGTCATGATTTGAATGCTGCAGCAGGTACAGTAGCAACAGGACCAAAAGCTTTAGGCACCCCACAAAACACTTAATATTGCTATATTTTACTACTAAACAGGCAGTCACAAGTGCAGTTACATTGCAGACAATAAGGTCACGATTTATATGGTGCAGCAGGTGCAGTGACACTGGGCCCAAATGTTGTCAGACCTCCTCTAAACGCCTAATATTGCTATATTTTACTACTATACAGGCAGACAAAATTGCAGTTATCTTGCAGGCACCAAGGGCATGATTTGATTGGTGCAGCAGGTGCAGTGATGCCGGTCCCAGAAGTTATCAGAACTCCTCTAAACACATAGCATTGCTATTACGTCAATTAATTCTATTATTTCCCTTTTTCATTTCATTTTTAAAAAAATTGCTATTACTTACCCACACTATACCACTAGTAGCAGCACAATATATTGCCTTTTTGCATATAAACAAGTCATGTGACTTTAGCAAACTTTCTGCAACTTATATTGTACAACAACTCAGCAAGCTACAACTTACAACAAAACACAGCTTCTTAGTAATCACATGGTCGAAACCAACTGCATTTACCAATGCTTGTTTTAAAAATGCATTTCAAGACCTAATAGGGATGGCACACTACTCTCTGCCCCTGGAGGCGTATGAACTCCTCCATGAGAGGAGAGACTTACCGGTGAAGATGGTGGCCAATAATCATAACAATTCATTTTTCTGGCTGTCTTACAAGGTTCATAACTATAGAGTTATCGTGACAGATTGAATACATCACACACCCACTATATTAAATAGTAGTATCAAACTGCAAGGTAAATACCTAGTGGGTTCACTCAATTTTAAACAAAAGTTTTAGGGAAACGGCTGCACAGATAAGAGAGGGAGTTTTAAATTCTTAGTTATCCTAGACATTATTTTCTAAATGTTTACAATATAATGCATCTGCAATGATATATTGGATACTGAGCATGGCCACATACAATTGTGTATCTTCTGCTTTGCAGTGGTATGGATTGTTGTAACTTTGTTCCCTTGGACAGACATCCATATTTCCAATTCAGGGTCATCCCCCTCCCTCTAAAAACGTTTACCAGGAAATCGACCCCAGATGGTGACCTACAGTCCCATAACTGTAAGAACTTTAAAGAAACCATTGGCCATATGTTCTTCGCTTGCCCAGGATATATTGCACCTGGCCAGAAATGGCTCATACCCCTTTGTAGGCTTTTAGGGATCATTAGCAGCTGGTCTGCAATGAGGATACTAAGGGCAGACCCAAACTCAACCTACACCTGTGCAATTTGGACGTTAGGGGGATGGATGTGAGTGATTAGAGCAAGATCTGAATGAATACATTTGCTTTGCTTTACTTTGCATCATATAACACTGGTTTTAAAGTGTGATTATCAATGAACTGTGTTCTAATTAAGGCCTCTTCTTGGTCGACCAGCCTCAAATTAAGTTGTCCTCCCATTCTTATTTTCCTTTTATCCCTGTTGAGCTCTTTCCCACTCCCACCTATTTCAATTGTCTTTCCTTACGTGGATCATGATTTATTGTATCCTATTCTTTATGTCAACTTGTAATGGTGCATAGAATACCATACAAGTTGTTCATTTGCACATTTATATTTTACTGTGGCTATAAGTGTTTGTATTTTGTTTTACCTTTTATGTGCTGATATGACTAATTTGTCAAATAAAGCTTCCCAAACTGAAATTGTAACTTTGTATGCATTGCAAAGTGACATGATTGCAAAGCTTTTTTTCAATTCTTTTTTAAAGATGAGGTAGGTTGAACAATTTCCTGCAGATAAATGTCTTCCTTTCCAGCGACACCAATTCCTCAAACTTCCAGAGGTAGGGGATGAGATATCATATAGTCTTTCGCCTTTGACCTTAAAGAAATTACAGGAAGTGACATCATATGAAGTTTGACCCAGATTATTTCCAAGAAAGTACGTCACATGACCTGAACTCTACAATTGGCATTGCTGAAGTTTCCTAATAACTGCATGTAACAACACAACACAGAAAAATGTCTAATTTAACTAAGACCTATATTATGGTGCTGACTTGAACTTTTAAAGATCTAGGGCGTAATACTTGCCATGAACTTTAAAAGAAGATTGCAGCTAGTATCCATTTTTTCCCAAATTGTGCTATGTGTGCCACAATGTATTATCTATTAACACATTATTGTGTTACAGGTGTCTGTTATGCTAAGAACTGTCTCAAGTATGCCAGCACCAGTTTTTAGCCCTCGGTGTCTCCATAAAATAATAATTACCTTTAGTAAGTACCTTCAATATGAGTCAAACCACTGTGAACCTATCCGGCTGTCTTGCGCATTCCAACAAATGGATGACCTCTAGTTGCCTGAAATTATGGTGACAAAACAGAGGTCATTGTGGTCAGGAATACCCCATCCCTCTGGGACTATTTAGTTTGACCTTCATTCCCGGGAGACCGTCCATCTCCATCACCAAAAGTAATGAGCTTGTGAGTTCTTTTGGATAAAGATCTCCCCATGCCCTCCTAGGTGAAGAAAGTTGCAGGTACTTGTTTTGACCTGTTGAGAGCTTTGTCAAAGATGCTTAAATTACTACTTGGTGAAACCTGAAGAACAGTTTTCCAAGGTCTCTTACTCTCAAAGTTGTACTACAGTAATTTGCTTTACCGAGGCAGCACCGCCTGTGTCCTAAAGAAACGGCAGACTATTCAAAATGCTGCAGTTTGTGTTTTGTTGTGCCTTCCAAAATGTCAGTCTGAACGCCTGACCTTGGCCAGCCTTCACTGGCTGCCAGTAAATAAAATAATTGACTTTAAAGCGCACTGCATTGCTCGCAATATAAAGCATGCTCAGGGGCCTCATATCCTGAATCCTCTAATTGTTTATTATAGCAATGCACAAGATCTGAGATCAAATAACTGTTTGCTTTTGACGGTCCCCAGGATATTCCTGGACACTAATAAGTATATTCTGTAAAGCTGCATTTGCGGGACACAGCTTTGTTGGTCCTTTTTCCCATTGCAGAAGAGGGACCTTTATTGCCCTATTCTCTTCACCCATATGTACAATGATGATAGGTTGCTGGAAATCAGGGAATTTGGTGCTTTTGTGGAAACTATAATGTTATACCTAAGTTTCTACCTTACATCTTCCCTGGTTCTCTGCCTCTGCTGTTCAGCTAGTGAGTGTAGAATGTTAGTGTGAATGTGATGTCATTGGAATGTTTGGTATGCTGTGAGTGGACTGTCAGTTGGATCCTGGGCTGAGCAGCAGAGAGGATGCTCCTGGTGGGCTTTGATTACACATCTACTGGAAAACCTATCTAACCATCTAAGAAGAATAAACTTATCATCTTTAACCTACTTAAGTTTTCTGGAAGTACTTACCTATGACACAACATAAATTGGCGACGAGGTGGATCAAAACTACGCACAAGGATCTTCAACAAGCTTCTTAAAGGAACTTTTATACAAGATTCTTCTTAAAACTAATCTATGTAAGGATTTTACGCCCTCCCGCCCCACCAGTGTCCAATTTTCACTGGACAGCCCATGGACAAGGCGTAAGTTGCCTGCTGCCTGCTTCTTACTGCCTGATTTCTTTTACCTGCTTCTGACACGGCACAAGTTTCCTGTTTCCTGCTTCTTTCTGCCTGATTTATGCTTTCATTGACAGGGTATACATTTCCTGATGTCTACAGTCTGCTTCTGACTGGGCTAATGTTTCCTGCTGCCTTCATACCCTGCTGCTATTGTCAGAGCGTAATTTCCTGCCACTTATTCCTGCTGCCCTGAGTACCCTGCAGCCATTGATGGTGTATCTTTCAGCTCCACTCCCATTTAAGAGGCAGGGGGACGCTCTGCTATACCCGTACATCACGCTTAAAATGGTCTAGTTGAGGTTTTAAATTTCTTTAATAGAAGTCACCCGGAACAGGTGTAACGTAGATGCCCAAGTATTTAAAGGCTTCATCAGTGATCCGCAGTGGACAATCCGCAGGCAGCAGCGGGGAGGACCGGTCAGCACATACAGAACGGACTTAGCCCAATTTATCCAATATCCAGACACTCTACCAAACTTCTCAAAGACATTCAATAATTCCATAATTGATTTCCTAGGTGAGGTAAGGTACAACAAAACGTCGTCAGCGTACAGTGATATCCGGTCCTCCCAGATGTCCGTCCACCGGAGTCCTCGAATAAAGGGCTCCCACCTGATCCATGCCACTCTGAAATTAACGCGAATAATAGAGGGGACAGCGGGCATCCCTGTCGTATTCCCCGAGCTAGTGGGATGTCCCTAGAGATGTGCCCATTTGCTGCCACGTGAGCTAGTGGCTTATTGTAGAGCAGCTGGATCCAGGCACAGAATTTGAGGCCAAAGCCCAAATGCTGCAGTACCCAGAACATGTACGACTATTCTACTGTATCAAACGCCATTCTGGTGTCCAGGGAGAGGATGACTGCAGGCTCCTGTACGCAGGATTTCCGGGCCATCACTGCGTACAAATGTCACAGATTAAGTGCCGTGCTATGCTTGGGCATAAACCCGGACTAGTCCAGGCCTATCAGGGATGAGAGGTGTGGAGTCAGCCGCATTGCCAATAACTTGGCCAGTATCTTTGGTTCCGCATAATTTAAGGACATGGGGCGGTAAGAACTACAGTCCTCTGGGTGTTTGCCCGATTTGTGTATTGCTATGATTGTGGCCAGCCGCTGATCAAGCGGCAACTCACCAGCCTGTAGACTGTCCCGGAACATGCCTAAGAGGTAAGGGGCCAGTGTCTGCGCAGGCCTCTTTTACAATTCAATTGGGAGTCCGTTAGGTCCCACCGCCTTACCAGACGCGAGGGAGCAAATGGCTGTCTGAAGTTCGGCGACCGTTACATCAGCCTCCAGAAGGAGGGCCTCCCCAGACGTGAGGCGCGGCATGGCTATGTCCTTTATGTACGTGTGCGCCTCCTCAACCGAGAACACGGTGCGAGGAGCATATACCTGTTCAAAATGATCTGCCAGGGTGTTTACTATATCGGCGGGGGACGTTACCATGAAACCCGCTGCGATGTGTAGTTGTGCAATCACTCTATTTGCTTTTTCTTTTTTGTCTAGCCAGGCTAACATTTTTCTGGCCTTATCCCCAAGCTCATATACCCTGTGACGCGTGGCTTGGAGGCGGTCTATGGCCATCTCCGTCTGGTATGCTACGAATGCACTTTGTTTAAGACGTACGTCTTGTGCAAGGTGGGGCGTCGGGTGAGCTGCATGTTGTGCCATTTCATCATCCGATTCAGCCTCGAGTCTGTCCATTTCTGCTCTTTTTTCCCGCTTATGTCCTATGATCGACACTATTGCTTGCCCTTGTATAACTACTTTGTAGGCCTCCCATAATATCCTGTCTGAGTTAACCGAACCTGCATTTTCTTGAAAGAAATGTTTCGTAGTGTCCATAAGACCCTTTAGTACTGCAGGGATGTGTAAATAGTTAGTATGCACGGGGAATATTCGACATCGAAGGGCCCGGTGGCACGTGTACTGCAGTAGGATGGTGAGTGATCGGAGATCCCCCTAGGGCGAATATCTACCTCGGCTATCCCCTCCAAACCTCCCGCCAAGACCAGAAAGTAGTCAATGCGAGTGAGACAGTTATGTACCCCGGAATGGAAAGTGTACTGTCTGATACTGGGGTGTTTGTATCTCCAGGCGTCTGTGAGTCCTAGGGCCTCTATAAGACCAGGCAGTCGGTGACCGCTAGGAGACATTGGTTTTGTCGGGTGCCTGTCCAACATACCGTCTACTATGTCATTGAAGTTGCCCCCTTTCAGCAGTGTCGCATCTGGCAATGCAAGCAAAAATGTAGTGAGGGTGGAGTGTGCCTGTGTATGTAGGGATGGTGGAATGTACACCGAAACTAAATTAAATAGTTGTCCCTCCCATTGGCATGTAACTGCTGCAAAGCGACCTTGGTCGTCCACCCGTGTGTGCTGCACTATGAGCGGGAAGTTTTTTTTAATCAGCACCCCAACATCCCTGGGTCCAGAGGAGAACTCGGCGTGAGCCACCATTTTATACCCCCATCTATCCATGGCCTTACAGGTGGATCCCACTAGGCGCATCTCCTGGAGGAGGGCTACCGCCGGTGCACATCGCTTTAAATATTGGAGTACCAGACTTCTCTTCACCTTATCCCCCAACCCTCTCACATTCCAGGCCAGGACAGTCAGTGGTGCCCCCGGGGCCAGGAGGGTCAGTTGTGGATTAGTGCCCTGCTGGGTGTGTGGATATATATGTATGAGAATTAAGTGGTAACGTGGCAAAGCCATATCCAGTCATACAACCTCTGAGCGTCATAGCCATGTACTTCGTGCCCTTAAAAAATTGCCAACATGTAACAAAATGGAACTGTACCAAAACCCAGTTCCCCAGTTTCTAAGGTTTTTTAAATGCTAATTCCTAACTATAACGTGGGTGAAACCTATGGTTTTTTTCAGTGAATTTCCAAGGTTTTGTAAATGATAATTTTTAAATGTATAAATTGTTATTTTTTTATACTAATTTACTACATTGTTTCAAAGTATTCATTTTTAGATATTTTATTTTTTAAATTATATTACATATTTTTTAATATAAATTGAAAAAAAATGTTTTAAAAAATATTGAAATTGTAATATTTCTTTTTTTATTTTATATTTTTTTAATTTATATATATTTTATATAGCAGGCAATGATATCCTATGGAAGGAAATTCAAGTTACTGGTAAGTACAGTTAAATTTACTTTTCAGGAATAGTAGTGAGCTGAAAGATGCATCACTGAGGTCTCTCCAGAGAACAGGTGAGTAAATCGTAATTCGTAGTTCGGCTGATTTTTGAGGAATTTTTTTAAGTTCCAAAACTCCACACTTAGAATAATTTCCAAGTGAAACCAGTCAATGTTAGCCTAAGGAAGGAAATTCAAGTTACTGTAAGTATGGTTAGAATTACTTTTCAGGATCAGTAGTGGGCTGAAAGATGCAGCACTGAGGTCTCTCCTGATAACAGGTGACTAAATCGGAATTCATAGTTCGGCTGATTTTAAAGGAATTGTTTAAACTTCCAAAACTCCACACTAAGAAAAATTTCCAAGTGAAACCAGTCAATGTTAGACTATGGAAGAAAATTCAACTTACTGTAAGTATGGTTAGAATTACTTTTCAGGATCAGTAGTGGGCTGAAAGCTGCAGCACTGTGGTCTCTCCTGATAACAGGTGACTAAATTGGAATTCATAGTTCGGCTGATTTTAAAGGAATATTTTAAACTCCCAAAACTCCACACTTAGAAAAATTTCCAAGTGAAACTAGTCAATGTTAGCCTATGGAAGGAAACTCAAGTTACTGTAAGTATGGTTAGAATTACTTTTCAGGATCAGTAGTGGGCTGAAAGATGCAGCACCGAGGTCTCTCCTGATAACAGGTGAGTAAATTGGAATTCATAGTTCGGCTGATTTTACAGGAATATTTGTACGTTTCAAAAATAGACAGAAACTTTTCTGGTGAAAACTACACAATAGATTCCTGTTGAAGGAAATACAAGTTACTGGTAAGTACGCTTAGATTTACTTTTCAGGGTCTGTACTGGGCTCAAAGATGCAGCACTGACGTCTCTTGTGATAACAGGTGAGTAAATCGGAATTCGCAGTTCCGCTGATTTTAGAGGAATATTGTGCTCAATAGTGAAGGAAGGGGGCGGGGCCTGAGGTGACATGTGTGCACACACGCCCTGTGGCGCGTTTTAGGTTGGGGAATTAATTCCTCTTCAATCCTGAGGTCCCCTGTGAGCAAACTAGCCCACCAGGTACCTCCAGTATGCACCAGGGAGCTGCGTTGCAGAGAGGTGTTCAGTGGGCACGCCCACTCTTTACAACACTCTGCAATGCAGCTCTGTGGCGCTTACCGGAGGTACCTGTTGGACTAGTTGGCCCCAAGGGGACCTATGGATTGAAGAGGAATTAATTCCCCAACTTAAAACGCGCCACAGGGCATGTTTGCACACATATCACATCATGCCCTGCCCCCTACCTTCACCACTGTGCAAACGCTCCCCGTAGCACATTCTAAGTTGGGGGATTAGGTCCCCTTGCATACTGGGGGTCCCTGGGGGCTAACTAGCCCACCAGGAAACTCCAGTATGCGCCAGGGGGCTGTGTTGCAGAGATGTGTAAAAAGGGGCATGGCCTCATTACACCTCTCTGCAACGCAGCCCCCTGGAGCGTTTGCAGAGGGGAAACTAATTCCCCTTGCATACTGGGGGTCGCTGGGGGCAACTAGCCCACCAGGAACCTCCAGTATGTGCTAGGGGGCTGTGTTGCAGAGAGGTGTACTGAGGCCTCGCCCCTTTTTACACCTCTCTGCAACGCAGCCCCCCGGCGCGTTTGCAGAGGGGGAACTAATTCCCCTTTCATACTGGTGGTCCCTGGGGCCAACTAGCCTACCAGGAACCTCCAGTATGCACCAGGGGGCTGCGTTGCAGAGAGGTGTAATGAGGCCACGCCCCTTTTTACACCTTTCTGCAAGGCAGCCCCCTGGCGCGATTGCAGAGGGGGAACTAATTCCCCTTGCATACTGGGGGTCGCTGGGGGCCAACTAGCCCTCCAGGAACCTCCAGTATGCACCAGGGGGCTGCTTTGCAGAGAGGTATTCTGAGGCCACGCCCCTTTTTACACCTCTCTGCAACGCAGCCCCCTGGCATGTTTGCAGAGGGGGAACTAATTCCCTTGCATATTGGGGGACCCTGGAGGCCTACTAGCCCACCAGGAACCTCCAGTATGCGCCAGGGGGCTGTATTGCAGAGAGGTGTAATGAGGCCATGCCCCTTTTTACAACACTCTGCAAGCAGCCCCCTGGCACATACTGGAGGTTCCTGGTGGGCTACTTGGCCCCCAGGGACCCCCAATATTCAAGGGGAATTATTTCCCCCTCTGCAAACGCAGGTAGACTTATCTTGACCCCCTAGGTTTTGTGAGGGTGGCTGAGGAGGCTTATATGTGCGAGGTTAGCTCCCGGTTCGCGTACCGGGAGCGAAACAAAAAAAAATATTTAAAAAAATTATTAATAAACATATAAAATATATTTTTGGATTTAAAGAAGAATACATTTTACAGCTATAGATATTAGCTTTTAAAAAACCAATGAAATTCACTGAAAAAACCATAGGTTATAGACCATATATAGTTAGGAATTAGCATTTACAAAACCTTGAAAATTCACTGAAAAAAACATAGGTTATACACCATATATAGTTAGGAATTAGCATTTAAAAAACCTTATTTTACTCACACAAAACCAATGAAATTCCATATATAGTTAGTTGTACTAACTATATATCGCGCACCCGCAATCCACTGCTGATCATGTCACATATTACATCATTCATGACATGGTCAGTGACATCACTGATGACATCTCAAATGACATCACTGATGACATCACTGATGACATCTCAAATGACATCACTGATGACATCACTGATGACAACATCCAGTGACTGTATTTTTCTGTAAAGTTAAAATATGTCTTACATATTTAAGAATCAGTGGATGTATAAGTGTCTGGATGAAGGATTTAGTAGGTGCATGACTGACTGTATGAGTGAGTGGTTAAATGTGTCTCACTGAGTGCATGGGTTAGTGACTAAACTGTCTTAATTTGTGCATCATTATGTCTGTTCTTCTGTAAACTGCTGCATGTGTTGATCAGTAGCTATATGAGTAACTATATGGGTTATTGATTGGTTGCCCAAGCATTTGTATGGGAGACTGAGTGTGTGTGTGGGTGGCTGGGAGGTGTATGACTCTGTGCATAGATGTATGGGTTCAAAAGTGCATGTGGAAACAGCTGGATGGGTGGTTGACTGTGTGCATGAGTGTATTGGTGAGTGAATGGATATCTCAGTGCTACATGTCAAAGTAAGTACATATGTAAAATACAGTACATGTGAGAGTTGACATATATAAATAACTGTGCATAAGAGCCAGTGAATGTGTGAGTGGCTGTATGGATCATTGTGAACTTGTATCCAGGATTGTATAAGTGAGTAAATATGTTTTAGTATATGTTTGAATAAGTAAGGTGTGTATAACTGTATAGTTGTGAAAATGGAGGTGTGATTGATTCTTTGCATGACTGACTAGGTGTGTAAGTAACTCCATGGATGAGTGACAGTCTGTGAGTGTCTGTTTACACTGAGTGTATCTAAGGTTATAATAGAGTCTGAAGAGGTTCATCATATTATCACATGAATGATGTCATCAGTGATGTGATCAGTAATGTCAAATGAGATGTCATCAGTGATGTCATCAGTGATGTCATTTGAGATGTCATCAGTGATGTCATCAGTGATGTCATTTGAGATGTCATCAGTGATGTCATCAGTGATGTCACTGACCATGTCATGAATGATGTAATATGTGACATGATCAGCAGTGGATTGCGGGTGCGCGATATATAGTTAGTACAACTAACTATATATGGAATTTCATTGGTTTTGTGTGAGTAAAATAAGGTTTTTTAAATGCTAATTCCTAACTATATATGGTGTATAACCTATGGTTTTTTCAGTGAATATATATATATATATATTACCTACTGGCGGTCGCCAGTAGGTATATATAGTTAGGATTTTTTCTCTATGGGATTTTTGAAAATTCTATGTCTAATAACTTTGGCGTTTGTGGACGGAATTGGCTGAAATTTTCAGGAAAATGGAACATTTCGTTTCTGAGCAGCCACTGAAATTTTGGGGGGGTCGTCAAGGGGGGCCGAGAAAAAAGGGGGGTCCCAAAACGCGTTTTTCCCATGTTAATTTCCATAGGGCGGTTGGCCTCACTTTTAGCCCGTACGGCTGAATGGATTTGCACGAAACTTGGCAAAATTGTAGGGACTGTTAGCCCGATGTGCCTTTGCTAGGTCTCAATATATGTGCTCCAGTGGATTTTGAGAAATTAACGTTCAAAAAAATATATATATCTGTAAGCGCGCTCCGGTTCGCGTACCTGACGCGTAACGGAACTTCGCGAAGCGAAGCTGATTGGCTCTCCGGTGTCTGTCAACATTCTAAACAGTCCGGAGCGGCCGCCATCTTGTCTCTCGGTAGGATCGAGAGACAAGAGGAGGCCAAAACAAAGGGGGAAATGACCATAAGGGGGCATAGTAGATCCTCCCTGACCCCCTAGGTTTGATGTGGAGGCTTTAAAAGGGCCCCGCGTACTATAAGGAAAAAAGAATGATAGACTATGATATTTTTAAATATTGTATGTTTATTGATTGTTCTTTTTGTTGTTTTTTTTTATTTTTTTATTTAAGTAGCAGTATTAATGATTATTAAATATAAATGTATTTTTGGAATTGTGCACAGTATACTATAAGTCTGAATTTACATTATAATCAATTTGGTACTAGTTTATGAATTACATATAAAAATGATTAAAGACTCAAACAATTTTTTAATATTACATATAATTTTATTTTTCGGATTGTTTTTCAAAATTTAATAGAACGTCTAACATTTGACTGTCCGATATGTCCTCTTGTTGAGTGAACATAACTTCCCACATTTGACCGTCATCATAATGAAGTAAATGATCCACAGATTCTACACATTGTAGAAGTTCATGGTCTCGTGATTCATCCATGAATTCCAAGTCAATGGGTTCAATTATTTCCTCATTGTTCATGTCTAGGACAATTTCAAAGGAAACGTTCTGTTCTCCTTGCATTTTTGTGCTGAAATTTGAATAAAAAATAAATATATCAGTAGAGATAGGGCACTGTTGGGTTTAAGTTCAGACAGGTACTTTTGAGGCATGAAGTAGTACTATTGAAAAAAGTGCCTGTGAAAAAGCCTATGTAAATTCATAATTATACCACAGAAACCTAAATCAATCCATAATTATAATAAACAAGCCTTTCTCAATGTCTAACTCTTACAGAGGGATAGTATATAACTATCTGAAAATGTTTTCAAATTTATAAAATAATATCTTACCTTTTAAAAACAAGTTTAAGTTGTGAGTGAAAATGATCTTGCAATGTAGTTCAGGAAGTAGTAGTCAAAATGGCTGTGTTTCTCTCTCTTTTTTTATATATATTCAGGTACATAACCAATCAAATGTCAGGTAAAAAAAGTAGAAAATGAAAGTAACATTTTAATTGGTTGTCAATTCCAACACTTCATATGTGTTTTGTGAAGTAATTTACCTCAGGGTATTTAGAGAGGTCTACAGGCTAAATGGCTAAATGGAATTCCAACCAAATTTGTGAAAATGGTAGGGATTGGTATGTAGTATGAGTTAATCTATATTTGGTGACATTGTCTCCAGGGTTTCTTCTGTAAATTACTTTCCCACCTTTTTTAATGGAGCGCTTCCCGGTGAGCGCCCCGGTACGCGAACCGGCAGCGTTACGGGAGTCCACCATTTTGTGTTTCGGTCGAATTAAGATACAAGATGGAGGGCAAATAATGTTCAGAATGGGTAGAAGGGGGCACGGTAGACGTATCTTGACCCCCTAGGTTTTCTGAGGGTGGCTGAGGAGGCCCATATGTGCGAAAAAAAACCATTTTTAAAAAAAAAATTGCACGGTTAACGTCCGGTGCGCGTACCGGGTAGCGCTCCGGGGAGCGTACTTTGGTGAAAATTAGTGAAAAAAGTTAGAGTAAAATAATAATTGTGAGTGATCAGATGTAGGGTAGCTCTGAAAAGAGCTTTTGGGTCCTGTGGCTGATGTAGGTACCTACAAGTAGGTACCAATGCACAGTCTTAAATTGAGGATGAAAATTCTGTTCCCCTCATCTGAGAAGTGAACTCCATCTCCTCTGTAGATATCTTGCATGTAGTAACGCAAGTTATTGTTGTAGATGGAGCCCATTCCATGGTCTCTCATGTAAGCTGAAACAGACTTATTTACATGCTTCCTCGATTTCTCAATTTGTGGACAAAACTGGTTGGACCACCTCCATTTCTGTCTTTGGCATATATTTGAATATACCAAGGCAGTTTGAGGAAAAAGTGCCATCAATTGGTCAAAGGTGTCTTTTAAAAGCATTTCCAGACCTACCCCAGTCAAAGTGCCCAAGTCATTTCCTCCACAGTGCACAATTAACAGGTCAGGTTTTGGCAAATGCAAAAAGGTTTTCACCAATGGTATCAATTGGTGACATTTTAATCCTCTGTGGGCAATCCACTTGATTTCCACATTTTGTAAATTGAGGTTAGGTAAATTTCTGTTATCAGCAAACCTTTGAGCCCAGTGGATATAACTATGTCCAACAATCCAGACAGAAAACATGGTGAGAGGAGGTTCTGCTGCAGTCAGATGAAGTGTGGCAATGAAATGGGAGTTGAAAAAATAAGAGTTTAAAATGAAAAAAACTGTGGAGTTTCTGTGTTTATGAAGCAGTAGCAGTGATTGGTGGATTTTGATTGCTGAAAACAGAAAGTTAGGGTGCATGGATGAGTTGTTTGAAAGATGTAATTTGAATGGTAAAAAAAAAATCATTTTATGAAAGATTGCACTGGATATGCAGGTGTACTGAGAGTTCAGAGTTCAATTGAAACATTGTTGTGTGAACTTGCAAACATGAGAGGTCTTTCAGGAGGTGGTTGCTATGCAAAAAAGGCAGAAAGGCCAGAGGGGGGAAGGGTGTTGATTTGAAAAAAGTGAGGGAAGAGTTTTGATTGGGTGACATGAGAGATATGTGTGATGAATTACAGCTTTTCTGTGTTTTTTATAGCTGCAGACTCTGGAGTGCATACCTTTTGCTCTGCTAAAGACAATTTGGTGTGTTTCTGAGACTGTTTTGAAACTCATAAAGTATTTGCTAAGGTGAGAAAAGATTCATTTAATTTAGATAGAGAATAGTATGGTTTAGGGAGAAAATTATGAAGAAAGTTGTGTATTTAAAATGTTGCTTTGTGTCAAGTGTTTTACAAATAGATTTTGTTTCTTTGTGTTTCATAGCCATGTTAAAAGTGAAAGTGCAAGGGTCTTACAAAAATGCTTTCATGTGTCTTAGGGTATTTTAACTCACTTCCCCATGAATGTATGAATATAATTGCTTTACAAGATGTGTTTAAAAACGTTTTTGAAATCAATTAGGTTTCTTGATATGTACTGCTAGAGTTTCATAGGTTGCTTGGGGCATATTTTCAAGGCTTTTGAGTTCCTTTGATGTAATTTTTCCCATTTTAATTTAAGACCTTTCCCCGTGGTGCAAGGTCCTTGTAAATATGCCCCCATCTGTGCTTGGCAAATTTAGATTTTAATTCTTTGACTAACATAGCCATGTTAAAAGTGATCCAAAAATGGAGCAAGGGCTTAAAAAAACGCTTTCATGTGTCTTAGGGCATTTTAAGTCACTTCCCGATGAATGTAGGTATATAATTGATTTAGATGATATGTTTTAAAACGTTTTTTTGACATCAATTAGGTTTCTGGATATGTAGTGCTAGAGTTTCATAGGTTGCTTGGGGCATATTTATAAGGCATTTGAGTCTCTCTGATGTTATTTTTCCCATTTTAATTTAAGACCTTTCCCCGTGGTGCAAGTTCCTTGTAAATATGCCCCCATCTGTGCTTGGCAAATTTAGATTTTAATTCTTTGACTAACATAGCCATGTTAAAAACGACCCAAAAATGGTGCAAGGGCCTTAAAAAAACGCTTTCATGTGTCTTAGGCCATTTTAAGCCATTTCCCCTTGAATGTAGGTATATAATTGATTTAGATGATGTGTTTAAAAACGATTTTTGAAATCAATTAGGTTTCTTGATATGTAGTGCTAGAGTTTCATAGGTTGCTTGGGGTATATTTAAAAGGCATTTGAGTCCCTTTGATGTTATTTTTCCCATTTTAATTAAAGACATTTCCCCGTGGTGGAAGGTCCTTGTAAATACACCCCCATGTGTGCTTGGCAAATTTAGATTTTGATTATTTGACTTATATAGCCATGTTCCATACAGTTCTCACCTTCTGCGTAGTCTTTCATATGCTAGACTCCATCTGCAATATGAGATACCTAAGCAAAGGAAACACAGGTGATGTGATTGTGAAATGAGGAAAAGAATCTCCACATTTTTCAATTACATCACCTGTGTTTCCTAAGTTTACGAATGACATTGTGCAGATGAGGTTTAGGCCTGTCCACGGACACAGAAGAGGTCTGGCCTTTGTTCAAGAGTGAAGTGGACATTACTTACTTCATTGGTAGGCCTTCACATGTATTATCTCCTATGTACTCTTCAACAAGCGTAAATTTCATCTGCAACCCTGAGTAGGCCTCACCTTAAACAAACCTCTGGATAGGCCACACCTTATCGTCATCCTGAATCAATCATTTAAAATGTTAGGGACAGATTTATGATAGATGTATGCCTCTTTTGCGTCACTGCGCGTCACTTTTGTGACGCAGCGGCGGTGCAAAGGATTTGCTATGTGGCGACATATTTACAACTTGATGCATCTAGGCAGATGTGTCATGCTGTAAAGTTCCGTGCCACATGAAACCGATGCAGCAGTGATGCAAAAGATGCACCATGTTGTAAGACAGGCCTCACTTCATCTCCAACAAGATAAGAAGCTGAATCTTCTGTAAATGTCAAAATTGTTGTATACACTGCTGAACTTCTGTGTACTCTTTGATATGCTAGACTCCATCTGCACTATGAGATACCTAAGCAAAGGAAACACAGGTGATGTGATTGTGAAATTAGGAAAAGAAACTCCACATTTTTCAATTACATCACCTGTGTTTCCTAAGTTTACGAATGACATTGTGCAGATGAGGTTTAGGCCTGTCCACGGACACAGAAGAGGTCTGGCCTTTGTTCAAGAGTGAAGTGGACATGACTTACTTCATTGGTAGGCCTTCACGTGTATTATCTCCTCTGTACTCTTCAACAAGCGTAAATTTCATCTGCAACCCTGAGTAGGCCTCACCTTAAACAAACCTCTGGATAGGCCACACCTTATCGTCATCCTGAATCAATCATTCAAAATGTTAGGGACAGATTTATGATAGGTGTATGCCTCTTTTGCGTCACTGTGCGTCACTTTTGTGATGCAGCGGCGGTGCAAAAGATTTGCTATATGGCGACAACTTGATGCATCTAGGCAGATGTGTCATGCTGTAAAGTCCCGTGCCACATGAAACCGATGCAGCAGTGATGCAAAAGATGCACCATGTTGTAAGACAGGCCTCACTTCATCTCCAACAAGATAAGAAGCTGAATCTTCTGTAAATGTCAAAATTGTTGTATACACTGCTGAACTTCTGTGTACTCTTTGATTTGCTAGACTCCATCTGCACTATGAGATACCTAAGCAAAGGAAACACAGGTGATGTGATTGTGAAATGAGGAAAAGAAACTCCACATTTTTCAATTACATCACCTGTGTTTCCTAAGTTTACGAATGACATTGTGCAGATGAGGTTTAGGCCTGTCCACGGACACAGAAGAGGTCTGGACTTTGTTCAAGAGTGAAGTGGACATGACTTACTTCATTGGTATTCCTTCACGTGTATTATCTCCTCTGTACTCTTCAACAAGCGTAAATTTCATCTGCAACCCTGAGTAGGCCTCACCTTAAACAAACCTCTGGATAGGCCACACCTTATCGTCATCCTGAATCAATCATTTAAAATGTTAGGGACAGATTTATGAAAGGTGTATGCCTCTTTTGCGTCACTGTGCATCACTTTTGTGATGCAGCGGCGGTGCAAAAGATTTGCTATATGGCGACATATTTACAACTTGATGCATCTAGGCAGATGTGTCATGCTGTAAAGTCCCGTGCCACATGAAACCGATGCAGCAGTGATGCAAAAGATGCACCATGTTGCAAGACAGGCCTCACTTCATCTCCAACAAGATAAGAAGCTGAATCTTCTGTAAATGTCAAAATTGTTGTATACACTGCTGAACTTCTGTGTACTCTTTCATATGCTAGACTCCATGTGCACTATGAGATACCTAACCAAAGGAAACACAGGTAATGTAATTGTGAAATGAGGAAAAGAAACTCCACATTTTTCAATTACATTACCTGTGTTTTCTAACTTTACGAATGACATTGTGCAGATGAGCTTTAGGCCTGTCCACGGACACAGAAGAGGTCTGGCCTTTGTTCAAGAGTGAAGTGGACATGACTTACTTCATTGGTAGGCCTTCACATGTATTATCTCCTCTGTACTCTTCAACAAGCGTAAATTTCATCTGCAACCCTGAGTAGGGCTCACCTTAAACAAACCTCTGGATAGGCCACACCTTATCGTCATCCTGAATTAATCATTTAAAATGTTAGGGACAGATTTATGATAGGTGTATGCCTCTTTTGCGTCACTGTGCGTCACTTTTGTGATGCAGCGGCGGTGCAAAAGATTTGCTATGTGGTGACATATTTACAACTTGATGCATCTAGGCAGATGTGTCATGCTGTAAAGTCCCGTGCCACATGAAACCGATGCAGCAGTGATGCAAAAGATGCACCATGTTGCAAGACAGGCCTCACTTCATCTCCAACAAGATAAGAAGCTGAATCTTCTGTAAATGTCAAAATTGTTGTATACACTGCTGAACTTCTGTGTAGTCTTTCATATGCTAGCTCCATGTGCACTATGAGATACCTAACCAAAGGAAACACAGGTGATGTGATTGTGAAATGAGGAAAAGAAACTCCACATTTTTCAATTACATCACCTGTGTTTTCTAACTTTACGAATGACATTCTGCAGATGAGCTTTAGGCCTGTCCACAGACACAGAAGAGGTCTGGCCTTTGTTCAAGAGTGAAGTGGACATGACTCACTTCATTGGTAGGACTGGACATGTATTATCTCCTCTGTATTCTTCAACAAACCTAAATTTCATCTGCAACCCTGAGTAGGCCTCACCTCAAACAAACCTCTGGATAGGTCACACCTTATCGTCATCCTGAATCAATCATTTAACATGTTAGGGACAGATTTATGATAGGTGTGTGCCTCTTTTCCGCTGCTGTGCGTCACTTTTGTGATGCAACGGCGGTGCAAAAGATTTGCTATGTTGTGACATATTTACAACTTGATGCATCTAGGCAGATGTGTCATGCTGTAAAGTCCTGTGCCACATGAAACCTGCGTCAGATTTCATATAGGTGTTTTGTTGCAGGGTATGCATTTATTTGCATGAAAGCCCTGTAAAACTAACACAGTGAAATTTAGAAGATTTCACTGAGTCAGCTTTATAGCATTGCTGAATCAAATCCTTATGCCTGTTTGAAACAGGCATAAGGAGTGATGCACCATGCAATGTGAGGCTTCCTCCTGTGCATTGCAGTAGACATGTCGCGCTTACGACGTGATTCCTGCAATGTGCTGCTTTTGCAGCACAGATGCGTGACGCATCTGTGCTGTTTTTGCTCAATGGTGCTCCACATTGTAAATGCGGCACACCATGGGTGGCAGAGCAGCGGTGCACATTAACTGGTGCATCCGTGGGGATGCGCCAGTTAACATAAATCTGCCCCTTTACATTCAAGTATGAGCAGGGGACACAGAGTCGGTGAGGCTTATCCAAGGTTAAGAAGAGATGAGTCCTGTTCACTGAAAACTTGGACATAGGCCTCACCTCCTCAGCATCGCTGGACATGGCTAAATAATAGCTGCAAAATGTTACTCTTGTTAAACAATTTCACTATTATAATCTCTGAGATTTGTCTCTTACTCTGCAACATCTCATTGTTGTTCTCTTTCTTTAAAGATAACGACAACATCAAGCATGAGTGATAATGAGCAATCTGTTGATCTCGATATTATCATTGAAATTGTGATTGAAACATTAGTGGAAGTAGATCCCTTGGATGATTTAAATCCTGAGGATGATGAAGAACATGATGAGGATGCCGATTTGTCAGAATTGTATGACATAGGGTGGGAAGCTGACCTGCTCGAGCCTATGGAACTATAAACATTTATTTTTAAAATGTACTTGAAATGAAAAGTAAAAATGTAAACTGTTTCATTTAAAATTAAACACAACTTCAAAAACAGGTTATGTGTAGTGTCTTTAATGAAATAGTAAAATATGCTCATAAAATTAGATCTGATTCACATATAAAACAGAACAGGTAAAATGTAGAAGCATTCCATTTCTTTGCTACTATTTGTGATTTCTAAATTTGCCATTGCACTAAAAATTATTCTATGTAAAAATAACAAGTAGTGTGTTAAGCTTTTGATGACTGTTATTGATTTACTGTTTGCTAATAGTGGTTAATACATTTTTTTATTATATTTTACCACAGATTCAACTGCAGATCATTTCAAAATTAAAGAATGCCTTCGAAGGACAGAAGGCGAAAGGCTACCAAACATCAAAATAAGACTTCACCGGAGCCGCGTTGAGGGAAGGCAGGCGATTAGCTGTGGCAGTAACCGTTTCTGATTAGAAAGGAAGGATTCCCCAATATACGCTTAGGCCCATGAAGTCCTGTATTTGGGAACTTTAAGTTCTTACGCCAATTGGGCGCAACGACATTCACTAACATATAACACTGTTAGGAACATTACACATTGTGGTAATTTTTATTGACACTTTTACATTTTACATGTGAGTAAGGGGAGGGTAAGTGCATTAACCCTTGTCCTGAAGAAGGGGGCTTTGACCTCCGAAACATGTTGACATGTTGACTTTTTGAAACAGTGGTCTGGATACCCTAATACGTATCTATTTAAACCACGCCCTGCACTTTTATTTTAATAATACCAGCCGGGGATTTAATAAAGTATTTTTTTTCCCACGTGCCAGGTATTTTTTAACCATTCACTTTTTTTCACCTCACCTCACTCACACCTTTGTATATAAAACACACACCCCCACACATAGTTCACTTCAAGTGCTCCTGCGTATTCGCGAGTCGTAGCACGCCGCATCCCGTAGAGGGGTGCGAAGGCCCCGATGATGAAGCATGACACCAAGGGGCCTGTTGGTGTGTGAGGGGCATTTAAACAACACTGTGTGTTCCCCATCACTCTAGGGATCACTATCACCCTGAGTGGATTCCACTTTGTTTATTTATATGACCTGGGAGACTGAATCCACTGACTCTCTCTCTCCCCCCCTCCTGTTAAAATTTGTTTACCAAACATCAAAGACAGCAGCTCCAAAAAATATTGCAGCAGACCTCTACAATAAAAAATTGTCAAGTCACCAAGAAAGGTCCGGGTAAGATAAAGAAATCATTCCTAAGAAATATTTGTAGAAAAAAAAGTAGTACTACAGAAAATGTTTTAGTCCAGAAAAAGAGAAGCAATTTAAACGGAAAGGGAAGGCCAATCAAAAATGTTACTGCTAGAGCAGGAGATAACTCTGTGCATGGTAGTAGAAGGAAAAATCAGTTTAGGGACATTCGTAGACGAATGTTTCGCAACAGGATAATTGGCAATTTGTTAAAAAATATTAAGAAAGGTCAGCAGAAAGTGGTTTTTTATAAGAGAAAAAAAAAATTGAGAAAGTTATTGATCAGGCATTTGAAATTAAGCGAAAGTTATTTATTTTGATAATCAATAGAATTAGGAAGCTAAAAAAGGCAATTTATGATTTCAAAAGAAATAGTAGATGGAAGAGAACAGTTAATCGTAGTAATTTTTGTGAAGTTTTTTCAGGAGAATGGATGCATAGTTCAAGTTGTGAGGCATTTTTTAATGAGGAGAGTTATTTCCAGGATAATGATTTGGTGCATGCAGTTGACATCAGTGGTCGAGCTTATGAGGTGAAAGATGGTTGTCCAGTTGAAAAAGAAAAACTTGTGACAACAGAGGCAGAAGAGGTGTTAGGTAATGAGGTTTTAGGAAGACGTCCTAAGGGACCTGTGTACACCTGGAAGTGTAGTAGTATTTGCAGTGTGCGACAGGATTCCATCAATTTGCTTTGTGATTTTGTACGGACATTTAATAAGAAAAGTTTGAAGCAGAAAATGAAGTTGTTGCAAGAATTAGATCCTTGCAGAGTGAGAGAAGTGACAGGTTTGCATGGTCATTCACTGGCTTGTCTTTCCAGGAGAGTATGCCAGAGTGTTTTTCATCATTTCAGGATGCTAGCAGTGCATCATAATAAAGTGAGGAAATTAGTTAGAATGTTGTATTATGCTAAGAGTCCAGCAGTTATGCTTAAACAATTGTGCACTGCTCTTTTGCATTGTTCTGAAATAGATGTGAAGAATATTTGTGAAGAAATTGAGTTTTGTTACTTTGGAAGTAAAGAGGAGAATGTTGAAATTGACCCAGAAGAAGAGGGTAATGTGGAAGATAGTGTACAGGTTTCCAGTACAGATAATTTTCAGAAGGAAATTGCCACGTTTCAGGTGAAATCAAGTGAGAGGCCTAATTTCACTTGTGTGTGTTGTCGACGCACTTATTATAAGAATCAGATTAAGTTAGTGGATTTATATGCAAAAAGTGAAAGGGAAAATAATAGTGAATGGAAGAATTTCGCAATATACTTGATGGTAGAAAATTGTTTTGATTTGGGATTGGATCAACGTGTGTGTACTTATTGTTGTAACAAATTAAATCAAAACCAGATGCCTGCTAGAGCGGTTCATAATAATCTGGAATTGGTTGAGATTCCTTCTGAATTGAAGGATTTAAATACTTATGAATCTATTTTGATTCAAAGTATCCATCCCTTTCAGGCTATTGTAAGAATGGAGCCAAAGACAGGGAAATTGCCTCCATCAGATTTACAGAGAGGATTAAAGGGAAGAGTTGTTTATTTGCCTCTAGATTTGAAGAAAAACATTAATACAATTGGAGTAGAAAAAGTGGAAGAGGAACCTCTGGTTATCTTAGTTAATGGGGTTCCGACAAAGAGTAAGAAAATATGGCAAGATTTAGTGGATGTTAGGAAAGTCAAAAAGGCAACATTGTATTTGAAAAAAAACAATAAGTACTATAAGAATGTATATGTTGCAGAAGAGGAAGTAAGTGAAGAAGAGGATAGCGATTTGTGTGCTGGTCAAATTGAGAAAATAGAACCCTCTAAAAGTGAAGAAATATATGAACATTATAGTGTTCATCCTTTGCATTCCAAGGAAGTCATGGGGAATGCTATTGAGTTGTTTCAAATGAAACAAGCCAAAGGGAGTCCCATTAGTGTTTGGGAGGAAAGTTTGGAAGCTCTGTGTTTCCCACAGCTATTTCCAACAGGTCAAGGAGGAAGATATGATGAGCGACCTCATCAAATTCCTGCTTCTGAATACCGGACTTTACGATTGTATGCAGAAGATGCTAGGTTTCGACAATGCATTCCCTATTTCTTTCATCTCCTGTTTGAAAGCGATCTGTCTGGACTGTCATATGCAGTGAACCACATCTTGAAAAGTGGTATACAGATGCTAAACATCTCTGCAAGTGACTTTATGGATAAAGTCAATGTGCAAGACAGTATTTTGGATTGTCACCTGATTAATCTCATGGCTTGTCAGCGTGGTACTAATGAGTACTGGTACCGTCGTCATGGTGATTTAAAATGTATGCTGAGGAACTTAGGAACTCCCACATGGTTCCTCACTCTGAGCTGTGCCGAGTATGGCTGGGAAGACTTACTTGAATTTCTACGAGAGGCAAATGGAAACATTGAAAATATCGAATTCAAGACACCCGGAGAACTGTGCTCTTTGGATCCAGTGAATGTATGCAGGTACTTCAATCATAGATTTGAAGCTATAATGTCTTTCATCATGAATAAGAAGAATCCACCTCTTGGAGAGGTGTTGGATTTCTTCTGGAGAAAGGAGTACCAAGCAAGAGGTGCCCCTCATATACATATGCTGCTGTGGATCAAGGATGCACCTAAATTTGGAACAGATCCAGAAGACTTAGTGATGAGTTTCATACAACAGTATTCTACGTGTGCTGTTCCAAACGCAAAGGAGAAGAAAAGCCTAAGAGAACAAGTTCTACGTTTCCAAAGCCATCGTTGTGGAAAGTACTGTCGTCGTAAATTCAGAAACAAGGACAAGTTCTACACCAAATGTCGTTTCGGCTTTCCACGACCGGTGATTTCTAAAGGAAGAGTAAACAGTTTGATGTCTTCGCTGCGACATAATGTGATGAAGAAATCACCTAAAAACACATACATTTTGAAAAGGAACGAAGAGTCCAAGTACATCAACGACTACAACCCAGTGATTTTGTCCATGTGGAATGCTAACATGGATATACAGTTTGTGGCTGATAACTGTATGGCTGTGGCTCGGTATGTCACTTCTTACATCACCAAAAAAGAAAAGACAGAATTGAAGGATATGTGGGAGGACATTTCCCATGAAAAGAGCCTCAGCAAGAAGTTGTACAGTTTCAGTCTGAAGATGTTGTCACATCGAGAAATCGGAGCTTACGAATGTTCTGACCGGTTGTCTTCAGCAAGTCTCTATGCCAAATCCAGGAGTATCGTTTGGGCGAGTCTTGGTCTTGCTGCAACGCGTAATCGAGTTCTGAAACCTGTGCGGGAAATTGAGTATTTGGCAGAAAAGGAGCCGAACAGTACCGATATTTTGAAGACCAACATGTTGGATACATATTATCCAAATCGAAGCAGTCACCTCGAGAATGTTTGTCTGTATGAGGTTCTACAAAATTACATATTCAAGAGGAACATCAAAGAAGATATTGATAAAGGAGTGTATGCTGTAATTGGAAGTGAGGGATGTCTGGTCAAGCAAAGAAAATGCCACTTGGTAAACCATCGAAAATTGAGTGGCGAATCTCCTGAAAAAAAGGAGTTTTTCTATTTAGCACTTTTGCAACTTTTTAAGCCTTGGCGTGCAGAAGAGGAACTGCTTGGAGATTTCCTCTGTTACGAAGACTCTTTCACTGCCGCCAAGGAGACCATAGAATGTCCTGTTTTTCCCAAATATCTAGAAATGTTGAATGCGGAAATCGAGCAGGAAGCAACGATTGCAGCCGAGATTGCCAGAGACAGTTCTCAGGACAGTCAGAGTTCTGTTTCATTGAGTCAGGATCCACTAGGAGGACCTGTTATCGAAAATGAAGCTGCCACTGCCATGAATGAAGTGGAAAGAGCCATGGCACATGCTCAGGAGGATGCGGTTAACTTAGAAGACTTGGAAAGACAACTCAACGTTGAGCAAAGGAAAATATATGACGAGGTTACCAACCAAATTGATCATGGATTAAGTCATGAGTAGAAAGAGTGCTCATGTACGTCGTTGAAGCCTGTCCGACTGTACGTGAGTGGAGAAGCGGGAACTGGAAAAAGTTTCCTCATTAAAGCAATTTCATGTTATTTGCAGAAAAGGACTGAGTCATCGCTGTCTTGTGTTGTCACCGCTCCAACTGGACTGGCAGCACATAACATTAAAGGTATTACTTTGCATCGTCTACTGATGCTGCCAGTGGAGCATGATAACAAATCACAATACCACAAGTTATCTGGAGATGCTTGTTGTGAAGTTTCAAGAGTCTTGAGGAAAATGAAACTTCTTATCATTGACGAAGTAAGCATGGTTTCCAATGTCATGCTTGCCTTTGTGCATTTGAGAATGAAAGAAGTTCTTAAAACAGAGTATGATGTGTTATTTGGTGGCAAACACATCATTGTTTTCGGAGATCTTCTGCAGCTGACACCAGTGAAAGGACAACCTGTGTTCAAAATGCTCACGCATGAAGATACCAGGAAGTGCCTAGGGAGCATTGGCAACGTCAATATATGGTTAAACTTCAATTATGCTGAACTGCATGAAAATATGCGTCAGGCGAAGGATGAAGATTACAAGAATATTCTACAAGATGTTAGAATTGGAAAAGTGACCGAGCATGGGAAAGAAGCTTTACATGCACGATTACTGTCAAATTTATATCCAGAACAAGACGTTGTGCCTGAGAATATTTTTCAGAAAATTACTGAGAAGAAATCTGGAATATGTTTGATGCCAACTCTTGCAGAATGTGCCATCTTTAACAACAAAATGTTGTATTTAGAAAACCAAGAGATTGTGAAACTGGAAGCTATTGACAGAGTAGAGCATATGGGATCAACAATTATTTTGTCTGAGAATTTGAAAAAAAAATTGGATTCATTAGAGAAGACTATATCTAAAACTGCAGGTTTTGAAAAGACTCTGAATGTGTGCTAAAATTGCCGTATAATTTTAAGAAGGAATTTACATGTTGAAAGAGGTCTGGTAAATGGATCAATGGGTAATGTTGTTGATTTTGTGAAATACAGAATTAGAGATGGAATTGAATTTTTAAAAATTAAATTTGATGGCATTGAGGAAGTACAGCTAATTGGTCGTTGTTCTGCTAGATTTTTGCTTGTAAAAGACATATATGTTCGCCGTAAGCAGTTTCCTGTTTGCTTGGCATATGAGGTGACAATCCATAAATCGCAAGGTTTAAGTGTAGACAGTGCATTGGTGAATATTGGCAGTTCTGTGTTCAAGGAGGGTATGGCATATGTGGCATTGTCACGAGTTAGAACTTTATCGGGATTGTACTTGATTGAGTGTGATGTCACAAACATTTGTGCGGATCTAGATTGTGTTAAGGAATACAATAGGTTAAGAAGAGAGTATGCGCCACATTTGCCTCAATATCCTTTGTTTGAGAAACGTGTGGTAGGCCGGAAACGTAGAAATGTGACCAATACTAGGGAGGTTGTAGCAAAAAGACGAAAAGTCGATGAACCTGAAATTATAAGCAGAAAGAAAAAGGATTCTGTTGAAGATGTTGTTGGTTTTCAATTTGAAAACAGTTCTGGTGTCAACTGCTATGCTAATGTAGTGGTTAATGTTTTGTTTTCTCTAGAAAATGTAAAAGAAGAGATTGTGGTCAATTCGGATCAGAGATTTTGCAGTTTGTTGAATTCTGTGGTAGAGAAATGTAGCACTGATAGAACAAAAATAGAAAGTGTGTCTGAAATTCGAAATCTGTTAGACAGATGTTCAGGTCAAACACAATTCTCTCAAAATATTCAGCAAGATTGTCAGGAGTTTTTAATGTATATGCTTGATGTATTGCATGCTGAAGGTGTAGATGTAGATCACCTGTTTGGGCTTACTTATCAATGGCAGCATGACTGCGAGAACTGTAGGGTATCAAGTACTACTAGTGTAGACTCAGAAAGATTTATATATTTAACTTTGCCAGACAGTAAATCAGTGTCCTTTAATAAGCTAGTAAAAGCAGCTGATCACAACATGGAGTGTAGCCAATGTAAATCTGAAATGATGTCAACATTATTTATACGAACATATGGCCAGTATGTCATTTTAATGTTCCAACGATGTAGGCCTGATGGAACAAAATTGACAACTTTAATTACAAAGTTTGTGGCTTCGCAGTTGTCAATATCAGGAAGGACTTTTGTAACTGCAGCAATTATATATCATGACGGTCCTTCAATAACATCAGGACATTACACAGCTTATTTAAAGTCTAGAAATGGCTGGTCATTCTGCAATGATTCTGTTTTAACTTTTTTTAAAACAATTGCCTTTTGACCTTAAAAATTCTTACCTGGTGTTTTTAAAACCAAAATTTTAGGGAAGGAATCTCAGGATTTGCTCTGAGGAATTTCAAGAGGTTCTAATGGCTCCTACACAATTTGGCCTTGAGGATAAGTGTAGTACAGAGTCAAAAGTTATTTTTGAGTTTTAAATAGTTCCTGGAAAAAAAGAAGTTTTTCTTACAGAAAGTGGTGGGCACGGATTAGTTAAAGGACAACAGAGTATTTCCCAAAGCAAACGGTGTTCTTACCATAACACTTGACGTCATGGAAAAATAACTGCACTTTGAATGAATTCAGAAAAACTGTTTCTTTTTATAAGCTAATTCAAGCAGCCAATAAAAACATGGAGTAGAGGTAATGTAAGTCTGCAATGCTGTCTAGATTATTTGACCAAACTTTTGGTTATAATGTCATTTTAAAATTCCAACTATATAAACCTGATGAAAGTAAGTCTTCAACTTTAATTACAAATGTTGTGGCTACACAGTCGTTGATTTTAGGAAGAACATTTGTAACTGCATCTATTATATGACATGATGGTCCTTTGACAACATCCGCTTATTACACAGCTTAAAATGTAAAAAAAGCTGGTGTTTCGGAAATGATTCACATTTGACTATGAAAAATGTTGCCTTTTAACTTAAAAATATTCTTACTTTCTGTTTTCAGAAGACAGAATTTAGGGTAGGTAACTGGCCTATAATGATTCTAGGGGTTGATATAATTTTATCTACTGTTTTATATTGCTTTGTGATTAAAAGTGATGTAGAGAATTAAATAATTGTAGTAGTCATAGAGGTAGTGTAAGTCTGCTTCATAGTAAGCAGTATCAGTGTCATAGGAAATGTAGAACATGAGTGAGCAAGAAGGGTAAGATATTACTAGTCCAGGATTGTGAAAGTGATCTTGAACGTTTTCTTTCTGAAAGTTGCGGAAATACAAAATGACGGGATTTGCTTACAAGAATTCCAAGAGTTATAAATGGCTCTTACATGATTTGGCCTTGTGGAAACGTGTGGTAGAGAGCGAGAAGTCATTTATTGTATGTAACATATTTTTCAAAACGATCGAGGTTTTCTTTCAGAAAGTGGCGGGCTGAAAATAAAAACAGCACAACAGAGTGTAAGCTGTTCATAGAACATCCTTCGACGTCATGGAAAGTAAGTTACTTTTGAGGAGTTCTGATTTCTGATTGGTTATGTTATATGGGTTTTTTAAACACAATCATTTTGATTGTGTTTTTTTTTCCCCGCTGTTATATGATGAATACCTTCAAGTCACTGTTTTTAGTGAAATTTGATACATTCTGAGAACAGCAAAAATAAACCATTTAACAAGTAATGATTAATTCTGTACTTTTTGTATTTATGATGTACATTTAGAACTGTGTAGGAGGTATGGAGAAGCTGAGGCTTCTGTAAGTGTCAAAGTTGTTGCATACAGTGCTCACATTCTACGTAGTCTTTCATATGATAGACTACATTTCCACAATGAGATACCTAAGCAAAGGAAACACAGGTGATGTGATTGTGGAATGAGCAAAAAAAATTGCACGTTTTTCAATTACATTACCTGTGTTTCCTAACATTACACATCACATTGTGTAGATGAGGTTTAGGCCTGTTCCAGGAGACAGAGGAGGTCTGACATTTGTTCAAGAGTGCAGTGGACATGACTCACTTCGTTGGTAGGCCTGCACATGTATTATCTCCTCTATACTCTTCAACAAGCCTAAATTTCATCTGCAACCCTGAGTAGGACTTACCTGAAACAAATCTGTGGATAGGTTACACCTTATCAGCATCTAGAAACAATAATTTAAAATGTTAAGGGCAGTTTTATGAAGGCTGTGTGCCTCTTTTGCGCCGCTGTTCCGTCACTTTTGTGTAAAAGATGCACCATGTTGCAAGATAGGCCTCAGTTCATTTCCAGCAAGATACCGTCAGTTTAAAATGAATATCATTAGGACTGTGTAGGGGGCATGGAGAAGCTGAGGCTTCAGTAAGTGTCAAAGTTGTTGCATGCAGTGCGTACTCTTTCATATGCTGGACTACATCTGCACAATGAGATACCTAACCAAAGGAAACACAAGTGATGTGATTGTGAAATGAGCAAAAGAAATTGCACGTTTTTCAAATACATTACCTGTGTTTCCTAACATTACGAATCACATTGTGCAGATGAAGTTTAGGCCTGGCCAGGGAAACAGAGGAGGTCTGAACTTTATTGGTAGGCCTGCACATGTATTATCTCCTCTGTATTCTTCAACAAGCCTAAATTTCATCTGCAACCCTGAGTAGGCCTCACCTGAAACCAACGTCTGGATAGGACACACCTTATTGCCATCCTGAAACAATCATTTAAAATGTTAGGAACAGTTTTATGATGATTGTGCACCTCTTTTGCGCTGCCATTGCGTCACTTTTGTGAGACAACAGCAGTGCAAAAGATGCACCATGTTCCAAGATAGGCCTCACTTCATCTGCATCAAGATACTGTTAGTTTAAAATGTATATATTTAGGACTGTGTAGGGGGCCTGGAGAAGCAGAGGCTTCTGTAAGTGTCAAAGTTGTTGAAAAACTGTTTGTCCTTCAATCTTTTCCCTTGTCTTTTCTAATTTTTAAATACATGTTTTAATATTTTTCAAATGTTTGTTCTCTCTTTCACAGATTGAAAGTATAAAAATAACAAGTGACTAAGTTAACGACAATTATAAGGTAAATGTTTTGTACTCTTTTCATTACATTTCTATCACATTTAACTACTATTAGTTCCACTGCTTCATTTCTTTAACCCTCACTTTCCTGCCTTTGCTACTTCCCTCATTCCTTTATCTATTACTTACTTACTTACTCTACTCCTTCCACTCCTTTTCTCAGTCCCTCTCTTCTCATAGTACCTCACTCTTGTTCACTCACTCCGTCTCTATTACTCTCACTGTCTCTGACTGATCACTCTTTCACTACTTGTTCATTATGCTTTCTCTGTGTAGTTGAAGCACACTAAGGGGCATATTATGAACACAGCCAATAAAATTATTGCTGTTTTTATCTGCAGAAAACTGCTGCAAAAGCGGTTTTAGCAGCAGTTTTCTGCCGCAAAAGCGGCTTTAGCGACACATTTCTGCCGATAAAAGCTGCAAAACTTTTATTGCCTATGTTGATAATATGCCCCTATGTTATTTACATTTCTTTGCTGTTTCAATTATTCCTTTTCTGTTACTTCTTCTTTTCTGCTTTCTGTTTTTTCTCTCTGTTATTCCACATGTTTTAATCTTATTTTGAACATTCACTCATATTCTCTAAGAAACTCTTCTTTGTTATTCTTCTACTCTCCTTTTTTTCTTTCACTTCCTTATCTATTTTGTTTTATACAATTATACCCTCTTCCATCTTTTCTTCTGTAAATAGATCTATTAAACAGTATCTCTGGTTTAGTCCCTATAGCTGTCTTTCTTTTAACATTACTCTCTGTTTACTTCCCTTATACTTACTCTTCTTTTTTTTTATTGGTTCGCTCCCGGTTCGCGTACCGGGGAGCGAACCGGGAAGCGAACCAAAAGAAATAGAGGTTGCCAGAGTGCTAAACATTCTAGCAATTTTTTTATAAAGGGGAGGTAGTTCTGAAAAGAACTTTTTTTTAATGTTTTTGTTGTTTTATATGTTTTTTTTATTTTTCTGAACATTTTTTGTTTTTTTGTGTTTTTTGAACAATTTTATGTTTTTTTGGTTTTTTTGGGGGGAAACAACGAAAAACAGAAATCAGAAAGGGCTCAACAGGATCAAAATTTTTTTTATTTTTTGGGGCGTTTTGAGCACTTGTGGTTTTCATATGCTGTGTTTATCAAATTAATACTCATATTGGCACATGAGAGTAGGCTACCACAATAGATACACACTATTTTCATGTGCACAAAATTTTCTTGAATGTTTGGCACTGTTTCCCGTGCCTCTGGCCCCGACAGATTTACCTGAGCCGATGTCCTGGCCACAGGAGTTGGGGGGTTGTCTTGGAGGTCACGCATCTCTGCCCTGCTGTAATTTAGTGGATGCCACCTCTGCATATGACGATGCATAGTATAGTTGCCGTAACTATACTTCTTATCTGTGCCTCTAGATAAATCTTCTTTGCATATGAGGCATGTCACATAGCGAGCATTCACTTTTTTTTGTCCTTCAGGAAAAGAAAAAAACTGCCAAATAAAACTATTTTTTGTGGTGAGATATCCGGGGCTCCTCACGTAAAAACTGGCTTAGCTGTACTTCCTCTTCCTCTTCTTGGTCCTCTTCCTCCTCTGTGTTGGGAAGGAACTGTGGAGGTGGTCCTCTCTTCCTTGGGGGTGGTGGTGGGGGTGCACCAGCTGCAGCTACTACTGAAGCCATTTTCTACTCAGCAAAATAGGTCTTCCTTTCACAAAGTTGAAAGTCAGAGTGAGAAAAAAGGTGGGGGCTTTCATCATTTTGGAAAAAAAAATAGTTCTAAACCAATGAAAAGTGTTATTTTTAGGTCACATGACCTAGCCTTACATCATTAGGAAACCAAAAGTGAAATGAACCAATGAAAAGTTTTATTAACAAGTCACATGACCTGTTACGCTTATGTTACGCGCTGCGGGCCGCGCCCCGGATCGCTTCCGGTTCGCGCTCCGGAGCACTTCCGGGTGCGCTAACGCGGCGCGTCATAAGACGCATTACGCTGCAACGCGATACGTCGAGCTTACGCAACGCGCCCCGGATCGCTTCCGGGGAGCTGTGCTTCGCGCCTCGGTTCGCGTACCGGAGCACTTCCGGGTGCGCTAACGCGGCGCGTCACAAGACGCATTACGCGACAACGTGATACGTCGCGCTTCCGCGACGCGTCACGATGTTGATTTCTAACGCGGCAGTTGCGCAAACGGAACTTTACCGGTTCGCTTACCGAGTCGCGGCACCAAATTGAGCTAACGGGAAGCTACCCGGTTCGCGATCTGGGAGCGAACCAAAACATAATAATAAAAAAAATTTTATTAATAAACATATAAAATATATTTTTTGATTTAAAGAAGAATACATTTTACAGCTATAGATATTAGCTTTTAAAAAACCATTGAAATTCACTGAAAAAACCATAGGTTATAGACCATATATAGTTAGGAATTAGCATTTACAAAACCTTGAAAATTCACTGAAAAAACCATGGGTTATAGACCATATATAGTTAGGAATTAGCATTTACAAAACCTTATTTTACTCACACAAAACCATTGAAATTCCATATATAGTTAGTTGCACTAACTATATATCGCGCACCCGCAATCCACTGCTGATCATGTCACATATTACATCATTCATGACATGGTCAGTGACATCACTGATGACATCACTGATGACATCTCAAATGACATCACTGATGACATCACTGATGACATCTCAAATGACATCACTGATGACATCACTGATGACATCTCATTTGACATTACTGATCACATCACTGATGACATCATTCATGTGATAATACGATGAACCTCTTCAGACTCTAATATAACCTTAGATAGACTCAGTGTAAACAGACACTCACAGACTGTCACTCATCCATGGAGTTACTTACACACCTAGTCAGTCATGCAAAGAATCAATCACACCTCCATTTCCTCAACTATACAGTTATACACACCTTACTTATTCAATCATATACTAACACATATTTACTCTCTTATACAATCCCTGATACAAGTTCACAATGATCCATACAGCCACTCACACATTCACTGGCTCTTATGCACAGTTATTTATATATGTCAACTCTCACATGTACTGTGTTTTACATATGTACTTACTTTGACATGTAGCACTGAGATATCCATTCACTCACCAATACACTCATGCACACAGTCAACCGCCCATACAGCTGTTTCCACATGCACTTTTGAACCCATACATCTAGTGAATCAACTGCTCACACATCTATGCACAGAGTCATACACCTCCCAGCCACCCACACACACACTCAGTCTCCCATTCAAATACTTGAGCAACCAATCAATAACCCATATAGTTACTCATATAGCTACTGATCAACACATGCAGCAGTTTACAGAACAACAGGCATAATGATGCACAAATTAAGACAGTTTAGTCACTAACCCATGCACTCAGTGAGACACATTTAATCACTCACTCATACAGTCAGTCATGCACCTACTAAATCCTTCATCCAGACACTTATACATCCACTCATTCTTCAATATGTAAGACATATTTTAACTTTACAGAAACATACAGTCATTGGATGTTGTCATCAGTGATGTCATCAGTGATGTCATTTGAGATGTCATCAGTGATGTCATCAGTGATGTCACTGACCATGTCATGAATGATGTAATATGTGACATGATCAGCAGTGGATTGCGGGTGCGCGATATATAGTTAGTGCAACTAACTATATATGGAATTTCAATGGTTTTGTGTGAGTAAAATAAGGTTTTGTAAATGCTAATTCCTAACCATATATGGTCTATAACCCATGGTTTTTTCAGTGAATATAAATATATATATATATATATATATATATATATATATATATATATATATATATATATATATATATATATATATATATATATATATATTTATATTACCTACTGGCGATAGCCAGTAGGTATATATAGTTAGGATTTTTTTCCTATGGGATTTTTGAAAATTCTATGTCGAATAACTTTGGCGTTTGAGGACAGAATTGGCTGAAATTTTCAGGAAAATGGAACATTTTGTTTCTGAGCAGCCCCTGAAAATTTGGGGGGGTTTCGTCAAGGGGGGGCCGAGAAAAAAGGGGGGTCCCAAAACGTGTTTTTCCCATGCAATTTTCCATAGGGCGGTTGGCCTCACTTTTAGCCGGAACGGCTGAATGGATTTACACCAAACTTGGCATAATTGTAGGGACTGGTAGCCCGATGTGCCTTTGCTATGTCTCAAGATATAGGCTCCAGTGTTTTTTACGAAAATTAACTTTGAAAAATATATATTGGGCTACATTGGGCTATATATATGTTGGAGCCCAAATGTAGCCCAATGTAGCCCAATGTAGCCCAATGTAGCCCAAAGATGGCCACCAGAGACAAAAAAAAACAAATGTAGCCCAAATATCAGCCAGATGTAGCCCAACTATAGCCCACTGACAGAATGTCCCAGAGTGTTCTAAAGAACAACTAGAGTGCTAACAGTCCTACTTATTACAAAGGTATGGCACACCTGAAGCCATCTTGATTGGAATAAAGTGGTAACTCTTAAAACATTTAATTTAAAAAGGAACAAAATGAGGGGGTTCATTTTGCCATAGAAAGTATGATTAGCGAATATATGATGAAATCCCGCATACCATCAGTCCGCAAAAAAAATCCTGCATGTACTATTAGGCCGCCAATTAAAATAACGAAAACTTTTAGAACGAATATGCCTTTAGCATACACTAAACAACTAAAGTACCCTAAACCCTAAAACACTACCCCCAGCATGACCCTACACTACACAAACACTACAACACTACCCTAAACCCTAAAACACTACCCCCAGCATAACCCTACACTACACAAACACTACAACACTACCCTAAACCCTAAAACACTACCCCCAGCATGACCCTACACTACGCAAACACTACAACACTACCCAAAACCCTAAAACACTACACCCCAGCATGACCCTACACTACGCAAACACTACAACACTACCCTAAACCCTAAAACACTACCCCCAGCATGACCCTACACTACACAAACACTACAACACAACCCTAAAACACTACCCCCAGCATGACCCTACACTACACAAACACTACAACACTACCCTAAAACACTACCCCCAGCATGACCCTACACTACACAAACACTACAACACAACCCTAAACCCTAAAACACTACACCCCAGCATGACCCTACACTACGCAAACACTACAACACTACCCTAAACCCTAAAACACTACCCCCAGCATGACCCTACACTACGCAAACACTACAACACTACGCAAAACCCTAAAACACTACACCCCAGCATGACCCTACACTACGCAAACACTACAACACTACCCTAAACCCTAAAACACTACCCCCATATGACCCTACACTACACAAACACTACAACACTACCCTAAACCCTAAAACACTACCCCCAGCATGACCCTACACTACGCAAACACTACAACACTACCCTAAACCCTAAAACACTACCCCCAGCATGACCCTACACTACGCAAACACTACAACACTACCCAAAACCCTAAAACACTACACCCCAGCATGACCCTACACTACGCAAACACTACAACACTACCCTAAACGCTAAAACACTACCCCCAGCATGACCCTACACTACGCAAACATTACAACACTACCCTAAACCCTAAAACACTACCCCCAGCATGACCCTACACTACGCAAACACTACAACACTACCCAAAACCCTAAAACACTACACCCAAGCATGACCCTACACTACGCAAACAGTACAACACTACCCTAAACCCTAAAACACTACCCCCAGCATGACCCTACACTACGCAAACACTACAACACTACCCTAAACCCTAAAACACTACCCCCAGCATGACCCTACACTACGCAAACACTACAACACTACCCTAAACCCTAAAACACTACCCCCAGCATGACCCTACACTACGCAAACACTACAACACTACCCAAAACCCTAAAACACTACACCCCAGCATGACCCTACACTACGCAAACACTACAACACTACCCTAAACCCTAAAACACTAACCCCAGCATGACCCTACACTACGCAAACACTACAACACTACCCTAAACCCTAAAACACTACCCCCAGCATGACCCTACACTACGCAAACACTACAACACTACCCTAAACCCTAAAACACTACCCCCAGCATGACCCTACACTACGCAAACACTACAACACTACCCAAAACCCTAAAACACTACACCCCAGCATGACCCTACACTACGCAAACACTACAACACTACCCTAAACCCTAAAACACTACCCCCAGCATGACCCTACACTACGCAAACACTACAACACTACCCTAAACCCTAAAACACTACCCCCTTAGCATGACCCTACACTACGCAAACACTACAACACTACCCTAAACCCTAAAACACAACCCCCAGCATGACCCTACACTACGCAAACTCTACAACACTACCCTAAACCCTAAAACACTACCCCCAGCATGACCCTACACTACGCAAACACTACAACACTACCCTAAACCCTAAAACACTACACCCCAGCATGACCCTACACTACGCAAACACTACAACACTACCCTAAACCCTAAAACACTACCCCCAGCATGACCCTACACTACGCAAACACTACAACACTACCCTAAACTCTAAAACACTACACCCAGCATGACCCTACACTACGCAAACACTACAACACTACCCTAAACCCTAAAACACTACCCCCCAGCATGACCCTACACTACGCAAACACTACAACACTACCCTAAACCCTAAAACACTACCCCCAGCATGACCCTACACTACGCAAACACTACAACACTACCCAAAACCCTAAAACCCTACCCCCAGCATGACCCTACACTATGCAAACACTACAACACTACCCTACACCCTAAAACACTACCCCCAGCATGACCCTACACTACACAAACACTACAACACTACCCTAAACCCTAAAACACTAGCCCCAGCATGACCCTACACTACGCAAACACTACAACACAACCCTAAACCCTAAAACACTACCCCCAGCATGACCCTACACTAAACAACCACCACAACTCTACACTACACTAACACAACACTACACTACACAACACTACACTACACAATCACTAACCCACGAAAAAATTAACACAAACCCACTTACCTCTCTCGTCATCGTGGTTTTCACAACGCAAATGCATTTACCATACATGCCTTTAAAACGTAATTCTTTGTAAAGGCATGCGCGATAAATGCACATGCGTTTTGAAAAAATGCGGGATAATGGTATGCGAGGTCAATGACCTTGCGGGATAATGGTATGCGGACTGAAAGTCTGCGGGATAAAAAATGCGGGAAAATGGCTGCAAACCATGATTAGCAGCAGACTTCCCTGGTGAGCACTAGCTTTACTACAGTGATCTAATGAGCAACTAGAGTGCTAACATTCAGAATGTATGGCAAATGTGTGACACATCTGAATGCCTTCTTGATAGAACCAAAGTAAACAAGCATTGAAAATGCAATAGATCTCGCCCTCGTTTAAGTTAAAGCCATTCTGTTTGTAATGAGGTGGCTTTTTAGCTTTGCTTTTATTAGTGTTTTTAAAACTTTCATGTAAATAACATGTATATGTATGCATATATGTATATGTATGCATGCATTTATATTTATATAGATATGCAGATTATATATGTTTATTTATGTATATTACCTACTGGCGATAGCCAGTGGGTATATATAGTTAGGATTTTTTCTCTATGGGATTTCTGAAAATTCTATGTCTAATAACTTTGGCGTTTGAGGACGGAATTTTCTGAAATTTTCAGGAAAATTGCACATTTTGTTTCTGAGCAGCCCCTAAAAATTTGGGGGGGTTTCGTCAAGGGGGGGCCGAGAAAAAAGGGGGGTCCCAAAACGCGTTTTTCTCATTCATTTTTCCATAGGGCGGTTGGACTCACTTTTAGCCCGAACGGCTGAATAGATTTACATGAAACTTGGCACAATTGTAGATATGGTTTGCCCGACGTGCCTTTGCTATGTCTCAATATATGTGATCCAGTGGATTTTGAGAAATTAACGTTTAAAAAAATATATATATCTGTGACAGCGCTCCGGTTAGCGCCCCGGTTCGCGTACCTGACGCGTAACGGAACTTCGCGAAGTGAAGCTGATTGGCTCTCCGGTGTCTGTCAACATTCTAAACAGTCCGGAGCGGCCGCCATCGTGTCTCTCGGTAGGATCGAGAGACAAGATGTGGTGAAAAACGAAGGGGGAAATGAAGGAAAGGGGGCAAGGTAGACACCTCCTGACCCCCTAGGATTGATGAGGGGGATATTAAAGTGCCCCGCGGGGCAAAAAATAAAAAAACATTTTTTTTTGCGATTTTACGCCGTAGAGGCGCGTCCCGGTACGCGAACCGGGCAGCTCACCGGGCAGCTAACCGAGCAGCTAACCGGCAGCGTAGCTGTCAACATTGTAAACAGTCCGGAGCGGCCGCCATCTTGTCTCTCGGTAGGTTCGAGAGACAAGATGTGGTGAAAAAAGAAGGGGGAAATGAAGGAAAGGGGGCAAGGTAAACCCCTCCTGACCCCCTAGGATTGATGAGGGGGATATTAAAGTCCCCCGCGATTTTTCGCCGTAGAGGCGCTTCCCGGTACGCGAACCGGGCAGCTAACCGGCAGCGTAACGGGAGTCCGCCATCTTGTGTTTTTGGAGCGTCCGGTTCGCGTACCGGGTAGCGTCCCGGTAAGCGTAACAAGGGGAAAACCAAGAGAAACAGTAAAAAAAAAATGAAGGGAATAGATTTCCAGCAAACTTGGCAAAATTGTAGGGACTGTTTGTTTGATGTGCCTTTGCAAGGCTTCAAGATATGTGCACGTGTGGATTTTGTCTAATTAAGGTTAAAAAAAATATATATATCTGTAAGCGTGCTCCGGCACGCTTACGTTACGGGTTTTGTTTGCGCTGCAGAGCCGATACGTCACGGTTATGCGACGCGTCATGAGGCGTCTCACGTGGCTACGTGATACGTCACGTAATAAAGAATATATTTTACAACTATAGATATTAGCTTTTAAAAAACCAATGAAATTCACTGAAAAAACCATAGGTTATAGACCATATATAGTTAGGCATTTGCATTTACAAAACCTTGAAAATTCACTGAAAAAACCATAGGTTAGAGACCATATATAGTTAGCTGGACATTTTATTGACATAAAACCAATGAAATTCCATATATAGTTAGTTGCACTAACTATATATCGCGCACCTGCAATCCACTGCTGATGATGTCACATATTACATCATTCATGACATGGTCAGTGACATCACTGATGACATCACTGATGACATCTCAAATGACATCACTGATGACATCATCTAGTGTCTGTGTGTTTTTGTAAAGTTTAAATATGTTTTACATATTGAAGAATGAGTGGATGTATGGAAGACTGAGTGTGTGTGTGGCTGGCTGGGAGGTGTGTGACTCTGTGCATATCAATGTGTACTTGTATCAGTGATTGTATAAGAGAGTAAGTATGTGTTAGTATATGTGTGAAAAAGTATGGTGTTCTGTGTTTAACTGTATAGATGAGGAAATCGAAGTGTGATTGATTCTTCACAGGACTGACTAGGTTTATGAGTGCATATGATAGTGTTGTAATAATGAGTGACTGTATGTATGAGTGATTGTATGGGTGAATGAGTGAATGTGTGTGTAGACGTAGGAATCAGTGAGTGCGTATGTAGTAACTGGTATTGGTGTGTCATAATGTCATCAGTGATGTCATTTGAGATGTCATCAGTGATGTCATTTGAGATGTCATCAGTGATGTCATCAGTGATGTCACTGAAGTATGGTGTTCTGTGTTTAACTGTATAGATGAGGAAATGGAAGTGTGATTGATTCTTTACAGGACTGACTAGGTGTGTGAGTAACTCCATGGATGAGTGGCAGTGTGTGAGTGTCTGCATAGGTGTATGAGTGCATATGATAGTGTTGTAATAATGAGTGACTGTATGTATGAGTGATTGTATGGGTGAATGAGTGAATGTGTGTGTAGACGTAGGAATCAGTGAGTGCGTATGTAGTAACTGGTATTGGTGTGTCATGATGTCATCAGTGATGTCATTTGAGATGTCATCAGTGATGTCATCAGTGATGTCATTTGAGATGTCATCAGTGATGTCACTGACCATGTCATGAATGATGTAATATGTGACATCATCAGCAGTGGATTGCGGGTGCGCGATATATAGTTAGTGCAACTAACTATATATGGAATTTCATTGGTTTTATGTCAATAAAATGTCCAGCTAACTATATATGGTCTCTAACCTATGGTTTTTTCAGTGAATATATATATATATCAAAACAAAACCCTTTCAGGCATAGAGTGACGCATAAATTATGCAAAAAAGAAGGAGAGAACTCTGGGTAGGTCTCAGTTTAGGTGGAAAGCAGCTCCAGTTAGAGCATTCTAAACACCAGCGACACTCTAGATCTGCTCACCTCAAATGTCTGTTTTTCTATCAAAGTTTTTAAGCATAGGATTAGCACAGTGCTATCCACGCCGTGATAGAAAATGACAAAGTCTTTTGCCATTTAAACAGCAAAGTCTTTAAGCATAGGACTAGTACAGTGCAGTCCTTGCCGAGCTGTAAAATAACAAAAGCCATTTATCACTCCAGGCACAATATTACAGCTTTGAATTGGTAAAATACCAACTCAAGCCAACCTGAAATGAGTAAAAGCAACCCCTGACACAGTGTTTCACTCTAATTAGAGCTCTTCAGAGAGGTATAGCTTTGTCCAGACACAAGGGAGCACCCAGTATTAAGTCAAAACAAAACCCTTTCAGGCATAGAGTGACGCATAAATTATGCAAAAAAGAAGGAGAGAACTCTGGGTAGGTCTCAGTTTAGGTGGAAAGCAGCTCCAGTTAGAGCACTCTCAACACCAGCGACACTCTAGATCTGCTCACCTCAAATGTCTGTTTTTCTATCAAAGTTTTTAAGCATAGGATTAGCACAGTGCTATCCACGCCGAGATAGAAAATGACAAAGTCTTTTGCCATTTAAACAGCAAAGTCTTTAAGCATAGGACTAGTACAGTGCAGTCCTTGCCGAGCTGTAAAATAACAAAAGCCATTTATCACTCCAGGCACAATATTACAGCTTTGAATTGGTAAAATACCAACTCAAGCCAACCTGAAATGAGTAAAAGCAACCCCTGACACAGTGTTTCGCTCTAATTAGAGCTCTTCAGAGAGGTATAGCTTTGTCCAGACACATATATATATATATATATATATATATATATATATATATATATATATATAAAATAAATACTATTTAAATATATTTAATCAACACTATATTGATGTTAAACGTAGACAATGTTACTATTTTTAACTATATATGTATTTTTCCAATATAAGTGTAAAACAAGGGTTTTTTTTCATTATTTTTAGCCTTACCATACATGTATACAAAATCAATATTTTTTACACAATATTTATATCACAATATTCAGGGCTTAGATGTTATGTTAGTGAACCACTCTACACTGCTCTACTCGTGAGCACTACAGTTAATGTCACTCCACTCTACTGTACGCTATTTCAGTGTATGCTACTAAAGTGGAAGTTATTCCAATGTGTGAGAATCCACTCAACGCCACTCCCTACACACGTCTCCTCTTGACCCTATTCCAGTGTATGCCAACCCAATCTACCCCATTCCACTCTACGCCACTTCACTCTACATCATTCCACTTTTGAGCTATTCCTCTGTATTCCTCTGTATGCCACTGCACTCTGCTCCACTGCAAAAGCAGTGTATGCCACTCCAGTGTACCACACTGTACTCTATGTAATTCCACTGTGCATAACTCTATTATAACACACTGTACTCTATGCAATTTCACTCTATGAGACTCCACTCTACGCAACTCCTCTGTATGCTACTCCAATCTATAGCTCTCTACTCTACTAAAATTTACGCCTCACCAGTCTATGATGCTCCGATCAGCATAAAATTCCACTCAACATCAGTCAACGCACCTCCACTGTACCATGCTATACTTCACTGCATGTTCGCCATAAGTTGGCAGGGTATGCTCAGACGTGAGTCCCTTGCTCACTGTGCCACTGGATTCAAGCAAGCCGGGCTGAAGACGGCTGAAATGCCATAAACTGGTCCTCGGAAGCTTGTTTCCGGTCCAGGGAAGGCATGGCTTGGCAGTTCGGGCTGGACTGTTCCCATGAGGCACAGGGTCAGACCGATTTGCATATGGCCATGTCTGAACTGGGGTGGCAGAGTGGGCTAAAGAACGGTGATGGATTAAACCCATATCTGTTGACTGGGTGTGAGTGTTTGATTGGTTCAGATGCTCCGTCCATCACCACCCCCTTTTGTACTGCTTTGTTTGCCATAAGTTGGCAGGGTATGCTCAGACGTGAGTCCCTTGCTCACTTTGCCACTGGATTGAAACAAGCTGGGCTGAAGACGCTGAAATGCCAGAAACTGGTCCTCGGAAGCTTGTTTCCGGTCCAGGGAAGGCATGGCTTGGCAGTTCGGGCTGGACTGTTCCCATGAAGCACAGGGTCAGACTGATTTGCAAATGGCCATGTCTGAACTGGGGTGGCATAGTGGGCTAAAGAACGGTGATGGAATAAACTAAGTATGGGCGAAATTTGCAAATTCGCGGTCCGCGAAATCGTGCGTAAGCGAATTCACGATCTGCAAAATTTGCGAATTTGTGCGAATTTGCAGATTTTTTTTGCGTGTTCGCGGGGTTTTTTGCTTATTCGCGGACCGCTTGCAGCGCACCGACCGCGAGGTTGCCCATGCAGTCGTACATGGGCGTGGCCATCTTGTGCGCGTTGCGTATTTCCTTTTCCGGGCACTATTGGCAATGTCGCGTTGTGTGCGGCACGCTATTATGAGTTCACACGTGTTTTTGCGTACTCGCGGGGAAAATATCGCACAAACTTACCCACGCGGCCCTCAATGGGCGCGGCCATTTTGTTTTTCATTCATTGCTATGGTACTAGGCATGCTTTCTAATCCTCCTTTCATCTGTGCAATCCTTTGTTTCTTTGGACTTTTTTTGATCTTTTCTACTCTATATCGATCCCTCTTTTTTCTAGATCTATATTTTGTGTTTTTTTCAACTTTTCGTTAGTTTTAAAGCTACTTTTTAAAACTTTTTTTTTCTTTACTTTTTCCCTATCCTTTCCTTTTTTTTCTGTATGCTGTACAGGACCATGGCAAAGGGAGCCGGGAAGGAGAAGGGGAAGGGTCCCGCACCCCGTACCCGGCTCCCTTGTGGGCGGTTACGAGGGGAGGAAGTGATGGCCAGGGAGATATTCAGCGCAGTGGAGGTGGCCGCAGTGATCTTTTATCTGCAGCGCCACCTCCCCAAGACCGTGGCAGCAGGGGGCAGGCTCGCGGCAGAGAATGGCCTCCGGGAGCGTCGCCAGCTGTGGGGAAAGGTGTGCCGGGCCATGCGGAGGGAATCAGGGGCCCGGCGCACCTACCAGCAAGTGACGCACCGGTGGTCGTACCTCCTTGACCGCGAGCAGGACCTTCTCCACCTGCTCGGTGTGGAGATCCCTGGCCTTGGTGAGAAGCTATTTAATAACTACTTTGTTTTCTTCTGCTCTGTGTTATATTGCTAATATATGTTTTTCCCCAAGAGCAAGAATAATGCCAATTTGATTACATTGCAGGTAAAATAATGTTTAAATAGCTTCTGTGATTGCAGGTGCTCGTCTACTCAGTGGCGTTGCTACTATGCTTACTTGTTTGCAACTTTGTGCTCATTTGGCCTGAATATGTATGAGTGTAGTACTTTACAGAACTGCGTAATGCTAGAGGGACTAGAGACTCAAGTATAGTCCTTCCTTTGTACTCCTGCTGCCACTAAGAAGAAGAGATAGTGATGGATTGATAGGTTCAGGTTGAGTATATTATAACTTGTTATTAGTAGTAGTAGTAGGACATTTTTTAGTGCTCTGCAATCATGATGACGGACTGTGTCTGTCACGTCGCGTGCTGCTGAGTGCTGGCAGTTGTAGTAGAACCTTTTTGTTGTTGGTTTAGTTAATGATTTACATAACTTTCCAAGTAGATGGTCTGCGAATCCAGCAATACTGTACTAGTATCCTCCTAGTTGACCACATCAGATAGATCAATACATGTAGTGCAATTCTTGCTAATTTGCTTCCCCAAGATAATTCAGGATTGTGGTCAAAGAAATCAAATATTTCCAAAAAACAATCATCCATGTTTTTGTTTATCTCATGATCATCAGCACCTCCCAGGGGCAAGAGGACAGCACCACCCCAGACTCCGGCAGGACAGAGTGGGCAGGAGGAACGGTCCACTGCAGGCTCTTCTGCTGGCCCCAGTAAGTAGTTCTGTTGTTAATATAATTATACTTCCCTAACTCTATTTTTTACAAAATGGTCTTTGATCTCCTTGTACACTGTTTCTACATTCTTATCCTGCCTCTCTGCCATCACTCTCTGTGCTACTACTATTTACTATTATTTATGAGTCGGTCTGTGTAGGTAGCTAAGCTTGCCTAGTCGGCAAACGATGTTAAACAAAACTCTGATCCAGCAATAGCTCTAGAGGCACTCAGTGCAGTCCTCTGGGTTGCCCTTGCTGTCTATTCCAGGCTTCTTAATGTTAGTGCTTTGACAATTTCCAGCAACAAAATGTCAATGTCCTCCAAGAATAAGCTAGTAGTTGGCTTTTTGATTTGATAGTAGCATATACCATACCACTAGTGTTTCAGGGACTATTCTGCACATACAGAAGTATGGACAAGAGAAATAGGACATTGTTGATGATAGGTGCAGTTCGACTTTCCACATACCTCAGTCAGAAGTAACTGTGCGGGACTCGGGAGCCCTCACCTTGTTGGAACTTCAAGTCCTCCTGGTGGTGATGAGGAGTAGTTGATTCTGTCTGTAATTATAAAAATGTTGCACGTTAAAGAGCAAACATTCATCAGTTGTGCCAAAAAGAGTTGCATGTTATGGCTAAGCATATAAGGTAACACCCTCCCCAAAACCGTGACTTCTTTTCACTCCCAATAATTAAAAATTGTTTAACATTTTCACTTCCATTACGAGACGAAGTAGGGGGTGGTGTATGGCATCTAAAAATATGACATGTTTTTTTCTAGGCGTCACAACATCTGATGCAGCACTTGCCACCACCTGTGCCGGGGCCAGCAGCGCGGAGGGGTCCACTCAAGCGGCGGCGCCACCAGGAGGAGCTGAGGGGGATGGCTCAGCAGCGGCGGACGTGGTAAGTTATCATTATACTCCTTACTTATTGACATTTTAGAGTAGGCTCGCAAATGAGTGTATGATGTACTGTACAGTAGAAAGTACACTACTACAAGTACACTGTACTGTTAAGAACAGTTACTGATTCAGAACTACATTTTTTTTTAGCCAATCACGGAGAAGACAGTCTCCCTTGACTTAGCAATAGCATTAGCGGCGGTAGTTCTCGAGTAAGCAATGGCCCCCTATATTTGACTTCAAATCAGCTGGGAAACTTTTATCATGAAGCGAAGTCATATCAGATGAACTTGAGGGATGTGATGAACGGAAAGGGAAAGAACTTAGGGTCAGTTGAGACATTAAGAAGAATGATAGACGTTTACTTTGGAAGCCTGGATGGTATCTTCTTCCTCATACATAGCAGAGGTGTATGTAGAGCAGACGCTCAGTGCATGAAGAGTGTTACTTTGTTAGAATAGCATGTCCGTGCCAAAGTAGCAAAGCATGGGAAATCTAAATACTACAAGTTGTGATTGTTCTGAAACTCTCCCTTGCCTAAAGTAACAGTACAGTAGTTTACTTTGCAAGCACAGCATATATTGTGTATGTATTGTATAGTTGACAATTATATCAAGTCAAGTCCCTTCCTCCGGCAATAATGGTTACCACACTCACTCCCTATGGTCATAATTTTGTTTCTGCTGTGTTAATCAAGGGTGGACTATCGCTGTTGTTCACTCAATCTATCAGAATAAAGCACCTAAAGTCATGCATCACATAAGCAAAGAGATCATGTGATCAGCTGGAGACATGGTCAGAAATGAATAATCTTCATTTTCCTTTTGTAGTACTGAAGGCCTGGGGGGGCAGTGAGAAATATAAATTACATTGAGCAGTAGCTCTTGATGTAACCGAGTATGGCCAGTGCCACACCTATAAAAAAGTAAGAGCTTCCCTATCCCTACCTGCATATATTGCTTAAAGTAATGCATGCAAGTCTGCGTCATCATGGCTTGTGTCTCTTTTTCTTGGGTGCAAGCTGACTGAGCTGGCATTATGCCGGCTACCACAAGTTCACGTACAAGTAATTTCTTTCACAAAAGTAGAGAAAAAAAGACGAATACTGGTGTACTCTCTGACTCTCTGACTATGTATTGAGTGAGTCCATAGTGCTGCCTGGTAGTAGAATTCCTGAAACTCCCACTGTTACAGGCCTACAAAGACGTCGCAAAGATACATGCCAAAATGTTATACTGTGCTTGCAAATTGCTGGTGTTACTGTAAGACAACTTTCTGTTGAATTATTTTTGTGTTATTGTTAAAGAGTATTGGTTATATTATTTTTCTTTCTTTCTTCATATAGATGCTCCCAAAAAGCTCACCAGAGGGGAGATGGCTGTCCGGGCCAGGGCCCTGAAGATGGAGGCCATTCGGGTTGAATATTGCCGGCTCTGCGCTCGGCAAAACGAGGAGGGAACATCAACAACCTCCTTCAGCACTGCCACCGTGTCCAGCAGCCAGCAGCCTCCATCCAAGCGCCGTGCTCGAACAGCCCCCCGCCGCCGCTCAGCTGCAAGACCATCAGCAGCTGGCCCCCTCAGAGCCTGGAAGGCACGCGTGCGCCGCCTAACCTTACAAGTGGACTTCCTGGAGTGCAAGGTGGAAGACCTAGAAAAAAAGCTGCGGGACCTCCGCAAGTACCGCCCGCACAAACACCGCCGGAAGTGACTGTGTCCCTTGCCCCTTTTTTAAAGACTGTTGGGGGGGGGGGGGGGGGAATCGGGAGTTGGGGATTATTTATTTTTGGACTACTTGAAAGGGACAATTGTTTGGGTAAGGGAGGGGTGGGACTAGTTTATTTTTGTTAGGGGAAATACATCATTATTAATTTTACATACTTCAACTTAGTGCACGGTTTTATCTTATTTTGTGGGGTGGTGGGCGGGAGTTACGGCACGTTTGGTTTTCCTCAAACTTACCAGCATGAATTATCTAAAACGTCCAAAAATGTTCAAAAGTGCCACTAACAGGTTTAGTGAATTCAATTGGCCTACTAGTACTTTACTTGTACTACTAACAGTCTCTCCTCCGCATCCTAGCCCATCTTTCTACCTCCCCAAAATGCATATCTTACCTGTGATTCGTGTTTGAGAATAGATCTAGGCACAGCGCTGGCTGCATTGCAAATGGCGATTACATTATCCAGGACCGAAATTCCGTTGTTCTGGTGTTAGTAGTAGGAGTGGTACCACACTAGCAGTAGCAGCATATGAAAAACAAAGTAAAAAAATTAGACATTGAGTGGCCTGAGAGGAGTATTAGAAGGAACAGTAGCCTAAGCAATGCTGAAGATAAGTAGGGGGAAAAAAGAATTGCATGGATGATTATGGCTACAACAAGAACAGTGAGACAGCAGCGTAACACAACAAGTCTTCTTGACATGTAGGAGGATGATGTTGACGATGGATCCAATCGATGGTGGGCATGAAATTCAGAATTTATTTTAAAATACTCATTGTTGTTTTTTTACCCAGAATTACAATATCCTAGGATTCATCTAGCTGCCTTAAAATTGAGTTGAGGAGGTTGCTTGCACCTTATCCTCCCCAGCAAGTGTGTGAAATTATTGTTGTAATTTACTCACACCTCAATGAAAACCACACAGCCCGGGGGAAGAGGGTTAGGGTTTGAAACTTGGATGGAAATGGAGTTTGTGGGTAAAGTTTTGTGGAGAGAGGAAAAACAAAAACACAGCATAGACAAACAACAAATGAAGATAAACAAATCTTTGGATACAAAGCTATTCATAAATCTTTTAAGGGACATAAAGGAACTGCATGCACTACTGCATGCATGAAGTTGTTTGCTAAATGGGTAGGTTTCTGTAAAGTAAGTAGTACTTTCTACAATGTACTATGAAGAAACAACAATGTGACAGTACAGGGCTGCAGTAATTACGCAATTTCACTTGCCTATCTGCCCTCAGAGAGAAGAACCACTTCGTACATTAAATTAGTTTAAAAAATAGCAAAGAAAAAAGTATACAATGGCTGGAGGGATGAATTGAAGCAGAGAGCAAACAAAAGCACATTGTCACACGCACAGTAGTTCACAGCAATAACATTACTTAAAATATAAGTCGAAATGAAGATGGATACTGTAACTGTATGTTGTTGTAGTTGTCCTGTTGAATTTGGGAAGTTGCATGCATCCAGTCATTCCTCTTTCGCGGTACTCCTCCATGCCATCTGACACTCCGCCGATCAATGTTGGGGACCAGAAGACACCTTGTCCACTGCCTGCCTGGCGGATGCTGAATTGCGGGTCGCTAAGCCTGAGGTCATCCTTTTTGTCATTGCACAGGGTAATTGTTGATGGAAAAACAGGAAGTGATATTAAAACACCACGGAGAAAAAAATATAAGGTACGTTGTGTAGTGCAAAAATAACACTTTCCGTTACAGTCGACAGTATTACAAAACATACAAGCATCTTTTCGAAAGTTCGTACTCTGAGTCTCCTTTTCAAGGATTAATAATTGTGGGCGAAATGTGCGGATCTTTCCCCTCAAGCTATGTGTAAAGTGTAAAAAGCGATTTCAGAACCCTAACCCTAACCCTAACTCTAACCCTAGGCCCTAACCCCCCTTTTTCACCATGGGTGTTGTCCAAACCACTTTATTCCGATATTAGACCTTCCCAGCAATGCCCTAAGAGCTGCCAACCCACCCGCAAAAAAGCAGAAGACCCGCAAACAGGCAAAAAGCAAAAATGCTAAAACTCATACTTAGCATATTTTCGGCCTAGTTCCCAAATCACTCCATGCGCGCTCTGCAGCTAGGCCCTAACTCCCCATTCCAACCATGGATTTTCTTCAAACGACTTCCAACCAAAATTAGGCATGCCCAGCATTGCTCAAAGACCCCCCAACCCCCCCTCCAAACACTAGGAACCCCCCAAACAGCCCCCCAAAAACAGGCAAGTGAGCAAAAACGGGAAAAACTTGTTCACCATAGATTTTGTCCAAACCACTTGATTCCGATATTAGACCTTCCCAGCAATGCCAAAGGAGCCGCCAACCCACCCGCAAAAAAGCAGAACCCCCCCAAACAGGCAAAAAGCAAAAATGCAAAAACTCATTCTTAGAATATTTTCGGCCTAGTTCCCAAATCTCTCCATGCGCGCTCTGCAGCTAGGCCATACCTCCCCTTTTCCACCATGGATTTCCTTAAAAACGAATGCAATCAAAATTAGACGTGCCAGCAGTGCTCCCAGACCCCAACCCCCCCCCACCAGGAACCCCCCAAACAGCCCCCCAAAAACAGGCAAGTGAGCATAAATGGAAAAACTTTTTCACCATGGATTTTCTCCAAACCACTTGATTCCGATATTAGACCTTCCCAGCAATGCCCCAAGATGCGCCAACCCACCCGCAAAACAGCAAAACCCCCACAAACAGGCAAAAATGCAAAAACTCATACTTAGCATATTTTCGGCCTACTTCCCAAATCACTCCATGCGCGCTCTGCAGCTAGGCCCTAACTCCCCTTTCCAACCATGGATTTTCTTCAAACCACTCGATTCCGATATTAGACCTTCCCAGCAATGCCCCAAGAGCCGCCAACCCACCCGCAAAAAAGTAGAAGACCCCCAAACAGGCAAAAAGCAAAAATGCAAAAACGGGGACTTCGAAAAATGTAGGCCTAGTTCCCAAATCACTCCATGCGCGCTCTGCAGCTAGGCCCTATCTCCCCTTTCCAACCATGGATTTTCTTCAAACCACTTGCAACCAAAATTAGGCATGCCCAGCATTGCTCAAAGACATCCCAACCGCCCCAAACACCAGGAACCCCCCCAAACAGCCCCCCAAAAACAGGCAAGTGTGCAAAAACGGAAAAACTTTTTCACCATGGATTTTGTCCAAACCAGTTGATTCCGATATTAGACCTTCCCAGCAATACCCCAAGACCGGCCAACCCACCCACAAAAAAGTAGAAGACCCCCAAACAGGCAAAAAGCAAAAATGCATAATCTCACACTTAGAACATTTTCGGCCTTCCTTCAATTCTGTCCAAACGCGCTCTGCAGCTAGGCCATAAACCCCTTTTCCACCATGGATTTTCTTCAAATCACTTGCAATCAAAATTAGACCTTCCCAGCAGTGCTCCAAGACCCCCCGACCCAGCACCCCAAATCTAGAACACCCCCAAAGAAACCTGAAATACTGGTATATTCAAAACATGGCAAATTGCGCTGTTCACAAAAAACACACAAAACAAACAGCAATTGGTTTCAACAGAGACAGACAGCCATTGCTGTCCACTGCATGCCATCTTCTCATTATTCATTACCTGTTCTACTTATTTTGTCCGCATCTTCTTCGGAAAGTGAGGGCCCACAGGGCAGCCTCTCCTGTCAATTTCAGAAGTAAATCTGTCAACAATCAGCAAGCATGTGGTCAGTCAGTAATTTCAGTCCCACTTGAGGGGACTCATCTACGAAGACAAAGTTTATTTATTCTCCAGAATCCATCCATCTGCCTTGAGGGAAATGGATAGGGGGAGTCTGGAGGAGGAGGATAGAGGAGCATGATTGAGTTGTGAACTTGTGAACATCAGGAATGCAGACTGCGGCACCTTCAAATCAATAAAGAAAATAAGATTAAGACAGTGCTGATGATGGACTTGTTGTGATTAGGTGATTAGAGTTTTGTTGTGGTAAAAGTTGCAAAACAAAGAAAGACACACAGGAATAAAAGTGAATAAGGACGAGAAAAAAAGGAAGTAATTTTCAAGCCTCGGTGTCAGGGAAGTAGAGCTCATCCTCAAAGTCTATGAATTGAGACGGGAGTAGGTCAGGTAACAGAGAAGAACCTCCGCCGGCGTCACCTAAGTCAGTGTCCTTTTCTTCCTGCGTGCATTTACGTATTTTGTAATTGGGTGGTATGAAGTGCTGATTCATCTTGATTATTGTTAACCTCTCCACATTTTTGGGCGAGAGGCGGGTCCTTTTTGAAGTTACAATGGCACCAGCAGCACTGAAAACACGTTCATAAGACACGCTTGCGAGTGGGCAAGACAAATAATTTAGAGCCAGGTTGGTGATCAGTCGCCATACAGACCTTTTCCTATACCAATACACCAATGGGTTCTCATTAAGACAGACCTCTGTTGGGTCATCCAGATAGGCCTGCACCACCGACTCAAGGTTCTCCAGGGTTGCTCGACTTTGCGTACAATCTGTGGCCTTTGCAGCAGTGCACCGAGCAAACCCTTGCTGAGTAAGCCAATCCGCTTCCGACAATATTTTTTTTTGGCCTGGTGCAGGTGAGGATGATGACACGGTTGCTGGTGTCGTTAACGGCTGTAAGGGAAAGTGACTCCTTTCGGCCACGGATTCAGAAGTGGAACTTGACGCCGGATGGTCTGCTAATTCAGTTGTACTTGTGCTGTCTCCTTGAAATTTCAGCCGCTCTTTTTCAAAACGAGTGGCTGACACAGCGAGACAATGTTTGTACTTTGAAACAACTGCTTCATCAAAAGGAATGAATGCTTTGCTGGCCACAGCCTTTTTGTACCATGGATCCAGAATAGTGGCACAAATGTAATGTTATTCTGTATGTATGTTTTTAAGCCTTTCATTGTGAAGTAGGCGCCTTAATAACTTCTCCGCCAAATCATATGCTTCTCGCTTTTCAGCATGATCTCTGAACGTTGAAGACACGTCCTTCAGTTGGTGCTCTAGCATGACCAACAATGGGATAGCTTTGCCCAAAGAACAGTCCTCCCTGCTGACTTCATGCGTGAAGATCTCAAAAGGACGAAGCATGTCTATCAGGCTTGCAATTAGCTTCCATTCCTCCAACTCTAGCCTCATGTCTTTCTGAGTAGAACCCAGTTTATAGACATACTCATTTATAACCCCCCACTGCTCAGACAGACGCTCAAGCATGTAAAAGGTTGAGTTCCAACGTGTTGCCACCTCCTGGATTAGTCCTTTGACTGGCAGTTTACGTTCATGTTGAATGCTCCTCAGCTGCTTCCGGGCCTTAAAAGAATGGCTGAAATGTGTGCAGATTCTTCGGCAGATGGTCAGTAATTTGATGACTGTGTCTTCTTTTTTCAAGAATTCTTGCACGACGATGTTAATACTGTGCGCCAAACAAGGCACTCAGAAATATTCACCATCAGTCATGGCCCTAACTATATTACTGCCATTATCCGTGGAAACATAACCAACTATGTGATTTCTTGGATGCAGCCATTCATTTACCTTCCTGTTAAACTCCTCCAAAAGGTTAGCTGCATTGTGCGATTTCTCCATGGCAAACATGCCTACTGTTGCATGTTTACGAGTAGCTTGAAAAACTGTGTCCGTGTCAACACCTGCTTGTTTTAACTGTTGTGTGACCCCTGCAAAAGAGACCCAGTGTGCAGTGATGCACATGTAATCAAGGGCGTGGCAACTGGTCCACATGTCTGTTGTCATGTGGATAGTGTGAACAGCACTCTTCAGAATAGCTGCGCCAATCACCTCCAGCACATCTTGATTAAGTGCTGGAACAGCAACCCTGGCAAAATAGGACCGGCTAGGAACCTTCCATTTAGGGCAGACTGTTGCCACAAATTCAAGAAAACCCACCCCTTCCACGAAAGAGAAACGGAGAAGGTCCAGCGCTAGCATTTTAGCCAGCTTTGCGTTATACAGACGTACCGTATGGTGGTTGCGTTCAAATGGCGCATCCGACCAAAACATGCTGCTAATGGTGGGCTGGACCATATTACGTGATGATGATGATGATGATGCAGACTTCACACCAGTTAGGCTCATTAATTTAGTTTGTTGCATTGGTGTATGTCCCAGACTCTTAGTGTGCCTCATACATGTTGAAGGGGTAGAGGGTGTGGGCGCTACCACTGCAGTGCTGCTTCCAGGGGTACTGGGTGTACCAGAAAAAATGTTGGTCGGTTCTTGATTTCCCCCTCCACAATCAGCCCCTCGTCAGCATCAGATGCAATGTGTATGGATACATTTGGATCAGTTCTACTTTGGTTTTCCCGGATCTTCCTTAGATGCGCCTCCCACCGGATAGTGTGGTGTATTTGGAGATGACCTCTCTGGCCTCCGGTACCATAGTTGGTACCAAGCTTACCCCGACTAACTAATACTTTACAAATCAAACAAATTACCATGTTTTCCGCCCTTTGGCTAACAGTAAAGAAGTCCCAAACTGGGGACTGGAAATGTCTGCTGGTGGTGGAGGTGCTACTTTGACTTTCAATGCCAGATGAAGTGGAGGATGGGTGTGGCTGAATTTGTTTCTGTTGTTCACTTACAACACCACTACTTGAGGTAATTGAGGTCGAACTGGATGGAGGTCCCTGCCGGCCCTTCTGACAAAAAAATATGGAAGCTGTAGGTCGTGTTGGTATTGTAGTTAACTGCGTTGGTGGTGGTACCAGTGTCACGCCGCCCACATCCCGCTCAGCAGCCATTCGGGATAGGGTGAAAATGTCTGTCTGCTGCATGCCCGCTGGGGCTGGAGTGACGTCTGTGATGACTGGGTCGTCGTCAGACTGTTCATCAGCAGCAGAAGACACCACTTCTTGTTCGTCGTCATTACCTATAAGTCGAAGCCTTTGGGGAACCTTCCTTTTAGGCTTAGCTACCTTTGACGGCTCATGGCGTGCCTCACTCTCAGACTGCATTTGTGGGTTCCAATCAGGATCAAGGTCATCAGAATGAAGGGGGCTTGAAGAAGAACTTGTATTAGTATTAGCCCTCCTTGACCTTTTTCTTACTGGGGATCTGGAAGACAATGGAGCAACATCAGGAGGAGTGGCTTCCTCGGATGATGCCTCCGCTTCAATATCAATTTCCAGATGTGTCGCTTCTTCTGGATGAACAAGCGTTGTAGGCAGTTGTGCCGCTCCATGAACCTCTAGTTGCACCTCTCTATGTACCTCTCCTTGCGCCTCTCCTTGCGCCTCTCCTTGCTCCTCTCCTTGCGCCTCTCCTTGCGCCTCTCCTTGCCTTTGAACTTGCGCTTGTACTAGTTGCACCTGTGGTTGTCGTTGCGGCTGTGGTTGTTGAACACTCGTCAGCTGAGTTACACCCTGCGTTGATTGGATGGTACTTTCTTGTGATGAGCTAACATCACTGGTGGATGGTGATTGAACTACCAAAGTGGCTGCCGCAGCAGCACTCATGGTCTTGGATCTAACTTGGCGTGGTGGCACTGAGCCCAATGAAGCGGAGGTGCTGCTTCCAGCTTGGTCCCCGGCGGACACCGCTCCTGCTGCAGACATAGTTTTTTTTCTCCCAAAAAAGGTGACGGTGGACACACCAGTCTCCTTGGTAGGTGCTGCCACTTGCTTCTTCTGCTCCTTCTTACGGGCAGTGGCACTGGCAACTTTTTCGCTGAGGCACTACGGCCACCTTTCTTTGGACCCATCTTCTTCAGATGTCAGAACAGCAGGCCGCAGTTGCACTAGTTGCAGAGTTGTATTGTCTGTGGCCACACGTGACATCACGTGATGTTGTGCTGCACACACCGCTGCAGGACTTCTTCCTGGCACTGGTGGTTCTCTTGAGCACCTAAAAGCAATGGAAGCCTGAGGAACATCAGTTAAACACCCTAAAAAGTTTTTAAAAAAAAGAAATCACCACAATCCAATGCCATCCATGCCCTCAATGATGTTCAAATTCAAGAGGCCCCATATAAAGCCTTGCTACATGCACCACTCACTACCCCTGGGCATAATGGGAGAAAGCAGGGCAGGCTGGGTGCAGGCCTATGGCTCTGAGCACACTGCCTGGCTTCAAAATGGCCCCTTGTCCCCCAGCCACATGGCCAAGCCCTGCCTGGACCAGGCCTTAAATTGGTCCCCACCCACATAGCCAGGCCCCAACAACACCCCAAAAAGTAAAAAAACACACAAAAAATCACCACAATCCAATGCCATCCATGCCCTCAATGATGTTTAAATTCAAGAGGCCCCACACAAAGCCTTGCTACATGCACCACTCACTACCCCTGGGCATAATGGGAGAAAGCAGGGCAGGCTGGGTGCAGGCCTATGGCTCAGAGCACACTGCCTGGCTTCAAATTGGCCCCTTGTCCCCCAGCCACATGGCCAGGCCCTGCCTGGACCAGGCCTCAAAATGGCCCCCACCCACATGGCCAGGCTCCAACACCACCCCAAAAAGTCGAAAAACACAAACAAATCACCACAATCCAATGCCATCCATGCCCTCAATGATGTTTAAATTCAAGACACCCCACAGAAAGACTTGGCCCATGCACCACTCACTACCACTGGGCCTAATGGAAGAAAGCAAGGCAAACAGGGTGCAGGCCTGAGCACACTGCCTGGCTTCAAAATGGGCCCTTGACCCCCAGCTACATAGCCAGGCCCTGCCTGGACCATGCCTCAAAATGGACCCCCACCCACATGGCCAGGCCCCAACACCACCCCAAAAAGTCGAAAAACACACAAAAATCACCACAATCCAATGCCATCCATGCCCTCAATGATGTTTAAATTCAAGACACCCCACAGAAAGACTTGGCCCATGCACCACTCACTACCACTGGGCCTCTTGGATGAAAGCAAGGCAACGTGGGTGCAGGCCTGAGCACACTGCCTGGCTTCAAAATGGCCCCTTGTACCCCACCACATGGCCAGGCCCTGCCTGGACCAGGCCTCAAAATGGCCCCCACCCACATGGCCAGGCCCCAACACCACCCCAAGAAGTCGAAAAACACACAGAAATCACCACAATCTAATGCCATCCATGCCCTCAATGATGTTTAAATTCAAGACACCCCACAGAAAGACTTGGCCCATGCACCACTCACTACCACTGGGCGTAATGGAAGAAAACAAGACAAACTGGGTGAAGGCCGGAGCACACAGCCTGGCTCAAAATGGGCCTTTGACCCCCAGCTACATGGCCAGGCCCTGCCTGGACCAGGCCTCAAAATGGCCCCCACCCACATGGCCAGGCCCCAACACCACCCCAAAAAGTCAAAAAACACACAAAAATCACCACTATCCAATGCCATCCATGCCCTCAATGATGTTTAAATTCAAGACACCCCACAGAAAGACTTGGCCCATGCACCACTCACTACCACTGGGCCTAATGGATGAAAGCAAGGCAACCTGGGTGCAGGCCTGAGCACACTGCCTGGCTTCAAAATGGCCCCTTGATCCCCACCACATGGCCAGGCCCTGCCAGGACCAGGCCTCAAAATGCCCCCACCCACATGGCCAGGCCCCAACACCACCCCAAAAAGTCAAAAAACAAACAGAAATCACCACAATCCAATGCCATCCATGCCCTCAATGATGTTTAAATTCAAGACACCACACAGAAAGACTTGGCCCATGCACCACTCACTACCACTGGGCCTACTGGCTAGTGTGGCTTTACAGGCACCCCAAAATAAAAAATAAATATCCACATATAGTGAGCTAAAATTCAATGACATAAATGAGATTTAAGTTCAACAAAACTCACAGAAACAGTTGTATCATGCACCCATGGCTAACCCTGGGACTACTGGATACCGTGGCTACCCACAATATATTTTTTTTAAAGTTGTGAAAAAGTTTTAAAATTGTATTTGCAGCAACTGCAATGCCCCAAACAAACAACACCAACTTACTTGTAAAATCTCAAATCCAAAAGTGAAGTCCAAAAAGTCCTCAAATAAAAATATCCAGCAGCAGCCACAAAAAGTAATCCTTCCAGCTCCAGATCCAAATGAAAAGTGACCAGGAGATGGACAAAGCACTGGGAGGAGCCTGCTGGACAGGAACAGGAAGTTGGAGACTCTGGGGCACTTCCTTCCTCCCACCCCCTCCAAAAAAGTGCAGCCAAATCTCAATCTGAGGAGTTATTCTGATCAAAATCATGATTTTCAGAAGTTTTATGCTGCCTGCGGTGGATTTCTTGTGCAGAATTGCAATTTCTGCAATTTCAGGAAAGCGAGCTGTTCAAATCTCCCGCCGGATGTCAGCTGCGCGCCGCATCTACGTGTTCGGCATTTTTTACTCCCGCGATGCGTGATCGCGGGCCCTTATGACGCACTCCCGTTGTCAAACTCTAGCTGTGCAAGATGGCAAACCGCGATGACGTAATTGCGGTCGAAAAACTCACGCGCGATCACGCAGCAGGATCCAAATTGGTGCAGCACATGCAAACCGGGAGAAAAAAAACTCGGCGGACTCAGAATCACGGTAAGTCAACGCCGCGCGCGCGAAATTGTATTTTTCAAGCGCGACCAAGCAAAATTATTCGCAGCTTGCCAATTTGCGGATTTTTGGGCAAATTTGTTAGAATTTGCGGATTTTTGGGCAAATTTGCACGATTTGCGGATCGCGAAATTGCCAAAAATCCGCAAATTCGCCCACGAAACGGATTTTACACACTTAGAATAAACCCAGATCTGTTGACTGGGTGTGAGTGTATGATTGGTTCCGATGCTCCATCCATCAGCACCCCCTTTTGTACCGCTTTGTTCCCCATAAGTTGGCAGGGTATGCTCAGACGTGGGTCCCTTGCTCACTTTGCCACTGGATTCAAGCAAGCCAGGCTGAAGACGGCTGAAATGCCAGAAACCGGTCCTCGGAAGCTTGTTTCCGGTCCAGGGAATGCATGGCTTGGCAGTTCGGGCTGGACTGTTCACATGAGGCACAGGGTCAGACTGATTTGCATATGGTCATGTCTGAACTGGGGTGGCAGAGGGGGCTAAAGAACGGTGATGGATTAAACCCAGATCTGTTGACTGGGTGTGAGTGTTTGATTGATTCAGATGCTCCGTCCATCACCACCCCTTATATACTTCACTGCATGGCAGTAATTTGTACAAGGGTTTATTTCTCTCAATGCTACTGTACAACACCCTACTTGACACTGTAGCACTTAATAACACTCTCTTCCACTTTACAACACTCTACCCAACTCCCTTTGCGTCGCTCCACCCCAGTTAATATACTTTTCTCTAGCAGACACTAATCCACTGTTCTCTATTACTGCACTCTATGATACTCAACTGTATGCTAATCTATGCCATTCAGTTGTATGACAATCTGTTCCATTCCACTCTACCATACTGAACCGCACTCTAATGTACTTTACCTCATTCCACTGTTTTATTTGCTCTATGACACACTACTCTACTCCACTCTATGATACAACTGACACTACAACACAGAAGTGTAGACCACACACCTCACCACTCTACAACACATTATTCTATTATATCCTATGCCACTCCACTCTACTCGATTCAACACCACTGTACTCTAGAACACGCCACTCCACTCAATGTTATGCCATTCCACTGAACTACATTACACTCTACTTCAATGCATGACACTTTACCCCACTCTACAGCACTGTACAACACTCTCCTCTACCCCACCTCACTGTACCACACTGTACTTCACTCTATGCCACTCCACTCTGCAAGACTTGGCTATGTTCTGTGCTACCATACAACATTGTACTCCACTTTATGTCCTTACACTACATTGTACAACCCTCTACTCCATTCTATACCCCAGTGTACAACTCTCTGCTCAACTCTATGACACTTTACAGCACTCTACAATACACATTACACTGTACTATACCACTCCAATTTATAATAATTTACTCCAGTGTACGTTAGGCCTCTCCAATCTTTTCAACTCCATTGTATTTTACTCTATGATACTGCACTCTACTCTAAACCACTCTACCCCACTCTACTGTAACTATACTGTAACTATACTCCACAGTACCCTATCCCACTGTATGCCACTCCACTGTACCACATTCCAATCTGCTCCACTCTATAATACTATAGTCTATGACAGAATACTTTATAACACTCTCATCAACTCTTTATAACATACTCCACTCTTAATAACACTCCAGTCAAGGAAAGTAAACACTACTATTGCAAACATGTTTTATAAAAAAACTAAAGCCATTGAAATGTTATGAATAAACCAAGGTTAAACCTTTCTTATAGTTGTGAAAACTTTATTTATTCTTACTGTTCAAACCAAGCTTAAAATACAAATACATTAGAAATTCTTAAGTTATAGTTATAACTGAAATGTATAAGTTTAGCACCATTTTTAAATTTAATGTAGCTGTTTTCATTCTATATCTACAAACAAAAGAGAAAGTGCACAAAAACAATTTTTTTACATTTTTAAACGTATATGTTTAGTTTATGCAATACTTTCCAAATATTATAACTTGTGCGCTTCCATACACCGCACGCTATGCCACTGGGTAGTTACAGTTAGGACTAAGTTTCTATAGGAAAAACCTTTTTTGTTTTCCTAATAACTTTGGCACTGTTTGATGAATCTGCACCAAACGTTCACCCAAAATGTTCTTCCACCTCAGCTCCTTTCTGAAAAGTTTTGGGGTGATTCAGCACACAAGAGCCCAAGAAAAAAGGTGAGATCTAAAACCTTTTTTCCCATTCATTTTTTCATGGGAACATTAGACACAGCTACAGCCCAAACCGCTGAACAGATTTACATCACATTTGGCATAGAACTAGATTCTGGGCCAGAAAGAATGCTTTTTGTCATTTGGTGTGAATGCATTCAGTAGTTTTCTCGCAATTAATGCTCAAAAACTTTGAACATATCATGCTGCAGAGGATCATCGAACTCCTAATAGGGCTTTGGGGTGTGGACTCATCATGTAGAGTTCTATACAGGACAAAGGCTGTGTATAGCAGGCGCTTCACCACCTAACAGGGTTTGAGAGTCTCTAGGTAGTGGACTGGCCATGCAATGTTGTACAAAGGGTGATTGATGTGTGTAGTACGAATATGCCAACCTAATGTGGTGTGCGTATCTCCAGGGAGTGCCCAATCCATTAAGAGCTATGCACAAGGTTGAGACTGTGCATAGTGGGTGCGTGCCCACCTAATGCGACATCCATGTTTCAACTGAATGAGCTCTCTGTGAAAACAATGCACAGGATTAAAGGTGTGCATAGTAGGGGCTTATCCGGATAATAGGACCTGGATATCTAGGGGAGTGGACTCTCCAAAAAGAGTTTGCACAGGGTGAATGTTGTGTGAGTGTAGGCTTGGTCCCTTAATGTGGCTTGGATACCCGGAGGTCGTGAACCTTACATGAAAATGTGTTGCTCAGAATGTGGGTAGCAGGAGCATGGCTAGCTAAAGGGCCTTGTGTGTCTAAAGGCAGTGGGATACAGTCTAATTATTTTATATAAGCATGTATGTTTATGTAACTTATACCTTACATGATTTTGTGCCGTGTATTAATTACTTACATATATCAAAGACTGTACTGGATTGCAGAGTAAATTGATCAGCAGTATAGAGGATAATGTAATCAGTGAAGTCATCAATAATGTCATTTGAGTTGTGATCAGTGAGGTAATCAATTATATCATTGAAGATACCATCAGTGATGTGACATGTGAAGTCATAAGCAGTGCATGGCGGGGGCACACGTTATAGTTAGCTATGTAAAATATAACTGGTGAATGTCAGGGTTTTGCTTGTTAAACTTTTTATTTTGACTGATATTTTCACCCAACTATAACATCACTTTTATCTTTGTTTATTTCAGTCCATTTTTATGTTTTTAACATAACATTAGATAATAATATTAGACCTATATATAATCCAATTGTAACCTTTTTCTTATTAAATTTCTGAGGTTTTGTAGCATAAAGTAAAATATTATAACCCTACCTAACTATGACATCACTTTACTTTTTGTTTTATTGAGTGAATTGTTAGTTGTCAATGTAAATTATGATCTTACTACCATACCTAACTATAACATCACTGGCCTGTGGTGTTCAGGCCTCATGTCCAGCCCCACGTGAGCGGCTAACCCACTTTGCAAGGCAAGCCAATGAGACCACTCATCCCGAAATAAAGGGATTTCATTATAAATAAAGTGGGTCTAATGACTTTCTCATGGGTTTAGCACATCAACATATGAAAGGCAGGTTGATTGGCTTTGTCAAAAGGTGACCACATCAACATACAAGGCAAGCCTATTCTTTTTGACAAAGGTAGACAACATCAATATGCAAGGCAAGTATATTGGCTTTGTCAAGGGGTCACCACATCAGTTTATGTAGGCAAACCTATCAGCATTGTCAGGGGATATCTACATCAATGTATAGGGAACGTCTAATGGCTATGACACTGTGTCACTACATCATTATATGAAGACAAGCCAATGAGCTTTGTCAAAGGGTGGCCACATCATTACATAATACACGTCTATCAGCTTTGCCAAATAATCACCACATTACCAAATGCAAAGCAAACTTACTAGCTTTGTCAAAAACATGAAACAAGTGCCAGAACACTCCTCAGGTCACATAATGCAATCATAACGCTATTATAAAGGGGTTAATTCTCACCGGAACAGCAAAATCTCCAGCTCTAGAAATACTATAGACCTTTCTTGGGGTCAGGTAGTTTACACCCCAGGAAACATAGGATTACTTAAAAAAAGTATTTCTTTGGGACTGCTGCATGTGCCTTGTCCCCAACAACATTTTTAACATACTTGTGGTGACCCTGCCAAAATTAGGGCACCTCAAAGGAAGAACAAATATGTAAAGTAACCCATGAAATTGCAGTGCAACACTCAATCTTTTATTTTTTTCTTCTCATCATAAAAGAATCCATAGTCTTGCTTTCTTTTAGCCGCATTGAGTGAAAAAGATATCTTTCATAATCAAGGTTTTGTTTTGAAAGAAAGTTCCCCATCAGCAACTGGTTCAGACAATCATGTGAAAAATGTCCATCGTTATCAGATTGATGAATGAGTGTGAGGCCCCACACATTACACAAGAAATCATATCAATCTCTTCTTGTTCTCAACGTCTGTAGCCCTGGTGAGCACATCACTGTCTCTGATCCATCAGCATCATCTTGGGCTTAAGTTGTTCATGTCACCCAAACTGAAGGGCATAGGAACGCTCAATGTTAATTGCTCAGATAATTACTAATTTTTCCGTGTTTTATTAGACTCATCTGTACACTATTAGTTAGCGTCTTTCACCCTATGTTACTGTCAATGAAAGCTATGTGGTTTCATTAGAATGAAATACATGTAAAAAATGAATTTGCACATTTACTATACCAGCACAGACAACCACTTAACATAATTAAGGAAATATATTTTCCTGCATCTGTATGTTTTACGGAATATTTTCACTCAGCTACTTCCATTTAGAAACTATGGGCCACGTGCATCAAACTAAAAAACGGTCCCATTTATTCCTAAATGCCTGTAGGTCCATAGAAATGAATTGGAAGCCATTCCTTAATTGCAACTCACAATTTATGAGTCGCAATTAAGGAATTTGTAAGAATCGCTATTTTTTTTGCGATTCCTGCATGCATAGGCTTTTGCAACTCTTTATTAGTGAATCCTTATTTGACATTAAATTACATTTTTGATGCATGTGCCAGTATAATATTTGATCCCTGTCAAGATATGAAATAAAGAACTGGTAAAATTAGATTACAAACCTATCAATATGACAATCAGATCTGTCTTTTGATTACAAAGCCATTTCAGTTATAGATGTAAGCAAGAACCAGTCAAAGAGACTGGTGCACAGACAGAATATCAAGTCTGGAATATTGAAGTGTCAGAATATTGAGTTGGAAATATCAAAGTGGCAGAATATTGACTTCAAGAATATCGGTGACCAGAATATTGACTTGAAGGTAAGAAATATCGTTTTCTGTAATGTCAAAGTTAGTAATATCGTTTGTCAAATTATCGTTGTTAATAATATTGATATTTATATTAGTATTCTGTATTATAGTATGTTTGTTAAAAGTATGTGATCTAATGTTTTTTGTATAAGTATAGCTTTTTTTTAATGTATGTGTGACATTTTTGAAAGTGATTAATTTTATGTTAATTACATTTTACGTATTTTTGTTCTGTAGCTAGTTGTGGGTTTATAGGGGAATTGCGTGGGAAGTAATTTAATTATAATAAGGAAATTGATCATTTTTATTTGTTAGTATTTATAGTTAAAAAGCATTAATTAATTATTTGTTGGTGATTCTATTTTATTATTAAATTAATTGATAATTATGTAAATTGTGTTATTTTTTTAGGAGTGGGTTGTGAGTGTACAGGGGAATAGGGTGGGAAGTAATTTAATTATAATAAAGTAATTAATCATTTGAATTTGTTAGTATTTAAAATTATTTTTTATTAATGAATTATTACTTGGTTATCACATTTTATTAATTAATTAATTGATAGTTATGTAAATTGTGTTATTTGTTTTAGGAGCTGGTTGTGGGTTTATAGGGGAACAGGTTGGGAAGTAAATTATTTTGAATAAAGTAATTAATATTTTTTATTTATTAGTATTTATTTTATATTTTGATTTTATAGTGTGTGTGGTTATTATTAATTAATTACTAATTGTTTGTTAATTATAATTAATTAATTGATAAATATATTAATTGCGTCAATTATGTAGGACTTGTTTGTACATTTATATGGGAACATGGTGAGAATTTTATTTGAAATCATTAATAATTTTTTGGGGGATTATAATTAATTTATATTAAATATAGATATTTGTTTGTAAAAAATTTTTTAAACTTCTATAAATTAAGGTTTGTAGTTAATGTTTAGTACTTTTTAACATTTAAATATGTTTATGTTTTTTAATTTATTATATTTTTATATATTTTTTATTTTTGTGTTATTTACAATGTTTATATAGTTGTTGGTATTTTGTTTCTTTTTCATTTTTATTTACATTTTTGGGAAAAATTAATTTTAACCCTCTGCTCTCCAACAATTTCCTTACTGTTGCACTCTCCCTCGAGTGGGAAAAGTAATATTTATCCCCCTGCTATCCAATACTTTCCCTACTATTGCACTCACTGGAGTGGGAATAGTAATTTGTACTCCTCTTCTATCCAACACTTTCTCTACTGTTGCACTCACTGGAGTGGGAATAGAAGTGTTTTCCCGTTTGCTATCCAACACGTTCCCTACTTTTGCAGTCACTGGAGAGGGAATAGTGATGCTAACCACTCTGCTATTTAAAGCTTTCCCTACTGTTGCACTCTCTGGAGTGGGAATAGTACATTTTACCCTTTGCTATCCAACACTTTCACTACTGTTGCATTCACTGGAGTGTGAATAGTAATGTTTACACCTATGCTATCGAACACTTTCCCTACTGTTGCAGTGTATGGAGTGGGAATAGTAATTTTTACCCTTCCGCTATCCAATATTTTCCCTACTGTTGCACTCACTGGAGTGGGAATAGTAATGTTTTACCCCTTCGCTATCCAACACTTTCTCTACTGTTGCACTCACAGGAGTGGGAAGAGTAATTTTTACCCCTTTGCTATCCAACACTTTCCCTACTGCTGCACTCTCTGGAGTGGGAATAGTACATTTTACCCTTTGCTATCCAACACTTTCCCTACTGTTGCACTCTTTGGAATGGGAATGGTAATTTTTACACCTACGCTATCCAACACTTTCTGATCTGTTGCACTCTGTGGAGCGGGAATAGTAATGTTTTCCACTCCCCTATTCAACAGTTTCCCTACAGTTGCATTCAGTGGAGTGGAAATAGTAATGTTTTACCTTTTGCTATCCAACACTTTCCCTACTGTTGCACTCACTGGAGAAGGAATAGTAAATTCTTACACCTATGCTATCCAACACTTTTCTTACTGTTGCATTCACTGGAGTGGAAATAGTAATTTTTACCCCTATGCTATCCAATACTTTCCCAACTGTTGCAGTAATTGCAATGGGAATAGTAAATTCTTACCCCTACGCTATTCAACAATTTTCCTACTGTTGCACTCAGTCGAGTGCAAAATGTAAGTTTAAAAATGTATAAATATTTTAGTATTTTATGTTATAATATAATGTTTTTATGATTATATTTTATGTTATATATGCGTATATATATGTTTTAGTTAATTTTTATATGCATAATATTTAAAAATTAATTAAAGTTATTAGATAATTTTTTTAATATACATTTTTATATTTAATTCTATATATCTAGGTTTAACTGTTGGTAAATAAAATGTGATTACTATATTTTTTTAATGTCTATTATATCTAAGTAAATATTTTTTTACTTAATTCTATAATATAAGTGTTTTAACATTATTATTTTTTATATATAAAAAAACAATCTCGTGGACTTCGATATTTTTTACATCTATATTTCTTTTTCGATATTTTTGTCATTTACATTTTAAATATAGGATGGCGATATTTTGAGTATCGATATTTTTACATAGATATTTTTGACATCTATGTTTTTGTCATCGATATTATGTCAGTGACTCAAGAGGCAAGTGCATGGTCAAGATAAAAATTTTCAGGTACCTTTAAGTTTGCAGCTTTTTTTTAAAAGCTTTAGAAAATTCCCACCTTTTTCTGGAATTAATCTCTTTCTTCTCTGGATTTCTTTTCTTCAACAGATTCCAATATCTTTTTCAAAGGTGACAGACTTTCTAAAGCAGCCCTCCTGGCAACTATAGTATCCTCATCGTCTGTCCGAACAGATCTCGTGTCCCACGGTGAGTTGGCTGCCCTTCTAGCAAGGCAAAAAACAAAATATAAACAGGAGAAAGTTGTACTAATATCTGTGTTGTATCAAACCTTTATATTAACATAATGAAGAATGTCTCCTGCAGCTAAACAATCATTTACCATAATACAAACTGGATAGCACAAGTCATCCACTCTGGAGCCAGTGATTAAATACAGCCGGTGCTTGCCAGGGCTCAGCCCTGGAACTGATTTCAGAACACAGTGGAACTAAACTGAGTGGCTTGAATCAATCATTTCAATGATTTGGGAAACTTGCAATGATTTTAAAACTCCTTTTATAGAGCACGTGATGGCTTCGCACTGCTAATGGGGAAGCGGGTCTCCCTGCCTATCTCCCAGCTGGTCGGCTAGACACGGATGCGTAGGCGATGAAGAAGCAAAGGCCATAAAATTGACATTGACACCGAACACAATCAGCACCAAACCATCATGACACAAGAGGATGAGTTAGTGTGGCGATGAAAGTTAAATAATTCCTATTTACGGACTGTGAATGGCTAATAATGCGTCATTGCTAATCGGATGGTGTGGGACTGCAGGTACAATGTGAAGTGGAAAGGAGGGGAGGGGTTACAGTGTTGAAGTGGGGGAAAAAAGTTAGAGGGCGAGAATAACCCGAGGATTGGGTCAGTGGGTGGAGTCAGAGTTGTGGGTATAACGAGTAAAGCATCCCTGATTTTTAGTATTTCTTTGCCATTTCACTGACCAGTTACAGCTTATTACCTTTTTAATTCAACCAATGGATACAAATGCTTATTTAAGGTTTAATGAGTTTTTGACATTAAAATACATTCACAAAGTGGAATGCGTTTCAAATTACAGAATGCCCTAAATATGCTTAAACGTGGAATTACAAGCCTGTTATCTCTGCGCCATGCAATTTCTGTCATCAGAAGTTGTCCTCCCTTTTTAGGTCGAGTTTACTCGAACCTAATGTAGTCAATCCCAAAAATTCCTTTCCTAACAGGCGGATTCGGCGGATTTTGGACAGTGCACGAGAGAGTCACGTGACTCCTCGTGGACGAGCATGCCCAGCCCAGCCTTCCCACTGCCAGCAGCATTTCTCCACTGCCGCCAGGCCACATCAAAGGCTTCCCCAGCACTGCCCCGCCCATCAATCACCCTCCCACGCCAGCAGCTCTTCCCGCTCCGACCCCCTGCTCTCCGCCCCCTGCTGCATCAAAGGCTTTTTTTTTTACTATTGCCTTTTATTAATACATGCCTACCTTGGCCCCAATCCACCCACCCGCCAACAATCCACAGAGAAAGAAAAGGAAATGCACTTTTCAGCCAACAAACAAAACAGGGCGAGGATCACATCTTGTAGCTGTGTTTGGTTTGTGCAACTAAAAAAAGACTAACATTAACCCTGTCGTATAATGTCCCCGGTGCACAGACAGAGAAAAGATACACAAAGCAAGCCCGCGCCCTTTCATCCTTTAGAAAAGCGGCTCCCGTCAGCTCGGCTTCAAAGACTGTCAGCACAGACACATTGTGCCGCCGACCTTCCGAAACGCGTCGGCAAGTGAAGACTGTGTGTGTTGCCCACCCCTGCCGTGTAATTACAGGTCTTTACAGGCTTTTGTCGAAATTAGAGGCCTTTCTTTACAAACAAAAATCTCTCTTTTTATCCGGTGACAGCCACTGATCCCACACGAGGACCCATCTCACGGCATGGCTGCACGGGGGTGGGGCACACAGCAGGCAGCTGTGTTTACTCCTGAACGCACACAAATCCTGTTTTATAAACAGCTGACGTGACTGTATGATCAGAAGTAGAACCAGCCTGCTGCAGCAGAGAGCTAGAAGGGAGCACTTTAAAAGATGCTGCTGCACCAGACAAAGAGAAGATATTGTTTTAAAGTGGCGGTGCTGTAAGTACAGCTCACCGATTACAGTGGTGCAGTGCTAATCTGGGCGGACCAAATCACAACCCAGCGGTAGTACATATGTGCATACAACTACATATGTGCATTTCATCTGACATCGCACTAAAAATTTCAATTTTCAACTTCGCGCTTGTTGAGAAAGCACTTTTCAAAAGTCAGTCATGCGCTTCCTTCCACTTTCACTGTTTCAAATAAAAGCGGCTATTGCAGTGCCAGGGTGCATATTCACAGCTTCTCCCTTGACTCTGGAATTAAAAACGCTTAAGGGTGAATACAAGTATGTGCAAGTTTGTGTGCTTTGGTACTGAGCGGGGGAGATGACTGGTTCATGAAGTCGTGCTAGTTTTGTTTATTGTGACACTGGGTTTTGGTCACATTATTTCCTACATGGCCATGTTGAGTTGACTGATTTGATATGGTTCACTGCCATATTGTAGCACTAGGACTGTTGTTGACCGTTATTATATTGGCACTTTTACAATTTTGTTTCCTGCACATGGTGCACATATTGGTTGATTCACTTTTCAGCCACTCATTGTCGAGTGTTAATCAGGAGGTCAGCACATCAGGGTTTGGGAGAATATCACCCTCACACCCTCCCAACCCTCACACACCATCACACCCTCGCCCTCACCCTCACACCCCCTCACACACCCTCACTCACCCTCACTCACCCTCACTCACTCACCCTCATACACCCTCATCAGCATAGCATAACAAAACATAGCATGGCATAACAAAAAAGGCATAGGATACACAACCTCACAACCCTCTCACCCTCGCTCTAACACACTCACCCTCACACACCCTCACTCACCCACCCACCCACCCACCCTCACTCACTCACCCACCCTCACCCACCCACCCTCACTCACCCTCACTCACCCTCACCAGCATAGCATAACAAAACATAGCATAGCATAACAAAACAAAGCATAGGATAGGAAAACATAGCATAGCATAACAAAGCATAGCATAACAAAACACAACACAACAAAACATACCATAGCATAACAAAACATAGCATAACAAAACAAAGCGTAGCAAAACAAAACATAGAATAGTATAACAAAGCATAGCATAGCAAAACAAAACATAGCAAAACACAACAAAGCATAGCATAACAAAACATAGCATAACAAAACATAGCATAGCATAACAAAACATAGCATAACATAACAAAACATAGCATAACATAACAAAACATAGCATAACAAAACAGAACAAAAACAGCATAGCTTAACAAAACATAACATAGCATGGCTGAACAAAACATAACAAAACATAATAACATAGCAAAACACAGCATAGCATACCAACACAACAAAACATAGCATAGCATAGGAAAACAAAGCATAGCATAATAAAACACAACAAAACATAGCATAGCATAACAAAGCAGAGCAAAACATAGCATAACATAGCATAGCATAGCAAAACATAGCATAGCATAGCAAAACATAGCATAGCATAACAAAACAGCATAGCATAGCATAACAAAACAAAACATAGGATAGCAAAAAAAACATAGAATAGCATACAGCATCACTCAGCACCACCACAGCATCACTCAGTGGCACCACAACATCACTGAGCTCCACCACAGCATCAATCTGTGCAACCATTCAACAACAACTGGTTCAAATATGTTATCTCAATGTTTCAAGCTTTATTACAAATGTAACAAAAAGATGTTAATATTTGACATATGTTCTTGGATTTTCGTCACAATAAAATACACTGAACATAATCTTCACAAATGTTATTTACAAAAGTTTAAGCTATTGCCATTATAAAGCACAATAACTTTTATTTAAGTATTAATTATTAAAAAAATTAAAAAATATGGTTATTTGTAATATCAATACATGTAAGTCACGTAAATACAACACATATTGCATTACAAATGCTATAGGTGTCACATTTGCGAGAGTTATAACTATTGGCATTGTAAATGACAAAGCTATTAATTTCGCAATTTTCAAAAACAAAACCTAAATAAAAAATGTGGCATTTACAATACCAATAGCTCTAACTTTCCTAATACGAGAACTATTGCATTGCAAATGCTTCTTTCACAAGAGCAGTTCAAACATTAATGGAAAATATCCTAGTTTGCTAATGTTGCCACATAATTATGGCTCTGCCATATTTGTCACATAATACATCATCTGCTGTATAATCTGATGATTTTAACAAAAAAATTGTTTGCAGCTCAAACGGATCAAAAGTTACAAAAAAATGTGACGTGTGTTGCTGCAAAGTGGAGGGCCCTTTGCAAAGGTTGACTGATCACCTTTCACGCTTCTGCATGTGTACGCTAAACTAGTTCTGAGGCAAAATCTTTGCAGTGACTGTTAGTATCTGTAAAAATGTAAAATTAATAAAGTATCAGAAAATGTTGTCCTCCATTTCTGCATAATTTCAGTGGCCCCAAATCAGACAGCACATGTTAAAAGTTCTTGTGCATGAAGCAGAGAGACCGTGAAATTTGTGAACTTAGGGGTCGATTAGGATGATGGTAGGAAAAGCATTCTGACCGCCTTGGTAGAGGAAATTAAAAGTCCGCATGTACCACAGGAATTCTGGCAGACAGAGTAGGATGAACTGCCTGAAAAATCTGACCGCAGCGGACGGATTCCATGAAATTCCGACTGGACCGTCCGGAACAGCTGAAAATCTGTCCGCGGTGGTCAGATTTGCTGCGGAAAGAAACAAAACCGCCATTCAATTAGCGAAATGACCGCCCATGCAATTACGATATGCTGGTAGATCCAGTGGAACGATCAGTTGTTTCCGACAGCCGCGATCGCAACAAATGATGAATGGGAGAGCAGGCAGAAACACTGTTGCATTCCCACCGCCGCTGTCAAAAGCAAACACACAACAAAGCTCCCAAGTTTGGCTTTAAATCTCGCTTAGCCTCAATAAACACCTAACACACCCCAATGACACATCCCCATGGCAAGTAAAAAATACAAATACCAGGTCAACCCACCCAACACACCTGACATGAATACTTTATTTTAACCCACTCACATAGCTGAGTATAAATCCAAGCTGTTCCCTGCCCAGAATCCTTTGCACAACTCCAAGACTGAAGGGCCCAACCCCACAGCACAAAGGAGAGAAAATCAGCACACATCACAACCACACACAACCACACACACCCACACACATCAACACCACCACCTTCACACCTGCACTTTTCACCCATTTGCACATCACACACCATGTCACAGAAGTAGATGGCCACATTCACTGACAATGAGTTGTCAGTGATGGTAGATGTGGTAATCAGAGTGAATTCACATTTGTTTGGAAGCATGGTCCAACAGACACCAGTAGCCACACAAAATCAAAAGTGGGCAAGGATAGTCAATGAAGTCAATGCAGTAGGGACCCCCCACGCACCCTGAAGGACATCAGGAGGAGGTGGCATGACCTCAAGACCAGGGTGAAAGAGTGTTCTAAAAAGAACCATGAGCTGGCCCAGAGGACTGGCGGTGGCCCTCCCATTACATCACTAATATTCACCGAATGGGAGGAGAAGGTGCTTGCCACACTGTATCCAGAGAGTCTCACAGGAATACCCGGGGTAGTGGAGGCTGGTAAGTACCAACAAATGTCTACCATTACACTGCTATGTACTGTCTTGTACAACTAGAAAGCTATACTTCCTAGACACAAATGCTCTTGCGTACAACACACTCTTCCCAACACATGTCTCACATATCTAACATTTCCTTACTCTGAACCACCCCAAAAGTAGCAAGCAATATTTTCATGGGGACATATACAGGCAGCCAGCACTACAACTCCTACCGATCACCCTTGTCCCACAGCTGAGCTAGATGGAACACTCGCCACACCCACAACCATGTGTCAGCCATTGTACTGCTCTCCCCAAACTTACAGGTAGATAGCAATCTTAACAGGGGGGGATGTTTGTGGGTGGGAAGCCAGCATTACAACTCCCACCAGGGACCCTTGTCCCACAGCCGAGCAAGACGGAGCACTCCCCCACCCACAACCATGTGGCAGCCATTCCATTCCTCACATTCACCTAACAGGTAGGTATCCATCTTAACAGTAAGGGGTGTTTGTGGGTGGGAAGCCACCACTACAACTCCCACCAGGCAGCTTTGTCACACAGCTGAGCAAGAAAGTGCACCCTAGACCCACAACCATGTGGCAGCCATTCCATTGCTCACCTTCACCCATCTTAACAGGGTGGGGTGTTTGTGGGTGGGAAGCCAGCACTATAACTCCCACCAGGCACCTCTGTCCCACAGCTGAGCAGGATGGAACACTCCTCCCACCCACAACTATGTGGCAACCATTCCATTGCTTACCTTCACCTAACAGGTAGGTAGCCATCTTAACAGTGAGGAGTGTTTGTGGGTGGGAAGCCAGCACTTCAACTCCCACCAGGGACCCTTGTCCCACAGCCGAGCAAGACGGAGCACTCCCCCACCCACAACCATGTGGCAGCCATTCCATTCCTCACATTCACCTAACAGGTAGGTATCCATTTTAACAGTAAGGGGTGTTTGTGGGTGGGAAGCCACCACTACAACTCCCACCAGGCAGCTTTGTCACACAGCTGAGCAAGAAAGTGCACCCCAGACCCACAACCATGTGGCAGCCATTCCATTGCTCACCTTCACCCATCTTAACAGGGTGGGGTGTTTGTGGGTGGGAAGCCAGCACTACAACTCCCACCAGGCACCCTTGTCCCACAGCTGAGCAGGATGGAACACTCCTCCCACCCACAACTATGTGTCAGCCATTCCATGGCTCTCCCCAAACTTACAGGTAGGTAGCTATCTTAACAAAGAGGTGGGGGTTGAGTGGGAAGCCAGCACTACAACTCCCACCAGGCACCCTTGTCCCTCAGCTGAGCAGGATGGAACACTCTCCACACCACAACCATGTGGCAGCAATTTCCCTCCACTGTGTTACCGAACAGTTAGCTAGACAGTGCATGCACCTTGCTACCCTTCTCAAGATGCATAGAGCCTTATGACTACACCAGCCCTCACATGTCATCCAACTTGGGATAGATCCAAAAGCCACATCCAGTGTGCAGACAGCTAAGTGTACATAACTGTCACAGAAATTAAACTTTGAACCACCAAGTAACAAGTTGAACAAATTCAGGGCCCAATCATGCACCTCACAGAATACAATGTGTTAGTGCCACGGTGTCAGAGCATGAAGGCCCATATGAACACAAAACATTCATGGTCAATCAGACAAACTGACTAAAGTAAATGATATGAAAAAGGTATGTATGATATCACAATGGCTAGTCCTTCCTTAGCTGAAAGTGACTCCATGCAGAGCAAACCAAAGAGACACATCACATAAAGTTGATGTGCCGCATGTGGTTAGATGACGACTTGTCCCTGTATTCACACAATCTGTACGTGGCACATGGTTTCGATTGACTTGTCACACCATGGACAAGTATTGTAAGTACCTCAACATCATGTCATGATGTTCAGTATCTTGCAGCCATACCAAGTGATTGCAATGTAAAGTGTGTGGTGTATCGCATGTAGAATCCAAATGTTGAACACCAAGCTTGTGGAGTGCACTTCAATGACCATTTCACCTCTGTTCAACAGGAGATCCACAAGCAACTGCTGCAGAAGACAACACCAACCTGCAGAGCCAGTCTCCCCCGACGATGAACTCTCGGATGCAGTCTCCCTACATTTCTCGGTTGAGGAGCAACAACCTGGCCCATCCAGACTGCCAGGGCGCACCACTTCTCAGGCCCTCATTTTCCTCTCCACCACCACTGCCTCCACCACAGCAACAACCACAGTGCTGACCCCTGCTGCAATGACCTGTGCAGCGTCAACCACCACCACCACCACTGCTGCCTGCAACACTCTTGTGCCTGTACACTGAGTGCTAATGCCACAGGTCTGGGTCAGCAGGGCTCGTGGGAGGGCAACTAGGGGACAAATACAGGAGGACACTGGGACCAATGCCATAGCGAAGATCGCCAGAGTCCTTTGGGCACATGAGCAGACCCAGGGACACACGGGCCAGGTTGTGGAAGATGTGCACGAGCTCTGCCTGCTGCTGATGTCCATGGACACATGTATGGACCAACTTGTGGACCTCATGGGCCAGCTGGTAGGTGTTCTGCGGGACAGACATGTGGCCCAAATGACAGCTCAACCCCCCTCCAGTGGCCCGCATGCTGATACTCCCACAACCTCATCTGCGGCCACAGAGAGGGGTGAGCTGCAACAAAATGACTCCGCAGATACCGCTGAGCCCGCAGCAGAGGCCCCCCTTCCAAATGCAGAAGGGGCCTTTCCAGAAACACCAGGGGAGGATCACATGGCAATGCAGCATCCAAATGCTAGTTGCTGAGCGAGTCATGATGGAACCTCTGTTCTCCTTGACATTGACTTTCTTGAAAACCCTTACCCATATTGCCATTTAGATGGCAGGAGTCTGTTAGACCGTATGACTACATCAATGTGGTGACTACTTTATTTGTTTTGTTTACCATCACTGACAACTCATAAATTCACTTAGAACCATTTTGTAAATAATAAATTCTCTGTCACAAATACTCATTGTAAATAAACACTCTTTACACACCTATGTCTTTGTGTCAGCCCCATGTTTATCACAGTATGTACAATGTCAACTCAGAATCCAATGTACCACAAACTCTGACTGTGACAAGGCATTGAGAGCGTGAAGGGACCTAGAAAGACACAAGAGAATGACATTTACTTGTCAGGGGAGGTCATTACAGGTAGAACACACCACTAGTCATCAAGGTACACAAGCCATCCCATAACAATGAGCAACAACATCTACATGGATATGAGGTACCTGGATAAAAATACCCTGTGCCACACACATTAGCCAATAGCACCTAGGTGTGAAAATCAGAGAGCAATTTGGTAATATAAACCGTAGCTGATGACAGTATGTCACACATACAGCACACTACTTGACTCTGCGTACTCACCAACAAGCCATACATGCTCCGGATGTAGATTTGCAATCAATTGTGAGATGATACTGTTACGCAGTATGTAGGAGTCATGTGCAGACCCAGGAAATTTGGCACAGACATGGGAGATAATCATATCCGCTTGGCATACCACTTGCATATTTATGGAATGGAAATGTTTCCTGTTACAGTAGATATGCTCACATGTCTGTGGTGGAACTAGGCCAACATGTGTGCAGTCAATGGCGCCAACAACATTAAGTCTAAGATCATAGAAATAAACCTTCACACCTGCCAATTCGAGTCTCCTTTGGAAGTGGATGTAGCGGTCCTTGTATGTCATCATTGCGGACAGGACATCACGTAGCACCATGGTGAACATAGGTTGAGACATCCCACCGGCGATGGCCACTGTGTACTGAAACGAACCAGTTGCAAAGAAGTGTAGGGCCGCCATCACCTTAACTGTTAGCGTCAAAGCAGTTAGATAGTCTTTGTGAGGCCTCTGATGGTGTCATGGAGATGGGCCATGCCTTTACACTGTGTTAAGTTAGCATGAGCTTTTTAGAAGTTTAAACACCATTTTTCCTTTTTGCTGCCTTTGCACATGGCACACATTATTATAAATGTTTAGAGTCTAGCAGACTGTTTTGCTTCACACGAGAATAATATGTTTTCTTATAGTAGCAGCTTTGCTTGGTAAACTTTGTCTGAACAGTGAGTGCGAGGCCTTCAAGGTTTTTTCAACACAGTGGTTGTTCGGTCTGATCAGTGCACGTTCTAGACATAACATATATGCAGCTGTGGCCACCTCTGATTTTGGCGCGTTTAATAATGCACTGCGTAGGCATGCTCACACACTTTGGAGAACATTCGCATGCAGAGAGCTGGTGTAGAAAATGATGTGATCCCTTTCAACTAGGACCAGAGGTATGGGGCCGCCCTTGTAATACCAAGAGACCTTCTATAGATATAAAATAGTCTACTAGCAAGGGAGGTTGAGAGCTAGATGTAATCTAACCTTTTTCCATTTAGCATTTTAACATGCTTTCTCCCTTTGTATTTTATGGAATAGTAATTATGCTGATAACCTTGTAGCTTGTAAAATGTGTGCTTGTATTAGCTAAGATACTGCACCTGAGAACACGGCATTCAAAATAAATATTTCAAACTTGCACGTGTCTTCATTTACTCCCGTTTTGGACTGGTATGAGAGTATAACGAAAGAGTGTTCATGTGTTCCACGTTGCCTGAGGTATTCTAAGTTCCATGTTCTGGGTTGTCTAATCATTGGGGTTTTGGAAGAACAAATGAGATATTGATTGCTAGTCTGGTAGGGGATTTTGGCTACTAAGGTGAGTTTTGGCACACCCTAATTCACTGAGGTTCCAAGTCTCTATGCACAGTCCAGTGTATGAGCAGAATCCCTGCTACAATGGTGCTCCAATTGACCACATAGGTCTTGAAGGGTAAGGAGATCCAGACGGAATTTCCTTATGATGTCCTCATCCTCTATGTCCGCCATCACTGGGAACAGACGATGCATATTTGGTCGTCTCCTACATATTGTTAAAGGGGACACATGTCAATTTAATTCTCCTATCAGATGAGTTAAACAACTTATATCTTGACTGACTCAGCGCCAACAATGACTGGACTGTAACAACAGCTTAATGCTCAAGTCACATGCATAGACACCTTGATCTCATGTAGTTGTGCATGTGGTCAGTATGCACATAGTGACTACCTCCAAAACAGATTCTGACTATGTGAATGGTAAATAGTACATTTTTTGGCACCAGTCCTGGGTGTAGGTGACACAGCACAGATTGGAATCAGCAACACTGCAGACTTCTTCGTAGATGCTGTACCTGCCACACATTCTTGCGTAAGTTGCACAGAGCAGAACTATTTTAACCAATGAGCACAGTGTGTATAATCTGACCAACTATAAAGATGAACACAGCAATGTACTCAGTGATATAGGCACATCATGTGGTCATGCCATCATTACTGTGTGTTGATTAGCCATCACACACATTGACATGTGCCCAAATATGAGACTACATTACACATCCAAATCGGTGTATATGCACACAAATATCATAGGTGGAATGTGAGTATGTACATGCCAAAGCATGTAATTATATGCACTGACATGGCATGTGTAGGCATCAATGTGTTGCATGTCACACTAGCATTCAATTTTCCAAACAGGTTCTGTGGTACATTTTGAAGGTCTAGGGTTCAATGATGAAAATTGGCTATTACCATTGCTAGAGCATAATGTGTCCATAGGTGCGGTAGTCGTGCTCTGCTACCGTGGACCCGGTGATTGGTTAGAATTGAAAGATGCCAAATAGCAGTAGCAACTGCCTGGCATCCACGGTGTACCCCTGCCAATGCGCATGCCCTTGCAGCCAATGGGAACCGCGATCGCGGTAGTAAATTACACATTTGAAAAGTGCGGTAGCGGAGCATGCCTACCGCGGGCCCGGTCATTGGTTAGAATTGAAAGAGGACAAAGTGCGGCAGAGGCCGCCGGGCCCCCGCGGTGTGCCACCACCAAACCTCATGTTTTGCAGCCAATGGGAACCGCAATCGCAGTAGTGCAATACAATTTTGAAACTCGCGGTAGGCGTGCACCGCCACTGCAGTCCCGGTTATTGGTTACAATTGAAAAATGCTAACCAGGCAGACCAATTGCAGAAGCTGAATACCACTGAAACAACCCCAGGGGCCTGTATATTTCTGTGAGAGAGCCACACAGTTCAACTGCATTCTGACACTGCTGCCTGCCATTCTTCACCACCAACTGCTGCTGTCCCTGTCTCCTGGACCCAGTGATGGCGAGAATTGAGAACATCAGGGCCTGTCCCTGCACTACAGAGTAGCTGGAGGTCCTGGTCGACGAGGTCCTTTCACAGTATGGGAGGCTATATGGTGCTAACAGAAAAAGGGGGGAGAGGGTCCAAGGGAGATCATTTATAGACCTGCGAGGAGAGTATCCCCTAATACAATACAATTATACCGCAAAGTCTCCTCGGGTCTCCAAAAGTGCGCAATGTTGTACAACAAATATGAGGAATTCGAGGATTATAGTCTCACTAAATCCCCAACCAGGGAGAAATCCCTTTCAGGACGAAAACCCTCGCCCACTATAGGTGGCATGCTTCATCATATGGGTTTCTCCTCCCAGTGGAAAATCTAATCCCACTGAGGGCTACAACTCCCTGACTGTGAGGTAGGAGCTCTGGCATGTTTTGTTTGAGTAATAGAAACTTCTTCCAAATGCTAAAATCCCATATGTGAATCTCAGGTGTAATGAAGGTGCAATAAAACAAAAATAAATGCGTGAATGTGCAGTGGTGAGATTAAAACTACCTAGTGGGGGCAGAAAACTTTTTTTCCGCTTGCTCACACTGGTAGGGTTAAAAAGCAGTGCAAATAGCAGTACTGCTGATTTAAAACTGCTGTATATCATAAACGGTCAACATGTTTCAGCTTGTATCTAGGCTTTCTTCAGGACAAGACTAAGAATAAAGCTGCTGCTTGTGATAAAAGTGACAGAAATAAAGAGAAGATGGAGTGCTGGAGCCAAGATGGCAGCTGAGTAAGACCTCAGCCGTTTACCTCCACATCGCTCAAGCCCTCAAACGAGTGCCTGCCGAGAATGCGCCCTGGCCCTGAATGCTGGTTTCGCTGGCGTGAAGGAGAGCGGGGGTGAACGAGAGGCGAGGAGTCTGCCGGGCGTATCGAAGGGACTGTGGTCCTCGCTGGGAAGTGTTAGCCCGGCTACTGCTGACGGCAATCTCTGGCTGGGGTGAATCAGAAGAGAGCCGGCACGAGTTGCTTAGCAACCAAGACGCCGGAGTTACTGAAGTGCACTCCACGAGCATAAAGGCTATGGCAGCGCGAGGAGGAGCACGAAGTAAGACGCGCTCCACAATGCAGGCTCTTACTGCTGCTACACGGCCCGACCTGAAACCCGACCCGAAAGCAGCTATTGATCAGGAAAAATGCTAAGTCCCTTGTCACAAGCTTCTCATCTGCAGCAGTAGTGAAAAAGAAACATACTGTTATCACAAGTCTGTTCCCCCCCAAAAAAATTATGATGATCTGAATACTGAGGAGGGAGGTCAGAAGGATAAACAGACCAGTGGCTCTGCTAACAGCGAGAAGGCCGATGAAGGACAGAGGACGACTCAAGAGAACCTGTCGATATAAATAGCATGCGAATGTCATGGGGGTCATGTAATGAGACTACCATTCAAAATATGGATGATACCTCTGTAAATATACTCCAAAAGAGGGAGGGAAGCAAGGACAATGGCGGGCTACAGACTACTCTCCCCAATAACAACCAAATGGATTCGGATACAAAAGAGAAAGTGATAAATGACCCCAGGGCAAGCCAGGTAGTAATGCAGTCCCCGCTCACGCTTGTAGAAGGTTTACATGAAGGCCTTTTAGATAATACAGAGATGGGCCACCTGTCCCCCGATCCTATGGAGAACTTCTTCTTGCTGAAAGAAGAATCCGGCGACTCTGATGTCATGGGCTCACACAGTGGGAGCAGTGATGATGGGTACGCAGATACACCAACAAGAAATTGTAGCCAACAGGGGGGTAGAAAGGCGCACAGGATATCCAAGAAGCTCTCGGAAGTGAGAAAGAATGCTTGTAAGGCCGGTACAGAGGAAGTGCCCGAACTCGGGTGGGACTATTCCGACACGCAGCCGCATTCCTTACTGGGCTCAGATGGAGCAGTGAGCTAAGACAAGAGATCACAAGAGGGCATGGTTGTCTTCAGGGACACCGTGCAAACGCCCAAACCCACACTAGCCATGATTTTGCAATCACTAAGTGTATTCCAAAATGAGGTCAAATCAGAAGATTGGCTCGTCCGAGTAGCTGCAAAAAAACTATAAGGCTCAGTGCGCAAAATTGGGAAGATCTACACTGAAATAGCTGAAAGAATGAGCATGGTTGAAAATCAGACGGAAGTGCTGGAAACTACAGTCGATGCTCTAAAAACTCAGGTGACTTCGCAGGAGAGTTCGGGGAAGGACATTATGTAGAAACTTGAGGAGACAGAAAACCGCCAACGCCGGAATAATCTACGGATTCTTGGGATGCCCAAGAATAGCGAAGGAAGCGATATCTGTGCATTCACCATAAACCTCTTCAAGAATGCGTTTCCAGAATTAACGAAATGGGATTGGGACAAAGAAATACAACTTGTGCACAGATTCCCGTTTGCAATGCCCAAGCGCCCTCGTAACGATCAATCATACTCTAAAGTCATTTTGATATATTTTGGCAACTTTCTGCTACGACAGGTGGTGTACGACCTCGCAAGGCTGAATAAAAGACGCAATTGGGAACGTTTTTCATTTTTTGCTGAGCCGGATTTTGCACATGTCACAGTGGAGAGGCGTTGGATGATCCGACAGCTGATCACACCTTTCCAAAAAGCTGGTGCAGTAACTTTTCTCCAGAACACGGCTACACTGAAAGTAGTCTCACAAGGACGAACCCTGTTTTTTACATCAGAGATACAAGCGGAGCAGGCATTGAAGGAAATCATTGCCGGGAAAACAGGGCCCTCTGAGAGTAATTGGTAGTCTCTCTCGATATGATGGACTATTTCTTGTAATACATGGATACTTCTGTGTGGAGTAATTATGATTTTTTTCCTCACTTCAATGGGGTTGAGGGCGCATGAAAGGAAAATAACCAAGGCGAGTTGTTGTTTTTTTGTGTGTTCATGAGAGAAGGGGGGTGTGGACAGTTTGTGAGGTTGGTTAGACGCTAGCACACAGGCTCAGGATTGAGCCTGGCGTCTTAGATAGTGGTGTAGGGTGGGGGTGGGAAGGAGGTAGGACAAAACTAAGGTTTTTTTTAGACACAAGGTGTATTTGATAGGTGGCAGGGTGGGGGGACCAATGCAAAAAAGAGAAATAATAAAGAAGGGCAACCATGGTTTAAATTGAAGGATATTACTACAGTTAAGGATGGATGGGGCGAACAAGCACTATCATGGCTAGGGTGAAAATTGTGTTGATTAACACATGTGACCTTAAGGACGTAAAGAAAAGACAGAATGTAGCTGTACAATTACAGATGACTGGGGCTAACATCATATGTCTACAAGAGACGAACATTGAGGTCTCGCACCGATATTTGCTTAAATCACTTGGGTATCGGCTTATCATGGCTTCAGCACAGGGGGTGCGAGCCAGGGGAGTGGCCATCCTGGCAAAAGGCGGGGTCCACAATTTACACGTTCACAAGCCGATAAATGTGGACAGTGGGCAACTACTGAATGTCATTATGACAAGGGGGAAAGTAAAATGCATTATGTACTATATATGGCAATGTCAGCGACGACCCAGATGTGTTGGTTAGCATGGCTAATGAACTGGCTCACTGACCCTCTCGCTGATAGTGTGTGGGGATCTCAACTTACATTTGCCAGGGGAATGGTCTCTGGGCCCAGACTTTAAATACCAAGGTAGGAAGCCAAACGTCTTCCAGGCACTGAGAGAGATGTGCTTGTTACATGGGTCGATATATGGTTGGCAATTAAAACACTCTGGGGATCCGGGATTCACGTATTACTCTTATACGCACTCCCGGCATGCACAGTTAGACTACATGCTTATATCTAGCTCCTTGAGGTCAGCCTGTGAAATAGAAAAACTACCAAGGGTCTTATCGGACCATAATCCTCTAGTATTAAATCTAGTATGTGGGATAAATAAATCCATCATAAGGAGATGGATGTTTGAAAGAGCCCTATTGAGGAATGAGAAATGTTGCCAACATATGAGGAGCTGGATTCCGGGCTTTTTTGTGGAAAACCTGGATAGTGCAGCAGTTGATGAGGTGTGGGATGCCCTAAAGGTAGGTATCAGAGGGGAGATGCTGCAATTCTCTTAGTTCTAATAAAGAGGGCAAGCAAAAGATGGCTGCCTTACAGCAGAATATGGCTGAGGGAGACTTGACCAAAGCCGTTCAGGAGGGACGAGTAACTGATAAGGAATTGAGTCGGGTGGCAATTGCTAAAAACTATATGATTGAAATACTAATGGAGAAAGCTGTATCCAAGGCAACAATTATAAAGAGAAAATCTATTAATTAAATTAACAAGTTGGCCATCAACTGGCGTTTCATACCTGAGAAGAATCATCAGCTAAAATAGTGAAGGAAATCAAGGATCCAGAACTCGGCCTGAAATGTGAATCCTCTGAAATAAGAACCTCATTTCAACGATTTTATCGGGATTTGTACGAAGAAGTAGAAAGCCAACAGGGCAATCCTGAGACATATCTAAATCTAAATACAACAGTCAGATTTGAGAAAGAGGATCAAGACAGTTTAGATAACCCTCCTCACTCGGAGGAGATCTTTCTCTTTATGAATAACCTGGCTATAGGGAAAGCAGCTCGTATAAACGGTATTCCAACCGAGTTTTATGTTAAGTTCGCAGCCCAACTCAAAGAAATAATACTGGAATTATTTGTTCGTATTTTTCAGGGAGGGAGGCCACCAGCCTCATGTTCATCTGCTAAAGTTGTGGTTTTCTTAAAAAACCCAAAATCCTATAGAAATGGGGTCTTATTGCCCTATTATGTTGATAAACGGAGACTGTAAAATTTATGCCAAACTATTAGCTACCCGACTGGTACCAATTATACATAAAATCGTATCTAACCGTCAGCACGGGTTTATCCCTGGGATATCTACAATTGATCACGTCCAAAGGGTAATTTCTTTCTTTGATTTTACAGAGGTGACAGGAGACGCTATGGCACTTATATTACTCGATGCTGAAAAAGCGTTCGATTGGGTCTCCTGGAAATTTCATTGGGCTGCCATGCTACACTGTGGAATTAGTGAGGGATTTATAAAAGCCATACAAATGCTATACGTTGACCCACTTGCCAGTGTGATGATTAACGGGGTATTATCGGAAAAAATAACCATCACTAGGGAGACGAGGCAGGGGTGCCCTTGCTCTCCTCTTCTATTCGCGATTTATATCGACCCATTCATCCGCAGGCTGGAAAACAATATGCTAATATCACCTATTTGGGCACGCAACTACGATACAAAAACTTTGGCATATGCGGATGACATTGCTCTAGTCACCAGCGATCCTATTAGGGCAATAAACGTGATAGAAGAGGAGGCCCTGAGCTTTGGAGCAGTCTCCGGTTATAAACTAAATCAAGGTAAAACCCAGATAGTGCTTCATGACAAAATCAGGATGAGGGATGAAAGAGTCACAAATAAAGCTACATAACTAGGGGTTAGCATAACCGCAAAAGTAGAAAATACAGTTAAAAATAATTTTGAACCACTGGTCCATCGTACAAAAAAATAATTGGACCGATTGAATAATCGATTTTCATACTTTTTTAGGTCAATCTGCTTGGAATTTCCTCCCCAGCTATTTAAATCTATTGAGTCTATGTTCTCCAGGTTTATATAGGGATATAAGCGGCCATGCAGGGCCTTTAGATTCATCACACTGCCAAAAGTTAGAGGGGTTATGGCAATGCCCAATTTTAAACTCTACTACTGGGCTACCGTATTAAGATACTGCGTGGTACTCATCTCTATAGGGCCTAACAGCTGTATTATACCCACCCCGCAAGAACTTATACTGGGGAAGGGCTGCAAAGGATGTCTCTGGCGACATGTCAATGACAGTTATTTCAAAAAAGTTAAATTCAAGACCATCTCTGGTATATATAAGGTTTGGGGTAATGTTCGGAAACTATTGGGACTCGGGCGTTACTCTCATTATACTCCTGTTTGCAAAAATGATGACCTCCCAGAGATCTTCCGTGATAGTTGCATGGATAGGTGGATTCAGGCGGGGATTGTGCAGCTTGGCTGCTTTTATTCATTGACTGGGTTGAAGACCTTTGAGGTATTACGTTTTGAGTACGTTGTTTGCCATAGGGACTTTTTAACATTTTTACAGGTGAGAGATTTTCTGACAAAAAGGGGGGTCAGGGTAAAATTTCAAACAATCCAAATTATAGAGAACTTATGCAAAAAATCTATACTAAACATTGGGGAGATACATGGGTCTCTGAACTCTTCATTTCCAGATGACATTGATAAACAGATGGTTATATGGAAGGCTAAATTAGGAGTATCACCCCAAATACCCCTCCGCTCCTATGAATTATCACAGACCTGCTTGATGTCGATTAAACTACAAGCCCAATTTTTTAAAACCTTTTTTTTCATTGTACTATACACCGAACAAAATAGCAAAATGGGGGACCGGAAAGGGAATGACATGCCCACACTGCACATTGTTTGAGGCCGATATTCTGCACATGTTTGCTTCATGTAATGCATTGTCAAATTTGATAGCAGAAATTTCCGTTTTTTTATTAGATATATTTCAAACAGGTGTGAGTATCACACCGGAGGAAATACTGTTGGGCATAGCAAATGTTAGCTGGCCGAAACATGCACAAGGGTTGATATTCGTGGCAATGGCAGTTTTATGGCTATGCATAGCCTCGGCATGGCTGGACCCGAACCCACCGGTGTTCCTACAATGGAGGGCTCGGCTGCTTGCAACATGCAGACTTGAGGTGGCCATATATAAAAATAAAGGGCGTACTAAACGCAAAAGAGGTATGATAATCTGGAACTCGCTTTTGCAATAGATACAAATCCACACATAGGACGGACTGATGCTCCTTGTAGATTTCTGGTATATATTGAGAAATAGTAGCCTACTAAGAACTATGACTATTACAATTAACTGTATTGTATATATGATGAACTGCTCTGCACCTCTGTACTTGCTGGATCATTCTGATGAATTATGCAATTGAAATTGTGTCTCTGTTCGGGTATGGGTCAAGGTTGTAAGGGTGGGGGAGGGGGGTGCTTTATGTTAATATGGAAAAACCTAATAAAGATATTTTTTTTTAAAAAGAAACAAAGAGAAGATACACAACCAGTAATCCTTTGTAATGTTGATTGGTATTACTGGAGCTATCTGTATGGGTGAGACAAAAACAGAGAACCGCAACCGTTTAAACTATAATCCGTCATTATCATTGTAATACATATTGCCCTGGCCGGAATAGCAACATGTTCATCTGCGGCAAACGTTCTTGCAGTTATGGAGAAATACACTTACCCACGGTTTTTGGATAAGTGGCCACACCTCTACCTGGCAGCACCTCAGGGAAAAGGAGCCTGCTCTGAAAGTAATAAGATCGTATGTCACTCACTAGAAACTTTCAATATCGGCACCGATCTATAAGAAAGTGTGTTGGTGTACATCAGACAATTATAATCAACAGTGTGAAGAAACCCATAAAACCACACACTCGTGAGAGTGCTGAGGTGCTACAAGCAGTAGTTCGCTATTAATTAAAATGATATATTATTTTTTTGCCAACGTCGGATGAACTTCCATGTGACAAAGCTGTCTCAGAGCCAACATGATCAAGGTCTTTATGCAAATACTAAATGTCACTGTTGGCAGTGTGCAACGATTGGTTTAATTACGCTGTGCGTATCTGTTCCTATTCGTAGCAATGTGCTATATGCAAAGCTCTAGATGATATTGTAACGTCATGTATGGCCGTCAACTATAAGCCCAGAAGCGATACTATTATGATATGGCTTAATTATGCTTATTCTAAATATAGTGGAGACTACTTCAAATAGGCAAAATCACGTTGGTTCTCATGCAGAATGGTAATAAACCCTGCGTTCACCCATCCGAACCAGTGACTGCTTCAGGACGTGTGGTTTAAGTAGGCAGAAGTCATCTAACTATAAAACGCCTCTGCAGACATGTCTTCTAAAAATAGAAAAATAGATGGATAGGAATAACTCGTCTAACTATCTAGAGTAAGCCGAAACCATCTAATGATAAATTACTGCTGTGGACATGTCTCTAAAACTAGAATGACTGACGGCAAGAGTAATGCGTATACCTAGCGAAGAACAGCCTCGAACACATCCGAAAGTTTTCCACTCATGCAGACCCAAACACTCACCTCTCTGTCGGTACCTCATCTCGGTACTAGAGCTGCAACCAGAGATACCCGACAGGAGGCTCAGGTTGCCGTATTTGTAGAGGTTTAGAAGGCGCGCATTCTCATCAACCCGTCTTAAGGACCCAGGTTGCCCTTCTTGATTGCCTGAGCTTAGCGGTCTGGCAAACTAATAAAACCACACTCTGAGAAGGGGGCTGATGCTCATGCATGCTGCTTTAAACACTATGCCTGAGTTGTAATGGCCTGAATTTTAAAAACTTTATTAACCTACTTGTGGCCGTGTCAAGGACAATGCTGTATGGTGATAAGTAGAACACGATCATTAGGACATAAGTGTTCATTGCTAGTTTGTGTAGGAAACACCTTTTCTTCAGATTAAGTAGAGCGCGACTCTAGACGATATTATCATATTAATAGAGGTATGTTTATGTAATTGCCTCTATTCCTATATCAAGTGATGGCATATGTCCACACTACCTGCATTTAGCAAATGTTAGTACCTGACTCAGAATGGGGTATATGATGCTTAAAACAGTTTGATTCTTATTGACCTTGTTACCCAACTGAGTGGTGGCAAAATAACACAGGTGTGTGTAGTTAATCCCAAGTAGCGTAATGGTGATAATAGTGAGTGTAAATTGCAACGTATCACATCTATGTTGCATTTCTGGTTAATTAGAGTGCTGGCCATTTAATAGAGTGCTAGCTGTTTACTAAAGAGCTAGCCACGGGATCTCATCATTTAGTCCGGGGGTGTCACTTTTGAGTCGGTATACCTAACATTGTTCACATCTAAACAGAAATGTAGAGATATCCGTGATATGCGAGGGAATCCAGGGTTGCTCAAGGACTGTCCAATAAAGATCCTCAGCAGAATGATTCATAACCAAAAAGTGGTTGGCCATTTTGGTCGATCTTTTCGTACACCGAATGGTGCTTTTGTGTTCAAGTAGTCTCGTCTTGATCTTGCGCTTAGTCGTTCCCATGTAACTCAAGCCACATGGGCAGCAAATTAGATAGTTAAGCTTATCACTGTTACAGTTTGTGTGTTTGGACAGGACCCATGGCCTATACGTGCCAACATCTATTTCGGTTCTGTGTTTGGTTTGTGGACAAGAAGCGCACATTCCACACAGAAAATGTCCTTTAATAGGGGGTAAGCCCCACAGAGCCTCCTGGTCTGAAGTGTTCTTTTGTGCAGGTCAAGTATGTACCACTTGATATTTATTGTTCATATTCCTATTGAAGGTGAACAAATCGCGGGCAGTGGTTCCTTCCCAATGTTCAGTATGTTCCAGTGTCTGAGGATACTTTTCTTGACCTCATTTGAATAGCCACAGAAAGTGTTCACACATGTCAACCTGGAATTCTCTTCTTTTGGAGGTGCCACTGCAGCTAGAGCCTCTCTGTTATTATTGTTAGCTCTTTTCCTGGATTCCTGTATGATCTTCAGAGGGTACTTCTTTTCTTTCATATGGTCAGTGAGTTTGCCTGCATGCACTTTGTATTTTTCCACAGAAGAGCAATTCCTCCTGATCCTTAGAAATTGCCCGAAGGGCATATTCTCCCAGAGAGAATTTGGATGATAACTCTGGTATGACAATAAAGAGTTCCGAGCCATAGGCTTTTTGTACAGCTCTGTGCCCAATCCATCCCATTCTGGAAATATCCGGATGTAAAGAAAGGGTAAGCTTGTCTTGGAGAACTCAAACGTAAATCTGAGAAATTAATTTCTGGTATTAAGCCACTGGTGGAAGGCCTCTATGGTTTCTGGCGATACTCTCCATATTACAAAAACGTCATTGATATAACGTTTCCAAACAAGAATGTGTTTTTCAAAGGGATTGTTCTCTTGGAGGACCACTGTCTGTTCAAATTGATGCACATAGAGGTTAGCCAGGCTATGGGCTGTCGCCGCTGCCACTAACCTGTGGTTAGACTCAAGGCTCAATCAACAGGAGTGACGATAATTCTCCCACACTCCCTGGAACAGTCCAAGGGTGAGAATATAAACTACACTCACACTCCCACAATGTCCCCGAGAGATGTAGGGATTAGAAGTCAGCGTATAAAGTCTTCTTATCGACCAGCCGGTTTCCCCCAAGGTGAACAGGAAGGGCTAACCTACAGGGAGACATAAGATAGAAACATGCATATAAAAAGGGTCTTCCTCCCTCCCAATAGTGTAACCACAACTTTAAATCAGTGCAAGCTCTACAACAAAAAAACACTGTCTCTTACCGGCTGGATATCTCTTGATGTCTGTTGTTTTAAAACTTGTAGGTAAATACTTCTTTACCTTATTATAGTAACCAGGATCTCCTACAGAGATACAAACAAATAGTGGAAAGGGAGAGTAGCCATAATATCAGCTACTAGCTCAAAATCAGGAATTTCTCGCAGGAGTGGAATGCAGAATTTTTTATGATATCAAAGCAAATAGACTAGTGGAGGAGGAACAAAATAAATAGGCTGAAACTAGTCTTAATATTACACACATGACCTTGAGGTCTCAATGTGAGGGTGATGCTTATCACAAACTCAAAGGAAAAAAAATGGACTCAACCGGAATGAAAGTGTCCACGGGAAAAGCTCATTTAACCCACGTCGTAACTGAACGTCAGGAAAGAAGAAAAGGAGGCAGGTATAGCGGTAGCCTCTCAGGGGGTGTTGCAGGAGAGGAATTAACGGGGCAAGATCCGCGGGGAATAGGGTTCTGACAGGAGCTGCGATTTTAGGGTAAACACAGCGGGAAGTAAAAATAGGTTTCTGATAGAAGCCGTGGTCACAGGGGCAAACACAGAGGGATGTAGAACGTTGCCGTGTACATAGTACCTCACCCTCGGCTGGAGTTCTATCAGAGGGCAGGTCCGGGTAAAGAGAAGGAATTCTTGAATGACGGCATTCAAAGCATGCGATTCAGTGGCACCAAGGACGCTGGGATATCTTCGCTAGTGAGTAAGCAGGACGGGGCGTGGTTGCAAGTCGAGATCCAAAACCAAGCAACTACGCTTCGGTCTTCTTGTGATTTTAATGCAAGGGATTACTAGCAAACTCCACCTTCTGACATCAGGGCAAGGGAGTATCATAAAAGTGTGTCTTTTTCCCTATAGAGCAAGCACTGATGTTTTCTCACTATCCCACGAGAACGTGCAAGAGGCTTGACACCTGACAGGGGCCAATACGCTGCCCATGAATGTACTGGACATTTGCAAATACAGATCATCCTCAAACTGAACAAAGTTTTCTTTCATGGCCATGCGTGCACAAGACATGATAAAGTGTGAAGGAGTGATGCTGTCAACAGGATTAGAGCCGAGTAAGGACTCTATTGTTGTGTCTCATCCTGAGGTATACACATATACAAAGATTCCACGTCAAAAGAGGCTAGGTAATCTTGTTCTACATCAAACTTGGTCTCTACCAATAGACGTAACAGATCTTTCGTGTCCTGAATACAGGTAGGCATCTTCAGTACACGAGGACGTAGAGGATAAACAACAAAAGTTGACATCGGTTCAAGTAAATACCCTATTCCAGAGATGATAGGCCTCCCTGGTGGAGGTAGCTATTCTTTATGTATTTTAGACAATACATAGAAGAAGGTGATGATAGCATTGAAGGATGGGAGGGACATGCAGTGGTTTTGCAGCCATACTGTTACACTGCTGGTTTGGACTGTCGAAGTCTGAAAAAACATTGCCTGTGCTATGTGCTGTCATAGTCCATGAGGTTTTCACATGCTCATTTGTAACATTACAAATGTATTTTGTCCAGAGGGTACTGAAGAATGTGTGTACAGTTTTCATATTGCCCATTTGGATATGTGTGTATTATGTACAAGAGTAAAATGCCTGAGTGTAACACTCGTGGTGGTAATTCGCATTGTCACATCAGATAAATGTAATTTGGAGATGTCTTCCTTCCATTGTATGTTTTGTCTTGCATTTGTATGCACTGTTTCCCCTCTCATATTGTACATGCATGTGAAATGTCTGAAGGCCCACGTTTAACCTCAGTGTGAGTCCCACTGGCCTGCACAGAAACTGCCCAATTTTAAAAGGACCCCCGGTAAATGGACTGAGTGAAGCATATGTGTTGTCTGCCACCTTAATTCTCAATGAGCTATATTAGGTCAGGGGATTGCTCAAGACATGACTACACCTTGTGAGAAGAGTGTGAGAATATAAAATCATGGCCCTAAATGTGACCTTCATGACACAGTTAGCCATTCACTGGCCAAGGACATTGAGGGGTGTGTGCTGTTGGACACAGTGAGTCTACCTGACACATCTTGTCAAATATATTGGTTGTATTTCTCACTCAGATACTGCATCACAGATGTGGGTCTTCTTCACATTGGTTTCTGTGCAGGCACTCTGCATGTGTATGAGATGGCCAGGTACTGTGTCCATCATCCTACATGTATACATTTCTATGAGATTATTTGATGCAAGTGTACTATGTGTCATTCTGTATGGCCTCTGCGCAACATTTATGTATTGGTGTGCTATGTTTTTTCATGCTCCTGTACTGACACACAGTGGTACATAACACAGTGTCACTGAAACTCCCTCTTCTTGTCCCCCATGCCTGCAGCTTAACCACATTGCTGCTGCCGTCAGCCGCTGAACATTCAGAGCACTACCTGGCTGGTGCTGCGAACGTTCAACGGCCGACGCGGCCCAGCCCACTCTTTGGAACGCCCAGCTCTGCGCCGAAATAACAGCCGCAGTTAAGGGGTTAAGGTCCACCAGTATAAAGCAATATGGAGGGCCATTGCACGCAATGTGCGGGCTCTGGGTGTCTCCAGCTGACTGCACACACACTTTGTCATAAGAGGTGGGATGACATCTGCCAGCTGAGCAAAAAAGTGGCACAGATGATGCTGGGGCTGCTCCCTCGGAGTGGCAGGTTGGTGTGCCGGAGCATGACACCACTAATGGCCTGCATCTTGGCAGTGACACAGCCAGAGATGGATGGACACTTGCTGGCCCTTCAGCAGCCTAGTTGGGGATGAGTTTTTAGCGAAGTGTGACTTTGGGTGTCAGTGGCTGCGTGAACCCCAACCATGAGCCAGTGGGAAGCTCTGTGATGTTTCTAGTGTGATGCAATGGCGTCTAAGTGGTCTCAGTGTTGAGTGCAGCTGGTATTTATGTTTACATGTGGGTTATCATGTGTTTAAAACAATGACCCTTGCCATTGACAGATGAGATATGGCCTTGTGACATATGCTGCAGTATGAGTGTCATAAACATCACCTTGCAGTGAACGGCAGTGAGCATCATGTTATCGTGCATTTATAGATTTATGCTGTACACAACATAAAATTTGTAACAACTACACAGCAGACACCAATGTGCAACTGTAGTTGTGCTTCAAAGCACAACATGGTGGATAGCAGGAGCTTGTGGCCATTGCAAAAGGACATTTGGGAGTCCATATCTGTGGTGTTTTCACTTAAAGTGACTCCATATGTGACAGAGACAACATGGTTAGATGTATACCTATCTCACCTACAGGCCGTTAGTTATGCTTACTGAGAATAGTATGTTAGGTAGCAGGGAGGTACGGGCCAGCTATTTGGCTGTGTCAACTCATATGGGGCATTACTATCAACTATGCATGTTTCCATGCATCTTCTGATGATTGCATAAAGATTGCACATGCTGACTGTACATGGAGGAGGGCAACATGGGAGTATCATTTTAAAGTTTTGTTCTTCGCTTGCATATGATGTTTGTTAGTATGGCACTATACTGAACCTATGTCTCTGTCTCTTGCAGCATCTACCAAGGGCATGGAAGGACAGGGGACCAACACCAGTGGGGAAGCTTGTGGCACGACTGCTATACATGAGCTCACTGACACTGATGTGACCAGCACCTCAGAAGGGGACAGGAGTGCCCTGGATGAACCATGCCCGGAAACACCAACCTCCACATCATCAGACTCCAGCGGTGACTCCTTGAAGTTGGAGGGCACAGGAAATTCATAATCTGCCTCATCTTCCACCTCACATCATCCAGTGCCCACTCTCCCAGTTGCTACCACAAGTGTTCTCCATGCCCGCAGCCCTAGGAAAGGTAGAGCTTCCTTCCCCCCCAGGCACCGCTGCCCCTCTCTCCCCTGCTGCCCTCGGTGTGGAGGCCGTGGAGCTTTTGCGCCAGCTCTGTGTGGGTCAGACTGCTCTCCTGAATGCCTTCCAACATCATGACAAGAAGTTGGGACAGGTAGTTCCCTTCAAAGGAGATCTCTACTCCTGAGGCACAGCCGGGAGCGTTTGCTATCGTACTTTGTGTTTTTTTTAAAATTGTGTGTGTGAATTGATCTTTTAAAACCCACCACCCTCCCTTGCCTGCACTCTGTTTGGGGCACTTTCCTTACCTCGTGTGATCCGCGCAGCTGAGACAAACGCTGCCGCGGGATTGCAATTGACATCGCCGCCATCAGCGAGTGAGCCGGTCTTGTGGCCACGCCCACTCTCTCGAGGCCACACCCCCACCGCCTACATAACCGAGCTGACTGCTAGCTCAGTTAGATCTTTACTCCTGAGGCACAGCCGGGAGCGTTTGCTATCGTACTTTGTGTTTTTAAAAAAAATTGTGTGTGTGAATTGATCTTTTATAACCCACCACCCTCCCTTGCCTGCACTCTGTTTGGGGCACTTTCCTTACCTCGTGTGATCCGCGCAGCTGAGACAAACGCTGCCGCGGGATTGCAATTGACATCGCCGCCATCAGCGAGTGAGCCGGTCTTGTGGCCACGCCCACTCTCTCGAGGCCACGCCCCCACCGCCTACATAACCGAGCTGACTGCTAGCTCAGTTAGATCTTTTCTCCTGAGGCACAGCCGGGAGCGTTTTCTATCGTACTTTGTGTTTTTAAAAAAAATTGTGTGTGTGAATTGATCTTTTAAAACCCGCCACCCTCCCTTGCCTGCACTCTGTTTGGGGCACTTTCCTTACCTCGTGTGATCCGCGCAGCTGAGACATACGCTGCCGCGGGATTGCAATTGACATCGCCGCCATCAGCGAGTGAGCCGGTCTTGTGGCCACGCCCACTCTCTCGAGGCCACGCCCCCACCGCCTACATAACCAAGCTGACTGCTAGCTCAGTTAGATCTTTACTCCTGAGGCACAGCCGGGAGCGTTTGCTATCGTACTTTGTGTTTTAAAAAAAATTGTGTGTGTGAATTGATCTTTTAAAACCCACCACCCTCCCTTGCCTGCACTCTGTTTGGGGCACTTTCCTTACCTCGTGTGATCCGCACAGCTGAGACAAACGCTGCCGCGGGATTGCAATTGACATCGCCGCCATTAGCGAGTGAGCCGGTCTTGTGGCCACGCCCACTCTCTCGAGGCCACGCCCCCACCGCTTACATAACCAAGCTGACTGCTAGCTCAGTTAGATCTTTACTCCTGAGGCACAGCCGGGAGAGTTTGCTATCGTACTTTGTGATTTTTAAAAAAATTGTGTGTGTGAATTGATCTTTTATAACCCACCACCCTCCCTTGCCTGCACTCTGTTTGGGGCACTTTCCTTACCTCGTGTGATCCGCGCAGCTGAAACAAACGCTGCCGCGGGATTGCAATCGACATCGCCGCCATCAGCGAGTGAGCCGGTCTTGTGGCCACGCCCACTCTCTCGAGGCCACGCCCCCACTGCTTACAAAAAGATGTGCACACCACGTATGCGCAGTGGACGGGCGCAGCGGGCGCGCCGGCAGCGCACCGAAGGCGCGCCTAAGGCAAGCCCGTCTGGGCCCGTCCGGGCCCAGCCGGACCCAGGCCCAGTTACTCTGCCCATTTCTGCTAATGACCGAGTGGTCTATTCGAGGGACAGGCTCCTAGCACTCCATTCGGCAAAAAATCCGGAGTGCAGTTACTTCTACGCAGAAGACAAACCCTATATCAAGTGTGTACTATGTAACCCTGACACCATCACCGCAGGTAATTCCGGATTAGAGATGGGCCTTCTCAACTGTCGGTCCCTTCCTAAGCATGCTGATGAAATTAACCTGCTGATTCAGGATCAAGGCTTGGACATTTTGTTCCTCACAGAGACATGGCTTACTGCTTGGTCAGATGCGGACATTGTTAACACCTTACCCCCAGGATACTTAATCCAAACCTTACACAGACCCCTTGGCAGAGGGGGTGGCCTTGCGATTATCCACAGAGAATATTTCGCTTGCAGATCTGGTAATGCTAACATTGAAGATTGTGAAAGCTGCCACTTTTCTCTTCAAATATCCCCTGCATACTCCCTCTCGGGGCTGCTGATTTATCGCCCGCCGGGTACTCCTGGGAAATGTATAAGTGCTCTTATCGACAATGTTTCTCAGACAGCAACCTCCTCTCCCAATTTTCTTATTGTGGGTGATCTCAATCTACACCTTTCAGACCCTAAAGATCTAATTGCGTCTGAACTTCTTCTTGACCTTATGTCTTTTGACATTCGGTTAGTTAACACAGACCCTCACACAATAAGGGGCATCTTTTGGACCCGGTCTTGACCAACATCACGGACATTACCACTTGCTCCCCGTTCCCCTGCCTTGGACAGACCACTTTTTAATACCCATTTCTTGGCACCTCCACATTCTTCCGATTCAACAGACCAAAACCCGGGTCACCGACCGGCGCTGGCACAAACTTGTGCCAGACGAATGGATCACTATTCTTAGGGCAGCTCCTCCCCCCCCAATCTCAGACCCAGCCAATGCTGATAAACAGTTCAACTCCTGGCTTACCTCATCATTGGATAAACTTCTCCCCAAGACTACCATCCTTAGGCGAATCAAAAGAGTGAGCCCTGCTCCTTGGTACACTCCTGAGCTTAATCTTTTACGGAAAGAGTGTAAAAGAATGGAGCGCTCCTGGAGAAAGGATAAATCGACAGATAGGAAGGATGCCTACCGTACCTCCCTAAAAAATTACAAGCTCGCTCTGCGTAATACTAAAAGTATATTCTATCAGGAAAGGATAGAAAACTCTGCTTGCTCTAGCAAGGAAACTTTTCTCATTTTAAAAGAACTACTTAAAGCCCCTGACCCTGGACCAAAGATTCCACTAGACCCCAAAGCAGATGAAGAAAAATATCTTAAATTGGCCAAATTTTTCGAGAAGGTTAAAAAAATCCTTGCCTCCATTCCACCCGTTAATCCTAGCATGGAAGATGGCACTAATACGAATCTTACCTCTCCCCGTTTAACTTCTTTGGGACCAGTAACTGCCGAAGAGGTCGCAACCACGCTAGACACCATTAAAAGCGGATCCCCCAGGGACCCTGTTCCGCTTCGCATCCTTAAGAAAGTTGCCACTACCATTGTTCCCCCACTCACCCATCTCATAAATGCCTCTTTACTACAGGGAAAAGTTCCTTCCAGTTGGAAGGCGGCCGTCGTCAAGGCACTACTAAAAAAACCCTCGCTGGACCCCTCGGATCTGGCCAACTACAGGCCAATCTCTCTCCTCCCCGGAACCAGTAAAATCGCTGAAAAGCTAGTGAACAAAAAACTCTCGCAGTACCTGGAAACTAACAATTTACTCAGATACTCGCAGACTGGACTCCGTCCAGGGCAGGGCACTGACATCGCCCTTCTCGCAGCGGTGGAGGAGGCCAGAGCACTTCTGGATGCAGGAGGATCAGTGGCAGTGATCCTCCTGGACCTTAGTGCGGCCTTCGACACCGTTAACCACCAGGTCCTAATCCAACGACTTAAGAACATCGGTGTGGAGGACACCGCGCTGACCTGGTTCACCTCCTTCCTTGGCGAGCGCTCTTTTCAGGTCTGGGAGAATGACACCCGTTCCCCCAAATTCCCCCTCCAATGCGGCGTGCCCCAGGGCTCATCCCTAAGCCCGACATTATTTAATGTCTACCTGTCCCCATTGGAGGAGGTTGTCAACCCGTTTGGAGTGAATATCAACAGCTATGCTGATGACACGCAATTAGTGGTGTCCCTATCCCACCCGAACCAAAAACCATCTGATCTATACAACTGTCTGACAGAAATACAAGGATGGATGAATTGCTCGTCTTTGAAACTTAATGGCTCAAAGACAGATATTCTCCTCCTTGGTCAGAAGGGGCTTTCCCTCTCTCAGAATATCTGGCCCCCTTGCTTGGGCGAACCCCTTGCTCCTAGGTCTGAGATCAAGAGCCTAGGAATCTGGCTTGAGAAAGATCTGTCCTTCAGGACGCAAGCCAAGAAAATCGCGGGCATCTGTTTTGGGCTCCTCAAATCGATCAGGAAGATTCTGCCCTTACTCCCTCCGGCCTCCCAGAAACTGTTAATCCAAGGCCTTATCTTATCAAGGCTGGATTACAGTAACACCATCTATCTGGGTGCTCCCGAGGCAACCCTTAACAAATTACAAAGGATCCAGAATGCCGCGGCCCGGATCCTTACTAACACCCCGGCCAGATCCTCGGCCAAATCATGCCTGAAACTCCTTCACTGGCTCCCAGTGAGAGAGCGGGTAAAGTTCAAGGCTCTCTGTCTGTCTCACAGACTTCTACAAGATAAAGGCCCCCCTATTTTGAGAAAATTCATTAGACCCTACAAAGCCACAAGATCCCTCCGTTCTGATCAAGAACACCTTATCATCATCCCCAGAGTTAAGAAGGTGCGCACGGGTGGACGGCGCTTTTCTGTTAATACTGCCCGTCTTTGGAACTCTCTCCCCCGTGACCTTAGGATGGAACCAGACTATCTTCGATTCAGGAAACGGCTGAAAACGCACATTTTCCCCTGATCTGTTCTCCCTCTCTGCCCTGGTTGACCCTCTGCTGTTTGGATCTTAGCGCTGGGATACTTACGGGTGACTACGCGCTTTATAAAATGTATTAATAATAATTAATAATAATAATTCTGATATGGGTGACCTACACCAAACTGTCCAGTCCTTGTCCTCCACACTGACAGCAGCCATTCAGCAGCCACAGGCTCCCAGTCCAGCTCCTGTCCCTTAAGCAACCGCCCTGCCAGTGGCACCACCTAACGAGAGTGCCCAGATGCCACAGCCCTAAGGCACCAAGTCCTCCACACGCAGCATACAACAGCAGCACTCCAAGCGGACCAGACCACAGAAACCATCCCACAACACCAAACAGGGACACAGGGGTGCAAAACTAAAAGCTCATCACGTGATACTCATGGGCATCAGGCCTTGAAGCAGGCATCAACATCACATTCATCAAAATCACCCCCAACAACGGCACTCCGATCCGCACACCTGCTCCCAAAGACAAACAAACAGTTGCCCTGTCTGCTGTGAACCTGGTGCCTGAAATGACTTAGCACAAACACTTCTCTAAGACAGATTCACCTACAACGTCAACTCCCACTTGCACCCCTGTGAAGCTGGGTTAGGAGAGCAAAGTCGGGGGTTTACCTGGACAACAGGGGATGCAGGGGAAAAGGCAAGGCCACCCCAAGTGTACCACCAGATTGATCAAATACCCACAGGGAGAGCCACCTGCACCTGATACAACTTTGGAGGAGAGTGAGCCTGTTGTGCCCACCCTACTTCCCACTCTGGCCAAGACATGTGTGGGCTTTCAAATCCCCGAGCAGTTAAGACCCAGCCCTCAGCATTCAACCTCAGACACTGTGCCTCCACGCAGCATATCTTCACCTCCCTGTGCCACCACACCACCCGGTCCAAGCAGCCCTCAGGCTCCTATAGCCACTGATGCCTCTACCTCAGCCAGTTCTTTTTCTTCCAGGTTCCAGTCGTCCAACCTCCCCCGACAATCAACCACCTTCCAGTTCAACTAACAGCCAAAGTTGAAGCAAAGTCCCCCTCCCCACACCATTTCTCCCACAGCAGTGCCTAGACTGCCCGTTTGTCGCCGCTGAGCTGAGGTATTTCCCATGGCAGTGGACCGTTTACCCATTCCCTGTGCAGTTTTTCATGCACACATTTGGGGACCAGAACTATGGGCTGGCCAATGGACTTGCTGTTTGTCAAATTTGATGCTCATTCCCTGTGCAGTTTCTCATGCACACAAGTGCATACTTTTAATTGTACTGGCCAATGGCCTTGCTGTGTGTCACTTTTGATGCCTATTCCCTGTGCAGTTGCTCATGCACACATGTGTGGACCAGAACTACGGACTGGCCAATGGCCTTGCTGTTTGTCACTTTTGATGCCCATTCCCAGTGCAGTGATAATGCACACATGTGCATACATTGAATTTGTACTGGCCAATGGCCTTGCTATTTGTCACTTTTGATGCCCTTTCCTTGTGCAGTTTCTCATGCACACCTGCATACTTTGAATTTGTACTGGCCAATTGCCTTTCTGTTTTGTACTTTTGATGCCTATCTGTGTATTATGTACTAAAGACTGTTACTCCTGTTGTCTGCTTTGTCAATGTCCTTGTGTAATAAAAAGTTGTATGTATGGGTATCGGTTCATGTGACACATGCTCTGTATGCCACTTTAACATTGTCAATTGCTTATTACACTTTTTCTGAGGTTTCCAGAGGTAACAGGCACGTTTGTTCTTCATTCTGAGGCTTGAACGTGCAATGATGGTTGTTTGGGATGATCTACTCTTCTCCTAATCATTCTGTGCTCGGGTTTGCTATATTGTACATGTGTCATGTTAGGATTTAATACCAGAACTGAGGTGAATGCTATCCACAGGATTACATGCGGGTGGCAAGCGTCCGGCAATTCTGTGGGCTCTTTCTAGATGTGTGCACTGCAGTGTTGATGTGTAGTCATCTTGTGTGGGCCTGTCTTTATAGTCACATAAGTACATTTGAATGTGTGTACTTGAGTAGTCATATAGTGTGATTGACCTGTCATTGTCAGTAGTGTTGATGTGTATGTGCACCTGCACATGCCATCTACACACATGTAGGATCCAGGTAATGAGTGCCTGTTTGGTACATTGTCAGACATGTGCTTCAGATAGTGGGCACAGGAAGTAGTTGTAGGTTGAGGTACTGTGCAGTGGGTTCTTGCACTCCTCGGGGACATCTATTTGTTGTAGCTGGCATTTGTGAGTCTGCAGAGTATGTCACGGCAAAGTCTGTGTTGTGTTTTGTTGATCAGCCATGTGTCTTGTTTAAGTATGTGCTCACATTGCTGACCTGCTCAGCCACACCAATATTACGTGTGAGTTTTGTCATGCCTTGCTGTCACTTGAAACATTTTTGATTCCAGTATGGTATGTGGTATGAGGAGTCATACCATCCCCTATAGGTGCTGCTGATGCCTACACATTGTGAGTTACTCCTCTATGTGTTTGTGGACTGTACACTCCTCACCTGTCCACTACTAATGTACACACCACTTCAATCTTCCACCCCATGTCTTGCCAGTGTGTGAGCCTCCCCACCACTTCACAGTGTGACACTATACTGTGGAAGGATGATCTGTGTACAGGACCAATGTGCCACTCAGGACAGTTTCACAATTAGTTATGTGTCATTTTCTTCTAATAGTTTGCACTCATGGTTGCTCATGTGCAGTGCATATGTTTGAGCAGCACAGTCCTTTAGTCATGTTGGTTGCATCTGGGTTTTCCTGAGTTGTGCATCAGTGGGTGATGGCTAAGCTGTATGTGGGTTTGCTGAGGTACTGCTTCCCTTCCCTAGTTTATGTTATATGTGTGCTGTGATGATTTGTGCTGTGGGAGTTCATGGTGGGGCACTCAGATATGTGTGCTACTGGTTTGGTTGGTGTGCATGCAGTGCTGTCAGTGTATGTTGCCTTCTACTTGCCTGATGTGCTTTCCCCTGATGTCCAGCTGAGTTTGCTATGTGATGGATTGGTATGTGCATCTGTTGCGTTTTTGTTGTAGATGGATGCAGTGTTTGGCCTGTGTTGGCTCCCTACTGACAGGTGCAATGTGTTTGTGATGCTCTATTTGCATGACATTGTGTGTGAGTAGTTTGCACATTGTGATACATTCAGATGTGTGTTGCATGGGTTGTATGACGATCCATCGTCCTCAATGTCATCGCCGGAGTTCTCATCGCGGCAATTACATCGCAAATGCAGTCACACCGGCCATTTTCTCATCGCATGTTGTTGCGACGCAAATGCGGCCATGTAATTGGATCGCGTGTCACATCGAGGACTTTACATCGCGCGACATGACAACGCGATCCCGATGCGATGGGTGTTTCCCGTGCTGAACATGGGCTCGGTTTCCGAGCACTGACAAGGCAGGCTTGTGGCAAGGATATTCTTGTTTGAGATTCCCCTCCCCATTTCTATGTATATTTATGGCATATTGACATGTGGCAAGCAGGCTTAAGAGCTCCAAACCGTTGAGCTATTTTCCCCAGGACCCTCCGGAAATGAGGGCACTTTAGGAAAGGTTAACCGATGGGGACCCATGATTTTGCATGATTTTGCATGGGCCTCTCGGAATATACTTAACTCTTAAAAGCTACTCTTTCTATGTCAGGGGTCAGGTGTCCTGCCAATCCTCAAATCCCTGCATTATTTTACAGTCGATATCCCGCAAATGCAGCTAATTCGCCTGAGGCAATGCTCTCGGGAAAAGCTATTCGTAAAATGCAGTTGGCACGTTAACATATGTTGTTCAAAATGACAAGAGGAACGCAGCACACTTCGAAGCAACATGCTGTTTCGGAATCATTTCCAAATCAGCAATTTATTTCACTCGCAGGTTGCTGCTTTTGCTACGCTGCTTCCAGAACAACTATGCAACGTCGACTTTACCGCCCACCCCACCCCACCCTGCCCCCGCCCCACTGCTCTTATCTGTGCCGGCCGCACCTGTAGTATTCCCCCCACCTCAAGTTCAAGTTCAAGTTCGGGCATTTGTATAGCGCACTACTCACCCAGAGGGTCTCAAGGCGCTAGGGGAAGGGGTTGGTCTCAAGGCGCTAGGGGAAGGGGTTCATTATTTGTCGAATAGCCAGGTTTTAAGTTCTTTTCTGAAGGAGATGTGGTTCTGAGTAAGGCGAAGGTGGGTGGGGAGTGAGTTCCAGGTCTTGGCAGCCAGGAAGGAGAAGGATCTGCCACCCATGGTGGATTTTCAGATGCGCGGGACTGCGGCGAGGGCTTGATTAGACGATCTTAGTTGGCGGGTGGGTTTGTAGAAGGATAGTCGAGCGTTGAGGCATTCGGGTCCTAGATTGTAGAGGGCCTTGTGGGCGTGGGTGAGAAGGCGGAAAGTAATTCTCTTGTTGACAGGAAGCCAGTGGAGGTCTTTTAGATGTCCGGTGATGTGATCTTGGCGCGGGATGTCTAAAATGAGTCTCGCTGACGCGTTTTGGATGCGCTGGAGTTTTTTCTGTAATTTTGCTGCGATTCCGGCGTATAGAGTGTTACCATAATCCAGTCGGCTCGTGACCAGTGCGTGGGTGACAGTCTTTCTTGTCTCGAGGGGGATCCAGCGGAAGATCTTTTTGAGAATGCGAAGTACGTTGAAGCAAGAAGACGAGACTGCGTTGACTTGTCTGGACATCGAGAGAGAGGAGTCTAGGATGAAGCCAAGGTTGCGTGCATGGTCTGTGGGTGTGGGTGCTGTGCCCAGAGCGGAAGGCCACCAAGAGTCGTCCCAAGCTGAGGGGGAAGATCCTAGGATGAGCACCTCCGTTTTGTCTGAATTGAGTTTTAGGCGGCTATGATTCATCCATTCGGCTACTTCTTTCATGCCTTCGTGAAGATTGGTTTTGGCGGTGTTGGGGTCTTTGGTGAGGGAAAGTATTAACTGGGTGTCGTCGGCGTAAGAGATGATGTTGAGGTTGTGTTGACGCGCGATGGAGGCGAGAGGACTCATGTAGACGTTGAAGAGGGTGGGACTGAGTGAGGATCCTTGAGGTACGCCGCAGATGACTTCGGTGGCCTCTGAGTAGAATGGGGGAAGTCGGACTCTTTGAGTTCTCCCAGCGAGGAATGAGATGATCCAGTTCAAGGCTTTTCCTTGTATGCCGATGTTGCTGAGGCGATGTATAAGGGTGCTGTGGCAAACTGTGTCGAAAGCGGCGGATAGGTCGAGTAGGATGAGGGCCACTGTTTCTCCATTGTCCAGGAGTGTTCGGATGTCGTCGGTCGCTGCAATGAGGGCGGTTTCGGTGCTGTGCTTTGCTCGAAACCCGGATTGAGATGGATCAAGGGAGTTGTTGGATTCAAGGAAGGCGGCGAGCTGGCTGTTGACGGCTTTATCGATAACTTTGGCCGGGAATGGGAGGAGGGATATGGGTCGGTAGTTTTTAAGTTCAGAGGGGTCTGCTGTGGGTTTCTTCAGAAGGGCGCTGAGTTCGGCTTGTTTCCAATTTTCTGGAAAGGTGGCAGAGTTGAATGAGCAGTTGATGACATCACGGAGGTGGGGTGCGATGATGGAGTCAGCTTTGTTGAAGATGTGATGGGGGCAGGGGTCGGTAGGCGAGCCAGAGTGGATAGAGTTCATGATGCGAATGGTGTCTTCAGTGGTGATTGGGTTCCAGGCGCTGAGGTTGTTAGTTAGTGGAGTGGGATCTGAGGAAGGTGGTGAGGGTTGGTCGCTGGGAGTGTTCGTGAAGCTGTTGTGGATGTCGGCAATTTTGTTGTAGAAGAAGGAGGATAACGCGTCACAGAGGTCTTGGGAGGGAGTGATGTCGTTAGATGCTGCGGTGGGGTTGGTGAATTCTTTGACGATGTTGAAGAGTTCCTTGCTGTTATGGGTGTTGTTGTCGAGACGATCCTTGATTGCTGATTTCTTGGCGGATCGGATCAGTTGGTGGTGTTTGCGGGTGGCTGTCTTGAGGGAAGCCATGTTGTCGGAAGCTGGGTTATTTCTCCATATCTTCTCCAGGGTGCGGCATAGCTTCTTGGATTTTTTGAGTTCGTCATTGAACCAGGGAGCCTTTTTGCTGGCTAATTTCATCTGGTGCTTTTTCAGGGGTGCTAATTCATCAGCACTGTTGGTAATCCATTGCCTGAGGTTGGTGGCCGCTTGGTTTGGGTCCGTTGAGAGGGTGGAAGGGTTTTTGTTGAGTGAAGTGAGGAGTTGGTCGGAGGTGATTTTGTTCCAGTTTCTCCGGGGAATCGGTTGTGGACGGTTGTGGGTTGGGGTGGTTATGTAGCTGAAGTGGACGCAGCTGTGATCCGTCCAGTGGAGAGTTGTGGTGCGGTCGAAGGAGATGTGCTTGCTGGAGGTGAAGATAGGGTCGAGCGTGTGACCGGCTGTGTGGGTGGGGGTGTCAACAAGTTGTTTGAGTCCGAGATTGGCCAGGTTGTCCAGAAGGGTGGTGGTGTTGCTGTCGTGTTTGTTTTGAAGGTGGTAGTTGAGGTCTCCTAGAAGAATGTAGTTCTCGGAGGCGAGGGCGTGTGGACTGACGAAGTCCGTGATGTAATCGCTGAATGGACTGCGGGTACCTGGAGGCCTGTAGATGAGGGTGCCTCTGAGTGTGGTCCTGGGGTCGGTGTGGATCTGGAAGTGGAGATGTTCGGCGATAGCAAGATGGTCGTCGGAGCTGGTTGTGATTTTGATGGTGTTCCTGTGGATAATGGCGATGCCTCCTCCTGTTTGAATGGTGCGGTCTTTTCGAATAATCTTGTAGGTGTCCGGTATGGCTATTGCGATATCGGGTGATGATGATGTGTTCATCCATGTTTCAGTGAGGAAGGCGATGTCAGGTGACGCAGTGTCGAGTAGGTCCCAGAGTTCCGTTGCGTGTCTGTGGACCGAGCGGGTGTTGAGCAGGATGCACTTTAGGCGGTTGTAGTCGGAGCTGTGTTTGGAGGGCGTGGATTTGGTGAGGTTCCTGGAGCAGTTGAATTTGCAGGCGAGGCTGGCGAATGGGCCGTGAGTACGTCCAGGAGTAGCTTTGCAGCATAGTGGTGTGCGTCCAGGGTTGAGGGCGAGGAGAGTAGCGGCATCATATGATATTATAGAGGGTTGGGAGCGGCGGGGACCAGGGGGTCTGGCGCTGGGTGCGGTCCAGGCGCGGACGGGCGTAGACGGGTCTACCTTTGGCGCACCTTCGGCGCGCATGGGGCGCAACCGCTGCACGTGAACGCTGCGCGGGAGAGCATCTGACATATATGGGAGATGGAGGGGGAGGGGCGAGGGAGGAGCAGCTGGGAGGCGGGTGCGTGGTGGAGGGGGCGGGCTTCGGGCACAACAACAACACTAGTAATGGCGGCTAAATGGGAAGTGCAGACCGGGTTGGGGAGACTAAATTATATATTTATGTGGTGGGTAGCGGGGCGCCTGAGGAGTGGAGCGCAGAAGCAATGGCCCACAGCAGCAAACAAACAAACGAAGCGGTAATGCGATCTAAATAACACAGGCACTCTCAGTCAGTGAAGCAATGCAGGCACTGTCGAGCAGACACAACGGGCGCGTGAAAATAATGAAATAATAATGCAAGCACGTATCAAGCGCTAAATAAAGTCAGCAGAGCAGCGCTAACGATACCCAGCCAGCGTAGTCAGGAGAGAGCAGGGCAGAAGGGAGCGACCGCTTCTGACGAAGTCAGGGTGGTCACAGCGCTTCGGTGTTCAGGGGGAAGCCTTGCCTCTTAGTGGGAGGGAGGAGCAGCTGGGAGGTGGGTGCGTGGTGGAGGTGGCGGGCTCCGGGCACAACAACAACACTAGTAATGGCGGCTAAAAGGGAAGTGCAGACCAGGTTGGGGAGACTAAATTATTTATTTATGTGGTGGGTAGCGGGGCGCCTGAGGAGCGGAGCGCAGAAGCAATGGCCCACAGCAGCAAACAAACAAACGAAGCGGTAATGCGATCTAAATAACACAGGCACTCTCAGTCAGTGAAGAAATGCAGGCACTGTCGAGCAGACACAATGGGCGCGTGAAAATAATGAAATAATAATGCAAGCACGTATCAAGCGCTAAATAAGGTCAGCAGAGCAGCGCTAACGATACCCAGCCAGCGTAGTCAGGAGTGAGCAGGGCAGAAGGGAGCGACCGCTTCTGACGAAGTCAGGGTACCTCCTGCTTGGGGTGACTGATGCCCTCTGACTCGGTAACTCTGCTGGTGAGGGGGTATATAGCTGAATTCTGCCCAACTTGTTACCCTTCCTTAACCCTGTTATTTGTTAAAAAAAATTCAATGCAATTTCGACCTCTTGCAATTATTTCAACTCTTTCACTTTGAGAAATGCAATTATTGACCATTAGTTTTCAAATAATGTTGTACATTATTGTTCGATCTATCCCCAAATTGGAACACCCCTCGCACATTACATTCTACATTTCAATATATTTTAATATTCACAAAAACATGTTAAGGAAATACAATATGCTAATCGAACCAGATCGATTAACAAAAATAATACACTCTTTTACTTGTTTGTAAATTGTGGGTGAGTCTTCTTAAGGCATGGGCACAGGGGCAATTGCCCAGGGCAACCACCTTCCAAAGGGACAAGGGTGTGTGGGGGGAGTGAACTTTCTCTCTATTCGATCTCTGTCTATTCTGTTTCTCCATCTACACTCTCTGCCTACTGCTACCACTGACAGTATCTTTCCACCCTGTGTCATCTTAAGCATTTTTGGCGTCCTGATAAGACATATTTCAACTGTTATTGTGTGACCCTGTTTAAGTTTGGCATGTCATTTAATATTGCTTGGTATCACGTGGGCTTAAATTAGCAGGAAATGGGTAATGAAATTCAAATGTGTTCTCTAGAGGGTCCCCCAAAATATGTTTTGGCCAGGGCCCCCAAAACTTAAACATTAGACTGGCGCTAGTGCTAAAACTTGCACAAACTGAAGGTTTAAACGGAAGCCTATTCAGCAGAGAAATAGCCAACAACTCGCACCAGAATCTGCGTGCCACCGTAGCATGCGTACTAAAGAAATAGCCAACAACTCGCACCAGAATCTGCGTGCCGCCGTAGCATGCGAACTTAAAGCACCCATACACCCAACCATCCATCCATCCATCCATCCAGACAGCCATCCATTAATCCATCCGCCATCCATTTATCCATCCATCTACCCACCCACTCACCACACACACATCCGTCCACCCAGCACCGATACATGCATCCACGCATCCATCCACCCATACACCCACCCATCCATCTATCCATCCATCCAACCATCCATCCAGATAGCCATCCATTAATCCATCCGCCATCCATTCATCCATCCATCCACCCACCCACTCACCACACACAAATCCGTCCACCCAGCACCCATACATGCATCCATGCATCCATCCACCCATACACGCACCCATCCATCCATCCATCCAGACAGCCATCCATTATTCCATCCGCCATCCATCCATCCATCCATCCATCCATCCATCCACCCACCCACTCACCACACACACATCCGTCCACCCAGCACCCATACATGCATCCATGCATCCATCCACCCATACACCCACCCATCCATCCATCCATCCATCCAGACAGCCATCCATTAATCCATCCGCCATCCATTCATCCATCCATCCACCCACCCACTCACCACACACACATCCGTCCACCCAGCACCCATACATTCACCCATTCATCCATCCACCCATACACCCACCTATATAAAATAATAACAACATAGCCGCTGGTTCTTAAATCTTGGCAACAGTTTTTTTAATATTTACCTCAGCACCCATACATGCATCCATCCACCCATACACTCATCCATCCATCCATCCGTCCCCCAGCACCCATCCATCCATGCATCCATCCACCCCCCACCCAGCACTCATACATGCATCCATCCACCCATACACCCACCCATCAATCCATCCATCCATCCAGACAGCCATCCATTGATCCATCTGCCATCCATCCATAGCACCCATCCATCCACCCCCACCCAGCACTCATACATGCATCCACCCACCCATACACCCATCCATCCATCCATCCATCCAGACAGCCATCAATTCACCCATCTATATAAAATAATAACAACATAGCCGCTGGTTCTTAAATCTTGGCAACAGTTATTTTAATATTTACCTCAGCATCCATACATGCATCCATCCACCCATACACCCATCCATCCATCCATCCCCCAGCACCCATCCATCCATGCATCCATCCACCCCCCACCCAGCACTCATACATGCATCCATCCCCCAGCACCCATCCATCCATGCATCCATCCACCCCCCACCCAGCACCCATACATGCATCCATCCACCCATACACCCACCCATCCATCCAGACAGCCATCCATTCATCCATCTGCCATCCATCCATTCATCCATCCACCCACCCACTCACCACACACACATCCATCCACCCAACCACCCATAAATATTGACAGATTAATAAAAACCAACTGTAAAAAAAAACAACTGTTTTTGTCTGCATTTTTTACAAGGGAGAGGCCGTATCTGTTGAAAAAGCCCGTTTCTGTAGCGTTGTATTGGCATGTGACAGTCTGCATTTTGCCATTAACATCGCATGCGTTGTAATTGCATGCGATGTTAATGGCATCGCGCCGCCATAGCATGCGTACTAAAAGCATGCGATGTGAATGACGATGCGATGTCTAAGTCACGGTGCGATAGCACCGCGATGTTTTGACCCTGATGCGATGGGTGTTTCCCATTGCATGTGTAGTGTATATATCTTGTGTGTATGTTACATGCAGCAAGGTGGATTCTTATTCATGAGCTTGTTTTGAATGCACAATAGTAGTTTGTCCTCCTATTTTTAATCTGTCACTTGTCAGGATTATCCATTTGCATGTTTGTGGTGCACTATGACACCATGTTCACTTGATGACTGGTGTGGTGTTTATGTCTGTGTTAGCTGATTTGTCCCATTGAATCCAGTTGGTGTTCATGATTTGCATTGGATTATGCAATTCTTGTTTGTGTTGGGGTATGGTGTCTGTGCATTGGTCCATAGTGACAATGTTGTGTATTCCTGTTCTGTCTATGGTCACATTGCCTTTCCACTGATTGACTGCACATGCCAGGGCTTGTTGGACTTTTGTGGATGTTGTTTGTGAGATTTGTGTTTGACTATTGTGTTTAGGTCAGCATTGGTTCAGACATCCCTGAGTGTGAATCTGACATTTGTAGATGCACACCAGGGTGTGTGATTGGTTGTCAGTAAACTCACAGGACCTTATTTGCACCTTTATGTGTGTTTCTCACAGGTGTTAAGTGTTGCAGGTGTGAGATGGGTAGATGAGGGGTGTAAAGGTCCTACCTGAGTTTGTTAGTCAGGGAGTGTGACAATGAGCCATGTGTGTTGTGCTGGTGGCATACCCATGTCAAGTAAGTTGAAACAGATGTGTGGCTGGTCACTGTATGGCTTCTGATACTTCCTATTATTCCTGTGCCTATGAATAACTTGCATTGATGTATTGCAGAGATGTTACACAGAAGTCACTTTGGTTTAATTGCAATCACTATGCCACCCATTTCTGATTTGAGGGCCTAAGGGTAGTGTGATATGTTCCTCCTCTTGCATGTGATGTACTCAGGCTATGTGGCTTGCTCCACGGTTTACCAGCACTGTGCACTTCACTTTGGGCTAGCCCACTTCTTGTCCTACATTGCTGCTGACCTATGGTGTGTGTATGTGGCAGAGTTTCAGTGTGGGATCTTTCTGAGGGACTTGACAAGCAGTGTGAACAGTTCAGTGGTTGTTCATATGCAGTGTGACTCTTCATTTCTTAATTATACTCCATTTATTCACTTAAGTGGAAGGCAGGTGTGAGGAGGAGGGTTGTCCAGCCCCTGAAATACTATGCAGGGTGCTCATCTTCACCTTCCCAGTCAATCTACCTTGCCCTTTGCTGTGTTAGGTGCCAGGTCTAGCCACTCCTGGCTGCTGAATTGTACATTGATGGGGGCACAGGAGGGGCACACAGCATGTGCAGAAATGGGTGTGGGACACATGCTGTGGGTAGGGTGAAGGTGAAGCCCTGGGAAGCCTCCCAGAATGCCCATGCCTGGCACCGGCACTGGCTACTACTTTGTGCACAGGTTTTCCCATGCCTTAACCACTGCGGTGACTTGCCCGCAACATTGCAGTGATTTCGCAGCTGATGGGTGACCCGGATCTGGAGGTGTGGATTTCTAGCAGGCAGGACATGTGTGAGTACACTGGGAGATATGTTCCTGTCCCCACCAGAGGGTCAGATGTGGCCAGGAACCGTATTTCAGCACAGGAGTTGTGTGTTGTGGTTGTATGTGGAGTTTTGCTTTCACGTACCTGCGGTGTTGACCTCGGTGACATCTTATTTGCTGGTAGTGGAGGAGGTACAGCAGTGGAAGGGCTTGCAAAGCTGGATCCATAGCTGTCAGGAACGCATGGTAGTGCCCGGGATTCAAGTTTCGCTCTCCGCAGTCTTGCTTCTGCCATCTACGAGGGGCTGATTTCTCTGCTAAGTTCTAATGTTTGAGGCATCGTGATTTCTCCTGCGGTCGGGACGTCATTCCGCACAGCAGTCTTTCTCTATTGGCTCCCTCCACCACCATTGCAGAAGGAAATTTCTAGCGGATCCCAATACTCCACAGCGGACGGAAAATGGTGTATCTTTGCCCATTGTAATATGGCGGAGGCCAAGACTGCCGATGGTGTGCAGAAAAGGACATTTTCCACCAGCACAGTGGATGTGCCCACAAACCCCATCCTAATGAACCCCTTAGTTTGGTGTGCATGAAAATCCTGCATTGCCGATCCCTGGTGAGTAGCACTGCTATTGCTGAAACAAGGCAAATGGAGGTCTCAATGGTTAAGGCGGACTGGCCTCGTGGGTCCTGTTACCCCAGTTACAGAGTCACCACTGCTCTAGGGTGTGCTGCTTCATAGGCCTGCCCGCAAGCCTGGAGGTGAACTTCAGTGTGGATTGTGGTGGCCAGGACTTCAAGGTTAACACACACTTGCCACCAATAGGAGCCACCCGCGGGTGCTAAGACACCAGGGCTTCTAAGGTCTAGCGAGCCTTTTAAGGTCTAGCATCGAAATGTGCTCCCTCAAAACAGTGGTCTGGTGGACTGGTCATGAAGGCTGAACTTGCTTCCCCAGCTCCAAATTCGGCAGTTCTGGCCATAGTGCCACATCATCTACCGCACTGATAACCATACTGCCACACTGAGAGAAAATGGCACTGCCTTCAACTACAACACAATTGTTCCCCGCTATTAACACTTGGATGTGACTCAATTCAAATTATGCAATAATCAAGAGCAATATGTTGCCTGAAAAATAACATCCTGTAAATAGGAAATGCAAGATGAAGTAAAGCATGTGAAATGTAAGCAGGAACAACATGGTTACCGTAATGCTTTTATACTTATAATTCAGAAATCAATTACTGGTTTTGCCTGAAAAGTTAAGGACATGACTACAGGGCCTGGAAGGGACCCATTGAAATTTCCAATGCTTATATCCTTACAAAACGTATCTTTAAACACAGAGCTGCGGTACACACTTTATAAACTGAAATAAGGAAAACAGCTGATAAGGATCACATATAACGTTTTCCACTTGAGGCATCAACCCGGTGTTTCAGTACCTCCAGGAATGGTGCACTTTTCCACCTCGGGAAAACAATGTTGTTCAAAGAAAGACGAGAAAATGAAAGTAGGGCTTCACTGGAAAACTCTGTAAAGTGGTGCTAATATGTTTTTGAATAAAACTAATGTGGACATTTTGCAACCACTATCTCTTGCTTTAGTAATGTTTCATATTTTTAACCTATTTTTTTGTCTTCTTTCCGAGGATGCGCGTTGGAATAGAAAATGCCAGAAAAAGGCAACATTTCCAGCAAAAGTGTATCTTTATTTTTTGGATCAAATTCAAAGGGTAACAAATGAAGGAAACAAGAGGACAGAAAGGGTGAGAGCTGTTTCTTGAAGTCATGTTTTTCAGCAAGTCAGGAAGAGCAAGGCATAGACAGAAAGAGAGGGAATAAGAAGAAGAAAAAGAGAGAGGGGCGGAAGGCAGCTGACAGAAGCAGAGCAGGAGAAGTGGGCACTGTCCTTGTCTTCTCTGAGAGACAGAGTCCTTTCCTTCTCTGTAACCCAGTCCCCAAACAACAAAGAGCAGCCGAGCGTTATCTATAGGTATTAGCTATTTCTGCCATACTGGGACATATTTTCAAAATAAAATACGTAGGGGAACAGATTCTATTAAATTAAATAAAGTAGGGGCACGCCATATTCTGCTGATCCCATCCACTTCAACCACTGGGGGTCAGCAAGAATCTGCTTCACAGAACGACATACAGAACTGCCTCACCTGGTGAAGCTGGGGTGCAGCGGCCTTGACTGTGCGGAGAGGGGCCAATGGTGCATGCTTCTCAGACTGGTCTGGTTTGGGTTGTTTGGGCCACAGCAGTGCGTTGCTCACTAGCTAAAGGAAGCCAGTGTTCTGACTGCTATTAGGCCCAAGAGAATACCTCTGCAGAGCTCCAGCATGGTGGGGTACTCTGAGGGTGCCTCAAGCACCAAGGAGCCTGTACCAGGGACAACTTTAAGAAAAGTTGGCACCCCTACATTACATAAGGAGGACGGTAAGGAATCTCAGGTGAGGGCAGTGTGAGGGGCTTAGTACCAGCTGTTCTGTTAGTGCAAAGGAGAGGGTGCCACCAAAGAATCTCTCCTGGGCCTCAGATTACTAAAAATATTTATGCTCCACTAAGTGGGTCAACACCGTTCCTGTGCAGAAATCTGTTACAGTCTATACCATTCCAAATACTTTGTGAGAGGAGGCTGATCATGGTGGTAAGAGCAGTTCCGGCTTGGACATTGGTCTGGACACTGACTGGTCAACTCATGACAACCCCATGGGCAGTCTGGCTGCCTCTGAACCATTAAGGGATCATCGCTCAAGAAATAATACTGCTGAAAACATGGCAAATAGTTGCAGATGTAATGGCTTGGCTGCATTGGATACCAGAGCTCAAAGGAGTGATGTTGTAAAGCATGCTAAAGCCTCAGGGGTGCCACCATGCCAGGAGGAGATACTTACTGTGAGTACGATGAAAGCCAGGCATGATGAAGCTGAGGGAGAGAGCTAGAGTATTGGCAAGCAGCAGGCACCTGTGGGCTCCTCACAGGAGCTTTATGAGATTCAAGAATCTCTTGAGACCTTAGTTTCCCTTTCAGTGGCCTGTAGCCAATCAGAGACAGAGGAGGAGAATATGGAACAGAATGATGATGTTCAAGGCTCACAGACCAAGGGACCACCTTTGTCAGATAATACTACTATTCATCTTGAAATGGCACTCCAGAAAGATAGACCTGGATATGCTGCTGGTCCCAGTGCACCCAGGGCTGCTGCTACATTATCGACTGGACAGGTGGAGAAGTTGCAGTCGCAGATTTTTGAAGCTGGCTTCTTAGACCCAGTCTGGTTTGGTGAAGAGGAAGAGCTACTGATGAAGCAAAGCTTCGCATATTTTGCGGCTTGCCGAAGTCAAGAACCTCGTTTATGTGTAATACGGTAACAAGTGTATGTTTTACTAACATTTATGTTTAGTTTGGATAAGGATCGTGAAGCTTGCACATGTGTTTTACTAAAATAATTTACTCGAGTCACCTAAAATGGCCGCTGCTTGTATTTTAGTTACTGCGCATGCGTCAGCCACACTCACGTGTCCTGACGCGTCTGCAGAAGTGGAGGGAAAGTTGTGCGCATGCGTAATTCATAGCTGTGCTCATCATGTGGTACTGCTCGTGCCACTGCTCTTGTGGTCGTATCAATGTAGCTAACATTTAAACGCAATAGTTTTATTTCTTGATGATGAGTTAAAAGTACAAATCCTGTGATGTGTTTTCATAATGAAATTACTATGTATTAATTTGTTTTTCGCTTACTTTTTATGTACCGCGGGGAATGGGGTTTGTCTGTACCGAGAACCATTTTGGAGGTCCCTTCTGCGCCTGCGCGACTTGCCGAGGCATAGCAGACCTTGACTGATGGAACACAGCCAGTTGGCAGTGATGAGCAAGATGCTCCTGAGAAACGACCCGAAAACTCAGCTGAACCAATCATATGTTCTCACAGAGCAACATTGTTAAAGTTGCCATTGTATTTCTGCACCAGTTCTCATGAGAACCCCAATCTAGTTAGGCGGTACCCTATTATGCAAATGTAGGCTTGAAACTCTATGTCGTGATTGGTGTGTTACCCAAATCCTACCTTAGGACCAATCGAAATTGAGGGATTCTGACACTTTGCAACATTGGGGGGTGGTACACTGTCCCCAAACTGTATATTTACCCTGGGTTCACCTAGTGAACCGTCCGACTTGTCTGGTTTAGCTGACCTGTCACTGACCCAACGCACTCAATAGGTGACTGAAGATACAGAGAGCTGCGGAGCACTCTGTCCGAATTTGACCATAGACTAAGGTTCTACTGAACCTTAAAGTGCTGGCGAAGCACTTAACTGGGAGTTCGCTGACCCAATCGGGGTCTTGATCGATAGCTGCAGAGCGGGTGGAGCGCAGGCGTTGCTTCCGAACTGTGGATTCCGGTCCTGTCCTGAGCGGTCCTGTCTTGAGGGTTTGCTGTCCTGTCCTGAGGGTCCTGTCCTGATTCCTATCCCGAGGGTATCCTGTCCTGTCTTGGGTGTCCATTCTGCACCTGCTGTCCTTTGAGGGGTATCTTTCCTTGAGGGTTTCCTGTCCTTAACTGACCCGTGGCCAGGGTTTGGTTTTCCACACCAATCTAGGTAAATATTGCTCTGAAACTCTTAAAATCTTGCACCTTCTGAATTTCTAACTTTTGCTTTAATAAAGTTCATCATTGCATATGTTATATTTTCCATGTCTTTCCGCAACTACTGAAAGTCAATTACATATTTTCATAAGTTTGTTCCTATGTCTTCTCACTTGTTAGAGATTATATTTTGCATTGCAGTTTGTAATTTTCTGATATGGTCTAGAACTTCATTACCTAGACTGTTCAAAGGCCCCTTTACTTTAAGTGAAGCGTGTTACTCATTATAGGCCCTCCTATAGTTACCCATACATAGTCTGCCCATGCTTAGATATTACTGAATTGCATAGTATTTTTCTCTTGCATTTTATATCAGTATTTCAATGATTACCCTATCATTATTTTTATATAGCTACATAATTTACATTATCTTGGTCATTGATTGTCTCATTCTTGTATACTTGATGCATGAAGAGAACGAACTTTAGATAAACATTTTAAAACTTCCAGTTGTCCGTGGTCATTTAAACAGTATTTGAACATTATTGGTTGGGTTTGTATTTTGCTGCCTTTTCTTTACAGCTAGCTCCCTGATTCATTGTGGTCATTAGGTACCCGTGTTAGTGGATGGTAAGTCGGGTACGCTGAAACAAATAGTAGGGAACACACATAAATTGGTAGAGCTTGTGAAGTCACCTGGTCAATGTGTATGGTAATTTGAAAGTATATGGGCCCTGAAGCCGGAAAACGGCGAAAACTATTGGTCGGGTGGCCTCGCGCGCTCTATCAGTTTTACTGGTAGCTAGAGGATGGTTAGGGACTAGTTGAGAGTAAGGCAGGGATTAGTTGAACTAGTTGAGTCGGAAGCTGCTAGTATATTGATGCTGCTAGAAGAGCGGCTGTTCTAAGAGACCTGATCATTCTCTTGTGAATACGCTGCTGAAACTTATGAATTTTTGTATTGTTATTATTCTTGTTCTTATATTGTTATATGTACTAATCCATGCATTTGTAAATCGTATTGTTTCATGTTGTCCGAACTCCCCGGGGAATTGAAAGGGCAAGTGGTGAATAGAATCCATTGTCCTGAGGTCACAGGCTCGAGGAAAGTTAGGTGCAGGTTAGGATAACCGGGAAGCACTAACTAGGGTTTTTCTGAATACATGTGTGAATAAATGACAGTAACGGGGTTCATTGGCAAAATTCCCATAGTGGCGTAACCTAGTAAGGGTCACATCGGAAGAGTAGCAGGTTCCTCGGAGCTAGCGTGAAAGCAGAGGGGTCCGCTGAGAAACCTTAAACTCGGAATATATCCCGGAAAGAAGTGGATGAGTTTAGGGGAATAACAGGTTCACCGATGCTAGAGTGAAGGGTAGGCGGAAGAGATCTGCCCGCAGCGAGTGAAAAGTAAATGGAAGTAGTTTACTTGCAGTAAAACAATTCTTTCTCTGTCTAGACACTTGAGCACTGTGGCGAATGTGTATTTGTTGTAAATTAACCAAGCACTGAGCACTTTAAAAGAAAGAAAGTTTCCGTTACCTTGTGAAGGGAGGGGGTCAGCCGCGAAGCGTCTCTGACGTCACTCTGTGCCGCGCTGGGATTGGTAGAAGCAGCGGGCGGGTAGCGGAGCTGAGTTTGTAAAGGAGGGGTGAGCGCCGGAGCGTGGGAACTGTCTCACGAAGGGGCTGCGCACCCATTGGCGGAGCTTATTTAGTGTCGCGCACCCATTGGTTGCACGAATTTCTGAAGCGCGTTCTGATTGGAGGTAGTTTGTAAACAAAGTTTAGCGTAGAAGTCGTATGTGGCACTCGCAGACTACAGGAACTCGACCTGATCCAAGGCACCTAGGGTTTGAAAGGGATCAGTGGAAGACTAATAGATACGATATTATGTACGGAACAAAGAGAAAAATGTCCCTTGTAAGTAAGGTGAAAAATTATTTTAAAACGGACAAACCGATTAAATCTAGAGAAGGTGTTCTTGTCCCACCACCTAATACTCCTGCCTCATTCATGATGTTTGACCGAGGGTACAATACCTGTGTGTGGTTGGAGAATTGGGTGAAGTACACAAAAGATGACGGAGTATTGGCTTTTCCGTTAGATGGTACTTTCAATGGTAGGATCCTATTTAATTTAAGGACTCGGATGAACGAATTGCATCCCAGACCGAGACTAACGCAGTATGAGGCATTAGAGGAATGGGAGATTGAGGCTTTTGAAAGAGAGAGACCCCGAATGGACAAGGGTTTGACCAAGTGGTACCCCAGGCTGAAACAGGAGTCCAGGGATAAAAGGATGAAACAGTGGAGGCAGAGCATGATTGTTGAGGGTCTGTTTCCCATGATGCCGGCATGTCATAACCCTGCAGCGGGTGAGAAAAGTACTGAAAAGTGTAAGCATTGGGGGGCCCCGGGGGAATCAGATGATGAACTGATAGATGACATCTGTACCAGAAGTCCGCCACCTTATAATGAGGGAACCCGCCCTTCCAGTGTAGGAGATGCTCCCCGACGCCACTTCCTCAAGGAAGAAGACAGATTCTTAGGACTGGGAGGGGGTGGTCAAGTATTGCCCTATCCTGAGAAACCCGAACCGGCGGAAACAAGGGATATATATACCAAAGTGCCCGCAAGCCAGGAAGAAAAATATTCAAGTACGAAAGTTTTTTTTCCCAGACCCTTGTATGAAAGCGAAGAGAAACCATCGAATTCAGGACTGCCTTTTGTTCAACCTCCATATGGGGAAGAGCGCAGGTCCTTTAACACTGGAACTTTATTTCCGAAACCAAATTATGGTGGGGGACCAAGTGAAACGCATCCTACTGCCCCGAATTTTACTCCTCCCTTGACCCCACAGATATTACATGACACGACTTTAAGAAGGATACTAGTGGAAAAGGAGCAAGAGGCTCTAGCTAGACAAAGGACAGAAATAATTCAGAAAATCTCCCAGTTAAATACCAGCCCTGAGGCATTGACTATTCCAGTAACTATTGGACCAGTTGTCCCGTTATACGGAAATGGTCAGGGAAATCCGATTACTCCAGTTATGACCCCAGTCATGGCACCCCGGAGACAGGAACCGATAATCATAGATGATCAGTCCAGTGAGTGCGAGTCTGAAGTTGCGTTCTTGGACTTGCCAAACAAACCGACCGGAAAGGGAATGCAGCAGAGGCATAACCCTTTTAATGCGAAAGAGATTAAATTAGAATCCGCAACAGGCACTAGGAATGTCTCTCTGGTAACTCCAGATGAAATTGAAAGTTGGAGTCGTGAATTAGAGAAACAGACTCCGCAAACGAAACCTTTAGACCTTTACAAGCTGAGGGTGGAAATAGAAGAATTAATGGCAGGAAATGTGGGGTTGGATCGATTGAATACCTACTCTGAAGAAGAATTGTCGTTTATATGTAAAAGCTTTACAAGGAACACCAGAGTGCTCCACGAAAAACTGACCGAAACAGCAGTTAGTATGGGGGTAGATATCTCAAAATCCAAGCCCTTACAGAAACCGTACAGAGCAGACTTCTCAGACAAAGATATAGAGCACTTGAATGTGGCAGGGAAAAAGCTGCAGATTAAAGAATTATTGGGAGTACTACAGAAATGGGGAGATGTGGAAAGATGGAGAAGCAGGTGGGCGAAAAAGAGGGAAGAGGCTCGCTCCCGACAAGTGACTCCTGAATTTGCTTTAAGGGAGGTGGAGAAACCTGAACAGTTATGCCCCATGCGCGAAGTACCTGGAGGGAAATATGTGCATGTCCCCTGGTCTAGACAGGATATTGTGTCCTTTACGAACGATTTTCCAAAATTACGAGAGAAACCAGTGGACTGGTACAGGCAGGTGGAGAGGTTCGTGAAGGTACAGAAATGTCTGTGGAAAGACCTGGATGGGTTTTTCGACATTGTGGTTCCGGTGGATTTATGGACCCAGTGTAAAATACCAAAACAAAAAGGGAAGTGTAGAGGAGTTGATAGAATCACCCTCCAAAACGATGTACATAAACAAAGAGATTCTATCAATGTGTGAACAAGTATTTTATTGATAGTTTTACAGTGATGAAAATATGGTAAAAGTCTCTCTCTTAGGGTGATAAAGATGAGAGCGTTATGTGCTTTTTAAAATACCCCTCACACACTAAAAAAATCCAGTAGTGTCATGCTTCATCATTGGGGTCTTCCCGTCCCTCTACGGGGCGGGGCGTGCTACGACCTGACCGACTACGCGGGAGCACTGAAGTGGTGACAGGACTATGTGATGGTGCAGGGTGTCAGTGAAAGTGTAGGGACCTAACAATGTATGTGAGTACAAAAAATTAAAAATCCTCTGGCTAGTAGAAAAAAATAATTTATTAGCTTCTCTAGCTGGGGACGTTAAGAAGGGGGTTTTGGGGTTGAGCCGATCGCTACAACCTGGTCTACATGTTTCGTAGGCAGTCCCCTACTGCCTACTCATCAGGACCTTCTACTAGTCCCTACAAAAATGAGCTCAGTTGCTAAGTATTATCAGCCTGTCTTCCTAAAAACTCACAGTAAAATTCCACTGTAAGTTTATGCTACAGGGCATGAGCTGGCCCTCGGGAAGCAAAACATTTTTTATCAAAAATAGTGACCCAAATGTGGTCTCTGTAAAGAAAAGGGAAAAAAGGGAGACACAGATATTTACATTTATAGCTGTGAATTTTGCGCTTTCATTGTTGTTTGCGCCACAATTTCACTCGTCAATTTCATTCACCCATTACACAAAGAATAGCTTTTAGACTTTATGGACAGAGTGATGGTTCAGTCTGCCATCCCCTGGCTGTCCGTGAATGGTGCCGAACAGTGGACAAAGAACACACAGATGTCCATGGTTGAAACTGCGGTTTGTCACTGCGCTTTCATAGTTGTCTGCGCCACAATTCATCTTTTCAAATTCTAATAGCCCATTGCCTAAAGCCCTAATGCAAGACTTTATGGACAGAGTGATGGTTCAATCTGCCATCCCCTGCCTGTCCGGGTAAATACCCAAACGTATACATGCCCTTAGTAATTAGGGCTGAATCTATCTCCACATGCACACACCATCGCGACTCAATACATACAACGACATTTCACAGGATTAGAATGAGGAACCCGTTCTCTCGTGCTAGTCTTAAGGTTAAGGTCACTGAATCATTAAAATCCCCACAAAATGGGACGCACCCCTGCAATGGAAAAGTAACCATACATACTGTTGTGGCAAATGCGTTGTGCCCCATGAGCTGACAATCGGTAGGAAATCACCGCGGCGCTCTGCAAGAAAGAGAGCCACGCCCTTAGCATATTTGTGCAAACTGTGCGAGTAGTGGAAAAATGTCTCAAGACCCACTTGTTTTGAGACCTGGGGTAAAGGTCCGTAACTTACTTTGTCCGCATAGTCCCTAAATCTTACTTCTACCAGTCTTGCCGCTCTGCTGAATGCTCGCGTGTTGGAAGCGGTGAATCATTTAAGCTTCCCTGCGCGCTGGTGAAGGGTGTGTCCAAACACTAGCGCGCTAACCCAAAATGGCCGCCCGTAATGGAACGCGGGAGGGTGAAAAAGCGGAAGTCTATCTTCTGTGTCTATTGGCCCTGATGTGTTGCCTGCACACTGTAGATATAATTGAAAAATAGATTGTTTTTCACAGTTTGTCACAGCGAAGATTATACTATACTGTTGGTACTCAAATATAGCTTGCACCATGTAACTCTTAATAAATAGATCGCTATTCACAAATAATGACAGAGGAGATTATGCTACAGCTAATTGGTGCGAAAGCCATACTGTAATAACCAGGTCAGTAGTGGTGGACCTAGATTGATATAGCAATTGCTAGAAAAGGTTATTAGAATTCAGCTAGGAATCTTTACGCTGGTCGATGCCCTGAGTTGGACAAAGATGTAGGGTTATAGGTTGGTTTAGAAGGACATATATGTATTTGTGGGTAGAGACTGGACCCCTGCGTTAAGGTTGGGCACAGTAGTCGTGCACTGTTGGTGCTGTGTTGTAAAGGGGGGGGGGTTTCTACATGCCATTAAGGTTGATAACTTATAGGGGGCCTCTGTTATTGTTTGGCCACAGTTAGGGGTGGTGCCTCAGGGAATGGGGGTCTTGCGGGGTACGGGGGTTCTATAACTGACCCCATGGAATTTCATCGTTCAACCCATTTTTATTGGACTGGACACGAAAAACCCATCTCTGTTCCTTTTCAAGGAGATGCCTTTCGTTGTCGATCTGTTCGATTACAGTCCACAGTATGTCTTCAGGTTTATGACCACTTTCCAGGAAGTGGTTTGTTAATTTGGTACTCGACTTTTTGCACTTGATAGTGCTTTTGTGTTCACCTATTCTTAACTTCACTGCCCTGCTCGTCATGCCAATATATTCGAGTTTGCAGGGACATGTGATGAGGTATACAACGTTAGAACTATTGCAGTTGCTGAATGTTCTTTGTTCCCATGTTGTCCCGTTGTTGAAAGTCAATTTTTTGCTTTTCCTGGTCAGACAGCATACCTTGCATCCGCCGCAGGGGTAATGCCCTTGTACAAAGTTAGGGTTGCCAGTATTGTTCACCCTATTGGCCTTTGGTCTGGTATGAACCAAAATGTCCCTGACACTTTGTGCTCTTTTGTGCGAGAACATTGGCTTTGGAATTTCTAAGTCCCCACTATTGAGAATCCTCCAGTTCTTGTTAATTATTTTGCTCACCTGATCAGAGTTGGTGTTGTACGTGGTCACACATATGGGTCTCTGCTTTTCCACTTTCTTGACTTTATCCTCCAAGGTTTGCAGACGCATTCCTGCGCCCAATGCCGAGTGCAGAACCACAAAAGGTGGTGTGAAGAGATGAATTCTTTGATTGACTTCCGCAGCTGCACGCTGCCAGTAATTCCAAAACAAAAAGGGAAGTGTAGAGGAGTTGATAGAATCACCCTCCAAAACGATGTACATAAACAAAGAGATTCTATCAATGTGTGAACAAGTATTTTATTGATAGTTTTACAGTGATGAAAATATGGTAAAAGTCTCTCTCTTAGGGTGATAAAGATGAGAGCGTTATGTGCTTTTTAAAATACCCCTCACACACTAAAAAAATCCAGTAGTGTCATGCTTCATCATTGGGGTCTTCCCGTCCCTCTACGGGGCGGGGCGTGCTACGACCTGACCGACTACGCGGGAGCACTGAAGTGGTGACAGGACTATGTGATGGTGCAGGGTGTCAGTGAAAGTGTAGGGACCTAACAATGTATGTGAGTACAACAAATTAAAAATCCTCTGGCTAGTAGAAAAAAATAATTTATTAGCTTCTCTAGCTGGGGACGTTAAGAAGGGGGTTTTGGGGTTGAGCCGATCGCTACAACCTGGTCTACATGTTTCGTAGGCAGTCCCCTACTGCCTACTCATCAGGACCTTCTACTGGTCCCTACAAAAATGAGCTCAGTTGCTAAGTATTATCAGCCTGTCTTCCTAAAAACTCACAGTAAAATTCCACTGTAAGTTTATGCTACAGGGCATGAGCTGGCCCTCGGGAAGCAAAAAATTTTTTATCAAAAATAGTGACCCAAATGTGGTCTCTGTAAAGAAAAGGGAAAAAAGGGAGACACAGATATTTACATTTATAGCTGTGAATTTTGCGCTTTCATTGTTGTTTGCGCCACAATTTCACTCGTCAATTTCCTTCACCCATTACACTAAGAATAGCTTTTAGACTTTATGGACAGAGTGATGGTTCAGTCTGCCATCCCCTGGCTGTCCGTGAATGGTGCCGAACAGTGGACAAAGAACACACAGATGTCCATGGTTGAAACTGCGGTTTGTCACTGCGCTTTCATAGTTGTCTGCGCCACAATTCATCTTTTCAAATTCTAATAGCCCATTGCCTAAAGCCCTAATGCAAGACTTTATGGACAGAGTGATGGTTCAATCTGCCATCCCCTGCCTGTCCGGGTAAATACCCAAACGTATACATGCCCTTAGTAATTAGGGCTGAATCTATCTCCACATGCACACACCATCGCGACTCAATACATACAACGACATTTCACAGGATTAGAATGAGGAACCCGTTCTCTCGTGCTAGTCTTAAGGTTAAGGTCACTGAATCATTAAAATCCCCACAAAATGGGACGCACCCCTGCAATGGAAAAGTAACCATACATACTGTTGTGGCAAATGGAAGTTGAGAATTTCAAAACCCAATCAGATGAGCTAAAAGAAAAATTGAAAATGAGGAACTATCCACCTAAGATCATTGATCAAGCCTACAAGAGAGCAAGGAACAATTGCAGAGAAAGCCTCTTGGAGGATAAAGTCAAGAAAGTGGAAAAGCAGAGACCCATATGTGTGACCACGTACAACACCAACTCTGATCAGGTGAGCAAAATAATTAACAAGAACTGGAGGATTCTCAATAGTGGGGACTTAGAAATTCCAAAGCCAATGTTCTCGCACAAAAGAGCACAAAGTGTCAGGGACATTTTGGTTCATACCAGACCAAAGGCCAATAGGGTGAACAATACTGGCAACCCTAACTTTGTACAAGGGCATTACCCCTGCGGCGGATGCAAGGTATGCTGTCTGACCAGGAAAAGCAAAAAATTGACTTTCAACAACGGGACAACATGGGAACAAAGAACATTCAGCAACTGCAATAGTTCTAACGTTGTATACCTCATCACATGTCCCTGCAAACTCGAATATATTGGCATGACGAGCAGGGCAGTGAAGTTAAGAATAGGTGAACACAAAAGCACTATCAAGTGCAAAAAGTCGAGTACCAAATTAACAAACCACTTCCTGGAAAGTGGTCATAAACCTGAAGACATACTGTGGACTGTAATCGAACAGATCGACAACGAAAGGCATCTCCTTGAAAAGGAACAGAGATGGGTTTTTCGTGTCCAGTCCAATAAAAATGGGTTGAACGATGAAATTCCATGGGGTCAGTTATAGAACCCCCGTACCCCGCAAGACCCCCATTCCCTGAGGCACCACCCCTAACTGTGGCCAAACAATAACAGAGGCCCCCTATAAGTTATCAACCTTAATGGCATGTAGAAACCCCCCCCCCTTTACAACACAGCACCAACAGTGCACGACTACTGTGCCCAACCTTAACGCAGGGGTCCAGTCTCTACCCACAAATACATATATGTCCTTCTAAACCAACCTATAACCCTACATCTTTGTCCAACTCAGGGCATCGACCAGCGTAAAGATTCCTAGCTGAATTCTAATAACCTTTTCTAGCAATTGCTATATCAATCTAGGTCCACCACTACTGACCTGGTTATTACAGTATGGCTTTCGCACCAATTAGCTGTAGCATAATCTCCTCTGTCATTATTTGTGAATAGCGATCTATTTATTAAGAGTTACATGGTGCAAGCTATATTTGAGTACCAACAGTATAGTATAATCTTCGCTGTGACAAACTGTGAAAAACGATCTATTTTTCAATTATATCTACAGTGTGCAGGCAACACATCAGGGCCAATAGACACAGAAGATAGACTTCCGCTTTTTCACCCTCCCGCGTTCCATTACGGGCGGCCATTTTGGGTTAGCGCGCTAGTGTTTGGACACACCCTTCACCAGCGCGCAGGGAAGCTTAAATGATTCACCGCTTCCAACACGCGAGCATTCAGCAGAGCGGCAAGACTGGTAGAAGTAAGATTTAGGGACTATGCGGAAAAAGTAAGTTACGGACCTTTACCCCAGGTCTCAAAACAAGTGGGTCTTGAGACATTTTTCCACTACTCGCACAGTTTGCACAAATATGCTAAGGGCGTGGCTCTCTTTCTTGCAGAGCGCCGCGGTGATTTCCTACCGATTGTCAGCTCATGGGGCACAACGCATTTGCCACAACAGTATGTATGGTTACTTTTCCATTGCAGGGGTGCGTCCCATTTTGTGGGGATTTTAATGATTCAGTGACCTTAACCTTAAGACTAGCACGAGAGAACGGGTTCCTCATTCTAATCCTGTGAAATGTCGTTGTATGTATTGAGTCGCGATGGTGTGTGCATGTGGAGATAGATTCAGCCCTAATTACTAAGGGCATGTATACGTTTGGGTATTTACCCGGACAGGCAGGGGATGGCAGATTGAACCATCACTCTGTCCATAAAGTCTTGCATTAGGGCTTTAGGCAATGGGCTATTAGAATTTGAAAAGATGAATTGTGGCGCAGACAACTATGAAAGCGCAGTGACAAACCGCAGTTTCAACCATGGACATCTGTGTGTTCTTTGTCCACTGTTCGGCACCATTCACGGACAGCCAGGGGATGGCAGACTGAACCATCACTCTGTCCATAAAGTCTAAAAGCTATTCTTTGTGTAATGGGTGAATGAAATTGACGAGTGAAATTGTGGCGCAAACAACAATGAAAGCGCAAAATTCACAGCTATAAATGTAAATATCTGTGTCTCCCTTTTTTCCCTTTTCTTTACAGAGACCACATTTGGGTCACTATTTTTGCAAAAAATTTTTTTGCTTCCCGAGGGCCAGCTCATGCCCTGTAGCATAAACTTACAGTGGAATTTTACTGTGAGTTTTTAGGAAGACAGGCTGATAATACTTAGCAACTGAGCTCATTTTTGTAGGGACCAGTAGAAGGTCCTGATGAGTAGGCAGTAGGGGACTGCCTACGAAACATGTAGACCAGGTTGTAGCGATCGGCTCAACCCCAAAACCCCCTTCTTAACGTCCCCAGCTAGAGAAGCTAATAAATTATTTTTTTCTACTAGCCAGAGGATTTTTAATTTTTTGTACTCACATACATTGTTAGGTCCCTACACTTTCACTGACACCCTGCACCATCACATAGTCCTGTCACCACTTCAGTGCTCCCGCGTAGTCGGTCAGGTCGTAGCACGCCCCGCCCCGTAGAGGGACGGGAAGACCCCAATGATGAAGCATGACACTACTGGATTTTTTTAGTGTGTGAGGGGTATTTTAAAAAGCACATAACGCTCTCATCTTTATCACCCTAAGAGAGAGACTTTTACCATATTTTCATCACTGTAAAACTATCAATAAAATACTTGTTCACACATTGATAGAATCTCTTTGTTTATGTACATCGTTTTGGAGGGTGATTCTATCAACTCCTCTACACTTCCCTTTTTGTTTTGGAATTACTGGCAGCGTGCAGCTGCGGAAGTCAATCAAAGAATTCATCTCTTCACTCCACCTTTTGTGGTTCTGCACTCGGCGACACCAGCAGGATAAACAGAGGACCCCCCGTTTTTCTGTGTACTAGTATGGCTGACCTGGGCCTTGCATTCACTGAGGACGAGATCTCTAACCTCATGGCCTCCTTAGGTACATTTGAAGGATTGAACTCCGGATGCCCATCCTTAAAAAATAGTGATTGGGATGAACTAGAGGAACTAAGGAGAACCCAAATAAAAACAGCCATCCATGGGCTGCTCATGTCTGAGTATCTTAAAGTCAATACAGCTCCATCAGGTCTAGTAGTACGGAATGAACCATTCATATTCCTTGAAGACAAAACCTTTAAAATCGATTGGTCCCAAATATCATGGAGATGTACACGGGACTGGATCGTTTTAATCATCAAAACAGCTAGCAGATTAGCGAGTGATCTAAAGGTGGAAATACAGGCAGTGGAAGTTCGCCTCAAGAGTTACGAGTCCCCAGCTAACTTAAAGAAATATCTGGATGAACTGAATAAAACATTGAACGACTTTGAGATATCTCTAAAAGACAGCAAATACGAAAAACTCCAAAAAGACACTAGTAGGTGGAGTAAAGAAAAGATCTACCCCTATATAAAGGATAATTATAAACCAGCTAATGACAATGCCTCCAATGACGGTTCGTCTGATGCCGGATCCAACAGCTCTAACTCGAGCAGTAATAGAAGCCCAAGATTCCAGGGTGCACGGAAGAATTTCCGACGACCCAACAACCGGGGCATGAGGGGATGGAACAGCTACCCTCAGCCAATGATGTACCCCCCACAACAGTTTGGCCCACCGCCATTTCAACATCCGAATGCCCCTTTTCCTCCGTGGGGTTTCCAGCAAGATTACGGATATTATGACAACTCGGGTCCTTTTTTAGGGGCGCGCCGAGGACAAACCAAAGGAAGGAATCGGAGAGGCAACTCGGTCCATTGGAGCAACGAAGACGAAGTAACTCCAAGAGTATCAACCAGGAGCATGACAGGGGCACAAAAGAATCAGAAATGAGCCTGGTTGTCAATCTGATGGGTAACGAACTATCTGAACCACAGAAAAGAATATTGGAAAAAGGCTTAGGTTATGTCCCCACGAGTAATATGGATAAATTCCACCTGTGCAAGGAAGTACAGGAATTTATGAGGAGACTGAAACTGCAAGTCTTTTTCAAAGACAAAGAGGACACCCAAGAGAAAGGAGATACCGGACTCAAGCCCCGATCAACTTTCACACCGATGAACAACACCCTCCCCATAGAACTCCTGACCTTTGAAAAAGCTGTCATGAAAGACCTGGAAGCCCTCGACCCAACGCAGAAACGCGTTTTCCAAAATGTTTCAAATGAAGAACGAAGGGCGCTCCGGGACCTAAGTAACAACAAACAATTGGTCATAAAACCAGCAGACAAGGGGGGTGCCACAGTATTGATGAGTATAGATCAATATGACAAGGAGTGTACCAGGCTGTTACAGGACAAAAGAAACTACGAAATACTCTCATCAGATCCAACTGAGAGAATTTCAATCAAGATTAAGACAATGGTCGAGGAGGCACTGTCCCACGACTGGATTACCACCAAAGAAGGGGAATTTCTGTGTCAAAAAAACCCAAAGACCCCCTACCTGTACATCCTACCCAAGATCCACAAGGACCTTGTGAATCCACCGGGTAGACCGATTGTATCGGGGATCGGGTCGGTCCTCGAACCAGTCTCCAGGTTTGCAGACGCATTCCTGCGCCCAATGGTACAAAGCACATCTACATACCTCAGAGACACGAAAGATGTGCTTAATCTGCTCGAGGAGGTGTCATTTGACCCTGACACACAGCTATTAATTAGCTGTGATGTGGAGAGCCTGTATACAAGCTTGCCTCACAATGAAACACTGGCGATAATTGAAGATGTCCTCTTCACAGATGACTGGGAGTACCAAACACCACGAAACGTGGTGATGGAATGCTGTGCCCTGGCTCTCAAGGAAAATTTGTTTGAATACAACGGCACTTTGTACCTCCAAAAGCACGGGACCAGCATGGGAAGCACATTTGCTCCAAGCATAGCTGGTCTCTATGTTCACCACCTGGAGGCCACAAAGATATTAAACATCATCAACCCATTCAGGCCCAAGATCTTAACCTGGAAGAGGTATATCGACGACATCCTTATCATCTGGGATGGCGATGATAAGAGTGCCCAACAGTTCCTGACATGGCTCAACTATCAGGATGAATTCCTCAAATTCACCAGCGTCATAACAAAAACCAATCTGGTATACCTGGATCTGAACATCTTCCCCAAAAATGGCAGATTGATGACAACAACCCATTTTAAGAGTACTTCCAAGAACTGTCTCTTGATGTACCAGAGCTTTCACCCGAGACACTTGAGGGATAATCTCCCCTACGGCCAGTTCCTGCGACTCCGCAGGAACTGTACGGAAGTTGAGAATTTCAAAACCCAATCAGATGAGCTAAAAGAAAAATTGAAAATGAGGAACTATCCACCTAAGATCATTGATCAAGCCTACAAGAGAGCAAGGAACAATTGCAGAGAAAGCCTCTTGGAGGATAAAGTCAAGAAAGTGGAAAAGCAGAGACCCATATGTGTGACCACGTACAACACCAACTCTGATCAGGTGAGCAAAATAATTAACAAGAACTGGAGGATTCTCAATAGTGGGGACTTAGAAATTCCAAAGCCAATGTTCTCGCACAAAAGAGCACAAAGTGTCAGGGACATTTTGGTTCATACCAGACCAAAGGCCAATAGGGTGAACAATACTGGCAACCCTAACTTTGTACAAGGGCATTACCCCTGCGGCGGATGCAAGGTATGCTGTCTGACCAGGAAAAGCAAAAAATTGACTTTCAACAACGGGACAACATGGGAACAAAGAACATTCAGCAACTGCAATAGTTCTAACGTTGTATACCTCATCACATGTCCCTGCAAACTCGAATATATTGGCATGACGAGCAGGGCAGTGAAGTTAAGAATAGGTGAACACAAAAGCACTATCAAGTGCAAAAAGTCGAGTACCAAATTAACAAACCACTTCCTGGAAAGTGGTCATAAACCTGAAGACATACTGTGGACTGTAATCGAACAGATCGACAACGAAAGGCATCTCCTTGAAAAGGAACAGAGATGGGTTTTTCGTGTCCAGTCCAATAAAAATGGGTTGAACGATGAAATTCCATGGGGTCAGTTATAGAACCCCCGTACCCCGCAAGACCCCCATTCCCTGAGGCACCACCCCTAACTGTGGCCAAACAATAACAGAGGCCCCCTATAAGTTATCAACCTTAATGGCATGTAGAACCCCCCCCCCCTTTACAACACAGCACCAACAGTGCACGACTACTGTGCCCAACCTTAACGCAGGGGTCCAGTCTCTACCCACAAATACATATATGTCCTTCTAAACCAACCTATAACCCTACATCTTTGTCCAACTCAGGGCATCGACCAGCGTAAAGATTCCTAGCTGAATTCTAATAACCTTTTCTAGCAATTGCTATATCAATCTAGGTCCACCACTACTGACCTGGTTATTACAGTATGGCTTTCGCACCAATTAGCTGTAGCATAATCTCCTCTGTCATTATTTGTGAATAGCGATCTATTTATTAAGAGTTACATGGTGCAAGCTATATTTGAGTACCAACAGTATAGTATAATCTTCGCTGTGACAAACTGTGAAAAACGATCTATTTTTCAATTATATCTACAGTGTGCAGGCAACACATCAGGGCCAATAGACACAGAAGATAGACTTCCGCTTTTTCACCCTCCCGCGTTCCATTACGGGCGGCCATTTTGGGTTAGCGCGCTAGTGTTTGGACACACCCTTCACCAACGCGCAGGGAAGCTTAAATGATTCACCGCTTCCAACACGCGAGCATTCAGCAGAGCGGCAAGACTGGTAGAAGTAAGATTTAGGGACTATGCGGACAAAGTAAGTTACGGACCTTTACCCCAGGTCTCAAAACAAGTGGGTCTTGAGACATTTTTCCACTACTCGCACAGTTTGCACAAATATGCTAAGGGCGTGGCTCTCTTTCTTGCAGAGCGCCGCGGTGATTTCCTACCGATTGTCAGCTCATGGGGCACAACGCATTTGCCACAACAGTATGTATGGTTACTTTTCCATTGCAGGGGTGCGTCCCATTTTGTGGGGATTTTAATGATTCAGTGACCTTAACCTTAAGACTAGCACGAGAGAACGGGTTCCTCATTCTAATCCTGTGAAATGTCGTTGTATGTATTGAGTCGCGATGGTGTGTGCATGTGGAGATAGATTCAGCCCTAATTACTAAGGGCATGTATACGTTTGGGTATTTACCCGGACAGGCAGGGGATGGCAGATTGAACCATCACTCTGTCCATAAAGTCTTGCATTAGGGCTTTAGGCAATGGGCTATTAGAATTTGAAAAGATGAATTGTGGCGCAGACAACTATGAAAGCGCAGTGACAAACCGCAGTTTCAACCATGGACATCTGTGTGTTCTTTGTCCACTGTTCGGCACCATTCACGGACAGCCAGGGGATGGCAGACTGAACCATCACTCTGTCCATAAAGTCTAAAAGCTATTCTTTGTGTAATGGGTGAATGAAATTGACGAGTGAAATTGTGGCGCAAACAACAATGAAAGCGCAAAATTCACAGCTATAAATGTAAATATCTGTGTCTCCCTTTTTTCCCTTTTCTTTACAGAGACCACATTTGGGTCACTATTTTTGATAAAAAAATTTTTGCTTCCCGAGGGCCAGCTCATGCCCTGTAGCATAAACTTACAGTGGAATTTTACTGTGAGTTTTTAGGAAGACAGGCTGATAATACTTAGCAACTGAGCTCATTTTTGTAGGGACCAGTAGAAGGTCCTGATGAGTAGGCAGTAGGGGACTGCCTACGAAACATGTAGACCAGGTTGTAGCGATCGGCTCAACCCCAAAACCCCCTTCTTAACGTCCCCAGCTAGAGAAGCTAATAAATTATTTTTTTCTACTAGCCAGAGGATTTTTAATTTTTTGTACTCACATACATTGTTAGGTCCCTACACTTTCACTGACACCCTGCACCATCACATAGTCCTGTCACCACTTCAGTGCTCCCGCGTAGTCGGTCAGGTCGTAGCACGCCCCGCCCCGTAGAGGGACGGGAAGACCCCAATGATGAAGCATGACACTACTGGATTTTTTTAGTGTGTGAGGGGTATTTTAAAAAGCACATAACGCTCTCATCTTTATCACCCTAAGAGAGAGACTTTTACCATATTTTCATCACTGTAAAACTATCAATAAAATACTTGTTCACACATTGATAGAATCTCTTTGTTTATGTACCCAGTGTAAAATAGCCATAGACTGGCCCAGTGAGGAGTACCCAAGAAATAAGGAAACAGGGGAGCCATCAAAAGATGTCATGCGAAAATATGAGCAGGTGATTCAGCATTTGAAAGAAAAGGTGCCCGCAAAGGAAACTGATTGGACAAAAATAGATAGAACAACACAGGAAAGGGACGAGACAGTGCACTCCTTCTATGAGAGGTTATTGCAGGTATTTAAAACATACAGTGGTATTGATAACATCGATTTGAAGGACATGACGCATTTTATTTACAGGTTTGTAAATGGTTTAAGACCTGAAATTTGTCAGTGGATAAAAGATAATAAAATCTGCTGGCATACAAAGAAAATGGATGAGGTCCTGCGGTACGCTAAGTACTGCGAGGACGAGATGGCAGAAAAGAAAAAGGCCCTTAAGGAAAAAGTGATGTGGGCTCAGGTGAAGCTCGCAGAACAGCAGGAAAAACAATTGAGTAACATGGTTAAAAATGCTGAGAACAAAAGTCCTGGGGGAGGGGGTGGAGGAAAGCCCCGGCCAAAATTTAGCAGGGAAGAGGCTATGAAGAAATTTCCCTGCCATCAGTGCGGCGAAATTGGACACTGGCGTAACGAGTGTCCTCAATTAATAGATGATAATGCAAATACTCCTGATTTAACTCCACAGACGCAGAAAGAAAGGCCAAGAAAGACTCAACCCCAGGTAAAAACAGTTCAGGTGCCTCGAGCACCCAAGCAGGTATACAGGGGAAAGCAAGCATAGGGTGAGGAGATAGAAGTTTGGGAAAGCGGTGAGAACAGAAATACAGCAACTTCGCAGTATCTGCTAAATGATACCTTCCTTTGTAATGATCAGGACTGACGGGGCCTGAGAGGGGAGGACGAGGAGTGCGTACTTGGCGCTTCCTTGCCGGTAGACCAGTCTGGACCATACATTGAAGGAAAGGTAGACGGAAATGATGTCACCTTTCTGTTGGACACTGGCGCTACCCGTTCTACTGTAAGAACAGTGGACGTTCCAAACCTACCCCTCTCGGGAGAAAATATCCAAGTAGTGGGTGTATCTAATCAATTGATTAGTACTCCTGTTACCGAACCAATGGAGATTTCAATTGGAAATTTTAAACAAATGCATAGATTTGTCGTCTGTGACACCAGTCCAGTGAATCTACTGGGTCGTGATTTGCTGTGCAAAATGAACTGTACCATCTTTTGCACACCAAAAGGTGTTGAAATACAGACCCCGGATGAAGATGGCATTTATAAATTATTGTTACTTAGACCTGACTCAGAAATTAAAAGATTGACCCTGCTGGACCTGCCCCAAGAACTCCAGGAAGCGGTAAAGCCAGAGGTGTGGGATTTCACTGGAAAGGATGTGGGATTAATGAAAGATGTGGACCCCATTCAGATAGCCATCAAGGACAATGCAGTATATCCTAACACTAAGCCCTACCGAATGAATGCTGAAGTGAAAGCAGGTGTCACTCTGGAAATACAAAAATTATTAGAAGGAGACATCATACAGGAAGTGATGAGCAGCCCATGCAACTCACCGATTATGGGCATCAAGAAGCCTAGTGGCAAGTATAGGGTAGTGCAAGACCTGAGAAAGGTAAACAAAATTGTAGTTCCTTGCTGCCCTATTGTCCCGAACCCTGCAGTGATTCTGTACCAGATTCCTTGGGATGCTGAGTGGTTCACTGTGATTGATTTGTGTCATGCATTCTTTTCGATACCCCTGCACCCCGACAGCAAATTTCTTTTCTCATTTGCCTTCGAAGGTCACGTGTATTGCTGGAACAGGGTCCCTCAGGGGTATACAGAGAGCCCCTCTATCTTTAATCAGATCTTGAAAAAATGTCTAGAGACTTTGACCTTACCTGGGAACTCTGTCTTAGTGCAGTACATAGACGACCTTCTACTGGCGTCTAAAAGTCATAGAGACTGTGTAGTTGACACCATTGCCCTCCTAAATCATCTGTGTGAGAAAGGGCATAAAGTGGCCCCTGACAAACTACAGTTCTGTGCAAAATCAGTGAAATATCTAGGACACCAGATAGAAAAGGGTGTTAGAAAAGTCACATCAGAAAGAGTGAGAATAATTCAAAAGATGCAGTTGCCCCGTACTCAAAAAGACGTCAGAATGTTCCTGGGTGTACTAGGCTACTGCAGGCAATGGATTCTGGGATTTGCAGCCTTAGCCAGGCCTTTGATAAAAATGACCACGAGAGGAATGCCAGACATTGTAGAATGGGACGATGAAAGCCTAATGGCTTTCACAAGACTGAAGAACTGTCTGTGTACAGCCCCTGCGCTGGGAATGCCAGATTATTCCAAAGAGTTTGCCCTATTCTGTGACACTCGCGATAATTGCGCATTGTCAGTCCTGACTCAAGAACATGGCACGACCAGAAGGCCTGTGGCCTATTTCTCTGCTACCTTGGACCCAGTAGCTGCTGGGTTACCAGGCTGTCTGAAACCAGTAGCTGCTACCTGTGCAAGTTTGGAACAGAGTGAGTCCATAGTCATGGGACATCCTGTGACTGTGTATGTTTCACATGGAGTGGTAATTCTATTGACCAGAACTAAAACGCAGTATCTCACCCCTAGTCGGCTGACTAAATACGAGAGGATTCTTGTGGGTGCAGCAAATGTAAGCATTGTCAGGTGCGGTATTCTGAATCCTGCCACCTTACTCCCCGACTCCCTGGAAATGGAAGGTGGGGATGATGATGAACATGATTGCATTGATCTGACAGAGTTCAGCACAAAACCCCGCCCAGACATAAAAGAAACGCCATTGCCTGAGCATGATAAAGAGCTGTTTGTAGATGGTTCCTGTCTAAGACATGAACTAGGAGGCCTGAGTGCTGCCTATGCTGTAGTCTCCTTAACCAAAATTGAAGAAGCAGGTTATCTATATAACATAAAGTCTGCACAAGTAGCCGAATTGATTGCTATGATAAAAGCTTGCAAAATTGGGAAAAACATACGCATAACAGTGTATACTGACAGTCAGTACTGTTATGGAGTTGTGCATGACTTTGGCCAATTGTGGCTACAGAGGGAATTCCTGACTTCCTCAGGTACTCCCATTCGGAATGCAAAGGTTGTGCATGACCTTTTAGAGGCCATCCAGTTACCCAAGGAACTGGCAGTGGTAAAATGTGGTGCTCATAAGAAGAGCATGGACAAAGTATCACTGGGAAACGATTATGCTGACCGAGTGGCCCAATGGTGCGCCAAAGATCGGTATATCGTAAATCCAAAACAAGGGGGGCCAGGAACCAGCTGCCAACTTCAGGTGTTTGAAGAAGTGCCTACTTGGGATGAAGTGAGAGAGTGGCAGGAGTCGGCTCCTTGGCAAGAAAGAGAGAAATGGAAGGAGGATGGGTGTAGACCGAGACGTGTGGATGGTGTCATCTTGGGCCCAACTGGTATGCCTGTATTACCCCGACACTTGCTTGGCACAATGGCAAGATTAATACATGAAGGATCACACATTGGTAGGGATGCCATGATTCTGGTATTTCAACAGACTTGGTATAGTAAGAAGTTCAGGAAAGTAGCAGAGTCCCTCTGCCAGAGGTGCCTGTCATGTCAACAGATGAACCCAGGCAAGAGGACAATGGTTGAACTGAGCAAAATTGGGAGATCAGGGGGTCCCTTTGTAAGGATACAGATTGATTTCATCACCATGCCCCGTTGTGAAGGGAAGCGATATGTCCTTGTCATTGTTTGCGTATTTTCAAAATGGGTAGAAGCTTACCCTACTCCCCAAAGTGACGCACTGACAGTAGCGAAGTGTTTACTAAAAGAGCTGATACCTAGATTCGGGGTGCCATTCATTATTGAATCAGATAAGGGTGGACATTTCCAGAATGAAATACTGGCTGAACTCTGTAAGGCCTTTGGAATAAGGCAAAAACTCCATTGTGCATACCACCCAGAGGCTTCTGGAATAGTGGAACAAGTAAATGGAACTATCAAAAACAGACTAGCAAAGCTGACAGATGCTACTGGCATGACCTGGGTGAAGGCCCTGCCCCTGGTCCTGATGGGACTGAGAAGTGTTCCTGACCGCAAGACAGGCCTAAGTCCCCATGAAATCATTATGGGAAGAGTGATGAGACAAGCATGGGTGCCAGGAAGCAAACTGTTGAGTATTACTGATGATTTGGTGCTTGAATACTGCAGAAGATTGGGTGACCAAGTGCGTTCTATCTCTCGCCAGATTGGAGACGACGGCATCCTCAATCCAACGACTCCTCTCCACAGCTTGGTTCCAGGAGACTGGGTCAAAATAAAGAAGCACACTCGATCAAACTGTCTGGCACCAAGGTGGGGAAAGAAACGCCAAGTAATCCTGGTAACAACCACTGCAGTGAAGGTCGCAGGTGTTCCCCAGTGGATCCACGCTGGCCACACCCAGAAGGTATTACCAGACAAAGAATTTGCAGAAGAAGGGCAACCAGCAGAGGACTCTGCAGGAGACAGACCTGAAGTAGCTGACAACGAGCAGCCCAGCACCAGTCAGGCTACAGGAACAGCAGACGTTGGCCCAGGAGTAGTTGACTACGAACTGCCAAGAATCCAGCCTGCTGAAGAGGTCCAGGAAGCTGAGCCAGGAGTAGCTGATGACGAGCTGCCAAGCATATGGCCAGAAGAATGGATACCGATGATTGATCTGACCGAAGATCCTATCAGAACAAGAGAGCGACTTAGTGAAGGTAGAGAGTGGACTAGTCAGGAAAAGCAAGGCACAGGCGAAGAACCTCAGCCGCCTGAGATTCACATCAAAACTGAGGAAGGAGAAGGTCAGACAGGGACAGAACAGGTGTTCGATACACCTCCACTAACTCCTGATGAGGATAAGGGACAGCTTAGACATAGAGTGATAGTTCGAGCAGAAGAAAATCAAGAGATCGAAGTGCTTGAACAGGATCAGATAGGGTTAGAAGAACGGGTTCAGGAAACAGAAACAGAAACAGAGACAGAGACAATCGAAAGCCAAAAACAAAATATTCCTGAACTAGGCCAGATTAGTAACCAGGCAGAAGAAATTGATGATAGCCCTGGAATTAGCGAGATAAGGGAAGAAGAAGAAGACAGTGAAGCAGAATTGCCACAAGCTAAAGAAGATAAGAGGATAAGAGAAGAAGGTGAAGTCCAAGTACCCACTAAGAGACTAAAGAAAAGAAACAACCTTGAGCCTAGGTTCATAAAGAGACTAAGGCTAAGGATAAAGACGGTGGAAGAGAAACGTGCAGAAGCAAGGAGAAGTGCACGGATAGCAGAGCAAGAAGAAAACTCTTCCAAAAGAAGGAGTGAACGATTAAAAGGACAAAACAAGAAATACAAGTCTCCTGAATGGACACTCGTTTTGGAAGAACTTGAAGATCTTGATATAACTGACGTAAGCGACGGAGAGCCCGTCCCTGAGTACTCTGCTGAAGAAGAAGACGAACCACCGTGAATTTGCACAAAGTAAGCTAGCTGTGTAAAGACACAAAGAGGGGTCAAGAAACTTCTTCTGAGCCGAAATGTCTGATTCAACTGTGAATGGTAGACCGAGTTGCAGTCGTTGCAAGACATGCTGCAAGGTGTGTATATGTAGTATAGTAGTACTGATAGTAATTTGGATAGGACTAACAATCTTTATACCCTTCACTGTAAGTAAAGATACTAACATTGTCCCTACTGAAATTGTAAATACCGACAGTGAGGAGTTGACAACACAGAGTGTAGCAAGACATGAGAGAGCACTGAGACAAACAAAACGAGACTTAGAAGCATCAGATGAGGGAGGACTACATTATCATGGAATTAAGAACAGGACACACTTAAATGTTTTTGCAAACTTGTTAATACACTATGTAGAGACTATGGAAATTGAAGATTGCTATGTCTGCATGAAGCTACCTACTTCTGTGGCTGAAGGCGTGACATACCATCACTTGCCATTAACATATGGAATCTCCTGTAGCATTTTAGCTAGTTTATTTTACAAAAGAGGACCGTTACAGTACTATTACTCTAATAATGACGTAAAATTTTCTGAACTTCCTATACGTGGGAACTTGAATCCTGTACATACCAAAAGCGACACCATAAGATATATGGGAGACTACTTCTTGACCATAGGTAACATTGACATAGCAGATGCACACAGAGATAACTTGACTTGTTCTTTGCGTGAACAGGAAAAGATGTTCCTGAACATGGCAGAGAAAAGAAGAATTAAAATACAAAAGAAGGCTAATGACGAAAGTCAGAAAAAGCCAAAATGGGCAGAGAACATGGAAGGCACCTCAAATGGTGGGGCGGGACCTGCTCTGTTGCTGGATTTTGAAAAGAAAGGCAAGCTATGTCTTCACCGCGAGAAGACTAGCTATTATAATAATGTTTTCATTGGTTCCAGTGAATGCGAACATAATTACAAGGTAATTGGAGGTTGGGGTTTCAAAAATGGGTCAGAGCCTGTGTTTCCTGGAATTTATTATATTTGTGGGGACAAGGCTTATTTCAAATTGCCGGATCACTGGTATGGAAGCTGCTATTTTGGCATTGTTTTCCCGAAAATATACCATGTGAATGGAAAAGCTGGAAGCAATGAAGATACTAATGGCTTAGTGCGTAGTAAAAGAGAAAGTATAGGTGAAATTATGGGTAGTATTTTCAGTGCACTGATACCTGGAGTGGGAGTGGTTCTGAACACTCACAGAATTTGCAAATTGTCTACTATAGTAGATGTGCTGTCTACTGAAACAGCTCATGGATTTCTGCTGGTCAATACTGAAATGGTTGCGATCAGATCAATGGTTTTACAGAATCGACTTGCTCTTGACACCTTATTAGCGAAAGAGGGCGGAGTCTGCCGGATGTTGAAGGCGCAACATTGTTGCACTTATATTCCGGATAAAAGTGTACAGATCAAAAGATATGTGAAAAACATTACTAATTTGACAAAGGAACTCAAACCACTCGAGGTTGATAGTGCCTGGAAGAGACTGGTAGATGGTCTCTCAAATGTAGGTCATTGGCTTGCTAGTGTAGGTAAAAGCTTGTTGTTCAAGATACTGATGCCAATTGGTATTATAGGTCTTATTATATTTCTCATTTTTATCTGTTGTAAATGCCGCAAGCGCACCAAGAAGCACGAGGTAAATGCAAGAGGGTTGAAACGGAGTGTGGATGAAATTGAGTTGGAGGAAGTGAATGATCAGATATACAAAAAGGTGAAGACTTCTCACCCTACTAAAACTGAGAGAGAAAAGTTAGAACGATTGCTGGAAGAGATAGAGCTATATAAAGTATGAAAGAAAGTTGGCATCTGGTTCTATTTTTTGTGATGATAGTAAATATCATCAAAGAGGGGATTGATGAAGCAAAGCTTCGCATATTTTGCGGCTTGCCGAAGTCAAGAACCTCGTTTATGTGTAATACGGTAACAAGTGTATGTTTTACTAACATTTATGTTTAGTTTGGATAAGGATCGTGAAGCTTGCACATGTGTTTTACTAAAATAATTTACTCGAGTCACCTAAAATGGCCGCTGCTTGTATTTTAGTTACTGCGCATGCGTCAGCCACACTCACGTGTCCTGACGCGTCTGCAGAAGTGGAGGGAAAGTTGTGCGCATGCGTAATTCATAGCTGTGCTCATCATGTGGTACTGCTCGTGCCACTGCTCTTGTGGTCGTATCAATGTAGCTAACATTTAAACGCAATAGTTTTATTTCTTGATGATGAGTTAAAAGTACAAATCCTGTGATGTGTTTTCATAATGAAATTACTATGTATTAATTTGTTTTTCGCTTACTTTTTATGTACCGCGGGGAATGGGGTTTGTCTGTACCGAGAACCATTTTGGAGGTCCCTTCTGCGCCTGCGCGACTTGCCGAGGCATAGCAGACCTTGACTGATGGAACACAGCCAGTTGGCAGTGATGAGCAAGATGCTCCTGAGAAACGACCCGAAAACTCGGCTGAACCAATCATATGTTCTCACAGAGCAACATTGTTAAAGTTGCCATTGTATTTCTGCACCAGTTCTCATGAGAACCCCAATCTAGTTAGGCGGTACCGTATTATGCAAATGTAGGCTTGAAACTCTATGTCGTGATTGGTGTGTTACCCAAATCCTACCTTAGGACCAATCGAAATTGAGGGATTCTGACACTTTGCAACATTGGGGGGTGGTACACTGTCCCCAAACTGTATATTTACCCTGGGTTCACCTAGTGAACCGTCCGACTTGTCTGGTTTAGCTGACCTGTCACTGACCCAACGCACTCAATAGGTGACTGAAGATACAGAGAGCTGCGGAGCACTCTGTCCGAATTTGACCATAGACTAAGGTTCTACTGAACCTTAAAGTGCTGGCGAAGCACTTAACTGGGAGTTCGCTGACCCAATCGGGGTCTTGATCGATAGCTGCAGAGCGGGTGGAGCGCAGGCGTTGCTTCCGAACTGTGGATTCCGGTCCTGTCCTGAGCGGTCCTGTCTTGAGGGTTTGCTGTCCTGTCCTGAGGGTCCTGTCCTGATTCCTATCCCGAGGGTATCCTGTCCTGTCTTGGGTGTCCATTCTGCACCTGCTGTCCTTTGAGGGGTATCTTTCCTTGAGGGTTTCCTGTCCTTAACTGACCCGTGGCCAGGGTTTGGTTTTCCACACCAATCTAGGTAAATATTGCTCTGAAACTCTTAAAATCTTGCACCTTCTGAATTTCTAACTTTTGCTTTAATAAAGTTCATCATTGAATATGTTATATTTTCCATGTCTTTCCGCAACTACTGAAAGTCAATTACATATTTTCATAAGTTTGTTCCTATGTCTTCTCACTTGTTAGAGATTATATTTTGCATTGCAGTTTGTAATTTTCTGATATGGTCTAGAACTTCATTACCTAGACTGTTCAAAGGCCCCTTTACTTTAAGTGAAGCGTGTTACTCATTATAGGCCCTCCTATAGTTACCCATACATAGTCTGCCCATGCTTAGATATTACTGAATTGCATAGTATTTTTCTCTTGCATTTTATATCAGTATTTCAATGATTACCCTATCATTATTTTTATATAGCTACATAATTTACATTATCTTGGTCATTGATTGTCTCATTCTTGTATACTTGATGCATGAAGAGAACGAACTTTAGATAAACATTTTAAAACTTCCAGTTGTCCGTGGTCATTTAAACAGTATTTGAACATTATTGGTTGGGTTTGTATTTTGCTGCCTTTTCTTTACAGCTAGCTCCCTGATTCATTGTGGTCATTAGGTACCCGTGTTAGTGGATGGTAAGTCGGGTACGCTGAAACAAATAGTAGGGAACACACATAAATTGGTAGAGCTCGTGAAGTCACCTGGTCAATGTGTATGGTAATTTGAAAGTATATGGGCCCTGAAGCCGGAAAACGGCGAAAACTATTGGTCGGGTGGCCTCGCGCGCTCTATCACTACTACAGGACCCCAAAGGAGTTGAGCTTACCTCGACAAGTGAAGAACACCAGCAGCCCGAGAAACACTGCTAAAAACATCAAAAGCAGGGGTGAAGTAGGGGGCATGGCTGCAAAGCTAATCATGGTGCCTGCTTGAGCGAGGTGCTCCACAGCAGCCTAAAATTAATCCTGACAAAACAGCCTGCTGCCAATACCAGGACGATATTACCACGAGTCGCAGAGGGCCGGCGAAGCAGAAGAGCAAGTGGAGATGTGGTAAAGCGGAGGAAAACAGTGTGCTGCTAGATGCCGCGAGTGGCCTGAAAGCCGTGGGCCACAGTGTACACACGCCCCGACGAACGCAGTTGGGGGCATGCTGCACCGCACCATAAACTGGGCCCTCAATCCGGCTGGACCAAGTAAGTCGGGACACCCAGAGGGAGGGACTGAGAGGACAGATCTTGGCGCCCGAAATGGGGCATTTGAGAGCCGGACCAAGGAGCGCCAGCAGCCCATGAGGTAACCTCAGCACCGGGAGTTCTTTGAAGCTTTGGATGGTACCCCTAGAGGCAGGGGACACTGGGGACGGCCTCCCCCCGTGGCTCACAGGATATCCAGCGGGCCATGCACCGGTGACATCCCCGGCCCTGTGAAGCAGGATTCGGGGAGGAAGTACGGTGCAACAGTGATCAAAATTGCATTGGGTCCCTGGGGGAATACCTATATTGTTCAGAGACTGAGGATTAAGAGGTCAGAGGAATCTGTGGCCACCCTGGAAAAATGCCCTGTGGCCAGAAGCGAGCATGGGAGATTACATTAACTGTTGCAGACCCTGGGAGGCATGCGGGGCTCTTGGTACACCCCTCTCTTGCCCTTACGAGTGATGTGATCAATCAGGGCGTGTGCCGCTGGGGCCCAATGTGGATACTGGGCGGGGGCAGAAATCAGAGAATGACAAACCCAAGTATTGGGCAATTTAGTCCCATTATACAACCGAACACTCCTTGTTGACAGTTTCCCACAGGGCAGGCAGGAGGGAACTGCTGGCTTGGAGTCTCACATCTACGCCCTGAGGGACTCCCTGCACTCAGGGGTAGAAACTAGGGGGCTGCCTTGTAAACAAAGACACAGTGACTAGGGATAGCGCAAGTCACAACGAAGTTAGGCACAAGTTTTGGCAAGAGGAAACCGCACAGGACCACCCGGAAAATAGGAGAAAGCCCAAGCGGTGGTAGTACAAACATGCTAGTTAAGTTGCATGAGTGGAGGCGGATTACTTCTAAGGAGTAAGAGGTAGTGTACCGGAAATACTGTGCCACAACACAGAGGAGGAGCTGAAGGCTCACAGAGAAGGAGCTTGCTGGGCTCATCAGGCCCCAGGGAGATACCCTCCTAGAACTTGAATACTCCCTTGCCATAGGCAAAGCGCAGCAAAAGCAGAGGGCGTACCAGCAAAGGAAGGAGAAGTGCACCCCCCACCTGTTGTCATGGGCACTGAGAACTTAGGACAATCATATCAAGCCCTCCACAACCACCTCAATAAAATATTAGCGGCTATCGCAGACACAAAAGCAGCCCTGCAGCAAGATATAGGGGCTGTGTCAGTTGGCCTAGGATTACTACAAGTGGAACACCACAAACCGGTGGACAGGATGAAAATAGTCAAACAATAAATTGAAACAAGGCAACCAGATTGCACGAACCACATCTAACGAGAGTCTGGCAGCAAGAGTTTCTACTCAGGAAAGACAGGTAGAAGATGCTGAGGGATGTAACAGACGCAATAATATACGCATTGTAGGTTTACCTGAAAATAAAGAAAGCACAGATATGGTGACTTTTTAAGAAGACTAGTTGAAATCCACTCTGACCCCGGATTGACTCACACCCTTCTTTGCTCTAGAGACAGTGCACAGAGTCACCTTGTGCCCACCATCAGCAGACAAGCTCTCCGGCCGGTGGTGGTGCACCTCTTACATAACAAAGACCGCAGCATTTTAATACACCAGGCCCGTACTAATGAACCTTATGCCATGGACAACCACATGGTGTCTATTTTTCCAGATTTTACAGCCAAAGTGCAGGCCTAGTACACCTCCTTTTTAGATGCCAAGAAGGCATTGCAAGGAGAGGGAATCAGATACTCCTTAATGTTCCCAGCAAAATTACGAATCACTCTATACGGAGATACACATTTCTGCCACTCACCAGAGGATGTGTGGACCTGATTGGAGACTTTCAGAAAAGGTTGGCCAATAGCTCAGGAAAGATTGTATGGCTCTAAGCTGCCCGAAACCACAGCAAAAAAAGACTATGACGCTCGTCCAGGAAAACCCCGCTACAGAAACCCTCAGCATCGCAGATGGTACAGGAGAGAAAAGCAGCCCGGCAATCTGTGGCTGAGGTCCTAACACAACAAACAGAGAAGGGTAGCTCTGACAAAACCTCAAAACACAGTCCGCGGTATTCTGAATTAGAGGTCTCAGCCAGAAGCGAGATGTTTATACCAGATATAACTCCACAAACTGCTGATAAAATCATCTGAACTCGTCACATCGACATAGTGAAGAAGCACACCATTACAAGATTAATAAGATGTATGGGTTCCCGACGGCAGGAGGGAAACGTTTCTCTGCCAGGAGATATAGAGGCCTATGTCGATAAGACATTCAGTGACTAAAGCCTTTGCACCCCCAACAAGATAGTCCCGACTGGATGGGAAACAGGGCCAATCTTGCACTAATTGTTTTCTGTTTTTACAGGTTTGGGAGGCCAGCAGTTGCAATGCTACCCGGGGAAAAGGGAGTTTCTTGTTTGGGTAATGTGGTACTCTCTGAAGGGTTGTTGTTGTTGCATGTCAAGATGTCCACCAGAGGTTGGAAGACCTAGGGGGAAGAAAGGGATATATAATCCAAGACTATTCCTGTCATGTCGCTAGTACACAAAGATGTTAAGATGCTCTCCTGGAATGTAAGAGGCATGGGGTCAATGGCTAAATGACACAAAATACATAGCTACCTTACACGCCGAGGTGTACATGTGGAGATGCTATGGGAAAGATACCTTTCTCTGGAAGAGAGGGCCCGACTGAGATGCAGATGGTGTTGTCTCTTGTATGCTACCACATACTCTGCATTTTCAAGGGGCACTTTAATATGGATCAGAGCAGGCAGCCCGATTGAGGTGAGCAAGATTCTCACAGACCCAGAGGACAGAAATGTCCTGATACAGGGAAAGATCCTAGGTAAGGAACTTATACTTGAAAACATTTATGCACCAAACCATGATCAAATCTAGTTCCTATATCACTTGTCAAAACAGTTCTCTATACTCAACACTTCACACATGTTGTCCGGGTGGATTTCAATTGCGTAGCTGACACAGAAATTGCTAGGTTGACTCCCCCGTTGAATGACATCCTGATAATTAAGGTGACTAAGGGGTTTAGAGAGTGTCTGGAGGGATGGGATATGTGGGATATTTGGAGACTACAGCATGGACATACAAGAGATTATTCGTAATACTCCCATTTGTATAAATTGCACACCAGGCTAGACATGTATCCCTGCTCCAATACTCTGGGAAAGCCGATTACCCACATAGAGTACCTGGGGTGCACTATATCAGATCACAATCTTTTGGTGTTGTGTATATACCCCTAATCAGAGCCCACGTTAACCCCCGCATGGACACAGGACCCTGCTCTCCTGGAAGTTTGCTTGTTTTGTACGTCATTACAAACGGTCATCACGGAATACTTCCTGTGGCGACAGAGTGGGAAGCCTTTAACATGGTTGTACGAGGGCAATGTTGGGGCTGCAAAGTAGGAATGAGGAGGGAAATCCTGGGGGAACTCACCAACCTGGACACCCAACTACATGAGAGGGAAGCCCGCTTAGCCTCAGATGGGGATGCTCAGGAAGAATCAAGTGACTTAAGACAAAAATACGATGAACCGTTAGAACAATTTAAATGCTTTGACACCTGAAATTATCAGGGGCGGGTGCACATGGAGGGAGGTAGAGTGGGCAAATTGCTTGACTGTCTAATCCGCCCTGAACACTAGGGAGAACCCCTAGTCCCCAGATCCCCAGATACAACTGACGTAGGTGGAGATTAGGGAAATAAATGATACATTCCGGTTCTATTATGTCAAATTGTACAGTGAACCTCAATCGCAACAGAGAGACCATAACAAACTACTTGGCACCCCTTCCTCTAATGGGTATACCACCTGACGAACGCAGGACTTTGGGGGGTTGGTAACCAAGATGGAAATTAGGGTAACATTGAAAGAGATGGCTAGAGGGAACACTTGGCGCTGATGGTTTGCCAGTGGAGTTCTACACCACCTACACTTAAACCCTGTCACCGAATTTAGAGGAGCTGTACGTAGAGACCTGGGAAAAGGGGAAATTGCTCTTCTTGACCAGGGTTGCACTAGTCATGCCACTCCACAATACTAAAAAGCCACCCCTACAGTTATCAGACTTTCGGCCACTATCGATGTTCAATGCAGATTTAAAAATTCTGAGCAAATTCTTAGCCACACATCTCGTGCCATATATATATATATTTTTTTTAATATTTTTATTTGCATTTTATTATTCAACAACATAACAATCATGTCATCATCGGTCAGCACCCCCGTCCCTTCCATCCCCCACCCACCAAGCATTTTTATTAAAAGCAATACATTCCCCTTCAACTCAGGTCGCCCCAGCAAACAGTTGTGCAGGTCCCAAGCAACATCGCCCCAATGTCTATCCATGTGTATTCTCCAGTGCCCATGTAGGGACCCTCTCAGTCTTCTAGATTCAGAGACCCCCTTCCAGGCCATGGTATCGTCTCCACTTGCCCCACACTCTACCAAAGTTCTTAGGGCACCCCCTCGCCTTATAAGTGACTCTTTCAGCTGCCATGTACAAATCCAGACCTCTTCTCCATTCCTTCAGTTGTGGTAATGCAGCCACCCCCCACTTCCGTGCCACATCTCGCTTGGCTACCACCAGGGCCAGGACTAAGAAAATCAACAGGAAACCGCGGTAGTGTCACCATTTTAAACATGGCCACCCTGCCTAGGATCGTTAGCGGGAGCATCCACCACCGGTTTGCATGTTCTATAAAGTTATGCACTATTCGCCTAATGTTCCTTTCGTAGGAGCTGGCGCTATCTAGTGTCACAAAGACCCCAAGGTACACAATACCCTCGCTCGTCGTCTGCAACCTCTCTGGCAAGCCAGACCATTGTTTCTGCTCTCTGGGGTCATAGAGAACCGACTTATGCCAGTTTATTTGGTAGCCTACATGTGCTCCGTACCTTTCCAACTCTGAGAACAGCGCCGTTATCGTAGTTTCTGGGTGGGCGATATATAGGAGGACGTCATCTGCGTATAGGGATATTTTTTCCTCTTCGGCGTCCGCCGGTCCTATTCTAAACCGCCTAATGTCTGCATTTTGCCTTATCGCACACGCCAGCTCCTCAATAGTTAGCGCAAAAAGCAGGGGGGGACAGGGGGCATCCCTGTCCGGTCCCTCGCCATACCGGGAAGTCCCAAGATAGAATCACATTGACTTTCACTTTCGCTCTGGGGTCCGTGTATAACAATTGTACCCATTTCCAGAACTTGGATCTCGTGACATATATGACCAGCTTAATACATACAGATCAAAATGGGTTTGTGCCAACCAGATCCACCTCTGGGAACATGCGGTGGTTGTTTTCTGTGCTGCACCATCTGACCAAGACCATTACCTGGAAGCACTTATAATATCCAGAGACTTAGAGAGGGCATTTGATTCAGTGAGGTGGGACTTTCTTGAAAGCACAATGGAACGAATGGGACTAGGGGAAGAATGGATTAGATGGATGAATATACTCTATATGCACCCATCTGCATGAGTTAGGACAAACGTAGTGACCTCGGAACCCTACAATATACACAGAGGCACGAGAAAGGGGTGTCCCCTGTTCCCATTTTTGTTTGTTATTGCAATAGAGCCTTTAGAGACAATCTTTCGGCAATAGGAACACCTTATTGGTATTCAGCTGTGACATATGCCTCACATGATTTCTCTCTATGCAGATGATCTGTTGCTATATTTAAGAGAGGGAGTGGGAGCACAGCGGGCTTTGGCCATGCTAGATGAGTCTGCAAACCTAGCAGGGCTCAGAATTAATAAATCTAAGACATGTGCCTTCCCCTTAAGGGAAGACCAAGTGCAGCCAGGGACTCTCCGGACGGGTCTGGTGTGGGCCCCCCATTTGTTCAAATATCTGGGAGTCGAGATCTTCCATAGGTTAGAAGACTTGCAAGAGGGCAACCTTAACCCAATTATTAGCTCACTGAGGACATCCATACAGATTTGGCCCTCCCTCAAGCTGTCACTGATGACCTGAGTAGCACTCTAAAAAATTATCGTGTTACCCAGATTGTTGTACCACTTTGTGAATCATCTGGTGGTGATACCCCTAGGCTGGTTCTCGGACCTGAATCAATATCTTTGGGAATTGATTTGGGATGGGGGTTGAAATATGGTAGCCATGGAACTAGTACAAATGGCAGCTGAAAATGGAGGACTAGGAGCCCCAGTTTTTGAGCTAAACTACCAGGTTTTGTTCAATGCTCTGTACTGATAATCTATGGTTAGGATCATATTTACCGCCAACTAATCTAACCAGTTTGAACTCTGTTTGGAGATCATACACTAACTGACAACAGTGCATCCATAAAGTGAATGTATTTGGCGCACTTATTCTACATCCTATTTTGGCACCTACAGCACCTCTCTCCTGCTCTGAATGAGAGTAAATAAGTTGGATGAGATGCCATCTACCGTCTCATCATTTAAAACTACACATTAACTATGTTTTCAGGTCTGTCTATGTATTGTCTGTGTGTTTTTTGTCTTCTCTTGAATGAGCTGACACTTCCCTGTACATTACAGAAGTGGGACAACTCTTCTACTTCTAAACCAGGGGTTCTTAATGAAATATCTGTTTGAATTTCACATTTTAACACTAACCTTTTTGGTCCTGATGAATTGCCAAGGATCTTTATGACCATCGTATGGCGCAAAACATGTAGACCTAATGGGTACTAGAATACATTTTCAAGAAATGAGTAACACATAACCTACAGGTTTATTAACCTGAGAGGGGAACCAACATTTAAAGATAGCTTTATGGCATCCCATAGCCAGTTTTGATCATTCACTAACTCATCTTCCTCTCACAACCCCTCTTAACTGAACATCACATTCCCTCACTCATCATATGGCGTACTTAAAAGATCTCCACCAAAGTGTCTCCCGCCGGGGTACCCGTAGTTATGAAGTATACATTTTTATTTGCATAGTTAATTAAAACTGTTGCAAAAAGCCAACATATTCAAAATGCAAAATAAATACATATACTACAAATTCCTTCATGGAGGTTATGTTAAAAAGTTTCAAAACTGATTTTTTTTTCTGGTTAAACAGCTTTACAGTTAAGAAGTCTGTTTTCCATCTGCGGGCTGCAGGCAGCATTCCAGGCCGTCAGCAGATTTCCCTCCCCCTGTTTGAGGACCTTCTGACCCTCACAATTTACCCCTAAGTTAAAGTACCATCGGCTCCATGTGGCGTGTTCTCAACTGCTGTGGAGTCCGACCACCTCGTCCATCCGAAATGAAGTTCTTTTAAGTGGGGAGAATTTCTTCGCTGTGCCTTAGGGAGTCGCTCATAAATTTGCCACCTGGTTTCCTTAGATCAGGGTTTCCGGCATTTTATTTTCACACAGTCTCAAGTACTTCACTAAGCAGCATTTGAGTTGTGGATCATCGGGTGAAAAACATGCCAGCAGAGCTTGCCTCCTGGTACGAATCTGGCGCTGGTTAAAATGTTGCTTCAACAGTTGTTTCCATTCCTTGAGGAGTTTTTTACAGGAACACAGCAGATGCAGCAAATTTTCAGGAGCTGATCCGCATAACCGGCACAAAGAACCCGCTTTCTCTCTTAGTCAGGGTGGGAGGTGTTGTGTACAGGGTAGCAGCCCCAGTCTGTACTTCATGAAAGCAATTTTTGTCTTTTTTGCTGTAGCCCAGATTGAAGTAAGCTTGACTGGCCAGCTTTGTGTATAACTTCAGAGTCATCCAACCGTGGGCCCTTTTTGCCAATGCAGCTTTGTCCTCCAGCAAGGAAAGATGTTTCACTGTCTTCCACACTAGTTTTTTGAAAATGGTGGTAGTTGTTGGTGTTTCCTATAGCTGACATTCCCCCGCCATTTTTAAGCTGCTGTAGAGATATTCTGTGGCAGGTGCTTTGGCATGTTGTTGTAACTCCTTCCATAGCTGTTTAGGGAGGGTACCGTGTGGAGCCTTTCGCACTTTCTCCCACGCAAAGATGAAGGCCCCTTGTCTGGCAACCATTTGTTTTTGAATGCCAAATTCAAGCCTGATTTGCGCAGGTAAGGTGTGTTTGGGCAGCCCAAAGATGACCCTGTATACTGTTGTTACTGTGGCATTTAGGGTTTTAGCGTCTCTGCCTTTCTGGACCTTGCTGTCATAGGTAATTTTTGGCAGTAATTTAGCCCGGGCTACATCAATCACGGAAAAGATCGAGGGTCCCGTCAGTTTTGAGATTAATGTTTTTAGCGTGGTAGCCAGTATTAGGCCTTTGCACCTGATTCTAATATTCTGGGCCAAAAATCGCCCCCCTGCGTCCAGCTTCACTCCCAGGTATTTGTATTCTGCCGTGTCCTCAATTTTTGTTCTTCCCCAGAACCAGGCTCCGGTTTTGTCTCCTTTTTTTTCCTGATAATCATAGTTCTCTTTTTGTACAGATTGATCGTTAGGTCATTTGCTTTGGAAAAGTCCCAGATTACGTTTAGAAGATGTTGTAGCCCTACTTTTGTTTGACTGATCAGTACTATATTGTCTGCATACAGGAGGCAAGTCATCAGAATGTCTCCTAGTTTTGAAGCCTGTGAATTGCTGCTGATCAAGAGTGGTACAAAGTCTGCTATGTAAAGCTTAAACAGAGTCGGTGCCAAGACGCAACCCTGTTGTCCGTAGGTATACGTATTGACAGGGAAGATGCACTGCCCAACTTCACCTGCAACCATGTATCTGTATGTACGTTTGTCAGCAGGTTTTCCCAAAGTCAGCAAGGAAAGAGCCAGGAATAACTTTGGACCTGATCTCTTGGTACCACAGAGCTAACTCCCGCCTTTCCTACTAGTTCCATAAGGCCACATTCTTTTTCTACCACTAAGATAACAGTATTATGATTGCTAAAAGGGGACAGGCTAGCGTTATAAGACACTACCTTAGCTAGTAACGGAGTTGACAAAAAAATATAGTCCCTTTCCTTAGCTTTAAACATGGGAACCCTGTCAGTTCGATCATTAAATCCGTGTTCAAAGAGGTTAGCTCCGGCCAGGAGATCCTCCAAAATCCTCCCTCTGTTGCGAGTTCTCAAAATTAGGTGTCCCCGAATGAGCTGGTCCCAGATGGTCATCTATACAACAGTCCATATCACACAAATGAATATTAAAATCGCCCATAAGAATAATAAAGAACAAAGTGGATTGCTTTGACCTATAATCGTCTAAAAAACTTTCCAAAAGAAGTAAATGTTGGTTCACAACATCACATTCCCCAGAATTATAAAAATTAACAAATAACATGTTAGGGTAATTAGGGTGGATAATTCTGCTATCAAACAGTTGTGAGAGCCTGACTCCAACATCCTTGGGGACCCTTTTAACTTTAGTGAAAAAAGAAGCACTAAGCCCCTCTGAGCTCTACCAGCCAGAGCTGGACGTGCAGGCAAACAGTAACATTCATAACCATCCAACCAAAAATTATTCGCCCTAGCCCACGTTTCCTGCAGGGTAATAATATCATATTGTTTTATGAACGACAACCATCTTGAGTTGTCCCTTTTAGATCTAATGCCTGCAATATTCCAACTAATGATTTTACAATTTTGGGCAGATTCTACCAATGAAGCCCGATCACTCAGGCATAGGCCGGGAGAGCAAGCAAGTGGGACCTCTAGTCAGTCATTTATGTCAAGGTGAGACAATGGTAAGAATCTATTTGTTACAACTAAATCTCCACTTCTGTGACCTGGCATTGGAGATTGTAATTGAGGGTCTATTTCTTCATGCCATAGAGGCCATTTTAAACAGGGCACAGACATCCTATTTCGAGTGGAACAAAGAGTCTGATAAGACCCCTTACAATCTGACCAAGTAAAAAATGTAGCATTCACGTTTAATCCTCTTGCTAGGGGGTAGAAAAAGTCCAACGGCAGGGCCCTAATGCCTCCCTTCGCTAGCTCAGAGTCATCCCAAAGAAGCCTGTCAGCTATGTCACATTTGTTAAAGTTGACAATACTACAGTCACCATCAATGTGTTTGTGGCAGTTGCTGTTCTCATTTTTGGCTTTGATATGTGAATTCTGGTTCATCATCACCAGTCCTCTTAGTGTGTGCCCTCCTCTAGACTTGATTAGATGATTTCTTCGATTATGAGCAGAGGTTGGTCAGCATTGAAGGCAGGGTTGCTAATTGGTCCACAGTTGGACAGCATCCGCAGGTGTGATGCTCAACTGATGGGGGCTCCTGGAGGTTTTGTAGTGTTGTGTTTAGCGTTCCCAATTTGCCATCGATAGCTACCACAAAAACTGCCAAGGTGTTTAGAAGGGTTAGTTGCATGTCCATTTTGTCGGTTTGGTATTGCAAAGCCTCTACTAGAAGCTGCACGGTTTTGAGCAGGCTTGCCCAGGCATCTTCACAGTCTAATTTTTGCTTGTTGTCTTTGAGTTTGCCCAGGTCATTACTGTCAGCTGTTTTTTCTATATCAGTTTGATGGGTTCCAGTTTCGTGTATTTTACATTTAGACGAGCATTTAAGATGTTAGTGTGACCCTTTAGCTGCCTGGGGACCTCGATTCTTACATTTTATGAGGATTTACACCTGCATGACTCCTCGTGGTAGGTTGCCAAGAGTGCCTCCCACTCTTTCTTTTCTAAATATGAGTACTGCTCTGACTCTTCCCGATCTTCCTTCATGCAGGTTTGGGTCCTCAGTCCATTCATTTGACAAGGGACAGTCCGGACTTCCTATTCTTAGCTCCGATTTACCTTGATGTTTTCCGGTGCGCCCCCTGTGGTCTTCATTTCCTCCGAGCCGGCCATTATAGCCAATGCGTTTCCTGTTGAATTTCCAAACTCATGTATACCTACTGGGTCAGTTGAAACGCAATTGCCCCCATCATATTTGTATTGGTCCACAGGTTTAGGCTTTAAGGCCTTTGTGGCCGTCTGGGCTGTCTTGTGCTGATCCCTTGGTGTTGTTGTGAAGGTTTCCCATAGTTCCACTACTTCTTGCTTTAATTCCCAGTCTTGGGATGTCTCTTGAGTGGCCCCAAAGTGTAGTTCCTTGGGATTTTTCTCTGCGGTCTCCGGTGATTGGCCATGTGGAGCTGGCTTGGGGCTGTCAAATCCAGCCTTTTCGTCCATGCCTCCTTCATCTTCTGTCGCTTTAGTCACCACAGTCGTTGCCGTATTGCCACTGTCCTCTTGGCATATAGGCGGGAGTGTGGTTGGAAGACCTGCGCCCGTGGTAGGGCACGAGAGCAGGGTGTCACCTGCATGCTTTAGAAAACAGAATTTTGTAACAATTTTTGGCTGAAATAGGCGATGTTTGACAGTAAACTCCCCCTGCATTGTGTTTCTTGGTTCTGGTGTTAATGTCCACTTCCTGTGCCACATGTCTACTTTTTTGCCTGAGGCTCGCCCTCAAGCTCGGCAGGTGTTTTTGGCTTTCTTTTTCACTTGCTCACACTGCTTACACTGTTCGTTCCTCTGGCAGTTTTGGTTGCCCCATGTACCCCCCTGGCCTCATGGTTTATAGAACGAGTAGGTCCTGAGTTGTCCTTGGAGGTCTTTATTTGAGGTCTGTATTTGGGGCGCTTGGGAAAAATACTAGTGGGTACGAAAGGGATTGAACTAGAATGAATTGCCAATCTGTGTGGCGGAAATGAAGTGAAGTGAAGGTATTGTTTTACCCCCGCAGTGAGCCCGATAGACCAATGGACTGGTTGTCCAAGTCGATTATCAGGGGTGATTTTCAGGCTTACAACAGTTTGCCCTGGTTGATTGGTTAATTGATTAGACAGGCAGACAGCTGAGCAATTTTAGGCAAGCAACGCTCTGAGCGCACAGCTCCGGCTCCGGCCCTTGCAAAACCAGGAGCGGATCCTCAATGATGGGGGACTGTGCAGACGCACAAGCAGGAGAGACTATAGCCAGCACTGTTTACCTTCCTGGTGTTACATTAATTGAGTTGAGTATATACAACGCTTACCTTTCAAGGCGTTGAATCATTTTACGGCTCTGCAGGAGCACGCAGTTAGGTGGTAACTTCCTGACAGCCCGCAGACCTGTGAGCCCGGCAGGCACAAGGGCTGTAGCTTGAGGCTTAAGGCTTAAGTGGAAATGGGAGCAGGAGCTGCAGGGGCTCTACTGATTTACCGCTCTACCTCACCTCCTCTGTTCTGGTGTCTGCCTCCTCTTTTTGCCGGCACAATGGAGCAGAGTGGCCTCTGATGCTGTGCTGTGCAACTGCCAAACCCCGGACCGGCTCGGCAGGCACTCGGAAATCAGAAGTCAAGAAGTCAGACGACCGCACCAGCGGTCAGCGTCCGGGAAAGCGACCCCTGCCGCGTTGGAAATGACTCACGGCTTCTGCCGCATTAGGGAAATGTTTTTCGACTCTTGCAGGGTTGGAAAGCAACTTGTGGATTTCTGACATGTTCGGCAAATGTTTTGCAGCTCCTGCCACGTTGGTAAGCAACTTGCGGCTTTCTGCCGCGTTAGGCAAATGATTTGTGGCTCCTGCCGCGTTCGAAAGTAACTCGCGCCTTCTGCCGGGTTAGTCAAATGTTTTGCTGCTCCTGCCGTAATTGAAAGCAACTCACGTTTTTCTGCCGTGTTCGGCAAACATTTTGCAGCTCCTGCCGTGTTGGGAGGTTCCTGCGGCTCCTGCCGCTCACTGGAGAAACACTCGCAGCTCTGCCGCACACAAGTGATCCGCAGCGTCTGTCGTAAAAGAAGAGAAAAAAACACTACTACCTGGTCCAACATTCTAAGGCCTTGTTTAACCCGCCAACAGTATGTAGTGAGCATTGCAGTGCCAGCCCGACGAGGCGCAACCTCCAACGATGAAGCATGACATCCCTTGGAATGTGTGAGGGCAACAAGAGACAAAATCTGTGATTGTCTCTATCTTTGAGAACGGAACCTCGACTCCTCTGTACCCCCTTTTCCTTGTCTGTGCGGACATTAATGGTGTCCCTTTAGGAACAGTGACTCAGCAAATAACTATCCCGTTCATGAGTCTTCAGAAAGAGGTTTGGATACAGTTTAACGGAGATGACGCACAAAACAGGTCTCTGTTTTAAAAGCAGTGAAGAGATAGGATGGATTCTCTTCTTTCAGATCAGAGATAGACAATCAAATAATGTAATTGCTAACATTTGGTATTTGTCAGGGCGGGTGCATTGTGGCTCTGCCACTATTCTATCTGTCTTTCAGGAGTTCTATGCAGCCCTTTATCATGAAGAAAGCCCTAGAAGGGATACACTTACCAGACTTAATGCTCATTCAAACGCAGATGTTAGAAGCCCCCGTCATGCATATAGGGATAAATATCCATTGGCTCTGAGGTGAATTTTTAACAATGTTTAACTGAGGTTATTCGATGGATGCAATCTAACCACCTGAAGAGTAATACTGACAAGATGGAGTTCATGCTTTTAGGCAAAGACAGCACATTTGATCCTATATTACGGTGGCCTAACCCCCCCCAACACCGTTGATGTAGTAAATTACCTGGGTGAGACATTTGACTACTCCATATGATTCCATCCGCAAGCCGTGGCAGGAATGTGCTTTAACTTAATAAAATCACAAAAAAATTCTTTGACTACCTTCCCCTTTTCAGCATGAAAAACAGTGGCATTTGAACTGATTACGTCCAGATTGGACTATTGTAATAGTATGTGTGCAGGTACCACTGAAGGGAAACATCCATTACAACGCAGTCATTACAACACACTACCTTTACAATGTGGATGTTACAACGCAATTGCCTTTACATCGCATCCCATTACAACGCAGCCATTACAATGCATGTCACTAAAACGCATGCTATTACAATGCATTATAAGGTAAGTACTGGGGAATTTTTAAGTTTATGGGTGGGTATGGGCTTTGGTGTACATGAGAATAATTTTTTTTACCCCTACACTATCCAAAACGTTCCCTACTGTTGCACTCACTGGAGGGGAAATAGTAATTTGTACCCCTACACTATCCATCACTTACCCTATTGTTGCACTCACTGGAGTGGGAATAGTCATTTTTACCCCTACACTATCCAACACTTATCCTACAGTTGCACTCACTGGTGTGGGAATAGTAATTTTTACCCCTACACTATCCAACAGTTACCCGACTGTTGCGTTCACTGGAGTGGGAATAGTAATTGTTACCCCTACACTATCCAACACTTACCCTATTGTTGCCCTACAAGTATTATGCATTGTAATGGTATGCGTTGTAATGGAATGCGTTGTAAATGTAGTTTGCAAAAATTACTGCAAAGCCTACAGAGCAGTAGGACCAAAGTACCTTACTGCCAGATTCACTCATTGAACTACCTCTCAGTTTTTAAGATCTTCATCTGCTAACCTTAAACCTCCTACTTTTAGGCTCAAGACTATGGGAGACAGATCTTTCATGTTTTTTGGGTTAAGGCCTGGAATCCACTTTCTATGCAATTGAGACACCTTGATTCGGAAATCCTTTTAGGAAACTATTGAAGATGTGGCTTTTTATGGCCTCAGACTCCATGTATCATTCATTAATTTGATGAATCCACTGTAGGTCTATCTCGCTAATACTGAGTTCAAGTTTCGTTTCATTAACTGTTATGTACTTTTTGATTGTTCTTTACTGCCTTCATTCATTCATTACAAAAGCACTGGCTGAGTTAACCTCAAGGAATGCACCAAGGCGGGACTATTTTCCTCTTGAGTTTTACACAAAAATTGCTGACATTTTGGTCCCTAGATTTGAAGAGCTGGTTAATTCTCAAGCTTTTGTGCAGCCAGTACCTGTGTCCCAAAGAAGCATATAGCTCGATTAAAAAAAAAAAAGATTAAAGATCTGCTTAATTGCAGGGCCGTACCATCCAATTTCTTTAATAAATATGGATACTAAAATTTAAACTAATGTCCTGGCAAATCGCCTTTCTGCAGTTGTTACAAGCCTAGGAGGCAATCGGCAGCATGATTCCATTCTGGCCCATGTTAATACAGAAATCTGTGTTTTGGGTGTAGCTGAAACAAGAGGGAAGCCTGCTGGCCTGATCATACTCAACCCTGAAAAGGCATTCAATAGGGTGGGTTTGGAGAAAAGATATTGGAGAAAAGATATAGGATTGTTTAAAACCCTCTCTATTTCTCTATCTACTAGTATTTTCAGTTTGGTGCAAATATTGAACAGCCTGTCACTTTGGCGGGTCAGCCACCTGTCCCCACTATTGTTTGCGTTATACTTGGAGTCCTTTATCTGGAGACTTAAGCTTATGGATACTATAATTCCATTGCCCCTGAATCCGCTTATCATTAATGTAATAGACTATGTGGGTGACATTGCCATTTTTCGTCATCCCCTGCGCAGGCACTAGTCAGGATTGTAGCTTCAGCTACTGAATTCGGCACAGTCTCTGGTTATAAATTGAATATTGGCAAAACCAAATTATAACTATATCAACTGTAGTACCTACTGAACACGCAATGTTAATGAGGCACTTTACTAGGGGGCTGCAATTCTTCACGCACAGTGGAGGCGATTTAGCGTAATTACTTGGGACTATACTATGAATCTATGACACTCTTTCTTAAATGGTATAAACTTCGGTTAGGGCTGATAGGCTGCTGCAACCTCATCAAAATGGTTATTCTGCCTCGGTTCTAATACCTTTCTTCAGAACATACTGTTACTCTTCCCAGGAAATCCTTCAAAACGGTAGAGATTAGTTGACAGGGCTTCATATGGGGTTGTAAGAAAATGTGTTCCGCTATATGATATCTGCAGTTTCCTCAAAATATGGGTAGCCTGGCTCTTCCCTCTTTGTGGCTGAATTTCCTTTCTTCAGTTAGGCTTCGACTCAGGACAGTCATGGGGAGAACAGAACCGCAGCTATCCTATCTATTTCCAGAGTAATAGATTTTTAACTAAGCACCACCATTAACATTGGGTTTGATTGGTATTGTCTATTTCAGACGCATTAGGTTAAATACACTGGTGTTTTATTATAGGGTTGTTCTGCAATTAAGATATATAGTGGAATTCCTGCTTTTAACAGTTCACCTCCCTTGAGAGCACCCCCAACTTACCTGTGCCCTTGCAAGAAGGTTATTCTCAATTTTGCATCAGATCAACATTAAACAACTTGGCCAACAGTTCTCTGACAGCATATTGCACTCATTTGAGGAAATACTGGGTCTGTACGGGGCACATCAATAGGACTTTTTTAATACCTACAACTTAGGGAGTTTGTACCCACTTCCCAGTTAAAGGTCTCTCTATGTGCCTTAATCTATTTCTGAAGCAGCTCTACCGCCTCCCCAAATCTCAGTCCATTTGCACTTTGTATATTACTTTCCACTCAGATCAGATCAGAAAAAGCTGTATTTGGCACAAATTGTCCGAGCCATAAAAACACAAAATATTAGAATACATTATTACAGTGTTGTTAAAAACATTGATCTCCTAAAACCATAATTTACACAGTGTCAAAGCAGTTAAAATAAAACATAAATGTGAATAAAATGGAATAATATACAAAGTCATTCATAAATACAGCAAATCAAATAATAACCACATGGTTAAAATTGAGTTCTACTGGCACTGTTTACATTTAATCATGAAGCCCTCATGGAATCACCATTAAAGCAAAGCACATTGCTAGAATTAGCACATTAACCCTTATCAACTTTTCCTGTATCATCTAAGATAGCCCTAATATGGATTACTCTGGAGCGAAACAGGGCAACTCTATAGCAAAATCTGGCTCCCCTAATTCATACAAAAATGTAAAAGCCGCCTGATGGTAAACAATTCTCTTTTACAAAAATAATGGTGCTCGGTGGACTATTCCAATCTATTATCACTTGAAAATGTTCTGGTAATTGCGCACTAGCTCTCATTTTTTAAACTGCAGTCAAATAATGAAAAATTAGAAGGTGGAAGTGAGTTAAAAGATACCAGTGCAGTGTATTGGTAACTATTGTAAATTACAGTTTACAAACTGGCTGCTCATCCCTTACTCTGCACTGCCCCACTGTAATCTTAGGAACGTTTACTTGTTCCCTCTTCTCACAACAGGCTTCCAGACATGCTCTCTAATTTCTTTTTTTGAATACCTTAAACTATCCTCTGGATGAGACTGCGAATGTCCCTACACCTCGTCCAGGCCCAACAGGGCCTGTTTTATATGCCGTCACAACAAGATTTATTTTATTTATTTTTAGAGTTTTATATAGCGCTAGAAGGTATTAGAGCGCTTTACAACATTGTATCAGAATGTCATCAGACTCAAGAAGTAACAATATTAGAACATATTAATTTGTGGCAAGTACAGTTCAAACATATAGAGTAACAAATAAAGACATTGAGTTTGTGACAAATCCAGTTCTGGGGGGGGACACAAAGGAATGAGGCAAAGGGTAGGTTCAGTATAGGTCCTCTTAATAAAGTGATTGTGTGCTGCCCTGGGCGAGGTTCAATGTGGAGCGTCAGCTATCCATTCAGGAGAGATTGGTTGAGAAAAAGGTATTTGAGCTGGCTTTTGAATTTAGGAAAGGAGGGATTAGTCCTTGAAGTAAGGGATGGGCCTTGTTGCACACCTTGTTAAGTTAGATAGGGCGTATTAGAGGTTTAAACACCATTTTACTTTTTTGCCACTTTTGCACACAACACTGCATATAACAGTTGTGGTAAGTTAGGTTGCATGAAGAGCTTCACATGAGAATGGCTTGTTTTCAGCATCCCTAGACTTACATCGTGACTCTAGTCTGCACACTGAATTCTAAAGCCTCACAGGTTATCATAACAAGGTAGCTGTTGTTCGGGCTGATTGGTTCACGTTTTAGCCATAACATATATGCAGCTGCAAGCCAACGTGATTCTGGCGCCTTTAATAATGCACTGTAAACATGATTTCAGACACTTGGAAGAAGCCCATTTTTCGAAAGATACAGAGAGATTTTGCAGATCCTGATGTGATATGTTCCTGCTCATTCTAGAGGTATTGTTTGTTTAAACATTGGACCCCTCCTGAGGCGAGTAGCCGGGAGGTAGACTGCCCTCTGAACTGCACTTTATTGCTTCTGTTTGAAGGCTGATTGTGAGCTTTTAAACGGCGTATTTTAAAACTTTGGATTAATTTACAGCACTAGCGTAAATCCTGGCATTATAAAAACTAGATCCTGCACATAGTCGGTAACAGCCGATTTACGGGCTAAATACCGATTTATTTGCCATCAGATTCGGAAACGGCGGACATCTTGGGTGGGAGGCGTGAGCTTCAACAGCGCTCTAGCCATCCCTACTTAAGGAGCCCTTTGCTGAACATCGCGAGATTCGTTTGTTTAAACATTGGACCCCTCCTGAGGCGAGTAGCCGGGAGGTAGACTGCCCTCTGAACTGCACTTTATTGCTTCTGTTTGAATGCTGATTGTGAGCTTTTAAACGGCGTATTTTAAAACTTTTTAATAATTTACAGCACTAGCGTAAATCCTGGCATTATAAAAACTAGATCCTGCACATAGTCGGTAACAGCCGATTTACAGGCTAAATACCGATTTATTTGCCTTCAGATTCGGAAACGGCGGACATCTTGGGTGGGAGGCGTGAGCTTCAACAGCGCTCTAGCCATCCCTACTTAAGGAAACGGAAACTCTCCGCGATAGCGGACGCGAATTGTGGACGCGCCTGCATCAGCGCCGGAGTCACGCCTGAGTCAGCCCGTCTGCGCCCGTCCGCGCCACGGACGCGCCCAGCGGCCATGGCTCATATTTCTCTGTCTCCTTCACTGGTATGTGTCACCAGCCCTATAACTATTGATAGTACCATTACTTCCTCTATAGAATACAGTTCGGAACCACTACTAGCTTTAAAAACACCTAAACAACCGCACTGTTGTCTATTTGAGTTGAACAGAAATTACAATATTTGCCATAGTTGTTCTTTGAAAACAAAATCTGTTGGGATAAAACAATTTGAGAATCGAACAAAAACGACATGCTCAAACTTTGATTCTAAGCTATTTACTTTCTTTAGCTTAAACTGTCGTTCTCTACCCAAACATAAAATAGAAATTTTCAATTTATTAATAGATGAAGCTCCTGATGCTTTGTTTATTACTGAAACAGGGGAAATTGGCGCAGCAGCGTTTGCACTCAGTAATCTAGTTGATCTTTTATTCAGCTATTTTATGTTATGTTAAATAACTTAACCGTGGCGTGCAACAGTTATAGGGGTTCTGCAAAGTCCCTGTGTTCTATAAGTGGAGTAGGATTCCTGGACATGTATCCAGGCTACTGATGCACTGCTGTAATCACTCGTTAAGAGTGTAAATCTGAAATTTCAAATGGTATTCAATCTATTTCGCTCAAATTCATTACTTGTAAACATTGTCATCATGCTTAGTTCAACGTTTCAAAACATTTTAGTTTATTAAATTGTTAGTTCCTTAAATGGTTCTCAAAAACACATTGTGTGATGTTGTTGAAAAATTCACAAGCATCTACATTAAACAACATTATAATTCGGCGCATCCCAATGCATTTCGGGCAGGTTGTTGTGCCCTTCGTCAGGGGAATCTGTTGAGTAATACAACATAGTATAAGTCTCTATTAACGACAGAATGTACAGGGTGACATTTAAAGACGGTCAGGATTAAGCGGGTGCTACTGTTTAAATATTCAATGACAAACAACCAAATTAACATGAAGTTAAACGTCACGAGTTAGGTACACAATTGCAGCATGCCTGAACGTAACGCCTTAAACTAAATCAGAAATGGAAAGTATATACTGGAAAATAATAGAATCACGTGGTTTTATCCTAAAAAAAGGAGGAGTTCCTCGTTTTCGATAATTTGTGTTCGTGTCATGCGATTACATGCGATACATTCCATGCCCGTGAATGGCAAGTGTTTACTAGGTGCCATGCAATTCTTAATTGGAAAAAATAGTGCATCGCGAGTGAGGAAACCCATCCGGGTCATGCATAGAATAAAATTTACGTGCACAAGCACCTCTTACTTTAATGCGCAAGTAATGTCGGATATCAGTGGATACCCTTCCGTACTTTTGAGACCTGTGGGGAATAAATTGACCCGACAAGTTTTAATCAATGGGCTAAAGTTTGTGCTCGTGTTTGAAAACAAAAAGACGCGAGAAGACGCGGTTACCGTGTCAGCTTGCTTGAGTATTTATCTGTGTATATTAAATGTCCTTGTGACCTTTACTATGTTGGGAAGACAGAACGCAGTGTGCGCACAAGAATAACAGAGCACAAAAGTCGCATACGCACGCAGAACATAACCTCACCCCTGGCCACACATTGGGTATTATTAAAACACAACATATCTCAATTGAGATTCGGGGTCCTTCAAGCCATTGAACCAAACACAGAACATGATCGAGCTAAAATTTTGTCCCAGCTTGAGGCACACTGGATTTGGCATTTACAAACCTTGACACCGACAGGGCTTAAAGATAAATTTGAACTGTCAAGTTTCATGTAATAAGACTCATATTTGATTAGGCTCATGAGAATGTGAACACTTACAGTGGCAGATTTCACGTATAAGCTTCTGTAATTGCTTGTTTTACTTAGTTGACATATACTGATACACTTTGTACATTAGGGTTCATATACCTAGATTGTTCCGCTATCCAAGAGCGAGTTTGATTGTTCTGCTGTGACTCATTTATCTTTCCCACTTACCCTCCCAATATGGCGCGATTAAATGACAGTCTGTTATTTGTGTTTACTACCGTTTCATAGTTAGACACTTCCGGTTAGCTTTTCTCACCACACCGGCACTGCTGAGCATGTAGAGGAGCACTCGCGTTTACTATCCACGGTAAGAGCACCACCGCGATACGGCATATGCTGAGCACCGTTTCTAGTAGTAAACTATAATTAACGGTCCCCTATTCTCTGTCTTTCACAGATAAATACTCAAGCAAGCTGACACGGTAACCGCGTCTTCTCGCGTCTTTTTGTTTTCAAACACGAGCACAAACTTTAGCCCATTGATTAAAACTTGTCGGGTCAATTTATTCCCCACAGGTCTCAAAAGTACGGAAGGGTATCCACTGATATCCGACATTACTTGCGCATTAAAGTAAGAGGTGCTTGTGCACGTAAATTTTATTCTATGCATGACCCGGATGGGTTTCCTCACTCGCGATGCACTATTTTTTCCAATTAAGAATTGCATGGCACCTAGTAAACACTTGCCATTCACGGGCATGGAATGTATCGCATGTAATCGCATGACACGAACACAAATTATCGAAAACGAGGAACTCCTCCTTTTTTTAGGATGAAACCACGTTATTCTATTCTTTTCCAGTATATACTTTCCATTTCTGATTTAGTTTAAGGCGTTACGTTCAGGCATGCTGCAATTGTGTACCTAACTCGTGACGTTTAACTTCATGTTAATTTGGTTGTTTGTCATTGAATATTTAAACAGTAGCACCCGCTTAATCCTGACCGTCTTTAAATGTCACCCTGTACATTCTGTCGTTAATAGAGACTTATACTATGTTGTATTACTCAACAGATTTCCCTGACGAAGGGCACAACAACCTGCCCGAAATGCATTGGGATGCGCCGAATTATAATGTTGTTTAATGTAGATGCTTGTGAATTTTTCAACAACATCACACAATGTGTTTTTGAGAACCATTTAAGGAACTAACAATTTAATAAACTAAAATGTTTTGAAACGTTGAACTAAGCATGATGACAATGTTTACAAGTAATGAATTTGAGCGAAATAGATTGAATACCATTTGAAATTTCAGATTTACACTCTTAACGAGTGATTACAGCAGTGCATCAGTAGCCTGGATACATGTCCAGGAATCCTACTCCATTTGTTTATTACTGAAACATGGCTCCATGCAAGCTCTGGACCTGATGTGGGTACGGTCCTTCCTGATTCATATGCGATCATACGCCTTGATAGGATAAATAAAGTAGAAGGGGGCTTAGCTGTGATCTTTAAAAAAATGTACACATGTGAGTTTAAAATTTTTTCCTGTCCTGGGTGCGAAGGCGCCACTTTTAAAATTATACTTTCTCCCAATTTTACCTTTTCGGGTGCACTCATCTATCGCCCACCTGGAGTAGCATCAAACTGGCTAACTAATATATCGGAACTTCTAGGCCCTCTCGCCATGAATACTGCCAACTTTACAGTCATAGGTGATTTAAACTTACACCTAGACAATGACCGTTGCACAAAGGCTACAGAACTCATTGCCGACCCTGCGTCTCTCAATCTAAGCTTAAAGAACTCTGGCCCTACACATACCGCAGGTCACCTATTAGATCCAATTTTCTCCAATATCCATAACTTGGACACCTTTCCTGCCCTGCCTATTCCCTGGTCAGATCACTTTCCTATTAAATTCTCATTTCAAACGCAACCCCATAATAAGGAGACTCCGATGGTCCAAACCCCTACTGTTAGGAAATGGAAAAAACTTGATATCAATATTCTGAATAACTTATTAGAAGCCACGACACCATGTACTAACACGAGAGTGCAAAATCTCTCAGCTTCTATTCAGACATGGCTTCTGACAGCCATCGACTCGTGCTTGCCCAAAACAAAGCTAAAGGGAAAAAATCAACGTTTACCTGCCCCCTGGTATAACGACTCTTTAAAACTAGAAAAGACCAAATGCAAAACTGTTGAGCGTCAGTGGAGAAAGTCTTATTCTATGGAAACCAAAAAAGATTATAAAATCCAATTAACACACTACCAAAAGATGTGTAGTAAAGCCAAAGCCGATTTTGTCTGCACTAAAATCACGGCAGCCCTAAATCAATCTAAGACTCTTTTCAAAACAGTTAAAGAGCTGGCAGGCTCAAACACCTTACCAACCCCACCTGACCTTAATAAAATACAATGCGATCAACTAGCCACCTTTTTTGTAAATAAAGTTGATAAAATTTACCAGGCCATCGAACTTGATCAAAATCAACACGAGGAAACTCTCATTGATACTCGTAATTCCCCTCCTAACAGATCTGGTATTCAAGAGGACACTCTAGATGCCAGTATCTGCTTAACTCACATCTTCTCATTAAACAATTGGCCTACGCTTAATGTGGATACTGTCATTGACCTCATAAATACTATTAAATCTGGTTCATCAAGAGACCCCTTACCATGTCCCATTTTAAAATTACTTAGTAAGAAAGCCTTATCCACTATCACGGATCTTTTAAACATCTCCTTGCAGGAAGAATACGTGCCTCAGGACTGGAAACATGCTATGATTCATCCACTACTGAAAAAAGCTGACGCGGACCCAAAAGTGCCTTCTAACTTCCGGCCAATTTCTCTTCTCCCTATTTTTGCTAAAATTCTGGAGAAACATGTCCATCGCTGTCTTACAGACTTCATAACCACACATGACCTGCTACCTCCCCATCAGTCTGGCTTTCGGGTTGGTTTCTCAACTGAGACCACCCTATTAGGTGTAACAGAGAATATCCGTGCTATGATAGATAGGGGTGAAACAGTGGCACTGGTGCTTCTTGACCTCAGTGCCGCATTCGACACTGTGTCACATGCGGTACTAATAAAGACTCTCCACTCATTTGGCATCTGTGGCCCCGCCTTAAATTGGATTAAATCTTTACTTGAGAACAGAACGTTTCAAGTTTTTTCCCAATCTGCCTGCTCTGAAACCCTTACCTTCAAACACGGAGTTCCACAGGGCTCAATTTTGAGTCCGTTACTTTTTAATCTTTATATGAGCCCGCTCGCAAAAATAGTCGAGGAGACCGGCTTAATGATGTTTTCCTACGCTGATGATTCTCAGCTCCTCTTCTCCCTTCCACCATCAGGAAACAACAACCCCATCACATTAAATCTAGGATTAGTGAAAATTGCAGAGTGGATGCAAAAAAACTTCCTGAAACTAAACGGTGAAAAAACCGAACTAATCATTTTGGGAAAGAATAAAGAACTCTGGGGACCTCAGAACTGGCCTTCCATTATGGGCTCTCCCCCAATTCCGACTACTCAGGCCCGTAATCTAGGCTTTATTGTCAATGACACACTGAGTATGCACCAGCAAGCTGTTAAAACATCGGCCACTTGTTTTGTCATCTTGAAGTGGTTAAAAAAAATGTGTTGGATGCTACCAGACCATACAAAAAAAACTGTCATCAATGCCTTAATAACATCAAGGTTAGATTACGCAAATGCACTATATTTGGGGGCCAACAAAGCCACAATCCGCAAACTGCAGATTGTGCAGAATGCAGCCGCGAGACTGTTAGGTAAAATTCCTATCCACTCATCCACCACCAAATTTATACGTGAGCTGCACTGGTTAAAAATTGAGAACAGAATTAAATTCAAGTCCTTATGCTTCATGCATAAGATCTCTACAAATAAAGCCCCTAAGTATTTAGAAAATCTAGTACATTGCTATCATCCATCCAGGACTCTGAGATCTGCAACAGCTAATAAGTTTGTTGTTCCTAAAATAAAACTGTCACGTATGGGCGGCAAATCTTTCGCCTACCTTGGACCCTCATTGTGGAACACTATGCCACAAGCTCTGCGCACAGAGGTGAACTATATTAAATTCAGAAAGGCCTTAAAAACCTGGCTATTTAACATCTAAGTCAGTCGTCCGATCTACTACTACTGAATCACAGCGCCGGGAAACCCTTTGTTGGGTAGCTGTTTGCGCTATACAAAATAAATAAATAAATAAAATAAATAAAAATATGAGGTCCCCCAAACAAGCCTAAGAGACCTTCTATATTTCATAAAACATAGGGCTAGATGTAGGTAATTCCCAAATACCGATTCCTTAATACCTTTTTTTACTGAATCGGTATTAAGGAATCGGTATTTGCTATGTAGGAAAAAAATCGGTAAAAAATACCGAATCGGTAAAATTCGCAAAAAAATTGCGATTTCATGGAAATCGGTGAACAATTTACTGAAAACTCATTACTGAATCGGTATTACTGAATCGGTAATACCGATTCGGTAATTCAAAAATTCAGCATTTGTCGAATCAGACAATCCTGAGCAAGCACATGACCTCCCAACCAGGAAGTGGACACACCCATGCAGGTACACTGAATCTGTAGCTGTTAGACAGGGAGCAGGAGCAACAGCAGAGGATCTGAACAGCCAACACCCAGCTCACACAGAGGAATTGCACCATGGCCACACCTGATAAAGGGAAGGATGCTGCTGGGAGGAAAAGGAAGCACAAGTTTAGTGAAAGGGAGTTGGAGGTCCTCATTAAGGAAGTAGTTAAAGACCATGATCAGCTCTTTGGGAAGAGATCACTAAACATTCCAGAGTCCCAGAAAAGGAGCATTTGGATGGCAATCCAGGAGAAAATGCAATAGGGGTCACACAATGCTCAATTGAAGACTTAAAAAAGGAATGGTAGGACCTGAGGGAATGTGCCAAGGAGAGGATGGCTGAGCGACGAAAAAAGTGGGGAAGACAGGTGGGGGAAGCTCCACAGCGCCTGCTCCTACTGCCCTGGACCAACTGGTAGAATCCACCCTCCAGCCAGAGAGCGTCAGTGGCATTGGGGAAGTGGATAGCTCTGCGAAACCATACAAGAGACAAATTAGGTTGCATGCACAGCCTGCTGACTCCCCTCCCTAACCCCAATCCCCCTGCAACAATCCCACTACAGACCATGTTTTATGTAAGACCAGCAATGCATCATGGGAAATGTAATTCCTGTTAATGGGTAGCAAATCAGCCACTCCCCAATAAGCATAGACAAGTCACACACATCAATGGATGAGATAGCAGAGGACAGATAGCGAGAATGTTCGTTGTGAAATTTATTGGCACACAGTTGCTGCAAGAAAAGTGAATAATACTACATTCTGTATCCACAGGCGGAACAGCGCCACAGGCTGCAGAGGGGGAGACTGTGATGCCCCCAGGGCCGAAAACAGAATTAAGGAGGAAGTCATGTCACCTCCAGACATTGCACCAGCAACCCCACCACCACCACGATCAAAGAGATTCACAGTGGCTCCACTCCAGGAGATTGATGCCACAGAGGAGGACAGGCAGGAAGCCCAACAGACAACACCAGGCGAAGACACACAGCCATCTGCGGCACAGTCCCCCGTGGTGGAAAGCATCACAGGTGCCCGTAGACGGCGTCAGCGGTCACAGAGTCCTGATGCTGAAGGAAGTGTCTTCTCAGGACTGGAGGGCCAAATGCTGAAAGTCCAGCGCCTGCAGGGGAAGGCAATGATGGCCATTCAGAGACAGATAGTGGCAAACAACAGGAAGGTGGACAACATGAAGGAGGCCATCTATTGCCTGAACAATACTGTTGCTGAGGGACTAAAGGAGGTATCGGAGGCAGTGAAGCAGTAATGTGGCAGAATGGATGGGGAGCGCGCTGCAAGGCGGAGAGACAGGCAGGTAATTGCAGGCTTTAGCAAGTCCATGAACAGGTTCTGCAATGCGACCCACATGCTGAGAAGATCTATGGCCATGCAACTAGAGATGGCAAAGTGCAGCCATGAGGTTACCCAGGGTCTGGTCACAGTCACCAGTGCTGTAGAGGTGATGCAGACTAACCAGATTGGTGCCACTGGTACAGGGGATGTGGAGGAGAGTGAGGAGGCAAGCAGTCGTAGCACTGAAATCCCCCCTTGTCAGAGAGCAGGAGGCGGCGTAGTGTGAGGCATGGGTCTGCTGCAGGACACAGTGCTGCTGAGGAGAGTCTGCATGCAGGACGCAGCACTGGTGTACGGGGCGCAGGAGATAGGCACAGCCCTCTAATGACATTCTGTTGTGGGTGACAAAACCCTTTTAGACTCATAGCTGGTGTTACGCTGTGCTGGACAATTGCCTGTTGTAAGGTATATTAAACAGCCTGACACAAATGCATCACCTGGCTTTGTCTCATTAATTACTCAGAAATAATTTTGTGTGATCTCTGACCATCCCTGTCTTCCATCTGCTGCAGCAGCACCGCCTGCTGCGCTGTGCTGTGGCTGTGTACCTTCCCCATCCTCATCCTCCTCTTCAGAATCACACATTTCCACAGGTGTACCCTTCTTAGTGGCAAGGTTATGCAGCATGGCACATACAGCTATGATTTTGCAACACACCAGGGGCTTGTACTGCCGTGCACCTCCACTTTTGTGCAGGCAGCGGAACCGGCTTTTGAGGAGTCCAAATGTTCGCTCAACCACACTGCGTGTCCTTCTATGTGCAACATTGTACCTCCTTTCACGTGGGGTAGATGGGTGCTGGTACGGAGTCAGGATGAAAGAGCGAACCGCAGAGGCACTGTCACCTGTGTGTGAGAAGTAAGTAAGTAATTCACAGTCTACAATCGCAGCAACAGGTGTATACTTCAGGGGGTGTCACACAGCCGCGGTGCATCCATTGGGGTGTAGGGGCGTAGCCCCACTAAGCCTGGACGCCAGCTAAAACATTTTTGTGAATTGCAGCACTAATGAAATATATATAAGCCCTGCAGCTCAGCGCTTCAATCCGGGACACACCCGATTGAATTGGAGAGAGTGCGCCGGGGCAGAGGGTGGGGCTGGCTGGCCTGCAGCACAGCTTGAGTGACAGCAGGAGGCCAGCAGCACTGTGCATGAGGATTGTTGCCTTGCACCTAGCCCGAGCTAACCTGAGTAATAAGAGGGACCGAGGGGGTGCTGCTTTAGCCGGGCCGCAGCAGCCCCCGGGGTTTCAAATGCGCCAGGGCGAGTAGTTAGTGTGCCCCCTAGCCAATCCTGGTGCTGCATGCAGCACCAGGATTGGCTGGTCCCACCGCGCAGAAGGGCAGGCAATCCATCATTGGATGCCGCGCGTGGGTGGTGGCAGCGGCACTGCATATGGCCAATCACTGTGTGACTTCATGTGAAGTCATGCAGTGATTGGCCATTTCGGGACGCGCGCACTGCTGGTGGGGTGTGACGTTCCAATCTCGTGCGCAGGCAGCAGACCGAGTCAACTCCCGCCTCACCATCACGCTCGCTGGTGTGTGTGTACTCACTGTACTGTACAGTTATTATTACAGTACGTCTTCGTGTTCGTGTGATCCAGATCCGATCCATCCTGCTGCTGCTGTGAAAGAGTGAGTGAATCTGGAAACAAATCCTCGGTAGTTGTGTGAGTAATTAATCATGTCAGAACTCAGAAGCTCCAATCACGGTCTCACACATACACAAGCAGCAGCAGAGTCATGGGCACCACACCGCCCTTCAATTCACCTGCTGTAAGTAACATGGGCGTGGGATTGAGGGCTGCAGAGGATCCTCAATGTTGTCACTGTGATGTGACACAGACCGCAATGCACTGCCTGCACATCCATCCACTCTCTTCAGCGCCACTTCGCCACTCCGGACCGTGCCTGATCTCACAGTCACCAGGGAACTTCAGTCCTGCTTCCCTTTCCAGTTTCACTTTCATGCGCCATGGGATTAGCGCAAGCAGAAGGGAGGGACATCCTAGGCCTGAGGTGACCCTTGTGCTGTCAGCTGGCCTCTCATTTGTACCTCTTGCCCGGCCAGGGGGCCTAGCTAGGACCGATTGACCTCCTTGCCCCCCATCCGATGGCGGGCATTGTAAGCACACTGCAACGCAGGCCTACCTTCACTCTGCGCAGATGCCCTCCATGCTCCGTTAAGGTCCGCAGCACTGCAGGGCAGCCAGGCCCGATTAATAATGGCGCCAAGTTTGAATTGGAGTCCGTACCTGGTCCGTGCCACAACACAAAGTGCATGTCATCGGACATGCACAACATGTTGCTACATACAGTAAAACACGAAACACCATCACACACGCACACACAATGAGGAGTTGAAGCTTGCACAGCACCGCTTCGGCAATCTGCACATGTACCGGCTCCGTAAAAGCGTGGAAGTGTGCCCTGCTGATGCCTTGTTCAATGTCCTGTGTATGTGTGCGATGCTTTCACTGCTGCGTGTGACAAGAAGTGTGCACGGAGGCTGCTCTGGCCACTACTGCTCTGTGTAATGAGGGGAGCAGCTTTACACTCCTGGGGGCTGATTTACAAGCCCCTTGCGCGATCAGTGCGTCACTTTTTCCCATTTTAAAAATGACGCACCGGCAGCGCAAGAGGTTTGTAAATAAGCCCCCTGGTTTGCATACTCCTCACGGTTCTGTGTGCACAAGGAAGCACACACTGTCCCTGTGCCCCCTTTGTGTTTTTGTTCCAGGGGTGGGCCCCGTGGTTCGGCTGCTGTCAGCTATGAGTCCTCCCACCACGCACCTCTTATGAGTATGAGGGCAGCTGACTGTATGTGCTGTGCTCGTCCCGTGAGAGACTGAGGCTGTGGAGACCAATGCCACAAGCGCCACAACCATTGCCTGTGCCAAGGCTTCTTTGCAGTAATTCACCAGTTTTGTCTCATTCCCGCCCACCAGGAAGCAGGTTTAATTCATTTGAGATCTTTAGAAGGGCTCATATAACCTTGGAGTGAAAATTAAGGTGAGAGAGGCCTAGAATAAGAGAAGCATAGTGTGTTCGGGGCATAGTGAGAGGTGCTTGTGAGAGAGGTAGGGTGATGTTGCTAGGGTGACAGAGTTTAGCTAAAGTGCAGACTGAGAGACACATTTTGTGAGAATGGCATGAAGGGAATAAATACCATGGAGCGAACTGGGACTGTCAGTGAGTGGGAACTTCGTAGGCGATGAGTGCCATAGGGGGAGACCTGCATAAGAGAAGAACCATCCGGTCAGAAAGTGTTAATAGCGAATGAGAGACAAAGGCCAAGATTATTCACTTTATATATGTTGAGATTACATTTCAACCTACAGCCAGTCAGACACGAGATTAGAATGTAGGGTAGCGGTCAGGCCTGCAGAACTTGGAGCTGCGGAACCTCGCTCGAATCGTGGCGTCAAGTCAAACATCCCGTGATTCTGGGCAACTCATCCTCCCAGTGCCTACAAAAAACATGTGTCCTTGTGTAATGTAACTAGTGCTCGTTGAAAGCGCTCCAATACTTTCGGGTTAAGTTCGCGCTAAATACAACAACAAAAAACAGAAGGCCTGATTGCGTCGTTGTGATCAAGTGATGTGTCCATATGAAGAAGCGGCGAGAACTGAGTATGTGGGAAAAATAAATAATGTTTTTTTATTTTCATATACTGGAGCGCTTTACATGACCGCAATGCCCTTACTACAAAGATCTGTATGCAGTCAGTTTCCGATTGTAATTGCATGCCAAGCTAATTAATCTCTCTCAATTTGAGAAAATACGTATGGTACTAAGACTAAAGCAAAGAGTTAATATGTTGGAAGGAAGCGCCATTCTTTGAAATATCCAGAGGCTATTATGTCGTTTTTTCAGGAAAATATCTAGGTTGTGGGCCTATGTGGTAAATGCAGCAAATCTAGAACTATGCGAACAACGTTGTTGTCGCACAATTACATAATTCCAGTTTCCCTGTGTGTAAGACCTGCAGTCAATTAGTAACTTTGTGCAAAATGGAACAACACCACCTCAAGGGCTGGAAGTAGTGAACATCAGACGTGGATTGAATTGATTATTCTAACAGCAGCTACCATTTGAGGGAATCAAACAATTATTTTCTGAAGACTTATTCAAAACGCAATGGCAAAACCAACAGGTCTTGCTTTTGAACCCTGATGATGTATGTATGTGCGCACATACGTCGTGAAACAGCATCCACTTTATTTTCATTTACAGTTGCATGATAGCAGATTCTAAGGTTGAGAGGTAAATTCTAAAAATAAAGGTGAGAGAAAGTTAATTTAGGGAAAGAAGTGGCCTGGTAGCAAATTGCAGCTCGGTGCCCTCCTGAAAAGTAAAAACAAAAAAACAATAACAATTTTAAAGAAACAGGGAGGGGTCGACAGAGGAACAGAGGAATATGAGTTGGGGTAGCAAGCCAATCTCAAGGATGAGAAAGGGGGAGCAGCAAGAGGGAGCTATAGAGGAGCCTGGTAGCCGGGTGTCTACTAAATCAGAGTGGAACAGAGAGGTTTTGTGGTGAGTCCACGTGTGAGAGGGCCGCGCTCAGAAGTTCAAGACTGTCCTAATTATTTTGAATCCGACTGTGGCCATATATCTTTCTAGATTCTTACATGAAGGAGGAAGCAATCAACTGTAGTTTAACAATGAGGGGAGAGGATGTAGCCTTACAGCCAGAGCAGTTGACCGCGAAGCTGGGTAACCGGTTTCGAGTCTCGGCAACAACACTCAACATCCTGTGATTCTGGGCAAATCATTTAATCTCCCCGTGCCTATCGAAAATAATTGTGTCCATCTGTAACAAAACTGGTGATCATGTAAAGCGCTCTGATACCCGATGTCTCAGTTCTAGTTCGCACTATATAAAACAAAAAATAGAAAAATCAGTTGTTGGCCTATATATGGAGGTGCGTTGGCAGTCTGGCAGACCTAGCCTATTTTTGTGGTCCCAGTAGTGAAATAGCAGCAGGCGGCAGCGCAGAGGGTTAATGTGCCTGCTGCAAAGAACATGTGCCTGATGCAGATCACAAAAATGCACATGATATAAATAGGTCAGTGAGTCACTGCTTTTGTCAGAGAGTTCCTTTTGTTACTTGCAGTTTGTAAGTTAACATCCTAAGATACAACAGTGAGCTATTAACTGTCATCTAAGAGGTGCATGCAAACTGCAAGGAAAGAATTGGAGCGTTATGTTTTTTTCCCACAGTCTTTGTTGGATTACCCTAGACTTTCAAAAATAAATTGTTATCTTTTCATTTTCAGCACCTGGTACAGCCTGACAACCTGAAACATTACCGCATTTTGTGGCAACTTTTCGGCAAACAACAAGAGGACCCCAACCTCCTTTGCTGCTCTTTCACCCCGGCTACTACCCAGCAAACACCAGTGTTAAAGGTAAGGAAACTGATGCTATATTTTTTTACATGGGAGTTAGGGCTATGTATGTGGTCACTCTCAAGGCCCTCAAGCAGTGAGTGTTTCAGTGCATCCAGCAACCACTATGGCCAAGTGAGGCAGGAGGCAGTAAGGCTGTATTTTTAGCAGTCTTTTTGTGGAAAGGGGAGCTGTTGGAGATGTATTACGATACTGCACAAGATATATGTATTTATACTGAAATTTGATATTATTGCACTGTACCTTATACGTTGTACTTTGATTATTGACAGGTTTCTTTAATATATAAATTGGTAAGGCCAGCAACACCATCATGAATACAGTACAAGAGCTGATTGCAAGGTCATTCCAGGCACGGCCACTTGAACAAAAACTACATTTAAAGCAATTAGGACCTCATCAGCCTGAAATTAACCTACAGAAAACTTCCCAGGACAGAGGAAAAATGTCAAAACGTACATTCTCAAATGCCTGGTACACAAAAGCTGATTGGCTTACAGGATGCCCTATAAGAAATTCTCTGTTCTGCTTCCCATGCGTGCTGTTTGGTGGTGACTTTTCTTGGACACGTCAAGGAATTACTGACTTGAAGCATTTATCTGAAAAAATAAAGAAGCATGCATTCACAAGAAATCATATGGAAAACCTGACAAGACTGGGAATGTTGGGGGAAGACGCACCAATTGAGCAGCAGATAAATGATGCATATCGCAAAACCATACAAAAACACAATGAAGCCGTTGATAAGAACAGACAAATTCTACCCAAGATCATTGATTGCATTTGTTTCTGTGGTGCTTTCGAACTGGCATTGCGAAGCCATGACGAATCAGAAACTTCCTCAAAACCTGGGATCTTCCGTGGCCTAGTGGATTTAATCGCAACCATAGACAAGGATTTGGAAACACATTTAGCACGTGCTACAGTCTTAAAGGGCACCTCTAAAACAATACAAAATGAACTCCTTGAGTGTATGCTCAAAATTATAAGAAGCCATATTGTGCAAGAGTTGCAAAACACAGACTTTGTGGCTATTCAGGCTGATGACACCACTAATGTGGCCACTGTTTCGGTACCTTGACAGTGACAGAAACGTTGTGGAGACGTTCTATGGTTTCACACATTTAAGAGACTCTAGTGCAGCATCCATTACTGAAGCTATACTGTGTCAACTGAACTTAATTTTTCCGGACCTGCCTCAAAAACAAAAACTTATCGCACAAAGCTATGATGGTGCCTCCGTAATGAGTGGAAGCCTTAGTGGAGTACAGAAAAGAATTCGAGATGTGTACCCTAATGCTCTTTTTGTTCACTGTTACGCCCACCAACTCAATCTTATTATGCAACAGGCAGTATCAAAGATCAGAGAGACACGAGTTTTCTTTCAGGATATAGGAGGCATGGCAGCATTTTTCTCACGTTCCCCCAAAAGAACAGAAACCCTTCATGAGATTGTGGACAAAAGCGTTCCAAGGGGATCCCCAACTCGTTGGAACTTTAACATTCGTACAGTCAACATAATCTTTGAAAATAGGGAGGGCCTTGAGAAATGTTTTGCCACCATAGGAGCCATTGAAGAGTTTGTTCACACAAGTCAGAATGAAGCCCATGGCTTTATTAGAACACTACAAGACAAAGAGTTTCAGTTCTTACTGTTTTTATTTCATGAAATAATGCGTGATGTCGATGTGTTATACGATCAGTTACAACGAAAAGACATAGATACTGTCTTTGTGAAAGACTCTACCACTACATTTGTACAAAGCATAAGGAAAGTGAGAAATGGGGTTGACAATTTAGAGAGAAAACTGCCAGAGCATTCTGCTTTTGCAAACCACAGGCAAAACATCACCTCTCTGGTTCGAATTGCAAAGGAGATATGTGACATTGTAATTGTGCAGGCACAAGAACGTTTTTCATTCAATAAAAATTTGGTGAGTGCCACATTATTGCAAAGTCAAGAGTTTGCACAATATGATGAATCCTTCCCGGAGCGTGCTCTGAATCAGCCTGTGGAAGGATATCCTATGCTCAAAAAAGAGCAGCTGAGAACTGAGTTGACAGTACTGTACGGAATGCCTGTGTACCAGAAGGCCACAAGTACCTTGACTTTGCTGACTTTAATATATAAACTGAATATACAAAAGTCACTTACAGAGACAGTGAGTTTACTAACAATTGTCATTACCACTCCAATGACAGCAGCCGAAGCTGAACAATGTTTTTCAGCCTTAAAGCGCATTAAGACATTCCTCAGGAACACCATGCTAGAGGAAAGACTCAATGCTTTGGCGATGCTCTCTGTAGAGAGCAAGCTAGTCCAAAAAATACCGAACTTCAACATGAAAGTAATTGACAAGTTCGCTTCACTGAAAGAGAGATGTGCAGATTTCATTTACAAAAAGTGAATGCTGCTACTCGTTTGTTGAATAAAAAAATACTGATTGAGGTACTCAGAAATGCATTGTTATCTCTGTTTTTAAAAGTGTTCTAGTGTTTGTTCCTATTTGAGGACTAAACAGATTTTAATGATCAAATGGCATATTAAGTACATTTTGTTTCACCTAAACACTATAATCTGTGTGGAAAGACATGTGTGATAAAGTCACATGCGTTCTAATGGAAATGTGGTTAAGGTAAGGCGTGGTTCCCAATGATTTGTGAAGGCTGTTTCCCAACTGCTGTGCAACTTCTTCTACTCTTAGAGCTGAGATTTTCATGAAAGTCTTATAGTCTGAATTCAGCACCTGAGCGTAATAGGACGTAATGTATGAAGCTCTGTGGTTATACTGAATAAGCAGCTACCTATGTTATGCCATCTATTAATGTAATAACTGCACTTTCACAATTGCTTTATTAACCTTCCTGCATTCTCAAATTTGCTTGAAAATGCACGATTTTTCTTCTCTTTTTTCAAAATTTTCTTGGGGGTAATCCCCCAAACCCCACTTATGGGGTTCGGGGTCGCTCGCTGCGCTCGCTCGCTACGGTACAGTACGCAAATCAGTTTGCGCTCACCTGTTTCAAATGTCACCAGCCTCTACTGGTGTCACATGTACTTACCTAGCAGATAGCCTTCTCCAAATTCACCTGCAAGGAGACGGGTATAGATCTCAATATTCCTGAATATGTATGAATCATGGGTGCTCCCTGGAAATTTTGTGACTATGTCCGTGATAATGTTAGACGCATCACATATGTCCTGTACATTTATGGAATGTGCGGACTTGCGATTGCGGTAGATGTACTCAGTCGCAGAAGGTGGGCAAATTGGTATATGTGTCCCGTCAATGCAACCAATGACGTGGGGGAACTGGGCCTTCTGATAAAAGTCCAACTTGGTCTTCAGCAGTTCTGCCTGTGCGTTGGGGAATTTGATGTAGCGTGACATCCTTTGCAACATGCAAAAACAACAGTTGATGGGCATAATGCAGAACAATGTCATACATTCACCCCAGTACAGAGATCTGGGCCTAAATCCATCGTTTTTTTGCACTCCACACCACCCCAGTTCAGACATGGCCATATGCAAATCAGCCTTGACCCTGTGCCTCATGGGAACAGTCCGGTACAAAAGGGGGTGGTGATGGACGGAGCATCTGAACCAATCAAACACTCACACCCAGTCAAGAGATCTGGGTTTAATCCATCACCGTTCTTTAGCCCACTCTGCCACCCCAGTTCAGACATGGCCATATGCAAATCAGTCTGACCCTGTGCCTCATGGGAACAGTCCAGCCCGAACAGCCAAGCCATGCCTTCCCTGAAACGGAAACAAGCTTCCAGGGACCGGTTTCTGGCATTTCAGCCGTCTTCAGCCCGGCTTGCTTGAATCCAGTGGCAAAGTGAGCAAGGGACTCACGTCTGAGCATACCCTGCCAACTTATACCGAACAAAGTGGTACAAAAGGGGGTGGTGATGGACGGAGCATCTGAACCATTCAAACACTCACACCCAGTCAAGAGATCTGTGTGTAATCCATCACCGTTCTTTAGCCCACTCTGCCACCCCAGTTCAGACATGGCCATATGCAAATCAGTCTGACCCTGTGCCTCATGGGAACAGTCCAGCCCGAACAGCCAAGCCATGCCTTCCCTGGACCGGAAACAAGCTTCCAGGGACCTGTTTCTGGCATTTCAGCCGTCTTCAGCCCGGCTTGCTTGAATCCAGTGGCAAAGTGAGCAAGGGACTCATGTCTGAGCATACCGTGCCAACTTATGGCGAACAAAGTGGTACAAAAGGGGGTGGTGATGGACGGAGCATCTGAACCAATCAAACACTCACACCCAGTCAAGAGATCTGGGTTTAATCCATCACAGTTTTTTAGCCCACTCTGCCACCCCAGTTCAGACATGGCCATATGCAAATCAGTCTGACCCTGTGCCTCATGGGAACAGTCCAGCCCGAACAGCCAAGCCATGCCTTCCCTGGACCGGAAACAAGCTTCCAGGGACCGGTTTCTGGCATTTCAGCCATCTTCAGCCCGGCTTGCTTGAATCCAGTGGCAAAGTGAACAAGGGACTCACGTCTGAGCATACCCTGCCAACTTATAGCGAACAAAGTGGTACAAAAGGGGGTGGTCATGGACGGAGCATCTGAACCAATCAAACACTCACACCCAGTCAAGAGATCTGTGTGTAATCCATCACCGTTCTTTAGCCCACTCTGCCACCCCAGTTCAGACATGGCCATATGCAAATCAGTCTGACCCTGTGCCTCATGGGAACAGTCCAGCCCGAACAGCCAAGCCATGCCTTCCCTGGACCGGAAACAAGCTTCCAGGGACCTGTTTCTGGCATTTCAGCCGTCTTCAGCCCGGCTTGCTTGAATCCAGTGGCAAAGTGAGCAAGGGACTCACGTCTGAGCATACCGTGCCAACTTATGGCGAACAAAGTGGTACAAAAGGGGGTGGTGATGGACGGAGCATCTGAACCAATCAAACACTCACACCCAGTCAAGAGATCTGGGTTTAATCCATCACCGTTCTTTAGCCCACTCTGCCACCCCAGTTCAGGCATGGCCATATGCAAATCAGTCTGACCCTGTGCCTCATGGGAACAGTCCAGCCCGAACAGCCAAGCCATGCCTTCCCTGGACCGGAAACAAGCTTCCAGGGACCGGTTTCTGGCATTTCAGCCATCTTCAGCCTGGCTTGCTTGAATCCAGTGGCAAAGTGAGCAAGGGACTCACGTCTGAGCATACCCTGCCAACTTATGGCAAACAAAGTGGTACAAAAGGGGGTGGTGATGGACGGAGCATCTGAACCAATCAAACACTCACACCCAGTCAAGAGATCTGGGTTTAATCCATCACCGTTCTTTAGCCCACTCTGGCAGCCCAGTTCAGGCATGGCCATATGTAAATCAGTCTGACCCTGTGCCTCATGGGAACAGTCCAGCCCGAACAGCCAAGCCATGCCTTCCCTGGACCGGAAACAAGCTTCCAGGGACCGGTTTCTGGCATTTCAGCCGTCTTCAGCCGGGCTTGCTTGAATCCAGTGGCAAAGTGAGCAAGGGTCTCACGTCTGAGCATTCCCTGCCAACTTATGGCGAACAAAGTGGTACAAAAGGGGGTGGTGATGAACGGAGCATCTGAACCAATCAAACACTCATACCCAGTCAAGAGATCTGGGCTTAATCCATCACCGTACTTTAGCCCACTCTGCCACCCCAGTTCAGACATGGCCATATGCAAATCAGTCTGACCCTGTGCCTCATGGGAACAGTCCAGCCCGAACAGCCAAGCCTTGCCTTCCCTGGACCGGAAACAAGCTTCCAGGGACCGGTTTCTGGCATTTCAGCTATCTTCAGTCCGGCTTGCATGAATCCAATGGCAAAGTGAGCAAGGGACTCACGTCTGAGCATACCCTGCCAACTTATAGCGAACAAAGTGGTACAAAAGGGGGTGGTGATGGATGGAGCATCTGAACCAATCAAACAATCACACCCAGTCAAGAGATCTGGGTTTAATCCATCACCGTTCTTTAGCCCACTCTGCCACCCCAGTTCAGACATGGCCATATGCAAATCAGTCTGACCCTGTGCCTCATGGGAACAGTCCAGCCCGAACAGCCAAGCCATGCCTTCCCTGGACCGGAAACAAGCCTCCAGGGACCGGTTTCTGGCATTTCAGCCGTCTTCAGCCCGGCTTGCTTGAATCCAGTGGCAAAGTGAGCAAGGGACTCACGTCTGAGCATACCCTGCCAACTTATGGCGAACAAAGTGGTACAAAAGGGGTGAATGTATGACATTGTTCTGCATTCTGTCCATCAACTTTTGTTTTTGCATTTGTCACCCCGAGTGGGACGGGTATGCTCAGACGTGAGTCCCGTGCTCTCCACACCACTGGAGTCAAGCTATCCTGGCTGAAGATGGCTGATAGCCAGAAACCGTTCCTAGGATGCTTGATTCCGATCCAAGGAAGACATGGCTTGGCAGTTCGGGCTGGACTGTTCCCATGAGACATAGGGTCAAAGCTTATTTGCATATGGCCATGTCTGAATTGGGGTGGTGTGGTGAGCAAAAAAACGATGGATTTAGGCCCAGATCTCTGTACTGGGGTGAATGTATGACATTGTTCTGCATTCTGTCCATCAACTGTTGTTTTTCCATTTGTCACCCTAAGTGGGACGGGTATGCTCAGACGTGAGTCCCGCGCTCTCCACACCACTGGAGTCAAGCTATCCTGGCTGAAGACGGCTGATATCCAGAAACCGGTCCTAGGATGCTTGATTACGGTCCAAGGAAGACATGGCTTGGCAGTTCGGGCTGGACTGTTCCCATGAGGCACAGGGTCAAGGCTGATTTGCATATGGCCTTGTCTGAATTGGGGTGGTGTGGTGAGCAAAAAAACAATGGTTTTAGGCCCAGATCTCTGTACTGGGGTGAATGTATGACATTGTTCTGCATTCTGTCCATCAACTGTTGTTTTTGCATTTGTCACCCCGAGTGGGACGGGTATGCTCAGACGTGAGTCCCATGCTCTCCACGCCACTGGAGTCAAGCTATCCTGGCTGAAGACGGCTGATAGCCAGAAACCAGTCCTAGGATGCTTGATTCTAGTCCAAGGAAGACATGCTTGGCAGTTCGGGCTGGACTGTTCCCATGAGGCACAGGGTCAAGGCTGATTTGCATGTGGCCATGTCTGAATTGGGGTGGTGTGGTGAGCAAAAAAACAATGGATTTAGTCCCAGATCTCTGTACTGGGGTGAATGTATGACATTGTTCTGCATTCTGTCCATCAACTGTTGTTTTTGCATTTGTCACCCCGAGTGGGACTGGTATGCTCAGACATGAGTCCCGTGCTCTCCACACCACTGAAGTCAAGCTATCCTGGCTGAAGACGGCTGATAGCCAGAAACCGGTCCTAGGATGCTTAATTCCGGTCCAAGGAAGACATGGCTTGGCAGTTCGGGCTGGACTGTTCCCATGAGGCACAGGGTCAAGGCTGATTTGCATATGGCCATGTCTGAATTGGGGTGGTGTGGTGAGCAAAAAAACGATGGATTTAGGCCCAGATCTCTGTACTGGGGTGTATGTATGACATTGTTCTGCATTCTGTCCATCAACTGTTGTTTTTGCATCCTTTGCAACATGGCATCCAGGAATTTCCGGAAAAAACGCGACAGGCAACTCTGGGAGGCTCCACCTACAGCAGCTATTACCCCTTGATAACTGCCAGATGCCAGGAGGTGCAGGCAACAGAGTATCTGTACATAAGTGGGTATTGCGTGCGCCCTTGGTGTCTGGTGCTCCAGGAGTGGGTGCAGGTCCCGTATCAGGTCCAGGATGGTGTTTGGGTGTAGCCTGTACCTGTCATGGATTTCAGCCTGTCAGTTGGAACAGTGTTATACACAGTCTGTACACGCGCTCCTCCCGTCTCCAGATCCTCAGTCCTGCTTCTCGCAAACGTAGCCTTCTGCTATCACGTAGAGGGCCGCCATTGTGTTCACATTGTTGCATTTTGGGGCTGTTTTTATGCAGTGCACCTCATTACCACCTGCTTTGAGGCAGTGCTAATAACCGATTCTTAAATACAGATTTTTTGCAAATTCGGTATTACCAATTTTTTGTACATCGCATTACCAATTTTTTACCGATTCCTTATTTACCGATTTGGTATTTTTGACTGCCAATCGGTAAATAAGGAATCTGTAACTGGTTTTCCTTTTTTTTACCGATTTCGGCGTTACCGACCGGTATTTAGCCACCTACATCTAGCTCATAGTTCCTACCTAGGGAGGGTGAATTATTGGGTGCTATAAGACCTTTTTGCACCATCATTGTAATATGATTTCTCCTTTTATGTTTTATGGAATTGTAACAATGCTGATCATATTATTTCTAATCTTATGTCTGCTTATGTTAGCAAAAATACTGCATCTTAGAGCACGTCGTTAAAATAAATATTTTAACCTTACCCGTGTCTCTTTTTTACTCCTGTTGTGGACTGGTATGAGAGTATAACGAAAGAGTGTTCTTGCTTCCCACCATTCCTGAGTATAACCTAAGTCGCATGTTCTGGGTTGCCTAATCATTGGTTCCTTTGCTAAAGGACGAGCAGCTAATGTGACACTGATGCTAGCTGGTTAGTGTTTCTAGTCACTAAGGTGAGTTTTTTGGTACACCACAAATCACTGAGGTCCTGGGACTCTGTGCACAGTTCTGTGTAGGAGCAGACTCCCTGCAACATCCTGATATGGGCTGGGTTGGAATTACACATTTTGGGCGCATTTCCAGAGAAGGTGCAAGATTGGGCTTTTTGTTTGCAAGTTTTTGGCGGAATGAGAAGTAGAGGGTTAGTACTCCTGAGGTTCCTAGTCTGACGGGCTTTGTTAAGTTTAGAAGCCAGGTATGCAGATTTACCAGTATGCAGGGCTTTGTGCGAGAGACAGGCTGTTCTGAAGCTGGCATGCATTTCTCTTGGGATCCATGTTAGCTCTCTGAGAGCAGGAGAGATGTGATTGTATTTTTCATTCCAGTTACCAACCTGGCAGCTGCATTTAGAGATGTTCTGAGGGGAGCTAAGTGCGATTTAGCTGTGCCTGTGAGGGTTGTGTTCCCATAGTCCAATCTGGACAGTACCAGGGATTGAGTAGCTTGTTTGAGGTCCTTGGGAGGGATGAATGGTTTTATTTTGTTGAGCAGATTTAGGTTCATAAAAGTGCTTTTAGTGGTGTTCTTGATGTGTTTGACCATGTCTAAGTTTGGGTTCAGAGTGATTCCCAATGATTTTATGGAGTCTGCCGGGGTGAGACTGCAATTGAGAGCTTCAATGGTTTTTAACCATTCTGTGACTTGGGGGTCTTATCTTTGTTGGCAATCATGAGGATTTCTGTTTTGTCTTGGTTGAGTTTCAGGTGGTTGAGGGATAACCAGTGTTGGATGTCTTTTAAGGGTGATGTTTGGTCTCTGTATGCCATCAATGGAGGAAGTTTCTAGGTAGATCTGGGTATCGTCCGTATATAGGTGGAAATGGATGTTAGCTTTTTACAGTATCTGGGAGAGGGGCTCCATGTAGATGTTGAATAGTAATGGGGAGAGAACTGAACCTTGCAGAACACCCCTGTATACGGGGCGTAGGTCTGACGTGCAGTTTTTAATTTTTATTCTTTGGGAGCGATTCTGCAGGAAGGAGGAAAACCACTGTAGGACCACCACATCTGCTCTGACACTTTCCCGCAATACATTGATGAGCAGTTTGTGGTCAACCATGTCGAAGGCTGCTGATGAGTCCAGGAGAATGAGTAGACAGCATTGATCATTGTCTAGTGGTTTATAAACATCATCAATGACATTCAAGATCGCTGTCTTAGTGCTGCAACCTTTTCTGAAGCCTGAATGATCAGGGTCTAGGATGTTGTTGTTCACGATGTGGTGGGTTAGTTGCAGGGGGGACACATCTTTCGAAGATTTTTGCTAAAAATGGGAGATTGGAGACAGGCTTGAAGTTGTTAAGATCGTTGCGGTCAGACCACATTTTTTTAGTAGTGGTGTAACAACCAATTTTGAGACAGTCTGGCATGACTCCGGTTCTTAAGGAGCTATTTATAATCTTGGTCCAGAGCGGGGCTAGGGTGAGTTTGAGCTGCTTAACCAGTCGTGCAGGTATAGGATCGAAGAAGTGTGATGAGGGTTTAGAACTGGTAATCAATTTAATGATCTCTGCTTCTGAGATGGGAGCAAAAGATTTCCAGTGATTGGGGGGGGGGGTGCCTGGGTGGGTTGTGGTCTTTTTTACTGGTAGGCGGGCTTATGTTTGGTATTCTGCGGTTGTCATCCAAGGAGAGCTCAATCTTTGTGATCTTCTGATTAAAGAAATTGGCAAAGTTATTACTTAGTTCTTTGGAGGCCTTCACTGAGGAAGAGGGGGGTTTGGAAGTTTGTTGTCTAATGATATTAAAGAGTTATTTGGGTCAATTTTTGGCATTGTTTAGTGCATCACAGAAGAATTCGTTTTTTTTCATTCTTGATGTGTTTTTTATATTCCCTACATTCGGATTTGAGTAGGTCGAGGTAGATAATGGTCCGGTTGTTTCTTCAGAGTCTTTCTGCAGCTCTTAGTTTTCTTCTTTCCGAGTTTAGGTCATTGTTGAACCAAGATCTCAAAGAGATGGTCCTGGCTTATTTTTGCTTCCAGGGGGAAATCTGGTCGAGAATGGAAGTCATTGTTCCATTGTAGTGCGAGGTGAGTTCAGTTGTCGAAAGGTCGCATGCGGTGGTGGGAAGGAGTGAGGTTACCCTTTCTTCCAGGTCGGCAAGGGGATCTGTCTTAGATTTCCCACCCAATGGGGTGATTCCTGTGTACCGGGTAGGTGGTGGCATGTCTGATTGATGTGGAATAGAATTATATGGTGGTCTGGCCATTCACCACGAAGGATATGGTCAATAGTGATTGTGTCTTCATGAGCTATGATGGCATCTAGAATGGCACCCCTGTTGTGGGGTTGGTTTGGTGCATTGCTGGGTAAGATTGTTGTTGCAAAGAAGTTCGTTCAGGGATTGGATCAGAGAGTTGTTTTCATCATTTTAGTGTAGGTTGAGGTCACCCAGTATTATGTTGTTGGAGTCTAGGAGAGAGCAGTGTGTTATCAGGTCTTAAAGGTGTTCACCGAATGGAGGGGTGCTGCCTGGAGGATGGTAGAGGAGATGTCAGTTTAGCGTTTTGTTGTCACTCATCTTAATCGTGGCGGTTAGATATTCAAAGGAGTTATGTTTGAAGGAGTCGGATTCAGTTATTGAGGTGCTGCTTTTGTGTATGTTCGCAATGCCCCCACCTCGGTTCTTTGATCTATCTTTATTGATGAGGACTCATTTAGCCAAGTTTCTGTAATGCATGTGATATTTATGTCATTGCTGAGGATGGTTTCTGCCAGTTCAGTGGCATGCTTGGTGGCAGATCTACAATTAATGAGCATGAATTTGGTCGACCCCTTGTTGTTGAGTTTCTTCAACGGGGGCATCATGGGGATATTAGTAAGGATGGCTGGAGGCCTCGGAGTTCTGGGTGTGAAGTGTTCTCTTCTAAATCCCATGATCACCTGGATTTTGGAACCCAAGTTGACTGCTGAGGAAGCGTCATAAGAGTTGGCAAGATCAATTGCCTAACTCATGGATATTGCTGCGGTTTTTCTTTTGGGTCTTCAAGGCTCCTTCAGGAGTCCAGCTGTGCCTTGAGCCTTGGGGAGTCTTTTGAGTTTAGTATGGGTAACTGTGGGTGAGAGTTGAAGGCGTTGGGAAGGCTCCAGAGGTGATGAGAGGTACAATAGGATATTGTTGATGTCCTGTATTACAGTCTCTAGTTGTTTTTTTAGTGTTGTCAGTCTCTGAGTCACGATCGAAGGGGATGGGGTAGTGGAGTCTATTCATCATACATAGGTACATACAGTCCTTACGAATTAACTTAGTGAATAGTTTTTTGTTTGAACCAAAAAATTCTCCACAATAAAAGGTTCAGTTTCAAGGATAACTGAAAGAAAATCAACACCCAATGCACAATAGATGCCAGGGTAGACCAGGGTACTGACAGCTATCTCCTTTAAAAAGTATTTTCTATGTCTGTAGGATACTCTTCTCCCCTTAACCCTTGTCCCTGTGCCATAAACTGCAGTTGAAATTGTTTTAGCATTATAAAGGGTAAGCATCTGGGCAATAGGTTTGTTGCCCAATACTAGAGGCGAACCTCATCAGCCCTTCATTAATCCTGATCATGTTGGAGACACAAATCTCCCTTCGGCGCTGCCAGTCCAGTTCTGTCTAACCCCTCTCCTTTTACCAAAAGGTTCTGTTAGTTCGCCCTGTCTTCCAAATTTAACTTTTTCCTCCAGATGTTTGTACAAATGGGCAAAAAACGAAAAATCTCCTCAGGGCCCCCTTTTTGTCTACATGTTCCCAGAGTTTCCTGTGATTAACTATATCAAAGGCACTACTAAGATCAATGAAACATATACACAGTGATCCATCCATGGCTTAGGTATACTTCCCCATTAATAGGGTGATGTTGTGCGATTGCTCAACTGTCCCTAAACCTTTCCTAAACCAATACGGGGCACTGGAGAGAATTTTTTTCTCTGTAGCCCATAGTTCCCATTTGTGCATGAAGACTCTCCCCAACAAATTGGTGGCGGAGTCTAGCAGTGAGATGGGATGGTAACATTTTGGGTAATTTCTGGAACCCTTCTTAAAAATGGGTATAATGTGAAGATTGACCAGGTAGGGTGCACAAACCTGGTTCCTGCTGCATGGAGAGGCTTGTTTAGAAAAGGGGCCCATAATTTGGGATCAGATTTCAACAAATCCATTGGGACCCCATCTGGTCCTTCATCCTTACTCTTCGGGCTGTTGTTAATAGCGCTCACTACCTTCTTGAAAGTAAATGTTGTACATATGGGTTTGCACAGCTGTCCAAATGCAGAGGTCACCCTCATCTGGGTCAGACCTAGAGAATATCCAACAAAAATGATCCTCCCATTGGACAGGAGTAATTGCAAATTCCTTATCGGAGTCTGTTTCCTTGGTAAACAGGAAGGTGTCAACGGTTCTCAAGAACAGAACACTATCTTTAGTTTTGGTGGCCTGTACCAGGTTCACCCAAGCCTCCCCTGTAGGAATTTCTTCCTGGTCTTTAAAGCATTGTTGTAATTTGCATTAGCTGGCCTGACTTCCTTGATGTCCCTGGGATATTGGTTTAGGATTTTAATCATCCTGTTTCTAGCCTTTGTGCATTCTCCATCAAACCACCCATTCCTTTCCTTCCCATGAGATTTAACCCTTGTTGTCAATGATTGATTAATGGAGTTAGATATTGTTATGTGGGCATCCCATGTCTCCCTATTATTGGTTTCAGGCTCCAGCCCAATTAGCAATTGGTCCATGTTCTTTGCCAACATGTCCTGAGATCCCCTCCCATTGTGAAGAAGCCCCGGGGGGTGGCGGTCCCCAGGGCTGAGGGGAGTCCTTGTGAGCCCCCCGCATATATTAACTTAGAACCCAGGGGTGGCAGTCCCCGGCGTAGTATGGGGGGATTGGGACCCCACACTTTTTCTTTTAATAATGCCCTCAGGATTTGGCCCCGGGGGCAAATTAAAACATTTTGCATGGGAGACCTTGTTTTTTTTTATCGCTAAGATGCGCGGATTCTACATGCATCCCGCGATTTAAAAAAAATATATAAATTTTTTTGGGCCCCGGGGGTCCTTGTGGGACCCCCTGAGCAGGCCTACGGGGTCAGGGTGTTTCTACCCTGCCCCCTTTTCGTGTTGTGCAATATTTTTTGTTTGGTTTCTTGTACCTCGGTTCTACCGAGGCACAAGATGGCTGCCAACACTGCCTGGTTTGGAGTGTAGACAACAAATTAAAATACAGCTCGTGCACGGCAGGGTGCGCGTAGGCTGCGTGGACCCTCCGAGCCCATAGATATATATGTACTTTTAACCTGTCATTTTCTCTGGAACTACTAAACAGATTTACACCAAATAAGCAAAAGGCACGAGTCTGAACCAAGGACTACCTCTTTGCCAAATTTGGTGTAATTCCGTTCAGCAGTTCGGGCCGTAGCTGCGGCTAATGGTCCTATGGGAAATTGCATGGGGAATATGTGTATATAGATATTACCTACTGGCGGTCGCCAGTAGGTATATATAGTTAGGATTTTTTCTCTATGGGATTTTTGAAAATTCTATGTCTAATAACTTTGGCGTTTGTGGACGGAATTGGCTGAAATTTTCAGGAAAATGGAACATTTTGTTTCTGAGCAGCCCCTAAAAATTTGGAATTTGGGGGGGTTTCGTCAAGGGGGGGCCGAGAAAAAAGGGGGGTCCCAAAACGTGTTTTTAACATTGAGTTTTCCATAGGGCGGTTGGCCTCACTTTTAGCCCGAACGGCTGAATGGATTTCCACGAAACTTGGCAAAATTGTAGATATTGTTTGCCCGATGTGCCTTTGCTAGGTCTCAAGATATGTGGTCCTGTGAATTTTGAGTAAATTAGGTTTAAAAAAAGATATATATCTAGAGCCGCGCCCGGTACGCGTACCGGGGAGCGCTTCAGGCGCGCCACGCGACTTGCGCACGGCAAGCTGATTGGTTCTCGGGTGTCTGTAAACATTCGAAACAGTCCGCAGCGGCCGCTATCTTGTGTCTCGGTGGGATTGAGACACAAGAGGTGGCAAGAATCAAAGGGGGGAAATGAGCAAAAGGGGGCAGGGTACACCCCCCTGACCCCCTACTTTTGATGTGGGGGCCATAAAAGGCTCCCGCGGGTGAAAAAAAAAAAAATCGATTTTCGCGGGGGGGAGCGCCCGGTACGCGCACCGGGGAGCTTACGGGGGAGCGTACCATGGAGATTAAAAATGACAGACTTTTAAAAAAAAAAAAAACTTCTTTTTATAAATTGAAGGTAGTTCTGAAAAGAACTTTTTTTTTGATGTTGTTGTTTTATATATTTTTTTTTGTTTTTGTTGTTTTATATTTTTTTTAGACTTTTTAAAACAATTTTATATTTTTTTGGGATTTTTGTCAAGGGAAAAACAAAAACAGGGATTCCAAAACTGCTCAACAGGAGCAAAAAAATTTGAAAATTTAGGGACTGGCAGAGCAGCGGTGTTGCTGTTTCTTTAGGGCAATGAGTTCAACACTCTGCTCCCCATAGCAGAGCAGTTCGTCACACTCCGTGCACAAAAATTTGATGCCTGCAAACACCGGCTGAATGTTAGGGACCATTCTTCCACGGGGTGGTCCCGAAGGTGTTGCTCCACCAGTGAAGGTGCTGCCGCCATCTGTTGGTACATTCCGTGCCAGCTCTCTGACACTCTCCCTGGCAAAGTTGTTAGGGTGTCTTCTTTTCACATGCCTGATCAAATTAGCATTCCCAAAACTATATTTTTTCAGAGGATTGCCTCTGGATAAACTACTCCCGCATATTTTGCAGGTTACTTTGGGAGCGTTGACTTTTTTCTGTCCTTCTGGGATGTCGTAAAATTTCCAGATGAAATGTTTTTTTTTCTTTTGCTGAGGAGGGTCCTCATCTAAAAATCCATCTGAATCACTGCTGGATGACTCTCTTGCAGCCATTGCTGGAGATCAGAAAAGTAGGAGATAGAGTAGACAGAACAGCTCTTGCTCTCTCCAAGTACAAAGCAATAGTGAGAGAAATGGGTGGGTTTCACACAATTTGGAAAAAAAAAAGTTCTGAACCAATGAAAAGTGTTATTTTAAAGTCACATGGTTTGACGCGCTTACGCTACGCGCCCCGGGGCGCGTCCCGGGCGTGTATCGTAAGCGCATCGGGGCGCTTACGTTGCGCGATCGTATGCGCTTCCGGGTGCGCTTACGCGGTGCGTCATAAGACGCATCTCGCGGCTACGCGATACGTGTCTTATGACGCAAGGCGTGGCGGCTACGCGATACGTCACGATGTTGTTTTCGTTCGCGGCAATAGCGCTTCCGGGACGCGTATTAGTACGCGCCCCGGGGCGCGCCGCAAGATTGCGCTTACCCGTGCGTTCACCTGTCCGCGCCCCGGGAGCTTACAAAAAAAAAGTATTAAAAAAAAATTATTAATAAACATATAAAATATATGTTTGGATTTAAAGAATAATACATTTTACAGCTACAGATATTAGCTTTTAAAAAACCAATGAAATTCACTGAAAAAACCATAGGTTATAGACCATATATAGTTAGGAATTAGCATTTACAAAACCTTGAAAATTCACTGAAAAAACCATAGGTTATAGACCATATATAGTTAGGAATTAGCATTTAAAAAACCTTATTTTACTCACACAAAACCATTGAAATTCCATATATAGTTAGTTGTACTAACTATATATCGCGCACCCGCAATCCACTGCTGATGATGTCACATATTACATCATTCATGACATGGTCAGTGACATCACTGATGACATCACTGATGACATCTCAAATGACATCACTGATGACATCACTGATGACATCTCATTTGACATTACTCATGACATCATTCATGTGATGATACGATGAACCTCTTCAGACTCTAATATAACCTTAGATACACTCAGTGTAAACAGACACTCACAGACTGTCACTCATCCATGGAGTTACTCACACACCTAATCAGTCTTGCAAAGAATCAATCACACCTCCATTTCCTCAACTATATAGTTAAACACACCTTACTTATTGAAACATATAATAACACATATTTACTCTGTTATACAATCCCTGATACAAGTTCACAATAATCCATACAGCCACTCACACATTCACTGGCTCTTATGCACAGTTATTTATATATGTCAACTACCACATGTACTGTGTTTTACATATGTACTTACTTTGACATGTAGCACTGAGATATCCATTCACTCACCAATACACTCATGCACACAGTAAACCGCCCATACAGCTGTTTCCACATGCACTTTTGAACCCATACATCTAGTGAATCAACTGCTCACACATCTATGCACAGAGTCATACACCTCCCAGACACCCACACACACACTCAGTCTCCCATACAAATACTTGGCCAACTAATCAATAACCCATATAGTTAGTCATATAGCTAATGATCAACAATTGCATCAGATTACAAAACAACAGACACAATGGTGCACAATATAAAACAGTTTAGTCACTAACCCATGCACTCAGTGAGACAGATTTAATCACTCACTCAGTCATGCACCTACTAAATACATCATCCAGACACTTATATATCCACTCATTCTTCAATATATAAGACATATTTTAACTTTACAGAAACATACAGTCACTGGATGTTATCATCAGTGATGTCATCAGTGATGTCATCAGTGATGTCATTTGAGATGTCATCAGTGATGTCATCAGTGATGTCACTGACCATGTCATGAATGATGTAATATGTGACATCATCAGCAGTGGATTGCGGGTGCGCGATATATAGTTAGTACAACTAACTATATATGGAATTTCAATGGTTTTGTGAGAGTAAAATAAGGTTTTTTAAATGCTAATTCCTAACTATATATGGTCTATAACCTATGTTTTTTTCAGTGAATATATATATATATATATATTATATATATTATACGCACCTTACTTATTCAAACATATACTAAAACATATTTACTCACTTATACAATCCTGGATACAAGTTCACAATGATCCATACAGCCACTCACACATTCACTGGCTCTTATGCACAGTTATTTATATATGTCAACTCTCACATGTACTGTATTTTACATATGTACTTACTTTGACATGTAGCACTGAGATATCCATTCACTCACCAATACACTCATGCACACAGTCAACTGCCCATACAGCTGTTTCCACATGCACTTTTGAACCCATACATCTAGTCAATCAACTGCTCACACATCTATGCAGAGAGTCATACACCTCCCAGCCACCCACACACACACTCAGTCTCCCATACAAATGCTTGGGCAACCAATCAATAACCCATATAGTTAATCATATAGCTACTGATCAACACATGCAGCAGTTTACAGAACAACAGACATAATGATGCACAAATTAAGACAGTTTAGTCACTAACCCATGCACTCAGCGAGACACATTTAATCAGTCACTCATACAGTCAGTCATGCCCCTACTAAATCCTTCATCAAGACACTTATACATCCACTCATTCTTCAATATGTAAGACATATTTTAACTTTACAGAATTATACAGTCACTGGATGTAGTCATCAGTGATGTCATCAGTGATGTCATTTGAGATGTCATCAGTGATGTCATCAGTGATGTCATTTGAGATGTCATCAGTGATGTCATCAGTGATGTCACTGACCATGTCATGAATGATGTAATATGTGACATGATCAGCAGTGGATTGCGGGTGCACGATATATAGTTAGTACAACTAACTATATATGGAATTTCAATGGTTTTGTGTGAGTAAAATAAGGTTTTTTAAATGCTAATTCCTAACTATATATGGTCTATAACCTATGGTTTTTTCAGTGAATTTTCAAGGTTTTGTAAATGCTAATTCCTAACTATATATGGTCTATAACCTATGGTTTTTTCAGTGAATTTCATTGGTTTTTTAAAAGCTAATATCTGTAGCTGTAAAATGTATTCTTCTTTAAATCCCAAAATATATTTTATATGTTTATTAATAATTATTTTTTAATACTTTTTTTTTGTTCGCTCCCGGTTCGCGAACCGGGAAGCTTCCCGTTAGCTCATCTTGATGCCGCGACCCAGTCCGTGAACCGGTAAACGTTCCGTTAGCGCAACTGCCGCGTTAGAAAACAACATCGTGACGCGTCGCGTCCGCATGACGTTTCGCGTTGTCGCGTGATACGCCATATGACGTGCTACGTTAGCGTACCCGGAAGCGAACCGGTACGCAAAGCGAGGCGCGAAGCGCAGCTTCCCGGAAGCGAACCGGGACGCGGCGCAAAGCGCGTAACGTAAACACAGCAGGTCATGTGACTTGGTAATAACACTTTTCATTGGTTCATTTCACTTTTGGTTTCCTAATGATGTAAGACTAGGTCATGTGATCTAAAATTAACACTTTTCATTGGTTTAGAACTATTGTTTTTCCCAAATGATGAAAACCCCTCCTTCTTTCCTCACTCTGACTTTCATCTTTGTGAGAGAAAGACCCTTTGTTACCAGTGAGCAATGGCTTCTTTAGTAGCTTCAGCTGGTGCTTCCCCACCACCTCCACCACATCCAAGGAAGAGAGGACCACCTGCTGAAGTTATAATTCAGCAAGAAGAGGAAGAAGAGGAAGAGGAGGAAGAGCAGGAAGAGAGGCATTTTTTGCCTGAGGAGCCCAGGAGGTCTCACCTGAAAGAAAATTTTATTTGGCAATTTTTTAAATTTCCCAAAGGCCAGAAAAAAGTAAATGCAAGGTACGTAACTTGCCTTATATGTCAAGATAGACTGTCCAGAGGGACCGAGAAGAAATACAGTTACGGAAACGACACAATGCATCGCCATATGAGTAGGTGGCATCCTAACAACTACAGTGCTGCACAGTTACGTAACGAACAAGATAATCCCCCTATTATGGCCAGAAGATCTGTTGTACCGGAAGTGACGGGACCAGAGGGGAGGGAGATGGTGCCAAATATAGAAATGAGATTCGGGGAAGTAAAGCAAGTCTGCGTACTTTGCAATGGGTTCATTTGCTACAGAGAAAGTAGCATCACTCTGATCAACAGAGCTATCGAGAATCATGTTTGTCCGAAACGCCCCAGACAATAAATTCTTTTTTTTTTGTTGCTCCTGTTGAGCCCTTTACAATGAATCGTTTTCGTTCCCCCCCCCCAAAAAAACCCCAAAAAATATAAAACCGTTCAGAAAAATTCAAAAAAAGTAAAAAAATGTTCAGAAAAATAATAAAAAAAATATAAAACAACAAAAACAATAAAAAAAAAGTTCTTTTCAGAACTACCTCCCCGTTATAAAAAAATTGGTAGAATATTTGGAACTCTGCCAACCTCTATTTCTCTTGGTTCGCTTCCCGGTTCGCTCGCCGGTACGCGAACCGGGAGCGAACCAAAATTAAAAAAAAAAAAAAAAGAACAGTAAGTATAAGGGAAGGAAACAGACAGTTATGTTAAAAGAAAGACAGCTATAGGGGAGTAAACTAGAGATACTGTTACCCGCAATCCACTGCTGATGATGTCACATATTACATCATTCATGACATGGTCAGTGACATCATCAGCAGAGGATTGCGGGTAACAGTATCCCTAGTTTACTCCCTATAGCTGTCTTTCTTTTAACATAACTGTCTGTTTCCTTCCCTTATACTTACTGTTCTTTTTAAAAAAAAAAATTTTGATCAGTCAGAAACAGTGACAGTAATAGAGACAGAGTGAGTGACCAAGAGTGAAGAAGTATGAGAAGAGAGGGACTAAGAAAAATAGTGGAAGGAGTAGAGTAATTAAGTAATAGAGAAAGGAATGAGGGAAGTAGCAAAGGCAGGAAAGTGATGCTTAAAGAAATGAAGCAATGGAACTAATAGAAGTTAAATGTGATAGAAATATAACGAAAAGAGTACAAAACATTTACCTTATAATTGTCGTTAAGTTAGTCATTTGTTATTTGTATACTTTCAATCTGTGAAAGAGAGAACAAACATTTGAAAAATATTAAAACATGTTTTTAATAAATTAGAAAAGACAAGGGAAAAGATAGAAGGACAAACAGTTTTTCAACAACTTTGACACTTACAGAAGCCTCTGCTTCTCCATGCCTCTACACAGTCCTAAAAATATACATTTTAAACTAACAGTATCTTGATGCAGATGAAGTGAGTCCTATCTTGCAACATGGTGCATCTTTTGCATGACTGCTGCATCGGTTTCATGTGGCATTGTTTTTTTACAGCATGACACATCTGCCTAGATGCATCATTTTATAATTTTGTCGCCTCATAGCAAATCTTTTCAACCGCCACTGCGTCACAAAAGTGACGCACAGTGGCGCAAAAGAGGCATACACCTATCATAAATCTGTCCCTAACATGTTAAATGATTGATTCAGGATGACAATAAGGTGTGGCCTATCCAGAGGTTTGTTTAAGGTGAGGCCTACTCAGGGTTGCAGATCAAATTTACACTTGTTGAAGAATACAGAGGAGATAATACATGTGAAGGCCTACTAATGAAGTAAGTCATGTCCACTTCACTCTTGAACAAAGGCCAGACCTCTTCTGTGTCCGTGGACAGACCTAAACTTCATCTGCACAATGTCATTCGTAAACTTAGGAAACACAGGTGATGTAATTGAAAAATGTGGAGTTTATTTTCCTCATTTCACAATCACATCACCTGAGTTGCCTTTGCTTAGGTATCTCATAGTGCAGATGGAGTCTAGCATATCAAACAGTACACAGAAGTTGAGCAGTGTATACAACAATTTTGACACTTAGAAAAGCTTCAGCTTCTGCATGCCCCCTACACAGTGCTAATTATATACATTTTAAACTGATGGTATCTTGCTGGAGATGAACTGAAACCTATCTTGCAACATGGTGCATCTTTTACACAAAAGTGACCCACAGCGGAGCAAAAGAGGCGCACAGCCATCATAAATCTGACCCTAACATTTTAAATCATTGTTTCAAGATGCCGATAAGCTGTAACCTATTCACAGATTTGTTTCAGGTAAGTCCTACTCAGAGTTGCAGATGAAATTTAGGTTTGTTGAAGAATACAGAGGAGAAAATACATGTGCAGGCCTACCAACCAAGTGTGTCATGTCCACTGCACTCTTGAACAAATGTCAGACCTCCTCTGTCTCCAGGAACAGGCCTAAACCTCATCTACACAACGTGATGTGTAATGTTAGGAAACACAGGTAATATAATTGAAAAACGTGCAATTTTTTTGCTCATTCCACAATCATATCACCTGTGTTTCCTTTGCTTAGGTATCTCATTGTGGAAATGTAGTCTATCATATGAAAGACTACGTAGAATATGAGCACTGTATGCAACAACTTTGACACTTACAGAAGCCTCACCTTCTCCATGCCTCCTACACAGTTCTACATGTACATCATAAATGCAAACAGTACAGAATTAATTATACATGTTAAATGGTTTATTTGTGCTGTTCTCAGAATGTATCAAATTTCACTAAAAACAGTGACTTGAAGGTATTCATCATATAACAGCGGGGAAAAAAAAACACAATCAAAATGATTGTGTTTAAAAAACCCATACAACATAACAAATCAGAATTCAGAACTCCTTAAAGTTAACTTACTTTCCATGACGTCAAAGGATGTCCTATGAACAGCTTACACTCTGTTGTGCTGTTATTACTTTCAGCCCGCCACTTTCTGAAAGAAAACCTCCATCGTTTTGAAAAATATGTTACATACAATAAATGACTTCTCGCTCTCTACCACACGTTTCCACAAGGCCAAATCGTGTCAGAGCCATTTATAACTCTTGGAATTCTTGTAAGCCAATCCCGTCATGTTGTATTTCCGCAACTTTCAGAATTAAAATGTTGAAGATCATTTTCACAATCCTGGATTACTAATATCTTCCCCTTCTTGCTCAGTCATGTTCTACATTTCCTATGACTCTGATACTGCTTACTATGAAGCAGACTTACACTATCTCTATGACTACTACAATTATTTAATTCTCTACATCACTTTTAATCACAAAGCAATGTAAAACAGTAGACAGCATTGCAGACTTACATTCCCTCTACTCCATGTTTTGATTGGCTGCTTCAATTTGCTTATAAAAAGAAACAGTTTTTCTGAATTCATTCAAAGTGCAGTTATTTCTCCATGACGTCCAGTGTTATGGTAAGAAGTTATGTCTCTGTACTACACTTATCCTCAAGGCCAAATCGTGTAGGAGCCATTAGAACTTCTTGAAATTCCTCAGAGCACATCCCGAGATTCTTTCCCTAAAATTTTGGTTTTAAAAACACCAGGTAAGAGTTTTTAAGGTCATACGGCAATTTTTTTTGGAAAATTAAAACAGAATCATTGCAGAATGACCAGCCATTTCTAGACTTTAAATAAGCTGTGTAATGTCCTGATATTATTGAAGGACCGTCATGATATATAATTGCTGCAGTTACAAAAGTCCTCCCTGATATTGACAACTGTGAAGCCACAAAATCTTTAATTAAAGTTGTCAATTTTGTTCCATCAGGCCTACATCGTTGGAACATTAAAATAACATACTGGCCATATGTTCGTATAAATAATGTGGACATCATTTCAGATTTACATTGGCTACACTCCTTGTTGTGATCAGCTGCTTTTACTAGTTTATTAAAAGAGACTGATTTACTGTCTGGCAAAGTTAAATATATAAATCTTTCTGAGTCTACACTAGTAGTACTTGATACCCTACAGTTCTCGCAGTCATGCTGCCATTGATAAGAAAGCCCAAACAGGTGATCTACATCTACACCTTCAGCATGCAATACATCAAGCATATACATTAAAAACTCCTGACAATCTTGCTGAATATTTTGAGAGAATTGTGTTTGGCCTGAACATCTGTCTAACAGATTTCGAATTTCAGACACACTTTCTATTTCTGTTCTATCAGTGCTACATTTCTCTAACACAGAATTTAACAAACTGCAAAATCTTTGATCAGAATTGGCCACAATCTCTTCTTTTACATTTTCTAGAGAAAACAAAACATTAACCACTACATTAGCATAGCAGTTGACACCAGAACTGTTTTCAAATTGAAAACCAACAACATCTTCAACAGAATCATTTTTGTTTCTGCTTATAATTTCAGGTTCATCGACTTTTCGTCTTTTTGCTACAACCTCCCCAGTATTGGTCACATTTCTTCGTTTCCGGCCTACCACACGTTTCTCAAACAAAGGATATTGAGGCAAATGTGGCGCATACTCTCTTCTTAACCTATTGTATTCCTTAACACAATCTAGATCCGCACAAATGTTTGTGACATCACACTCAATCAAGTACAATCCCGATAAAGTTCTAACTCGTGACAATGCCACATATGCCATACCCTCCTTGAACACAGAACTGCCAATATTCACCAATGCACTGTCTACACTTAAACCTTGCGATTTATGGATTGTCACCGCATATGCCAAGCAAACAGGAAACTGCTTACGGCGAACATATAAGTCTTTTACAAGCAAAAATCTAGCAGAACAACGACCAATTAGCTGTACTTCCTCAATGCTATCAAATTTAATTTTTTAAAAATTCAATTCCATCTCTATTTCTGTATTTTACAAAATCAACAACATTACCCATTGATCCATTTACCAGACCTCTTTCAACATGTAAATTCCTTCTTAAAATTATACGCCAGTTCAAGCACACATTCAGAGTCTTTTCAAAACCTGCAGTTTTAGATATAGTCTTCTCTAATGAATCCAATTTTGTTTTCAAATTCTCAGACAAAATAATTGTTGATCCCATATGCTCTACTCTGTCAATAGCTTCCAGTTTCACAATCTCTTGCTTTTCTAAATGCAACATTTTGTTGTTGAATTTGGCACATTCTGCAAGAGTTGGCATCAAACATATTCCAGATTTCTTCTCAGTAATTTTCTGAAAAATATTCTCAGGCACAACATCTTGTTCTGGATATAAATTTGACAGTAATCGTGCATGTAAAGCTTCTTTCCCATGCTCGGTCACTTTTCCAATTCTAACATCTTGTAGAATAGTCTTGTAAACTTCATCCTTCGCCTGACGCATATTTTCATGCAGTTCAGCATAATTGAAGTTTAACCATATATTGACGTTGCCAATGCTCCCTAGGCACTTCCTGGTATCTTCATGCGTGAGCATTTTGAACACAGGTTGCCCTTTCACTGGTGTCAGCTGCAGAAGATCTCCGAAAACAATGATGTGTTTGCCACCAAATAACACATCATACTCTGTTTTGAGAACTTCTTGCATTCTCAAATGCACAAAGGCAAGCATGACATTGGAAACCATGCTTACTTCGTCAATGATAAGAAGTTTCATTTTCCTCAAGATTCTTGAAACTTCACAACAAGCATCTCCAGATAGCTTGTGATATTGTAATTTGTTGTCATGCTCCACTGGCAGCATCAGTAAACGATGTAAAGTAATCCCTTTAATGTTATGTGCTGCCAGTCCAGTTGGAGCGGTGACAACACAAGACAGCGATGACTCAGTCCTTTCCTGCAAATAACATGAAATTGCTTTAATAAGGAAACTTTTTCCAGTTCCCGCTTCTCCACTCACGTACAGTCGGACAGGCTTCAACGACGTACATGAGCACTCTTTCTTGTCATGACTTAATCCATGATCAATTTGCATGGTAACTTCGTCATATATTTTCCTCTGCTCAACGTTGAGTTGTCTTTCCAACTCTTCTAAGTTAACCGCATCCTCCTGGCTCTTTCCACTTCATTCATAGCAGTGGCAGCTTCATTTTCGATAACAGGTCCTCCTAGTGGATCCTGACTCAATGAAGCAGAACTCTGACTGTCCTGAGAACTGTCTCTGGCAATCTCGGCTGCAATCGTTGCTTCCTGCTCAATTTCCGCATTCAACATTTCTACATATTTGGGAAAAGCAGGACATTCTATGGTCTCCTTGGCAGCATTGAAAGAGTCTTCGTAACAGAGGAAATCTCCAAGCAGTTCCTCTTCTGCACGCCAAGGCTTGAAAATTTGCAAAAGTGCTAAATAGAAAAACTCCTTTTTTTCAGGAGATTCGCCACTCAATTTTCGATGGTTTACCAAGTGGCATTTTCTTTGCTTGACCAGACATCCCTCACTTCCTATTACAGCATACACTCCTTTCTCAGTATCTTCTTTGATGTTCCTCTTGAATATGTAATTTTGAAGAACCTCATACAGACAAACATTCTCGAGGTGACTGCTTCGATTTGGATAATATGTATCCAACATGTTGGTCTTCAAAATGTCGGTACTGTTTGGCTCCTTTTCCGCCAAATACTCAATTTCCCGCACAGGTTTCAGAACTCGATTACGCGTTGCAGCAAGACCAAGACTCGCCCAAACGATACTCCTGGACTTGGCATAGAGACTTGCTGAAGACAACCGGTCAGAACATTCATAAGCTCCGATTTCTCGATGCGACAACATCTTCAGACTGAAACTGTACAACTTCTTGCTGAGGCTCTTTTCATGGGAAATGTCCTCCCACATATCCTTCAATTCTGTCTTCTCTTTTTTGGTGATGTAAGATGTCACATACCGAGCCACAGCCATACAGTTATCAGCCACAAACTGTATATCCATGTTAGCATTCGACATGGACAAAATCACCGGGTTGTAGTCGTTGATGTACTTAGACTCTTCGTTCCTCTTCAAATTGTATGTGTTTTTAGGTGATTTCTTCATCACATTATGTCGCAGCGAAGACATCAAACTGTTTACTCTTCCTTTAGAAATCACCGGTCGTGGAAAGCCGAAACGACATTTGGTGTAGAACTTGTCCTTGTTTCGGAATTTACGACGACTGTACTTTCCACATCGATGGCTTTGGAAACGTAGAACTTTTTCTCTTAGGCTTTTCTTCTCCTTTGTGTTTGGAACAGCACACGTAGAATACTGTTGTATGAAACTCATCACTGAGTCTTCTGGATCCGTTCCAAATTTAGGTGCATCCTTGATCCACAGCAACATATGTATATGAGGAGCACCTCTTGCTTGGTACTCCTTTCTCCAGAAGAAATCCAACACCTCTCCAAGAGGTGGATTCTTCTTATTCATGATGAAAGACATCATAGCTTCAAATCTATGATTGAAGTACCTGCATACATTGACTGGATCCAAAGAGCACAGTTCTCCGGGTGTCTTGAATTCGATGTTTTCGATGTTTCCATTTGCCTCTTGTAGAATTTCAAGTAAGTCTTCCCAGCCATACTCGGCACAGCTCAGAGTGAGGAACCATGTGGGAGTTCCTAAGTTCCTCAGCATACATTTTAAATCACCATGACGACGGTACCAGTACTCATTAGTACCACGCTGACACGCCATGAGATTAATCAGGTGAGAATCCAAAATACTGTCTTGGACATTGACTTTATCCATAAAGTCACTTGCCGAGATGTTTTGCATGTGTATACCACTTTTCAAGATGTGGTTCACTGCATATGACAGTCCAGACAGATCGCTTTCAAACAGGAGATGAAACAAATAGGGAATGCATTGTCGAAACCTAGCATCTCCTGCATACAATCGCAAAGTCCGGTATTCAGAAGCAGGAATTTGATGAGGTCGCTCATCATATCTTCCTCCCTGACCTGTTGGAAAAAGCTGTGGGAAACACCGAGCTTCCAAACTTTCCTCCCAAACACTAATGGGACTCCCTTTGGCTTGTTTCATTTGAAACAACTCAATAGCATTCCCCATGACTTCCTTGGAATGCAAAGGATCAACACTATAATGTTCATATATTTCTTCACTAGTACAGGGTTCTACTTTCTCAATTTGACCAGCACACAAATCGCTATCCTCTTCCTCACTTACTTCCTCTTCTGCAACATATACATTCTTATAGTATTTTTTTTTTTTTTTCAAATACAATGTTGCCTTTTTAACTTTCCTAACATCCACTAAATCTTGCCATATTTTCTTATTCTTTGTCGGAACCCCATTAACTAAGATAACCAGAGGTTCCTCTTCCACTTTTTCTACTCCAATTGTGTTAATGTTTTTCTTCAAATCTATAGGCAAATAAACAACTCTTCCCTTTAATCCCTTCTGTAAATCTGATGGAGGCAATTTCCCTGTCTTTGGCTCCATTCTTACAATAGCCTGAAAGGGATGGATACTTTGAATCAAAATAGATTCATAAGTATTTAAATCCTTCAATTCAGAAGGAATCTCAACCAATTCCAGATTATTATGAACTGCTCTTGCAGGCATCTGGTTTTGATTTAATTTGTTACAACAATAAGTACACACACGTTGATCCAATCCCAAATCAAAACAATTTTCTACCATCAAGTATGTTGTGAAATCCTTCCATTCACTATTATTTTCCCTTTCACTTTTTGCATATAAATCCACTAACTTAGTCTGATTCTTATAATAAGTGCGTCGACAACACACACAAGTGAAATTTGGCCTCTCACTTGATTTCACCTAAAACGTCGCAATTTCCCTCTGGAAATTATCTGTACTGGAAACCTGTACACTATCTTCCACATTACCCGCTTCTTCTTGGTCAATTTCAACATTCTCCTCTTTACTTCCAAAGTAACAAAACTCAATTTCTTCACACATATTCTTCACATCTATTTCAGAACCATGCAAAAGAGCAGCGTATAATTGTTTAAGCATAACTGATGGACTCTTAGCATAATACAACATTCTAACTAATTTCCTCACTTTATTATGATGCACTGCTAGCATCCTGAAATGATGAAAAACACTCTGGCATACTCTCCTGGAAAGACAAGCCAGTGAATGACCATGCAAACCTGTCACTTCTCTCACTCTGCAAGGATCTAATTCTTGCAACAACTTCATTTTCTGCTTCAAACTTTTCTTATTAAATGACCGTACAAAATCACAAAGCAAATTGATGGATTCCTGTCGCACACTGCAAATACTACTACACTTCCAGGTGTACACAGGACCCTTAGGACGTCTTCCTAAAACCTCATTACCTAACACCTCTTCTATCTCTGTTGTCACAAGTTTTTCTTTTTCAACTGGACAACCATCTTTCACTTTTTAAGCTCGACTACTGGTGTCAACTGCATGCACCAAATCATTATCCTGGAAATAACTCTCCTCATTAAAAAATGCCTCACAGCTTGAACTATGCATCCATTCTCCAGAAAAAACTTCACAAAAATTACTACGATTAACTATTCTCTTCCATCTACTATTTCTTTTGAAATCATAAATTGCCTTGTTTAGCTTCCTAATTCTATTGATTATCAAAATAAATAACTTACGTTTAATTTCAAATGCCTGATCAATAACTTTCTCAACTATTTTTTTTCTCTTATAAAAAAACACTTTCTGTTGACCTTTCTTAATATTTTTTAACAAATTGCCAATTATCCTGTTGCGGAACATTCGTTTACGAATGTCCCTAAACTGTTGTTTCCTTCTACTATCATGCACAGAGTTATCTCTTGCTCTAGCAGTATCATTTTTCATTGGCCTTTCCTTTCCGTTTGAATTGCTTCTCTTTTTCTGGACTGAAACATTTTCTGTAGTAATATTTTTTTTACTACAGATATTTCTTATGAATGTTTTTGTACTCTTACCCGGTGCTTTCTTGGTGACTTGACAAATCTTTTTGTTAGAGGACTGCTGCTTTTTTTCATTGACCTGCTGTCTTTGACGTTTTGCAGCCTTTCTTAGTCTTTCTTTGGTTGGCATGCTGAAATCTTGAAATGATCTGCAGTTGAATCTGTGGTAAAATATAATAAAAAATGTTATTAACCACTATTACCCAACAATAAATCAATAACAGTAATCAAAAACTTAAAACACTACTTGACATTTTTACATAGAAGATTTTTTAGTGCTTGGCAAATTTAGAATACAGAAATAGCAGAAAAGAAATGGAATTTATATTCATTTTACCTGTGCTGTTTTATATGTGAATCTGATCTAATTTTATGAGCATATTTTAATATTTTATTGAAGACACTACACATAACCTGTTTTTGAAGGTGTCTTTATTTTTAAATTAAACGTTTTACATTTTTACTTTTTATTTATTATACATTTTTAAAATAAATGTTTATAGTTCCATAGGCTCAAGCACGTCAGCTTCCCATCCTATGTCATACAATTCTGACAAATCTGCATCCTCATCACGTTCTTCTTCATCCTCAGGATTTAAATCATCCAAGGGATCAACATCCACTGATGTTTCAATTACGAGTTCAATGATGAGGTCGAAATCAACTGATTGCTGATTGTCGCTCATGTTGATGTTGTCTTTATCTTTAAAGAAAGATAACAACAATGAGATGTTGCAGAGTAAGAGACAAATCTCAGAGATTATAATAGTAAAATTGTTTAACAAGAGTAACATTTTGCAGCTATTATTTAGCCATGTCCAGCGATGCTGAGGAGGTGAAGCCTATGTCCAATTTATCAGTGAACAGGACTCATCTCTTCTTAACCTTGGATAAGCCTCACCGACTCTGTGTCCCCTGCACATACTTAAATATAAAGGGGCAGATTTATGTTAACTGGCACATCCCCAGGGATGCACCAGTTAACGTGCACCGCTGCTCTGCCACCCATGGTGTGCCGCATTTACAATCAGATAGGACAAATCTGCGTCAAAACCCTGCGCCTGCTTGAAGCAGGCATAGGTCTTGACGCAGCATTGTGGAGATAGGGCACCCCTGAGCCTTGCTGGAGCTGCATCGCACTTGCGATACAACTCCAGCAATGCGCCACCTTTACGGCACAGATGCGTCACACATCTGTGCCGTTTTTGCCCCATTGTGCGCCGCATTGTAAATGCAGCACACCATGGGTGGCGGAACAGCGGCGCAGGATGACTGGCACATCCCTGGTGATGCGCCAGTCATCATAAATCTATCCCTAAGCTTCTTATCTTGTTAGAGATGAACCGCCATATGTATCATCAAACTATTTAGCATTTCCTAAATAGCGAATTTTAAGGAATAAATAGCGATTCTTTACCATTCCTAATTTGCGATGAGCAAATTGCTAATTGCAAATTACCCATTCATTTCCATGGGCCAGGAGGCCCATAGGAATGAAGGTGCAATTTGCGATTAGCAATTAGCTCATCGCAAATTAGGAATTTTTCCAAGGGTGCAGGGGTGTCTCAAGAACACCCTGCTGCACCCCTGAAAAAGAAATTTGGGGGCATATGGCGCACATACATGCCCTAAGGGCATGTATGGGCGTCATATGGCACCTTTTGTTTTTTGGAAAAAAAGCTTTTTGAAAAGAATTCACAAATTACCACCAACTAGAAGTTGGTGGTAATTTGCAAATCCTTAATGGCATTTTTTGCATATTTTTTGTTTGATACATTGCATTTAAGGAATCGCAAAATTTGCAAATCCTTAAGTGCAATCGCAAAATAAGGAATAGCAAATGTTGCTATTCCTTATTTTGCATCAAACTTGTTTGATACATACCATTTGTCTAATTAGCATTCGCAAAGGCCGAAATTCGCAGAATTTCGGCCTTTGCGAATGCTAATTAGCTTGATACATATGGCCCCAAGTGAGGCCTGTCTTGCAACATGGTGCATCTTTTGCATCACTGCTGCATCGGTTTCATGTGGCACGGTTTTTTTACAGCATGACACATCTGCCTAAATGCATCAATTTGTAATTTTGTCGCCTCATAGCAAATCTTTTGCACCGCCGCTGCATCAGAAAAGTGACGCACAGTGGCGCAAAAGAGGCATACACCTATCATAAATCTGTCCCTAGCATTTTAAATGATTAATTCAGGATGACGATAAGGTGTGGCCTATCCAGAGGTTTGTTTAAGGTGAGGTCTACTCAGGGTTGCAGATCAAAGTTACGCTTGTTGAAGAATACAGAGCAGATAATACATGTAAAGGCCTACCAATGAAGTAAGTGATGTCCACCTCATTGCGCCAGTCATCATAAATCTATCCCTAAGCTTCTTATCTTGTTAGAGATGAACCGCCATATGTATCATCAAACTATTTAGCATTTCCTAAATAGCGAATTTTAAGGAATAAATAGCGATTCTTTACCATTCCTAATTTGCGATGAGCAAATTGCTAATTGCAAATTACCCATTCATTTCCATGGGCCAGGAGGCCCATAGCAATGAAGGTGCAATTTGCGATTAGCAATTAGCTCATCGCAAATTAGGAATTTTTCCAAGGGTGCAGGGGTGTCTCAAGAACACCCTGCTGCACCCCTGAAAAAGAAATTTGGGGGCATATGGCGCACATACATGCCCTAAGGGCATGTATGGGCGTCATATGGCACCTTTTGTTTTTTTGGAAAAAAAGCTTTTTGAAAAGAATTCGCAAATTACCACCAACTAGAAGTTGGTGGTAATTTGCAAATACTTAATGGCATTTTTTGCATATTTTTTGTTTGATACATTGCATTTAAGGAATCGCAAAATTTGCAAATCCTTAAGTGCAATCGCAAAATAAGGAATAGCAAATTTTGCTATTCCTTATTTTGCATCAAACTTGTTTGATACATACCATTTGTCTAATTAGCATTCGCAAAGGCCGAAATTCGCAGAATTTCGGCCTTTGCGAATGCTAATTAGCTTGATACATATGGCCCCAAGTGAGGCCTGTCTTGCAACATGGTGCATCTTTTGCATCACTGCTGCATCGGTTTCATGTGGCACGTTTTTTTTACAGCATGACACATCTGCCTAAATGCATCGATTTGTAATTTTGTCGCCTCATAGCAAATCTTTTGCACCGCCGCTGCATCAGAAAAGTGACGCACAGTGGCGCAAAAGAGGCATACACCTATCATAAATCTGTCCCTAGCATTTTAAATGATTAATTCAGGATGACGATAAGGTGTGGCCTATCCAGAGGTTTGTTTAAGGTGAGGCCTACTCAGGGTTGCAGATCAAAGTTACGCTTGTTGAAGAATACAGAGGAGATAATACATGTAAAGGCCTACCAATGAAGTAAGTGATGTCCACCTCATTGCGCCAGTCATCATAAATCTATCCCTAAGCTTCTTATCTTGTTAGAGATGAACCGCCATATGTATCATCAAACTATTTAGCATTTCCTAAATAGCGAATTGTAAGGAATAAATAGCGATTCTTTACCATTCCTAATTTGCGATGAGCAAATTGCTAATTGCAAATTACCCATTCATTTCCATGGGCCAGGAGGCCCATAGCAATGAAGGTGCAATTTGCGATTAGCAATTAGCTCATCGCAAATTAGGAATTTTTCCAAGGGTGCAGGGGTGTCTCAAGAACACCCTGCTGCACCCCTGAAAAAGAAATTTGGGGGCATATGGCGCACATACATGCCCTAAGGGCATGTATGGGCGTCATATGGCACCTTTTGTTTTTTTGGAAAAAAAGCTTTTTGAAAAGAATTCGCAAATTACCACCAACTAGAAGTTGGTGGTAATTTGCAAATACTTAATGGCATTTTTTGCATATTTTTTGTTTGATACATTGCATTTAAGGAATCGCAAAATTTGCAAATCCTTAAGTGCAATCGCAAAATAAGGAATAGCAAATTTTGCTATTCCTTATTTTGCATCAAACTTGTTTGATACATACCATTTGTCTAATTAGCATTCGCAAATTGCCGAAATTCACAGAATTTTGGCCTTTGCGAATGCTAATTAGCTTGATACATATGGCCCCAAGTGAGGCCTGTCTTGCAACATGGTGCATCTTTTGCATCACTGCTGCATCGGTTTCATGTGGCACGTTTTTTTTACAGCATGACACATCTGCCTAAATGCATCAATTTGTAATTTTGTCACCTCATAGCAAATCTTTTGCACCGCCGCTGCATCACAAAAGTGACGCACAGTGGCGCAAAAGAGGCATACACCTATCATAAATCTGTCCCAAGCATTTTAAATGATTAATTCAGGATGACGATAAGGTGTGGCCTATCCAGAGGTTTGTTTAAGGTGAGGCCTACTCAGGATTGCAGATCAAAGTTACGCTTGATGAAGAATACAGAGGAGATAATACATGTAAAGGCCTACCAATGAAGTAAGTGATGTCCACTTCATTGCGCCAGTCATCATAAATCTATCCCTAAGCTTCTTATCTTGTTAGAGATGAACCGCCATATGTATCATCAAACTATTTTGCATTTCCTAAATAGCGAATTTTAAGGAATAAATAGCGATTCTTTACCATTCCTAATTTGCGATGAGCAAATTGCTAATTGCAAATTACCCATTCATTTCCATGGGCCAGGAGGCCCATAGGAATGAAGGTGCAATTTGCGATTAGCAATTAGCTCATCGCAAATTAGGAATTTTTCCAAGGGTGCAGGGGTGTCTCAAGAACACCCTGCTGCACCCCTGAAAAAGAAATTTGGGGGCATATGGCGCACATAAATTTTAAAAACATTCCTTTACCTCAAAAACGATTTTCAAGTCATAATTTGAAAACACTGCCCACGGGGAAATGACTTAAAATGTCCTTAAGACACATGAAAGTGTTTTTTTAAAGCCTTTGCAACTTTTTTGGGTCACTTTTAACATGGCTATGTAACTCAAACAGTCAAAATCTAAATTTACCATGCACAGGTGGGAGCATATTTACAAGGAATTTGCTCCACGGGGAAAGGTCTTTTAATTTAATATGAGAAAAATAACATCAGAGACACTGAAATGCCTTATAAAGAAGCATACACCATTATGTCCTTGTCATAAATTTTAAAACCATTCCTTTTCCCCAAAAACGATTTTCAAGTCATAATTTGAAAACACTCCACATGGGGAAATGACTTAAAATGTCCTTAAGACACATGAAAGCGTTTTTTGATTGCCTTTGCAGCATGTTTGGGTCACTTTTAACATGGCTATGTAACGCAAACATTCAAAATCTAAATTTGCCATGCACAGGTGGGAGCATATTTACAAGCAATTTGCTCCACAGGGAAAGGTCTTACATTAAAATGGGAAAAATAACATCAGAGACACTCAATTGCCTTATAAAGAAGCATACACCATTATGTCCTTGTCATAAATTTTAAAACCATTCCTTTTCCTCAAAAACGATTTTCAAGTCATAAATTGAAAACACTCCACAGCTCCTATGCACAAAAAAACCCTGTCAGTACTGATACTTCACATTTTCTCCAATTACAATTTCTCAAAGAAACAAAATCTATTTGTAAAACACTTGAGACAAAGCAACATTTGAAAAACACAACTTTCTTCATAATTTTCTCCTTAAAGCACACTATTCTCTATCTAAATTAAAGAAATCTTTTCTCACCTTAGCAAATACTTTATGAGTTTCAAAACAGTCTCAGAAACACACCAATTTGTCTTCAGCAGAGCAAAATGTATGCACTCCAGAGTCTGCATCTATCAAAAGCACAGAAATGCTGTAATTCTTCACACATATCTCTCATGTCACCCAATCAAAACTCTTCCCTCACTTTTTTCAAATCAAAACCCTTCCCCCCTCTGCCCTCTCTGCCTTTTTTGCATAGCAACCACCTCTTGGAAGACCTCTGGTGTTTGCAAGTTCACACAACAATGTTTCAATTGAACTCTGAACTCTCAGTGCACCTGCATATCCAGTGCATTCTTTCATTTAATGATTTTTTCTTGACCACTCAAAATACATCTTTCAAAGAACTCATCCATGCACCCTAACTTTCTGTTTTCAGCAATCAAAATCCACCAATCACTGTTACTGCTTCATCAACACAGAAACTCCACAGTTTTTTTCATTTTAAACTCTTATTTTTTCAAGTGCCATTTCATTGCCACACTTCATCTGACTGCAGCAGAACCTCCTCTCACCATGTTTTCTGTCTGGATTGTTGGACATAGTTACATCTATTGGACTCAGAGGTATGCTGAGAACAGAAATTTACCTAACCTCAATTTACAAGATGTGGAAATTAAGTGGTTTGGCCACAGAGGATTAAAATGTCACCAATTGATACCATTGGTGAAAACCTTTATGCATTTGCCAAAACCTGACCTGTTAATTGTGCACTGTGGAGGTAATGATTTGGGCACTTTGACTGGGGTAGGTCTGGAAATGCTTTTAAAGGACACCTTTGAGCAATTGATGGCACTTTTTCCTCAAACTGCCTTGGTATATTCAAATATATGCCAAAGACAGAAATGGAGGTGGTCAAACCAATTTTGTCCACAAATTGAGAAGTCGAGGAAGCATGTAAACAAATCTGTTTCAGCTTACATGAGAGACCATGGAATGGGCTCCATGTACAACAATAACTTGCGTTACTACATGCAAGATATCTACAGAGGAGATGGAGTTCACTTCTCAGATGAGGGCAACAGAATTTTCATTCTGAATTTAAGAATGTGCATTGGTACCTACTTATAAGTACCTAAATGTACCATAAACCCAAAAGCTCTTCTCAGAGCTACCCTACATCTGATCACTCACAATTATTATTTTTCTCTAACTTTTTTCACTAATTTTCAACAAAGTACGCTCCCCGGGGCGCTACCCGGTACGCGAACCGGAAGCTAACCTCGCGAAATTTAAAAAAAAAATGTTTTTTTTCGCACATATAAGCCTCCTCAGCCACCCTCAGAAAACCTAGGGGGTCAAGATAAGTCTACCGTGCCCCCTTCTACCCATTCTGAACATTATTTGCCCTCCATCTTGTATCTTAAGTCGACCGAAACACAAAATGGTGGACTCCCGTAACGCTTCAGGTTCGCGTACCGGGGCGCTCGCCAGTTCGCGTACCGGGGCGCTCCCCGGGAAGCGCACCATCAAAAAAGGTGGGAAAGTAATTTACAGAAAAACGACTGGAGACACTCTCACCAAATATAGATTAGCTCATACTACATACCAATCCCTATCATTTTCACAAATTTGATTGAAATTCCATTTAGCCATTTAGCCTGTAGACCTCTCTAAATACCGTGAGGTAAATTACTTCTCAAAACAAATCTGAAGTGTTGGAATTGACAACCAATGAAAATGTTACTTTCATTTTCTACTTTTATTACCTGACATTTGATTGGTTATATACCTGAATAGATATAAAGGAAGAGAAGGAAACACAGCCATTTTGACTACTACTTCCTGGTGTACATTTCAATTGGATTTTCACTAATCACTTCAACTTCTTTGTAAAGGTAAGTTGTTATTTTTAAAACTGAAGTATATTGTGCACCAAAAGTTAATATGGTAAACTTTTTCTGATAGTTATATACTATCCCTCTGTAGTAGTTATAGATTTAGATAGACTTCTCTGTTATAGTTATGGATGGAGTTAGGCTTCTCTTGTATAATTATGAAATTACTTACGTTAAATCACATACACTTTTTTATATTCCTACTTCCACTCTGATACTATACACTGCCCAAAGATAAATTCACTGATAAAAACTGCCTATCTAAAATTAATCCCAACAGTGCCCTATCTCTACTAATATATATATTTTTTTTCCAAATTTCAGGCAAAATGGAAGGCGAACACAAAGTTTCATTTCAAATTGTCCTGCAAGAGAGCAGCCAAGAAATAATTGATCCAAATTATATAGAATTTATGGATGAAACTTGGGACCAAGAACTACTGCAATGTGTGCAAGCAGTAGATGACCTCCTTCAAAATGAGGACATTTTACACCCTCAGAGATTACAAACTATGTTCAATGAAAATAATTACATTTCAGACAGAGAAATGTTAGAAAGTTTATTAAATTTTGAAACACAATCACAATAATAAATAATTGCTTAAAAAATAAAGAAATTAAAAAATAATCAAGAAAACCAACAATCAATTAACATACAGTATTTGAAAAGTCTATCATTCTTTTTTCCTTATAGTACTCTCCCCAGAACGCTTCCCGGTTCGCGGACCGGGCGCTGCCCACGCAAAAAAAACAAAAAATGTATTATTTTTTTTTACCCCTGCGGGGCCCTTTTAAAGCCTCCACAGCAAACCTAGGGGGTCAGGGAGGATCTACTATGCCCCCTTATGGTCATTTCCCCCTTTGTTTTGGCCTCCTCTTGTCTCTCGATCCTACCGAGAGACAAGATGGCGGCCGCTCCGGACTGTTTAGAATGTTGACAGACACCGGAGAGCCAATTAGCTTCGCGAAGTTCCGTTACGCATCAAGTACGCGAACCGGAGCGCTGCCCAGAGCGCGCTTACAGATATATATCTTTTTTTGAACGTTAATTTCTCAAAATCCACTGGAGCACATATATTCAGACCTAGCAAAGGCACATCGGGCTAACAGTCCCTACAATTTTGCCAAGTTTCGTGCAAATCCATTCAGCCGTTCGGGCTAAAAGTGAGGCCAACCGCCCTATGGAAATTAACATTGGAAAAACACGTTTTGGGACCCCCCTTTGTTCTCGGCCCCCCCTTCACGAACCCCCCCCAAATTATCAGGGGCTGCTCAGAAACAAAATGTTCCATTTTCCTGAAAATTTCAGCCAATTCCGTCCACAAACGCCAAAGTTATTAGACATAGAATTTTCAAAAATCCCATATGGAAAAAATCCTAACTATATATACCTACTGGCGACCGCCAGTAGGTAATCTATACACACACACATATAACATATACATTACCTACTGGCGGTAGCCAGTAGGTAGTTATAGTAAGGACCAAGTTTCCATAGGAAGAACATTTTTGGTTTTGCCTATAACTTTGGCGTTGTTTGATGAATCTTCATGAAAGTTTCAAAACTAATTCATTGTGGATATCAGTTCCTATGTTGAAAGTTTGGGGGTGATTGGTCAAGGGGGGCCGAGAAAAATGGGGGTCCCAAAGGGTGTTTTCGCATGTTAATTATCATAGGAAACTTTACACAAGGCTACAGGTTGAACAGGTGAACGGAATTACCCCAAATTTGTCAGGGAGAAGGGTCTTGGTCTAGAAAGCACACATTTGTTTATTTGGTGTAAATTTGTTCAGTAGTGTTGGAGAAATATCGAAATTTACAGATATCGAAATTTCGGAATTCTGCCATCTGATTGGCTGAGGCGTTACGAGCACGAGCTTACTGCTGATTGGCTGCGAGCGGTTGCAACTAGGAAGTGTTGACTGTCATTTTGTGATTCCGTTGAAGCGACTAAGGGGAAAAAAGAGCGAAAAAATGAGAAAGAGGAGGGTGGGAGCACTGTAACCTCTGTGAGGTGTTTAGGGTGTGCTATCGAGGGGGTGTGAAGCAAAGTATTCACCCCTACCGATGTGAAAGTGGTGGGCTATGGAAATTACCTGAGGTATTACCTAGAGTCTGATGTTGCTAAGGTGAGCTGGTGCGGGACTCGGGTATTAAAGCGTGATCCCAAATTGTGTGTCTTATGCTGTGAAGTCATGTGCTGTGGCCGCTGCACTACACTTGTGGAAGTAGTCTCAGCCTGTGTTTATAACTACTAGGACGAACTACTGACCCGTACTGGTCTGAAAGTCCTGGGGTACGGAAAATATTTGAGGTACTGTCTAGAGTTTCATGCTGCTAAGCTGAGCTGCTGCCGGACTCGGGGATGAAAGCGTGAGACCAAACTGAGTGTCAAATGCTGTGAAGTCATGTACTCTGGCCGCTGTCCCACATCTGTCGAAGTAGTGTCAGCATGTAGTCATAGCTACTAAGAGGAACTTTTGTTTCAAACATTGTAACTTGTGTATGGTTCTTAGGGGGTATTATATAGGGAGTGTGAAGGTACATTTGCACGTATCAAATTAATTTGGTATTTGTGAAGTGCAAACTACTTACTCCTACGGGTGTGATGACACCGGGGGCGTAAGCTGAGCTGGTAAAGGAGTCGGGGTAAAGTCGCTGAACTACTGACCCCTACCGGTCTGAAAGTGCTGGGTTTAGAAATTAAGTGAGGTATTGCCCAGAGTGTCATGCTGGTAAATTGAGCTGCTGCTGGACTCAGGGATGAAACCGTAAGCCTAAACTGTGTGTCCTATGCTGTGAATTCATGTGCTCTGGGTGCTGTACCACACCTATCCAACTTGTAAATGGTGCTTAGGTAGTGCTGTATTGGGAGTGCGAAGGTAAATCAATACGGTATTTGTAAAGCGCAAACTACTGACCCCTATGGGTGAGTAGAACCAGTGATCAAAGCGAGAGCTCTGTGCTGCAAAGTGAGATGGTGTGGCCAATGTGCCACAGCTGTGTGGAGAATACAATTTAGCGGGGGTCCAGGAGTTGCCGTTACCTGGCCCTTAATAGCAGATCTAAGTTGTAAGTTATAGGGTGGCTCTAAAAAGAGCCCTTGTGTTCATTAGTTGGAGCTACATATAAGTACGGATGCACAGCTTCAAGTTACTTAGGAAAACTCGATTTCCCTGATCTGTGAAGTGTGCTCCATCACTTCTGTAGATATCAGCCATATCAAAACGTATGTTTTTGTTGTAGATGGACCCCATTTTGTGGTCTCTGAGGTATGCAGACACAGCTTTGTTGACTTTATTCTGAGATTTTTCAATCTGAGAACAAATTTGATTTCACCATTTCCACTTCTGTCTTTGGCATATATTGGAATATACAAAGACAGTTTGAGGCAAAAGTAAGATCAATTGTCCAAAGGGGTCCTTCATAAGCATTTCCAAACCTACCCGAGTCAATGTGCCCAGGTCGTTTCCACCACAGTGCACAATCATGAGGTCAGGGTGTTGGAAATGCAAACAGGTTATAACCAGAGTCAACAATTGGTGCCACTTCAATCCTCTCTGTGGAAACCATTTAATGTCCACATTTTGTAAACCTAGGTCTAAGTCAATACGTCTCTATTCTGCATACCTCTTGCACCAGAAAACATAGCTATGTCCAACGATCCACACTAGCATTTTAAAGGTATGGCTGAAAGGTATGGAAAGATGTCTTTAGCTCATGCAGTTCCTTCGTAGAATAAGAGATATGTTTAAAGTTTTGAAACTAGTTTTTTTTCACATACAAAACGATACCTGATTGGGAGATGAGAAGCATTGTTTTTTAAAAGTAGGGTGCGCATTCGTTTTGTGTAAAAGCATGATTGTGATTGGTTAAGAAAAAGCAGTTTGAACGTGGAGTACATACTATAGGATAACATTTGCTCAACTCAACCACACCTGCTACTTGCATTTGGAAGGCACTGTTCGAACTTAAAACAATCGTGAACTTTTAACCTGCACATGCCGTTAAATGTTCGAGAAAATGTTGCAAAAAAATATCATTAGGTTTAAAAAAATTGATGAACTGTTAACCTGCACATGTTGTAGAATGTTCTAGAAAGTGTGTTGATAGAATACGTTGCACTGCTGACTTCGATGTGTCGTTGAATATGAAAAAAACTGTTTATATGGAAAATTAAAACGAAACTAATAGAGAAAAGTTTTGAAACCTAAAAGAATCAAGGAAGTATTCTAATGTGTTTGTTACTTGTATTTATGTGTGGAAGAACAAAATTATAGAAACAGCACGAGGAAGAAGCAGAGAGTGGGGGGACGGGGGGAGATGGGTCCAATGGCACACATGTACAATGAAGTACAGCACAAGTACAGACAAAGAATGGCCAAAATGAACCACACCTACAAGGAGCATAATTCACACAACCTGGCAACATGACACCACTGAACGAGCATAGAAGTGAAAACCACACTGCATTCATACAGGATGTGTAGAAAGGCCGGCCGTGGGTGTTGTGGGATGTCTGCGACCGTGGTCATCATGTATAAGATGCCTAGCACGTGGCACATGGGCGGGTTTACCTTGTGTTACTTTGCCAAACAGCTGCTCCTCTCTCCCGCGTGCCCCCACACTTTTGTATGGTGTGCTGTTGTATCCCATGCACTCGTAAGGCACAGCATTGTAATGTCTATTCTGGCGTGTGTCCTGCGGAATTCGAACTACACCATGAGAGTGCCGCTTGGTGGTGTATCTCACATCACAACATTGTCTGCTGCGGCCTTGTGGCAGGTCACACCAGAACACAGAGACACACTTACTGCACTTCCTGCACATGGACATATCCGAGAAACCCCGTTTCCCTTGCCGGATAGGCACACCCCTGTGCTGACCTGTGTATGCCGGACCAGCATACATGTGTTATGATTGCAGGGGGGTGCATGCTTAGCTACAAGTCCAGGGTCACTACCAACGCTGAAGTGACGTGGTTACGTCTGATGAAGACAACACACTGTGATGTTGCAGGGCCCATGCCTATCATGCTAACACAATGACCACACAGACATACTTGCTCAAATGCGGGTTTGGAGGGCATTGGTGGTCCTGCTGTTGTCGCGATGAGTCTTGTGGCCCTCATGGGTAACTCTGTATCTTGCTCATTGACTCTATGGCACCTGAGAGTGTTCTGGTGTGGCTCTTGGCTGTGTTTGCTTTCATGCTGCCGGTAGTCATCCTGCTTAACACCAGCAGAAAGCAGGTGTAAAATTCCTGGAGGTAACGTGGATTATCACCGGAAATAATTTCGCATTGCAGTTGTGAAAGTTGTGATGCCATTTTTTTGTGTGTAGAACAATATGCCAACTCGGCAGTGTATCAAATCAAGAAGCAGCACCTGACGCACTATTCCTAATCAATATAACTACAATGAGCTTTCTTCATTGATTTTGTGTGTCCACTGTAAGTGGAGGCACTACCTATGTGCAATTCAATACAGGATTTTGGTATTTTGAATAAATCGCAAAGGTGCACCTCGTGTCTTTTTGCACGGGACAGCTATTCTGCATTTCATTATCAGCACTTTAATGCAACTAAAGTTGAGATAAATCCAACATACTATTTAAAAGATGGAGCAAACTGCAGAGATCACCAGAATTCCCGCAATAAGTGCTCCAAAATTTAACACTATGGTGGATACCAGCAAATAACAGTAATAAGAACAAGAAAGAGTCACACAGCAGTTAAGAAAACAACCAAAAAGGTTAATAATTTTTTTTGTCAAACGTTCTTTTTTTATAAACATATATAAACTATTTTTACATTTTATTTTTTTATTAATATATATATAAAAAAGGAACCAATAAACAAAATTTAACAAACATAATAGAAAAGAACAAGGTAGAAGAGTGATGTGGGGACCATGGATGTCGATTACAGAGCCTGGAAAATAAAGCACTAAATAAGGATGTGTGCAATGCGCATATCAAACGACTGAGAGAGAGAAACAGAGACGGAAAAACAAGCCAGAGAGAAAAAGAGAGGGAAGGAAAGATAGAGAGAAGGGAGAGAGAGATAGAAGGAAAGGAATCAAGAGAATGAGAGAGAGAGAGAGAGAGAGAGAGATAGAGGGAGAGAAAGATAGACTGTCGCCTCTGCGTATCCATGAGCAAGTAATTACCTGGTGCCAGCAGAATGTGCAGCAGTGGGCGGACTCCACGTGCCTGTCAAAACCCTGCCGGTCTCAGATGTGTTGCTGAGTCCTGAGTCCTGAATGGGGGAGACCACATCAGATACTCCGCCGATCTCAGATGTGATGCTGAGTCCTGAGTCATGAATGGCAGAGACCACATCAGATTATGCATGAATCTAACAGATGTTGCTGAGTCCTGAATGGTGGAGATCACGTCAGCTTCTTCGCGGATCTCCCAGATGTCGCTTAGTCCTGAATGGTGGAGACCACTACAGCTTCTCCGCGGCCCGGCAGATCTCACACATGTCGCTGAGTCCTGAGTCGTCAATGGCGGAGACCACCTCTGGGTTTGGTGCTGCTAAGCCTGTGTAACTCAAATTCGTGCCACATGGTAGTAGGCTCCTGATGGCCACATGAGTTTGGGGTGGCATTAACCCTATGCATATGAAGTCCGCACCAAGGAGATGGTAGGTCGCTGACAGCCATACAGCTGAGTGTGTGACTAACCTTCTACGCAACATTTCTTGGATTCTTGGCCCCCCCCACAATGCCCTGGGGACCACCACCTACCGGGGCACACTTTAATTAAATGCGGGGGTACCTCATCACCCCACCAACAGTGGTCCAAGTGGCATCTTTGCTTCACCTACCTCTTCTGGAACTTCTCTTGCCTCTTTATTTATATTTCTTCACTTTCTGCAACTCTCTTGCTTCTTTTATCACTTCTATTGCTTCTTTTTACACCTCTCTTACCTCTTTCTACTCCTCTCCTGTTTCTTTCTGAACCCCTCTTGCTTCTTTCTGTACCTCTCCTGTGTCTTTCATCACTTCTCTTGCTTATTTCTGCATTTTAACTTGCTTCTTTCTGTACCTCTCTTGCTTCTTTCTGCACTTCTCTGGCCGATTTCTGCACCTTTCTTTCTGCACCACTCGTGCTTCTTTTATCACTTCACTTGCTTCTTTTTGCACCTCTCTTACCTCTTTATCGACCTCTCTTGCTTCTTTCTGAACCCCTCTTGCTTCTTTCTGTACCTCTCTTGTGTCTTTCATTACTTCTCTTGCTTATTTCTGCATTTTAACTTGCTTCTTTCTGTACCTCTCTTGCTTCTTTCTGCCCTTCTCTGGCCGATTTCTGCCCCCTTCTTTTTGCACCTCTCTTGTTTCTGCACCTCTCTTACTTGCTTCTGCAACTCTATTGTCTCTTTCTGAGTTTCTCTTACCACTTTTTGTACCTCTCTTGCTTCTTTCTGCACCTCTCTTGCTTCTTTCTGTACTTCTCTTGCACCGTTCTGTACATCACTTACCTCTTTTGGAACTTCTCTTGCCTCTCTATTTACATTTTGTCCTCTTTCTGCAACTCTCTTGCTTCTTTCATCCCTTCTCTTGCCTCTTTTTGTACCTCTCTTGCCTCTTTCTACACCTTTCTTGCCTTTTTCTGAACCTCTCTTCCTTCCTTCTACACCTCTCTTGCCTTTTTTCATTTCTCTTGCTTCTTTCTGCACTTTACTTGCTTCTTTCTGCACCTCTCTTGCTTCTTTCTGTACTTCTCGTGCTTCTTTCTGTACTTCACTTACCTCTTTTGGAACTTCTCTTGCCTCTTTATTTACATTTCTTCCTCTTTCTGCAACTCTCTTGCTTCTTTCATAACTTCTCTTGCCTCTTTTTGCACCTCTCTTGCTTCTTTCTACAATTTACATGCTTCTTTCAGCACCTCTCTTGCTTCTTTCTGCACTTCTCTGGCCGATTTATGCACCTCTCTTTCTGCACCTCTCGTGCTTCTTTCTGCACCTCTCTTGTCTGCTTCTGCAACTCTCTTGCCTCTTTCTGAGTTTCTCTTGCCATTTTCTGTACCTCTCTTGCCTCTTTTTGCACCTCACTCTCTTCTTTCTGCACCTCTCTTGCTACCTTCTACAGCTCCTTTCCTTCTTCCTCCACTCCTCTTTCTGTAGTTCTCTTGCTTCTTTCTGCAATTCTCCTGCCTCTTTCTGTACCTCTGTTGCTTCTTTCTGTGCTTCTCTTGCCTCTTTCCGCACCTCTCTTGAATATTGCTGTACCTCACTCTCTTCCAGCTGTGCCTCTCTTGCTACATTCTGTAGCTCTCTTGCTTCTTCCTCCACTCCTCTTGCTTCTATCTGCACAATTCGTACCCTTTCTGCACCTTCCTTCATCTTTCTACATTTGTATTCATCTTTCTGCAGTTCTCTTGTTTCTTTCTGCATTTCTCTTGCCTCTTTCTGTACCACTCTTGGTTCTTTCTGTGCTTCTCTTGGCTCTTTATGTACCCCTATTGCTCTTTCTGGACTTCTCTTGAATCTTTCTGTACCTTTCTTGACTCTTTTAGCATATTTCTTCCTTTTATTTGCACCTCTGTTGCTTCTTTCTGCACACCTCTTACCTCTTTCTGTAGCCATCTTCCCTCTTTCTGCACCCGTCTTGCCTCTTTCTGCACCTCACTTGCCTCTTTCTACACTTGTCTTGCCTTTTCTGCACCTCTGTTGCTTCTTTCTGCACCTCTCTTGTCTTTATCTGCACCTCTCCTGCCTCTTTCATCACTTCTCTTGCTTCTTTCTGCACATTTCTTCCTCTTTCTGCAACTCTCTTGCTTCTTTCACCACTTTTCTTGCCTCTTTTTACACCTCTCTTGCTTCTTTCTACACCTCTATTGCTTCTTTCTGAACCTCTCTTGCTTCTTTCTGTACCTCTCTTTCTTCCTTATGCATCTCTCTTGCTTATTCATGCTCTTCTCTTGCTTTATCTGTAACTCTCTTGCTTCTTACGGTACCCTCATGCTTCTTTCTGCACCTCTCTTGCCTCTTGCTGCACCTCACTCTCTGCTTTTAACACCTCTCTTGCTACCTTTTTCAGCTCGTTCCTTCTTCCTCTGCTTCTCTTGCTTCTATCTGCATTATTCTTCCTCTATCTGTACCTTTCTTTATCTTTCTGTACTTTTATTCCTCTTTCTACAGTTCTCTTGCTTCTTTCTGCAATTCTCCTGCCTCATTCTGTACCTCTCTTGATTCTTCCTCCACTTCTCTTGCTTCTATGTGCACCATTCTTACTCTTTCTGTACCTTTCTTCATATTTCTACACTTTTAGTTCTCTTTCTGCAGTTTTCTTGCTTCTTTCTGCAGTTCTTTTACCTCTTTCTATACCACTCTTGCTTCTTTCTGTGCTTTTCCTACCTCTTTTTGCACCTCTATTGCCTCTTTCTGTACTTCTCTTGCCTCTTTCTGCTCATCTCTTATCTCTTTCTGCACTTCTCTTACCTCTTTCATCACTACTCTCTTTCTGTACATTTCTTCCTCTTTCTGCAACTCTCTTGCTTCTTTTACCACTTCTCTTGCCTCTTTTTGCACCTCTCTTGCTTCTTTCTACACATCTATTGCTTCTTTCTGAACCTCTCTTGCTCCTTTCTGTACCTCTCTTTCTTCCTTATGCATCTCTCTTACTTATTCATGCTCTTCTCTTGCTTTTTCTGCAACTCTCTTGCTTCTTTCGGTACCCTCGTGCTTCTTTCTGCACCTCTCTTGCCTCTTGCTGCACCTCACTCTCTGCTTTCTACACCTCTCTTGCTACCTTTTTCAGCTCTTTCCTTCTTCCTCCGCTTCTCTTGCTTCTATCTGCATTATTCTTCCTCTTTCTGCACCTTTCTTTCTCTTTTTGTACTTGTATTCCTCTTTCTACAGTTCTCCACAGGAGGTGGAGTGGTGTGGCTCACTGGTTAGAGGCGACAGACCCGGAAGCAGAGAACGGCCCGGGACCAGGGTTCAATTCCCGACGCGGCAGGGTCGTGGACCATGGTCAGCTGACTCGACAATTCTCGCCTCGGTGCCTACTCTAACCAGGGATCACACTCGGCAACTCTGGGCATTAAGCTTGCCTCATCTGTACAACGGCCCCCCACAGATGCCGGGGATGCCTGGTTTCACCTTGGAGATACCCAAAAGGGACCATCTCACAGGGAAAGCCAGGACGGGTTCCCCAGCGGTCTTCAGCGCCGGGACGCTTACGGGCAGCTGTGAGCTTTACAAGTCCAACACATTTACATTTTACATTTCTTGCTTCTTTCTGCAATTCTCCTGCCTCATTCTGTACCTCTCTTGCTTCTTCCTTCACTTCTCTTGCTTCTATCTGCACCATTCTTACTCTTGCTGTACCTTTCTTCATCTTTCTATACTTTTATTCATCTTTATGCAGTTTTCTTGCTTCTTTCTGCAGTTCTCTTGCCTCTTTCTATACCACTCTAGCTTCTTTCTGTGCTTTTCTTACCTCTTCTGCACCTCTATTGCCTGTTTCTGTGCTTCTCCTGCCTCTTTCTGCACATCTCTTGCCTCTTACCCCATTTCTCTTGCCTCTTTCTGCACCTCTCTTGACTCTTTTGCATATTTCTTCCTTTTTCTGCAACTCTTTTGCTTTCTGCATTTCTCTTGCTTTTCTTTGCACCTCTGTTGCTTCTTTCTGCATACCTCTTACCTCTTTCTGCAGCACTCTTCTCTCTTTCTGCACCTGTCTTGCCGCTTTCTGCACCTCGCTGGCCTCTTTCTGCATTTGTCTTGCCTTTTCTGCACCTCTGATGCTTCTTTCAGAACTTCTCTTGCCTTTTCTGCACCTCTCTTGCCTCTTTCATCACTTCTCTTGCTTCTTTCTGTACTTCACTTTCTTCCCTCTAAATCTCGTTTGCATCTTTCTGCTCTTCTCTTGCTTCTTTATGTACCTCTCTTGCTTCTTACTGTGCCATTTGCCTCCTTCTGTACCTCCCTTGCCTCTTTGTGTACCTCACTTCCTTCTTTCTGTACCTTTTTTGCTTCCTTCTGTAACTCTCCAGCTTCTTTCTGCTCTTCTTTTGCTTCTATCTATGCCTTTCTTCTTTTCTTGTATCTTTACTGTCCTTGTATTCCTCTTTCTGCAGTTCCCTTGTTCCTTTCTGTACATCTCCTGCCTCTTTCTGCACTTCTCTTGCCTCTTTTTGCACCACTATTGCCTTTCATCACTTCTCTTGCTTCTTTCTGCACCTCACTTTCTTCCTTCTGTATCTTTCCTGCTTCCTTCTGATCCCCTCTTGCTTCTTTATGAACCTCTCTTGCTTATTTCTGTACCTCTCTTGCTTCATTTTGCACCTCTCTTGTTTCTTTCTGCACTTCTCTTCCTTCAATCTGTGCCTTTCTTCCTCTTTCTGGTCCTTTGTTTACTCTATCTGCACCTGTTTCTCTTTCTGCAGTTCTTTTGGTTTTCTCTGCTCTTCTCTTTACTCTTTCTGCACCACTCTTCCCTCTTTCTGAAACTTTTCTTGCCTCTTTCTGTACCTTGCTTGCTACTTTCTGCACTGGTCTTGCCTCTTTCTCTACATCTGTTGCTTCCTCGGCATTCCTCGTGCCTTTTTCTATACCTCACTCTCTTCCTTCTATACATCTCTTGCTTCCATCTATACCTCTCCTGCTTCTTTCTACACTTCTCTTGCTTATATCTGCCCCTTTATTTCTCTCTCTTATTCCTCTTCATGCAGTTATCTTGCTTCTTTCTGCACTTCTCTTGTCTTTTTCTGCACGTCTCTTGCCTCTTTCTGTATCTCCTTTGCCTCTTTCTGCACATTTATTCAATTCAATTCAATTGAATTCATCTTTATTTCGATACGCTGTATCATAAAAGTTACATAAAATGGAGCCAAAACTTTAGAAAGGATATTTGGCATCTTAACACAATCATAAATTGGTACAATGTGTACATTTCTATTGGTGGAGGGAAGAGTGAATCAAGATTTAAGAACATGCATAAATTATTTTAAAAAGGCACAATAAAATCAAATAAAAGTCATCAGTTTTTTTTTTAAGATATTGGTTCTCAAATTGATTTCAAAGTTTTTTACAATTTTTTTTCCTGAGGAAATACACTGCTAGCAGGAACCTACTAATACCGTACACAAAAACCTGCCGCATATCAGTCTTTAAAATTCTTTCTGCAACTCTGCATGATCATACACCAACATTAAAACAGAGAGGTTTGAGCCATCTTTTCCTTGGAATCAAATAAGCAGGGCAGATAAACAGGACATGTGCAATGTCCTCCCTGGCTTTCTCAATGCACATGGTGCATTTGTCATCACTATCTTTCTTCCACTTTGCTGTAGAGGTTATTAGCATCAATACTCCATATCTAAACTTTAGATATAATGTTTTGGCCAAGGGTGGATTTACTTCATTCAGAAAGATTTCAAAGTTTGTGCCCAATTTGAAGGAAAGAAATTCTTTAGTCAAAGAACCATTTGCTATATCATTGGTTCTATAATCGTCCATATAGACCCAAAAAATTACTTTTAAAATCTTCCTAGACCCCGGCATTAATGCTAGTGGATTGCTCCAAAAGTGTGATAATCCAAGCCTCTCCAACCATGTTCTAATGTGATTAAACCATGAAATGCACTTAAAAATATCAAGTTCTTTTATCTCCACCAGAGCACATTTATTCCTCTTTCTGAAGTTCTCCTGCTTCTTCCTGCACTCCTCTTTCCTCTTTCTGTACCTCTCTTGCTTTTTTCTGCATTTCTCTTGCCTCTTTCCTCACCTATCTTGCCTCTTTCAAAATTCTCTTGCCTCTTTCTGCACCTCTCTTGCCTTTTTCTGCATTTCTCTTGCCTCGTTTTGCACCTCTTTCACACTCTCTCTGCAACCCTCTTGATTCTTTCTGTACTTCTCTTGGCTTTTTCTGCATATCTCTTGCCTTTTTCTGCACTGCACTTGCCTCTTTCTGCACCTCTATTGCTTCTTTCTGCACTCCTCTTTCCTCTTTCTGTACATCTGCTACACATATCTGCACTTCTCTTGCCTCTTTATACACCTCTCCTCTTCTTTCTGCAAACTCTTGCTTCTTTATGCACCTCTCTCACTGCTTTCTGCACATCTCTTGTTTCTTTTTGCACTTTTTGCCTCTTTCTACAATTTTCTTGCCTCTTTCTGTACTTCTCTTGCTTCTTTCTGCACCTCTCTTGCTTCTTTCTGCATCCCCTTGCCTATTTTTGCATCTCTATTGCCTCTTTCAGTACCTCTCTTTCCTCTTTTTGCGCCTCTCTTGCCTTTTTCTGTACTTCTCTTGTTTCTTTCTACACGTCTCTTGCCTCTTTCTACATCTTTCTTGCCTCTTTCTGTACTTCTTTTGCCACTTGCTGCACCCCTGTACTTCTTTTTACACTTGTTTGCCTCTTTATGCACCTCTCTTGCATTTTTCTGCATATTTCTTCCTTTTTCTCTACATCACTTGACTCTTTCTGCATTTTGCTTGCCTCTTTTGCACCTATGTTGCTTTCTGCATGTCTCTTTCCTCTTTCTGGAACTCCCTTACAACTTTCTTCAATTCTCTTGCCTCTTTCTACACCTCTCTTCCTTTTACTGCACACTTATGCTTCTGTCTGCACCTCTTGAGCAGCTTTTGGAACTTCTCTTGCTTCTTTCTGCACTTCTATTGTCTCTTTGTTCAATTCTCTTGCTTCTTTCTACACTTCTTTTACCTATTTGTTACCTCTATTGCCTCTTTGTACACATTTCATCCTATTTCTGCACCTTGCTTGCCTCTTTCTGCACTTGTCTTGCCTCTTTCTGCACCTCTGTTGCTTCTTTCTGTACATCTCTTGCCTCTTTCTGCATCACTCTTGCCTCTTTCATCTCTTCTTGCTTCTTTTTGCATCTCACTTTCTTCCTTCTGCGTCTCTCTTGCTTCTTGCAACTCATTTCTTGCTTCTTTTTGTACCTCTCTTGCTTCTTTCTGTTCCTTCTTCCTTCTTTCTGTACCTTCTTCCTTCTTTCTGCACCTCTCTTGCCTCTTTCTATAACTCTCTTGCATCTTTCTGCACCTCTCTTGCTTCTTTCTGTAACTCTTGTGATTCTTTCTGTACTTCTCTTGCTTCTATCTGTACCTTTCTTCCTCTTTCTGCACCTTTCTTCCTCTTTCTGTAATTGTATTCCTCTTTTTGCAATTCTCTTGCTTCTTTCTTCACTACTCTTTCCTCTTTCTGTACCTCTCTTGCTTCTTTCTGTACTTCTCTTGCCGCTTTCCATACCTCTCTTGCCTTTCTATATTTTTCTTGTCTCTTTCTGCACCTCGCTTGCCTCTTTTTGCACTTCTCTTGCCTTGTTCTGCACCACTTTTGCCTCTTTCTGTACCTCTCTTGCCTCTTGCTGCACCTTGCTTTCTGTACTACTTTTGCCTTTTTCCACATCTCTTTTTTCTTTTTCTGCACCTCACTTGCTATCTTCTGCATCTTTCTTGCTTTTTTCAGCACCCCTCTTCCCTCTGTCTGCACCTATCTTGCCTCTTTCTGCCCCTAACGCTCTTCTTTTTACACCTCTTTTGCTTCCTTCTACCCCTCTTGTGATTCTTTAGGCACTTCTCTTGCTTCTATCTGCACCTTTCTTCTTTCTGCATCTTTCTCCCTCTTGCTCTACTTTTTTCTCTTTCTGTACTTCCCTTGATTCTGTCTGCACTTCTCTTTCCTCTTTCAGTATCTGTCTTGCTTCTTTCTGCACTTCTATTGCCTCTTTCTGAACGCCTCTTGCCTCTTTCTACATTTCTCTTGCCTTGTTCTGCACCTCCTTCGCACTCTCTCTGCACCCCTCTTGATTCTGTTGCTTCTTGCCACACTCCTCTTTCCTCTTTCTGTACCTTTGCTACAAATATCTGCACTTCTCATGCCTCATTCTACACCTCTCCTCCTCTTTCTGTAAACTCCTGCTTCTTTCTGTACCTCCCTTGCCTCTTTCTGCACATTGTCTCATCTTTTTGCACATATATTGCTTGTTCCATGTACTACTCTTGCTTCTTTCAGTACCTCTCTAGCTTTTTTCTGAACCTCCCTTGCCTCTTTCCTCGCCTTTCTTGACTCTTTCTGTAATTCATTTGCCTCTTGCTGCACCTCTGTTGCTTCTTTTTGCTCTTCTCTTTTCTCTTTCTATTCCTCTCTTGCTGGAATATGACACATTACAATGCATGTGATACATCACATGCCATTACAACGACAGTGTTGTTACATCACATACCATTACTATGTGAGTCATCACAATGACTTGCTGCAGGTGGGGCTGGATATTGGAATAGTATAATTTACTATTCCAACTCTAGTCTGTGCAACATTAGGGAATGTGTTGGATTTTAAATCCAATCTTTCTGCCCCCTTCAGTAAGTCTTTGTAACGACTTGCGTTGTAATTTATTTATTAAGGAGTTTTATATAGCGCTAGCCTGACCCGAGGGTATTGGATCACTTAACAACAGTTTTTGAGCAAGATTCATACAACAAAGCAGGATTCTACATATAGGTACGGAATGTCCAAGTGTGCTGAGCTGCATTGAGGTAGTGTGTGAGTCCTGAGATAACCTCATAGCATGCACGTTTTCTTGGGGAAGATCCAATAAAGCAGTATTCAACAGAGGTTTGGTAGGCCAAGTGTGCTGAGCAGCATTGAGGTAGTCCTTGAGTCCTGAGATAACCTCGTAGAGAGCACAATGTCTTGGGTGGTACCACTAGGGAGGAAGGAGCAGATACTAGTCAGAATAGCAGGGAGGAGGAGAGTGTTAGGGCTACGATGATTGGGAGAGAAGAAAAGCATATAGTTGCGTTTAGATGGCAGCTATCCATTCAGAAGGGAGCGGTTGCGGAAAATCATTTTTAGATTTTTTAAAATTTTGTGAAGGATGAGATAGTCCTGATGTCAACTGGGTTGGCATTTCAGAGCGAGAGCCCTAATGTTAAAACTTTGCTCTAGTACATAATAGGTGCTGCTCACAGAACCCCTATATCACATAGTAGTACTTTAACCACACGTTTTCTTCAGTTTTTTTTCCTTTTTTTAAACTCCATTTTAAATATATCAAAACAAGAATACAATGCTACCTACGCCCCTCTTATTTGATTCACCCTTGCTATTGATTATAAACTGTAATTTATTTAGTGCGTTACAGCTGTCTAATTCTAAATCTAACCTGACAGGCTATCAAGGTATTCTTTAGCCTTTGTTTTGGACAAAAAAAAATTGGTTTGCCCCCCTCAGATCACATTAAGGCAAGCTGGATTATTTAAATAAGCTTGCGCTTTTTTGTCTTGAAGTGGCCTCCACCCCCTTTCGATGGTGGAGTGACAGAAGTCCGGGCTCTTGCTCTGTGTGGCACATTCATCATGAGCAGACTCAAGATTGAGTCTGTACACCTCTTGCGGGGAGGTGGGGGTGCTGGGGAGGTGGGTAGAGGGGGTGTCGGGGGTGTGATAGAGGAGAGGTGGTGGGTAGGGGAAGGCTGGTGGGTAAAAAGCAAGATACAAAAAGCATTTCCAGAATTAGTAATGAAATGAAGAAACAATCAAAAAATATTAATGGAAGGCAGAAGGAGAGTCATAATGAGGAGGAGCATGAGGGTAAGAGATTACCAATAGAAGGATCCCTGGAACTTGAAATTAAACTTCAATGGGGAAAATAACCATATGTTCATGGAATGTGGAAGGGCTGAACTATAGGGCGAAGAGGATTAGATGTGCCAAACTTTTATATTCGAGTCTATTTTATTTTGAACACAGCGATAAGCCTACAACTTCGTATCGAGGCCGGCCGCGTAAGATGCAGTTCTTTGAGTGCGGCGCCAGGGCGGCCGGGAGAAAAAACTTTAACACAGCGCCTTGCCTACAACCCTCTCAGGAGGGCCGGCCGCATGGCTTGCAGATGCAGTGTCGAAGCGTTTGCGGCAGGCAGGAGGTTATCCGCATTAGTAAGTAGGATATGTAAAGGGCAGATAGCCCGTCTGTCTCTAACTGCCCAACGGGGCGCAACCGTCTCAGAGAGAAACAAGTGCCAGAGTGGCAAGTAGGAAGAAAGAAAGTGGGAAAGACAGAGAATCCTAAGTGTGGACAGGGAGGGGGGGGGAATAGAATGCCAGGTACAGGCGGTATGGCGAAGGACAGCTGGTGAGAGGGCGTGTGTGTCTGTAGCCGCAGCTGCGTTGCGCATGGAGGTCAAGGATGCAGCCTGGCCGGATCTCTAGGGACAAGCGCGTCCTCGAAGAGGTGCAGAGTGCGGAGTCTAGTGGGCATGTGTCGCGCATATTCCATAGAGCAAAGGTGTCGCACCAAAGGGTCCCATACCGCCTTGAAGCACGTAGCCTGCGCCTACAGCCACGCTGTAAGGAGCTCCATCGCAAGGACCTGCCAAAGGCGCACAAACCAAGAAGCTATGGGTGGCGCCTCTATTCGCTTCCAGTACAACGCAATGAGCTGCTTAGCGGCACCCAGCATTTGGAGCGTGAGGATCCAGTCGCCGCGGGTAAGCGCCTTGAGCGCAGCAGGGCGTATGCCAAGTAGGATCGTGTTCACTTCTTCGGGTAGAGGGAACCCCAGCACCCCCTTGATATGGCTAAGCACCTCCTTCCAGAAAACAGCAAGGGTCGGACACGTCCACCAGATATGCACAAAGTCACCAGTCGCAGATTTACACCTCCAGCACATCGGGGAAGCATTGGGGAACATCTGACTAAGGCGAAGAGGGGTGTAGTACCATTGTGTAAGTAGCTTGTAAGCATTTTCTCTCTGTGGGATGCTGCGATATATCTTGGGTATATCCCGCCATAATCTGCTCCATTGAGAGGGGTCAATGTCTGTGCCCGATGTTAATTGCCATTTCCTCTGGTAGGGATGCGCTGGCGCCAATGTAGGGTGCTGCAGTATGCTATATATTTGGGAGATCAGCCTCTTCAGGCCCCCGAGGGAGCGCGCCAGCTTCTCAAAGGGTGTGTATGCTCGAGTAGATGCTTGGTACATTTCGTCGCTGGTAGTCCAGTGGCGTAGCTGTGTATGTTGAAGGCTAGCCTGTGGCGGCACCCGGAATTCCTCCCTGCAGTCTTTCCAAGTTTTAGGCATGCCCTCAAGGAAGAGGTCTCCAGCTACTCTACAATCCCCTTGGGTCCATTTATCAAACGCCCGAGTCCGGTGGGCCGGGGGGAACTGCGGATTCCCAGCTATCGGGGTGTGCGGGGACGGAAACGAGGTCAAACCTCTTGTCACTGCTATGCTATCCCAGATATCTAGCACCGTTTTCGTGGGGATTGCAAGGTATGCGCTTCTGGAGCGCGCCGCCCGCGGAAGCCAGGGTAGGTCCCATATGGTACGTCCCGTGACCGCCCGGTCCATATGAAACCAGTGTTTATCACTTTCGCGTGCGCCCCATTCCACCACGAAGCGGAGGTGCGCCGCCCAGTAATAATGCACCAAATTGGGGCATGCCAGGCCTCCTCTGTCTCTTGGCTCCATGAGGACCTTTTGCGAGAACCGGGGGCGTTTCCCTCCCCAGATAAAGGATGTGATCTCGCGCTGGAGGCTCCGAATACAGTGCAGAGGAATAGGGGTGGGCAGGCATTGGAACACATAGAGGATACGAGGGAGGATCGACATCTTGACTGCGTTGAGGCGCCCCAGCCAGGATAGCATCAGAGGTTTCCACTTCCTAAGATCCTCCAGCACTGCTTTGCGGCATTCCGTCCAGTTCACCGAAGACCAAGAGTCCAAATGAGGAGTAAGGGCGAGGCCCAAATATCTAATGTGGCTCTCCGCCCATTGATAGGGCACAGCCTCTTTTAGGTAGAGGACGTCCTCGGTAGACACAGTGAGGTTGAGCGCCCAAGACTTAGTATGGTTTATTTTGAGGCCCGACGCCCGTTCATATAGGCAGAGGACGTCGTGGACTGCCGGCAGAGATGCCCGAGGGTGTGTGAGAGTGAGGATCAGGTCGTCCGCGAAGAGCGCCACCTTATTGACCCTCCCCCCAAGGGCTATGCCTTGTATTCTGGGATCCCGTCTGATCAGCGCCGCTAGGGGTTCCACTGCCAGGGCAAACAGGAGTGGCGAGAGCGGACATCCCTGCCTCGTGCCTCGGTGGATTGCCAGTGGTGGTGTTAACTGGCCATTTACCCTGATCCTGGCCTGTGGTCCCAGGTACAGGGCCATGACGCTCGCTATCATTTTGGGGCCAAGGCCCATCTTCCGGAGGACCTCCTTCAAGAAGGACCAGTCCACCCGGTCAAAGGCCTTCTCTGCGTCGAGCGAGAGAAGACACGCGGGGATATCCCAATGTCGCGCCTTGCCCACCAGGTGGGCCAGTCTGCGCACGTTGTCAGCCCCCTGTCGATCTCGGATGAACCCCACTTGATCCGGATTCACCAACCCCGGCATGTATGGGTCTAGTCGCTTGGCCAGGATCTTGGTATAGATCTTCAGGTCAGTGTTTAAGAGGGCAATAGGCCGATAGGAGGCACATAGCGCAGGGTCCTTCCCTGGCTTTGGTATTAGCGCGATCTCCGCCATTCCCATGTCGGAGGACGGACCCACCACGTCCGAGAAGGAGCTGTACAGTCTCAGCAGCTGAGGGCGAAGCTGGGTTTGGAAGACTCGGTAGAAGGAGAGCGGCAAGCCGTCAGGTCCCGGGGTTTTCCCCATGGGAAGATCTTTGAGAGCCAAAGAAATCTCGTCTTCTAGAATGGGCTCTTCCAGCTCCGCTGTTTGGGTTGGCGACAGGGGAGTCCCCTCAAAGTCAGCGAGGACGGACGCCCGCGCCTCCGCCGATGTGGGTTCCTCCGCATATAGGGAAGTATAGTAGGCCACAAAGGCGTCCTGTTTGGCTCGCTCAGTGACAGCACACGTGCCATCATGATGCCGTAGAGTAGCGATATGAGCTCTGGCTGCCCGTGCCCTCAGTCGTCCCGCCAGCTGTCTCCCCACTTTATCCCCCCCTTCGTAGTATTTTTGTTTCAATGCAAGAAGGGAATGTTCGGCCTTGTTAGTGCGTATGAGGCGAAGCTGCCCCCTGAGATTAGCCAGCTTCCTTCTGGATGCCAGCGAGGGCCGCTCTCTGTCCTGCGCCTCCGCCTATTTAATCTCACTTGCTAACTCAGCCTCCAGCTTGTATGCTGCCCTTCTTCTCGCAATCGCCAGAGAGGTGATGTGCCCCCGTATGGTGGCCTTAAAGGCATCCCACACCACCTGAAATGGCGTCTCCGGAATATCATTGAGGGCAAAGTACGAGTCTATGGCTTCCCGAATGTTGTCAACGTCTTCCGGGTCTCGAAGGACGCTCGGCGGAAGAGTCCTGCGTCGCTCCCGGGGGGCGCATGCCATCGGATCCTGCAACAGCAGTTCCACATGCGCGTGATCCGATATCGAGATATCGGAGACGGTAACCTTCAGCGTGTCCCGCGCCAGGTCGAGAGATGTGAATAGGTAGTCAATGCGCGAGTACGTTCGGTGGGAATGCGAGTAGAAGGTATAGTCACGGACTCCTGGGTTGTGGTATCTCCACGCATCTACTAGCCCTAAGTCCGTAATCTGTTCTTTCAGTGTGGCCGACATTGCGCCCGCACCGCTAAAGGCATTGTCCCCACGATCCACTTCAGGGTCCCACACTAAATTGAAGTCCCCGCCCAAGATTGTGCGCGGCGCGCCAGACTGAAACTGTTCCCGTAGAAGTGTCTGAAGAAACTTATCTTGCGACTGGTTAGGTGCATATACATTGCCGAGGGTGTACTGTGTTCCTCCCATCTGTACCGTGGCCCGGAGGAAGCGTCCGTCACCACTCTTGTAGGGCTTTGTGGATCCCCGTCGAATGCCAGCTCTGCATAAAATAGCCACCCCCGCCGTTTTAGTGTCAGCCGATGCCCAGAACTGTGTGGGGTACCTGGGATGTGCCATGCGTCCAGTGTCTCCCCTCAGGAGGTGCGTCTCCTGAAGAAAGACAATGTCAGGGGAGTGTTGTAGGAGGTAGCGCCACACCTGGTTCCGCTTGTTGGGAGAGTTAAGTCCTTTGACATTAAGGGTCAAGAGTTTGAGAGGTGTGGGGATAGTCATCGCCATGTCACTAAGGGGATTAAGGCCGCCTCAACACCCAGCATCCCCCACCCCATCAGGCAAGGGGGGTTCGCCTCTCTCACCCACCGCAATCGCGCAAGCACCCCCAGCAGCCCCCAGTTCGCCACAGCACACAACTGGAAAGAGAGCCAGGTAAAGGGAAAGGTCAAGTAAGAAGTAGGAAGAATAGAACAGGCAAGAAAGTGGAGAACACAGAAGAAGTATAGAACCACAACAGGCCAACGTGGCCGTATTACAATGTCCCAGGTTCCGGGCATCCTCTACCCGAGGGTTTGGATGTACTCAGGAATGTCACTTCCTAGGGGACAAAGTGGGGGGCGTCCTTGTCAGAGAGATGAGTCTCAGTTACCCCGAGGTCCGTCTACCCCGCTGCTCGGGGTTGATTCGGGGGTAAGTAGCGCGGAGGCAGTGTAGGGAGAGTCTTATCATAGGAAGCGGTTCAGCAATGCTAGGTCCCAACCCGTAAGACACCTTGCCCGGGTCACTCGGCCGCCAAGAGCAGACTTCAGTGGCGTCTACGGGAGAAGAGCTGTGTGCCATTGTCGTCTAGAATAATCTCTGTCCCATCAATGTCCCGATGTGGCCACCCACCGCGCCTTGTCGGTCCAACCTAGCGATGCGGTGGGTTCCGGTGCTAAGGACGCACGTTGCCTAGTACGCCCAGACACGGAGTTGCATAGGCATTCACTCGGCTGGGTCCGGGTCGCCGGGGGTCTGAAGTCGATTCAAAAGGGGGTGGTGATGGACAGAGTATCTGAATTAAGCAGAACACTCCTACCCCGTCAAAAGATCAGGGCTTGATCCATCACCGTTTTTTAGCTCACTGCACCATCCCAGTTCAGAACCTGGCTACATGCAAATTAGTCTGACCCTGGCCCAGTGCATCATGGGAACAGGGCAGACCAAACTACCAAGCCAATTCTTTACTGGAAAGGAAACAAGCTTCCGGGGACCGGTTTCTGGCATTACAGCCGTCTTCAGCCCGGCTTGCTTGAATCCTGATGGTGCAGTGAGCAAGGGACTCACATCTGAGCATACCCTTCCACACTTGTGGTGGCCAAAACGATTCAAAAGGGGGTGGTGATGGACAGAGTATCTGAATTAAGCAGAACACTCCTACCCCGTCAAAAGATCAGGGCTTGACCCATCACCGTTTTTTAGCTCACTGCACCATCCCAGTTCAGAACCTGGCTACATGCAAATTAGTCTGACCCTGGCCCAGTGCATCATGGGAACAGGGCAGACCAAACTACCAAGCCAATTCTTTACTGGAAAGGAAACAAGCTTCCGGGGACCGGTTTCTGGCATTACAGCCGTCTTCAGCCCGGCTTGCTTGAATCCTGATGGTGCAGTGAGCAAGGGACTCACATCTGAGCATACCCTTCCACACTTGTGGTGGCCAAAACGATTCAAAAGGGGGTGGTGATGGACAGAGTATCTGAATTAAGCAGAACACTCCTACCCCGTCAAAAGATCAGGGCTTGATCCATCACCGTTTTTTAGCTCACTGCACCATCCCAGTTCAGAACCTGGCTACATGCAAATTAGTCTGACCCTGGCCCAGTGCATCATGGGAACAGGGCAGACCAAACTACCAAGCCAATTCTTTACTGGAAAGGAAACAAGCTTCCGGGGACCGGTTTCTGGCATTACAGCCGTCTTCAGCCCGGCTTGCTTGAATCCTGATGGTGCAGTGAGCAAGGGACTCACATCTGAGCATACCCTTCCACACTTGTGGTGGCCAAAACGATTCAAAAGGGGGTGGTGATGGACAGAGTATCTGAATTAAGCAGAACACTCCTACCCCGTCAAAAGATCAGGGCTTGATCCATCACCGTTTTTTAGCTCACTGCACCATCCCAGTTCAGAACCTGGCTACATGCAAATTAGTCTGACCCTGGCCCAGTGCATCATGGGAACAGGGCAGACCAAACTACCAAGCCAATTCTTTACTGGAAAGGAAACAAGCTTCCGGGGACCGGTTTCTGGCATTACAGCCATCTTTCGCCCGGCTTGCTTGAATCCTGATGGTGCAGTGAGCAAGGGACTCACATCTGAGCATACCCTTCCACACTTGTGGTGGCCAAAACGATTCAAAAGGGGGTGGGGATGGGCAGAGTATCTGAATTAAGCAGAACACTCCTACCCCGTCAAAAGATCAGGGCTTGATCCATCACCGTTTTTTAGCTCACTGCACCATCCCAGTTCAGAACCTGGCTACATGCAAATTAGTCTGACCCTGGCCCAGTGCATCATGTGAACAGGGCAGACCAAACTACCAAGCCAATTCTTTACTGGAAAGGAAACAAGCTTCCGGGGACCGGTTTCTGGCATTACAGCCGTCTTCAGCCCGGCTTGCTTGAATCCTGATGGTGCAGTGAGCAAAGGACTCACATCTGAGCATACCCTTCCACACTTGTGGTGGCCAAAACGATTCAAAAGGGGGTGGTGATGGACAGAGTATCTGAATTAAGCAGAACACTCCTACCCCGTCAAAAGATCAGGGCTTGATCCATCACCGGGGGTCTGAAGTCAGCATAGCAATGGTTAGAGCGAGACCAATCACGGAGTGCGGGGCTCCAAGGTTCGATCCTCGCAGTCGTGTTCAAGGGAGCGGATGTGTTCTATGATGTCCTGTTTTGCCTGAGACATGGAGCCTGCGTCCATCGGGGGGAGCGGCGGCGTCGATTCACTGTGGTCCACTCTGGCCGGGCCGGGGGCCTCTCCGGGCGGTTGCTGCGGGTGGGACTGCGTTCCGGGGATTCCGAGAGCTTAAGCAGCTGCGCCGCCTCGTTGTAGGAGCGGATGGCTTTGCGTTTACCTTCCCAGCGAAAGATGAGAGCAAAGGGATGTCCCCACTGGTAGGGGATTTCGAGGGCCCTCAGCTTCTCTGTCACCGGGCGAAAGACTTTCCGTCTGTGTAGCGTGTTAGGGGCCAAGTCCTGGAATATTTGGATCTTGTGGGCGCCATACCGCAGGTCCTGCTTGTCCCTCGCCGCTTTCAAGATGGCTTCCTTCTCTGTGAAATAGTGCACTCGGGTGATGATGTCTGGAAGGAGGCCTGTCTTGCCTCCCGCTCGGAAGATTCGGTGAGCCCGGTCCAGAAGAGGCAGGGGGGCTTCCTTGTTGCCCCTCACCTCGTGCAGGAGCTGTGCCACATAGGCCATGGTGTCCGTCCCTTCTTCTCCGAGTGGCACACCCCGGACGCGGAGGTTGTTGCGGCGTCCCCTATTTTCGAGATCCTCCTGCTTAATCTGGAGTTCAATATTCTGCTCCTCCAGGATTGCCACCCTCCGCCACAGCTGTTCTAAGTCCTCAGTGCGTGTGTCCACCAGTTTCTCGAGACCGTCTACTCTGTCCCCCAGCTCTGTCACGTCCGTACACAGTTCCTTAACGCATGTTTGCACCTCCGATCGTAAGGACCCTATTTCAGACTTCAGGTCTGTCATGAAAGAGGACATGAAGGCCTGTGTCACCGGCGGGGAGTCGGCGACCGATGGTGGCACTTCTTCAGTCGATGCCGCCGCTCCTGCCTTGCCCCACATGGCAACCACCGAGGTGCCCTTTGAAGACGTCGTCTGCTCCGTCCTGCCTCCTCTACCGCGGGTCATGGTTCGTCGTGAGCGTGGCACCCAGCCACCCAATACGTCGCTCGTCGTCTTTAGCTCGGCACCCCCCTGGTGCCGTAGAAGTGTGGCGGAAGGTCAGGACCCCACCAATCAACCTCTCCCGTGTCAAGCGCCTTCTCCCACGCTGTCCCGTGTCTCCCAGGTAGTGGGATACGTAGGCCCTCCTTTCCAGGGGGTCGCAGGGTGATCTCAGTAGTCAGCGTTCAGCGGTATGGGGGCAGACCTCCCTCCAGACACGGAGCGCTGCGTCGCTCGCCCTCCTCGCCAGTGACTGCGCCTCCCAGAAGTGGCTGATGTGCGGGCCGCTTCCCCACCTCCGTCGCTTCCCCCTAGAGGTAGTTGGGTCTCCGGTCCCTCTGAGAGATGGAGGATTACTCACAATTTCGAGGGGCCTCTCGACCCTGCCTCGGGCCGGTCCTCCAGGCCGCAAGGGTAAGATCTCTAGCAGGTAGCGCAGGCCGGTCAGTCAGCCACTCGTGAAGTCCCCACCAGCAGGGGGGGCGCAGGCCACACGCTCACTCAGCACTGGTCAGCGAGCGAGTAGGGGGGCGCCCGAACCGCCCCTACGGCCATCCAGGCGGCAGCAAGTGCTCGAGGGACAGTTCAGGTGCCGGGGGGTCAGGGTCCAAGGTCCACTCAGATGCTCCTGCAGGGTCGCCGTTGCCGGGTGTTCCCCGATAGTCTCCACAGCCCGCTGGGTTGGGCACCCCAGACACTGACGCCAGTGACGAGAGTCAAGATGGCAGGCGAGCCCCCGCCCTGGAGGACAAGATGGCGGGCTGCTCCTCTAGCGAGCTAACCCCCAGCGCAGCGGCTCAGGGCGCCACCACAACACCAGGCAGCGGGTTCTCCGGATGCAGTTCACCAGGGCAGCACCCCAGCGGACAGTGGCTCCATAGTCACTTCCCCCGAGAGGCAGTTGGGCCCCAGGTCCCTCTAAAAGATGGAGGAGTACTCACAGTTTGGAGCGGCCTCTCGTCCCCGCCTCAGGCCTCTAGGAAGTCTCCACCAGCAGTGCAGGCCACACGCTCTCTCAGCACTAGTCCAGCGAGCGTGACAGGAGGCGGCCGACCCCTCTTTACGGCCACCCAGGCGGCAGCAAGTGCACGAGGGACAGCTCAGGTGCTGGGGGGCCGGGGTCCAAGGTCTGCTCGGGTGGTCCCGTAGGGTCGCCTTCGCCGGGCACACACCGGTGTTTTCCACAGTCCGCTGGGTCAGGCGCCCCGGACACAGACGCCAGCGAGGAGAGTCAGGATGGCGGGTAAGCTCCCGTCCTGGAGGACAAGATGGCGGGCGATTCCTCTAGCGCGCCAATTTTCAGCGCAGCAGTTCAGGGCGCCACCACGGCGCCAGGCAGCGGGGCAGCAAGGGTCCGCCGGGCGCAAGGGTCCGCCGGGTGCAGTTCTCCAGGGCAGCCTCCCAGGTGACAGTAGCTCCACAGGCGCTCGGCCGGGGTCCGCTGCACCCCCGATGCGGCCCCGCCGCCACTCTAGAGCCGGGTCCCCCCGTAGGGTCAGCAGCCGGGATAGAACCACGTCCCTGTCCAGTGGTCGCTCCGCCTGTGACGGCTCCGCCTCCGCCGTGTGCAGGGCCCGCAACCGTCAACCCCAGCCAGATTCTGCCTCGGTGTGTCCGGTCGTGTCGCCAAGGTTCCCCTCGCTCAAAGCGCCGCCCGCCAGTGAAGCGAGGCCAGGGCGCGGTAGAAAGATGGCCGCGGTGTTCCGTCAGCCGGGTCTTCAAGCTTGCAGTCGTCCCCGGTAGTAACCTCTGCACCGAAGTGGCCACTATACGTGTCTCCACTCTCTCAGGAGTCCCGCGGGGGATCAGGGACACTGAAGAAACCCCCGAATAATGCTTTTGAACGCTTATTAGGGCAACGGGGCGACGGAGCTCGCCTGAGATGCGTCCGCTTACATCGCCGCCGTAGCCACGCCCCGATGTGCCAAACTTATCCGGATAAACTCTGTGGATGTAGTTTGGTTACAGGACACACACTTTCCCTGGGAGAAAAGAGAAGTATTAAAGGTCGGCGAGTAAAATATTTTGGCCTGTACAACTCAGACCTCTAATGTTCAAGGGGTGGCCATGTTAGCCAAAACATTGTTAAATTTAGCCAAACGCAAGGCAGTGGCTGCCCTGGGGAGGTGGGTCATAGTCGAACTTGCAATAGGAGTTATGGCATGTTCGGTTTATGGGTCAAATCAAGATGACCCTCAAATATTTGAAGACCTGGACATAGAGCTTGCTACATGGCCAAAATCCTTAATTTTCTGCAGAGATTTAAACATTTCTTTTGATAGAGGCACTGGGAATCAGAGGCAAGGTGGGTATTCTGGTCGGTAGCCTAGAGTTTATAATGCTTTAATTTCTCTTAAGAACAGTCATGGTCTAGTGGATATCTGGGATTTAAAAAACCCTACTAACCTCGGCTGCACATATTTCTCCTACCCACATAATAACTATGTCAGAATTGATTATTGTTATGGAACAAGGGATTTATTAGAACGAGCTGAGATTAAGAAACTTCTTAAACTAATATTCGATAGGAAACTGCTAGTGAACAACGAATATATCGAATTTATTAAAGATTGGGCACAAAAATATTTTGATATTAACCACTTTAGCACTGGTAGGGGGCAGTATGGGACTCTTTTAAGGCCACTCTAAGAGGGAAACTATTAGCTTTCTTGCCAGAGCCAAGAAGAAGTGTGAAAACAAGAATCAGCAAATATTACGTGAGTTGGCCGGAGCAGAAGAATAGCATGTCTTGGCAATAATACAGGGGTAAGATGGAGTCCATATTCAACATCGAATAATTGCTCTAAAAGCGGAACTAAACATTTGGCTAACACAGCAATCGGCTCAAGAATATCAATCACATCGGAATAGCACATATGAGAACGGTGAGCTGGTAGGTAAGAGGTTAGCCCTTCACACTAGGCAGAAGCAATCTTTTGGCGTAATACCCGCCATTAAAATAGATGGACAAGTACACACTGATCCAGAAGATAATATTAAAGGGTTTCAATGGTATTATCAAATCTTGTACCAGGATGATATTAAAAAATATTGTGTGGAAGTTATGCAAGCCCTAGCAGGATTGACTGCAGGCATTGAACTTGGCGTGGGCTTGGATAGGCTAATAAGGGATGAACTAGAAGAAGAAATTACTTTAAAGGAAGTTCATCTAGCTCTGTTAGAAATGGCTTCGGGGAAAGCTGCAGGCCCTGACAAAATCCCGCTAGAGATCTATAAAGTCCTAGGAACAGGAATAACACATCTTCTTTTGGACTTGTTCAAGGGAGTGCAATATAACGGAACCCCCTCTCAGTCCTGGAAAAAGACAGATATTTAAATATTCCCTAAAAAAGGCAAGCCGGTCGACAATCCATCTTCATATCGGCCAATCTCTTTGATTAATTCAGACTCTAAATTATATTCTAAAATCCTTGCCAATCTGTCAGCCAGCCAGCCTCTTGCACCCTTTTTGTCCCTGGTAAGTCAAAGAACTACCAATCCCAGAATCCCTTGTGAAGGTCCTTGCCTTGTATGCCTTCGCAGACTGCCTAGTGGCGATCAGCTGACCCATTCCTGCATATAGACAGTCAGCTTCCAGCAGCGAGTGCTTGGCTTCTTTTCCTGTATGGGACCACGCCCCTTTCCAGTTTGCTCGAATGTCCAAGGAAAACCGGGAGAATCCTTTGGTGAAACACTTCTGCCTTGAATCTGCATCCTACTTTTCCTGCCTGGATTGAGTGGTTTGGCTTGGATTGAGTTTTGGCTTCCAAGCGCTTCCCTTTTGATTTGCTTGGTTTTCTCTGAACGCGTTCTGTTTCCTGCTCGCGTACGGCTTTACGCGACTATTTTTTTAGAACGCTACACTGCGGTTCAGGCTCCGCCTCCGAACCGCCGCAGACGCGAGGCAAAGAGTTGTCTTTTTCTTTCTTTGTTCGTTTTGATGCTAACGCGTAATTTTGCCTTTTTTTCCTTTTTGAGAATTGTTGCCTTCGCTAGCGGCTTCTCTTTAATTACTGCAGAGTATTTTGGAAATTGCTACTGCGGAGTATTTTTGTTTCAATACTCTCCTGAGTCTCAGGTAATTTTTACTTCCCATGCATGCATTTAATTTGTTTCTTTTTTGCTGATTAGAGCATAATAATTTTGTGGAATATTTTTGTGGACTTTCTCGATTTGTGCAGAGGTTTAAGTCATCCTCGTATAATGTGTTTCCTGCTACTCTTGGAGAACTGAACATTTTTTTTTACAACCTATATCTCTGGGAAGACCTAAACGTCATTGAATTATAGAATGTCCTTTTATTTGAAATGGAGTCCTATAATTATTTTTTTTTTTTGGGAGAGACAGTCTCTAATTATTCTTTGCCCGTAATTCTGCTACCCCCTTTCCTTGGAGAATCTTGGAGGAGCCCTTATTACTTCCATTTTGCTAAGAACTTTTTATGCCTGCTCGTAGCTATTTACTTATTGGAGACTTAATCTCTAAGCAACGTGTTACAGATTACATATCACATTATCTACGGTGCCAAGGGTTGGTGTGCAAGCTCTTCTACGCCAGATAAGGGTGAGTCTGGATTTGCATACAAGGTGAGGTACATTTATCCTGCACAAGTATGTACCTTTGATTAATTATCTTTTTCCTGATTTTCTCATTTCTCTGTAGGATTGCTCTCCTGGATACACCTCTCCTGAAATAACGTCCTGGTGGTCCTTCCTTGACTCTCTACTCCTTGCGGGTAGTAGTGTTCCCTGATAGAATCTGTGGTCTGGGGTTACTGTGCCCAATTGGAGTGGAGAGACGACATCTTCGCTTCCTTGGAATTTGGGTTATCTTGTTCCGACGCTCAGGACAGAAGGACCTGTTCTGATACAATCGGCTCGGGAGGGTCATAGAACAATTGGTCTCCTCCTGGCAACATGGTTTTATTCCGGGCAAAGGAACAACTGACCATACCCGTAGAGTTATTTCTCTTTTTGATATCATGTCTGGGACGGGGGCCAGATGGCTATGATTCTTCTTGATGCCGAGAAAGCGTTCGAACTGGTGTCCTGGGAGTTTTTATGGGGGATATTAGAGTTGAATGGTTTCGGCCACAATTTATAAAATCAATTAAAGCCATGTATTGTCAACCAAGGGCCCGACTGCAACTCATGGGAAAGTAGTCTAACAATATTAATATATCAAGAAGGACTAGGCATGGATGTCCCTGCTCCCCAATTTTATTTGCTTTATATATTAACCCTTTAGAGGTCAAACTCCTACAGATTCGGAATATTAAGCCAATAGTTACGAGTGGGTATCAGACCAAAGTATTGGCTTACGCTGATGATGTCGCAGTATTAACCCTGAATCCAGCTGAGGCAAATATAGAAATAAATAAAATCGCTGAGAGCTATGGGCTTCTCTTTGAGTATGATTTGAATAAGGGGAAAACTATAGTACTATGCACAGATAATATAGACTTCAATGACCCAAGTAAAGCAAACACAGCAGTCTATCTTGGGGTTTGTATAAGTGCAAAAGTGGATGAAATTAATGAACGCAATTTTGAACCTCTGATTAAGACTATAAGGAATGACTTAAGGAGAGTCAATGGGTTACATTTGTCCATTATAGGGAGGGGAAACTTCTTAAAAAGGACCATGCTACCAAAGTTATTGTATCTGTTTCGTGCTATACGGCTGGCTGTAGCAGATAGTATATTGAAGACATTGGAATCAACTTTCTCTAATTTTATATGGCAATATGGGAAGGTTAGGAGAGCAATGAATTACCTAGCTCTATCGCAGGACAGGGGTGGCCTAGCAATCCCTAATATCACTCTATAATATTGGGCGGCTCTTCTCCATCAAATGGCTATCATGTTAGTTCTGGATAGTGATACTGGAAGTGAGCAAGGGTCAAAAATACCCTCTATTTATTAACTTTCTATTGGGAAGAAAGCTTCAGGGCTCTTATTGAGACAACTAGAACCTAGTTATTATAAGAAGGTACGGTTTAAAGTGATCCACAGGGCATGGAAAGCATGGAAGAAGGTCTCCAAACTTTTGGCAATCTTAAAATTTAATAGAGATACACCCCTCTTTGGTGCTCATCATTATTACCGTCCCAGATTAATGATGATATGTGAAAGAAGTGGGAAAGGCAAGGAGTGAGAACAATTGGGGACTTTTGTGGGGGAGAACAAGATTTCCAATTTTCCGTGTTACAAAGGGTTTTTGGTATACCGAATAACCATTACTTCAAATTTGTTCAGATCAAAAGCATTCTAGCCCTAAGCACCCCTAAGATTAAGCTTGGTAAGATTCCACTGTTAGATACCAGAACCAGGAAGTCCACCAGAATTAGGAACCTCTATAGCTTACTTCTTGACAAGATCCCAGACGATTTAGAAAAAACTGAATCATTTTATGTATGGAATTTGGGAAATCCTGATGTGGATATCTATATGAGCCTCTCTTTAACAGGTAAAATATTTTTATCTTCGAATTTAAAAGCTCAAATGTATAAGACTATTTTTAATCATTATTTTACACCAGCTAAATTGTTCACATGGGGAAAAGGATAGATGATAAATGCCCCAGATGTGGGCTAAGACCAGCTACCCTAATCCATATGCTCTATGACTGTGACAAACTAGCTTTGTTAAAAAAATGGTTTATTAGGGTACTGGGAGGAAGTATTAGGCCATAGATTAGAACTATCCCCTACTCTGTTAGTACTTGGCTACAATAGCACTATGGGTCTTAATGTACAGGAGGAATACTGTCTGTTTCTGGGGACAGCGGTATATAGGATATTGTTAGCAACTAGATGGAAAGATGCTGAACTACCAATCTTCCACATGTGGCTCGCCAGGCTCCTAGGAATCTATAATCAAGAGAGGGCTATGTATGCCAGCAGGGGAAGACAGGCTAGAACCCGGGGCAGAAGGTCTAGGCATATATCGCTGATTGGAGTAGAGATGTAAGGGGGACATAGGAAGAAGCTTGCAGAGATGGCCCATAGCACCAATAGGGGTAGGCTCTAATGTATTGACTTGTTTTTTTTAGAAATCTCCAAACTATGGATCTAGAGGCAGCCGAATCCATAGCTCGGAAAGTGAAATCTGGCTCACCAACAGACCCGGCCCCCCCAGAGACAATGTTACTCGCATCCCAGACGATTCTACCCATCATCAAGAATCTAGTAAATGCGTCCATTGACTCTGCCTCGGTTCCTCCTGCCTGGAAAAAGGCAATGGTCCGAGCATTAATAAAGAAGCCTCATCTGGACCCCGCGGACTTTGCCAACTACCGCCCGATTTCACTGCTCCCCTGGGTCAGTAAAATCGCGGAGAAACACATCAATCTCCAATTGGTCAACTACCTGGAAAACAATCTGTTGTTAGACCCTACACAGACAGGTTTCAGGCCTAAGCATGGAACAGAGTCCGCCCTCCTTATGGTAGTCGAGGAGTCCAGAAAAATCATCGATCAAGGAGGATCAGTGGCAGTGGTCCTTCTTGATCTCAGCGCGGCGTTTGATACGGTCAGTCATAACACCTTACTGAACCGTGTAGCAAACGTCGGCATTGTGGATAAGGCCTGGCTCTGGATAAAATCCTTCCTGAGTGACAGGTCATTCCAGGTGTTTGACGGACAAGCCGTCTCCTCCAGCATACCGATGAAGTGTGGAGTCCCTCAGGGCTCCTCTTTAAGCCCTGCGCTTTTTAATATCTATATGAGGCCACTGGCTGAGGTAGTCCGTCCGCATGGAATTAAGATCATTTCCTATGCGGACGACACACAGCTGGTGGTCTCCTTAGCGCAGGAAGCCCAACACTCTCCATCGGGGGGTCTTACCAAATGTCTGGAGGAGGTGAAGTCCTGGATGACGCTGTCCTCATTGAAGTTGAATGGGGACAAGACAGAGCTCATGTTGCTAGGCCCGGCTGACCCGACCCTCTTCAAGTCATTATGGCCCACCTGTCTAGGCCCCCCCCCGGCCCCAAAAGATAACATCAAAAGCCTAGGGGTGTGGCTGGACAAGAACCTCACCTTTAACACTCAGGCCACAAGGCTCTCTGCCATTTGCTTCGGACTTCTTCGGACATTGAAGAAGGTCCTACCCCTGCTCCCAATGGAGGCCAAACAAACAGCTATTCAGGGCCTAATACAATCACGCTTGGACTCAAACAACGTCCTTTACCTGGGAGCTCCAGAGTACTCTTTAAATAGGTTGCAACTGGTGCAGAACTGTGCGGCCCGCACTCTACTGCAAATTCCACAAAGAACCTCAGTTAGAGAGGCACTGACCAGCCTTCATTGGCTACCAGTACGAAAAAGAGTGACCTTTAAGGCAATGTGCATTGCCCATCAGGCCTTCTGGGATTCGGGCCCAAAACTCTTGCGTAGCCTAGTCAGCCAATACCACCCTGGCCGTGAACTACGTTCCAGTCAGGCCTTTATGGCAACCATTCCTAGAATCAAGAGATCTAGAGCAGGTGGAAGAATGTTCACCCTTAACGCCTCAAAAATCTGGAACACCCTTCCCCCTCACCTGAGATCTAACCCGAATCTTGCTTCCTTCCGCAAGCAATTAAAAACTCATCTATTCAAATCCCCGTAACCATTCAGCTTCCCGCTTTTTTTTCTTTTTTTCTTTTTTCCTCCTAGTCTCTGACAGTCTCACTACACCCCTTCTGGTTCCTTAGCGCTTGGACGCCTCAGGGCAGCAATCGCGCTGTACAAATGTATTTTTCATTCATTCATTCATTCACTATCGTGTAGAAGTGGCTAACTGTTTTTTTTCTTTAAATTGACCAAGCCCTTTTATATTTGTTGTAATGTATATTTCTTAAAGATTGCTTCTCTTTTCTAATAACTGACTTTTATAATTAAGCTATTGTATTGTAGTAACTGGTTTTATCATTGATTGTTGAGTCTGTATTATTTTTTTTCTGGATCTGCTTAACAAAAAAAACAACAAAAAAAGGGATGGCGTGCCAGATTTTGGGCGCATTCCCGGCGAAGGACTGTGCTGCAGTTTTTTGTTTGTGAGTTTTCGTAGGGATGCGAAATAGGGTGCTAGAGCTCCTGAGGTTCCTTAATTGAACAGCCCTCCTGAGTTTAACCGCCAAATACTCAGGTTTTCCTGTGTGCAGGGCTTTGTGGGTACGGCAGGCAGTTCTGAAATTGGCACACAGTTCGATTGGGAGCCATTTTAGTTATCTGAGTGCTGGTGGGATGTGGTTGTAATTCCTGATTCCAGTGACCATTTTAGCTGCTGCTTTGAGAGTAGTTTTGAGGGGAGCAAGTTGAGATTTTGTTGTACCAGTGAGGGTGGCATTCCCATAGTCAAGTCTGGATAGCACCAGTGATTGGGTGGCTTGTTTGAGGTCATTGATTGTGATGAATGGCTTTATTTTGTTAAGTAGCTTCAAGTTGAGTGATTGGGTGGCTTGATTGAGGTAATTGATTGGGGGGAATGGTTTCATTTTGTTAAGTAGCTTCAGGTTGAGGAAGGCACTGTGTAGAGTTCTTAATGTGTTTTGCCATGTCAGGTTTTGAGTCTATGGTGATTCCTAATGATTTAACTGAGTGGTACAGAGTATGATTGCTGTTAAGAGCGTCCAAAGCTTTTTGCCATTCTGCAATAGGAGGGTTCTCGCCTTTGTTGGAGATGAGGAGTATCTCAGTTTTGTCTTGGTTGAGTTTTAAGTGGTCAAGCGACAGCCAATGTTGGATTTCTTTAAGAGTGACATTCAGTCTGTGAATGTCATCAATGGATGAGGTTTCTAGATAGAGCTGGATGTCATCTGCATAGAGGTGGAAAGATATATTGGCATTTTTGAGTATGGTGATGAGGGGCTCCATGTATATGCTGAAGAGTTTGGGTGAAAGCACTGAGCCTTGGGCGACGCCCCTGTTGACGGGGTGTAGGTCGGAGGTAAAGGTTTTATTTTTATCCTTTGTGAGTGTCTATGTAAGAAGAAGGAAAACCATTGAAGGACCACCTCATCAGCTCCTATCCTTTCTTCTAAAGCCTTGAAGAGAAGTTGGTTATCAACCGTGTCAAAGGCTGCCGATAGGTTTAGTAGAATGAGGAGGCAACATTGGTCAGTATTGAGGGACTTGTGGATGTTGTCTTTGATGTTTAGGATTGTGGTCTCCGTGCTATAGCCTTTTAATGTAATGGTTTGTGATGCATCAATGTGGTCATTGTAATGGCCGCATTGTAATGGCATGCGATGTATTGCATGCGATGTAAACAATGTCTCCTGTCATGCTTCTTTCTTTATCCCTCTTGCCTCTTTCTGTACCTCTCTTGCTTCTTTTTATACTCCTCCTGCTTATTTATACACCTCTCTAGCATCTTTCAGCACCCCCTTGCCTGTTTCTGCACCTCTCTTGCCTCTTTATGTACCCCTCTTGCCTCTTTCTGTACTTCTCCTGCCTCTTTCCGTACTTCTCTTGCCTCTTTCTGCACCTCGCTTGCCTCTTTCTGCATATTTCTTCCTCTTTCTGCACGTCTCTTGCTTTTTTTATGCACCTCTCTTGCTTATTTCTGCCTCCCTCTTGCCTATTTATGCACCCCTCTTGACTCTTTCTGTACCTCTCTTGCCTATTTCTGTACTTCTATTGCCTTTTTCTGTACCTCTGTTGCTTATTTCTGTACTTCCATTTACTATTTCTGTACCTCTCTTTCTTCATTTCTCTTGCTTATTTCTGCACTTTACTTGTTTCTTTCTGTACCTCTCTTGCTTCTTTCTACAGTTCTCTTGTTTCTTTCTGCACTTTCTCTTGCCTCTTTCTGTACCTCTCTTGCCTCTTTGTGCACATGTCTTCTTCTTTTTGTACCTCTCTTGCTTCTTTATGTACTTCTATTGTCTTTTTCTGCACTTCTCTTGCCTTTTCTGCACCTCTACTGCTTGTTTCTATACTTCTTTTCCTATTTCTGCACCTCTCTTGATTCTTACCTCTTTCTTCACTTCTCTTGCCTCTTTTGACACCTTTCATGTCTCTTTTGCACCTCTCTTGCCTCCTTCTTCACCTTTATTGCCTCTTTCTGCACCTTGCTTGCTTCTTTCTGCACCTCTCTTGCCTCTTGCTGTACTTCTCTTGCCTCTTTCTGTACCTCTCTTGCCTCTTTCTGTATATTTCTTCCTCTTTCTGTATATTTCTTCCTCTTTCTCTACCTCTCTTGCCTCTTTCTTGTCTTGTCTTGCCTTTTTCTGTACCTCTGTTGTTTCTTTCTGCACTTCTATTTCCTATTTCTGCAGCTCTCTGGCCTCTTTCTTCACTACTCTTGCTTCTTTCTGCACATTTTTTCCTCTTTCTGCGCCTCTCTTGCTTCTTTCTGCAATTCTTGTGCTGCTTTCAGCAACATTCTTACTTCTTTCTATACCCCTTTTGCCTCTTTCTGTACCTCTCTTGCCTCTTTCTGAGCTTTTCTTTCTACTTTTTGTACCTATCTTCCTCTTTATGTACCTCTCTTGTTTCTTTCTGTACCTCCCTTGCTTCTGTATGCACCCATCTTGCCTATTACTGCACCCACTTGACTCTTTCTGTACCTTTCTTGCCCCTTTCTGTACTTCTCTTGCCTTTTTATGTACCTCTCTTGCTCCTTTCTGCACCTCTCTTGTCTTTTTCTGTACTTCTCTTGCTTCTTTTTGTACCTCTGTTGCCTCTTTCTGCATATTTCTTCATCTTTCTGAACCTCTCTTCCTTGCTCCTGCACTATTCTTTCTTTGTTCTGCACTTCTCTTGCTTCTTTCTGCACCTCTTTCTGCAACTTTCTTGCATCTTCCTTTACATCTTTTGCCTCTTGCTGAACCCCTGTTGCTTCTTTTTGTACATTTCTTGCCTCTTCCAGCATCTCTCTTGCTTCTTTCTGTATATGTCTTCCTTCTTTCTGTACCTCTCTTGCTATTTTCTACATCCTACTTGCCTCTTTCTCCACCTCTCTTGCATCTTTCTGCACTAATCTTGCCTCTTTCTGCTCTTCTCTTCCCTCTTTCTGCACTTCTCTTTTCTCTTTCTGTACCTCTCTTGCCTCTTTCTCTACTTCTTTTGTCTCTTTCTTTTCTTCTCTTGCTTCTTTCGGCACTTTCCTTGCAATTTCCTGCTCCTCTCTTGGTTCCTTCTGCACTTCTCTTGCCTGTTTCTGCACAGTCTCTTTCCTCTTTCTGTACCCCTCTTGCCTCTTTCTGTACATTTCGTCCTCTTTCTGCACCTCTCTTGGTTCTTTCTGCAACTTTCTTGCTTCTTTCTGCACCTTTCTTGCTTCTTTCTGTACCCTTTTTGCTTCTTTCTGTACCTCTCTTGCCTCTTTCTGTGTTTCCCTTTCACTTTCTTCCTCTTTGTGCACCTCTCTTGGTTCTTTCTGTACCTCTCTTGCTTCTTTCTGTACCCCCTTGCCTATTTCTGAATCCCTCTTGTCTCTTTCATTACCTCTCTTGCCTCTTTCTGTACCTCTCTTGCCTTTTTCAGTACTTCTCTTGCTTCTTTCTGCACTTCTTTTTCTTCTTTCTGCAACTCTCTTGCTTCCTTCTGCATCCATTTTACTTCTTTCTGCAAATCTCTTGCCTCTTTCTTTTACTCTTTTGCCTCTTTCTGTGCTTCTCTTTCCACGTTCTGTACATTTCTTCTTTTTTCTGTACCTCTCTTGTTTCTTTCTGTACCTCTTGTGCTTCTTTCTGCACCCCTCTTGCCTATTTCTGTACCCCTCATGCATCTTCAGTACCTCTCTTGCCTCTTTTTACACCTCTCTTACCTTTTTCTGTACTTCTCTTGCTTCTTTCTGTACCTCCCTTGCCTGTTTCTGCACATTTCTCCCTCTTTCTGCACCTCTCTTGCTTGTTCCTGTACCTCTCTTGCTTGTTCCTGTACTTCTCTTGCTTTTTTTTTCTGCACCTCTCTTGCCTCTTGCTGCACCTTTCTTGCCTCTTTCTGTCCATCTTTTGCCTCTTTATGTACCTCCCTTGCCTCTTTCTGCACATTTCTTACATTGTCTGCACCTCTCTTGCTTGCTCCTGTACCTCTCTTGCTTCTTTCTGTGCCTCTTGCTTTTTGCTGCACCTCTCTTGCCTCTTTCTGCACCTCTCCTGCATCTTTCTACACTAATCTCGCCTCTTTCTGCACCTCTCTTGCCTCTTTCTGCATTTCTCTTTCCTCTTTCTGTCTCTATATTGCTTGAATATGACACGTTACAATACATGCGATACATCGCATGCTATTACAACGCGGTTATTGCAACAACCATCTTTTTGCATCGCATACCATTGAAATGTAAGTCGTTACAAAGACTTGCTGTAGGTGGCACTGAATATTGAAATAGTACAGTTTACTATTCCAAATCCAGTCCTGAAAATGGCGTTGAAGGAAACCAAGACAAACAAACTTTGGACTTCCAAGTCTTCCATAGCATAACAAACAAGGCAGATAAGCTACAATCATCACTAGAAGACAAATGTACCTTAGCTAAAAGATCCCATGGCTAGATAGTTCTCCAATCCTGTACATCACTGGCAGAATATCTCCGTACAACATACTCGCCCTACTTGAAAAACAAGTTAATGGCAACCAGATTTGGGGTATTTCAAAGCCAGGCTGATCAACCAGTATGGAAGTATACAGGTGTCAAATCTTGTAGCTTATGTGGTGCAGCATGGCAAGATTTCATCCATCAGATGTGTCTGCCCCAGCTTAAAATCGAAATGCGTATCGCTCCTAAAAAAGGCTTTTAATGACAGAGGGATCCAAACTTGTAGATCCGCCATCATTAGAGGACTAGGTACAACAGACCCTCAGCTGACATGTAAAATTATGAAATGTCTACTACGTTATGAGAAAAACTATATGGCTGATGGATACAGGCACTGCCAACCCAGTAATGTTTAGTATTTTTATTGTAATTTTAAAAATGTTAAAAAGTTTTCAATGTTAATATTTGATGAAACCGTAATCCCGACAAAAACCTGATGACACAAATTAATTTTAATTGGTCTCATGATATGGACATCATTTCTGGCTTTAGGATAAAATAAGTAACATGCCCTTTTTTATATATATATATTTTAAATCATTTATTTGTTGTTGAACCATTGATACCTTATTTGCATTATGAGTCATATGACAGTGTTATGGTTTTTGCTAACATAAACAATAAAGAATTGTCACAGTTATTCCAACTCCAGTCTGTGCAACAGTAGGGAAGGTGTTGGATTTGAAATCCAATTCCTTCTGCCCCCTTCAGCAAGTCATTGTAACAACTTGTGTTGTAATGGTTTGCGTTGTATCAACGCAGTTGTAAGGCGGTGCCAAACTTATTGTCAATATAAAAACGCTTTTCCTATGGAAACATGGTACTAACTATAACTACCTACAGGGGACCACCAGTAGGTAATATATATATATATATATATATATATATATATATATATATATATATATATATATATATATATAGATAGGGAAATAAGCGGAGGAGAAAGAGAGCGATAGAAGACAAATAACAGATGGGAAGACAGCGGAAAGACAGAGGGATACATATCCAACATGGCTAATATCTAGAGAGGGCAAAAATAAAGTAGGGAGAGAAACAAGGTATGGATGTAAAGAATGGAAGAATGCAGATACAGATGTGAACTGAAAGCAGAGAGAGAGTGAAAGAAAACACTAAACTGAAAAGGAGATGGAGAGAAAGAGAAAGAGAAGGACAGAGACGGAGTCACAGAGAGAGCTGACCATCAGAGACAGATAAAGGTGCAAAGGTGCAAAGCCAGGGAACACAATATACACACAAACATAAGAGTCAGAGAGATAAAGAGTCAAAGAGTCAAAGAAGTTTTATTGCATAATTAATTAAAATCATTACAATTTCCACATGTCAAGATTATAATACGAAAAATAAATGCTACTAAAAAAGAAGATTAAACTCTTCCTTTGTTAAAAATGATATTACACAGTTTTAAAACAAGATTCCTCAGGTGAACTACCATCTGCATTAAGAGATCAGAATGATTGTTACATATTAATGCAGGGTTTACCAGTCTTAGGGATCAGGGCTGAGTTATTACACCGCTTATTTCGTCATGTCCTAGTTCCACAAGACTCAGGCATGTATTCACTTCTGCCAGGAATTTTGTTCCCCGGCATGCCAAAATAATTGAACTCCCTCCTAGCCAGCAAGTTACTGCTTGCCTACAGGTGCGGATATTTAACTGGTTACAGATGTGTTTCAATAGTCTTCGACGTTGAACCAGGAGAGTCGGACAGACGCACAAAAAGTGGGCTAATGATTCCGTTTTATAGCCACAAAGTCTACAGCTCTCGGTCTGGTGTTTACCTTTCCAAGAAGGTGCTAAGTCTTTCGAACTGTGCATACCCATCCTGTAGGCTGTAAAGGCTCTTTTTATATGCACATTAAAATGAGAGGTTAAATAGGCGTGCGGTCGTCCGGCTTTGAAGGAGTTGATTATGGTCCAACCATGTCGGCGCTTGAGAAGTAGCGCTTTGTCATCCTGAAAAGATTTCATCCTTGCTGCCTTATTAGCTAGTCTGCTTATTGTTGCTTTGTCCGTCACAGATTCCCAAATTCCTTCCAACCCCAGCTCTTTCACGCAGGTTTTCAGGTATTTTCCCCAAGGACAAGGGGTTCCAGTTGCTCCTTTATTTTTTATGGCTTCCCAGTTTAACCAATCCATCGAATCCGGATCTGCAGATCTTAATTTGTGACACAGTTTTATGAAGCCGCTCATGCTTCTATATTTCTGGTTTTGCAGACTGAATTCCAACCTTACTTGCGGTGCTGATGCACTCTTTGGGAGGTTAAAAACTGATTTATAAATTTTTGTTTGGAGCTCATTTAGTAGGTCTACTTCCTTGCCACACCAGGTGACGAGACCATAAGATAATGATGGTAATATTTGTGCTGACATGACCTTCAGGAGGTGACTATAGTTCGGGCAATTCATTTTTGTTTTTAGCAATCGGTAAGCAAAGATTAGTCTTTGAGCTTTAGCTCGAATTGCAGTTTTATGCTCTGTTAGTTTTGCTCCCTGGGATATTGTTACTCCAAGGTATTTATACGAGCCTTGTTCATTCACCTTCGTCCCGTCAAATGACCATATGTAACTAAGTTTTTTTGGGTCCACTAAACGTACTACTTTCATTTTTTCTTTGTTTAAGTCCAGTCCTTCTTGTCTTAAGTACTCTGATAAGATGTTTACAGCTCTTTGTAGACCCACTGGGGTTTTACTCAGCAGGACAATGTCGTCAGCGTATTACAGACAAGGAATTCGCCGGTTTGCCAATGACGGAGGGTGCACCTCATCTGTGTCCAACACTGTTGCGAGATCAGAAAGGAATAGATTAAAAAGGGTAGGTGCCAGAACACAACCTTGTTTTAGGCCCTGAAATGTTGGTATGTTCCTTGTTGTGTACGCTCCGTCTCCCAATTTAACCTTTGCCCATGTATCTTCATGCAAAGCTTTTATTGCCTGTATTAGTTTTGCAGGCGTCCCCCAAAGCTGCAGTTTTTCCCATAGACGCTCTCGATTTACTCTGTCGAATGCAGATTTGATGTCTACAAAACAGGTGTATAATCGTGCGCCCTTTACTGCTATTCTGTCCATTAATACTGATAGGCAAGTTAAGTTGGTGAGTGTCCCCATGTCCCTCCTAAATCCCGTCTGGAACCAGAGAGATAAAGAGTGACACAGCCAGATACAAAGACAGAGGTAGGGACTGACACGAAGCGCAGAGAGACAGAGGAGAATTAAAGAGACAGGGATAGGGCAAGTGAGGCTTGAAGAATGAGATAGGATAGTGAGAGGGTACCAGTGAGAGATTAAAAGAGACAGAAGACAAAAAAAGTCAAAAAACATACAATGGATGGGCGTGGCTAACGCCCGGCGAAGATGGCCGCAGCTTAGGGAGGCTCAGTGCTCCCTGTAATTCCCCTGACGATCCGCTCAAAGATCCGGCGGTTTCGCACCCCCGTGACCGGGAGCTGTCTTGGCGGAGATATCGGCGAGCAGGACGAGCTGATCCCTGTGAGAGAGGAGGGCTTCCCGAACCAGTTAACTGCACGAGACACCGGGGTCTGGAGTGGCAAGGAAACCCGGGGCCTCAATTTTCACGCCAAGGACTGCATCGTACAGAGCGGTGAGGAGAGGCTGATGCTTTAGATACGCTGCGGCACGGGCCGTGTGGGCCTGCCTGGACTTGTACGGCGCCATACTGTGAACCCAGCGGTCTATTCGGTGGCCGCTGACATACCTCCTATCGCCGTGCCTAGTCCACGGGTGGCGGTGCTACGAATTGGGTGACAGCTGGTAGGTGTTTGCAGCATCAGTGGAGTGCAAGGGGCGGCGTGGCACCCACTCCTGAATCTGCGCTGTGAGCAGCTGGGACACATCTGAATGCGGTACATGCAAGAACATTGCCTGCGATGACTGGGCGCAACACCTGCAACTCGTTCTCTGTTAGGAGGAGCGCCAAGGCCTGAAGGGGTGTGTGCGACCGGGGCCTTGAGTTCGGAGGCAGCCCAGGGGCCCGCGGCCTGTGGGAGTGGCAGGAAGCGGCGGGCAGCCTGGTCCCATCTTGTTGAGAACTCTGCTGATTCGGTCAGACCATTAGCTGTGGGGGACCCGGAGGTGCACGTAACTCCATACAGGAGAAGCTCTCTGTTCCCGCGCTGGCTCAGAGGACCTGGAGGGGAGCGCTCGCTGGAGGCGCCGCGGAGGCGCGAGGAGAGGCGCCATATTATAGGCCGGACCAGGGCTGAGAGGCGATTCTGGTACACCCTGATCTACTGCATAGGGTACTGGTGTATGACTGACCTTGTGGTTGGGGGCCCCACCTACGCTCCAACTATTTTGGATTTGAGGTATAACGCTGCTGGGGGAGGCAGCTAGTGGCCATAATTTGGGACCCGACGCGGGCGCAGATAACCGGCTACGATGAGCGGCAGAAACACCAAGGGGTCCAACTTGCCAAAGCTAGATACATTTCCCTACACCAAGACGCAGACGGCCATACCAGATGTGGAAGCCACACCATCAAAGGGCTAGACGACCGGCACGGAGCAGGAGGTAACGCTGTGCGACATTAATCCGCGCCGACTTTAGTAAAATATCGACACGAGTGTCTGCAGTCGAATCAGTTACGGAAACGACTGATACCTCCGTGCTCAGTAAATAAGTGAATCACCTCATGGCAGAAAATAAAATTCTAGCGGCCAAGCTGGAGGACCAGGAAGGGCGATCGCGGCAGAACAATATACGCCTTATTGGTGTACCGGAGCGGACAGGGGTGCCAGCCCTTGACCTGTTCGTGGAGGATCTGATCACAAACTAGCTACAGCCACTAGGTTTGTCCAATTACTTCTCTGTGGAACAAACTCATCACGTTCCTGGTGGCAGACCGAGGCCGGGGTTGCCGCCGCGGCCTATTCTATCTCGTATTTTTAACTTTTGGCGATAGGGACGCGATACTGCAGGCTGCGCGCGCAGCCCCCCCATTGAAGTATGCGACTGTGACAATCTTTCCTGACTACACCGCAGCTGTCACAAAACAACGACGAGGCTTCCTGGAGGTAAAAAAGACGCTACGTGATCAAGGCATCAAATATTCCATGCTCTTTCCAGCTAAATTGAGGGTTGAGGCTGAAGGTAAGACATGGTGTTCGCCTCCCCAGACGAGGCACAGGAATGGCTGGAGGGTTGGCAGAAGGCTGGTCGAGGTGTTAAAAGGACTTACAGACACTACTCAAAATTTCCTTCAAGAGAACGCGGCGTCGGTGGAATCACCCAGCATCCTATGGGAGGCCTATAAAGCGGTAGCGCGTGGTCAGGCTATAGCCTCTGTCACGGGGTACAAAAGAGAAAAGCGGGCCGAATTGGATGGTATAGAGGTGGACCTAGAGGCTGCAACGAGTCAGCATGTAGAACATCCAACCCCCGAGACTGCACAGAGAGTGCGCCTTAAACAAAGTGCATTTGTGGCATATCAGAGAGAGATGGTCACTGCCCGACTCCAAGTCACGTGTCACAAGGTGTATGAGTTAGGGGATAAAACAGGCAAACTGTTAGCCTGGCTGGATAAAAAAGAGAAGGCAGATAGAGTGATTGTGCAACTACGCATGTCCACAGACTCTCTGGGACCCTCAGTCATACTCTCGCTTGACGCGATTATGGCGTTTAATATGTCGGAATGACCGTATTTATTCGCAGTGCTGCGACACTTGGGCTTTGGCCCAAAGTTTTGCGCCTGGATTCACCTACTCTATACTAACCCACTGGCACATGTGATAGCCAACGGGCACATATCACGAGACTTCCCACTATCCCGAGGGAGGAGACAGGGATGCCCGGTGTCCCCCTTATTATTCGCGTTGGCCTTAGAGCCGTTGGCGACGTGGATCATATGGGAGCCCTCAATTCATGGACTCCAATGGACCGACACTTGGGAGGATCGCATATCGTTATATGGAGATGACGTGATGTTATACTTCACCTCTCCTAGAAAATCTATCCTAGTGCTCTTGAATGTATGTGAAAAATTTGGCAGGGTGTCAGGGTACACCATTAATTGGTCCAAATCTGTACTTTTTGTACTGATCGGCCCGCCAACACTGTTGCCGGAAGATTGCCCATTGCGAGTTACTGACGAAGTCTTGAAGTACCTAGGCATTTATATAACACCTGATCCTAAAGAGTTTTATGCAAAAAATCTAAAGCCCCAATTAGAACGCTTCAAACGTGACGTAACGTCTGGCATGGTCTTCCCATCACAATGTTGGGCAAGGCAGCGCTTTATAAAATTATGTTGCTTCTGCGTTTCCTATATATCCTTGAAAATACACCGTTTCCAGTCCCACAGGCCTTTTTTAAAGCTATTGCGGCCGAAGTCTTGGGTTTACTATGGGGGAACAAGCCGGCGCGGATCGCCTGGGAAAAACTAGTGCGCAGCTGATACGATGGGGGACTAGCGCTCCCGAACGCGCAGCTGTATTTTTGGGTGGCACATCTTAAAATAATCAACTTCTGGTTACATGCCCCACAGGACGAGCCCGCATACCAGGTGGACAGGCAGGAACTAGAAGATGGCGGACTGTCAGCCCTGTGCAGCAAACATAGTCCCCCCAGTTTGATCGGCCCAATGGCACATATAATTCATATATGGCACCAAGCACAGGCCCGATTAAAATGTGTAGGAACAATCACACAAATGATGCCACTGTGGGATTCGCAAAGGCTAGGACGACTCCGGAACAGTAAAGGATTTCAAAATTGGGACAATATTGGTATTTCCGTGGTAGGTGATCTCTGGAAAAAGGGTGCGGTGGTTGAATTCACGCATTTAGAAACTCAGTACAGCATGGCGCAAACAGAAAATTTAGATATCTCCAAATCCGGCATGCGCTCCAGGCGATCATAGTGACTGGTACTTCCTTACCTGAGGCCACCCCACTAAGGATAGACTCCTGACAGAGCACATGACTGGCAGGGCAACATCCTTTACATATCGCAAACTAGTCAACAATCTGCCTGACCCGACTTCTAGATTGAGACACAGATGGTCCCGGGAGGTGGGCGACTTTGAAGAGTCGGAATGGCAAGAGGCGCTGTCATCACCGCGTGAAACAGCCATGCCGTCGAGACTCAGACTGGTCCAACTCAAAGTGTTGCACCGCACATACCACATCAGAGCAACACTCAATGCAATCAAGAAAGCCCCACATCAATACTGCCTACGGAATTGTGGGGAGGTGGGTACATTCTTTCACACAATCTGGGAATGTCCACAAATTGCAGCATATTGGGCCAAGGTAATGCGCACTATCTCCCAGTCAGTAGACATCTCGCTATTGCCAGAACCCAGACGCTGTCTATTGAATGTGTGGGAAGCAAACAATCTCGCTCGCCAGAAACAAGACTGAGTAATGTTAGGAATGATATTCGCTAAACGCAACATCGCTAGGTTGTGGGGGTCGGATGTAACGCCTACATTCCGACAATGGTGCATGGATATGGATAAAGCAATGGTGGCCGAAAAGGCGGTTTTCATTCATCGTGATGTCCCCGTAAGTGGGAAAAATATGGGGTGCCTGGAATAAGTACAGAGGATATATTTGTGACCCACCAGAACTAGAGATAGAGGATGCATCTCTATAGCTGGGCGCTACTGCCGGGGGGGTTGGGGAATGTGTGGTATTGTCATGATGTCTTGTTGTGATTATAGCCAATTATGAATCTCTAAGGAATGTAATTTTCTTACCCTGATGTTCAAATCAATTAAAAGAAAAAAAGAAAAACATACAATGAAGCGAAAGGCTGCTAGATTGACCAAACATAGCAAGCGTTTCACCACTCTGATGGGAAGGCGAGGCACACCTGAGATTACAAGATAGCCTAGTGTCTTTAGGGTCACTGGGGTCCATTCATGTGTCTTCCTTTCACAAATCATTGTTTTCAGGAGTATTGGTCCAATTGGTTCTGCTGAATTGAAACAAGATACTAGCTCCAAGAATGTATTACATTGTCAAAGAAAAACCTAGAACATGACATCAAGAATATCCCTTATGACACAAGGTTACCCTGCAACTTTATGAAGACTCCAAGCTGTTGTCTAAAAGTGCTGTCACTTTGTGTACTGTTTCACTTACAACACCCCAGATGGTGTGAATTTTTGCCTAATAGAGCCCACAAAGCCTCGAAGTAAGGGCTTTTAGATACACCGGTCAGAAAACAGGTAGGCCACATCGTGTCACAGCGACATGCAGTGGTTCATGCTGGTATTTAGCCTATGTCTACGGACACCTAATGTTGACAGGTATGGGAACCTAGGCAAAGGGAGAACAATAATGTTCCCAGGATCACACAAACGTGATAAATGGAGAAAGATCACTTAAGGACTCTCATCGCCTGTATCAAATGCAGTCCCAGGGACCTAAGCTCACCTCACTTATGAGATCCAAAAAGGCCAAAACACCATCTGATTTTGCTTATGTTCCTGGGCAGACAAGGCTAATGCCCTAGGAGTTAGGACCAGATTTTTTGGGAGCGGCACCAAGTCTGAATTAAATGCAGATGGTCCTGTCAATAATGGGACCAACTAGCTATAAAAAGATGGAATGGGATTTGATCATAGTGATGATTAGAGGTGATTAGAGGTGCAAACTGGACAAAGCTGTTCCACTCTTCATGTGTGCACCATCTAGTGAGTCACCTCACTACAATCTATGTCCTTCTGCTATGCCTACTTTACAACTGTGCACACTGAAGCATCTTAATGGCATTTTAATACAAAAAAAGTAGCGGTCTGATGAAACGTAATGGTGAGTGCTTGGCATCTGAGACACTTTTATACTAATTGTGAGATTCTTTCATTGATTTTTTATTTAACATGTGTTTGCTCACAGAATAAGTCAAGAGTATCCAATGTAGCCCCAGGAATGGGCGCATGCCAGATTGCCAGGATATTGTATAGCAGTTCCTGTGAAGCTTACTGTATGTAAAATGTTAATCTACGTGGATATCATGGTAGTCTGGCATGGCTATGGCCCTCTTGAAACTACCTTGAACTAAAGGAGCAGTTCTTGGCACAGAGAAACAGAGAGAGTGAAAATCTACACTAGAGAAGCCCCACCTCATTTTCCAGACTGTATTCTATGGAGGCAGACTAAGGACAGGCTAGCCTGTCTTGGCATGTGTGTTTACAGCTTAAGCTGGGGTTAGGTAGTAAAGTGAGCACACGGCTAGTGTTAGAAAGGTGCCGTGTGATATGATGGGCCTTGTGTTCTAGTTCAGAGAGAACCCAACCCTGCAGTTCGGGGTGGACTGTCTCCATGAAGCACAGGGTCAAGGCTAGTTTACATTATGGCTATGCCAAAACCGAGGTGGCATGGTGAGCAAAAGAACATTGGACCTGGATTCAGCCCACGTAATTACTACTGACTGAGATTAATTCAAGCATTCCATCCATCTATTTTTCGTATACTTCAGTTATACGACAGTTCAGCATTTGGAGATCATTTGCATGTGTTCTAAATTGTAAACATTAAAGTGAACATTTAAAGATTGTGGTAAATAAAACAGCAGGCGCATCTCTCACATTGTTGGATCTGTACAGATGTGCAATTGCAGGGGTGGTACTGGGGCGGGGGCAGCACGAATGGGACACTTTGTGTTACCTACCGGGGATGCTGTTATAGAAGTATGTGAGCGGACTGTGCAGAGGTACAGAACACATTGAAATTACAATTTGTTCTGGACCATTACAATGTTGGGGGTGGGAGGAGAGATCAATCCTGCAACAAAGCACAAGGCTACACGTCATTACACAGAACCACACAACATGCCTCAAAGGTTGGGCAGGCGAGGGGGTTAAAGTGAACTAGAAAATATGAATTGAGCCTGCGAAGCCCTCAGAGTCTAAGTCGGAGGCCGCTGGCATCCCTCACAAAGTTAGTCTGCTCTCCTGGGTGAGTGCTGAAACAGAACGCCTGCAAAACATTACGCAGTCAGGGAGGAAAGAGAGCACGAGCGGCAAAAAAATAAAAAGAGGGAGAACTTCTGCATCAAACTTGCAGAGCTGCAAGAAAACAGAGGGGAATGGAAGGGTGCAAAATACACACGTCTTACACCATAACAATGTATTGTACTGTACTGATCTTGGTTGTAGAATGGCACACTACAAAACTGCATTGCATGTTCTGTACAGTTTTTGTATTACACAGAACCGTATTGCACAGTACTGCCAGTATTATTTTACTCAAATGAATGAACTGTACTGTATCAGGCAGCATGTTTTGTTGTGTACTGGACTATGCTCTGTTACACTGCCTTGCACTGCGCTGTACTACATTGCATTTTTTGAACAAGGAGGGGTTGGGCCCATGTATACGTCCAAACTAGGCCACAATACTAGTATGAACCAGGCGTGCAACACCCACTGGGCTCACAGGGCTTCAGCCCCCTCCCCGTTGTGTGTGTCAGACCGGGCTGACACAGTTTTGCGGGCTGGCGACCATCTAATTGCAGCCGCACCCGAGTACTTAATAGGTCTTTAAAATACCATTTACTTGTAAATTAGGCTTTTGTTGTGTTTTCATCCCTTCTTTCAGTCACTCTGTCTATGGTTGGAAGAATTAGCCCCTCCCGAAATATTTTTCAGCCCTCCCTGAAATTTGGCTCTAGTTGCCCACCTGGTATGAAAAGGAGATTGTTTGGAAGTGTGTTTTAAGTTAATGCATTAAAAAAACAACACTTTGATAGCTAAATAGTTTTGGTGTTTTTGTTACACTGAATCAGAACATTTGTAAAGCGCGCTACTTACCCATGAGGGTTTCAAGGCACTGAGGGGAGGGGGTGCCGCTACAGCTCGAAGAGCCAGGTCTTCTGAAGGTGAGTAGGTCTTGGGTCTGATGTAGGTTGGTAGGGAGGGTGTTCCAGGTCTTGGCAGCGAGGTAGGAGAAGGGTCTGATGCAGGAGGTTATTCGTTGGATGCGGAGGACATCGGCGAGGGCGAGGCCGGATGAGCGAAGCTGGCGGGTTGGGTTGTAGAAGTTAAGTCTGCTGTTCAGGTAGGCTGGTCCGGCGTTGTGGAGTGCTTTGTGTGCGTGGGTGAGGAGCTTGAAGGTGATCCTTTTGTCGACGGGGAGCCAGTGTAGGTCTCTGAGGTGGGGGGTGATGTGGCTGCGGTGGGGGGCGTTGACGATCAGTCGGGCGGAGGCGTTTTGGATGCATTGTAGTCGTCGTAGGTGTTTGGCTGGGATTCCTGCGTAGAGTGTGCTGCCGTAGTCCAGTCTGCTGCTGACGAGGGCCTGTGTCACCGTTCTTCTTGTTTCGGTCGGGATCCACTCGTAGATCCTGCGGGGCATGCAAAGGGTATTGTAGTAGGAGGAGGAGACGGCGTTGACCTGTTTAGACATGGAGAGGGTGGAGTTGAGGACGAATCCTAGGTTGCGTGCATGGTCAGTGGGTGTCGGTGCTGTTCCCAGTGTGGTCGGCCACCAGGAGTGGCCCCAGGCTGAGGTTGTGGATCCGAGGATGAGTACCTCCGTCTTGTCCGAGTTCAGCTTCAGACGGCTGTTCTGCATCCAGTCGGTGATGGCCTTCATTCCCTCGTGGAGGTTGGTTTTGGCAGTGTGCAGGTCCTTGCTGAGGAAGAGGATGAGCTGGGTGTTATCGGCGTAGGAGATGATGTTGAGGTCGTGTTGGCGGGCCACTTGTGTGAGGGGTCTATGTAGACGTTGAACAGCGTCGGGCTGAGGGATAAGCCCTGGGGGACGCCGCAGATGATGTCAGTGGCCTTGGATTGGAAGGGCGGGAGGCGGGCGTTCTGGGTTCTGCCGGAGAGGAAGAACGTGGTCCAGTCTAGGGCCTTCTCTTGGATTCCGGCTTCTTGGAGGCATGTCTTTAGAGTACGGTGGCATACAGTGTCGAAGGTGGCTGACAGGTCCAGGAGGATGAGGGCTGATGTTTCGCTGTTGTCTAGTTGGTGCCTGTTGTAGTCTGTGGCGGCGATGAGGGCTGTCTCGGTGCTGTGGTTTCGTCTGAACCCAGACTGGGACGGGTCCAAGATGTTGATGTCTTCCAGGTGGCGGGCCAGTTGCATGTTGATGATTTTCTCCATGACCTTCGCCGGGAACTGGAGCGGGGAGATGGGCCGGAAGTTCTTGAGGTCCTTGGGGTACTCCTTGGGCTCTTGAGGAGGGCGTTGATTTTGGCGTGTTTCCAACTTTCCGGGAATGTCGCTGTTTCGAAGGAGATGTTGATAACCTTCCGTAGTTGGGGTGCGATGGCCGCGTCTGCTTTGTTGAATACGTGGTGTGCACACGGGTCTGACGGAGATCCTGAGTCAATGGAGTTTGTGACCTTGCATGTCTCCTCGTCGTTGACATTGGACCAGGAGGTCAGGAGGTTGGCGCTGGTAGTGTTCACAGGGGGGTGGGGTCTGGCATAGACGGGGCGGTCATGGTGTTGAAGCTGTCATGGATGTCAGCGATCTTGCAGTGGAAGAAGATAGCTAGTGAGTTGCACAGTTCTTGTGAGGGCGGTATGTCGTTGGTGTTACACCTTTCCTTTGTTCACTTATGTTTAGAACATGCGCGGTCAACATTTAACTCATGTCATGGAGAAGAACAGTAAATATAACAGTTTCAAAAAAACAATAATAATAACAATACATTTGACGCTTGGCGAATACAAAACCAATAAGGTGACAAAATATGACAAAACACAATTGACCATTCCTTGACTTGTAAAAGAAGCAATAGCAGTACCGACTGTTTATGATTTACAAAAACTGCAACCTGCCATACCCAGCTAGACAGCAAGACAATGACAACAGGCTAATTGCCCTTTTTGTATCCTCTATTACTCAGTGAATTGATGGTTGTTACAGCTAGCTAGTTGAATGCATTAACTTAAAAGGTATGTTCAAACAATCTCCTGTTCATAGCACTATAATGCATAGCAGGTATTTCAGTGCACCTTGTTGCACTAGAATAACCAACCTACCATAGGCAGGGCTAGACACACATGCCTGGTCAGTGCCGCGATACCCTTGCGGGTGATTTTGCCCTCTGCAGATACACATAACACTACAGGGAATTCTAACATGTTTTGTTCCATGCATTGGGCTGTCTTCCATTACACTGTATTTTTGAAGTGCACAGCATTGTAGCACACCGTGCTGCAATGTGTTTTTGTGTGGTGCAGCATCGTATATATGCGTGCATTGCATCGCGCTGCATAATCACCACTCTGCCGGAGAACCTCTTGATGGCCCACTTCACCTTGCCGTAGGTTTCTTTGCCCTGCATCTCCTGCAGTTCGTACTGGTGCTTGAGGTTGTGCTTGTGTTGGTGCCTCTTCACCCCGTGCTGCTTTTTGTGCTCCGGGAGGCTGTCGCCCCCTCAGGGGAGGGAGAAGCCGTGGGGTCCCCCCATCACCCCCTCTGTTCCTTTCACTTCGCTCCCTGGTAGCTCATCTGGTGCCTGGTCATCCCCAGCCCCTCCTGTGTCTGCATCAATGCCTGGAAGAGGAGGGCAGGGGGTGGAAGGTGGGTCAGCAACTGCCTGTCTGGTGCCTGAGCCCTGCCTTCAGGCCGAGGAGAGTGAGGCCCCAATGCTGCCTGGGCCCACGGAGCAGCTACACATCTGGGACCTCAGGTTTAGCGCGCGATGACAGAACAGGGAGTGCAGGGAAATTTACACATGCCACAGGTCAAGAACGAACACAGTCAACCTAAGAGTGAAGGAAAACACCATGGACCGTGAAGGCGCACAAACCTCGGCTTCAGCAGCTGCAAGTGGGATGTATAGAGATGCCTCGGCAGGAACCATCTGCCCCCTTGCCCAGGGGGTACAACAGCTGCTGGAGAGCACCCAGTGGCTTGTCTCCCTCAGAAAGAGGAGAAGGCTGGCCGTGTCGCCCCTGAGCATGACAAGGCTCTCCGCTTGAAAGCTATATTTAGTAGGCCTGGCACTGCCGAGAACCTGTTGCGGTACAAAAGGGGGTGGTGATGGACGGAGCATCCGAACCAATCAAACACTCACACCCAGTCAACAGACGAGGGTTTGATCCATCACCGTTCTTTAGCCCACTCTGCCACCCCAGTTCAGACATGGCCATGTGCAAATCAGTCTGACCCTGTGCCTCATGGGAACAGTCCAGCCCGAACTGACAAGTCATGCCTTCCCTGGACCGGAATCAAGCTTCCTAGGGCCAGTTTCTGGCATTCCAGCCGTCTTCAGCCAGGCTTGCTTGAATACAGTGGGAAAGTGAGCAAGGGACTCACGTCTGAGCATACCCTGCCAACTTATGGCAAACAAAGTGGTACAAAAGGGGGTGGTGATGGACGGAGCATCCGAACTAATCAAACACTCACACCCAGTCAACAGATCAGGGTTTGATCCATCACCGATCTCTAGCCCACTCTGCCACCCCAGTTCAGACATGGCCATATGCAAATCAGTCTGACCCTGTGCCTCATGAGAACAGTCCAGCCCGAACTGCCAAGCCATGCCTTCCCTGGACCGGAATCAAGCTTCCTATGACCTTTTTCTGGCATTCCAGCCGTCTTCAGCCAGGCTTGCTTGAATCCAGTGGCAAAGTGAGCAAGGGACTCACGTCTGAGCATACCCTGCCAACTTATGGCGAACAAAGCGGTACAAAAGGGGGTGGTGATGGACGGAGCATCCGAACCAATCAAACACTCACACCCAGTCAACAGATCAGGGTTTGATCCATCACCGTTCTTTAGCCCACTCTGCCACCCGAGTTCAGACATGGCCATGTGCAAATCAGTCTGACCCTGTGCCTCATAGGAACAGTCCAGCCCGAACTGCAAGCCATGCCTTCCCTGGACCGGAATCAAGCTTCCTAGGATCGGTTTCTGGCATTCCAGCCGTCTTCAGCCAGGCTTGCTTGAATCCAGTGGCAAAGTGAGCAAGGGACTCACGTCTGAGCATACCCTGCCAACTTATGGCGAACAAAGCGGTACAAAAGGGGGTGGTGATGGACGGAGCATCTGAACCGATCAAACACTCACACCCAGTCAACAGATCAGGGTTTGATCCATCACCGTTCTTTAGCCCACTCTGCCACCCCAGTTCAGACATGGCCATATGCTAATCAGTCTGACCCTGTGCCTCATTGGAACAGTCCAGCCCGAACTGCCAAGCCATGCCTTCGCTGGACCGGAATCAAGCTTCCTAGGACCGGTTTCTGGCATTCCAGCCGTCTTCAGCCAGGCTTGCTTGAATCCAGTGGCAAAGTGAGCAAGGGACTCACGTCTGAGCATACCCTGCCTACTTATGGCAAACAAAGCGGTACAAAAGGGGGTGGTGATGGACGGAGCATCCAAACCAATCAAACACTCACACCCAGTCAACAGATCAGGGTTTGATCCATCAACGTTCTTTAGCCCACTCTGCCACCCCAGTTCAGACATGGCCATATGCAAATCAGTCTGACCCTGTGCCTCATGGGAACAGTCCAGCCCGAACTGCCAAGCCATGCCTTCCCTGGACCGGAATCAAGCTTCCTAGGACCAGTTTCTGGCATTCCAGCTGTCTTCAGCCATGCTTGCTTGAATACAGTAGCAAAGTGAGCAAGGGAACGTGTTGCGGCAGGTCTGGGTCCCTCCAAGGTGCAGCCCGGAGTGTCCCTACCGGGAGAGGAGAGACGCATCCCCTTCTGCGCTGCATGCTCCTGCCCCTCTGCTCCAGTTATTTGAGGTGTGTGGTGTACTATTACAAGAGCAGATTCAGCTCCTAGCCCCATGGTCCTTTCATTTCCTTCCTACACTTTCTTGGGGAGGAGGGGAAAAGGGGGTGTTGGAAGTTTGTAGCCAGTGGATTGCATGGACGGCTCCTCCTGTGGGAGGGACACAGTGCTGACCCTCCCCTTTTCTCGATTGTGTGTGTTCCAGTGGACGGGCATACATCTGGCAGGACAGCCCTCAGACACACCCATAGGTTTTGTCAGGAAAAAAGTTGGGCGGCAGCCACCCGCCCACAGCGAGACAAGCATGCACAAAAAAAGAAATGATTGCTGCCACATAACATGGCAAGCGGCACAAGGAGGCTTAGACCACAGGTCACTGGGGAGAAAACATTCCCAACATTAGCTCACGGAAAGTAAAAAAATATTTGCAATGCTATAGGTCTAGCATTTAAATGTGAGACCTATGGCATTGCAAGCAAACGTCGCTATTATCCTGACTGTTTCAAAAGTGAAAGCGGACATGGCTCACTGAAGGGAAGCACAGCATGTTGTCATGCCTAATGGAGAAACTCAATATATAAAATAGTCATACACTGTGTAACAACCAAGTAAAGGGGACGGTAACCATGGGAGGCTTCTAATGACGACATGGCCGTACTAAGGAGTGACTAACAAGCCTATTTAGGAATCAGAAGCCAGCATTTACGAAAGACAAAGACACAAGCCATTGAAAAATATGGGTGGGAAGTGGGCGGGGCTTCTCTCTCATACTGAACTACAGCAGATCTTCACCAGAGCAGCGCTTGCGCACTGGCTCAGGCTTAACCTAAAAACTGTAGGCACCTTTGCGATCTCCAACATGTTGGAAAAACGAAACAAATATAACCTGGATGTCGTTTGTGGAAAAATGTTATGCCAGATTAAACATGAACTGCCCTAAAGCAAAAACTGCTCACAATGGGGAGCTTCCTCAATGATGAAAACACACCAGGAAATGTCTAGAAGGTGTTTAGTTATTGCAATGTGCTTTGCCTTAAATTGATTGATTAATGGTCATTCATAATCATACTGAAACACTAATCTTGGGAACTGAACCAATCTTGGTGGATGGAATGAAGTAAAGAGTGGGCATAGATTAAATTGTTGTGTCAATTATTCAAATAGTTTTAATGGTGGTAAATAGTGGCGAGAAACGCATTCTTGATGTTTCACCACAACTGTTGTAAAATCGAGAGGAAAGACTGCTTATGGCTTAAAACATGGTAAATTTTGGGGATAGGCAACTTTAAATAGTTTTTTGTCATGTATTTAAACTATTAGTTTACTGAGTGACAATGAATGTGGTGTGCTTTTTCAAGAAAATTTTTGTACAATAAAGCAAAGAGTTAAGGGGCCGATTACTATGTCGGACTGAAAGCCTCCGACCCGACAGTCGTAATCTTCCCAACCACGTCGGAGCCCTTCCAACCAACTCTGTCGGGTTACAGTCCGACCGCTTGAGTACGATGTTCACAGCCGGAACGTGAACCGGCCAGTCATTCCGACTCAGATCCGACCAGCTCATAGAGGTTTCCTGTCAGTCGGAAACACACCGTAACCCCCTATTAACGGCTTTTCCGCTGTCAGGATTATGATGTTGGTTTCCAATAGCCTTTCATCACCGGTCTTTCAGACACAGAAGGGCTGTCAGAAAGTGACTTTGGGTGCCTGTGGCAGGGCCCCCAAGCCTCTGTGGACTATGGTTGGTGGCCGGGGGTGTACTTAAGGTAACCCCTGTAAAACCCTGTACTGTGTGGCAGGCATCATGGGGTGCCTGCGTTAGGGTGCAGGGTTTTACATACACACACCCCATTTCTCCATTCTACCCTGTGTTACAGCTAATTCTTGGGCGTAACACAAGCTCCCATAGGAAACAATGGAGATCCGACCGAACAGTGTTCTGTCTCATCGTCAGCTGGCGGTCAGAACCACCAACTGCAAGTCAGTCAGTCCTGAATCCGAGACTGTGTGGGGCAGAGACTTTCAGCGCCACATTGTAATAAGCTCCAAAATCTTTTAAACTGAACATCGTAATTCTGATTCTTTGACCAGTGTGACAACATTTTATGCATTGTAAATAAACTTTGTAATACAAATGTACAGTTCTATGCAACACCCACTACTTTTGCCAGCACAACAGAGTATTCAAGATTATCCTTCACCAATTCGTATATTATCAGATGTTCCTTTGGAAAGTGCAAATTTCTTTATTGAAGGCAAGCAAGCCAATGCAATATGTATTCAAGGACCTTCTAATGAACTGTATGTCCTTTTTGTACCTTTTAGGAGTACTTTATCAAGAAGCATATGCAACTCAGTTTAAAACTGATTGACATTTTGTAAAGTAATTATTTTCTTTGATCAATTAAGGACTGTTGGTAAAGTATTTTGTGATGCTAGATTAAACATAAACTGCCCTAAAGCGAAAAACTGCTCACAATGGGGAGCTTCCTCAATGATGAAAACGCACCAGGAAATGTCTAGAAGGTGTTTAGTTATTGCAATGTGCTTTGCCTTAAATTGATTGATTAATGGTCATTCATAATCATACTGAAACACTAATCTTGGGAACTGAACCAATCTTGCTGGATGGAATAAAGTAAAGAGCGGGCATAGATAAAATTGTTGTGTCAATTATTTAAATAGTTTTAATGGTGGTGAATAGTGTCGAGAAACGCATTCTTGATGTTTCACCACAACTGTTGTAAAATGAAGAGGAAAGACTGCTTATGGCTTAAAACATGGTAAATTTTGGGGATAGGCAACTTTAAATAGTTTTTTGTCATGTATTTAAACTATTAGTTTACTGAGTGACAATGATTTTGGTGTGCTTTTTCAAGAACATTTTTGTACAATAAAGCAAAGAGTTAAGGGGCCGATTACGATGTCGGACTGAAAGCCTCCGACCCGACAGTCGTAATCTTCCCAACCACGTCGGAGCCCTTCCAACCAACTCTGTCGGGTTACAGTCCGACCGCTTGAGTACGATGTTCGCAGCCGGAACATGAACCGGCCAGTCATTCCGACTCAGATCCGACCAGCTCATAGAGGTTTCCTGTCAGTCGGAACCACACCGTAACCCCCTATTAACGGCTTTTCCGCTGTCAGGATTATGATGTTGGTTTCCAATAGCCTTTCATCACCGGTCTTTCAGACACAGAAGGGCTGTCAGAAAGTGACTTTGGGTGCCTGTGACAGGGCCCCCAAGCCTCTGTGGACTATGGTTGGTGGCTGGGGGTGTACTTAAGGTAACCCCTGTAAAACCCTGTACTGTGTGGCAGGCATCATGGGGTGCCTGCTTTAGGGTGCAGGGTTTTACATACACACACCCCATTTCCCCATTCTACCCTGTGTTACAGCGTATTCTTGGGCGTAACACAAGCTTCCATAGGAAACAATGGAGATCTGACCGAACAGTGTTCTGTCTCATCGTCAGCTGGCGGTCAGAACCACCAACTGCAAGTCAGTCAGTCCTGAATCCGAGACTGTGTGGGGCAGAGACTTTCAGCGCCACATTGTAATAAGCTCCAAAATCTTTTAAACTGAACATCGTAATTCTGATTCTTTGACCAGTGTGACTACATTTTATGTATTGTAAATAAACTTTGTTATACAGATGTACAGTTCTATGCAACACCCACTACTTTTGCCAGCACAACAGAGTATTCAAGATTATCCTTCACCAGTTCGTATATTATCAGATATTCTTTTGGAAAGTGCAAATTTCTTTATTGAAGGCAAGCAAGCCAATGCAATATGTATTCAAGGACCTTCTAATGAACTGTATGTCCTTTCTGTACCTTTTAGGAGTATCATATCAAGAAGCATATGCAACTCAGTTTAAAACCGATTGACATTTTGTAAAGTAATTATTTTCTTTGATCAATTAAGGACTGTTGGTAAAGTATTTTGTGATCATTTTTTTACGAATTTTGAAATGACTTCCTTTTAATTAATGCATAATTTTGCTTTTTATATTAATCTTTTCTTTTTGAAAACCAATTGACAAATGTTTTAGTAAATGCAATCGATATACATTTGTACAAAGACCGCACACGTTCATGTGCATAGAAATTAACAAAGCATCCACAATTAAATCTGTTTCTGTAAAACTGTCAAGAAAGATGATTACTGAAGCATCGCAATCTTTTAGGCAGTACCGAAAGTGCCTTAAATGGTGCATGTTTGTTCAGGGACAATACTCATTCATGTTTGCATCCTTCCTACTAGACAAAAAATTAGCAGAACTTATTTTTGAATTGAGGAGCTCTTGCCTGTTCTGCAACAGTAAGGGCCTGAAGTACAAAGGTGTTTTGTGGTCACAACACCTGTGAATATCAAAACCTCAGGGTTTGTGACCACAAAAGATCTTTGGGCAATGTAAAAATGTCATTTTATGAGGTCCTGGATCCTTGGACGACAAGCGAGCCAGGTTGCAATCCATTGCAGAAACGGACTGAATTGACACATGCCCCCTCCTTGTCCCCTTAGATCGAAAATTGCAACGAAAGGAAAAAGAGAAAAAAGATAGAAAAAAAGAACCGCTTCTCCATACAAGACGCCTGCCTCGTCCCAACCAGGTAATAGTGTGTGCATGACCCCGCTCCTAGTCAATTCTAGGACCATTATCAACCCGGCTGACTGAGATGACACTCTCTCTCTTCCCCCAGACAGGCGAGTCAGGCCAGCCTGCAAGCGCACCCATCTACCCCAAGTAAGTCATGGTGGTGAATGTATGGTTGCCTGCCAGTATGACAGAGTCAGTGCAATTCATGTCTGATTTTGGCTTTTGCTGGTGTTTTTTAGATTGGGATCACTAACCTTCCAGCTTGTATCGTCGAGCGCCAGGTAGGTGAGGACACTTGAGTTTCGGGCAAGGGCAGTGTAGTGTTCATGTTCTCCCCCCCACAATAGATTTTTGTGCTTTTTCATTACAGATTGGTCCTGAAGAGAACTACGCAAGAATGGTAGTTCGAAACGCGTAGACCCTGTTAATAGCCTAAAAATTTATAATTTAATCATCAACTAGGAAAGAGTGTATAGATTTCTAAAAATATTTGGCTTTTTGTCACTGGAGAGTTAATCCAGTGAATTTTTTCGAATCATTCATGTTTTGTCGTGAGTTTGTCTTGTTTGTAGTGGATTGAATGGTGTATGAGTGAAGAACGAATGTTGAGTAAATTGTATTTCACTGTAAATATTGTACAAGTTTGTTATCACTGTATATGATATTGGTTGTGCACTCCAGGTTTTTAATATTTGTATGAATTCATTGAAATATTATTTTGAAATAGAAGTGTTCAAATGAAAATGCATAAAGATTAAAACAAACAGAATTTATTTCTCTCAAACATATTGTTTCAATTGTATGTTTATTCAACTGATGCTTATTTGAAAAATTAGTGGCATTTGCAACTGTTTTTGTTCTTTATTTTATGAGGCAGCAAAAGTTTTTACAACTCAGAAAAGGGCTTCTGTGACCAACTCAGAATCACAAATAGGAGTGAGTGTCTCCAATGGCTTATGATCCTAATTACAGTTACAAACAATTGATGAATTACTGTCACTTGAGATCGGGGAATAATTAATTTGCAAAGAAGAAGCCGTCCCTATTGGAATTGTGTGGGCCGTCTCAGGTGAAAAGATAGTTATTTAGAGGACTACTGTATTCTCGACATAATTTCATTCAATGTACTTTTTTAAGAGCATCCCATGTCCCTCTCAGAGACTTGGCACCTCAAAAAAAGTTTACACTGAAGAGATAGAAATGAGGAAGGGAGATATGCTTTCTCATACATTTGTAGGGTGGTACAACATTTCTGCTGCCCCATTAATTTTACTGACACAGATGTTCTTGCAACCACCAGCAAAAGTATATTTTGATATATGTCTGAGTGCTATAGCAGATTGATAGCATTTCAAACTGCTGAGCAAGTCAATGAGCAAAAACAGTAACTAGGGGGAGCATTGTGTAATTGCGCAGACATCTACACCGCCAGCATACCTAATCGCCAGCAGCGAAGTCCTGCCTAGTGAGGCACCGCCAGACCGCCGGAGTTCCTTCCCTGGCTCCCGCCGTCCCACCAGTTCCTGACATCTGCTGGTGTGGCTGCCGAGCGGAGTGCGGGCAGGGACCACAATCCCCAACAGCCCTTGCGGCCCGAGACCAACAAACCACGCCAGGAGGCACATAAAATCTGTGCAAGCTCCGCCTCGCGGGACTAACTGGTACCCTTGATGACTTTTTCACTAGAGCCGTTGGGGTTGTGGGTAGAGAAATAGCATTAACTGAAAAGCGCCTGTCGTTGGAGCTTCTGAGTGTGAAACGTTCTTCATTAGGCGATTTAATACATGCTGTTTCCCCGGCTAATGCTGAACCTACAACCTTACTTACATGTAGCCCTATTGACTTGGAAAAACTTGATTTACAGTACGATTATTTGACAGGGGATGAAGCAGTGTCTTCTCTGAATATTTCATCTTGCAGTAGCACATCCTCAGAGGGCTTTTATCCGATAGAGACTAGGAAAAGTTTACAGCCTATAGACACTCAAGACATCCAAGAAAAAGAAAGAGGGGTGGGGGCCGTCAGGCGGGCAGGAAACCCAAAGTATCAAAGCCATCAGGTGTCCCGAGCACACTGTTTCTAAAGAAATCCCATGATACATCTAACAAGTATATTAGAGCCCCGACAGGACCTAATGCCCAAGCCCCACAAACCCATAATAAAGTTCCAACCTTAGGGAAAGAGGAAGAGCTAGCGATGTCCTTCTCGAACATGACGCATCTGTTACGATCTTTCACCATCCCCTTGATCGAAAGATTGAAAATTATAAATGGGAAGCTTGACGCCCTGAGTGAATTAGCTAATGATAATATGCGTAGGCTTGATATTTTAGCAGTACCTAAGTCCAACACGGATAGTGGGTCATTGCATAGTAATACCGAGAATCCAAAGCCCCTGTACCTAACACCACAAACACGGTCACTAAAGATTGCAATAGTACTGCTCAAAAACCTAAATTATCAGTAAGCAAACCACCTGAAATTAATACACCTACTACAACATTACCGGAATCAACTGAGAATAATGGGGGGGAGACAGAACAAGCACAACAGGAAGATCGAGTCCCCTTGCCAGTAATTAATCTCCCGCCTGAGTCTTCACTGTTAGTTTTAGTGCTTGTGAATGTCCCTGTATTGATCAAAGGCACAAGGGAGAACTTTGGCCAATTAAAAAACAAGGCAACCCATTGGATTACAAGCAACACTTCAGAAGGCAACAAGATTTGGCAAGATATTATAATGGCCCGCAGAGTGTCCTGGATAGGCAGATCTCGAAAGAATAAAACAGGGGACTGTATTATATTGAACTTTAATAGACCCGAGCCAGTAAGACGAATCCTTAGAGAGTTCATGTTTAACCCCAAGTCACGAAGGATGGGTATTGAGATTCTCCCACTTGATTACTTCTACAGGGACCTGAACAGACCCAATCTGTGTAGAGAAATCGATCAGGGTTTTGTCAGGAACCACCATAAACCACCTGGGCTGGGGTGGGAATTTCCCAGAAAGTTCTTCCCAAATCGAACATGGAGAGGAATTGAAAGGCAGGCCTCAAGATATGAAGGGGTTAATCGTTACTCAGCTTTGAGTGGACTGGAAGGAGTCGACTGACGTCCAACTACTGAGGCTAGAAATACTTCTAGCGTGGGGGCAGAAATAGTGACAGAATACGCAGCGGCAGCCAGCGAGGGTGACCGACAGCAGGAAATGTCCCCGCAGGAACCGTTGGGGATTCTCTCAAAGAAAGGGACGAGGTTCGCTTTCTGGAATATTGCGGGCCTTCGCTCAAAGATAAACAACCCAATCTGGTCGGATTTTATCAAGGACATAGCTATCCTATGCCTGCAAGAGACTTGGTCTCTTGACGCTATCCATATTGATGGTTTTAAAACATATTATGTACCAGCTAGCTCTTCTAAACATGGGAGGTGTAAAGGTGGGCTGACTACCTATGTAACAAATTTGATGGAGGTGGTAACACTGAAAACGGCGGGTTCGTGTAGTAACTATAAAATCATTGTAATTCAGGTGACCCTTAAGGTTGAGGTAATTATTATTAGCATGTACAATAATATTGAGAAGGGTTTAGTAAAGGATATGGTAAACACCCTTAATAAGGTAGTAAGGAATTTGGTGGACAAATCAACGAGGGATTCCATTCTTCTCTGGGGAGGTGATTTCAATCATTATCTTTGCAAACAGTACCAGAGCGGTTGTGGCGATCATGAAAAGTATAAATCCGAGAACCAACCTCATTTTTCCCATAATAATGGGGGCGACTCATTAAATGACATGATGGCCTCATTTGATATGGGTTTCGTTAACACGCAATGTAGGCCTCCAGTGGACTTTAGCCCCACGTATGTGGGGAGAGGGCACAGCACGCTGATTGATTTTATCACCATTACCAATTCCCACTCACACTGGTTAACCGATTTTACAACCCACATGATAGGGGTGAGTGACCATCTCCCACTCAGTTTTGGTATCCATCTTCCTGAAAATAAAGATTGTACATTGGTAGAGAGGTTGGCTTGGACAACCAACTGTACTTTAAGTAGACAAAATGGGTATGCTCTTAGTTGGTCTCAGAGTAACCCAGAGGTCACCAATATGAACATATTTCACCAAGCATTAACATCCATTAATAAATGTCTTCAGGATGAGGTATCACATTCAGAGGTTTTAGACTCTTTTTCTAATATTACAAGGATTATTAAAGCGAACCTACAGCGCCCCGTCAGAGATAGGAAACCACATAGAAATGGGTGGTTTGACTCAACATGCACGAAGACCCATCTACAATTAAGGAGGGCTCTGCGTAAAAACCCGAGAAATCAGGCAGAAATTAAAATGTGTAGACATGAGTATAACTTGGCAAGAAAGTTACGGAAACGTAAAATTAAGGATGATGCGTGGGCGAATCTATATGAGGCCGCTTTAAAAAGAGATAGTTTCTCCTTCTGGGCAGCTGTTAAGGCACTATTCTTTAATTTAGGGGACATGGCGAGAATGGAAGTAGCGATAACAGAAGATTCATGGATAGATTTCTTTGCAGAGGTCTATAATCCAGGCGGGGCATATAAACTGATAGATATGGGGAGTAAAACCAAGGAGCGACAGGAGGATAATTTTGTTCCAATTGATTTAGCAGTTACAGTAACTGAAATTTCAGACGCTATCACTCAGAGCAAGGGCAATAAAGCCCCGGGTGCAGATGGCATCCCTATAGACCTATTCAAACATCAGATTGAGCTATGGTCGCCGTTACTCACGCCTGTACTCGATGCTAGCTGTGAGTTGGGCTTTATCGATACCTGGGCAGAGTCTATCATCATCCCTATATTTAAAAAAGTGGATCGGGAAAATCCCTCCTGGATTCTTTTATGAAAGTTACAGGGAGGGTAATTCTGAATCGCCTGCAACAATGGGCTGAAGATGTTAACATCTTATCCCCTGTACAATATGTATTTAGGGAGGGACGGGGCACACTAGAGCAGGTCCTAAATTTCTTGATGCTCCTAGGTAAATATACCCAGGCTAAGGACGGCAAACTCTACGCAGTGTTTGTTGATTTAAGCGCTGCGTTTGATTGTGTTATCCATAACCGTTTGTGGCAGATTTTGAGGGACATGAAGGTGGAAGAAGTGTTAATCTCCTTCCTAAGACAACTCTATGCTGGGGCAAGGGCGAAAGTGAGATTTGGCACTAAAGGTGAATGTACTAAGCCTTTTCATGTAATGCGGGGAGTGAGACAAGGGTGCGTACCCGCCCCATTTCTTTTTAATTTGTATACTAACGATATGGAAAAGGAATTGGTGGCTGAAGTACGTGATTCCCCGCGGATAAATCACCAACAAATTGCGTCCCTCTTGTATGCGGACGATGTCGTGATTATGTCACGAACCCAAAGAGGTTTACAAATGGCACAGGACACATATTAAAACCTTAATGGATAACAGGGGTCTAAAACTTAATCTTACCAAAACTTTTGTTATGACCTGCGGCAGACCTAGGAATAAAGAGTGTCGCTTGTTTGCTGGAAAGGAGAAAATTGCGCCAACCAAAACATTTTTATTCATGGGTATTGTGCTAGAAGAAACTGGGTCCTGGGGGCCAGCCATTAGAAATAGGACTATGATGTTTAAGAGAGCTACAGCTACACTCATGTCTTTCTCTGAAAAGATGGGGAAGAGACCACCTGAAATTCTGCTAAAAATTTACCAGGCTAAGTGCTTAAGCACAGCCACTTACGGGGCAGGTATTTGGGGAATTTCTAATTCCACCCCCATACAAAAGGTAGAAAATGCATTTTTAAGATTTATTTTGGCAACTCCCGTTAGTTCCCCTGTATTTAATTGTCATGCAGAATTGGGTATTCGCTATGTGAGCGACCTTATCAGTATTCAACCACTCTTGCTCTGGCATAGAGTTTGGACATCGCCTGATCTCTTTTTAAATAGAAACATCATCAAGTATTGTATGGGGTTGGACAGGGTCACCAGGATACCTTGGCTGATGTATATTTGTAAATTTACTAGGGATCTAGGAAGACCCGAGTTTTACCACCACCCTGATTCATTGTGTAGGATATCGAGGAAGGACTTGAAGCAGTTATGTTGGTATCACGTGGAATACCTTAGATTAGGTATGGAGTTAAACAAAAGACTTGTAATACAGCATCAACTCACCCTAGTCTCTTACACTATTCAGCCTTATTTAATTTGGTGTCTGGAGGGATTTGACCGCTATTTATTAACAAGACTCAGGTTTGATGTCTTTTTTCGTTTAATCACATTTCCTAAAGTAAACGATTGGGGAAGAAATCTCTGTAAATGCCCGTGTGATAACTTGTCTACCCAATCCACGTTGCATGTAATTTGGTTTTGTAAATTTTACACGGTGGAAAGATCTAGATGGATTAAACCACTTTTAAAAAAACAAGGCACATGGGGACAATGCCGCCCAGCTTTACTGTTTTTAGTATCTTTAAATGATGTAAATTGTGTGGCCGTAATGCTGGGCTTTTTAAAAAAGTATTTTAAGGAAAAGGAAAAGCTTAACTAATTTTTAAAACATATGTATTTATTTTTAAGAAACCATATCTGTATGATTTTTGTGCTTGTCCATGTAATGAACTTGTTGCTTTTATGATATTATGTACTTTGAAATCGAATAAAGCTTTCATCATCATCAACTAGTTTGCATCCATTCCAATCATACATCAGGGCCTTTGAATCTTAAGGCCCACTGTATAGTTTAGAGGAGCGGGTACTCTGTCGCAACAGAGACACAATACCCTCTCTGCCAAACTGAAGGACCATCAGCCTCATTTACAGTCCGGTGAACCTTCAGTATGTCTGCAGCAGAGACTAATCTTTTTCCACCACTGACACACCTGACCTCAGATAGCCTAGCTAAGTAGTGGCCATTGACGGTTTTTCCAATTGTCCGCTTTTCCTATTTAGAGAGGATGGAGAAATGGCAAGTTTTCACTGTCTGTCACCACCAGGTAAAACCTGGCTAGTGGCTACCAGGGGCAGTGGAAACTGTAAAGTGACCCCAACACCATGGGAGAAAACTCCCATGGCAAGGGGGTCATTGGTTTTATTTATTTTCCATAATAAATTGCCCTTGGGAATTTTATTTCGAAAATTAAAAAAATGTTTGAAAGTTTGATGCACGTGACACCAGTTCCTGGGTAATGCAAGGGATAGCTGTTGGGCCTATAAATTTGGCAGGCAGGAACACCTTTAACATGGAAGGAGAAATGTACTACGCCATGGTGACAAAATTCTTCTGGCAAACTCTACATCTGTGGGGCATATGTACAAGCCCCTATCGCCACGGGAACATCTCTTCTTGTGACGTTCACATGCCGATGGGGGCCTTGCCTTATGTACAAGGCAGTGTTAAGCCTCTTATTGTGGCTTACCAATGACTTGTACATAAGGCACCCTTTCACGCTACGTTTAGCGTGAAAGGGGCTTGCCGTGGGTGTTGTGGTAGGCGTTCCACCACAACACCCATTGCATTTGACGCTGCCCCCTATGAACTCGGGTTGTGTACAAAGGAAGCAGCGCCAATATTAAGACCAGGAAAACCCTGGTCTTAAGGTGGCAAAACGAGGAGAAATGCATTATTTCTCCTCGGTTTTGCTTTTTCCATGTGTGCTGACATGCCATGGGTTGTTTATGTACAGGAAGGTGTCCCCTCCTGTACACAAACAAGCCTTTTTAAAAATGCCATCTTGTAACTTTCATGTGTGCTGCATGAAGCAGCACACATGAAAGTTACAGAATGACATTTTAGGATTGTTTATGTGCAGGAAGGGACACCTTCCTACACATAACCAATCCTCCCCTGCACACAGACACCTTGCACTCTAGTGCAAGGGTGCCTGCGTTTGGCGTTAAGTTGTGAAACTTAGCGCCATCGCAGGGGGGAACGCAAAGCTGCACCACATTCTTGTAAATATGGTGCAGCCTCGCATTTCCGAAGTGGCAGAGCGAGTCGTTAAAGCCAGGAGGCTAACGACACGCTCCGCCACTATGTCGTACATATGGCCCTGAATCTATTAGGTTTCTGCACAGAAGACATACATAGTGCTCAAGTGACCACAAACACCTGTTCACAATGTATATTAAAAAAAAATAAGAGCAGCACGAATTTGGCAGCTGGAGAACTGTATACTTCAGGCTACCTACACAACTCTCGCAACTCTCTTTCAAAAAACAAACAAGTTTTTAATGCGAGTCAATTTGCAGTTGGAGTTTAAATGTGCCCTTAACTCATTTTTAATGCACAACACAGCTACGCAGTAATTTTCCTGACATGATACATTGTTGAGTGTCATGACGTGACTGCCTGACCACTGTCTGTGACAGGACAGGCAGCAGAGGAAGGGGTGTGGGGAGGAAAGGAAGCGGGAGAAAAGAACAGTTAGTTAGGAGGTAGAAACTGGTGAATAAAGAAGTGTCTCCTACCATCAGCACGGCTCCTGTGTCTTCTTTAAGGGGAGCGCGACACTGGCGACGAGGGTGGGATGGTCATTCAGACACCCACATCGCTCAAACCCCTGCCGCCTGTAAGTGGCCGTGAACAGAGAGCCTGCAGCCTGTGTCAGAGCGGCGCGTGTGGAGCGTGAAAATCGAAGGGCTCACACGCTGCCTCAGATTGCTGCCCAAAGCGGTATCCAGCGGACTCCACCAAGCTGCCTGCTTAAGTGAAGAAGACGCCCGGCGTGCGACGCCTCAATCAGCCAGAAGTGTGGCCAAAGTGAAAATCAGCGCGGAAACGGCGCGAAAATCGGGAATCACCCAACGAGCAGCTGCACCGATCGTAAATGAGAGGGTGAGTCCTGCCCAGCAAACAATCAGCCTGCATGACCCATACTGGTCCGAAGCTCCGTGGCTGGAAAGCTGCGTGGAGCGCTGAGGAACTTGTGAATTCAAAGGTTCACGTTAAGTCTGCCTGTCTGGAGGGCCCTATCTGCCTGGAAGCCTCCTACCCACCAGGAGACAAGCGGTGCAATTAACACTGCAGCCGGCGGCTCTTCTGAACAGACCTAGTCGGGGTGCATCAAAATAAAAGTCCTCCCCAGACGGAGAGCTGCCTCAAGGACAACGATGTCCATCTTGCAGAAACAAAAAGCAGCTGCCCTTCGCTTATGAGGCTACGGATGTTTAGCCAGTTGAAGGGACATTTGGATCCTGTACACACCTTTTCTCTCAAATATAACGCTGAGGAAGGGCGATCGCGCGCGGAAGAATCAGGAACTCACCCCTGAAGCGTGAGCCATCGGACGTGACACTGGGAGCTCACCCCAGTTACCCTTGTGCCATTCGTCACAGTTGTGGAAACATTAGCAGCCTCTGCGCCCAGGAAGGGGCCCCCGCACCTGGTGAGTGTTGTGAATGGGTGCCGAATGCCTGCAGTATAGGGAAAGAGCTAAATCTCGCGAAAGACGAGATCTCAAGGAGGCGGCCATCTTGAAGTCAGGCTGCCATAGACATTCCCTATCAAAGACATAGGGCGGCCATGTTGAAGTCAGGCAACTGGGGAATTTGTCAACAAGCATAAGCAAATACAAGTAGAAACACAACAAGCACGAGCCAAGGCAAATTGTGAAGCAACAAACCCAAGCAAATGCAAGCCTTAAATCCAACGACCACAAGCAAATGCAAACTTCAACATAATAAGCACAAATAACAAGCAAAGACGCCCTTGAGCACAATCAAGCACTGATACGAGCAACAAGAAGTGTGATGAACCGAAGTGACTTTAGCAACAAGCACAAACCAAGGCAACGATAAACACAACAAGCGCTGGCAAAGGTAAATGAACGAACATTGACAAACGTACAGGAACGCGCAGTCGCAAATGCAAGAATTGCAACGAAACAAGTACAAGCAAATGTAAGGCGCGATTACAAAGAACGCAGGTAAATGCAAGTCACGCATGCAACACTCAAGCCAACACCAAGCGCAAAGGCAACAAGCACCTGCTCATACAAGCCCGAGCAAATGCAAGTCCGGAATGCAACAGGCACAAACGAATCCCGGTCTCAAAGTAAGTTCCAGCGCTAAGTGAAAGCAAGCGATTAAAATCAAAGAGGAAACAATTGTACATAAGACCTCGACTTCAGAGAGTTCTAGAATAACGCGGAAAGCACAAGGGAACAGTGTCGTGACGGTAGCATACTAGGACTCTCCTCACCCATGTCAGTGAGAAAAGGAAAACACAAATCCAATATCTGCATTGAGGTGCCACCCCCAGTGACACAGACCAGTGACCAGAGTCTGGGTTCTAAATGGAATAGGTGGCTAGAATCATTAGATGCATTTCTTGAAACAACCGGAGAGCAAAGAGATAGCAACCGTCTATTGTTACTACTTCGGCTGGTGGGTCACGAAGGCCGATGCCTAATCAGAACGTTCTCAGCAAAGGACACAGAGACATATAGAAACCTCAAAGAGACGCTACGCACTCATTTCAACACACAGGAAAGCGTGGATCATGAACGCATGGTTTTCAATGCAGCACGGCAGGAGCCAGGAGAATCATTGCCAAGCTTCATCACAAGGCTGAAAGATCTGGTACAATGCTGTCATTTCAACACATTCTCAAATGAGGAGGCAGTTCGGCTACGGGTAATCGAAGGCTGCTCGAGTTCTAATACAAAGCGCAAGATCCTTCGAGGGCAGTGGTCACTAAAGGAAATCATCAAGAAAGCCGAAGTTGGAGTGCGGGTCAAAGCAGGAGAATTATCAAAAGAATTAGCCCCAGAAACAAACAAAACAAGAAACAGGGAGAGTGAAGGCGAACCAGAGATAAGACAGCGGGAGAGACAAAGTGACATGAAATACTCTGAGTCAACAATACCAAAGACCGGGAGGATCCAGGACTACGACAGCCGCAGTGATACAACCTCAAGGAGTTCTTCAACCTCAAGGAGTTGTTCAACCTCAAGGAATCATTCAATGTATGGTGCAAACGATTCTGAAGCCGACGAAGTGTCCGGTAGGACAGATCGCATCAATGGACCAGATGACAGTTTGCCCAACAGAGGGGCAAGAAAGACAAAGTATGGAAAACCGGACCAGACACGTCAACACTGGAAATTGGTACACGGGCACGTCAGAGCACCAAACAAGCGTGAAGGAGAAGCAAACCACATAAGACGGAATGAGTCACTCAGGCACCGGAAAAGGGAAGACAAACGCATACACGACACCCGAGACAACGAGGCAAGTGAGAGGAGGCCATCACCATCATACGAGAGAGGCAGAGACAAAGTGCCCGAGGATCAACCACAAGAAACAAGCATGTGGTTATTGAACAACCTCTCCATCGAAGTGACAACGAAGGCATGTCGAGAAAGGTACCCGGAGAAATATCCGAAAGATAACTCTGACTCGAGGAGCAGCTCGTCATGGCCTACCCGTTTCGGAAATCTACCATTCAAGATGCTCTCAAAGGAACGTTTTCAAAGAGCATCAACAAAAGACTCCTCCGATTCAGAAAGCATGTCTGTCCGATCTCTCGGGTCGACCGAGTCATGGTCCCGACAATGGCCATGGCATCAACCACTCGAACACATCACAGAACCACCGGACATTCTTCCCATCCAGAGCGACACAGCTCTCACTAATGTCTGTGAATACCCACTTGCCTCACAAGACAACATGTCATGTCCGCCGCAGGTATATCAAGACATCAGCAGTATACCGTCACCCCTAATGGGGTCAGCGAGGCTGACTCGAAGGGCTTACAGAAGGAAAACAGACATAAGTGGCATTACCAACTGGATGAGAAAAGGCTATCCAGTCACTCCACAAGGAAGGCCGGGTGTGGTGACTGCGACAGATCATCATCGGATGAGAGAGAAAGAGGTCCATGCCCAAATAGTTCAAATGTTCACCAGTCTCGGGGCGAGACAACCAGAGGCAGCAGATGAGTCCCCTAACAAAATTAGGATGACCCTGTCAGATAGTGCCCTACCGGCTGGCATGCATGACTCTGAACAGGAGGACAATGTTGCCCTCGACCGGACGAGACAAAAGGAAGTAGAATTATATGCGGGTGCTCGGAAGAGAACCAGAACAACATCCACTCACAGAAGAGATCGAGCGTCAATCGAACAAGAGCCACAAAAGAAGACGGAGTGCCGCCATCAAGCTGAGCCCTTCACGGTCACCTCCCGAGGGGCAATCATGGTCGCCTCAGAAACTGAAGATGAATGGACAACCCAGAAGCTCATAGGAAAGCGCCATGGATCTAGGACACACATCACCGAATCAGGACACCAGAACAGGCTGATCGACCCAGACGACAAACCAGACGGCCGGAGCGTCTCATTGAAGTAATCTAAGACACAGTAAGACTTTGTACAAAAGGGGGAGATGTCATGACTTGACTGCCTGACCCCTGTCTGTGACAGGACAGGCAGCGGAGGAAGGGGCGTGGGGAGGAAAGGAAGCGGGAGAAAAGAACAGTTAGTTAGGAGGTAGACACTGGTGAATAAAGAAGTGTCTCCTACCATCAGCACGGCTCCTTTGTCTTCTTTAAGGGGAGCGCGATATTGAGGCGAGTCATAATTCGCATGACATAATTTCGAGTTTATTATAATTGATGTCTAATTTAATTAATCAATATTCAATGTAACATTTGCTTGAAACAATGAAGATACAGAAAGGTTTTCTTTGCACATAAATGCAATTTTGCTTACTTTTCAATTTCTCGCCAATCGACGAATTCCCCTGGTGGCCGTTCCTTTAACCCACTATTGACTGTTGTAGGCTGATAAAATACAACAAAACAAAACAAAAACTGCATCATTACGGCGATATATTCTGCAAGAGGAGAGCCAGATATTCTGCGAGAGGCGATAGATACTGGAGGTTGATCTTTCTTTCAGGGGTTTAAATGTCTGATGGTAGCCACGCCCACTCGCCTTCCTTCTCTCTATTGGCATAAAGCACACGACAAGCCTCGCCTTCCTTCCTAGCACACCAAGAGCAAAACATGAGCACAGCAGGAGTTAAACATGAAAGAACACAATTGGATGGCATGACTTTAGGCATCCTCGATCACATTCCTTTCACATAGGTAAGGGCAGGCGCTTCAGATTACTTTACCCTAGATAAGATAAGGTTTGTGACAAGAATAAAGTAAGTGCAACCCACTCCCGTACACATTTCATTTTGAAGAATATTCTTTCCGCACCCAACCTTCTTTTCTTTTCAGTTGTGCATGGGAGCAGCGACCGACTGGGACAGAAAAAGACCCTGGCAGCAAAATAAAACAGACCCATATACAGCCAAAAATACAGTCCACACACCGACCCTTCAGACCAGCTCATTTAGCACTCCCTTATTGAACTATAGGCCAGTCCAACCCTGTATGGGGGCGGTGAACAGTGCATAATCTATCTGTATAAGTGTAGAAGATTTCCGTAGTTTGAGGAGTCCCCTGCTGGCACTGCTGAGTGCTGTGGCTAATGAATCCTCATGTTTACCTAGTTTTGTACTTCGGATCTAGCCTCTTTCTTGCACCATCCTGCACTTCTCATCTCTTCTCAATCTAGCAGGTTATTTTATTTCCCTTTTGTTTCCCTTTGTCGCTCTGTTCCTGTATTTCTTTTCTTCTGCCTTTCTCTCTTTTGCTCTGGGTCACTGGAGGCTCGCCCAAGGCAGCACAGGCAGCACAGGCAGCATACGTTGCCCCTATCCTGCCTTGTCCTTCTGCCTCTGAGAGACCCTTCTAGACTTGTAAATCACTCAAGAATGATCGTTTCCAGATGCGACCATAGTCCGCTCTACAGCTCTTTGTGTCAGAGCTGTTTTCTGGTTAGTACCAAGGCATTCAGACACAATACAGAAGAACTAGAGCATTTCACATTATTATTTTCATTGTCTTAATAAAAAAACTTTCAAATTAAATATGAGGAAAATATCTTTGACGATACATGTAGAGTAATGAAGGCCAGCAGTTATGTTCGATACTCGCAGGAAAAGAGTGTCACTGCATGTGATACCGTATAATTGATGGGTTTATGTATTTAAGTATGCTAAAAACGATCATAGGTAATGGATACAGGACACTTAGGGGCATATTCACAAGGAGCTATCGCTGAATTAACGGCACTTTATCGCAGCCAAAGTCGTGATAAATTTACCTCCCCACTCACAAGCTGGTGTTAACAGCTCACAGCACCAGTTAACCCGCAATAGTAGCCGCAGAAAACATCGCCACAGAGAACCTCCGCAACTATCGCTAGTGAGCAGCAGAGTAGGCGTTCCTGTGCAACAAAAAGCAGTGAAAACACGACTTCTCAACAATCACAGCGACCAGCCAGATCTGCGATAAGAACACAAAACTCATGATAAAGCGTGTTAGCAGCAGGAAATAAAACCTGCTCTGACCTGGTGTAAAGTCGGATGACAGCCTGCACCACAAAAGGGAGCCCAGCCCAGGGGGTCATTGGAAGGGCAACAGATGCCTTGGAGCCACTCATCATGCAGCCCGGACATCAAGAGGGCCACAACACCCACCCGACACCCCCCCCCCATCCCCCCCCCCCGGACCACCACAGATGAAGCACAGACAAAGACAGGGGCCACCCAGGAAATGCACCTGACTAACAGGCCCAACATCTGACAATGTCACTGTCCACTACAGGCTGAAAGGGACAACTATCCTACACATCCTGACCATCATTGCCTAACAGGTCAATGGCACCAACACAGCAGACAACCAACATCCCACTCCACATCGAGCTGCTGGTTGTGCTGTACCTGTTGGCCCCTGGCACACCGCAACCAATAACCACCGGAGTCAGCGGAGTCTCACAGTCAGCCACATCCAAGTCCCCCACACCTTTCTTGGACATCACTATCACCCTGGCACCCCAGTCCCCATACGTCCAACACAATGCGCAGGAACCGCTTGAAACCAAGCAAGTACCATATACTATAGCCGCATACACGCAATTGTTGGCGGCAATCAACTGCACACATGTCCCACCTGTGCCCCCTGGTGACACAGCACACAATCACCACAACTGGAGAACACATCACACATCAATGTGCAGGCAACATCAGAACACCGTGGGACCTTCACCAATGTCGTCTCCAAATACACAGCCGGTGTGCATGATCCCTTCACCCTCCGACAGTCCATCCGTAACCAGCGTTCCCAGGATGGCACCAAGGGAAATGCACATCCCCTTGGCAAGTTCTAAATGAACACACCACTCACCTCAACTCCACAACCATGCAATCCACAAATCCCAACCAACATGCACAACAACATGTCCACCCACCAGACACGACAGAACAACTTACAATGGTAACCTGGGCAAGCTCTGAACATGACCGATCAACGTCATGGCACCTCAGCCACAAAATAGCTGAATGTGGAGTGAGGTGGCAACCAGGCATGTGTGAGGGATGCAGTAGTACCATGATTGGGAAAGCACACAAAGCCAAGAGTGGCGGCGATGTGCTGGACATACCGCAGTATGCAGAACACACCCATAACCACAGCAACAAACACCTCTGGTGTATGGAGTGTAGAGGACAGTGGATGCAACCATGTCACCCCAGCCAGTGGGGATCCTCGCGGAATTGTTGCCTGTTCCCCCCATAAGCCTGAGCAGGGTGGGATGGCCCAGCATACGCCAGGCCAGCACAGGGGTGTAAATAAAAAAGCATGTAGCCCTGGGCATGGGTCTATACTGTGAATGTGCATCTGCATGTGTCTCTATGGCAGTGTTGGTTTCCCTAGTGGGGTATGGGTTTGCCCTGAAGGGTGGTAGACACCTATGTATGTGTCCTGGTTCGCATTCCATGAGTTCGGCCCCCACCAACACCTGTTGGACCACATCCTTTGGGCATGCTGACACATGGCATTGGGGTGCCATGTGTGGGTGGGTGAAGTGTCGTGAGCTAGCTGTACTTGCGGGTGCTTCCTGTTGTGTGGTCTGTTGCAGGCTCGGTGTTCTCCTCTAAGTAGCTTGGCTGGCCGCGTCCTGGTGGGGGGTTGCATGGGATCTCCATGGGCTGTTGTAGGGCATTGGTGTCAACGGTGTGGTGATCCTCTCCGGCATGACAGATGTGTTGCATTCTGTGCTCTGATGAAGGTGTTGTGTGCCCCTATGCAATGTAAAGGGGAGATGCATGTTGACTTTGAAATACAAATGATTGTACCTCAGCACTCTACAAGTTCAAATTAACAGTTGTTTTTGGCTGTAAGCCTAAAGGATACATAAACAAACTCAATGTGATAACTCACAAGAAACACTAGTCAGGAAGCATGTATTAAAAAAAAAAAAGATCAGGTTTCATATCAGGTAACCTTGGATAAGCCGTGTTCCACTAGAAATCTACAGTAATATGTAAGACACCAGTCTCTAAAACAGTGATACAAAAAACCACTAATACAGTCCTGTTGATTCTTGTGACACAGCAGAAGAGTAGTTGATGTTTGGAGGTCCCGTTCTTAAAGCCTCCTAGTTAGTGGCAGATAATGGCAGCCAACACGTGTTTCGTTACTTTCTGTAATTTTCTCAAGGCTTAGAATAAGAGAGAATACTCCAAGTTTAGGAGATCCGTCCACAGTGAGCAGACTGTGACCCTTTCGGCAAGAAAGTCAGGAGACCTTGGGATAAAGTAGTACCGGAATCCAATAGCTACTTATTCACAGAAATCATCTGTCTGTAAGGATCCTTATTCAAATGAATCCCACCAAGCTCTGATCAAGTTAGAAGGTTAATTTTGTGGAGCTGTTGGTTACGCTCTGCATCTAATGCAATCAGTTTGCGGGCTCTCTTTAGAAAGTTTTGGAGTCCGAAAAGGCACCCTGTGTCAGTAACCAGTATTCTCACTTTTTGAAAAGGGTATTTGATAAGTAACCTTTGCAATACTAATGGGCGGCTAAATGCCCTTGATATTAAGTCAGAAGTTAATTTAGGAAGGAGAAGTGTGTCTCTGTGTTGCTGCAAGAAGCCGTCTTGATCTGAAATTGTGATAAATCCGGCATGAGGTGACATCCTGAGTAGTGGGATGTCTCATTTGTTACCTTGAGGGGCACCTTGACTGTAGATCTAATATTGTCAACATTTTCATAAAAGAGAATTGCTATAGGACTGATGTGCTACTGTCTTGACCACCCCTACCTTGTATATACATGTTGACATTGTGTTGACATATATGTTGGTGCATTGTGCTTGTTTGCATGCAGACCCCATGGCAATGTTAATTGTGACTGTTTGGGGATGCTGAATTCTTCTGCAGGACAGTGTACATTTGGACTACATGAAAAATGGGAGGTCGTACACATACAATTCCCTTTCACAGTTTACGGCTCTGTCAGATGTAGTAGGCATGTTTTCGTGCATGTGAGGAGCCAGTTGTGTCCTCTGTTCTGCAGTGTCGGCTATGCGCATTGTACCACATTGTCGTCAATGTGGATGTGCTGATCTTGCTATGTGTGTGTGCTGCAGTGTGCCAAGGGGGTCTGGGACAAGATCCTGGGTGATTGTGGGTGTGCAGTGTGCTACATCTCGTTGTGCATGTATGTCATTGTGTCCATCTTCCCCGTCCCCCCAGTTTCTGTTTGTTGCACTCCATGTTGATGTTATGTCAGGTCCTCTCGAGCTGTGTCCATACTCTCTACTACTTGCACCGTCCCCACACCGATGACTTTGGCCTGGCTTTCCGGTGGCGCTGGACTGCCAAATCGTGACGCCGTTGCTGCCTTCCTGTTGGCAGCGGGTTGGTGGCTGGTTTAGGTTGCCAAGTCATGCCGGTGCCTATTGACCTCCTCGGCACTCCGACTGCAATACAGGTGGTCTGCTAGTGGGCCAGTTGCTGGTAGTGTTCTGTCACCTCTGTGATGCTGGTCTTGTTTTCCTGTGGTCTGCACCCCGTCTTCCTCTACCTCTTCACTTTGGCCTTCCCCGACCCCGTTGTTCCTTGCTGGTAGTCTGTGGGGGTGTTGAGGTTCGAGTTGGCCTCTGCGCTGGGTCAGGGTGCATCCATGTTGCTACGCACTTTGGCTTGTTTCTGGTATGTTTCTTCTGTGGTTTCAGTGATGCATTGTCCCTCTAGGCGCGTGGGATTTGCAGGCCTGTGGCTGGTTTTCACTACTTTTTGTACAGTGGTTGGCGTAATCGCATCTTTTTTTGCATTTGCGTATCGCATTTTTGTGGCGTACTGTTGTTTTTTACGCAGACATTTGACACGTTATCTGGTGTCTATCACATGCTACTGCCGTGTTGTGAATTCCACTTTGACATAGGGTTATTTTCCCGCGATAGGCAGCGATGTTGAAAGTTGCTTTCCGCTACTCTTCCGGTAGTAATCACACGTTCTTGTGAATACACGCCTAAGAGCCTTGAATACAAAATGGAGTTAACTTGTAATGGCATCCCAACAAATGCAGGTATTTACAGTATATTTTTAACCTCCAGAGCTATTTTAGGGGGACTGGAATTTAGGCCTCCAGGTTACACAAGTATCTTTGTAATACCCGCTAAAAATCTTACCATGATATGAGCTTGTGATCTGAAGGTTCAACACAGAGATTTGCTGCACAAATCATGTAACCATTTTATGAAGATTTCAACCATTAAGTAGGAGGTTACACAGAGACCTCTTTAGGAAGTGCATTAACTACGATTAGAAAATTGTTTACCATGACATTATCATTAGGTAGGGAGTTTATTGTAAAAGAATATAAAACATACAATTATTTTCATGTTATGAGATATAAAACATATTTATTACATAACACCAGAAACCATAAAACAATAAATTTCATAAACACAATGGGAAATGAAGAAGCCCAAATACTGCTTCTATTGGAAATTAAACAGACCCTTCCTTTTTATACATATTTTATTTATTAGGATCAGGGGAGCACAAAATACATCATAATAATCAACTGACAAGCAAACCACCAAAGTCTTTTACAATAATACTTTGATTGTCTCTTGTTTAACTTAATCCTCGATCACTTTCCCATAATTTTATTGGACTCCAGATCTCATTGAATGCATCACATACTTTTTTACCCTTTAATTCCACTATTAGCTTCTGAAAGTGCCATGGTTGTTCTCATCCCAGTCTCGCTCCTGTGGGATTTGTTTCCTTCCAATAATGTGCAATAGTCTGCCAATTACAATTGCATTATATATAAAATCTCTATAATGTACAGCAATATTGATATCCGTACCAAGCATAGCACATTCGATTGTCAGTTGTATGCTACAAGCAAGCATACTAGACAATTCTCTCTTGATTTCTGTCCAGTGACCCTTCAGCTGTGAGCAGTTACAAAACATATTTATATCATCTGCAGATACCAAATGTCAGCTAGGACATATAGAATGGTCTCACACCTTACATTTATATAACTTATTATTTCTATAATACAGTCTATTAATTACTTTGTACTGTTGTAACCACACATTCGAGCATTTTAATATTCTAAGTCCCATTTTTTTTTAGAAATGTCATTTTCCTCCACAATTCCATTTAGTTGCAGTTAATCACACCATTTATGTGTATCTAATGTACCTTCAAATGTAAATACAAACTAATGACATATCTTACGTATAGTCGGCCGCTCTTCTGGCTCATCAAGTATTCCTTTTAACGGAATTTAATCTGTCCAGGACTTAAGCATTCCAATCGTGTTAAAGTAATCCCTAATTTGTAAATATTTGACAAATATATTTTAGAATAGAGAAATCCTTTTGTAAGTCACAAAAAGATCGTAATGGTTCACCAATAATTACATGCCCTATGAGCGTAATACCACTTTGAGACCATTTATTGCAGTAAGAATCTATAAAGATCTCTGGAAATTATGAGTTGCCCCACATAGGGGTATATGAGTTAACACAGGGGTTCTAATGTTTAATTTTGAGTGTCCCACATTGCTTTATTAGTTATGGCAACATTACATGTATCCCTTTTAAAGTATCCTGGATCAAACTAAACTAAATAAATTTTTGCACCTTATCTCATCTGCTGCATTCATGTACATCTGCATTTCAATGGTCTAGGATTAGACAAGGCATTTTATGCAACATGGCAGCCCAATAATATGATTTGAAGTCAGGAAATGCCTATTTTCCCTCTTTCATAGGAGAGTTTCACGAACCTAATTGCTTTCCAAAGTTTGACAGTTCCATTTGAATTGGCTGATTGCTGCAGCGTCTAATTTTTTGAAGAACAAGTTTGGGAATACAAGGGTAATGGAACGAATTTAGGAATTTAGGCAGTATAGTAATTTTTATAATTTTACATGTCTCTACCATTGATAGGGGAATTTTTTACCTATTCTGAATCTGTCTTACAAAACACCTCGTCAAGTGTTCATTATTGATACTGAAAATTTGGTCAACATGGCTATTTATTCTAATGCCCAAATGCAACGTTTTGTTTGCAATATATTGATCTTTCACCTGTTCTTTTTACAATTTCCTTCATATTTAATTTATACCTGATACATATTCAGATTGTCCTCTATATCTTGGATCTCTTTAAAGTCTCCAATACTGTAGATTGTGGGAATATTAAATTGTACAGCATTCAATACTAGAGGTTGCAGTATGTGATTCCTATTTAACTGTCTTATTTACAGCTTCAAAGAAATGGCAACATTGTATATTGTGAAGTCAGCTCATGGTTGTTAGTGTAGCATTTGGTGTTTCATATAATGCTTGCATGCACTCTATGAATTTTTTAAGGAATTTTATTTGATTTAGCACTGCCCAAAGAAACTTCCAAGAAACACATTTAAATGCTTTTTCCAAATTAAATGAAATCATGCCAGCTGGTATTTGAAGTGTATTTGGCGCATCAAACATGGCAGTAGCCATGTTATTGTGTTCAGCACTACTGCAGCTTGGAACGAACCCATGTAGTTCATTGCTTAGAAGTTAATTTATGACTAGAGAATGTCGCATGGCCAATGTCTTAGAATATATTTTTCCAGTATCGTTTATCAATGATTTTGGCCGGTACAAAAAACCTATATTAGCTGGTTTCTTTTTCTTTAGAAATGTAGCAATATTTACCTAACTCTAGGAGAATTTTGTCTCTTCAACTACTTTAATACCATCTGCTATCTGTACGATCAGACGGGAATTTAATGGGCACATCGTCTTCCCCGGCAGCTTTGCCCAATAGCAATGATCTTATTGAAATTTGAATTTATTCTGAGGTCAGCTCGTTGTTTAGCATAGTCCGTATTTCCCTATTTGGACTTGACAGGTGGCTTTCCCGAGCATATCCGTTACATATGTAAGGATTGACTATCTTCTCTATATAGTTTTTCATAGAATGCTCCAAATTTAGTAATTATTTTATCATGTTCTGTAATCATTTTACCATGCATATCAGTTATTTCTGCTATTAATTTCCGATTATGTTTTATCCTTATCTTGTACACCAACAGGCTCCATATTCCAATTCTTTACCTTTATGTTAAATCAATTGAGCAGCAGCTTTATTTGTTTTCTTATTGCCTACCTCCGCCCTTAACACTATAGCTGCTGATATATCTTGTCATAATTATCTGCAGATTTTTTAATAGTTGTTGCATGAGATTGCTCCATACCCTGTCAGGTTTTTCTTCTTCTATCTGTTTAACCTGAGATATATATATTTTGGCTACATACAGAAAAGTACATTCTCTGATATATGCTCTAAAAGTGTCCAAGACTAAATTTTGTTTAGCAGCTCCAATAATGTTGTAAACAACCTCAATTATAGATTGCGTCATAAAATCTAAGTAAGCTGAGCTTTCAAGAGAGATTTGAATCTTAAGTAGTTCTAAGTTGTGATCAGAATAGTCTTTTGATCCATCTGGGTATGAATATCGAATTATATTTTTCACTTGGTAAAGATCATATGTATCCAAGAATATAGCTAGTGGCCACTTCAGTAATATGTAAACCCTGGCTCTTTACAATGGACATCTCTCCAAACGTCCTCAAGTCCAAATACTCAGCTGATTCTTTTAAAGGCTTCTCTAATTGTTACCAACTCTTACCTTACTATTTGCTGTGTTGATTTTAGAATCCATTATGCAGGTAAAATCACCATTAATATTTTTTCCCTGTTCTACGTTTACAAATTAATCCTGGACCTGAGTAGCAAGAGTATTTGGCCTGTACGCCCCACACACTATGACATTTTTTGTTCTATATGTATCTGTACAATTGCCCACCGCCAATATGCATCGGCCTTTGTCTTAATTTCCCTGAATTTACTACATGTCTTGTCTATATTGGCTCCTCCCTTTGTAGAAGATTGTTGTGCTGTGTTCATGAAAGTCATATACCCCAATTGCCAACCTCGGACCTGAACAGCTCGTCACGACGCCGACCCACATCGCCGGACACATGCTAGACTCCATTTTCTCCTCAAGTCCACACATTTCCTTCAGCAATGTCTCCGAACCCACCTGGACCAACCACCACTGCATCCACTTCACCTTACGGAAACCCGTCGCACATCACCGCACCCTACAGATCCCCTGTCGCTGATGGGGCAAAATCACTGAAGTACAACTACAGACATACCTCACACTGAACCCACCGACTAACTCCGACGATGGTACGCGCACCCTCAGATGATGGATGGCCGACTGCGCCAACACCTTAGCCCCTCAAAGACACCAGCAAGAGAGCCAACGGGTTCACCTCGGAACTCCTAGCATCAAAGCACACCTGCCGGTAGTTGGAGAACATATGGCACAGCAAGAAGTCGCAGGGCAGCCGCGCAGCCCACAAAGACGCCATCCTCAACCACCGCCACCTCATCAGGACCGCCAAGAGGACCTCCTTCAAAGACCGCCTCGACAACAATGCACACAACAGCAAGGAGCCCTTCAACGTCGTGATGGAAATCTCCAACCCCAGCTCCAACGCCATCCCGCCGTCGCAAGCCCTGTGCAATTCCGTCGTCATCTTCTTCCACCGCAAGATCGGCGACATCCACGATAGCTTCAACTCCTGGATGACCCTAACAGGCCCCAATACACCGGAACCACCACACCACACCCCACTGACCACGACCCCCTGACAACCTGGGCCAACATGAGCATTGAAGACACAGTTGGACCTGCTAGGTGTCGAGGTCCTGGGGCTTGGTGAGTAGCTAGTAATATATAGTAATATAAGTATTGTGTATAATTCTTGGACGAATAACACGATTACTGGTGCACTTAGTTACATTACAGATCAATGCCGTTCCAAAATCTTCTGTGATTGTATGACACAGGTGCTGCTCGGCACTTCTCTTACTTGTTTATAACTATGCGCTAGGTTGGGCTGATTATTGATGTTAGAGTTTACTTTAGAGAACTGAAATTAGTTATTGCTAGAGTCTAGTCCTTCCATTGTCCTTCAGTGAAATAGTGGTGGATGGATAATAGGATTGTTTTGTATCAGTTCATATTGTTTTTTACGGTCTGCATGACGACTTCTCTAACACTGAATGTTTCTTACCCCAGTCCTCCATAGAACCTTTTTGTAGCTTGTTTAGTGAGTGGTAGGCTTAGCAATAGCATTGTCACTGAGTCAGTAGCAGAACATCATATGATGCAACCAACCAACAATTTGGTGTCTGCAAAAATGTATGCATGTGTCTTCCATCGCATCTATGCATTTCTGCTGGCAAAAATAAAATGGAAATGCGGACTTACTGAACAATTGGCACGTCTAGAATATGTGGTGTAGGTCAGGTGGGACTGGCTTCGTTAGTTGGTATTCTGCAATCAGAATGATTATGGAACAGTTGATCAGTGTTCATATAAGTAGACGGCGCGTGAATCCTGCAAGCCAGTAGTTGTCAATTTTATTGCAATTGTTGTTTCCTAAAATGTTTGAGCGTTTTTTGAATGATTTTTTTGTTTCACAGTACTTAATGTTGCTCTCTTTCTTCATTTTTTCTTACATGATCAGCACCCAGGGGCAAGAAGACGGGGTCTGAGTCGGCGGGACAACAACCACCAGAGGAGCGCTCCTCTATCGAGGATCCTACTGCTGGCCCCAGTAAGTCCCACAGTGCTTATATTATTAACAATTATATTTCCCTAACTTTCAACGCACATTATTTTTCCAAATTGTTAATTAAGCTTCCTCCTAATTCAATTTTTAATAGAAGCTCTTTTGATCTTCATTATCTGTTTTACAACTTTTGGGTATCCCTGCTTTCAGATCCTTCAAACTGCCTCTTCTATGACTCTCCGTACTACTACTATTAGACTGTCTGTAGCTAAGCTTGCCCTGTTGGCCACTCTTTAGTTAACGTATTCTTTTGAATAAAGCTGTGATCGAATAGCTGTAGCCACTGGGTCCACTCCTGTCCTTTGGTTTGTCCTCTTTAATCTCTAGGCTTTGACAATTTCCACCAACAAAATGCGCAACCAGATGTTTGTCTAGTATGTTTTGTTAGGGTAGTAGTACATAGTGTCTCAGTCATTAGTCATTTGTCCGGACCCCCCACATGAAGGTACCCAATGATTGTATTACACAACCCAGAACATAACACCATTTCACTCACTCACTTGTGTAAGTCCACAACACCACAGACACTCCAAATATACCACAGAGTCTATGTGCAAGTTCAAAAGCTTTATTTTTTTCAAATAATAACAAGCTTTGTAAGTTGTTCCATGAAATACATCCAGCTCCAACATGCAAAATAAAGAAGATTAAAACTAAACATTTGTACAACTAGTGCATGATAGAGAACTGTGGGAATTGTGGGAGACACCTCACCGTTGAACGTATACTGGTCACATGCATCTTTCGTAAGCTCTGCAAATCTCTTGTTCGTAGAAGGCAATCTTCTCATCTGCCTATTATGAGAAAAATGGGGCACATTAGACAGTATAAAATCCAATTTTGCAAGCTTTTTGCAGTCACATTATGGCTAAGCAATAGGGACTAACCAAGCTCCATAAAAAATCGTGCCTTGTTTTTCAACCTCTTCACTTGTTTGCAACACTCATGTGGCCTCAAGGCGTCTTACTGGGCAACAAGCTGCGAGGTAACATGGCAAAAACAGTAGACATGAATCTAAAATGGTTACATGGCTCAGGCTAACTTTCCAAAGACTAGAGTAGGAGTAGAGAGGAGATGACCCCAGGGACTATATAATAAATTAATACTACTAATGTCTGTCTCCTGACTCTACTGTAGTAAGCAATTTGGACTAGTGATGATTTATGTTGTACTTTAACTGTTTTTTCAATCTTCCTTACTGGTGAAAAAACAAGTAAAATAGGGGGAGGTGTGCAGTCATCTAAAACGGTGTACTTGTTTTTATAGATGCACTACCAGTACCAACCACCAGTGCCGACGGGGCCAGCGGCGATGCTAATGCTGCCATACAGGAGGGGGCAGGAGATGCGGCATCTGCAGGACCAACAGTGGGGGAGGAAACAGCAGCGGTGGGCGGTGGTAAGTTATATTCATTACTTATTGGCATTACTAGCTGGAAGAGGAACATTTCCCTCACTGTGAGACTTATTAAGTAAGTGTGAACTTGAAGTTGTACTGGACAATATACAACGGCTGAAGAAGACACCCTTTGCTTAGCATTACCAATGCATTAGCATTACCAGCGTGAGTTGAGTAAACAAAGGCCTCTTCTATCAGACTCCAACTCAGCTGTGAAAGTTATGGAAAAGACTAAAAGTCAGATCAGATGACCTTGATGGATGTGTTGAACAAAAAGGGAAAGAAGTGAACTAGGGTGGAAGAAGGAAGGACAAAAGAGATGTAATACGACTAGCATAGAAGGATACTTTGGAAGCAGCATGCAGGTGGCTGATAGGAATCAGATGCATGGGTTGTTGACGGGAAACATCCTTTACAACGCAACTTTTACCACACAGTGCCTTTACGACGCAACTTTTACAACGCAAACCATTACAACGCATTGCGCTGGGGGGCGCTCTAGGATAGGGAATAAGTTTAATTTACTATCCAACACCTTCCCTAGTGGCCACGGGGACTGGAGTTGGAATAGTAAATTAAACTATTCACTATCCAGCACCCCAAAAGCGCTATGCGTTGTAAATGTTTGCATTGTAAAAACCGCGTTGTAAAGGCATGCGATGTAAAAGCATGCGTTGTAATGTCATACATCCGTTGTTGAAGGATGGGTGGAAGGTTAAAGAAGATGCCTGCTTGGGTGGGTGACACAATATGGGTGGATAGTGGATAGCAGGAATAATCTGCGGTGTTTGTGTCAAACCCAAAGCCAAGGCAAGGAAGGAAGGAGTGGACGCATGGGTGGTTGTTGGTAAAAGTGAAACCAGCTAAGGTTTGTTAAGTGATACCTAATAAAGAATGATAGACATTTACTTTTAATGGATGGATGCCCCCTGGATGGATTGTATTCATCATAGGTAGAGACTGTCACTGGATGCAGAGTCTTACTTTGAAGATAATATAAAAGAAACTGCGCCAGAGTAGCAAAGAGGGTCATCATATTTATATAAAAGTAGGATTTCATTTCAGAATACAGTTGATGACTCAGTAGTTTGCAAGCACATCATATATATTATCAAGCGCCTTCCTCTGAATCCAAGGACCACTTCCTACCTATGTTATATTTTTTTTGATTTTTATTTATATGTTTACTTACCAGTAATTGTCTGCAATCCATAGTTTGCCCCCCCCACCCTGCCCCTCTCCACGTCACCACCCACCAGAACTCCCACCTCTGACCGCTACTGGACTTATATGACATTCCATATAAGTAATGATCATTGGATCATAAGTATATTGACAATAAACGCATTGAAAATTCAAAATATTTTTCTTATCTCGGGTCATGGGTGCAAACTGTCAATACGAGGAGACTGCTATACTTAAAGACTTTGTCTGCCGTAAATAGTTTTAACAGGAAATTAAATAGGCGCCCCACAGCAGAGCTACTGGATATATTTAAAGCAAAATCCGTCACCGTGGCCACATATGGAGCCGGCATTTGGGGCTCGGCGGATGTAAGCTCGCTGCAGGTCGCCGAAATTATATTTTTAAGATTTCTACAAATGGTCCCAAAAAGTACCTCATCCTTTATCTGCCACTCAGAGCTAGGTTTGACTTATTTGGAAGATATAATAAAGATACAACCGGTTCTGTTGTGGCACAGGATATGGACAATAGAGGAAATTAATTTTAACCGTGAGATAATAAATGATTGTAGGAGGCTAGACGGGGTGAAACAAATTAAATGGTTAATGTATGTTAAAACATTCCTTTACATAATAGGCCTTCTGGATTTTTATGATGAACCACTAAATATGACTAGTATGAGTAGGAAGGATCTAAAAAAAATCTGTCTGAGTTTCTTGAATGACCAGAGACTGTGTGTGGAAATGAGTAAATATACGGTGCAAGCACACAATCTCACCCTAATATCTTTTAGTCTACAGCCCTATCTACAATTGATAACGACTGATTATGATAGATTCTTACTGATCCGTTTCCAACTAGGTACTATTCATAGGTTATTAAGCTTCCCAGCTGCCAACGACTGGTCAAAACAGCTTTGCAAATGTCCCTGTGATGATATGTCAGACCAGTCTACCATACATGTTGAGTTCTTCTGTAAATTTTATACCTTGTACAGGAAAGCATGGATTCTCCCGGTAATAAAACTGTTGCGGATATGGACTTTCCTGCCTGCTTATGTTAAATTGCAGCAACTAGAATCTGTGTTTGCTGTAGAATCAGTAACAGCTTTTTTAAAGAATGTTTTTAAATGCAGGAAAACAATTATGATGTAATAAAATCTAATTATATCTTGGCATGATGTTTTTGCTTGCCGTTCCCTCCCCATTCTTGCAGAATTTTTTTTTTAACCTCTATAATATTTTATCAATTGTTTTTTATTCTGTGCTTTTATGATTATACTTTGTAATTGAATAAAGTAGTATTATTATTGACATAAGTATATTATATTATTATTAATCTGCCTTTTTGTAGTCGCCAGATGCCAGGGAACAGTGAAAGTGAAATTGAGCAATTGCCCTTCATGTAACAGAGAGAGTATTGCCAGTGACACCCGTAATAGAAAAATATACGAGCTTCCCCACCTTCAGCTTAGTTAAAAACAGTAACAGGCTTCTGCGTATCCTGTATGTTGCTGTTGGATGCAAGCTTAGCTGACTTGCCGGCTACAGCATACAACAAGGTTATCTAATGTATGTAAACTATAGATACGAAAAAGACTAGTGTTCTTCTTTGTTCTGGAGTCCATCCATAGTACTAGGGCAAGTATAATGCCGGAAAAAAACTCCAATCAATGTTAGAGGCCGGGGAAGCAGGAGGATAGATACTTACAGTTACCACAAATGTTATGTACTGTGCTTGCTAGTGCTACTGTGCCACTATGTGTTGAATTAATTTTGTGTTACTGTTTCGGTTACAATTCTGTTTCTTTATTTATAGATACTCCTTCCCAAAACCCATCACGGAAGAAGTTGGCAGCCAGGGCCCGGCAATGGAAACTGCAGGCCATCGTGAAGGAATACCGCCAGCTGGTGGCTCAGGCCGAGGAGGAGGAGGAGGAGGAGGCGGCGGCAGCAGCTGCTGCCTCTTCCAATGCCGTGGGCCGCAGCCAGGCCCCGCCTGCTGGAGTACGGCACCGCGGTCAGGCAGCCGCCCACCGCTGCTATTTGTCAAGATCTGCCACCCCCCCCACATGGATGCAAATGTAGGTGCCATGCATTTTGGCAACAACTTCTCCTCTGGGTGGCAAATAAGCATGAGCGGATTTTGCGTATTGGCAATCCGCGGATTTGCGGATTTGCGTATTTGCGTATTTCGAAAATACGCAAAATCCGCGGATCCTAGCGTATTTTTTTTTTTGTGTTCGCACAGGTTTCTGCAAGTTCGCGAGGGTTTTATTGTACAAAACGCTCGCGAACGTGCAGAAACCCGTGCGAACACAATGTGCCTGGGTATTGCGCTTGTGAAAGTCAAGGATGCAAAGTCTATCCAGCATCACACCTGATTTTCGACGGTAGATTTGGGAAGAAGGCACATCTGCCCAGCCTTGACAACGCTTACGATTGTTTTTGGGCTGATGAATGAGTCACTGAATGTAAGCTTCAACTAGGGCACATGCTTTATTGATATCTGTAAGTGCTTCCTGTTGAGGTTTAATTTTTGTGCCAGGACCATCGTGCCAGAATGAACCCTGCCCTTCATATTTATTCTAGAAGACGCCACCGTTTTGTGCCATACCTCTACTCAACTGGAGTACTTTCTACTGGATAATCAGTAAGTGCTACCTCGTTGGGTAAATGTATAGTGCTTTTACTATACTACAGCTTCCTAAAGTGCCAGAGAGTTGTCTACAGCGACCATGTGTGTGTTACTATGCAATCGCCCCGAAGGGCGCAGGGGTCCCTTGAGTGAGCTGCTGTTGCTTTTACAATGGCGCCAGCAAGCTGCCAGCGCCGTTGTAAAATAGTTACAAAGTTAGCTTGCACAGGAAGCACTTAGATAAAATAAAGCAGCACCTGCTTCGTTTTATCTAGTGGTTCCTGTGCAAGCTAACTTTGTAACTATTTTACAACGGCGCTGGCAGCTTGCTGGCGCCATTGTAAATTGTGGGGGTTCAACTTTTGAACCCGTTACGTCCGCGCGGATTTTTTTTTCGGATTTTGTGGGAAATCCGTAAAATACGCGGATTGCGGATTTCCCAAAAATCCGAAAATCCGTGGGCGTAACGGATTTACCGCTCACACTTAGTGGCAAAGCTGAGGACCAATTAGAGGAGCGTATCAAAATCCTGGTAGACAAACACCTTCAAGCCCAACGATTATAGATGACCCTGCTGATTTGCCCCTTTTTTAATACTTTTGTTGGTGGATGGGAATTGGGTGTTGGGGTTTCTCATGGACATTCGTTGGACTTGGACATTGGTTGGGGATAGGGAGAGGGGTGGGTGAGGTGTGGGATAGAATATTTTTTTAATGAAAATAAATGTTATTTATTTAAACTTACACATACGATGTTAATGTTTTGTGGTGGGGTTACTGTTTCACAAATTAATGTACTTCACAAGGTTTACTTCAAGATGCAGGGCATCAGCCAGTGTTTGATTTAAATAATTGGCCAATTTTGTAACATGCAAACAGGTAGATGCGGTACCCCTCACTGAGTTATTATTGTTCTACTAGTACTACCAGTCGCTCATCCTACTCCATTGTACCTCCCAGCAAACTTATCTTACCTGTGATTGATGATGATTAAGTTTGGCACAGCAATGGCTGCATGGTTATTATTATTAATGGATTTATTAAGCGCGATTGCTGCCCAGGGGCGTCCAAGCGCTGGGGATAAGAATCGGAGGGACAGGCGGCGTGACACATTAGAGCTCGGAGGCTTGGGTGAATAGTAAAGTCTTCAGCTTTTTACGGAATGACAACAGGTCCGGGTTGGAACGGAGTGCGAGGGGGAGGGTGTTCCAAAGTTTAGCGGTATTCAATGAGAACAGCCTACCTCCGGATCTGGCTCTCTTCACTCTGGGAACCACTGCCAGGAAAGCCTCAGAGGAGCGGAGATTCCTATTTGGGTGGTAGGGGGTGACAAGCTTGCTGTTAATAGCGGGTCCTGTTTTCCAAAAAGCCCGGTGTGCAATGCACAACGCCTTGAATGACACTCTGTGTTTAACTGGCAGCCAGTGAAGACTTTTTAGTGCAGGTCTTGCTGACTGGGCTCGTGGAATCTTTAACAGGGTGCGTGCTGCACAGTTTTGCACTACCTGGAGTTTCCGGAGAGTCATCTCGGGAGCCCCCAGAAATAGAGCATTGTTTGAGTCAAGGCGGGACTGGATGAGGCCTTGGACTGCCACTTTCTTGGCTTCTCGAGGCAGAAGTGGGAGGACCTTCCTTAGAGTTTTGAGGATACCGAAGCAGGTGGCGGACAGCTTGGTGGCCTGGGTGGAAAAGGACAGCTTGCTGTCCAGCCACACTCCTAGGCTCTTGACACTTTCCTTGGGGGTGGGAGGAGTGCCTAGGGCTTGAGGCCACAAGGAGATAAAAGGAGTTGGCGAGGCTGGGCCTAGGAGCATGAGCTCCGTTTTATCTCCATTTAATTTGAGGGAGGATCTGGTCATCCACTCCTTGATGTCCTCTAGGCAGCTGAGCAGGCCTCCATGGGGGTGACTGATGTTCTCTTCAGCCAATGATACCACTAACTGAGTGTCGTCGGCGTACGACACAATTTTGATGCCGTACGGTTCGACGATTCCAGCCAGTGGTTTCGTGTAGACATTGAATAACACAGGGCTCAAAGAGGAGCCCTGTGGTACTCCACAGCTGAGAGGCTTGCTGGTTGATATTGTGTCGCCATCGAAGATCTGAAAGGATCTATCGGACAGGAAGGAGCTGAACCACCTTAGAGCGTCGCCAGAGACTCCGATGTCCCGGAGACGGTTCAGCAAGGTGGCATAGCTGACCGTATCGAAGGCGGCGCTTAGATCAAGGAGGATCACTGCCACTGATCCTCCCTGATCCAGAACCCTTCGAGATTCCTCGGCGACCGCTAATAGGGCAGTTTCGGTGCCATGTTTCGGCCTGAAACCTGTCTGGGATGTGTCCAGTAGGGAGTGATTTTCAATAAATTGGACCAGTTGGACGTTTATATATTTTTCCAACACCTTGCCCGCCCAAGGGAGAAGAGAGATGGGACGATAGTTGGAATAATCGTCGGGGTTCAGGTTCGTTTTTTTTAGCAGCGCCCGCACCATGGCTTGTTTCCATGCTGTAGGAACAAGGCATGCGGCTATGGATGTATTGAGGAGTTCCAAGATAACAGGCAGGGTGGCTTCATGTGCTTGCATCAGAACTTCTGGTGGGGCTGGGTCGCGTGGGGAACCCGATTTGACTTGCAGTGCCATTTTACCGAGGGTGTCAAGGTCCAAGGGAGGGAAGTGCTCGAGGGTTGACTGGGCAAGGGGAGGGAATATTCTAGGAGAGGGTGGGTCAACTATCTCTGAGACTGTGGCTCCTGTTTGAAAGGTGGAGTAAATTTTCAGGACTTTATTGTGAAAAAAGTCCGCAAGCTCGTTGCATTGATCTTGGGTTTTGTTCGGAGGGGGGGCAGTGGTGACATTTGAGCAGTGTTTTATTATCTGGAAAATTTCCCTGGGTTTTGATTTGGCCTCTAGGATTTTATCAGAGTAGAATGTTGCTTTCGCCGTTCTGATCCCATCTCTGTAAGTTTTTATCGCCTCTTTATATGCGTCCTTTTTTTCCGGGAGAAAATCCATACGCCAGGCTCTCTCTCGTTGTCTGCAACGACGTTTTAGTTCTCTTAAAGGGTCAGAAAACCAGGGCGCTGATCTCTGCATTCTTTTAGATGAGGATCTCTGAAGAGGGAGGATCGTGTCTAGTGAATTAGTGATCCAGCTAACATAGTTTTCATTTGCTGCACTGGGGTCTGAGCAGGGAGGCGGATGGGTAGCGTCCAGGCTATGCAGCCAGGATTCCAACTGGAGTTTTGACCAGTTTCTCCTGAGTGTTGTTTGGGGTGGTAGCTGAGGGACTTTGTGGATTGCCCAGGAAAATGGTATCAGAAAATGATCCGACCATGGGAGGGGGATAGGAGGGTCGACAGTCAGCTCGCTGCAACTGCTAAAGATTGGATCGAGCAGGTTGCCCTTCTCATGAGTTGGAGCTGTGACCAGCTGGAACAGCTGCAGAGCTTCTAGGTCATCTATTAGCTCTTTGGTTTCCCAAGACAATGGAGAAGATGCTGTGGTTGTGGTGGTAGTAGTAGACACTGGTACTAGCATTTTCAAACAAAAACAAAGAGACAGTCATTTGCCTGAGAGAGACTGTGGGAGTAGTAGAAAAGTACAGTACATAAGAAGACTGTTAAACAAACAATATTGCAACTGCTAAACTAAAAAAAAACAATGTTGTCGGTGACAGCCTAATACAAGAAGATAAGAAATTAAACTGTAGTTGTGTTGAAGGAGTCACTTAAACACAATCCTAATTCGTAGACTTTAATGCTGTAAAAGGAAATCCAATCAATGGCGGCAATTAATTAAGATGTATTTGGTGGGTCCCTTTGGGAAATTAATTGGCTTGTACATACACTGAGCATGGGTGGGCAAACTGAAGAAGATCCTCGTCCTGCCTCGTTGACATTTAATTAGTGTTGCTTTCACCCCATCTGCTCGAGCAAATGTGTGATCAATTGTTGGTGTAGATTTAATGTAGTCACATCACACCTCAATATAAAACCACACAGCCCGGAGGAAGAGGGTTAGGGTTTGAGGAATGGATGGGAATGAGGGTTGGGTTGGAGAAAGGTTTGACAAAGAAAAACAGTATGCATGGAGACAAAAAAAACAAAAGCAAAACAATGAAGACGATGATTGATGATCCACTATCCAATAAATCTATAAACTAAAGGTAGAAAAGGGAAATGCATGCAGGATGAAGATAACTTGATGGTTAATCATGAGTAGTACTTAACTACTACTACACAATTTGACAGTACAAGTAAGTATTTATTATATATGACATTTGCCTTGGCTGTATGCCCATAGAGAAACCCTAATTACCTGCTGTACCGGGCTGAAAGCTAGCAAAGAAAATTAAAAAATAGTTTTAGGGAGAAATTACCAAACAAGGTCACACAGTCGTAAAATGAATGAAGAGAAAAAAGGAATCAAATTATTAAAAATATGAAAATGATACTAAAGTTACTGTATTATCCAGGTCCAAATGTGTAGTTGTTGTATCTTGTCATTCATCTTGGTCCCCCCTTCCATGGACACTCTGAACATTCCTGGGTGCCACTGGCTGGCTGATGAGGATTGGTAAGGTAAGTGTGAGTTGTTGCTCCAAGTATAATAGCATTGGGTAAAAGACCGGCCTATTAGTGTTGATGGAAAAACAAAAGGGGTATTAAAAAATAAATGAATGAAAAAATAAAAATCAATTACGGTGTAGTGCAAAAAGACAAGACTCATGAGTGAGAAGACTTTCAGACTGAGGCGGCTTGGATACAATGTGTCTACTCTACTAGTTACACAGCATTAATCTAGAAGAACAACAAGATAGGAGCCAGCACAGAACAGGCCCACGGCACCGGTCCGCCCGTGAGTCCGTGACCCAAATTCCATTTACCTTAATTTTTGACAGAGCCAGACAAAAGGCATATACATACAGCAACCTAGCATTTTCCAAATCAAGTGACTAAATCAATGCCCACTGTCAGTCATCATCATACCACTATTCGACTCCACCACTGCACAGACATGTAGCCTAGGCCTGCTGTGGTTCTTGTTGATTGGTTGTGTTTACCTTTTATTTCACTTCCTGAAACATATTCCATCAATCATCTCAGATCCAACTGACTGACTGCGTGCAAAGATAGTATGGTCATCATCATCATCATCATCATCATCAGGTGTGGTATGTGTAAGTGTTGTCCAACAGACCAACAGCAACTCAGTCTGTGAGTGACTCCGATTAAGTAAGTCCGGACTGCCCCTGCAGTAGTGGGAGTACAATTGGCTAATATTATTAAACAACATGGAAACATTTACTTCTTACTTGAGTCACAAGTACTTTGTTAATATTTACACTACTAGTATAGTTCTACTTCATGCACATTTGCTCAGATTCAGCAAGCATCCAATGCAATGCATGGCATCATTCATTTCATATACCTGTCTTGCTCTTCTCTTTGGCTGTCAGATCAGAGATGCCGAGCCTTCTGAAAGTGATGACAAGTTTACTTTAGTTTTGGGTGCCTACTCAAGTTCTGACAGTGAAGAGGTGTGTATGCCTGAAGACAGAGGTGGTAGCCTTAAGACAGTGATTAGTTTTGGATTGGAAACAAAACAGAAGATGGCTATAGTCACGTGGGTTTCACTTGTTATGGAGGGACTGTTAGAGGCTACATCATTGTACTATTCTCCATCTCCATCCAATGTCTGGCAAGATGGAAATGTATTTAGGGCGAGTCAGGAAGATGGAGTAGGACTCTGAGGAGTGGAGTGGACAGGTAAATGCACAGACGTGCAACTCCAATAGGTAAATACAAATAAGAGAAGGTGGTGATTGATTTGTTGTGGTATGATTTGAACCAGAAAGACAGATATACACACAAATAAAGGAAGGGAGAAAATAATCATTTGAAAGCCTCGTTGTCAGGGAAGGGGAGCTCATCCTCAAACCCTGGTGGTTCGGACAGAAGTAGGTCATGTAACCCACCAGTTATGTCTTCGGAGTCGCTCTCCTCTTCCTGCTGTGATTCACGTATTTTGGAGTCTGATGGTATGAAGTGCTGATGCAGTTGGATCATGGTTAACCTCTCCACGCTTTTGGGCGAGAGACTGGTCCTTTTCACAGTTACAATGGCACCAGCAGCACTGAAAACACGCTCAGAAGAGACATTTGCGACAGGGCAAGCCAGATACTTTATCGCCAGCCTGCTGAGCACTGGCCATTGGCTTCTTTTCCCATAGCAATACACCAATGGGCTTTGCTCCATCAACACCTCTGCTGTGTCATCCAGATAGGCCTAGACAATCCGCTCAATGTTCAGTGGTGCTCCGATTTGCATGGCCTCTTTTGACATTGTGACAGCAACGGACTTACCCATCCCTTTCTGTAGAAACCAAGCAGCTATTTTTTGTTGTGTCTGATGAATCAGATCCTGTTGGTGCTGTTGTTGTTGATGTTATTGGTAGTGTTGGTGACTGCTGGGATGCAAATGCAATGCTATCGTGCTCTGAAAAAGAACTTGACTCTGGAGGATGCCCTGTAGTACTTGCACTGTCCTGGGCTGGCACTGGCAGGCCTCTAATTGAGAGCCGTTCGTTTTCTAAATCAGTGGCTTCCTCAGCTATTAAAGTTTTGTACTTGGCAACATCCCCTTTTGAAAAAGGAATTACTGCATTACTGTTCAGAAATTATTTGTACCGTGGATCCAAAATTGTGGCAGTAATGTAATGTCGATGTGACACAATCTTATTTTGAATCCTTGTATTGTCAGATAAGCGGGCGGCTAAGGCGTTCGCCAAATAACATGCGTCTACTTTTACTTCCACACCTTCGTATGTTTCAGACACCTCCTTCAGCTCTTGCTCTAGCATGTACAACAATGGGATAGCTTGGCCCATAGTACAGTCCTCCCTGCTGACTGCACGTGTGAAGACCTCAAAAGGAATTAGCATCTCTGTCAGGCATTTAATGAGGTCACATTGCCACATCTCAACGGTTATGGCTTTCACAGTAGGATCCCCTAATCTTCTTGTCATGACATAAGCATTAAGTGGTATGTACTGCTCAAACAGATGATCAAACGTGTAATAAGTTGAGTTCCAACGTGTTGGGACCTCCTGGATGAGTGCTTTGACTGGCATTTTATGCTCACGTTGAATGACCCTGAGCTGCTTCCGGGCTTTAAAAGAATGGTTGAAATGTGTGCACAGTCTTCTGCAGGTGGTCAGTAAGTTGCTGACTTTGCTTTCATTTTTTAGAAAGTCTTAAACAACAATGTTAATGCAGTGTGCCAAACACGGGACCCTGAAATAGCCACCATCTTTCATGGCCTTAACTACATCACTGCCATTGTCCGTGGCAACAAAACCAATGTTAAGCCCTCTTGGTCGCAGCCATTCAAATACCTTGCTGTTAAACTCAGCCAAAATGTTTGCAGCAGTATGAGATGTCTCCATAGCAAACATGGCTACAGTTGCATGGCTGCGAGTTTCATTAAAAATCTCAACAGTGTCAACGTCTGCAGATAGCTTGTCTCTAACACCTGATAAAGAGATCCAGTGTGCAGTGATGCACATGTAATCAGTGGCTTGGCAACTGGTCCACATGTCTGTTGTCAGGTGGATACTATGAACAGCACTCTGATGTAAGGCTTTTCCTAGCAATTCCAGCACGTCGTGACGTAGTGCTGGAACAGCAACTCTGGCAAAATAGTAGCAGCTGGGAACGTTCCATTTTGGGCAGATGGTTGTCACAAATTCCAGAAAACCCACCCCTTCAACAAAAGAAAAAGGGAGAAGGTCCAGTGCTAACATTTTAGCAAGCTTAGCATTGTACAAACGTGCTATTGGGTGGTTGCGTTCGTACTTTCCCTCCTGCCTAAACATGCTACGAATGGTATCCTGCTTGGTATTTCTTTCGGTTAGGCTAGACGCAGCCCTTTGCATCGCAGACTTCGCAGCAGTACTCCTTGGTGTCTCCGGCTGACTCTTACTCTTGTGCCACTGAGATGTTGCTGATGCGGAGGATGTGGGCTGTACCACTGCAGTGCTGGGGACAGGGGTACTTTGTGTACCACTACCAGATAGAATGTCTCCCTCTTCTTCTTCCTGTTCAACCGTGAGTAGACCTTGTACTACTTTATCTCCACCAACATCAATGGTTCCAGTTTTTATGCTACGAAGGTGGCTCTCCCACTTGATTGCGTGATGTTTTTTCAAATGGGTCATTTGGCCTCCGGTACCATAGATTGTACCAAGCTTACCACGTCTAACAGAGGAATGACAAATGGAGCATATAGCAATGTTGTCCTCCTTTGCGCTAACTGTAAAGAAGTCCCACACTGGGGAGCTTAACTTTTGTCTCCTGCTAGAGGTGCCACTTCCAATGCCGGATGAACGGGAGGGTGTGTGTTGAATTTGACTATGTGGCTGCGCAGTAGTACCACTACCTACTTCTGCTGGCCCTTTGCTAATGTAAAAATGGAAGCTGGAGGTCGTGTTGGTGTGCCTGTGTTGGAGGTATGCGTGCTACATCCCTACTAGTTGCAGCCATTCGGGATAGGTAGAAAATGTTGGTCTCCATGTCCTCGAGGCCAGGAGTGATGCTTGTGATGACTGGGTCAGACTCATCATCATCATTATCCTGCTGTTCTACATCGACCTCCATAAGTGTAAGGCTTTTTGGAACTTTCCTTTTGCCTAGCCTGGTCTTGCAGTGTCTCTCCCTCTCATGCTCAGATTGTTGTGGCTCCCAAGTGAGATCTAGATCATCAGAAGGGATGCTTGGCGAAGAACTCGATGGAATAGCTCTCCATTTCCTTGGTGGGGATTTGGAAGCCAATAGATCTCCTGCATGAGTGGCTTCCTCTTCTTCTTGCTCTGCATGAGGCTCAATTTCCTGAACTGCCCCTACTTCGGGAAGAACAACAACTACTATTGCGGGCGGTGGTTGTGGTTGTTGTTGTTGATCAACTACTATTGTGGGCGGTGGTTGTTGTTCACGACTTATCTGCTGTGTTCCCTCATGCGTTGATTGTGTACTACTTTGAGATAGCGATAAGTTTAGGTCAGACTCAGCATCACTGCTTTCCACCATTAGGTTGGCTACCTCTTCCACACTCATGTGCTTGGGCCTGGGTTGGTGGGTTGGGCCCACTAATGCGGAGGTGCTGGCCCCAGCTTGCACCCCGGACACTGCTGCTGCAGGCGTACTTTTTGTTTTCCCAAAATAGGTTTTGGGGTCAACACCAGACTTAAGTGTCACTTCCTTCTTCTGTTCTTCCTTCTTCTAGTCAGCAACTTTCTTGGTCTTGGAAGACCTGGTACCTGCTTTCTTTGGGCCCATCTTCTTCAGATGTCAGCAGCAGCACTCAGTTGCACAAGTTGCAGAGATGTCTGGTCCGGTCACACCACACGTCACGTACAACAGAAGGACGTCCGTCTGGCAGTACAACTGGCGATGAATGATGGCAGACACCCCCTCCTCAGTCTTTTGTGCACCTACAAGCAAAGAAGGCAGAAGAACATCAGTCAAATGTGGAATTTGTTGAGATTTAATTGTAATTACTAGTAGTGTTAGTACACTCAGTAAGAGTAAGAATAGCAAAGAACTAAAATACAAATGTAGTTGAAGTGAAACTTGTTTATCCTTAATTTGTGCATCATGTTGGATGGATGCAGCATCAGTGACCTGCAGCAGATAGCAATGGGGATGTAAACAGTAAGCCAACAGGAACAATGGAAAGACACACAGGCCTATGTGGCAAAAACAAAGCAGCACACTACTACTGCCACCACCACTGCTCCCTGCCACATGGTCACTCATCACAGGCACATGGGTAAAGCCCAGAAAACAATAAACTCAAGCAGGCCTATATATCCCTATATAGCCAGACAAAGGAGGATGCCTGTTACACATCACAGCTTAATGCAAAAAAGAAAATCCCCATGGCTAAAAGGTTGGAAAGTTACACAACAACAACACATTCAGCAATGGCATTTAACACACATCCAAAAAGTAAACTAAACCCCAAACACCACATTTGGGAATTCAATCCAATGCCATCCATGCCCTAAATGATATTAAATTCAACAGACAATATAGAAGCAGCTACATCAAGCACCCCCGCTGACTACCTCTGGGACTCTAGGCCTACTGGCAGAATAGGCCACAAGTTTGGAGGCCTATGGCAAAAGCTCAGTGGAAGGTCACACAAAATGGCCACCATCACATGGTCAGCCCACCCTCAAACAACAAAGTACATACAAAGGACAGGAACAGGAATTTGAGGTCTCTGGGGAACTTCCTTACTCTTTTTAAAAAAAAATGAACAGAAAAATGACTCCATGCTCCAAAAACTATAACAAAATGACAACCTGAGGAGTATTTTTTGCAAAATGAACAAAATCATCATTTTCGAGAAGGTTTTATGCAACTCGAGACATATTGCTCGCGAGATTTCTAATTCGGCGTGTTCGGCAGCACAACTGTACAAAAAGTCGTTATTGCATGCCTGAGCATGCAGATTGAGCGCGGGAAGAAGACAAAAACTGTGAGGTCGTGTTGTCGCACTTGCAAAGTTACCAAAACTACGCAAGCTGAATTCCTAGGGTTACCTACTGGCAGAAAAAAGCCATATTATTTACACACACCCAAAACCTGCAATTCCACACCAAAACCCACATTTTGCAAATCAATCCAAAGCCATCCATGCCATACATGATGTTACAACTTAAACAAACACCGCAAAAACATTTGATTAACTTTCATGCACCCATGGTGACTCGAGTAGTACCCTTGGGCCTACTGGCAGAGTAGGCCACAAGCTTGGAGGCCTATGGCGAAAACACAGTGGCTGGTCCCACAAAATGGCCGCCACCACACGGCCAGGCGCTTACAAAAAACAAGAGAAGGAATAAAAATAAGAAAGGAATAAAAAAACAGACAAAGCAGGCCTATGGGAAAAGCACAATGCCTGGCTTCACCAAATGGCCACCACCCACATGGTCAGCCCACCAACAAGAAAATACATACAATAAACTCAAGCAGGCCTATATCCCTATATGGCCAGACAAAGGAGGATGCCTGTTATTTTATTTACAAATCACAGCTTAATGCAAAAAATAAAATCCACATTGCTAAAAAGGTTGGAAAGTTACACAAAAACAACACATACAACAAAGGCATTTATTAACACACACCCAAAAAGTTAACTACACCCCAAACACCACATTTGGGGATTCAATCCAATGCCATCCATGCCCTAAATGATGTTAAATTCAACAGACAACATAGAAACAGCTACATCAAGCACCCCCGCTGACTACCTCTGGGACTCTAGGCCTACTGGCAGAATAGACCACAAATTTGGAGGCCTATGGCAAAAGCACAATGGAAGGTCACACAAAATGGCCGCCACCACATGGCCTGGCCACTCACAAAACATGAAAAGAAAGAGAAGACAGACAATACATGCCTATGGCAAAAGGACAATGCTTGGCTTCACAAAATGGCAGCAACCTGTGGTAAATAAATAAATAATACCCTATTTTTGAATGAATAAATGAATAACAGATAGCTCAATAAATAAGAGTCAAGATTCGAGGTAGTAGGAGTTTTGCAGGTTTAATACAGCAAATACAGGAATAGGATGGCAAGGCCCAGCAGCGCTGCCGGGGTCAGGATCGGGACAAGGGGAATAACTTTTTAATAACAGTGCATGAGCATATATACATAACGCAAACACATAGCATTACATTGCAATAGGCGTAGCAGTGGGTGGAGCAATAGGCGTGACGCGTAGCAGTCGCGAAAGATAAGGGTGAAAAGAGGTGTAACAGGGCGTATACATAGACATGTGATGCAAACGTAACAGAATATGTCATGAATGGGGCGGAAACCATGGAGGGGGCTACCTGAGGAGCCGGGACCTCTAACCTGATGGTGCGCGCAAACTAGCAATGACGTGTTACTAGGAGAAGCTGGGGGCTATGAACTCTGTGCTAGGAGCAGAGACTGAAGTCTGGAGAGTCAGGGCGACATGTACATAAACAGTATCTAGTATCTGATGTTTAGAGAACATGTTGATATAAACTAGAAGTCAGGAGGGGAAAGGCTAACTTGATTCTAAGACTGGACCATGCATTATTCTACATGTAGTGCGTGATGAAGAATATTAAATGACCATTAAATGCAGTATTTCTCTAACGTGGAGACGTGAAGGCTAGACAATGACGGAAACTATCGATGCGATTCAGTAGCTTTAGGAATGCAGAGAAGGAGGACTGAACTGATAACTGGAATCATAACATATTCTTGGCAGACTCAGAGGCAGAGCCAGGGTGAGCCGGGCACTGCGAGGCAGGAAGTAAGTGAAGGGTCGAGGATACAGGTGGGGGCTGTATCGCTCCTCAGCGAGGCTTCAGGAGACAGGAGCTGAATCTGGTGTCCAGGCCCTTTTGAGGCCTAGAAACGGGGACTTTATAATGGAATAACGTGCACACTGAGAAACGTGGCAACGTAGCTTTACATAGGCCTGATATTCGTAGTATTCACGAGATCTGGAAACTGGCATACTAGAGGTGGACACAACTGTAATTGCGTCATTAATCGAACATAGGGAATGCATATGCATATTTAATCATGCACACATAACATATGATGGATGACACGTAGGGACACAGAACATGGCAAAATTTACTTTTCCACATTCCCTCCTTGTCACTACGTTTCCATCAGGAAACATCAATATTCATGATACCATCTATCATTTCATACAGTATCATTTGCTCGTCTCGAATTATCCTGGAACGGGATTTAGAACGGGGCTTGGGACTAGGAATACAAGAGGTAGCACAGATGCCGCAAATCGCAGGGCCACATTGTATACAGAGGCAGCAGCTGAATATGATCGCTACTGCAATACCTAGAAAGGACAAGACTTTCCATCCCCAGGCAGAAATTATATTCCAGAACCAACCGGACCATGTCCAGGTGCCTGGATCTTGGTGTAACAGATGGGCAATTTTATGGAGTCTGGTTATAGCTGAATAAACAGACGGCGCGTTATTTGGAATGAAAATGCAGCAACTAGATCCGATGACTCTACAGGCCCCGCCCCTATCGGCCAGTATGACGTCAAGGACGAGACGATTCTGTAAAACGACAAATCTCATAGCAGATTGCTCTTCAGTTAAGTTACCTAGAGCAGAGGCAGTCTCATTTACTACAGCTTCGAGGGTTCTGGTTAACCTACGGATTAGCTTACTATTCTGGATAGGTCCTATAAAGAAAAAGAAACCTCTATTGAAATCTGTATACTGTTCTAGAGCAGTTTCAGTATAATCGACAATGGGGGACTCCCTTCTATGTCTAATGTGTACTAGATGTGTGTTTCTATGATAATCAGGTGGGGCTAGGAAAACTGGTGGCAGTAGGAAGGCAATGTAACAGGTTCCCTCCCAATCGAGGGGCAGACGAACATATGCAGTTTGACCACAAATAAAATAAGAATGACGTGAAGCTTTGAAAATAGATTTCCCACTGTCACTATACTTGACAATAGTAATACAATCACTATGTCCTACATGTACGGAACCATTATTTCGGACACATAATTCGCCTTTGACTGGTAGTACTGAAATAGCAGGTAAGTCTGGAGTAGTATCAGACTGAACATTCAGGACCATGAAATTCGAAGAATAGTTACCTAAATTATAAACTTCATTTTCTAGATCTAACCCGGTTCTGTGGGGAAGACCTTGCTTGTCTGGGAAACATGTACTGTTAAGAAAAGACATATCTGTTGAGGATGACGTTAACGTGGACCATGCTCCACACGAACCATTATGTGAAAATGGATAAGGAAAAAGTGGCAGAACTCCCTTCGGTATCTGGAAAGGGGGGAGTCGACCACACACCCAACAATTAGTGGCATTGCTGGTCTGATGTGAGTAATGTAACATGCGGATGAAAGAATTATTTTTCATAGCGAGGCGGTAAGAGAGTTCATGAGGAGGCAGATCACTAAACGTGTGCTCTACTGTAGCATTAGCAGACTTATTTACATGAAGAACTGGGAAATACAAGAAAAATGCATAACTGGTGCAGGAAATCATAATGCTGAGAAATAATATGAAACATAGAAAAATGATACATCGAATTGAGTTTTGACTAACTCTCTCACTATGGGGGTCTATTTTATACATGTCAGAAACAGTCTAACCGTTTCACCTGGGGGAGGACTTAGACAATCAAACTGGCTGACTTATTTTACTAGACCGGAGTTTCAACTTATACTCCTGTTGCGGAGTTTTCTCTAACAGGGGAGGGTTTGTAGCAATGTCTTATGCGGGACAGTCCTTGAGAACAATATTTTGGCAATCCTTCAAATCCTGGGAAATGTTCTTTGAGACGGGTTTCAGTCCATAAAACTTTTTTATATGTGAAAGGTGTACCCAGCCTTTGCGACCCTCCAACTTCACGGCTGTACGGGTGGCGAGGAGGACCTGTCGGGGCTCCTTCCAGCGTGGCTCCAGCGGACTTGAGCGGTCAAAATTGCGGACCAAGACCATGGATCCTGGAACGATTTCATGCGGTGCCACCTCGGTATTGTCTGGAAATGCGGCGGCAACCTGTGAACGACAAGAGTTGAGGGCAGACATCAAGGAAGCTAGGTAATCTGTCAGCATATTACTTGAAACATCGGTAATACTTCGGGGTCTAGGAGTACCCCACATGTTAGGGGGGCGGCCGAAAACGACCTCATACGGGGACAGACCTGATCTGGAATGTGCGACCATGCGCATATAAAATAAAGCGACTGGCAGAGCTACTAGCCAGTCCACACCTTTCTCTTTACATACTTTGGCGATTCGGATTTTCAGAGTCTGGTTATGTCTCTCTACGAGACCGGCTGCTTCAGGATGGCGTACACAATGAAACTTCCACTGGTACCCCAACAAAAGGGAAACATGCTTCATTAACTCAGATGAGAATGGCTGGCCGTTGTCAGAATATACGACTCTAGGGAGTCCATAACGGGGGAAGAACTCACGAACCAACTGCTTGGCAGTGGTCGCGGCTGTGTAATCTGGGACTGGATATGCTTCTGTCCACCTGAACAAAGCGCATACAACTACAAGGACATACTTGAAACCTCGACATCGTTCCATCTGAATATAATCCATCTGGAGGACTTCAAAAGGGTGGTCAGGGGGCTGGAATCCACCTTGTTCCACCGGGACACTTTTACCTGGATTAAACTGACAACATATCATACAGGTACAGACTTTCTGTTTGGCTGCAGCTCGTAAATGCTTGTTGAACCAGATGTTCTGGATACTGTCTAACATAGCTTTTTCTCCTAAATGTGCTGGACTATGTGCGGTATTAATAATGACTTGAACCATAGAGTCGGGGAGAAACCATGTGGCTCTACCCTTCGTTAACCATCCTTGATCTGTCTGGACCCCTCCTTGTTCGGACCATTTCTTGATTTCTTCGGGAGTAGCATGTAACTGTATGTCTATGACATCTTGTGTATGTGCTTTGCACTTCATGATAGCGATAGATGTCGGTAAATGTATGGCATCTAACAGAGCTTGAATAAGGAGACCATGCTGAATCTTGGTTCCATGAGAAGTCATGAAACCTCTCTCCTGCCAGAGCACTCCGAAGTCGTGTACAACTCCAAATGCGTAGCGTGAATCTGTGTAAACATTAACTTTCAAGTTCTTGGCGTGTATGCAAGCTTGTGTCAGAGCAACTAGCTCTGCTGCTTGAGCGGACAGGGTGTCAATACGGTGTGTTTCAATAACTTCGGTGTCGGTAGTCACTGCATACGCGGCGACTAGTTCTCCTGTACTTGTTCTCATACATGAACCATCCACATAAAGTGTCAGGTCGGGGTCTGGTAACGGAATATCTGTCAGATCTTGTCTTGGCTTTGTCATAATGTTAACTACTTCCACGCAGTCATGTGTGGCAGAATTCGGAGTAACTGATGGTAACAGTGTAGCAGGGTTCAGGATGTTGCAGCGTCTGATTTCTATGTGTGGCTGGAACAGTGTCAATTCATAACCTGTTAAACGTGCAATTGTCAAGTGCTGAGTTTGTGTTCGGTTTAAAAGAACTTCCACGGAATGTGGAACTTGTACTGACAAGGAGTGTCCTAAGACTATGGAATCACTTTGTCTGATAGCTAGGGCTGTGGCTGCAACTGACTTGAGGCACGCAGGCAGAGCCTGGGCTACAGGATCTAATGTGCTCGAAAAATAAGCACAGGGCTTGTATTGTCCTGCTTGATCTTGTGTGAGAACAGATAATGCTGTACCTTCGCGTTCAGTGACGAAAAGTGTAAAAGGCTTACTGTAGTTCGGTGTCGCTAGAACTGGAGCTTGGCATAGGGCTTTCTTTAACTCATTGAAACTAAGTGTATGTTCAGATGTCCAAGGGAGGACAGTCGATACGGCTGCCTCCTGTGTCGTTAACTGTATCAGTGGCTTGGCTAGAAATGCATACTGAGGAATCCATTGTCTGCAGTAAGAAGTAAGGCCGATAAAAGCACGTACCTCCTTCTGGGTCTTGGGCTGAGGAAGACTCGCTATTAACTGGATACGGTCTGGTGTCAACTGCCTACCCCTCTTGGACAGTAAGTGTCCTAAGTAGACCACTTGCTGGACACAGAATTGAAGCTTAGAAGGGGACACCTTGTGCCCCATCTCGGCTAGGAAATACAAGACTGTAAGAGATGCTCGCTCGCAAGCACGTTCAGAACGGGCTGTGATCAGTAGATCATCGACATACTGGAGCAGGGCAGTGTCAGTTGGCATGTGAATGTTGTCTAGTTGTCTTTTAAGTGCTTGACTGTAAATGCTAGGGCTTTCCGTGAAACCTTGAGGAGCTCGTGTGAACATATAGCTCCTTCCATTTAAACAAAATCCGAAAAGGAACTGACTGTCTGGATGAATAGGGACACTGAAAAACGCGTTCTTGAGGTCGATTACAGTAAAGAACGTGGCTTCGGAATCAATGGCTGTCAATAGGGAAGAGATATCTGGAACGACTGGGTACTGAGGAATAATACATTTATTAAGTTCTCGTAGGTCAATCACTAATCGATATACTGGGGTTGCATTTGGATCAGTACGTTTCATGACTGGAATGATCGGGGAATTGCATACATTGGAGTCAGTTTCTACAACCACTCCTTGAGCCATGAGCTCGTCAATAATTTTGGATAAGGCTGCTACAGCCTCAGGTGGCAATCTGTATTGTCTGATTCGTGGTAACACTACACCTGGCTTGAGAGTCACACGATAGGGTGTGATTTGCATATAACCAACATCAGTTGGACCTTGCGCCCATAGATGCTGCGGAACATTAGACAATCTGGGATCAAAATCCCGTAATACATAGTGACCCTTAAAGTCACGTAGGAACAATCGTATTCCCTCGAGGGAACAGCATATAACTGCACCTAACTCTTTCAGTGTTTTAATACCTAATAAATTTTCTGGACATGACTTAGTAAGTAACAGATCAGTAGTGCGGGACAATGGACCTACTTCTAGAGTAACTGGCTTTGATATTTCATTTACAATGGGTTTTCCTGAAAATCCAAGGGAAACATTTCTTGAGCCTGAGAGCGGAGCCCCTGGAACTTCGGCGTGACTAATTGTGGTCCTACTTGCCCCTGTATCAATCAAAAACTTTCTGTCTTTCCCTAATACTTGACTGTGAACATAGGGACCTTCTTGATCTACAGGTATCTCGATGAGAGGCAAGCCTACCTCCCTCTCTAGGCTGTTTCATGAATACTGCTGGTACTCTGGATACTCAGACTGTGCATACTGGTACATCTGCTGTGTAACGTGCTGTGTTGCAGCAATAGGCTGCGGTGCTGTAACTGTCTGTGGTGCATTCTGTGGCTGAGGAGTCTGTGAAACTTGTTCTTGTCTAGGCGGACGTGGTCTTTCTTTAGTCTTACCAGTAGCTATGTTGTGTTTCAGAACTGCACACTCGTTTATAAAATGACCTGGCTGCTTACAATAATTGCAGTTCCCTTTAACGGGAGCTGCAGGATGACTGGCTTGATTCGGACCCCTCTTCTGACTGTCTTGAGGAACAGATTGTGCAACTAGTACTTTCATTTTCGTGTCTTTCATACGTTTTCTCTCGTGTTCTTGTTCTTCCCTGATCCTATTCTGGTGGTATTGGAGCATCTGCAGCATCTGGGACGGGGTATTAGCTTGCCAGGTACTTTCGACTTTCAAGACTCGATTTTTAATTTGTGGACTTGAATTCTCGACTAATTTAGTAACAAAAAGGTGAGGGTATGACTCACTACTTGTCTTGAGGCCACTGTTGATGCTAAAACATTTCTCAAATCTAGAATAAAAATCACTAATATCTTCGTCTTGTTTCTGTTTACAGGCTGAGATTGCATCCCAGTCTTCTTTTCTAGTTGTCAATAATCTGGGTAAAACTTGTATTAATAATTCCGGTAATTCTTTACATTTCGCTCCAAGACCGGTACCTGGTACTCGTGCCTTGTCTTCAGCTTCTAGAACTGCCCAATCGATCTTTTTCTCTCCCACCTCCCATTCTTTTTCCTTGAGCTTTTCATACACCCCTGCGGGCAGCAGAACTTTTAACATTTTAATTATATCTGGATATGTGTATTCTCCCATACGGAGCATGTCTTTTAATTCTCTATGGAACCCTGCTGGATCTTTATCATGACAGGGAATTAATTTCTTCATCTCTAGGAGTTCCATCTTTGTAATCGGAGTGTAAACAAACACTCGTTCTAGTTCGCCACCCGTTCCTCTAACTGGGTGGACTTCTCGTAACGGATTCTGTCTCTCCATGTAAAATGGTTTACTTTCTGGGGGTGAGACATGAACAAAATGCGGGTTCAAAAACGTCCTATATTTGTGACGCTGTTCTAGAATGACACTAATTAAATCGGTACCTAAACCTTTCCATCTATACTGGAGTAACTCGTTCAGGATATCGTGTAACGGACCTGGATCAGAGTGTTGACCCTCATACAATGTAATGAGGTGCTGAATCATATACATACCCGCCAGTCGTTGTTTGGCTGGGGGCATTTTCAGAAACATTTGTGCCACTATTTCGTCTGGAAAAGTGGTAGAATCAGTAATCCATCGGACTGCTGATCGGGCTAGTTCTTGTTCATGCATGGTACTCAACTCACTGTAACCGATTCGTGATTTCAGAATGTGATCGGTAGCTTGAAACACTTGTTCTAGAGAACCTTGTTCTGGTGCTGGATGATGAAAAATAGACTTGTGTTCTAGGCGTAAGTGGCGATCTGGAAATCTAGATTTTCCTACATACGCTATTCTGTCGGGATTCTCGTCGTCTAACTCTTCAGGATCAGAGTTACTTTCTTTCTCGCTTACTTGTGCTGCTTTACGCTGTTCGTGTAACTTTATTATTTCTTTACGGATTTTCTTGTACATACTCTCCATAGCACCGACGGTCTTGTGCTTACCCTCGGCTATATTATCACTCCACCTTGTCAGGGTTTTCATTTCAGCCGGATCTTTAGACGGGTAATCTTGTTCTCTTATTAGACAATTGATCAGAAACTTTAATATCATGAGCTGGGTCTCAGCTTTCCTTTGAGACATGGCCTCGCCAATGCTTTCTGGATCATCCCCTGTACGGATGAAACAATATATTCTGTCTAGATCTTCTTTCATATTCGGTAAGGTGACTAGATACTCGGCCACCTTTCTTACGCGGAATGAATATAAAACCATATTATCCTCGCCTGGGACTGGATCATAGCCGCATTCGGCAAGGGATTTTCTTATTTCTGCTACAGTCTGATGTCTGGGCGTACGCTGTGACGCTTGCATATGTAATTCGGCTGTCGTTAAACGCTTGTGTGGCGGCGGGGTTTGAGGAGTACCTCCCCCTGCGGCCCCTAAACTAGAGTCGTCTACTGAGGCTCTTCGTCCTGGCAGAGTGGGAAATGGAAATGTAGGCTGGACTTGTATGGCGGGCTGGACCGGGGGTACCGTAACAGGTACTCCGGTGTCTGGAGGAGCGGGAAGTGCCTGATTTACAGGGACTGGCGGAGCGCGAACAGGATTTGCATATTCTGGGACTGTATCGTCCAAATAGGACGAAATAAAAATATCAGCTGCGGTCTGTTTGTGACGTAGCTTGGTCGGAACTAATGGTGGCGGGAAATTACTGGATGCCTCTGGGGTCGCTTTTGGCAAGCCCTCGGCAAGGAGAGGATACATACCCCTAATAAGGGCATGCCTCTGTCTGTCTGACTGTTCGGCTTTGACTTGTTCACCTATCTCGATTAGTTCTTTTTCTTGTGCTCGTTCTAAGGATTCTCTACTTAATTCTGACTTTCTGATTTCTTTTTCAGTTCTTTTATGAGCTTCTTTGCGCCATAACTCGATGGCATCTTTCTGTGACTGTCTGGCTTTCTTTTTCCATAATGCCTCTTCTACTCGCATGATGCACTCGGCATCCCATGTACCCGATACGGGCCATCTATACTTTTCTTCTAACTGTTTGGTATAATCTACCCATAAGTCTAGATACAAAATGGCGCTTATGCCATGCTTCTGATACATAAAATGACCTGGACTGTCCCTAGGCGGAACTGGAACTGCTGCTTCCAGCAGACCCTTTCTAGTTTTTAACTGACGTAACTTAGAAAACAAGGGCATGACTGGACTGTAATCTAGACACAATACAATACACAATGAACACGATACTTATTCCCCATTCATACCACGACATTAAAATACATGAAGAACATTTAAAAATAACAGTTCGAACAGAATACTACCTGGAATACGGAACACAGAATACATGAATTTCCTCGAGAACAGAACTGACTGGAACAGAAACTAGGTGCACTGCTGAAACAGTACGAAACTTACCGGTCTCATAAAGAGACACGTCAGGACCCGCATCCACCGAAGTGGACACTTCGTTTGTGGGTCTGTGTACCACCAACCCACGGACCAGAGTCAATTAAATTGACCCTGTCTAGATACTACCCCAGTAACGGTACTCACCGGGCAGCAAGAACGGAAGGCCTCAGACTGGACGGGACTGCTTGGACGCCGGACGGACGAACTTCGGACTTCTGTTACAGGTGGGCCTCCGGATACCTCGGACCTTGGACTCTCGGCTTGGGCTCTGGTCGGGACTCGCCGCGTTCCTCCACCGTCTCGTCTGGATGCTGGACCGCCTCCTCCGTCTCCTCCGTGGGCCTGAGGGATACTTGAAGCAGAAATATCTGCCGGTGCGCAGAAGAGTTCCGTCACGACTGCAGAGGGTCAGGGGGTCGGCGTGGCTTCACCGACGCGTGGGGAAAGGGCAAGTCCCTGTTCGGGCGCCATTATGTGGTAAATAAATAAATAATACCCTATTTTTGAATGAATAAATGAATAACAGATAGCTCAATAAATAAGAGTCAAGATTCGAGGTAGTAGGAGTTTTGCAGGTTTAATACAGCAAATACAGGAATAGGATGGCAAGGCCCAGCAGCGCTGCCGGGGTCAGGATCGGGACAAGGGGAATAACTTTTTAATAACAGTGCATGAGCATATATACATAACGCAAACACATAGCATTACATTGCAATAGGCGTAGCAGTGGGTGGAGCAATAGGCGTGACGCGTAGCAGTCGCGAAAGATAAGGGTGAAAAGAGGTGTAACAGGGCGTATACATAGACATGTGATGCAAACGTAACAGAATATGTCATGAATGGGGCGGAAACCATGGAGGGGGCTACCTGAGGAGCCGGGACCTCTAACCTGATGGTGCGCGCAAACTAGCAATGACGTGTTACTAGGAGAAGCTGGGGGCTATGAACTCTGTGCTAGGAGCAGAGACTGAAGTCTGGAGAGTCAGGGCGACATGTACCTAAACAGTATCTAGTATCTGATGTTTAGAGAACATGTTGATATAAACTAGAAGTCAGGAGGGGAAAGGCTAACTTGATTCTAAGACTGGACCATGCATTATTCTACATGTAGTGCGTGATGAAGAATATTAAATGACCATTAAATGCAGTATTTCTCTAACGTGGAGACGTGAAGGCTAGACAATGACGGAAACTATCGATGCGATTCAGTAGCTTTAGGAATGCAGAGAAGGAGGACTGAACTGATAACTGGAATCATAACATATTCTTGGCAGACTCAGAGGCAGAGCCAGGGTGAGCCGGGCACTGCGAGGCAGGAAGTAAGTGAAGGGTCGAGGATACAGGTGGGGGGCTGTATTGCTCCTCAGCGAGGCTTCAGGAGACAGGAGCTGAATCTGGTGTCCAGGCCCTTTTGAGGCCTAGAAACGGGGACTTTATAATGGAATAACGTGCACACTGAGAAACGTGGCAACGTAGCTTTACATAGGCCTGATATTCGTAGTATTCACGAGAACTGGAAACTGGCATACTAGAGGTGGACACAACTGTAATTGCGTCATTAATCGAACATAGGGAATGCATATGCATATTTAATCATGCACACATAACATATGATGGATGACACGTAGGGACACAGAACATGGCAAAATTTACTTTTCCACAAACCCACCCGGTCAGCCCACCCTCAAACAACAAAGTACATACAAAGGACAGGAACAGGAAGTTGAGATCTCTGGGGAACTTCCTTCCTCTTTTTAAAAAAGAAAATGAACAGAAAAATGACTACATGCTCCAAAAACTACAACCAAATGACAACCTGAGGAGTTTTTTCAGCAAAATGAAGAAAATCAACATTTTCGAGAAGGTTTTATGCAACTCGAGACATATTGCTCGGGAGATTGCAAATGGCGTGTTCAGCAGCGCAAACTGTACAAAACTTCATTATCACGTGCCCGAGCACACAGAATGAGCGCGCAAAGAAGACAAAAACTGTAAGGTCGCGTTGTCGCTCTGTGCAAAGTTACCAAAACTACGGGAGCTGAATTCCTAGGGTTACCTACTGGCAGAAAAAGCCATATTATTTAACACACACCCAAAACCTGAAATTCCACACCAAAACAACATTTTGAAAATCAATCCAAAGCCATCCATGCCATACATGATGTTACAAATTAAACAAACACCACAAAAACAGTTTTTTTTGCAGAGTTTTATATAGCGCGAACTAGACCCGAACCGAATGAGGTATCAGAGCGCTTTACATATTTTCCAGGTACGTTACATGAGGACACACTTTCATTTTAGGCACGGGGAGATTAAGTGATTTGCCCATGATTAACTTTCATGCACCCATGATGACTCGAGTACCTCTGGGCCTACTGACAGAGTAGGCCACAAGCTTGGAGGCCTATGGCAAAAGCACAGTGGTTGGTAACACAAAATGACCACCACCACATGGCCAGGCCACCCACAGAAAGTAAATACAATGAACTCAAGCAGGCCTACACTAACTATATGAACTCCTAGGGTTACCTATTGGCTGAAAAGCCAATATTTAATTACACACAAAAACTGAAATTCCACTCCAAAAAACACAGTTTGCAATTGAATCCAATGCCATCCATGATGTTTTAAAACTTGAAATTCAACAGACACCACAGAAACGTGGTTGGACCCATGGGTACCTCTAGGCCTACTGGATGAAATTTCAAAGAAATACAACTTGGCCCCCCATGAAAGTACAGGCCTCCCTCAACAATATTTTTTAACAAGGATTGAAAAGCCCAGAAAACTGTAGTTAAAAAAAGCCCAAATCAAACAAACATGTACACCAATTCTCCAACTTACTTGTAAAAGAAAATTTCAAATTCAAAAGTCCTCAATAAATCCAATCAAATGATATGATGCAGCAGACATACACAAACAGGGATCCTTCCAGCTCCAAATCCAAATGAAAGTGAACAGCACATGGACAAAGCACTGGGAGGAGCCTGGTGGACAGGAACAGGAAGTTGGAGACTAAGGGGCACATCCTTACTCTTGAAAAAAAGAGTGGAAAAAAAGAGGACTCCTTACACAAAAGACTACAGCCAAATCACAATCTAAGGGGTTTTTCTGAGCAAAATGATCATTTTAGAGAAGGTTTTATCATGCTCGAGAGATATTCTGTGCCAGATTGCAGTTTCTGCATGTTCGGAAACGCGATTTACCAACATTGTGCCGGAAGGAAGATTGCACGTCCTATTGACGTGATCGCGCGTCCAAATGACGTGATCGCGTTTGCACAGTCTCGCGGGATTATGGGGCCGGATTCCAAATGTCGTGGCACACGCGACCGGGAGAGAAAATCGAGAAGGTGAACGCAGAACCACAGTAAGTCGTTAACGCGCATTCGAGAATGCTATTGAGTGTGCGAGGAAGAAAAACAACTACGCTACGCTGTAGATTACTTCGCAGACTCCGCAAGCGGAGCGTAGTTCACTGCCCAGGGTTAACCGCGACCTTCCGTGAAAGCTGGAAACATGCCGAATCAACGCCCTACTGAAGAAACCCAAGGCGGACCCGAGCAAACTGAAAAACGTCCGGCCCATCTCCCTGTTTCGGTTCCCAGCTAAGGTCAACGAGAAGATAGTCAACATCCATCTCACCCGCTACCTCGAAGACAACAGCTGCCTGGACCCCTCCCAGTCAGGATTCCGCAGCAACCACAGCACCGAGACCGCCCTCATCAGCGCCACAGACAACATCAATATCCTACTGGACAATGGCGAGACGGCGGCCCTCATCCTTCTGGACCTTTCCGCCGCCTTCGACACCGCCTGCCACCGCACACAATGCACACGACTCCACGACACAGGGATCCGAGACAAGGCCCTGGACTGGACCTCCTCCTTCCTCTCCAGCAGAACCCAGAGAGTCAGCCTCCCCCCATTCCGATCCGAAGCCTCCGAGATCATCTGTGGCGTCCCCCAGGGATCCTCCCTCAGCCCGACGCTGTTCAACGTCTACATGGCCCCTCTCGCACACATCGCCCAACATCACAACCTCAACATAATCTCCTATGCCGAGTTCACGCAACTGATCTTCTCCCTCACCAAGGACCCCCTCACTGCCAAATCCAATCTCCACCGGGGAAAGAAGGACATCGCAGACTGGATAGAGGATAGCCGCCTTAAGCTGAACACAGACAAGACGGAGATCCTCATCCTCGGCCCCAACCCCTCAGCATGGGATGACTCCTCGTGGCCCGCGTCGCTGGGGACACCCCCCGCAAGCACCAACCATGCACGCAACCTGGGAGTCATCCTCGACTCGAAACTCACCATGACCAAACAAGTCAACGCTGTCTCCTCCACCTGCTTCAACACCCTCCGAATGCTCCGCAAGATCTACAGATGGATCCCGACTGACACAAGAAAAACAGTCACACAGGCCCCAGTCAGCAACAGACTTGACTACGGAAACACCCTCTACACCGGAGCTCCGACCAAGCTCATCAACAGCCTGCAAAGAAAGCAGAATGCCTTTGCATGCCTGATCCTCAACGTCCCACGTCGCGACCACATCAACCCCCACCTGAGGAACCTGCACTGGCTCCCTGTCGACAAAAGAATCCCTTTCAAGGTCCTGATCCACGCACGCAAGGCACTCCTCAAGACCGGCCCAGTCAATCTCAACAGTCGACTCTCCTTCTACGTACCCAACAGAAAACTCCGCTCCGTAGACCTCTCCCTGGCTACCATCCCACGCATCCGCAGAACCACAGCCGGAGGCAAATCCTTCTCCCACCAGGCTGCCAAGACCTGGAACACCCTTCCCCTCATCCTACAACAAACCAAAGACCTTCTAACCTTCAGGAGACAACTCAAGACCTGGCTGTTCGACCAGTAGCAACAGCACCCCCCCTCTTCCCACCCTCAGGGCCTTGAAACCATTGCGGGTATGTACTGCGCTTTACAAATTATTTGATTGATTGATTGATTGAACAATCACATGTCTTAATACGTAATGTGTGTTTCTGTTACACATATTATAGCAATATATTCCACAAAACTGTGTTGTATTGTTCTTCACTTTTGAGGGTCATTGGACCCACAAACATTCCATGTAATCACATTCAGTCCTGCCATATTTGATTTGTTTGGCTTATGGAGCCCTGGTAAGAGGTCAACCTTTGATTCTCTATGAAATCACACATATACACACCTCAGCGGATATACGTCTATACACCTTTATAATTCTGGTCACCTTGTTAGGTATACCACTCTTGTTCTTTCTTTTTAAATTCATTACCCCAAAGTGCCCAGCCCCCATCTGATTTTCTCTTCCTTTTGTCAAACATCCACTAGAGTGGAAATGGCCTTAATAACAAATGTATGACGTTACATCACATATATTTGCTACCCATGGCTTTGCAACGCGGTCGTTACAACGACTGAGTTGTTACTACGTGTGCTATTACATCACAAGTTGTTTCAACGACTTGCTGTAGGGGGCGCGCTGGACTAAGGAATAGTATTAATTACCATTCCTATTCCAGTTTGTGCAACAACAGGGACCACATTCCCAGTTTGCGTAAGAGGAAGGACCACATTCCCTGGTGTTGCACGCCCCCCACAGCAAGTGAGCGATACCCGATCTGCACGCAAAACTTCGCAATCTACTTAATTTCATTTTTTTGAACATTCAGTGTGCATGTACCACCATCTTCAATGGTATATGTGTGCCTGCTGTAATTGGGAGTCACAATACCAGTTTAATAGATCTGCAAAGGCTTTTCTGAAAAGATCTGCATTAAAAGACGAGTCTCTTTCCAATTCAGCCCCTCTTCAATGGCAAAAATATGTAGGTCAATTTTTTATTGCCTACATCATTGCCTGCTGCTCAGGCACTATTTCTTGTATTCTGGTATTAACCTTCTCAAATTCTGCCATTGGTTTTCCCATATCTATGATTTGAGCTTGTATGTCCTCAATCTTTTCTTATATGCATTGTACACATGACTGGGCTTCCAGCTCAGCTGTACCTGTTTTACTCATATGTATCGAGACACTGTCTCCTCACAGTGTGAAATGAAATGAATGAAATGAAATGTGTATTTATAAAGCGCAGTTGCTGCCCAGGGGTGTCCAAGCGCTAGTGTGAGGTGTAGTTGCTGAACAAAGGGGGTTCGGCCAGGAGATTAGTGACGGGCATTAAACAGGAAAGTGTTCAATTGTTTGCAGAAGGAAAGAAGGTTGGAGGGGACCTGAGTTGGAGGGGAAGGGAGTTCCATAGTTTGGCGGCATTGAGGGAGAACATCCTGCCTCCAGGTCTTGCCCTTTTTATTCTGGGCACTGAAGCCAGAAAAGCCTGATTTGATCGGAGATTTCTGGTGGGGTAGTACTGGGTTATTAATTTGCGGCCGATTACTGGTCCTGTATGCCAGAAAGCCTGATGGGAAATGCACATCGCCTTGAAGGCAATTCTTTGTCGTACGGGTAGCCAGTGCAACTTGCTCAGCCCAGGTTTGGCTGATTGTCTGCGGGACAGCTGGAGCAATGTGCGGGCTGCGCAGTTCTGCACTATCTGCAGCTTTCGTAATGTGTATTCCGGGGCACCGAGATACAGGGCATTACTAAAGTCCAGCCGGGATTGAATCAGGCCCTGGACAGCTACCTGTTTGGCCTCCATGGGTAGGAGAGGGAAGACTTTCCTCAACATCCTGAGGAGGCCAAAACAGTTTGCAGGCAGTTTAGTAGCCTGAGTGTTGAAGGAGAGAGCTTTGTCCAGCCAGACCCCCAAACTCTTTATGTTGTCTTTGGGGGCTGGGGGCGTGCCTAGGCAAGGGGGCAAGAGGGAATTCAAGTGTACCGGATATGTATCAATTGATACATTTGTGTAAGAGATGGTGTGCATTCATCCTCTTCAGTTGATATATCTTTACTAATGATAGTACCCAATAAAGATTGATTTTATTCCTTGACCTATAGCCTCTTTGATGATCAACCCATCTTTTTGCTTTCGGTTGTGCACTTTCTGCTTGTGTCAGTGTATCCAGATTTATAGTCTCCCACTCCTATGCTGATATTACTATCCCATCAGATTTTGTGCATTCTGCATTCTGACCGTGGCTGTTATGTTTGCAGCTGTTTCTTTTCTCTGGGGCGCAATATATATTGGTGCTGTTCTTTTTTACACTTAGTTTGGCATTAGACCCAGAATTTTATGTTTTCTCATTCTTACTAGTTTTATTGTGCCCATTGTTTGCACCATTTTATGAATATTTATAGCACCATTTTTCCAGCCCATGAATTCTCTTTTCTATTGGTCTAGCATCAGTCCCCTTGGAGGCTTTTTCTTATGTTGTTTTAATTATTTCCAAAGTTTCTGGTGGATTTGAGTTGTCTTTTACACTATTTAAAAAAAATATATACTCTGTGTACCCAACTCAAAAAGGAAGATCACCCTGGAGTCATTTTAAAGTCATCTGATTACTTCAGCTGAGCTATTATTGTAATTATCTGGGGTAGTCATCCCAAGCAATCCTGAAGTATGGGTATAGGGTGCAATCTATAAATGAGATGGCTCTAGAGTAATCACAGAAACTACTCCAGGATTAGTTTCTGACTTCTTCATTGGATATCGGCTGCTGATCATTTACTACTGCAGGATGATCCCATGATGATTTCATTTTTAGATTGGATTTCTGCAGGATGTGGAAAATGTGTAATGATCTTTGTAGTGTCCTAGACAATTGTTTCTGGTTCTGGCAAAAGACATTTGCCAGACCCAGTGCTCGTAGGAATGTAGACCTTTGTGTGGGATTCTATGTCTGGAGGTCAGATGTCAGTTACTGAACAGGCGGAGGTTGGCTTGTCAGGAGTTGTGTGCAGCTCTGTATGAAATACAACTTTATATTGGATACTCATCTGCAGTGAATGAATTTCTTGCAGAATACCATATTTTAGATGGTGACGAGTGGCACAGCTGCCAAAGGACCTATGCATCAGTCACGCCCTCAACAGATGGAGAGCTAAACACAAGTACTTTTGGTTTCGAGGCTTTTTCAACTTCCACATTGGGTTCTGTGCTGTCCTTTCCCTCAGCGAGGTTAACCTAGATATCCTTGTTTTTCCAGTGGAGAAGGGTTCTGTTCAGTTGGCGGTGCATGCAGCACATAGTAGAGTGGAATAGCAAGGAGGAGATGCAGCGGAGTGCTTGAGGCGCCATCGGGCAGTGGTCTTAGTGGGACGGGCAACCTGGAAAAAAAGGTGGGCGCATTGAGAAGCCGCAGTATAGCCTGGCAGTCCGCCCCGTGAATCCTGTCTCGGATCAGCTAAGGCAAGACAAGCAATGCCAGCAACAGTGCATGAAGAGTATGGCGAGCATGGTGTGTGGGGAGTAGTGAGTAAGGCTGCCATTAGGTGCGGCCGCTGAGTGCAAGCCCGGTGTGTCCGGAGAGGTGGCCAAACTAGGTTGAGTGCAGCTTGCGGATCACCAGTGTTCCCTGCTCGCTCTTGCCGTACTTGCCCCACTTGTTTTGCCGGCTTTCTTCACCTCCAGTCACCAGGGCTTAGAGGGCAGCAGCAGGAGGTCGAGGGGGTAAGGCTCATAGGATCACAGGTGGGCAGTGGCTGCAAAGAGAAGGCAGTCTACCCACCCTCCCTGCCCCACCCAAACCCCCATGACTCTCAATCTTCCTGCCCCTCCACCACCCCTCCAACAGTGCCTCCACTAGCAAACAAGGCCACCCACAACTCACCACCAACTTGCTACATCTTTCATTCCACTCTTAGTCTGCACCTACTACGAACTGTAGCTGTAGAAGCTTGAGAAAGCACCAGAAGGACGGACATAAGAGCACAAGAGACACAAGAGCGTCGTACAGCAGCATTTAACTTTTCAGCCAGCTTGCCATCTGCACACCAAGACCTGCAAGAGGTGTAACCCCTGAACCGAGCTCTCTCACCAGCTGGTATGCCATCAAAATCATTGTTAAAACTCGCTGCAGGATCGCCAAAACACTTCCTGCAATTTGAGCTCTTTCAATATCTCTGAACCCTGCCAGCAGAGCGGCTGAAACCCCTCTCAACTACACTTCAGCTCCACCCTCTCTATCTTGCCTTGACTGCAAAAGTAATCTGACTGCATCTGAGGCTTTTGAGGCATCTGAGGCTCACCGGGACAAAAGAGAACCTGGGACCCTTCAGGCACTGGGATGTCCAGGGCACCTATCATTGGAGCGCACTACCTGCAATCAGGGGACAGGGCAGGGCAGTACATAGAGAGAGAAGGGGTCAGAGCAGTTAGCAGTGCATAAAGAGGAACAAGGAGACAAGGGACCACCAACAAGGGATTTTTGTCCAAGGGCAAATGATATCAGGCAGGGTGAGAGGGTGTCCTCTTGCCAAGACAAAAACAAATAAATGCAAAAGAAGGTCCCTGTGGCCAAAGGGTTGCATGGTTGAGGCCCACCCTAAAACCAGACCAGGCAACATAATTTCAGGGCTGGACCCCTCCAGGGGGGACAAACAACATGAGGTGAGAGCCCCCAGAGCTGCCCTCCACTATTACAACCTAAGATCTACACCAAATTCCAGTTTCTGGAACATGCGGGTGATGCTCTCATAACAAGCACAATTGCAGTTCAAGGCTTACACATGCTGCTTATGCCATTCAAACCGGTATATCACAGAAGCGGCAGCTGCCTGGCCCTTGGGCCAGGCGCAACACCTAGCACAGAGATCCAACTTGGGCTCGACATTTCACTACCCTTACTACCCATTGCGGATGCTTCAACATCAGACCCGTAAAACCATGCCATAGCTCCGCCACAAGACCCCCCGTTGTCCTGCTAAGCTAATTATGTTAGAAGAAAGAGCAACCAGTGAACAAGGATCAAAAGCAGAGAGGGCAACTCCTCCTGGGGGAGCCGGAAGAGGATATACAGAGTTGCTGAAGGAGGGGGGCGGCAATGGGAAAACGAGGGAAAACTACATCACAGACAAGGACCTGTCCACAATAGAGCTAGGCACCTCGCCCAACTCCATCAAAGAAGCAAAGCCCAACCAGACCTCCACACCTGAAGATTCCTATGCTGATCTTCGCTTTCTGCTAACATCAATGCCATCTAGGCTAGAATCAGTATCAGGTCATGAGAACGGAGACTCTGAGCAGTACTCCAACATTGATTCAAAGGAATGGGAGGAACCCACACACAACAACCACCTGCGGAGCTCAAGATGGATTCTCAAAATCACTCTGCTTTGAAGCACCTGGAGGCCGATAGAAACCATAGGATGGAGGCAATTCTCAAGACAGGGAATCAAGCTGTGGGTGCGGCCCAATAGTCAACAAACTAGCCTTCCTTCCCTCAAACTATCAACAAGAGGCAAAGCTGAAAATGACAGACGTAATAAAGTACAGGCACCTGCAACCAGGCCCACTCGGGGGCCCGAGTCAGAGATAGATGATCAAGGAACAAAATCAAATGACAACTTGAATGCGAAACAACAACGTGTCCAAAGGAGGAAAGGGTGGAACCAAAAGCCTATCTCTAATCAGGAAGACTTTGCCCGCCGTTTTAGACTGACACCGCCGGAGATGTCTGAACTCTCAAATCAACTAACTCCAGTGTCAATAGGTGTGCGGAATACAATTCAAGGGAGGGCCTGGCCTGGCAGTTCGGTCTGGACTTTTACCATAGGGCACAGGGTCAAGACTGATTTGCATATGGCTGGGTCCAAACTGGGGTGGCGTAGTGGGCAAAAGATCAATGGATTTAACCCAGATCTTTTGGTTGGGGGAGAATGTTTGCATGGTCAGCATTCCGTCCATCATTTGTTTGCTGTAACACTTTTCGCCCTAAGTGGGATGGGTATGCCCAGCTGTGGGTCCCTTGCTCCTTCTGCCACTGGATTCAAGCTAACCTGGCTGAAGAAGGGTGACATACCCTGAAACCAGTCCCAGGATGTTTGTTTCCGGTACAGGGAGGGACTGACCTGGCAGTTCGGTCTGGACTGTTCCCATGGGGCACAGGGTCAAGACTGATTTGCATATGGCTGGGTCCAAACTGGGGTGGCGTAGTGGGGAAAATAATTTGGATTTAACCCAGATCTTTTTGCTGGGGGAGAATGTTTGCATTGTCAGCATTCCGTCCATCATTTGTTTGCTGTAACACTTTAAGATAGAATGTACCATCTTCAAAGCCCTAGCTTGAAAGGGCCCAGCCTTTCTTTCCTCAAGGATACAGCGCCATTCCCCTTCCCGGGAACTTTATTTGTCCTATCTAAATCTGTTGACCACTCCCTCTTTTAAACACAAAAAACATGGGGGGGTCAGATATGCATTCTTGGCTCAGCAGTTTTGGAACTCGCTCCTTGTGGAAGTGAGGTTGGCATCCCCTTATGCACAATTCAGGAAAATGCTTAAAACCTATTTATTTTCTCAGGCATATCAGTAAGCCAACTGTCCCGTTGATGCAGCTGCCCCCTTGCTTTTAGCGCCATGAAACCGCTGGGTGTAAGTGCACTGAATAAATACTTTTAACATAACACATCAGAACATATAACATTTTGGATGAAATGCAGCTTATTTAAAATATATAAATTAATCATCTAAAATCCAGATCCAGCTGCTTCTCTTGCCCACGCACGCCCACCAATAGTGCGCCACTACGTAGCAAGCTAAAGGATCAGGTAATGTCTTTAAAAAGTATAATGCTACTCTACACTGTCTCAGATTAAACCGTTTTAAAATCTGGACAATATATTCCATACAGTCTTTTTTATAAAAACCACAAAAAATGCTAAATGTAAATCAGACTGAGGTGACTTCCCATCACAAGGGCAGTGTGATAAATCAGAGTGTTGAAATCTTTTTGACAGGAAACCCAGCATTAATGGGAGAATAAACTTGTGTTGCTTAAACGGGATATCCACTAGATACGAATAACAACCATCTACAAGGGAAGGGACCAGTTGATAAGTGAGGACAAACTGTTTAGTATAGATCATCTCTGCTCTAAAATATTGGGCCCTCTTAATGAAAATATCCACCAGTTTACCAATGGATATTTCTTTACAGAATAGAAGATCTGGAAATAATTCTAATTGACCCATGTTTGGTAATTCCCGCTCTACATAAGTTAGTCATTTAATTTTACCACAGTTCTGTAGGTTTAAGCAATCTTTGATATTATTTTGTATTAAAGTCAAAGTGTCCCGGTTCCAAATAGGGCGCCAGAGGAGGATTGGCGCCAGCTTGATTGAGTCGGTAATATAAGCTAAATTCAACTCAATATGAATGATGTAATTCGAATAATATTGAGGTAGGGACACTAATGATTCAAAAAACTTATTTTCAATAGCTTGTAGGGAGTCAATGGGGCCATGCCCCACACCCCTGCCCCATAACTCGCTGCAATTTTTGCTTTGGCCTGGTAGAGCTTCTTGATTGAGTTTAATGGCTTAGAACCCAATTTCTCTGAGAAAGCCTTAATCGCAATTATACTTATCTCAAGGCCCAAATCTCTTCCCTCCATTAGTTGTTGCCAAGCCTGATTTTTATTAAGAAGGACCCCAAGCAAGAGAAGGAGTCCACTGTCCTAATTTTCCCAGAGCCAATGTAAAAATAAGGTATTTTATCATGTCTTCCTTTCCCTGCTGCAATTACAAAGGACTTAGTTTGATTTACTTGGAAGTCCAATGAGGCCATAAAGGACATATAGGCTTAAATGAGAGTCTGTAGGCCTATCCCTGTTCGGGCAATGAGTGCAGAGTTATCGGCATAAGCCAAGATGGGCACTAGATAGGAATCCACTATGCGGACAACCAGAGTTATAGTCATACGCGCCTTTTCCACTCAGTTCATGTAGATCGAGAAAAGGAATGGAGCCAAGCCACAGCCCTGCCTTAGCCCACATGAGATCTTAAAAGGGCGGGTGCATTCCCCATTTTTCCCTTAACGCACCAAAGCAGTAGTGTCTGAATATAGCTGCCGTATAAAATTGATAACTGCTGGTTCACAGCCCATCTCCTCCATTATGTACCAGAGCTTGGAGTGGGAAACACAAACAAATGCTTGCGAGAGATCCATGAAGGCAAGATAAAGATTCCCACCTTTTGCCCCAGTGTATTAATCCACAATCAAGGAGAGACTCAGACACTGGTCAACAGTGCCTTTTCCTCGCTGAAACATTAGGATGTTCCTCGCATTATAATGCTCTTTTCTTTTACCCATAGCTCCAGCCTAGTGATGGAGCGAGGGTGAAAACAAAAATTGTGTATACCCCTCTCGAAGTCTCTTTCCCATAACTGTAATATGTATTAATTGTGTGGTTTTGAAATTAACCAACATAGAATAGAAAGCACATACACAAATACACCTGGGATACTAATTTGCTTATGTTGCGAATCGTAACATATTAATTGAATGAAATTGTCATACTAACATAGTACGCAAATGTCATCATCTAATGAAAACCTGTGCATTGAACCTTCCTATATGTCTAATTGTGGCAGAAATGATGGAGAATGGTAAGAAAACAATGCTTAAGTGTTGCTAAAACGCTAGGTAATAACTAACATGGTTACCTTAGAATGAGGGGGGGTAAACAGAAGGGCTATACTTCGAAATCTAATGTTTAATTGTGTTTGTTTCTATAATAGTTCCCATTATGGCCCATGCGGCCTAGTCAAAACTGGAAGGTTTGTGAGACTCTGAAACTGTGGTGATCTACGCATGCGCGACTATGCTCGAGAGATGTGCAAGAAATCTGTGCCTGTGCAGCGTGGGTCAAGGTCAGTGTGGCCTGGAGTGTAGAAGGGTGCCAAGATTTGTACGACCGAGTCGTGACCCTGAGAACTTTTTCCGAAATGACAATTTAAAGGACAAGTAAAAAAATACAAGGGTGAACAATCGGAACCTTATTTTGAATTACAACGATGACTTGGCGGAAATATGGACAATGAGGAGATGAGGTGATGCTCATCCACTCCTTAAACGGACCAATGAGAGTGAGTGAGGACCCTAAAAGTTTAAAATTTTAGATAGATAGGGAAAAAGGGTATAAAAGAGGATGTTTGGAGAGAGCTTGCTTTTGAATGTATTTTCTCACCATGACATGCTGTCGGACTGAGCAATTTTCCATGGTGCAAAGACTTTGACATTTTTCTTGCCTTGGGTGCGGAGTCCGGATGGGAGGTGAACATCAAGAAAGAATAGAGAGGTGGTTTTTGGGAACTTTCCCGTGCTAACCCTGATGTCCATTTACTGAAATCTTGGTAATATGGTTTTGACTTATTTTCTGGACTTTTCTGCTAATAAATGTAAACTGTTTGAATTTTAACTTTCTTTTCCCCAGGTTAATTAAATGTCTAATGATTATTGAATTTAGGCAAAATAAAATAAGGTCATGCTAGGCGATGAAGTTTCTAAATAGAAATTAAATAAATGGAGAGTTAAGCTGGTCTTGTTGTCCATTAGTTAACTTTTACTAGCTGATCTATTGAGCAAACGGTGGGGTGTTTTAAATGTTTCTTAACGGTAAAACCATCGTAAATTTGATATACTGCAGATGTATATAGTGTATAAAATTTTAGAATTGAATAGAATGAAATAAGACACTCCGCTAAAATCCAGCATCTTCTCCTCTAGTCTTTACTAATCCTGGGAGCAGGGTGATTTGTGTGTATGAGTGACTCACAGTGTTATGGGCCCCACTGACGAGTAAAGTGTGTTAGCTCCTAGGAAATATAGTGATGGTTTGAAGGTTTGGTTTGGAGCCGCGCTGGATCAGTTATTTTCTTGGTGGCAGGAGTCTGGTTGCTATAGGTTAACTTGGATAAAGTAATGTTGAATTTTGATGTACAGAAATTATGATTCTGTATTACGTTATGTGTAGTCCAGGATTTGAGGCTTCTGGGTTCGTAGGAAGCTGGTTACTCTGCCTAGGAAGAGGAACATGTGGCATGTAAGTCACACATCACATAGTCTGTTTCAAAGTGGTGACATCGTCGTATGTTACAAGTTAGGGACATTTAGGTTTAAAAGGGGTGAATGTATAGCGAAGGCAACCTAGGAAATCTTGGCCTTAAGCACAGGAATCAATGTGTATTCTGACTAAAACTTATCGCTGGGAGAGTAATAGGTTTTCACCGGAGCTTGAGAGAAGGGTAAGGTAGAGGGATGTGCTACTTTATCAGCAAAACGAAGATTCTGTGGTAGAGAAGAGGTAAGTGCTGTCAACCAGAAATACAGAATACTTGTGAGTTTGAGGAAACTATCACTTTGGTTTTAGTGAAACAGACGAATCAAGATGTTTATGTGGTTAATAATCGATTTTAGTTATATAAAGGTGTAAATACCGTGAGCCGATAAATTTTGTAAAGCAGGGGTCAGCCGAAGCTGCAGAAACCAGAGCAGGGCTGACGTAAGAAGGGTCGCGCTGGGATTGGTCCGCATGACTAGAACAGAGTGAGCGCTGATTGATGCGTTAACAAAGGCTGTGCAAGCACTGGTTGAGAGTGATTGAAACCTATCGTGTTCTGATTGATGCGTTAGTGTGAACCGCATTGTGATAGGTTGGTGCAGCAAAACAGTTTGCGGAAGAGTGCGCGATTGTTTGAAAGTCAGGAAACCGTCAGGAAACCATCAGAAAAATTGAGTTTTATTATGGAGAAGAAAAAGAAAAACCTACATGGTTTGAGAAATTAAAAAAATGTATTAAAAAAGGATAAGGAAATAGTGAGCGACGAGACGAGAGAGGGAAAATTACTTCCTCAACCTAAAACTCCTGCATCGTACATGATGACAAAATATGGCTGTCATACATGTATATGGTTGGAAAATTGGGCTAGATACACTAAGAATGATGGCGTATTGGCATTTCCAGAAGTAGGTTCTTTTAGCACTGCTGTATTACGAAATATGAGAGAAAAAATTACTAAGCTCGAACCAAGAACTAGACCGACTCAATTTGAGGCATTGGTTGAGTGGGAAGATGAGATGCATGAATTGGAGAGAGAAAGGCTTGAGGAGTTCAGAGGACCTAGAGGCAGATTGCGAGGTTTATGGGGAACGACTCATGAGAGTAGAATGCGGAGATGGAGATACGCTGATATGTGTGATGGAATGTATCCGGTGAGGACAGTTGATGAAATGGTAGGGCGGAAAAGAGAAATAATGTAGAACTTGAAAGGAAGAGTTATGGGGATTGTGAAACAGAGGATGAGGTACTGGAGGAGATATTAAATAGAAGACCCCCCTCCATATCAACCAAGTTCTGTAACAGTGACTCCAAATGCCTCACCAATGGAGGCCATATTTACTGGTACCCCAAGATGATTTTCTGAAATAAAAGGCAGTACTGAGAGAGAGGAATTGAGGTACGATTCTAATGCCCCATTAATGGAAACCAGACTTACTGGTACTCCTAGACAAAATAATGAAATTAGAGGTAGCGTGGCTAGAGCAGAAAGGAGATTTGAAGAAAACCCGAGTACGTCTGAATATGTAAGGTCTACTAATGAATTGACTGAAAACACAGGAACTCACAAAAAAATATAGAAGCTGGGACTGTCCCCGTAACAATAGGTCCTGTGATTCCAGTATTCGAAAACCAGAAAATAAAAGAACCATCGTTAACTATCCCTTTCAATCAAGTTTTCAAAAAGTAAGAGCAAAGGTTTATCCAGATTTGTCTGAGGTTACGCGTACTAGTCAGATGACACCGCCTGACTTCACCTTTAATCAAAGTCTCCCATATAAGTTTCCAGTCGGCGCGGAATCAGATTCTGCAACACCCGAAAGAAATATAGAAAAAATCGATTTGTCACAAACTCCTGTAGGACCAACAGAGAAAGAATTAAGTGATTGGCTTAAGACATTAAAAGTAAAAGATCAAGAACCTAAAGTATTAGATGTGGTCAGATTGAAAATTGACATGGAAGAATTGATAATTGGAACAATTGGAACGGATAGGTTAAAAGCATACCAAGATGATGAATTAATGTTAATGTGTAAAAGCATTACGTGGAAAGCAAAAGCCATGCATGACCGACTAGAAGGGTTGGCAAATTAACTCAATATAGACATTGCAAAGAATACATTGTTACAAAAGCCTTACAGAGTATATTTTACTGAAAAGGATATTGACAATATGAATACTGCTGGGAGATTAACCCAGGTAAAATAATTAATTGTGTTGCTGAGAAAATGGGGAGATGTAGAACAATGGAAGACTAAATGGACAAAGAAAAGGGAAGAGAGTAATGATAAAACATCATTAGCATTTCCAGTTAGAGAAAAGGAGCCTGTAGTACATGAATTTCCTATGAGAGAAATACCAGGATGAGGGAATGTGCATGTTCCTTGGACTAGACAGGATATATTGTCATTCACAAATGATTTCCCCCAGGTTGCGAGAGAAACTAGTGGAATGGTACTGACAAGTGGATCAATTTGTAAAAGTTTCAAAGGTATTATGGGAAGATCTGGATGGATTGTTTGACATAGTAGTACCAGCAGACCTATGGTCTGAGTGTAAGATTACTGTGGATTGGCCAAAAATGGAATATCCGAGAGATCTTAGAACAGGTGCTCCTGGACATGAGAAATTGCGAAAGTATGAACAGGTAATAGCATTCTTGAAGAATAAAATCCCACCAAAAGAAACAGATTTGGTAAAGATTGACAGGACATTGCAGGACGCTAAAGAATCAGTACATTTATTTTATGAAATATTGTTGTTAGTGTTTAAACAATACAGTGGATATGAGGAGTTAAGTGAGAAAGTCATGAGTCATTTTGTGTATCCTTTTGTCTTTGGATTAAGACCAGAAATAGGAGATATGATCAAGCATAACTGTTCCCAGGACACTCCTGCGCCGCACGGCCACCAGCTGTTGTGTGCGTGACTCGCCCCGCTGCTGCCCGCAGCCTCGGTGAGCCTGCCTCACCGACCCCGCCCCCGCCGTATTTGCGTGCACTGCTAGTTTTTATTTCATTCCTTTTGTCTCCCCACATCTTGTGTACATTATAATTGTTCCCCATTTGCTGTAACTGTGATTTTGTTTTTGCCTGTGCTGTATACTTGTCTCTCTGCCCCCTGTGCCTGCCCGCCCCGCTCCCCGCTTCCCGCTGCCGTCCCAGCGGCCACGCCCCCTTTTTCCTTCTGTGCCCTCCCCGCTCCCGCCTCCCAGCTGCTCCTCCCTCCCTCCCACTTGGCCATAAATGGCGACCGCCCGGCGCAGGTGAGTGTGACCTGTTCCCAGGACACTCCCGCGCCGCAAGGCCACCAGCAGTTGTGTGCGTGACTCGCCCCGCTGCTGCCCGCAGCCTCGCTGAGCCTGCCTCACCGACCCCGCCCCCCGCCGTATTTGCGTGCACTGCTCGTTTTTATTGCATTCCTTTTGTCTCCCCGCATCTTGTGTACATTATAATTGTTCCCCATTTGCTGTAACTGTGATTTTGTTTTTGCCTGTACTGTATACATGTCTCTCTGCCCCCTGTGCCTGCCCGCCCCGCTCCCCGCTTCCAGCCGCCGTGTCAGCGGCCACGCCCCCTTTATCCTTCTGTGCCCTCACCGCTCCCGCCTCCCAGCTGCTCCTCCCTCCCTCCCACTTCGCCATAAATGGCGACCACGTGGACGCGCAGCGGTCACGCGCAGCGGGCACGTCGATTGTGCGCCGAAGGTGCACCAAAGGTAAGCCCGTCTGCGCCCGTCCGCGCCTGGACCGCGCCCAGCGCCAGGACCCCTGGCCCCCACCGACGCAAGACGGCTCGACAGACCTACGACACCGCCGCCCTCAACGCACCCAATTCCGGCCAGAACCCCGCCTGCTGCCGGGCCGCCCCGAAACGCTCCCACGGACCCTTCACCTGCACAACCTGCAAGTTCACCTGCCTCCGAACATGCACCGCACCCGCCAAGCCAAACCCCAGCAGCGACCTCAAGTGCATCCTGCTCAACACCCGCTCCGTCCACAGACACGCCGTCGAACTCTGGAACCTGCTCGACACAACATCACCAGACGTCGCCTTCCTCACGGAAACTTGGATGAACGCCTCCTCAGCCCCCGACATCGCCATTGCCATCCCGGATGGTTACAAGATCATCAGAAGGGACCGAGTCAACCAGACTGGGGGAGGCATCGCCATCGTCCACAAGAACACCATCCGCATCACGACCGATGCCGACGACACATACACCGCCGCCGAACACCTCCACTTCCAGATTCACATCGACCCAAAGACGACCCTCTGAGGCACCCTCATCTACAGACCCCCGGGACCACGCACACAATTCAGCGAAGACATCACGTACTTCATCAGCCCACATGCCCTCCCCTCCACCGACTACATCCTCCTAGGGGACCTCAACTTTCACCTGGAGAACAACAAGGACCGAAACACCGTCAACCTCGGACTCAAGCAGCTTGTCAACACCCCCACCCACTACGCGGCCACACGCTTGACCCTGTCTTCTCAGCCAGCAAGCAAGCACATCGCCTTCAGCCACTCCACCGGACTTCACTGGACCGACCACAGCTGCGTCCACTTCAGCTTCAGGAGAACCACTATCCACCACCACCCGCAACAGATTCCTCACAGAAGCTGGAGCAAGATCACTGCCGACCAGCTCACCACCTCCCTCAGCCAGAGCCCACCTGCCAGCACACCGGACCCCAACGAAGCAGCCCGCAACTTCACGCAGTGGTTGACCGCCTGCGCCGAGGACCTCGCACCACTGAAGAACCCTCCCAGCAAACCCAGAAGCAAGAAGGCCGCCTGGTTCACCGACGAACTCAAGGACTCCAAGAAGACCTGCCGCACCCTCGAGAAAGCCTGGCTCCTCGACCGGACCACTGACAACATGACCGCCCTCAAACACGCGACCCCCAAGCACCACCAGCTCAAGCGCACCACCAAGAAGAAATCACTGAAGGATCGACTGGACAACAATGCCCACGACAGCAAGGAACTCTTCAGCATCGTCAAGGAGTTCTCCAACCCCAGCACCGGCAACAACGACATCACCCCGTCACAAGATCTCTGCGACTCCCTCGCCTCATTCTTCCACCGCAAGATTGCCGACATCCACAACAGCTTCGGCGCACCTTCCTCGCACCCAACCGCCAAACCAACGCACCCCACTGCCACCCTCCGCACCTGGACCGCAGTGACCACCGAAGACACCATCCACTCCGGATCTCCGACTGACCCCTGCCCCCACCACGTCTTCAACAAGGCCGACTCCACCATCGCACCCCAACTCCGAGACATCATGAACACCTCCTTCGACACCGCCACCTTCCCGGAGAGCTGGAAGCATGCCGAGCTCAGCGCCCTACTGAAGAAACCAACAGCGGACCCCACCGACCTCAAAAGCTTCCGCCCCATCTCGCTTCTCCCTTTTCCTGCCAAAGTCATCGAGAAGATCGCCAACAAACAGCTTGCCGCCTTCCTCGAGACGAATGGATCCCTCGATCCCTCACAATCCGGCTTCAGAGCCAACCACAGCACCGAGACCGCACTCATCGCAGCCACCGACGACATCCGAGCCCTTCTCGACAACGGGGAAACAGCGGCACTCATCCTCCTGGACCCCTCCGCCGTGTTTGACACTGTCTGCCACCGCAACCTAGTGCAACGCCTCAGCAACACCGGCATCCAAGAGAAGGCATTGAAGTGGATCATCTTGTTCCTCGCCGGAAGAACACAGAGAGTCCGCCTCCCCCGTTTCGCTCCAAGGCCACCGAAGTCATCTGCGGCGTCCCGCAAGGATCATCACTCAGCCCCACCCTCTTCAACATCTACATGAGACCTCTCGCAGACATCGCACGCCAACACAACCTCAACATCATCTCCTACGCCGACGACACCCAGCTGATCCTCTCCCTTACCAGAGACCCCGACACCGCCAGAACCAGCCTCCACGAAGGGATGAAAGACGTCGCAGAGTGGATGAAGAACAGCCGCTTGAAACTGAACTCAGACAAGACGGAAGTCCTCATCCTTGGACCATCACCCTCCGCCTGGGACGACTCCTGGTGGCCCCCTGCCCTGGGCACCGCCCCCAAGCCGACAGACCACGCACGCAACCTGGGCTTCATCCTGGACTCCTCCCTCTCGATGACCAGACAAGTCAACGCCATCTCCTCTTCATGCTTTCACACCCTCCGCATGCTCCGCAAGATCTTCCGATGGATCCCGATCGAAACCAGAAAGACGGTCACCCAGGCCCTCGTCACCAGCCGGCTGGACTACGGAAACACCCTCTACGCCGGAACCACAGTCAAGCTACAAAAAAGACTCCAAAGCATCCAGAACGCCTCCGCCCGACTCATCCTGGACATCCCTCGACGCAGCCACATCTCCGGCCACCTGAGGAACCTGCACTGGCTCCCTATCAACAAGAGGATCACGTTCAGGCTCCTCACCCACGCACACAAATCTCTCCACAACCTGGGCCCCAAGTACCTCAACGACCGCCTGACCTTCCACACGCCCACCCGCCAGCTACGGTCCGCTAGCCTCGCCCTCGCCACCGTCCCACGCATCCGAAGAGCCACCGCCGGAGGCAGATCCTTCTCCTACCTGGCGGCCAAGACATGGAACTCCCTCCCCATCCACCTCTGGCTGACCCAGGACCACCTCGCCTTCAGGAGACAACTCAAGACATGGCTGTTCGAGCAGTAGCTGCCCCCTTTCCCCAAGCGCCTTGAGACCCTTCCGGGTGAGTAGCGCGCTATACAAGTGTGATGATTGATTGATTGACTGATTGATTGATGGGATGGCAATCATGTTCCGTTGATGAAGTATTGAGGCATGCAAAATATTGCAGTGATGAGATTGAGGTTAAGCAGAGAAAATAAAAGAGAAAGCCATGTGGGCTCAGGTGAAAGTGGCTGAAGATCAAATAGCTCAATTAGAGAATAAAAGTCCAGAAGGAGGTCAGGTAAGAATGAAGGGAAATTTGAATAATGCAAAGGAAAGGGTAATTTGGAAGACGCCAAGAAAAAGTTTCCATGTCACAATTGCGGCAGGTTAGGGCATTTTAAAGAAATAGTGTACATTTCCACCAAGAGTTATTCCCGAAAATACATAATTGAATCTGCAGGTGCAGAATGAGGTAATTCAACAACCATCGCCCCAGCAGCCGGTAGTTACCCTACAGAGACAGGTGCCACAACCACCACTTCCACACAGTGTAAATCTACAGAAATACAGTGCAGAGACAGGATTCTTTGGAGGAGAACAGGTAACAAGATCACCTAGAGTGAATGTGAGTTCACAGTATTGGCTGAAGGAAGATGGGAGTGGGTCTGATGATAGTTTCTGACGGTGTCTAAGAGAGGGAGAAGAGTGCGTACTTAGCACAACTCTAGAGGTAGAGCAATCTGGTCTTTTTGCGAATGGAAAAGTGAATGATGTAAATGGACTTTCCTAGTGGACACAGGTGCTACCCATTCTACTGTTAGATCAGTAGAAGTTCAAAATCTTCCTCTCTCTGGAGACAGTATCCAAGTAGTAGGTGTAGCAAACAGACAGATTAAAACATCCCTGACAGAACCAGTTGAGGTGGAAATTGGAAATTTCAAAGATATGCATGGATTTGTACTGTGTGACAGTAGTACTGTTAACCTTCTTGGTAGGGATATACTGTGCAAAATGAACTGTGCCATTTACTGTTCACCAGATGGCATTGAGCTTCAAACCCCAGATGAAGATAGACTGTATAAAATGACAATGTCACAGATAGACTCAGAAAAAAATAGTATGTTTCCTGTATTTGACCGAGAAAAGATTCCTGGTGAGTTGAAAGAGTCAGTCAAAGAAAAAGCGTGGGTTTTCACAGGAGAGGATATTGGGCTAGTGAAAGATGTGGATCCTGTGAAAGTTTCTGTAAAGGAAGGAGTGAGTTACACAAACATTCACCAATACAAAATGACAGCAGAAATAATTGAAGGGATAACCCCAGTGATAAACAAGATGATCGAACAAGGAATTCTGAGAGAACAAATAAGCAGTCCAACTAATTCGCCTATAATGGGATTGAAAAAACCTAATGGAACATTTAGGATAGTACAGGATTTGAAAAGAATTAATAAAATTGTTGTCGCATGCTGTTCGGTTGTACCAAACCCAGCAGTGATTCTGTACCAAATTTCACATGATGCAGAATGGTATACTGTCATTGACCTATGTAATGCGTTCTTTACAGTTCCATTACACCCAGATAGCCAGACAATATTTGCTTTCCAGTTTGGAGACCGTATTTTGGCATGGTGCAGAATTCCTCAGGGGTATACTGAGAGTCCCTCTATTTTTAATCAGATGCTAAAGATATCATTGGAAAGTTTGAACATGCCTGGAAATTCAGTACTGGTTCAATACATAGATGACCTGTTAGTGGCATCAAAAACCAAGGATGTCTGTGTTTCAGATACCATTGCATTACTGAACCATTTGGCAGACGGAGGACATAAGGTGTCCCAATCAAAGTTATAGTTCTGTCCGAAAGAAGTACAATATTTAGGTCACAAGATTGCCCAAGGAATCAGACAAGTTACCATATAGAGAATCAGAATGATACAGGGAATGCAACCTCCTAAAACTCAGAGACAAATGAGAATGTTCCTAGGAATGGTAGGTTATTGTCGACAATGGATCAGTGGATTTTCGCTGATAGCAAAACCACTGCAGAGGCTAACAAGAGCAGATGTAAAGGATCACATAGTGCTGGAATAAAACAGAAATGGAGGCTTTTGAATGACTAAAAGCCAGTCTGTGTGAAGCACCGGCATTGGGAATGCCCTATCTATGAGAAAGAGTTTGAACTATATTGCAGTGAACGAGAAGGATGTGCATTATCAGTTTCGAATTCAAAGACATGTAAAACTGAGAAAGCCAATTGCCTATTTCTCAGCTGTCTTGGATCCAGTTGCTAAGGCATTGCAAGGATGCTTGAAAGCAGTAGCTGCTACAAGTGTGAGTTTGGAACAAAGTGAAGGTATAGTGATGGGTTATCCTTTGAGGGTATATGTACCTCATTCAGTAGAAATCCTCCTCACTAAGACAAAAACACAGCTCCTTACTAATAACAGGATGACAAAATATGAGAAGGTAATTCTAGGTGCAGATAATGTGACAATTGCACAATATGTGAATGTAAATCCAACTACGTTGTTACCTAATGTCATGGATGTTGAGTGAGAAATGAAGTTGATCATCAGTGTTTGCATGTTCTTGAATACTGTACCAAACCAAGACCTGCCATTAAAGATGAACCATTGCCTGAATCTGATTATGTAATGTTTGTAGATGGTTCATGTCTGAGAACAGACAAGGGTGCTCTAAGTGCTGCATATTCTGTATGTATACTGGCAGACGTCCTGGAAGCATCTTGTCTGAAAGGAATTTGTTCTGCTCAAATAGTAGAATTGATTGCTTTGATTCGAGCATGTGAACTGGGAAAAGAGATAGGAATCACCATAGTGAATGACAGCCAATATGGTTTTGGGGTTGTCCATGATTATGGTCAACGGTGGTCCCAAAGAGGATATTTAACATCTGCAGGATCCCCCATCAGAAATGCTGAATTTGTGAAAATGTTGATTGATGCAATCCAATTATCAGAGAAAATTGCTGTTGGAAAATGTGCAACTCACAAGAAAGGAGATGATTACGTCACCAGAGGCAACTGCTTTGTTGACTCAATTGCTAAGTACTGTCAAAAAATCTTGCATCTGTAAATCGGGACAGAAAAGCTGAACATTGAGACTTGGCTGGATGTGAGACAGTTGCAGGAAGAAGCGAGTGAGGAAGAAAAAGACATCTGGTTAAAATCAGGATGTAGACAAAGAGAAGAGGATGACATTTGGGGTCATAAAGACCAGTAATGCCTGATAACATGACTTGTGAGTGGAGGGCTACCCATATCCCCTAGACATACCCTCTGGGCTCCTTGTTGATAGATGTAGTTAGGACCGCGGCTCAGCCGTGAGAGCTTTTTTTCAAAAATGGTTCACACATCGTGATAAAGGTTTTTTCTGCCGAGTGTCCCCTTAGGATTCCGTCTTATCATTTCCCCCTCTCACTCACTTTGTAGGACCATAGGGCTTCTTGGATTAAGGTTTCATGGTTTCCTTGTTTGAAAGCTAATATAAAGTTTTTAGATGGATAAGAATTGTCTAGCGTTCACAGACAAACAAATTGCGGCCATCCTAGCAGGTCCTTCTCTGTTTCCCGATGCCCCCCTACCAGGCAATACCTCAGCAAGGGAGGAATGGGAAAAATGGACTACCTTAAAGAAAAAACAAATCAGAATTGCACTCCATGGGGAGCTTATGACAGAATACTAAAGAGCTGGAGCAGCCCCAGCAAGCTTATTAGTAAGAATTGAACCCCGTATCTTCCTCGATGATAATAAGGTCAGGTTAGATTGAAGTTTTATCGCAAATAAGTGCACCCGTGACTGGTTGATCTTGATAATAGCCACTGCAAAAAGGTTCAGTGAAGAATTGCTTAAGGAGATTTTAGAATTAGAAGAAAGCTTAAAACAAGACACCTCCTTTACTAATACCAAGGAACTCCTCAGCAGAATCCAAGACGACCTAAGTGATTATAAAAATTATATGATCAACCAGAAAATAAAGGGATTACAATGCAATCTTGAGCGATACACTCACGAGTGGGCCTTCCCTTACATAAACGAAGGATACTACCAACCAGGCCCTGTACAGTCTAATTCAGGGGGACGTCCTTGGGCACGGGGTAGGGGTGGTAGACAACAGAATAGGTGCACCCCTGACAACTGGACCTTCGACAATACCTCCAGTGAGGAGGAAGAAGAGGTCCAGCAAGGCAGTAGACTGCGATTCAATCAGCAAGAACAGACAGCGAGGACTTAGGAGTACTCCTTAGGTCTTTTTTAGGACGTGGTCAGAGAAACAACCGAGGAGGTGGTCAACCAATAAGAGGACGGGAATGGGCAATCAACCTCCCCAATGGCAATCATTCTCCCCGAGGATAACCCACAGTCGGGGCGACACCAGAACTAACAAGCATAGTAGTTAACTTGTCTGACCACTTTTTGACAGTTGATGAAGAGAGGGTCCTTAATAAGGGACTGGGGTTTGTTCCTACGCCAAAACATCATTCATTTAAATGTAGGGTGGAGTTCAACGAGACGATGCGTAGGATCAAACTAAAAAAAGTTTTTTGCCAATAAACCCCAGGAGAGTAGTAAATTATTTGGCACCAATTTGCGAAAACCATCCTCTTTCTGTCCGCCACTGACATCGATGGGGCCAGAGGTTGCTGTCTTTGAGACAAAAGTACTCCAAGACATTACGAGTCTTGAAACCCAAGAAAATAGGTCTAAATATAACAACATGACCAAGGATGACTGAATGGCTGTAACAAGTTTGCAAGATAACCACTCCCCAACCATAAAGTCGGCTGACGAGGGCGGGGCCGTGGTTGTGTTAAATGCAAAGGATTGTAATATCGAGGTCATGAGACTCTTGGAAGTCCGTAGTAATTACAGGCCCCTTAGTCATGATCCAGTCAAGATCTGCTGAAAATTATTCGTGAAATGGTGGGTAGAGCAAAGGAAAACAAGTGGATATCGGTGAAGGAGGCAGAGTTCTTGGTGAATGAACAGTCCAGAACTCCAGCCTTCTACATACTCCCGAAGATCCATAAACCCACACGTCCCCCCTCGGGACGCCCGATTGTATCGGGAATACAGTCTGTCCTTGAACCCCTGTCAAAATATGCAGACTATTTTTTAAGGGAATCTGTGATCAACCAACAATCATTTGTGAAAGATACCACAGAGATTTTGAATATCCTGGATGGGATGACTTTTAATCGTGAAGGAGAATTTCTCGTTACGATAGACATAGAATCACTCTACACCTGTATACCCCAGGACGCAACGCTGGTGGCAGCAGCACGCTCACTGGGAAAGCAAGAATGGTTTTATGATGTGTCCCAATCTTTTGTGATGCAGTGTGTTGAGCTAGCTCTCACCCGGAACTACTTTAAATATCAAAACCAACTGTATCTCCAGACTACGGGGACCTCGATGGGTGCGACTATGGCACCAAGCCTGGCGTGTATTTACGTCGGCCAGTTCGAAGAGCATGTCGTATATCAATCCACCAATCCCTTCCAGAGGAGCTTGCGCCTCTGGAGGAGGTATATAGACAACGTGCTCTGTATTTGGACTGGAAGAAAGGAAGCTCTAGTAGAATTCTTGGATTGGCTTAACCAGCAGGATACCAGCCTCAAGTTCACATGATCCTATAATAGAAACACAGCTATCTATTTGGACCTAGTTATTGAAGTTAAAGAAGGGGTGAATACAACATCGGTACGTCAAAAGCCCACAGACAGGAAATCACTCCTCCTTTACGATTCATTTCATCCCAGGGCATTACGGGACAACCTTCCCGTGGGCCAGTTTTTGAGATATAGGAGGAACTGCTCGTCAAGTGAAAAGTACATGGGACAATCTCAGGGGCTAACGAAAAAGTTAGAAGAAAGAAATTACCCACCAAGAATAATCAAACAAGCTAAAAAATGTGCCCTCAACACCCCACGGAGTGTTCTCCTTGAGAGCAACGTAAAAGAGAGAGATGAGTGCATCCCAGTAGGTATGACCTATGATCCTCTGTCAACAAGAATCAGACAGACTATTCGGAAACACTGGTCGCTGCTGTCGTGTAAAGATTTTGTCATGCCACGCCCCAGGTTTGCCTTAAAGAGATCAAGCAATCTAAAAGACAAGTTAGTCCACACGAGGGAACCATCTATAATTAAAGCCAATAAGACAAGCATTCCCAATTGCCACTTCCCATGCGGCACGTGTTCAGTTTGTGCCCTTACTATGAAAACCACGAGTGTAACATTACAATCAGGGAGGAAGTGGTTCTTAAACCATTTCAGTAATTGTAATACCACGAACGTGGTTTATAGATTACACTGTGAATGCGGGTTACAATATATAGGCCTGACATCAAGGAAAGTTAAGACACGCATTCAGGAACACCTCAGTACGATTAGAACGGGGAAACTGGACTACTTAACTGGTCCAACACTGTCACACAACGAAACACTGGATAGTTTTAGAGAAACTAGTAGGGAACCCACAGAATGCAGATGAGATCCTTCTCTCAAAGGAGGCACGATGGATTTACCAAGAGAAGAGTGACCAACTGGGCTTGAACGAGATTATTGAATGGAATAGGATCAGTTGAGTTTCCTGTCTGTACGCTTAGATTTATCAGTAAACAATTCTGGATTAACTGCGGTTGTGCTCCGTGGTATCGACTATATGTGTATGAATCATATAAGGGCTTGCAAATTGTGAGACTGAGCTTTTACCATACGTGAATCAGTTTCTTCAGGAAATGAAGTCCCCTAATCTAACATCCTGCAGTTAGAGACCAGTCCTCCCTTTGGTGAGACAGAATAGTGAGGTTTGCGATTTGGTCCTCTTTCTGTGTTCTTTATTAACTAACTTATCCTTGCAAAGGAAATAAAAAAGAAAAAAAGGTGTATCCTTCTTTAAAAATTGAACGAGGGTTCTCCTATTGCAAAGGGATTTTTGTTTATAAATAAAACAAAAAATAAAAAAATAAACAGTCCCTTTCGGCATCTGCCGACGTGAGAAAGATGCCCTAGTGTTAAAACAAAATAATACAAAATAAGATCATCACACTGAGAGCGCTGCAAAGCGTAAACAGCTGATGTGTACCATCTATGTGGTGTTTATTTCCCCTTTTGTAAATAAAGTTGAGGACTAGAACATGCCGTGAATACAATGTGGCCCGATACAAAATGGCGCCTGTAGTAGACGCGAGCCACGTTGGTCACGTGACCGCGTCTCAAATTTAAATCAGGAAGTGGAGCACCAGGCGATGAGGATGAGACACCGCGCTCCCTGGATTCAGATTGGTGAGGAGTAGAGGGTCAGGGATTTTGTCTGAGAGGACTCGAATGGTTGGATAATCAATGAGCATGGCGTTGCGGTGTTATCCACGTCTGTATTTTCTCTCCTGCGTACTACGCAGTGAGTGATGTGAAGACTGGAGAATTCAAGGCGGACCCATAATACATCGAATGGGTCACCTTACGGGTGTTTTTGGGTGTCTCCTTGCTATTTGGGATTTGGCTACATACAGGGAATCCAAAGGTTTTCGATACAATATGACGGAAGAAGAATATCGATAAGGGTGCAATTTAAAAATACAAAAATACAAACTATGCGCACAATCAAAGAAGTGACATGCAATAGGTTGTGGAAACTGAGCTGCTCAAAAAAACCTAAAAAAACCTTTTTAAACCTGTAGGAATCACTGTTTGCAGCACACATAGCTTTGCTTTGAACATTTGGAGAAGGTGCAGCACGGTCTATATGTTCTGTTTGTATTCCCCCTTTTTTTAATGTCCAGATTGCGTTCCCTCATAGGCTGGTACTAGAGAGAGTAGCTATATGAGGGTAATCACAGAGTCTGTTTTTATTTGTTTGTGTGGAGATGAATATAATGGGGATTAAGAGGCAGAACTCCTGGTGACACGATGTTGTGTTGTGTTTCTTCCACTTGACAGTCTTTCTGAGGAGGATATGTCCAACTTGAGGTGCTGTTACGACCAGTATAGCCCTGAAGAATTTGCCGTAAAATTACTGACATTGAAACATGCTGGCATGTAAAATGGGTATGCATAAGTAGCAACCTACACAAATTTTTTATTTGACAGTTCACCCCTACTAAATAATAAAGTATCGTGTGAAAGGTGTGCCTGTCAATTTTAATTATACTTTGTCACCAACAGAGAGTGTACTTCTTTATCACTCCGTGTGCACCTACACTATCTATGTATTTGTTTGTTGGACACTCTTTTCTGTTGTAGACAAGGTGACTTCCGATGATGAGAACAGTGGGGTTACCTGGTGGGTACCTGCCAGCTATCCCCTGGGTGGTTCGCCCGCGAGGGGTCACCTTGTCTCTTTCACATTTTTTCACATTTTTTCAAAAATTCACTAAAGATTTGGTGTTGACCGTCTATTTAGACGTAACGTTTAGGTGATTGAAATAATCAATCATCAAGTGTTGTCCACTTTGGAGAGAGTGTCAGTGGAATGGAAGCTTTTTTAGAAAAAGAAATCTGTTAAGGCAATTGATGTATGGCAATTAACCATATGTAAAGAATAGGTTATTTTGCAAAAACAACTGAAAATTGTAGACAACGAAAAGTGTTCTACGTACAATATATTCTTTGCCTTGTGGGGAGGGTATTGTTGATTTATGTGCCGAATGTACCATGGTCAAGCTCATAGTGGGAGAGATGCCATGATTAGGATGTTCAGACAGACATGGTATTATCCTAAATTCAGGATGATCGCTGAGAGCCTTTATCAGCGATGTCTTGTTTGTCAACAGTTGAGTCCAAGAAGAAAAACAGTTGTGAGTTTGGGAACCAGAGGACGGGAGGGAGGTCCATTTACACGAATGCAATGAGATTTTATCGAGTTGCCACCCTGTAATTGAATTCGATATGTACTTGTGATCACTTGTCTATTTCTAGGTGGGTGGAGGCCTTCCCTACCAGAAGGAATGATGGAGCGACTTTTGCAAAACTGTTGTTGAGAGAAATTATTCTGCGTTTTGGTTTCCCAGTAACAATTACAAGTAACAATTGAGACAGATCGTGGAACACATTTTCACAACGAGTTAATGCAGATTATTTGTGAAGCTCTGGAAGCTATTGTGAAAATGTTAAAAATCTCCGCAAACACGCGGAAATATCGCAAAGACGCGGACATTTTTTCCCCACCCGTTTGCGGTATTTTCTGCGTGATCGCGTTGAAAATGTCTTACTAGCTTACACATGCGGTCGCTCATGGGCGCGTCCATCTTGTTTTCACTTGTCCCTCCCGCTCGCGCTGCTTACTTCCTGTTCTGGGTCGCGCAATGCATGCTCGCGCCCGTTCGCATTACGTATTTCCTGTTCGGGACGCTTTTACGTGTTCGCGCCACTTTTTCCGTGCTCGGGGAGAAAATATTGTGTGAACTTGCGCACATAGTCGCAATGCGCCCGGCCATCTTGTTTTTCACTCCATTGATTTGGTTCTGGGGCCTGATTTTCAATCCTCCCTCTATCTTTCCAATCCTTTGTTTCAAGACACTTTTTAAAATCTTTTTTTATTTATTATCTCTCTGACTATTTTCCTGCTTCTATACTTTTGGTTTTTGTCTACTTTTTGTGTGTGTTTTTTAGCTACTTTTTCACTCTTTTTCTATTGCCTGCTATTTTGATTTCTTCCACTTACTTTTTTAATTTTATTACCTTTTCTTTCCCGCCCCACTCTCCCCAGAACCATGTCCAAGGGTAGGGCTCGCCGCAACCAGAGTCGCGAATGTCTTCTTTGCGGAAGGCGGTGCCCACAAGGGGTACAGGCACGGGCCTTATTTGGGGAGGTGGAGTTGGCTGCACTCATTTTCTTTGTGCAGCGCCACCTCCCCTTAACCCTGGCAGCAGGTGGCAGGCCTGGGTCTAGGTGCGGGCTCCGGGAGCGTTGGCAGCAGTGGGGGAAGGTACGCCGGGCAGTGTTCCGCTGCTCTGGGGTTTAGCGCACCCAGGCCCAGCTGACACACCGGTGGTCCGACATCCTGGAACGGGAGCAGGACCTGCTGGACCTGCTAGGAGTGGAGGTCCCAGGTCTTGGTGAGTAACTATTTAATTATTACTACTTTGTGCCTGTTCTTCTGCTCTGTGTTATATAATTATATTGCGAATATCTTTTTTTTTCTCCAACCAGCTAGAATGCTGCTGCTTACATTACAGGTTAATTATTACTTTTAAAAGTCTTCTGTGATTGCTATGACACAGGTGCTCTTCTGTGCTACTACTAATCTTACTTGTTTGCAAATTTGCGTTTGCGCTCGCTAAGCGTGATTATGTAAGAGTGTATTTTAGAGAAATTAAGTTACGTAATGCTGTAGTGACTCTAGTCCTTACTTTGTCCTGTCATTAAGAGATAGGGGCGGATTGATACTTAGGTTTAGTAACTTTGTAGGAGTTTGTCATTTTTTAGTGGTATGCGTGATGCCCCCGTTACGTCACGTGCTGCTAGTACCCTAGTCTTTATTAGAACCTTTTATAGTTTGTTGAATGAGTGGTAATAGGCTTAGCACTAGCAGAACATCAGCATCAATCAATCAACCAAAAAATTGGTGTATACAAAAATGTAGTCATGTGTCCTCCATTTGACCATATGCATTGTTGAGGACTAAAAGTAGTGGAAATGCATACATAATGTACAATTGGCACGCCTGAAATAGGTGGGCTAGGTCGGGTAGTACATCGTACTTCGGCTTAGTTAGTATTCTGGAATCAGAATGGAAGACTGGATTAGTGTTGATAAATAGTGAGTAGTCGATCTGCGAATCCCCCGAGACTACTTGTTGACCAGATGAGATCGGTCAATTTAGTTATTGCAATTGTTGTTTACATAAGTGTTTTTTGACCGTTCTTTAAAAATATTTTATTTGTTTGACACCATCCATCAATGTTTGTCTCTTTCTTATATTCTTTCCTGTTCAGCACCCAGGGGCAGGCAGCGAGGAGCGCAGTCGGCGGGATACCCTTACCAACATCAAGAGGAGGACACCAACGCGGGCTCTTCTGCTCTTCTTGTTTTTAATAATAATTCTTATTACATAACTTTTACTGCACCATATTTTTCCCGAACTATTGTTTCCGTTTCCTAATGCTATTTTTTACCAACAATTATCCTTTGATCTGTACTGTTTCGAAAATCTTGTTATCCCTGCCTCTGCTATGATGACTCTCTGTACTACTACTACTATTAGTCTGTCTGTACTGAAGTTGCTCAGCTTGCCCAGATTTTAAATAAAACCCAGATTCACCAGTAGCTCTAGCCATTGAGTCCAGTCCTTTGGGTCATCCTCTTGTACTACTTCTAGTCTTATTGTTCTTGAGTCTTTGTTAATCTTGAGGCTTTGACAATTTATACCAACAAATGCCCAACCAGATTTATTTCTATTTTGATATGATAAGACATACTACTACTGTTGTAGGGATTTTGCACATACAGAACTTTGCACAAGAAAATAGGATATTGGTGATGGGAGGTTGGACCTTCCTCACACACCTCAATCAGAAGCTCCGAACCCACCACAATCCCCTGCCCGACTAGTTATAGTAGTGTCTTGTCATAACTATTAGCTCTCCGAACCCTCCCCCCCAAGATACCCAACAAGTAGATATTAACTCATTTTTTAATCTTGCTACTGACCAATAGGGGGAGATGTATATGACGCCTAAAAAATGTGTAATGTTTTCTAGGCGCACTACCGACCACCATTGCCGGGGCCAGCGGTGAAGGCGATGCGGAGGGAGAGGATTCGGCAGTTGCCGATGTCGATGGAGCTGTAGGGGAAGTGCCAGCACCAGTGGTGGGCGGTGGTGAGTAAATTCATAATCCTTAACTATTGACATTACACTCACTGCAAGGGTGTACTGTATGTATACTGTAATGTTGAGACTTAGGGCCCCATTAGGATGGAGGGCGGATTGCCCCGCCGGGGCAGCGGTTTTCACTGCCGGCCCGGCAGGGGCAAACGTCCCGCCATCCCTGCAGAAAAGATCGCCCGCCATATTACAATGGCTGGGGGGTCCGTGGTGGATAGAAACCGTCTGCTGACTTTCCGTACAGTCGACATGTCGACCGGACGGAAAAGGGTTCAATGTGGTGGCGGTGTCTGAAACACACCGCTAGCCATATAATATAATCTGCATTTTTAAATGCCTTTCCATGTCGGCATTGCCGCCACGGAAAGGCATGCGGAGTATGCTTGGAGGCCCATTGCGGGACCCCATGGAGGGTACCTATGGTATCCCCCTGCCTTTGAACGCACAACGTGGCAGGCTCCGCGTGGGGCCTGTTACCTTGTGCTTGGGAAAGCACAACATGTATTTTTAGCATTGCGGTGGGAGGTGCTTTTAGCACCGCCCGCCACAATGTTAAAAATACGGGATGCGCTTGCCACTGTGGCGAGTGCATCCTAATTGCCCCCACAGGACCCCCGCCCTAATGGCGGGCGGTCCCTTTTAGCATGAGGATGGCGGGCGGACAAAGTAGGCCCACCATCCTAATGATGCCCTAAGTAAGTAAGAGTTGTTGTGAACGTTTGAAGAGTGAATAAAAACACCCTTTAATTGGCATTAGTAAAGGCATTAGGGGTGGGAGTATTGAGTAACCAATGGCCTCATCTATCTGTGATCTCAACTCCGCTTTGAAAGTTTTATGGAGAAGACTAGAAGTCAGATCAGATCACCTGGTGTTGAACTAAAAAGTGAAAGACGGGCGAGATTTAATATTTATGACTGACAGAGAGAAGGTGTGGACTGGGGGTTGGTGCGGACCGGAATAACAGGCGTGGAGGCCGTATATACTTTGCTATGGTAGCTGTTTTTTTATTGAATGTTAGTAATCAGGGTACTGAAGAGGGTAGGAGACCGGAAGCCGTAGAGTCTTCCCGTGCGTCAACAGGACAATGGGGTCTTCGGGGCGTCTTCTGGTCGTCAGGGGGGTTCCGGTGTAACCTCGGAGGGAACAGAGAGACAGGGCGGTTAATCCTTTTTAGCTTGGACCGTTGGAGCACTATCGCCAACACCCGGGTCGTGAGGGGAGCAAGACGAACGTGAGGACGGGGACGGAAAAGGGGGGGCTCAGAGAGAGAGAGGGAGAAGAGATGGGAACGGGGAGAGCGTGCCAAAGTGAGTGAGGGGGGGCTATGGTACAAGATATGGGTGCAGTGACACTCCTAAGTATATATATATACAGTGAATGGGTGATCTATCTGTGCAAAGTACTCCTATACAGGTATTAACATATAACTACAGAGGGGCACGGAGAAAGGTAACAGAGTACTCACGTGCCCCGCTGCAACTCTCCAGCGAGTCGCGGCCACTCTCCAGCCACCTCCTGAGGACTCCACCACTCCTCGGTCCAGACGTCCTCCGCTTCCTCGTCGTCGCTCTTCACGCTCCTTCCGCTCTACGTCTCTGGTCCACTACGCGCTGTCTCCTGCCACGAGTCCGCTACCTGGAACGCTCTCCTCTCTTCATCGCCGGCTTTTCTGCTTCTCGGGCTGATGTTGGGGGCGGGACTTCCGGGTTCATGGGAGGTCGCTTTCCTGGTTGGGACTTCCGGGGTCTCTGGGGTCACGGGAAGTCGCATCCGGGTTTGTACGCTGTCCTGCCGGTCGGTCTGGTTCCTGGAGGGAGAAAAAGAAAGGAGGAGTCCTGGTCATCAGGGACGCAGGAGGGTTATCGTTCATGAATTCCCTGCTCGGGCGCCGCCCGGTCGAGGTGAGTGGCGCTCCCCTTCCACAGAAGGATACGTTTGATGCAAGCATGCAAATTGTAAAGGTGGCTGATAGTAAAGAATCTGATGCATTATTGGTTGAATGCCTGAAAAAAATCCTGCAAATGTTAAAGCCCAAGCAAGTGGGAGGATAGATACATACCACAAATGTTATGTACTGTGCTTTATGGTGCTACCATGCCACTATGTGTATAATTAACTTGTCTTACTGTTTTTCTAAGAGTATATATTACAATTGTCTTATTTTTTCTTTTTGATATACAGCAACCCCTTCCAAACCTGATCGGAAGGAGTAGGCCGCCAAGGCAGGGCGCTGCAAGCTGCAAGCAATCCAGTGGCAATATCGGCGGCTGGTGGTCTTGGAAGAGGAGCAGGAGGAGACTGCAGCCCTTGCAGCCTCCTCCAGTGCCCCTGGCCCCAGCCACCGCCCTCCAGTGGTAGGGCGACACAATCTGGCGGCCGCCCACCGCCTTACCATCTCTGGTACCCCCCCACTGTGGCTGCAACTGCTGCGCTCTAAAGCGCCGCGTCACCAAACTAGAAGAGGAAATGTGACGTGTCCTCCAAGACAATCCCGCCACACATAGACCCTGTCTATTGCCCCTTTTTTAATTTTTGTTTTAGTGGATGGGAATTGGGCGTTGGGGTTTTGGACATTTGGACTTTTTCATTACGGTTACAGACATTGGTTGGGGTTAGGGAGGGGGGTGGGTCAGCTTTTGTAGTTTTTTTTACATAGTTTATTTTTGTTAGGGTATATTAAATCTATATATTTCTACCTTACATACAATGTTGTTAATGTTTTGTAGGTGGGGTTACTGTTTTACATCATACTGTTTCCTTGCTTTTGCAGGTCTGCCCATAGCCAGTGTTTGATTAAAATAATTGGCTGACTGTTTAACCGCATGCGTTTTTCCCACGGTATGCGGTATTTTGCAAATTACCGCGTTACATGACGAGCTCAGCTTGTCATCAGCACACGGTAGGTAACGCTGATGACGAGCTGAGCTCGTCATCAGCATGGAAGAGGTTAAGACACAAACAGATAGATGCCACACCCCTCACTCACTGATTGAGTTGTCCTACTAGTACTGTCAGTCTCTATCTTCTAGTCTATGCATCCTTTAGCTGGACTCAAAGGGGTGTGAAACCATGTCCATTATTAATTATGCCCCCACAAACTTCTCTTACCTTTGCTTGATGTTTAACTTAGGCACAGCGATGGCTGCATGAGGGTTTCCTTTTTCTAACATCTCATGATTGTGGTGGTGGTGGTAGTAGTAGTGTTAGACACTGGCAGGGCAGCAGCATTTGCAAAAAAAGAAAATGAGATGTCAGTCGCCTTTGAGAGACTGTTCGAGGAGTAGTAGAATGAAGTGCAGTACAGAACTTACCGAGCAACAATAATATGCAAAAATATTGTACAACAAAACAAAATGGTGGTGGGGATAGCCTAATAGACAGAGTTACAAACTATAGTTGTGTCGAGTCACTTGACTAGGCCTACAGCGTCACAGTTAGTGCTGTGTATGAGGATGACAAAAAATACAATCAATGCCAGCAATCAATGCTGAGTTATATGTTCCGGTGTTAAAAATCACCTCTAAAATATTCTGCTCATGGGTGGGCAAGCAGAAGAAGATCATCGCTCTGCCTTGAAATTGAAGTACTGTTGCTTTCGCTACATCCGCCCGAGCAAACGTGTGATTAATTATTGGTGTACATTTAATTAATCACACCTCAATAAGTCACACAGCCCGGGGGAAGAGGGTTAGGGTTTGTTGGATGGATGGGAAGGGGGTTTGGGGAAAGGTTTTACAGTGAAAAACAGTATGCATGGACAAACAATAAACGAAAATCTTTGTAGACTACCATATCCATATCAACATGTTAAGGGAGAAAAAGGAAATGCATACATGATGATGATTGATAAGGAGACCCGGATTACATACACTTCTTGTTCAGTTGTTCCGGGCTTAATACTTTTACAGATAGCAAATACAATTTTTTAATATTGGTAGGGAGGAATCATAAACAGAGAGCAAACCTAATGATAATAACTAAGGCTGGGCGTAGTTTGCGAAATAGCGCTTCGCAAAGCTACGCGAAGTGCACTTTGCACTGCGCGAGCTACGCGTAGCACTACGCAAACTGCGTAGTAGCACGTTCCGCCTTTGCAAGGTGCCGTTTTCAATGATTGCACAGTGCGGACAAGCATCCGGCACTGTGGAATCATTGAAAACGGCATCTTGCAAAATGCACGCTGTCGTTTTCTGCCGCTCAAGGAGATTTTTACTCGAGCAGCAGCTTTCTCAACGCGGACTGGTAGTTTCTCATCGCGAGCGGTTGCAAGCAAGCGCGACCACTCGCAATGAGAAACCAGACCTTCCTGCAGGGAGGTTTATTTTCCACGCTCGCGATCGGCAACTTGATGTTTCTGATCGCGAACGAGGAAAAAGTCTCGCCAGGATGTCGATTTTCTTGTTTGCGGTTGCCAACTTGACTTTGAGGACCACGAGCAAGCAAAAAATGACCACCGAAGTTCGGCAACCTTCTCAAACTATGTGAGCGTAGCGTAGTGCTTTGCCCAGGCCTAATAATAACAACAACAAAAAGAACACACTGTTGTAAAGATTGTAGACAAAAAAATGAAAATGAAAGTTGATACTGTTACTTTGTTATCCTGGTCAAAAATGTGGACTGGATTTGCATCTCGGCATTCCTCTTGGTCCTCTCGTCCATCAATCTTTGGTATCGCCACTCGCCAGTCGCCACAGCCCGCCTGGAAAAAATTAAAATTTATTGGTAAGGTAATTGTACATTGTAATGTTTTCCCAAGTATAGGCCAAGGCCCGGCCTGTAATTGTAGATGGAAAAACAAAGGGGATATTGAGAAACAAAGTTGAAAAAAATGCACAAGTTATGGTGTAGTGCAACAAGAACACTTTCCGAGGCGGCATGTAAGCATCATCTCTACTCTAGTCTGTTTCCAGCATGACCTTCAACAACAACAGGACAGAGCAGGCCCACAATGACGGCACGTTGCTTAGCACATCCTCCGTTTAGACTAGAGTACTTTTTTTTAAAAACACGCCAAAATGCGCCAAACACGGAACCCTGAAATAGGAAACAAGGTCCATGGTATTAAGTACATTACTGCCATTATCTGTGGCAACAAGACAAACACTAAGCCCTCTTGGGCGCAGCAATTCAAACACCTTGCTGCAAAACTCTTGCAAAATGATTACAGCAGTATGAGATTTCTTCATGGCGAACATGGCTACAGTTGCATGTTTTTCCGAGTAGCTTTAAAAATCTCAGCTGTGTCAACAGCACCTTGTTCAGATAGCTTATCTCTAACACCCACAAAAGAGTGTGCAGTGATGCACATGTTATCTGTGGCTTGGCAACTGGTCCAGATGTCTGTTGTTAGGTGGATATTGTGAACAGCACTCTGCTGCAAAGCTTGTCCAACCAATTCCAGCACATCATGATGTAGTGCCGGAACAGCAATTCTTTCGAAATAGGAACGGCTGGGAACCTTCCATTTAGGGAAGATGGCTGACACAAATTCAAGGAAACCCACCCCTTCCACATTGTACAACCGTGCCGTTGGGTGGTTGCATTGGAACTGCCCCTCTAACCTAAGCATGCTCTCAATGGTTGGTTGGATTACTTTCCTTCGGTCTCCATCCCCTTTGGGACGGGAGTGATGTGGGTGATGACTTGCTCGTCTTCATCAACATCATCCCCCTCTTCTACATCTACCGCCATAACTCTAAGTTTTTCTGGAACCATCCTTTTCAGAAGCATTGGCGTGCATTACTCTCAGACTGAGCTGGTGGCTGCCAGGTGGCATCACGATCATCAGAAGCGGGGCTTGAAGAAGAAGATGATGGACTAAGCCTCCTTTTCCTTGCTGGTGGTCTAGAAGACAATAGATCTTCAGAAACAGTGGTTTGCTCCACTTTGTCTGCAGGAAGCTCGATTTCCTGAAATGCCCCTACTTCAGGAGCAACAACTACTATTGTGGACTGTTCTTGCGGCTGCTGCTGCTGTTGTTGCAGCTGCTGTTCTTGTGGCTGCTGCTGCTGTTGTTGCTGCTGCTGCTGTTGTTTATTTTATTTATAAAGTTTATATAGCGCGGACTAGATCCCGAAGGATATCAGAGCGCTTTACAGTTATAGGTAAGGTAACAATCAGAACATGAGTTAAACATGGGTAGTAAAATAATCATAAGATCAATAGTTCACGCATAACAATTCAGTTATAAGTCCAGAGAGGACAGAGGGGGCTTTATGATGTAGCGTTGTGACATAAGGGTATTAAGTGACCAATCATAAACAAGAATAATAGTCAAAACTATAGTAAAATCTAAACATGAATTGTATGTGGCTTCTACCAAACATTGGATCACATGGTAAGCAACTAATAAAACACTTACAATCCTGGGTGCGCATGTGATGGGGAAGAAAATGTGACAATGTTTTGAGGGGAACAAAACACAAAATCATGTACAGGAAAATAAACACTACAAAGTAAATATATACAGGGGTGAATCATACTATACAATGACCGACGCCTTTCGGGTGGAAGATAAAGTATAAGAAAGGTGTTTATATTGTCCATCCTATTTAGGCAAGAACTTCTTCATGAGGAATTTCTTTGCTTCCAATTTGAAAGCGGCCTTGGAAGAGATTCTTCTAATTTCGGGTGGAAGAGAGTTCCAGATTTTACGAGCAGATCCCGAGAAATATCGGTGGCAAGTTCTTTTTTTGCGGAAGGTCCGTGGTTTCAGGAGCAGGGAATTAGCACCCCTTGACGATCTACCTCCTCCAGGTAGTTCTAGTTTTTGTGCAAGGTAGGTTGGGGTTTTGAAGTGGAGGGATTTGTGTGAGAGGCAGGCAATCTTCAGTTGAATTCTAGCTTCATAGGGTAGCCAATTTAGTGATTTTAGAACCGGAGAGATGTGTGTATTAAGCTTGATGCCCATGATCAATCTGGCCGCTGCATTCAGAGAGGCCTTTAGGGGGGCCAAAGAGTAGTTACGGAGTCCACATAGCGTGGCACTGCTGTAATCAAGTCTCGGTAGGACAAGGGCTTGGACCACTTGCTTGAAATCTGCTTGCGGTAGAAAAGGTTTCAGATTCCTGAGTGTTCTTAGGAGGTGGTTAGTTCCCTTGCACAGGTTGCTGATGTGAGACTTCATATTCAGATGCTTGTCCAGAGTAATTCCTAGGGTTTTCGCTGAATCGATGATGCCGGGGGAGCAGTTGGAGGCGGTTAGATGATTCATCCATAGGTCGATATTAGGAGTATATTTTGGAGGAGAAATTAGGAGGATTTCTGTTTTGGAGGTGTTTAGAAGGAGGTGGTTCATAGTCAACCGGTTTTGGGTAGTCAGGAGGGTAGAATTGAGTGAGGTGATGTCCTCCGGAGAAGAGATTTTCAAATACAGTTGGGTATCGTCTGCATACATGTGGAATCTAATGTCTAAGGAATTTAGAACGTTAGCTAATGGTTCCAGGTACAGATAGAAGAGAATGGGAGATAAAGAGCATCCTTGGAGAACCCCCATGCTGACAGGGGATGGCTGGGAGAGGGAGTGGTTCGCTTTAACTCTTTGGGTTCGGTGTTGCAGGAAGGATCCAAACCATTGCAGCACCTGACCTTTGAGAGGCCCATCCTATGTTCCAAAATGAATAGGAGATTGACATGATTAACCCGTTAAATGCTGCCGTCGGCCGTTGAACGTTCGGAGAACTACCTGGCTGGTGCTGCGCATGTTCAACGGCCAACGCAGCCCCGCCCGTTCTTTAAAACGGCCGCACTGCCGTGAAAAAACGGCTGCGGTTAACGGGTTAACAGTGTCAAATGCTGAGGAGAGGTCAAGTAGGATAAGGAAACAGGATTCATTTCGATCCATCATTGTTAATTATCATCAATTACATGAGTGAGGGCCGATTCGGTGCTATGTCCACTACGAAAGCCAGATTGATATTGGTCCAGGAGGTGGTAATTTTCAATGTGTGCACATAGTTGTGATTGGACGCATTTCTCCAGGAGTTTGGCAAGGGTAGGTATACTAGAGATAGGTCGGAAGTTGTTAAGATATGTGCTATTGGCTGTGGGGTTTTTCGAAATAGGCGTTACCTGTGCTTCTTTGAGGCATTCTGAGATCAAACCTTGTGACAAGGAAGCATTGACTATCTTTTTCCAGAAGGGGGTGATTTCGTCCTTAACCAATTTGAGGATGTTAGGTGGTAATGGGTCATTGAAGTGATTGGACGGGTTGATAATCTGAAGGACCTTTTTGATATCATTTTAGTTAAGGGGGGTAAAGGTGTCCCAGGAAGCGTTGTTCTTGATACCCCAGCTAATTGGTGTTGTCTTGTCATGTCCCTCAAAGAAAAGTCACTTTTAGGTGGAAAACTCCTTCTCAACCTTGGTTCTCAGAAGCTCTTAGGACACAAAAGCAAAATTGTAGGAGAGCTGAGAAAAGATGAAGGATCGACTACGACTTAGGGCTGAAAGAAGACTATAAAGCCTCCTTGGTCGCCTACAAAAAACTGATTTTTGCAGGAAAAGGCAGTTATTTGATGCGGAAAATTAACGAGGCAAAGAATTCCAGCAAAGAACTTTTTGCCACAGTAAAAAAACTAACGAAAATAGATTGCAATAACTCGGTAGCAATGACTTCCGAATTTTGCAACACTCTGGGCGAATTCTTCGTCAATAAAGTATAATCGGTAAATGACTCCTTTAAAAGAATTGACAAAGTCATACCCGCACAGCCAATCTCAGAACCGAACAAGGTACCCCCGCTGATACCTCAGGGTCTTTGGTTTCAATTCATGCCACCCTCAGTAGAGCAGATTCTGCAAGTAGTGAAGACCACCAGATCAGGTAGTCCAATGGACCCCTGCCCACCTAAGGTGATGCAGCTTTTTCCTGAACTGCTAAGTAAACAACTGGAAAAGCTGTTCATGCAAATATTAAAGTCTGAGATTTTTCAAGATGCATGGAAGACCACCTCGGGGATGCCACTTCTAAAAAAATCTAATCTAGACTCCGAAGAACCTGGCAACTTTAGACCTATTGCAAGGATACCCTTCGTCACACAAATCCTGGAGAAACTTCTAAACAAGCAGCTAGCCCAATTCCTCTCGGACGGAAACGTATTAGACCACTCACAATTCGGCTTCCGAGAGGGACATAGGACAGAAGCTGTGCTGCTGACTGCGGTGAAAGAACTCAGTAGTGTTCTGGATGACGGAGGAAAGGCCGCCTTGCTTCTTTTGGACCTTTCGGTGGCCTTTGATACGGTCAGCCATGAGACACTCCCGACCCGTCTAGCGGAAGCCAGAGTTCACAGCTCAGCACGTTCTCTACTGGCATCCTATTTGTGCAACAGGACTTTTTCAGTAGAACTGGGGAAGGCAGGATCGCAATCATTTAGCTCGCCTTGTGGGGTGCCGCAGGGGTCCCCATTAAGCCCTACCCTTTTTAATCTGTACGTAGCCCCTTTAGCGGCATTCATAAGTAAAAGTGGTTTTATTCCAGTTTCGTATGCTGACGACACCCAGATAGTGGTGTCCATTAGCAAGGATGCTAAAGAGACAGCGGATACATTCAAATCATGTATGCCACAAGTCAAACATTGGATGCTGAACAATTGCCTGAAATTGAATGGCGACAAAAGTGAAGTAATGTTGCATGGGTAAGATCCTAACATATGGTCCCTGGAGTGTTGGCCAGACAGTCTTGGCAATTGTCCATCTCCAGTAAACAAGGTGAAAAACTTGGGTATGACTCTAGACACAAACTTTCATTTGATGCTCAGGCTAACAAACTGCAAAAAACACAGTTGATGGACAGAATGTAGAACAATGTCATACATTCACCCCAGTACAAGGATCTGGGCCTAAATCCATCATTTTTTTGCACTCCACACCACCCTGGGTTAGACACTGGCTATATGCAAATCAGCTCTGACCCTGTGCCTCATGGGAACAGTCCAGTCCGAACTACCAAGCCATGTCTTTCCCAGACCAGAATCAAGCATCCAAGGACCGGTTTCTGGCTATCAGCCTTCATCAGCCTGGATAGCTTGACTCCAGTGGTGTGGAGAACCTGGGACTCACGTCTGAGCATACCCAGCCCACTCGGGGTGAAAATTGCAAAAAAAACAGTTGATGGACAGAATGTAGAACAATGTCATACATTCACCCCAGTACAAGGATCTGGGCCTAAATCCATCGTTTTTTTGCACTCCACACCACCCTGGGTTAGACACTGGCTATATGCAAATCAGCTCTGACTCTGTACCTCATGGGAACAGTCCAGTCCGAACTACCAAGCCATGTCTTTCCCAGACCGGAATCAAGCATCCAAGGACCGGTTTCTGGCTATCAGCTTTCATCAGCCTGGATAGCTTGACTCCAGTGGTGTGGAGAGCCTGGGACTCACGTCTGAGCATACCCAGCCCACTCGGGGTGAAAATTGCAAAAACCACAGTTGATGGACAGAATGTAGAACAATGTCATACATTCACCCCAGTACAAGGATCTGGGCCTAAATCCATCGTTTTTTTGCACTCCACACCACCCTGGGTTAGACACTGGCTATATGCAAATCAGCTCTGACCCTGTGCCTCATGGGAACAGTCCAGTCCGAACTACCAAGCCATGTCTTTCCCAGATCGGAATCAAGCATCCAAGGACCGGTTTCTGGCTATCAGCCTTCATAAGCCTGGATAGCTTCACTCCAGTGGTGTGGAGAGCCTGGGACTCACGTCTGAGCATACCCAGCCCACTCGGGGTGAAAATTGCAAAAAACACAGTTGATGGACAGAATGTAGAACAATGTCATACATTCACCCCAGTACAAGGATCTGGGCCTAAATCCATCGTTTTTTTGCACTCCACACCACCCTGGGTTAGACACTGGCTATATGCAAATCAGCTCTGGCCCTGTGCCTCATGGGAACAGTCCAGTCCGAACTACCAAGCCATGTCTTTCCCAGACCGGAATTAAGCATCCAAGGACCGGTTTCTGGCTATCAGCCTTCATCAGCCTGGATAGCTTGACTCCAGTGGTGTGGAGAGCCTGGGACTCACGTCTGAGCATACCCAGCCCACTCGGGGTGAAAATTGCAAAAAACACAGTTGATGGACAGAATGTAGAACAATGTCATACATTCACCCCAGTACAAGGATCTGGGCCTAAATCCATCGTTTTTTTGCACTCCACACCACCCTGGGTTGACACTGGCTATATGCAAATCAGCTCTGACCCTGTGCCTCATGGGAACAGTCCAGTCCGAACTACCAAGCCATGTCTTTCCCAGACCGGAATCAAGCATCCAAGGACCGGTTTCTGGCTATCAGCCTTCATCAGCCTGGATAGCTTGACTCCAGTGGTGTGGAGAGCCTGGGACTTACGTCTGAGCATACCCAGCCCACTCGGGGTGAAAATTGCAAAAAACACAGTTGATGGACAGAATGTAGAACAATGTCATACATTCACCCCAGTACAAGGATCTGGGCCTAAATCCATCATTTTTTTGCTCTCCACACACAGGCTAGCAAACTGGCATCATCAGTGTGGTACAGACTGAAAATGATAAGGAAGCTCCTGCCTTACATCCCATCGGACGCCCGGAAAATGGTGGTAACAGCCCTGGCCTTGTCACGGGTAGATTATGGGAATGCCTTGTATGCTGGTGCCCAGGTCCAAATTCTAGCAAAACTACAAGCCTGCAGAATGCAGCTGCAAGCCTGGTGCTGGACGTCCCTAAACATGAGCCAATCGCCCAAAGACTAAAATCTCTCCACTGGCTTCCCATCACCAAAAGAGTGAAGTTTAAATCGGTCTGCCTGGCCTATAAGGCACTTTACGGGTCTGGCTCTCACTTTCTAAAAACCCATCTTAAATTGTACGAGCCTTCAAGGACTCTCAGGCCAAATTAATTCAGGTTCCTAAACACAGATTGGCCAGATGGGGAGGGAGAAGCTTTTTATTACAAACAGCCAAGGTCAGGAACCTTCTCCCAGTCTCCATCAAAAACAGTCCATCTCTGCTCTTCTTCAGGAAAGCAGTGAAAACATGGCTTTTTTCTGCCAGTTAGATCCTGTCCTGTCGATCCCAAGTTTCTTGAATTGTCATAGCGCCAAGACGCGCATGGGCATTCGCGCGCTCTATATAATTATAAATAAAGTCAAATCAAATCATGAACAGCCAGTAGGAGTGCTGCTTCATTGGATGGCAATAGGGCCTACCTGGCTTCCAGATCAGTGATGATAAGCCTATTTTTCTCCATAAGGAAGGCAGCCAAATCAGCACAAGAAGGAGGTATGATGTCTGAAGCTGAGTGATTAGGGGCTGCTACCAATTGTTGTTTAACCAGTTTGAATAGTTTCTTGGGTCGATTCGCAGCTTGGTTAAGTTGGGTTCTGAAGTAGTCCGCCTTGGCTGTCTTGATTTGTTTGTTATATGCACTTCTTGCAGCTCTAAGGTTTTTTAGATTGTCAGCGGATGGGGTGGTTCTCCAGGACCGTTCAAAGGCCCTTGGTTACGCCGTTCAGAGTTTAGGTTGCCATTGAACCATGGTTTGGAAATTTTTGCGGTAACATTTTTTTGTTGGAGAGATGCCATCATATCCATGAAATTGGAAATGGAGGAGTTGTAGAAATCGGTGAGAGCATGTACTTCAGATAAGTCCGAATGTGGAGAGAGGGCCTGATTGCAGCGGGTAGCTAGTTCAGCTGTATTGAAATCTCTGAGATCCCTTTTCCAGATCTTTGGTTTGGTTTTTTGTGTCTTAATCCGGTGAACCTTCCTGTTGATATGGAAGGAAATGATGTGATGGTCAGACCAATCACAAGGTATGATGGAATCCAATGAGATGGATTGACCTTTGGAGATGATGAGATCTAAGGTTTCCCCTTTAGTGTGAGTAGGCTGGTCACAATGTTGAATCAGATCGTGGTCGAGTAAGAAGGATTTTAGGCATGAGACTGCATGAACATTAGTGTTAGACCAGTGAAGGTTAAAATCTCCCAGGTAGATGTGAGACTAGGTTGAGTCTACATTGCCCAAGATGATTTCCAATAATTGCTCAATGAAGGGGAGATTGTCGCCTGGGGGATGGTAGAATGAGTGTAGTTTGCAGACCAGATGATTGTGAGAGGAGATACTGAGACAAAGATATTCACATTTTAAAACAGCGCAGAATACTCTGAAAGGGAGACCGCTAGCGTACTCCGGTGTATACATGCTAGGCCGCCACCCATCTTCTTGTCTCTGTCAAGACGAATTATGTCATGGGTGGGGGCTACCAAGAGGTCGAGAATTGAAGTGGACGAAGATTTGAGCCAAGTTTCTGTGAAGATAATGATGTCTAACTCGTTCTGTTGAATGAGGTGGAAGATCTCGGAGGCGTGCTTGCTAACAGACCTACAGTTAAGTAGTATGCATTTGAGTGGAGCCACACTATGGGGGGAGGGGTCTGTGAGATATTAACTTGCTTGAGGTTATCTTTATTTATGAATCTGAAGTTAAGGTAGGATTCTCTGTTAGGGTTAGAATGAATGGTATGGATTAAAACATTAGGGTTAGTGTTAAGGACCTCATTGGACGAGTAAGATTTGACTAAATTGTTGATATCGTTGAATGTGAGATCTGACGATCTTCTTGGATGATAGGCTGTGTTAGGTAGAGGAATAGATTTGGAGGTGGTAGGTGAAAGGGGATGGTCACAGGGAGGTGGGTCCGTGGCCTTGGACACTTATCTGCTGAGTTTCCGCCTGCGTTGCTTGTGTACTACTTTGCAATAATGACATTTCAACATTGCTGCTCGTTAGTATACTGACTACCTCTGCGACACTCAAGGGCTTGGGCCTAGGTTGGTGGGGTTGGACCGCCGGTGCGGAGGTGCTGCTCCCAGCTTGGGTCCCAGACAACGCTGCTGCAGGCGTAACGTTTTTGGACCCAAAAAAACCATTTGCCGGCACACCAGTCGTGGTTAATGGAACCTTCTTTTTCTGTTCCTTCTTCTCACCGGCAACTTTCTTGGTACTGGACCTGGTACCTTTCATTGGGGCCATCGTCTTCAGATGGCAGGCAGGACGCAGGTGCACAAGTTGCAGATATGTCTGTGGTCACACGTGGACGTGATGTGGTGAGCAGCAGGACTTCTGTCTGGCAGTACAACGGGTCATGATGATGACAGCTCATCCTCTGTCTTTTTGTGCACCTAAAAGCAAATAAGCCAGGAGAATAACATCAGTGAAAAGTTGCATTTGTTGTCGTGCTTCAGTTACTTACTTTACTAGTGCAAACAAAAGATAGAGTCTTCTGAGACTTTGTCAACAAGAGCTATGTTATACTACTGTGTACACACACTACACTCTCTGGAAGGATAGGAAAGAGAATAAGAACCACCAAAATAAAAATGTAATGGAAGTGGGGTGGACCCTGTTTGCCATTAAATTATTTGAGCATCACATCATTCATGGAGCTGCTGCTGGCAAAGGGGTGGATGGATGTAAGCAGTAAGCCAATAGGAACACCATGCAGGCGTATATGGCAAAAGCAAGATACTAATAACTCCCAACACAAAAAAAGGCCACCAGCCACATGAACACTCACAAATCACAAGCAACACGCAGGGGGCCTGGGAAACACAAGGAGCTGACAAAAGGCCTATAAAAGCCAGGCAAAGGATGCAGGCAAAAGCACACTGCTCTGCCTTTTTAATGCAACAAAATGCAAATATAAAAATTCACAGGCCCCCAAAAAGGTCTGCAGGGTGCATGCATTGCACACCAACACACACCAGACGCACACAAGAAAGGCATGTCTTAAAGACGCCCAACATCAGAAAGCCCACCCCAAAAAAACACTTGCCAACTCAATCCAATGCCATCCATGCCCTAATTGATGTCTAAATTCAACAGACCACACAGAAACACTTGATTAATAAAGCTGTGGATATCTGCTCTGAGCCTACTAGATGAAAGGAGGCCTGTTGGCAGGCATGGTCAGACAAGCGTGCAGGCCTAGGCTTCAAAATGGCTACCAGCCACATGGGCAGGCCCAACACCATCATAAAGCCCACCCCAAAAAAACACACTTCCCAACTCAATCCAATGCCATCCATGCCCTAAATGATGTCTAAATTCAACAGACCACACAGAAACACTTGATTGATAAATCTGTGGCTACCTGCTCTGAGCCTACTGGATGAAAGCAGAAAGCAGGCCTCTTGGCAGACAAAGCCAGAGAAGCTTGCAGGCCTAGGCTTCAAATGGCCACCGGCCACATGGCCAGGCCCAACGACATCAGAAAGCCCACCCCCAAAAAACACTCTTCCCAACTCAATCCAATGCCATCCATTCCCTAAATGATGTCTATTCAACAGACCACACGGAAACACTTGATTAATAAAGCTATGGCTACCTGCTCTGAGCCTACTGGATGAAAGCAGGCCTCTTGGCAGACAACAAGGCCAGACAAGCTTGCAGGCCTACGCTTCATAATGGCCACCAGCCACTTGGCCAGGCCCAACAACATCAGAAAGCCCACCCCCAAAAACACTCTTCCCAACTCAATCCAATGCCATCCATGCCCTAAATGATGTCTATTCAACAGACAAAACAGAAACACTTGATTAATAAAGCTGTGGCTACCTGCTCTGAGCCTACTGGATGAAAGCAGGCCTCATGGCAGACAAGGCCAGAGAAGCTTGCAGGCCTACGCTTCAAAATGGCCACCAGCCACATGGCCAGGCCCAACAACATCAGAAAGCCCACCGCAAAAAAACACACTTCCCAACTAAATCCAATGCCATCCACACCCTAAATGATGTCTAAATTCAACAGACTACACAGAAACACTTGATTAATAAAGCTCTGGCTACCTCCTCTGAGCCTACTGGATGAAAGCAGGCCTGTTGGCAGACAAGGCCAGACAAGCTTGCAGGACTAGGCTTCAAAATGGCCACCAGCCACATGGCCAGGCCCAACAACATCAGAAAGCCTACCCCAAAAAAATACACTTCCCAACTCAATCCAAAGCCATCCATGCCCTAAATGATGTATATTCAACAGACCACACAGAAACACTTGATTAATAAAGCTGTGCCTACCTGCTCAGAGCCTACTGGATGAAAGCAGGCCTCTTGGCAGACAAGGCCAGCTAAGCTTGCAGGCCTAGGCTTCAAAATGGCCACCAGCCACATGGCCAGGACCAACAACATCAGAAAGCCCACCCAAAAAAACAAACACTTTCCAACTCAGTACAATGCCATCCATGCCCTAAATGATGCCTATTCAACAGACCACACGGAAACACTTGATTAATAAAGCTATGCCTACCTGCTCTGAGCCTACTGGATGAAAGCAGGCCTCTTGGCAGACAACAAGGCCAGACAAGCTTACAGGCATATGCTTCAAAATGGCCACCAGCCACATGGCCAGGCCCAACCGCATCAGAAAGCCCACCCCAAAAAAACACACTTCCCAACTCAATCCAATGCCATCCATGCCCTAAATGATGTCTAAATTCAACAGACCACACAGAAACACTTGATTAATAAAGCTTTGGCTACCTGCTCTGAGCCTACTGGATGGAAGCAGGCCTGTTGGCAGACAAGGCCAGACAAGCTTGCAGGCCTAGGCTTCTAAATGGCTACCGACACAAAGCCAGGCCCAACAACAGAAAGTCCACCCCAGAAAAACACATTTCCCAACTCAATCCAATGCCATCCAGGCCCAATGATGCTTGAAAATGAAACACCAAAGGAACAGTTGCTTCATCATGCACACACCCATGAGGCCATGACTAGCTCAGGCCTACTGACTACTAGTCTACCACCCACCACATTTAAAAAAATAAATTGAATGATAGTTACCAAAATTAAATTGAAGTTGCAATAACTGCAATGCCCCCAATCAAACAGACACAACAACCACTTACTTGTAAAATATCCAATTCAAAAATCCTCAAATCCAATTGCAATGATGCAGCAGACAAAAAGAGTGATCTTTCCAGCTCAAAATCCAAAAGCAGAATGATCTGGAGATGGACAAAGCACTGGGAGAAGTCTGCTGGACAGGAACAGGAAGTTGGAGATTCTGTGGCACTTCCTCCCTCTCCCCACCTTTTTAAAAAAGGACTCCTTGCACAAAAAAGGACAGCCAAATGTCAATCTGAGTAGTTGTTTGCATCCAAATCATAATTTGCAGAAGGTTTCATGCTGCTAGAGTTGATATTCTTCCCCAAATTGAAAAATGTACATTGCCTGATGTCGATGGCACGTCCAAAATGAAATGATTGCATTCTCTCACTCCCTGTCGCGTTGGATATGATGTGTTCGGGGTCTCTCGCTCCTTGTCACATTTCATATGACGTGCTCGCGTCCTCACGCTCTCGCTCGCGGTGGAGAATGACATGTTCTGGTTCTCTCGCTCCTTGTCGCGTTCGATATGACGTGCTTGTGTCCTCACGCTCTCGCTCGCAGTGGAGAATGACGTGTTCGGGTTCTCTCGCTCCTTTTTGCGTTCGATATGACGTGTCTGCATCCTCACGCTCTCGCTTACGGTGGAGAATGATGTATTTGAGATCACATACTCTCGCGGTGCATGATCGGGAGATGAATGACATGATCGCGGGACGAATGACGTGATCGCGGGCGCGAACTCTCAAGAGAAAGCTAAAATGGCTACCAACAATCCAACATCTCGTGGAGAACGCGACCAGATGGGGAAAACTTGTCGGCAAACGTGGGGATTCAGGTAAGGCAATCGAGCGCGAGATCATATTTTTACAGCGCGAGCAAGAAAAAAATTTCTGGGACAATGCGGATTGCGGAAATGTTTACATTTTCGTGCTCTCCGCGGAAACGCAAAATGGTCAAATTATCACAATTTCCGGGAGCGGAATGGATTGTGATGCCCAGGCCTAGTTGTGAGTCTAAAACCCTCAAACAAAGTGCTCTTCATGAGGACATAGGACCCAGCATCTGTCCCAGGAAGGGTCAGGAGTCTGTCCCTGCAGTTACCAGAGAACAGTTTCCAAAGGAGTGCCCCCAAGAAAGTCTTCTTCCCCCTTCTGGCTTCACAAGCCCTCTCAAAGGCTGTGAAACATTTGGTGATATGATCACCCACCTCATATTTAGGGACACTCCTTTTGGGGATTTGGGGTTCATAAGATTGCTCTCTATCCTTATTGTTTTGATTGCTGCCACCATTGATGGATGCTAAACCCATCACCTTTCTTTCTTTCTCTACAGCCAGGAGTCTGGACTCTAGATCCAGTATTTTGGCCAGCCTTGCTAAAAGGCTGTCCTCCTCATTGAAACCATTTTCAAAAATCGGATAACCCGATAGGTCAAGGACCCAGGTGAAGTGCGATAAGAGAAACAATGGTCTTAACCATCGATTAAATATTGCATAAATCAATACTTAGTTACTCAGGCAAAACATTATTTAGAGCATCTCGTGAATCAACAGCTCAACGTAATGAATCCTGTACAAGACACGACAAAAGCAACAGACTTAATTCTTACCAAGCAATTTAATTTATTGCTTATCTACTGAGTACTTTTTCATTATTCACAAAAACAGTTTATGGATATCAATTCAATACTGTCAAAAATCACAATAGTGCAGCGAAACAATTAACGGTGATTCTGCCCCAAGGAGGGACGTGCAAAGGTAGACGTGATAAGAGATGATGTAAGTGTTTAGAGAAGGTATAGAAAGGATCAGAAATTTGCGACAAGAAATTGGTTACAATCTTTACAATAGAGGAAAGTCGGTTAGAAATCACCGTCCAAATGGTCACCCAGCCATAATATTATTCATATATAAGATTTCATCAATGTAAGATGGACATGAATTCCAATTTAAGTTCATCAAATGCCAAATATTCAAAAACTAATCGTAAAAAGGAGCAAAAGTGAAATGATAGGTTTAAAAGCGAAAGTGCGATAATAGGTTTGAGAACGTGAAACAAGTAAACACCCAAACTCCCACCGTGATTAAAGTTTCTAATTTTGGTCCTGTATCATTTCATTTATATAGACCCCTGACGAAGGGTCTCCCTTGACAGACCCGAAATGCATTGGGTCATTATGAAAGATTGGAATATAAAGATGTGCAACATAAGAAATGAATTAGGAGTACATTTGACATTTGATCAATAAATGGACATTTGATTCATGTGAAAAGAAGTTCAAATACGTTATTTTGATCCATGCACTTAAGAATGTGAAGAAACCAGGTGTTTCAATAGAAACAGAGCGCGCATCTTCAGTGGGGAGGTTATCCTCTACCACACCACATGTTTATCTATATTACACCAAAATGAGGTATAGTGTGTATAGAGTACAAGTGTCCCCAGAGATAGGCAGAGGTTAAAGTTAGATAGAACCTCACTCTCTAATAGTGGTAGCTATGTCGAGCAGTAAGGCAGTATCAGAGGACAGTGTTAAGCATTTGATGTACACATTCAGTCACCAAATGAATTCACACACTCAAGAACTGAACTCTAGGTAAATTGATTTTGTATAAATGTATACTGTTGTTTATTATTAGAACAAAGCAAACCTGGCACAGGTAAGCATTAAATGCTTTTCAGTAATACGTTACTTGATATAGAACAGTTTGAAAATGCAATAGAAATTGTACTTTGTTTGATTTACAGGGGAGCAATAGTATACAACACTTAGCAAATACAGTACATTAAAATGAATAGGCTTTTTCAGTAAATTACAGGTAAGTTACTGTGGGAAGGATGGGCGGAAATAGAAGCTAGGAGGGTTTAGTAATTTGTCAATTGTTGGGTTTATTGCAAAACAAAGGTAGTGATAGGAGTGTCCCTTGTAGTATTCTGAATGGAGGTGCTGGTGAAGCATAGAGTTTTCTGGTGTCGTCCTCTTGTTTGGAATTCTCCCGTTTGGCGGTCTTCCCCCAGGATACTCGAGGGAAAGAGAGATGACGGTAAGTACTCTACTTAGGTTGAAATCTTATCTGTGAAGGTTAACCACCACCTCACCCGGTGCATATGAGCAATGGTCGCATTGAAGGCAAGGACTTCGAGTACCAGAATCCCTCTTGTTAATTAATGTCGATACTATAGGCCTCTTCTGGTGACCATACTTTCAGCTATCCAAATGTGAGGTTTATGAATGTGGTTCCGTGATACGCTAAGCAAGACGGGGGTCATAGATATTAAAGCGTGCTTTAGGTGAGGTCGGGAAACAAAAATAGGGGAAAAACATGCTTTAGGCAGAGTCGGGAGGTCTACAAAGAAAGACGGTGTTGTGGCCACTATTTACAGTGCCTCGGCTTCCCTCCCTTCCACCCTGCTCTCCCAGGTCCCTCCCATCTCCCTTTGCTTGTTCTGTCTATGCCCCGTTGCCCCGTGTACGGTATCTTTTTTTGAATTTTTTTTTACGGAAGGTAAAATTTTATTGCTTGATTAAAAAAGAACCATTGGAAGTACGGGGTTTCAAAAAAATACATTTAAAAAGGGAGTAGATTAAGTCCAATTTGGATACAGATGAAAGATGGAGCTTGCCGAAATGTTATGCCGAAGATGGATCACAGACTGAAAGCCCCTCACAGAGTTTTTTTTGCTGCGTGATCCATATACCTTACCAGGGCACAGTTTAGTTTGGTGTTCCTTGGGTCAAAGCAGGCCAAAACTGCTGCTCTACACGATCTAATCATGTTAATGTTCCAGGAATGCGTGTACGGTATCACTCACCGTACAAGCCGTAACTCTCCTGAGTTTCGGTGGCTTCTGCATCCTCCTGGGGGAAGGAATCCACCACTCCTTGGACCACTCTTCTACTTCTCCGCTTTCCTCAGTGGTTTTCCTCGATTTCTCGTCCTGCTCCGGTTCAGTCTTCTTGCGTCTTCACGGCTTCTCCTCCCATCTTCTTCCGGACTCGATGACGTCACACCGTCCTGCATCTGGATCTGCCTTTTCCTCCTGCCGCTCTTGTCCTGATTGGCTGTCTTTGTAGGGCCTGCCTACGTGGCCCTGTAATAGAGACCCGGACCAAGAGATACCTGGGTTTCCGACTGGTGGATCTCAGGCCCAGGTGATCCCCTTCCCATCCTGGAACGGCCCCTTCTGACAGTTACTTTTAACATTACTTTTCTAACTCAGTGCTGGATACCTAGATTCAGCACTGGGACATTTCCTGTAAACAGATAAGTAATGATGTTTTGGTTATTCACATGATTTTTAAAGAATATTTTCAGATTTCAAACCCCACACTTGGAAATTTTTTGGAGCAGTACATTGAAATGAATAGGAAATGAATAGGCTTTTACAGTAAGTTGCAGGTAAGTTACTTTTCACATTACTTTTCTAATTCAGTGCTGGATACCTAGATTCAGCACTGGGACATTTCTTGCAAACAGGTGAATGTCAATGTTATCCTATGAGAGGAAAACAGGTTAACGGTTCACAGCTAAGTAAACGACTGTGGGAGTTAAGGTTCTGGGGTCAGACTCAGGGATCTCCCAGGGTAAGTGATGCACTGTAGTTGCACCCTCAGCTGCACTAGGGCCGCTGGGTGCAGAGTGTTGAGGCTCAATGTTATTCTATGGAGGATAGGGGGCCTCCGGTTAGTGGCTGCTGGCAAGTAGGCCATGAGATTGTGGGAGCAAAGCTCCTAGGGTTTAGCTCAGGGCAAGTTGGGGACTGAAGTAGCACCAAAGGTGCACCCTCAGCGGTACTAGGTCGGCCGGGTGCAGGGTGCTGTTTTGAGGTCGGGTGCGCTGTTGTTTTCAACTGAGAACCTCCAGTACAAAGAAACACTGCAGGCTCGGTGATGAGGATCTTCTGGGTGCGATCACCATTTTGAGGGGTAAGTTGGGATGTCGTGGGTTGGTTAGGCACCGTCGGTTGGGGCACACAAGGCTGTGGGGCAGTGGGTGCAGGAGTGCCTTGGGACGTCGGATTTTCTTTCCTGCTCTGGTCGCAGTGGGGGTGTCCTCTGGATTGAGGCTTCCGGCGTCGTCTGGAGGTTTGAGGAAAGTCAGGAGTCACCGGATCTCAGGTCAGGATCACTAGGGGGACCTCCTCGTGTTGTTTTTCCACTCTAGCTCGGGCCGGGTTTGGCAGGTGCAGAGTGGCTGGATTCGCGGTCTCTGGCTGGCACCAGAAGCTGCAGTTTGAACAGGTTCGGTGTTCTTGGGAGATTTCAGTCTTTGAAGTGAAAGCAGGCATGTCCCCTGGGGTTGTTGAGGTTGCTGGCTGCAGGACACTCCGAGGTTTTTGCAGGAGCTGGTTCGAGGAGAGACAGGCCGGTAGGACTGGGGCCAAGTCAGTGGGCGTTGTCCTCTTGTTTGCTCTGCACTGCTTTTCGGTCCTTCTTATCTTCTTTGCTTATCTGGCTGAATCTGCCTTCTTGGTTCAGGGCTGCCCCCTAAAAACTGTATTTAGGGGTGTTTTAGGGGTCTTGAGGTCAATAGCCAATGGGTTACTGACCTTAGGGTGACTACACCCTTGGTGTGCTCACCCCACATGGGGAAGTTAGCTCAATCGCTAGTCCTGATTGGGGAGTGGCTGCCATCTGCAAGATGCGAGCACTGGAGAGTGGACTTCACCTCGCCTCCCCCACCTGAGTTGGCAGTTGGCAGAGGGGGGCACACTTCCTGGGCTGGCTATTTTTTCCCACTTGTCTTCCAGCCGACAGGGAGGGGAGACAGGAAGGGGGCCTTTTCCTGATCGCAGGAGAGGCTAGGGGTCGCATTACAAATGCTGCAAGGCCTTTGAAGCTCCCCTGCCACTGATGGCTCTTCCTGGCCTGGCAGAGGCGTGAACACCTCCGCCCAGGAAAGGCTTTGTTTCTGAGCTCAGGGAGCATAGGCTCCCACCCTAGTGGTCCAGAAACATGTCCCTTGGTGGCAGGCAGGTGTGTACCAGTCAGGGAACCCACCAGAGGCTGGTAATTTTTCAGGGGGCATTTCAAATATTCCCTCCGTGTGCATTTCTCATTAAATCCCACACTGGGATCAGTGTGGGTTTAGTGTTCTGAGAAGTTTGATACCAAACTTCTCAGTTTTTAGTCTAGCCATTATGGTGCTGTGGAGTTCATAATGGCAATCTCCCAGCACCATATACTCTTAATGGCAGCACAACACTAACAATGCCTAAGAACGGACTTAGATATTGTATGGGTACAGAGCTCATGCACCTGTACCCGCACCACTGGCATAGGGCACCCAGCTAGAGGGGTGATTGATCTATGCAAGGGCAGTGGGTTGTAGGCATGGCACACAGGAAAGTGTGCCATGTCGACTCTTTACTTTGTTCTGCACCAAAACATGCAGCCTGCAAAGGCAGTGTTTGTGTGTGTAAAGGTACAGGGCCTCTAAGGGTGGCACAATATGTGCTGCAGCCCTTAGAGGCCTTCCTGGTCACAGTGCCCTAGGTACCTGTGGTACCATTTAGCAGGGGCTGACCTGTGGCCAGAGATGCCAATTGGGTTAGTTTTGGAGAAAGAGCACAGGCCCTGGGAACCTGATTGGCAGAGACCCAGGGCACATCAAGAAAAAGTGCATCAATAGTCTGGCAAAACGTGGGGGGGGGTTACTGCAAAAGAAACCCACTTTCCTACACTACCATCTGCAAGGGTGCAACATTTCTGTCTACCCAGGGAGCTAGCTTAGCAAAGGCCCGGCTCTGGTCACACCACACATGTTGTCCTAGATTATGACATCAAATGAAATTGCATCACAGGTACTTTGGTTAAAGTGGCATCACAGGAAAGGGAGTTTTGGTGATATTTGATGCATATGCCATCACAGGAAGGGTCTAAGCACTTTAAGGCCTTATAAAGTCCTCCTGGGTGTAGTTTACTTTGGGTTAAACATCCCAGTGAGGAACCCTTGAATGTTATATTTGGACACATTCTTTTGTTAAGGTTTTTGATTTGTAAATTAATCGCAGAGGTCACATATTATAATGTGTTATTATTTTATTTGAAAGACATCATAATGTCTTACGGTTATAAATAGTATATTGATGATTGCTACTGCCTGACTTTTTAGGATTTGTCTTCACAGTGCTTGCGCTGTGCTTGTTTGGATTGTCCTCCGCCTTTACCTAATTTACTTACATTTTAAGCATACTTGTCGGCTGTATGTTTTCTTTTTGTTCTCCTCCCTTTACCTACTATCCCCATTTAATATTACCACCAGTTACTACACAATATATCGCTGTTCTCAATAAGCAAGTCATAACACTTTTACAAAGTTTCGGCATCTTAAACTGCAAACTGCTCAACAAGTTAAAACATACAACAAAAACATATTATTAATCACATATGTGAAATCTATTGCATTCACCAATGCTTATTTAATTTATGCCATCCTCTTCATTTGTAAGGCAGTGAGAGTTACAGTCATACATTTGACTGGATTTGCTGTCATTCAAAGGTCATCACAACTCATTGCATAGATCAGAATAATTGGTGACACTTCTTTTAATGGTGCGGCTTGGCAGTACATCTAACGCCATAATCATTATGTGAGAATCACTAGGAGAGTGGTTTTGGCACCCTCCACATGTTAGGAGCCATGATTACATGTTCTGATTGGGCAGAAATTGTGTGCTTCCACAGAACAGTGCTTACCTTTCACAAAGCTGTGATAATTTTGTTTATTTATCCAGCTACCTGGGGTTGAACGTTTAGGGACACACATGACATGGTAATGCTAATAAAGTATCTTAGACAGCTAGATAATTAACAGTGTTTTTCTCTGCCTGCAGCACAGCTGGAAGGAGGATAGTATTTACCCTATGCCATTCTTTTTCAAAGCCAGACATCTTGGCATTGCCAATGCTTGTTGATAACAAGTGGTCTAAATCCTTTTTTCTTTGTTCCAGTTAGAGAGTTACTGTTTCATGCTTATAACTACAAAGATGGTAGGTAGCATTTGCGACAATGTTTTTATTCTGGTTGTACATGCTAAATTCCTTCAAAGGAATACACAAAAAACAGAATATGAACAAAGTGATGTCCTTGTTCCTCTTAACAAAGGGTATGAGAGGTAGTTTGACAATTTATTTTCAGAAAAGCCCCCTCAATGTATTCTGAGTGTTTTTTAGTGTCCGGTTCCTCATTGCCCCTTATAAAAGACATGGCTTGTGGCTGTTTTTTAGCTACAAGTTTAAAGTGCCCCAGAGAAGGTAAAGAGTCCCATAAAGCTTATAGCTGTAACGTCTACATTGTATTATGTACATAACTGGTACAGAGAGATCATCTAAAGTGGCTTGTTGCAAGCGCACGCCAAACAGTTTAGCTAATGGAGTTATCATAGGCAAATTGCATTGCACAGTATCTGACCAAAACAAGTACATTCATTTTGGTGACGTTTGCTACATATTAAAGTCTTGTCCAGTTCCCAGGTGGGCGGAAGAATTCGGTAGATGGAAGACTTGCCTAAATAAATCACACTGTGTTCTAGAAAGAATACAGTGTCATTTATTTAGGACACATTTTCCCTCAGAAGGCAGCCACGCCATAATCAATAAGTGGAAGTAGTTTAGCACTTACTACTGAGGTAGGGGGTTTATTGAATGGTTTGCAGACTTTTATAAAGGTGACAGATGGCATAAGAGAGAGAAACAGATTTAATTTTTAAGTAGACCCTATGTTCATTCGATGATCCTTGATCACCCTTCCATACTCCTAAATTGCATCTTTTCTTATGTTTCTCTACTCCAGCATCTCCAACAAACCACCTGTTCATTTTGCACACTTGGGGCCAGATGTAGGTAATTCATATTTACCGACTCTTAAATACCGAATTTTACTGATTCGCTATTTAAGAGTCAGTAAATATGAAGGGGGGAGATGTAGGTATTACAGAATCTGTAAATACCGAATCTTTAAGATTCGGTATTTACCGATTCTGTAAATACCGAATCGGTATTGCCCATTGATTCCTATGGGCCTTGAAGCCCATAGGAATCAATGGGCAATACCGATTCTGTAATTACAGAATTGGTAAATACCGATTTTAGCAAGGGTGCAGGGGGTGTCACTTTGACACCCTCTTGCACCCCAAAGACGGGCATGTGCGCCATGTGGCACACAGACATGCCCTAAGGGCATGTCTGTCTGTCACATGGCTAGGTGTGCATGCACACATGTGCATGCACACCTGAATTCGGTATTTTAACACCCAATTGGATTGAGCAAACAAATAGGTCAGGAGAGCACAATCCTATAGAGTAGCTGTGTACAAACTGATATAATATACAGTCAAAGTAACATGTAGCTGTAAATGAGGTCAAAGACTTCTCAGGTGTTATAGGACGCAAGGAAGATTAGAGTTCAAATTTCAGATCATCTTTTTCTTTATTGGTTCTCTACGTGATTCTCAAGTTCATAAAACAACAGCCGACATGTGTTTCGTCCGTACTAAAAATAAGTACAGGGACTTTTTCAAGGCAAAAATAGGATAGAATGATTCGACGTATATAATGTCAGTCCATCTGACGAATGCAATATATTAAAGATTCCAGCAGGTAACCGGAAAACCCCAGTCCAAATGGTCCATGTACGTGGAACGTGTAGTTGAGCAGCAAGATAGGTAACGGAGTAAGGTTAATCACCAAAGGTTTCTAATGCATAGAAACGTGGATGAGTCCATATAGTACAACCATAAAGTATCACAGTAAATGGTGATGAAAACCACTAAAAAACCTCCTTGACCAGTCAAATAAGGTCACAACTTGTCAAAAGAAAGGAGAGTAGCATGAACTGGGCTGCCAAACACGTCCTGATTAAGTCATTACACACAAAACCACAGCTGGTAATAGTTGCCCAGGACCGGGGTGGTCGTAACTCTCAAAATAGTAATAATAACACCGGCGTTCTATGCGGTCACTCGTGAACTGCATCAAACGTATTGAAGACACCGGCACCACTTGTTAATGGCACTCAATAAGCAGATTGGGTGGTAAAATACCGAATTTGTAGGGCCTTTTGGACTCTCAAGAGTCCCACCTACATCTGAAAGTTTCCAAATCGGTAACAATACCGAATCGGTATTTTACCGATTCGGTAAATTTACCGATTCGGTAAATTTACCGAATCGGTAAAATATGCCCCCTACATACCAAAAACCCATTTACCAGTCTGTAACGGCCGAAATCGGCCGTTACCAGTCGGTAAATGGCTCCTACATCTGGCCCTTGATTACTAAAAAAAAAGAATACAGTTCAGTTTGTGTTGAATATTATTATATTATTGAAGGAAAATGTAAATAAATAAATTTAAATCCGTATTTGTAAAGTGCAAACTACTCATCCTTACAGGTCTCAAGGCTCTGGGGGCCATTGTGGAAATTAAGTGAGCTATTGTCCAGAGTCACATGGTGCTGAGCTGAGCAGCCGCCGGAGCCGGGGATCAAACCGTGAGCCCTGTCCTTCGAAGTCAGCTGCTCTGGCCACTGCACCACACCAATCGATGTAATAAGTGTTATGGGCTGCCATGGGTTTCTGCAGGCCTTATGGTCTAGTGCCTAAAAAACTGTCAGCTGAATATTGCAGTGATTGAAGACAAAGCGTGTCTAATTTTGATGAGTGAGAACCCTGCATTTTAATGACACATGGAAGGTCTGCTATTTACAGATAGAAAAGCAGCAGACCCAGCACAAAGCCTTTCTTTAACCTTCTGTTGATTATTATCTGTCTTGAAACGTGACCATTATGTGCCAATTTTATCTGAACCCTAGTGTTAGGCTACAGTGAGTGGATGCCCTACTGTAAAGGGGACGGGATTGCCCATCTAGGCAACTTTTACCATAACATGAAACAATTTAATTGAAGGCCATCGGGTGATCAACAGACAAACAGCATGTTTTGACTTTTAGTGACTCATAGAGTAGCATCGACAAAGCAAGTGTATTGTCAATATTTTGCTGCTACCTCTGAAATAATTCCAGTTCCTTTAGTAAAATATGGCATAGTGCTTGGTTTCCACATAAGGCAATGCAATCATTCAGTAATCTGATGCTTACAAACTATCAACCTATGTAGGTCTAGGCTAGACAGCGCATGTGCTGTCTCAAAGAGACATGTAGTTTTCAATCTGTGGGCTTCAGCCTGACCATAGGTTTTCCATTTACATGCTCCATCGTCAGTCTGAAATCCTTTGTCCCCATTTGTCCATGGCATGAATACCTCATGCCTCTCCTGTGTTTGGCCATTCCCCCGGAGCATGGACCAAGTACTGGCAAACATCCGCTGGTCACATTTTAGGAACAACTTTTTTTTGTCTTCAGGCACTCCAAACAGTGCTTGTGTTCTCAGTTCACTAGCGTCGTCCGCCGTTTCTTTTGTTAATACAGTTTGCTATAGCGCGATTGCTAACCGAATGTATTATTAGAGTGCTGTATGTTAGCACCAGTTACTTTGCACATGGACATGTTCGTTTTTGTAGGAACAAGGAGAATAACTGATTTACTCAAGATCACAGGATGTTTTGACAACGGCGAAACTCAAAAATGGTTTCCCAGCTCCAAGGTCGGCAGCTCTGGCCGTAACGCCAAGTCCTATCCTCCCACCCTAACACCCAAATTCAAGCGCTCTTTGTACTTTCTTTAGAAACATTTTAAAACTATCCCTTTGAACAAGTACCTCTTAGTGCTGCACCATGATGTGCCATGTTAATATCAAAGGTTCCACATATTAAAGGAATACCCTCGTTAAGTATTTTAGAAAGCCCCTCATATTTTATGTGAAGTGTATTGCATGATCTACATTACAGACACTTTCATAGCTTTGCGCAGGCTGCTGGCTCGCCCATCTCTAACTATGGTAGCTACAACTCCTGCTGTTTAGAGCCCTAATCTCCGCAGCAACTGGTCATAGCCGGGCCAATAGAAGGCGTGGTCAGCAGCATACCAGACATCTGTTTTCCCCTTGGCATGTCAGTGCAAGTGTGACTGGAGTGCTTAACCATGAGATCTAAACTCAGGAGCTGGGAGCTGAGTTTCAGCAAGCATCATTAACTGTGATGATGAGCATTAATATGCAAGAATTTTAGGAATTCTTTTCCCTCAGGTAATATTTACCATCATCAGGCAGCGTAGACATGGCTTTTAAAATCAACTAGATTACGTGATGTATCAATTATTGATCTTGAGCTGGTTAATCCAAACCATCAGCTTCCCTACATGGGCCCCTCTTAAGGGTTACCAAGCAATGCCTGCGCGTGTCTTTGTGAAATTTGACACTCTATGACGTTTTGGGCTTTGTTTGGTCTCTTATAAAGTGCTTCAATAGCTTTAAAACGCTAAAATATATGACCCGTGAGAATCAGAAATATGGACTCCATCTTGCTCCATCTCTGTTCTTTGAAAGCTGCTGTTTCAGACTCTCCTCCCACTGTCGCTTGCTCCCTACTGCACCCCCTTGGCTGCTTGCCCCATACCTCTCCCACCGATGGTAATAAGCAGATTTTTCCCCTAATTGTTTGATTGTCAGCAAACTGTGGTGACCCAGTTCCAGTTTGGTTTTTTACAATCTACTGCATGAACTGCCATTCGTGAAACACATTTCATCCTCCCCTCTGTTCAAACGCACACCTCTTCCTTGTTGTGCCATTTTTGCTATGGGCTTTAGGCAAGTGCATACAATCATTGAAATAAGGCCATAACTGCTAACCAGCATTCCCTGCAGAGCCAAGCTCACAATCATTACCCTGACTGTAAAGGTTCTATGGCATCAAGTGGCACTGAGCCTCCACTCAACCAGAAAGAAACCCACAAACCTTTCACAAAAAAGCGTTACATCAGTCTCCATCCATACAGTTCAGCATTCTTTCTTCTTTACAGAGCAGATTAACACAAGATTGAAGAGGGCAGGCAACAGGTGATTACGTGATTCGCCCAGCATCACAGCATGTTGAGCATCCCTGTCAAGACTTGAACCCAGTTCCCCAGCTTTGAGGTCGACTATTAGGCCAAATCTTTTCCCATATAGCAACAATCCAGATAAATATGCTCCTCCCCATGCCACATAATTCCCCTCAAATAAATGTCACTCAACGCCACACAGATCGGGGCCACACAGTTCAACTAAACACATTTCCATTCTACACCACATAATTCCACAACAAACCAAATAGTTCAAATCCACAACACAATTCCACTGCACACTACATAAATCCAATCCATATCACAGAATTCCATATCATGCCACAAAATGCATTCCAAACCATTACATGCCATTCCACAACACACAATACAACTCCACATAATTACACTCCATCACACATAATAGCACTCCATATAATTCCAGTACATTCAAGACTACATAATTAATGTTCACATATTTGCACTGCACACCATGCCACATAATTCCACTACACATAATTCCACCCAACACCACATAATTTCACAACAAACAATTCTAATCCAACCCACGTAATTCCACTCCACACACATACACTGCACTCCATAACACATGGCTAAAAGACATTGTCATTGAGAACCGCAATAGCTCTTGGATTGCTGAGACCTTTAGGCTTAGCCACTGCTGGTTACATATTAGATGCAATACATCCTTGACAAGAAAATGCAGCAATCTTGTTTTCAAAGAGCTGTGGTATAGGGTGGAAAGAGTGGGAGCCCAAAAGTCAATTTAAGGCTTAAAAAGTACATTGCATTGATAAGGCCATTAATGCTCTGCGCTCCATCAGATTTTGGTGATTTAATGATACTCAAAGTTAAAGTGGATCAAGGGAGGCTTTAGCAACAGTTAAGATGTAAGGGGGAGCCCATCCATCGGAGTCATTGGCATATAACATCTCAATATGTGCAGTCCAGCCTTGTTCAAGATTGAATTGCCCGATTCATTTTAGAATTGGAAGTCAAGCTTACTTATACATTGCCAGAACTTTCCTGGGCATTTTGACCCATAGAATTGTGTTGTTCTTCAGCAATTTTTATTCAGTGTGAGCCCTCTTTGCTTCCCAAACCTAAGGTTTGTAATGTTTCCTTAGTGCCCTGGATTCTGCCATTTGTGGAGAATGAATGTGCAGGCATTAATTTTTCTTATATTCATCTTTAAAAACTTTGTTTGCGTTCTTGAAGTTTGATTACACAATCTATATATATAAAAACGAATGTATGTCTGTCTGTCTGCCTGTTTGTCTATTTGTCCTTTATGCATTACTACACCATTCATCCGATCGCCATGAAACTTTGGGAAGTTGTTGAGTACACCTTCGCGAAGGTTTCTGGCATAAAATGTTCTAAATATCGGCCCCCCAGGGCCCTCATAATCTTTCGAATATTGATGTACGCACGAGACGGAAAAAATAAAAATCGTGTATCCACAAGCACTCGAATAAATAAGTAGAATTAAAACGACACTTTGAAATGTTTTCCATATTAAAATGAATAAGTTTCAATAAAAATGACACAATGTAAATTGAATGTTATCATAACGAGTTTCCTTGAATTTCCTTTCTTCGGAGATCGCAGCAACACGCGACGGGTAAGCTAGTCCCTTATAACATGTGCCTCTTATAGGTAAATGCACTCTTTGCTGACAAATCATAGTACCCAGATTTTGGGCCTGATTTACTAAGGGCTTGCCAAGAGTTTTAAGTCCTTAACTGGGATTTACTAAGCTGCACAAAACCACCTTGCGTGGCTCTGCGTGGTTTAGTCAATCCAAGGAAACACAAGGCAGTGCTGTGTGGAGATGGGTTCTGCCCATCTAATCCACCCAGATTTTTTGCTTTTTAATCGCCTGGTTTACACCGTTTTACTGTGGAGGAGACTCATAACCTGTGACTCACCCACGGTAAGCTCATGGTAAATAGACTGCTAGAGCATTTTCCAACAGTGTCTGCCTTTTAAAATAAAGCTGCTGCGGTGCAGCAAGTTTAAGTGACACTTGGCTGGTTACAGTTGAACATGTGTTCACACATGTGAGAGGTGCGTGTAGGAGACTCCTGTTGTGCTCAACTTGGAAACTGCGCATAGGAAGCCTGGCGCAGAGGTGACTCTGCAAGATTGGGTATTGACCTGGGTTAAGCCTCATAATGTTAGTGTACACTCATAGGGAAATTCTGTGTGGTTTATTGTCTTTTCTGCAGTGACACTCCATTATACACCTATGGGAGGGCTGCCAAAGAGTGTAATTTTGCTTCCCTGTGGCCTACAGAGGCCAGTGACACCTTAAATAGGGGCAAAACCTGTGTGCAGAAATTAAGTCTGCAAGTTCCAAGACGATACCTGTGCAGCTTTTGGGACATCAAGGAATTTGAAATGTCACTGGCTCAGCTCAGGTTCAGACCCCAGGCCTTTTATCACCCTTCTGTTTGGGTGAAAACGGCAAAGTCGACATGGCACCATGCCTGGGTGCCATGTTAGCCAGCACTGCCTGAAGGCATAGGTATTAGTGTATATGTAACAAGGACCCCCTGTATACAGTAAGAATCAGATTCCTAGACCAGGGATAAACAAAGGTTGATATGTAACAATCTAGGCAATCATAAAAAACAAATCCACTCTCAGTAATAATAGAATCAAGGAAATTAAGCTGCAACAAATTTATAAAGTTACAGTATTTTATTAATGATTAGACATGAGATCACATTTCAAGACCTTTAAAATTCATATTAAAAAAATCAACAATTAGAAAGGTGACATAATAATGAAAACATTTCACATATTAAAACATTCTTATTGTTGAACAAAAAGTAAAAGGGAAATAAGTGGCAGGTTGGTACTCTACGCGCGTTTCGGCGACCAGCGCCTTCTTCTGGAGCAGCCACAGATAATTCTACAAAATAAAATTAATACACAAGACAAAGAATTACCAAAATATACTAGATAAAAAAATCTTGAAAAACAATTTTTACAATTTCTTTTGTAGCCTAAAACCTTGCCAGTTTAATGGATGTTTAACATGTCATAGTACATTCATATTCACATTTTCATTTCCTTGCGACACTGACCATTATCGTTTATCTCCAAAGGTGCAATGACCCATGAGTAATCGAAAGGGATACCAAATTGGGAAAGGGGGCCACAATTTTGTGGTTGAAGGAAATTACGGAGCAGGTGCTTCCAAAGGGCTCAATCAATTATTACTGCACTTACATGATCAAGATATATTTTGGTGTGTAGATCAATTGGTTGGGATAAAATAGAAGCAGCGTCGATGTCTTGTATTTATACTGAAAATTACAAAAAGTACAAAGAGTAGAGTAAGTAAGCCTTATAGATGTAAGGATCAAATTACAGAAATCTTATTGTTGTACATGGCTTTTATTAATTTATACCTAGGATGTCCAATTGACTTCGCACTTTCTGTCTTTGTAGATGGATATTATCTGTTCACCGATGTGAATTTTTTTCTGTTGCAATAGATAGGAATAATTATTAAAATTTCATAGTATATAAAGGTCTTATGAGTTATGTAATTCTGGATATACGGTGGGTTCAGGAAACAGTTGTATTATATTTAATTCTTCGTTAACCTGCAACAAATTTTGATAAAGAGATAATTTTAACAATTTACCTGATAAAGTATACAGATTTTGAAGTTACTCCCGCCGTCCGGAACCTTTAGATTATTTAGGTCAGTTAAAGATGTCTTGACCAAGCTTGAAAAACGATAAAAATCCACCTGATATGGGGATCTTACTTAAAAGAGACTTTCCTTTGCACTAAAATCAAAAAATCATTTATAATGTTTTATATTAGGAAAGGGGATATTTATACCTTAGTCTTTATTAGTTTACAGGCACGTAAATAGAATTAGAATATCCTGATAATTCAATATTTTTACCTTATACTTTGGTTTTGGCACAGATATAGTTGTGGCAACGATGTAGTTAAAATAACTCCCTGTCTGGAAAAAAAAGGAAAAGAAGGGAGGTGTAACTGCTCTGTAAGTTTTTTTTTAAAAAACACCAAAGAGGAAGATAGAAGGAGACTGCTACCATTGCATCCGCTCATCAAACACTCACCCAAAAAGGTATAACAGGGCTCCAGACTTCCGGCGGCGGGACTGCGGGTTCTCACGTTCTACGCGGTGATGTAGATGTTCGAGAATGCCCGGAGTTGTCTTTAAATAGTGTGTGAGGCGGGAGAAATTACGATCAGGTGAGGGAATTGCTGAAAGCAAGGGAGGACTAGATATTCCCTGAAGGTAGAAAGCGGACTAGTCAAAAACAGGAAGAGGTGGATTAGGTGAGGGAATTGCTGAAAGCAAGGGAGGACTAGATATTCCCTGAAGGTAGAAAGCGGACTAGTCAAAAACAGGAAGAGGTGGATTAGTACTTCCTGTTAGAATAGAAAAACGGACTAATCAAGAAAGATAAAAATAAACAAGGGACTCGGACCCTGGTGGGAACAATATGATATGTTTCCCAATAGATATAGTTGATAGGAGGTCATATTACATGTTTTGAAATGTGATTCGATCGAAGCAATACATACTATAATTCGGAGGTCATATTCCAAGTTTGATAATATATTTTCGATTTAAGGAAGTGATGTAATGGTACTTCCTATCAGTATAGATAAGAATATTTTAAAATTCAGAAAGAAAAGAGAGACTTTGCCAAAAGTGAACACAACATGGTGTTGTTCTTCAAGGGTATAAAGTTTGTTAGTTTATTTCTTAGTTAATTAAAAATGGAACTAATAAAAATTAATAAAGATCAAAATCGGGAATTACAATCAAAAAATAGATTTATAAATGATAAAGAAGGATAGAATCATACTGTTGAAAAAATATTTTTTTCTTTTTTTCAAAACTACCTATAAACTCAAATAAAAAAGGGGGGGGAGTTTTTTCTATTTAGTTCCACAGGATAAGGGAAAGGCTGTGGCGCTTTGGGGATCTCGCAGATGTTTGGATTCCTAAGTGGTATTATGGGGCCAGTGTAAGCAGGCGTTAGTCGTAAAATAGCAATGTATTACCACTAGATGAAAAAGAGACTGTGTCATCTATGATATCACAGATATTTTGCCTAAATAGATATTTTTTCTGAGCCAGTCTGAATGAGACTTAAAATACCTATTAATTCTGAAAAGTGAAATACCAATGATTCAGTAAAGGGGACAGATGACATGTGACTCAATATTTTAACATATAGCGTGCTCCCAAGGAATTTCGCTGTTCATTCCTCTCCGGAAGGTGTCAAAGACAAAAATCCAAAACACCTCCCTTTTGTTTCTGATGGCTGATCCTCCCTGGGTGTCTGGGGTATGAATTTGTTCGAGAATACGCCATGTAAAGTCTTCTGCTTTATGGCCTTTGTCTAAGAAATGTTTGACCATTGGGGCAGCAGTTTTCTTTGTCCGAATGGCTGAACGATGTTCATTGAGTCGTATTTGAATCATACGCGAAGTTTCGCCTATATATGTAGGCATAGGTATGTCACCCCTCTAGCAGGCTTCCCAGCCATAAGGTAGGGTGCACTATACCATTTGATTAGAATTGTTTGTTGTGAAATTGTGTGGTGTTTAGTGGAATTATGTGTAGTGGAATTAAGTGGCATGGTGTGCAGAGCAAATATGGGAACAATAATTATGTAGTCTTGAATGTACTGGAATTATATGGAGTGGTATTATGTGTGATGGAGTGTAATTATTTGGAGTGGTATTGTGTGTTGTGGAATGGCATATCATGGATTGGAATACATTTTGTGGCATGATATGGAATTCTGTGATATGGATTGGGTTTATGTAGTGTGTAGTGGAATTGTGTTGTGGAGTTGAACTATGTGGTTTGTTGTGGTATTATGTAGTGTAGAATGGAAATGTGTTTAGTTGAACTGTGTGGCCCCGATCTGTGTGGCGTTGAGTGACATTTATTTGAGGGGAATTATGTGGCATGGGGAGGAGCATATTTATCTGGATTCTTGCTATATGGGAAAAGATTTGGCCTAATGGCTAGAGTAGTCGACCTCGAAGCTGGGGATCTGGGTTTGAGTCTTGACAGGGATGCTCAACATCCTGTGATGCTGGGCAAATCACTTAATCTCCTGTTGCCTGCATAAAATGAACGTGTCTGTCTGTAAATTCACTAGTGCTCATGTCAAGCACTCGGATACCTTCGGGTCGATTTCGCGCTCCGCTCTATAAAACTCAAAAAAATAAAGAGTGAATTTAGGTGGTATAGCATAGAGTGTAATCATGTGGAGTTAAAAAAACATTTTAAAAGGCTATAAATTCCATAAAATGAACCATCGGTGTCCAAATCTTGTATGCTTGTTACTAGAGTTACTTGCTATTGCTGTTTTTTTTTACGAGAACACTTTTTGAAATTCAAATACACACATTCATATTGTTTTGCAGAATAGCGATACAAGTTGTATAATGGTGTGATGCACAAGGACGGCTCCTGCCCTCGTCAATCTTTTGTGACTCTGCTCTGTAAAGGAGGAAGAATGCTGAACTGTACGGGTGGAGACTGATGTAACGCTTTTTTGTGAAAGGTGTGTTGGTTTCTTTCTGGTCGAGTGGAGGCTCAGTGCCATTCTGTGCAATAGAACCTTTACGGCCGGTGTTATGATTTTGAGCTTGGCTTTACAGGGAATGCTGAATCACAATTATGGCCTTATTTCAATGATTGTATGCACTTGCCTAAAGCCTGTAGCAAAAATGGCACAACAAGGAAGATGTGTGTGTTTGAACAGAGGGAAGGTTGAAATGTGTTTCACGAATTGCAGTTCATGCAGTAGATTGTAAAAAACAAAACTGGTACTGGGCCACCACAGTTAGGGGAGAAAACTGCTAATTGTAGGTTTAAAAAGTGAGCGGGCAGCAGCAGGGAAGTAGATACATCAGTGGGAGAGGTATGGGGCAAGCAGCCAAGGGGGTGCAGTAGGAAGCAAGCGACAGTGGGAGGCGAGGCTGAAACAGCAGCATTCAAAGAACATAGATGGAGCATGATGGAGTCCATATTTCAGCTTCTCATGGGTCATTTATTTTAGTGTTTTGATGCTACTGAAGCACTTTATAAGAGGCCAAACAAAGACCAAAACTTCATAGTGTCAAGTTTCACAAAGGCAGGCGCAGGCATTGCTTGGCAACCCTTAGAGCAGCCCATGTAGGGAAGGTGATGGTTTGGATTAACCAGCTCAATACCAATAATTGATACATCACGTAATCTAGTTGATTTTTAAAGTCAAAATAAATAAATAAAGCTCATATCAAATGCCATCAGCCCATTTCTTCGCTGCCTGCTGATGGTAAATATTACCAGAGGGAAAATAATTCCTCAAATTCTTGCATTGTAATGCTCTGCAGCACAGTTAATGATGCTTGCTGACACTCAGCTTCCAGCTCCTGAGTTTAGATCTTGTGGTTAATCACTCCTGTCACACTTGCACTGACATGCCAAGGGGAAAACAGATGTCTGGTATGCTGCTGACCACGCCTTCCATTGGCCCAGCTAAAACCAGTTGTTGCGGAGATTAGGACTCTAAACAGCAGGAGCTGCAGCTACCATGGTTAGAGTTGGGCGAGCCAACATCCTGTGCAAAGCTCTGAAAGTGTTTGCAATGTAGATCAGGCAATACGCATCACATAAAATATGAGAGGCTTTCTAAAACACTCAATGAGCACATTATGCTAAAACTGATGATAGATCATTGACACTAATAGGCTATTACTGCCCGAATCATGATGATTGTGAACCTTTGACAAACCTATCCTCTAATCTCTTGAATTTCATACCAACCCCAAATTCGTGTGCACTATTGAAAAACTTGAATACTCAACATACAATGTGTGATCTTTGGAGAGAAAGAGTAGAGACCTTACAGGGAATATCTTTTCATTATTAAAAATATGGCAGTAGGTCAAGAATTGACTATTTCCTTGTTGATTGGGGTCTTAGAGATGATATTTTAGACATCCAATACAAGGCTGCCCATTTATCAGATCATTCAGCAGTGCTTTTTACTCTAAAAAACAGCAGTGAGTGTGAAGAGATTAGGTGGACACTGGATCGAACTATACCAATAGATAGCGAAGCAATGGAAAAGCATAAAGCTGATGTTAGAGATCTCATAGAGATTAATATAGGCTCGGCATCAAACGGAATAGTGTGGGACAGTCTAAAGGCCTTTATAAGGGGTAAAATCTCCAGTATAACGAGTCATAGAAATAGGACATACAGAAGAGAAATTTCACAACTAGAGGAAGAAATGGAAAACATAGAACTAGAAATAAAAAGATCTGAATCAGAGGAGAACAGAGAGGAGCTTGGAAAGCAGCTACTACTTAAGAGTAATCAACTTCCGAGATTCTCCAATTAAGAGTAAAAAAAAGGTGGGAGACCAGTAAGCTGGCGCACTTTGAGTATGGAGAGGGAGCGGGAAAACCTTTAGCCTGGAAACAGAACAGAACAGGAATAGGATTAAGTAGATCAAAGAAGAAAGGTCTGGAGTCATACTAAGTAAGGAAACGGAGATAAGAAAGACTTTCAAAGACTTCTTTAGTGACCTATAAACAGAAGAAAAAGAGGATATTGTAGGTACTGAGGTAGAGGATTGGCTAGACGAATCCATTAGGCCTATAGATATTAGTCAACAGAATATTCTAAATAAAGAAATTAGAAAGGAGGAAGTAGTTAGAGTAATTCAATCTAGTAAAGGGGTAGAGCGGCAGGGCCAGATGGCATCCCAATAGAGATGTACAAGATCTTAGTTGATGAGATATCCCTACTCTTAACATCAGTGATAAATGAGATATGGGTCAAGGAATACAATTACCAGAATCGTGGAATGAGGTTTACCCTTATTTTGAAATCGGGTAAAAATCCTGTATTCTGTGAGTCTTATAGCCCAATATCACTTTTAAATTCAGACTATAAACTTTTTACTAAAATTGTATCCGACAGGCTAGCCAAAATTGCAGGGTATATAATACATGAAGACCAGAGAGGTGTTGTAAAAGGGAGATACCTACACAAGCTCTCTTATGAGCTTGTCGGGGCTATTGATTTTGCAACCTGTTCTGGTACACCGTTAGCTATAACAACATTGGACGCCTCTAAGGCATCAGACAAGGTCCGATGGTCCTACCTGTTCTGTGTATTAAAAAGGACACTATTTTGGGAGCAATGGTCCAAAAATGCGATAAATCTAGTCAAAGATCTCTTCACAGGCGTACTACTATTGCCTTTCTCAGACCTTCAGAACCGGCACAAACTTAAACCGCTAGACTTTTACAAATTCCTAAACGTAAAACCTCTTCTCATGTTGCGCTCCATCAAACCCTGTGACCCCTCGATAGTTCCCAACATGTCCCAGCTAGTAAAATCCGGACACAGTGTCTCTCAGATATACAAACTTCTTTCTCCCAATCCCCGCAAACAACACAAGAAATGTGAAGTGAAATGGGAATCTGAACTCCTGTAATATTCCATTTGAATGAGAGAAAATTCATTTGACACCATTCTCGAACAAAGTATCACCCATTTTCTCCCAAACCAAACTTATGTTAATAAATAGGTCATATTGGATGCCCGAAAGTTTTTTTTAAACTGAAGCTCAGCGATTGCAGCACGATCTGGAACTGTAAATCCCATGTTGGCAGCTTTGCCCATATGCTCTTTTACTGCCCGAATCTACAATCTTATTGAGATATGATTTACAAATACATAAACAAGACCTTTCACTTCCTCCCTCCAAGAGAATTTTTCTATATTCTACTAGCAGTATTGGATCCTAGGATCAAAGATTTGCAGAACCGTTACTTATTAGACCTCATGCTCACTTTAGCATGTAAAGTTATCCTGAGTAAATGGAAACATTCTAGCGAAGTTTCTTTTAGGGCTTGGCAGGAATGGCTTTCCTCCCTGAGAGGAACAGATAACTAATCCCTCCATACTTCCCCTTGGAGTAAATCCCACAAGAAACTGTGGAAATCCCTTGACGGCGCCAATTCATCTTATGACCCCCCGTGAACACCTTAGTTATTGCCTCAGATTGTAATGCCTTTTGTACTCCCCCACTGTAACGTACCCTTGTCAACCCTTATGTGAAAATTTCTTTGCTTGGTCACCTGTGTACTATGGTGAGTAAGATTCACCGCAAAGGCCCTCCTTGGAACTTGAGTATTATTACTATTATTATTATTACAACTGTTATTATTGTTTTATTATTATTATTATTATTGTTATTATTATTATAATTATTTAATATTATCAGGAACACGATATGGTCATTGTTGTTAACTTTTTCACGGTTGTAACAACTTTTTTACACGGGTATGTACATGCTGTCATATTATTTGCTGTACTATGTTAATTATTTTCCCTGCCACTTGACTCTTTATTTGTTACTTGTTTTGACATATTTCAATAAAAATTATTTGAATTAAAAAAAAAGTTATAATTTGGGTGAAAATTTCTGTCAGGCCATAAAGCTAATATACAAAGATGCAGTTGCAAGAGTATTGGTTAATGGCAGATTATCTTCTTCCTTCAAGGTCATTAGAGGCACAAGACAGGGCTGCCCCCTTTCCCCTCTTTTATTTAATTTATATATGGAACCCTTGGCCTTTAGAATTAGACATTCAATTTACATTCCACCATTTTGTCAGGGTAATTGGGTTAAAACATTTGCTTTACATGCTGACGACCTCATGGTATACTTTTCCAATCTAGATGCTGCTTTAACCATTATTTTTTGTATAGCGACAGAATTTGGCAAAATATCAGCATATTCCGTAAACAAACTCAAGACCGAAGCTATGATATGGAACCAAGTCAGCTGCAATCCATTAATTAAAAAGGAGATGCACTATCTCAGTCTTAGAATAGTCCAGGACATCAATCAAATTGCTGAAACAAATTTAAGAAGAGTGTTCAAAGAGATAGCTCAATTAATGAAAAATTGGATGCACCTCCCATTAACTATTCTAGGGATAGTCAGCCTGGTAAAAATGAGTATCCTGCCGAAAATCACTTTTATATTTAATTCACTACTGTTGCATTTTAATAAAGCTACCATGCACAGTATCGAGCAAGCAATCAATTATTTTATAGGGCTAACAAAGGGATTAGGATTTCTTGGAAGAAGCTCCGTAGAAGAAGGGAGAAGGGGGGTCCATCTTTACCCGACATTCAGCCGTATGCCTGGGTCTTACAATTAAAAAAGTCCAGAGTGCTTATAAAGATTCCTGATGGATCCATAATAGGTTCAATGTTCTCAGCCATGCTAAAAGAGCAAAAAATAAAACCAACAGCTTTTTTTTTTAGATTGGAGATCCTAAATTCTTCAAAAAAGTTAAATTGAAGGTACTGCACTTTGATGGCATCAATGTGGTACCATATACGACGCTTGCTGAAAATAGAATATTATTCTCACTCTGCCCTAATCTGGGATTCCCCATGGACCCACGAGTGTCTTAATGATAAATTGGCTTTACCAATCAGAGAAGCCAACCTAAACATCTAGGGATATCTGTCTAGAGATAAACATTTGTTACCTTGGTATGACTCAAATACTTTGATGATGGACTCCCTCTCAAAATTTAACTACCTACAATTAAAAAGCTGGGCACAAAACAAGGCATCGTCATTGGGCAGTAGCCACATCCTGAAAGACCAACTGATAAGTAGGGGTGGGCGGAATTTGCGAAATTGACTTTCGCAAACTATCGCGAAATTGCGCAAAATCTTCACGTGCATGTGGAACTTTCGCGAAGATGCAGAGATTGCTTTTCCTGCCTGTTGGCGATGTGTTTTAGTGTGCTCGCGGGGAAATGTACCTCTAACTTGCCCATGCTGTCGCTAATGGTGGAAGACAGTGGCAGTGTCTACACACCGCTAGCTGGCTCGCTGAATAAGAGGGCATAAATATTTTGGGACTGGCTGTGCGCATTTGCTGAACGGGCGCTTTTTACAAAACCTGCTTTTAAATACTCGTGTGCACGATTTTAGCGAGTGCACTGCTCACAATTGTTTAATACTTTTTTAAAACTGATCCGGAGTGCTGGTCTCGATTCCTGTGCCTGCCCGCCTCGGTCCGACTCGGTAATTCATTACCGTTGTGCGGAGGGCGGACAGGTGAGGGCCAGGCACTTCCGGGAGCGGTTAGCGCTCTAGGTCTCAACTGGGGGCTATTTAGGCGGAGCCTCTGGTCAGCGCAGCTGCGGTGGAAGACAGTGGCAGTGTCTACACACCGCTAGCTGGCTCGCTGAATAAGAGGGCATAAATATTTTGGGACTGGCTGAGCGCATTTGCTGAACGGGCGCTTTTTACAAAACCTGCTTTTAAATACTCGTGTGCACGATTTTAGCGAGTGCACTGCTCACAATTGTTTAATACTTTTTTAAAACTGATCCACAGTGCTGGTCTCGATTCCTGTGCCTGCCCGCCTCGGTCCGACTCGGTAATTCATTACCGTTGTGCGGAGGGCGGACAGGTGAGGGCCAGGCACTTCCGGGAGCGGTTAGCGCTCTAGGTCTCAACTGGGGGCTATTTAGGCGGAGCCTCTGGTCAGCGCAGCTGCGGTGGAAGACAGTGGCAGTGTCTACACACCGCTAGCTGGCTCGCTGAATAAGAGGGCATAAATATTTTGGGACTGGCTGAGCGCATTTGCTGAACGGGCGCTTTTTACAAAACCTGCTTTTAAATACTCGTGTGCACGATTTTAGCGAGTGCACTGCTCACAATTGTTTAATACTTTTTTAAAACTGATCCGGAGTGCTGGTCTCGATTCCTGTGCCTGCCCGCCTCGGTCCGACTCGGTAATTCATTACCGTTGTGCGGAGGGCGGACAGGTGAGGGCCAGGCACTTCCGGGAGAGGTTAGCGCGCTAGGTCTCAACTAGGGGCTATTTAGGCGGAGCCTCTGGTCAGCGCAGCTGCGGTGGAAGACAGTGGCAGTGTCTACACACCGCTAGCTGGCTCGCTGAATAAGAGGGCATAAATATTTTGGGACTGGCTGAGCGCATTTGCTGAACGGGCGCTTTTTACAAAACCTGCTTTTAAATACTCGTGTGCACGATTTTAGCGAGTGCACTGCTCACAATTGTTTAATACTTTTTTAAAACTGATCCGGAGTGCTGGTCTCGATTCCTGTGCCTGCCCGCCTCGGTCCGACTCGGTAATTCATTACCGTTGTGCGGAGGGCGGACAGGTGAGGGCCAGGCACTTCCGGGAGTGGTTAGCGCTCTAGGTCTCAACTGGGGGCTATTTAGCCATCGCCTCACAGGAAGCGCGCAGCGTTTGCGCGCAGCCTCTTCACAGCCGAAGACCAGCCAAAGAGCTGCCCGTCTGCGCCCGTCCGCGACAGGACGGGGCGACGGGGCGGCAATTTTACATCATGCCGCCTCTTCGTGCCAACACACATATCAGGTATGAGGCTTCCTTTCTGAAATCATTGAGGCAACTTACCTCCCCATGCTATTTAGAGGATAGCAGACCTTGTTTTGGAGGACCGTTCTCATGCAAAAAATGTCATTTTTCCTCGATGCATTCTACTGACTCTCAAGAACCTAGTAAATCATTACATGATTTGCATTGCATCCTTATTAATGTTCGCTCGATGCCCAAACACCAAATTGAGATCTGGGACTTAATACACTCCTTGACTCCAGATCTCTGTTTCATTACTGAAACTTGGCTAAAGCCACATACGGTATCTGCCATCAATGTGGGAGTGCCTATGGGATATAAACTCCACCACTCCGATCGCCCTGATAAAATGGGTGGCGGCATCGCCATAATTTATAAAGAGTCCCTCAAAGTAGACATTTTAGATAAACAATGTTGCAAAGAAATGGAAACAATGGTTTTTAGAATTACCCTCCCCAACAGAAAGACCAGTAAAGGTGCTCTTGTCTATAGACCACCCCTCCCATGTCCCAGCTTCTCCTCATCTCTTTTAGAGATGCTAGGCCCCTATATACGGGCCAATGAGGATTTTCTTCTCCTCGGAGATTTTAATATTCATACTGACCTACCTGACTCCATCGGGACCAATAGTTTATTTACTGATATGACAACCATTGGTCTTACACAAAGGAATCAGGATCCCACTCATGAAGGTGGACACTGTATCGACTTGATATACACCAACTTTGAAAATATATTGTGTCATAAACCCACTAAAATTAATTGGTCAGATCACTTTTTACTACAATTCACTATTTTTAAAGTTAATAACGGTCCCCATAAGAAATCTCTACCCCCCACTATACGCAGACAGTGGCATAAACTCACGCTAGAGGCGCTAGAAAAGGTGTGGGAAAAACCTGAGATTAGAGATACTGAGGAAGTAGAACATAAGCTAACTATGTTTCAGCACTCTCTAACTGCAGCCATTGATAAAATAGCCCCTCTGAAAACTTTTAGGCAACTACCGGTGGCTAAACAGGAAAAATGGTATACTGAGGCTCTCAGGAAAGAGAAACAAGAATGCAGGAGGATAGAGAAGAGATGGAGGAAGTCACACTCGGAGGAGAATAAAAAGGCACATCGCGCAGCTCAAACCAACTATTATAAACATATTAAAGCTGCCCGCAAAAATAATATTGCCCAACAGCTCATAGAAGCTGGAAACTCTCCCAAAGAACTGTATAGGATTCTGGACACATTCGTAAAACCTATGGCTTGCATAAGTCCAGATGACTTCTCACAAAGTCTATGTGATGAAGTCTCACTATACTTCGAAAATAAAATAGAGACCATCTATGAAAAATGTTTAGTATCCCAACTAAATAGCGATACTTTGAATGTTTCCTCCCCTAACGAAAATGCCAACTTCACATTAACTACATTTCCTCCTATTAACACTGATGAGCTTTACACAATAATGACCCAAATAAAATCTGGATCGCCGGATGACCTTATCCCTGTCAAAACCTTAACCTCCCTCCGCAACCTGTTAGTTCCCTACATTCAGGATGTAATCAATCAGTCTCTTAAAGAGGGAAAAGTACCAACTGAATGGAAAAGTGCAGTGGTGAACCCCATCCGCAAGAATGCGGTTCTCCCGTGGACGGAACTTTCCAACCTCCGTCCCATCTCCCTTCTGCCGTATTACAGCAAGATGGTCGAAAAACATGTTAATGCACACCTGTCCAATTACATCGAGGCAGCGGGCGGCCTAGACCACTCGCAATCTGGTTTTAGGCCCAACCATAGCACCGAATCAGCCCTCCTGTCAGTAACAGATAACATCAGAATGTCACTTGACAGGGGGAGCTCAGTGATTCTGGTGCTATTGGATTTGTCCGCTGCCTTCGACACGGTGTCGCACAACATTCTTCTCGACCGCCTGAAGGGAGTGGGAGTAAGGGGGACCGCTCTTGCGTGGCTTGAAAGCTTTCTTGAAGGCAGACAACAAGGTGTCAAATTAGGCTCCCATAAATCTGTCTGCAGGAAGCTTACCAAAGGTGTGCCACAGGGCTCATGTCTGAGCCCTACGTTATTTAACGTATATGTGGCCCCTTTGGCAGAGATTATTAGATCTTACGGGTTCTCACCAATTTCCTACGCTGACGATACTCAGCTGTTGTTTCCCTTTCAAACTATCACACCTGCAGTCATGCAATCTTTCCAAAACGGCATGAGAGCGGTGGCTGGTTGGATGGCCCAGAACTTCCTCCAATGCAATGTGACCAAAACGGAGGTCATGTTGTTTGGAGGGGCCACCCTGCTCTGGTCACCGGATTGGTGGCCACTTGAGCTAGGTCCTGTCCCAGCGCCCAAACAGACCGTCAAAAATCTGGGGGTAGGCCTAGACCAAACTTTGATTATGAAAGATCACGTCAGCCAGGTCACGGGAACGTGTTTCCGCACAATTGGTCTTCTACGGCGTATCTTCCCTTTCCTACCAAACATCCATAGGAAAACGCTGGTACAGGCACTAATCCTTGGACGGGTAGACTATTGCAATAGTCTACTCAGTTCCGCCAACCATGAACAACTACGTAGACTGCAGGTGGTGCAGAACACCGCGGCAAGACTCATCCTGAATGCCCCTCCCCGTACCCCCTCCCGCCCTCTCCTTTCCCACCTCCACTGGCTTCCAGTGCAACAGAGGGTACATTTTAAACTCTGCTGCATTATGCATAAGTGCATTTATGGGTCTGGTCCCAAATATCTAAAAGATATTTTTTTCCTCTACTCTCCCGGACGTGCTCTGCGATCCAGCAACACTATGTTGCTACACATACCTAAAGTTACCAGAGCTAGACAGGGAGGCCGAGCACCCTCCCTTAAAGGCCCTTTGTTGTGGAATTCCCTTCCACCGCAGCTGAGACAAATCTCCAATCTTTTTTCCTTTAGGAAGAAACTAAAAACGTTCCTGTTCACATCAGGTTAACCGGACCTTTCTCTCTGTCACTTTCTTAATATAATTTGTCCATCTCATACAGTAGCCACGCGCGGAGATACCCCTTCGGGGCTGATTCAGGCGCGCTATAAGAATATAAATAAATAAATAAATAAATGGGTGCGGCCTTCTTGCTCGCGATGCTTATTTCCTCTTTTGGGTCAAATGACTTGTTCGCAATCGCAAACTTGCGCAGGATAGCGCGACCGGTTACCAACAATCCAACATCTCATGGCGCACGTGGACGGATAGGAAAACTCGTCGGCAAACGCAGGGACCCAGTAAGTCGCTTCTGTGCATGCAAGAACACATTTTTAAAGCACGAACAAGAAAAAACTTCAGTTTCCCTGCAGATTGCGAAAGTTCTGACATTTTCACGCTCTCCGCAGAACGCGAACATTTCAAAATATCGCAAATTCCGCGAGCGTAACGAAATTTACCGCCCAGGCCTACTGATAAGTAAGCCACTGGGAAGTAAAGAATTATCTATTTGGTATTGGCACCTTCAAGACAGCATGGATGGAGAATTCACTTTGGCGGAGGAGCTGTGGGGAAAGTACTTGCTGGGTGACCAGTTGCAGAACATTTGGCAAGTATCTATATGCACACTTTACAACACAGTTAAATCCGCTTTTTTAAGAAGAAACCACCTTTTCTCACTTGATAGAGCATAGATATCACCAGAGAAACTATCTAAGATGGGGAAAGGTACCCGAACCAGCTGCGCAAAATGTGGGTTTGAAAAGGCAACCTATGTCCACATGTTTTTCCTATATCCAAAAATCAGAAAGTTCTGGAGCAACGTAGAAACAACCATGACAGGTATTTTGGGTTGGTTAATAAAGGTAAGCCTTTCTCTGGTTATCTTTGGCGTGGATAATAAGTTAACGGGAACCCCTAGAGATTTGTTGTTTTATGCTGTATTACTGGCCAGGAGGGAAATGTGTCGTAAATGGGTATGCAACATAACCCCACAGCACTCGGTTGGCTAGAATCTCTTATATATATGTCTAGCATGGTTCTTTCAGGGAAAATGTCAGTTGAGGTTATATTTGTGATATTAGTATTAGCTCACATCCAATGATTACACCGGTTAACACTCCTGGACTGCTTCAGGGCCTTTACAGTTATTTTCGGAAAATAAAGCAGTGCTGGTATAATACTGAGTGTGAGACACAGCCGCAGAAAGGTTGGTGTTTATTGGGGCATGCCCGTTGACGGTTGGTAACCCTCACAAACGATAAGGGCAGAAAAAAATTACATTTTTCTCTTTTTCTGAGGTCAATGAGGACACAAATAAATTTGGAAACTTTTATAACAACATGGCACATTATGGCACAGCACTAAGAGGTACTTGTTCAAAGGGATAGTTTTAAAATGTTTCTAAAGAAAATACAAAGACCCTTGAATTTCGGTGTTAAGGCGGTATGAGAGGACATGACGATACGGCCAAAGATACCGACCTTGGAGCTGGGGAACTGCTACGCATAAGAAAACTCCAACATCAAAAGGCACCCTGGCACCAAAACCCCCTGGGCCTTGTTGAGTTTAACCGATGATGCCCCTACAAACCCTTACACCTCTACTTAAGTCTGCTGTTGTTGGTCTTCCTCCTGCAACCTACATACCATGCCTGCAGCCTCTTTGCCAAAAGAAGAATTCCCATCAAATCGCAATGGCATACAACATCAAAATTGCACCCGGCACCCAGGCGTCCATGTGTCGCTGGTGGTGTATGTTTGCTGCCGCTTTTTGGCCCCCTCTGTGCTTAACCTAACCCCCAAAGCCAGGCAACTGAAACCTATGTATCTACCTACAAGCAGTGTGGCTCCAGGCATTGGGCAGAACTCTGATTTTGACTTCTGCAGACAGCCGCCCCTGCTGGTGGTGGTGCAATGTTGGTACCTACCTGACCCCTGCTTACTGCTGATGTTTGGTTCCCAAGACTGGAACTGTAAGTTGCATACTTACCCACGTAACCGCGAAGCTATTTTCCCCATAATATAAAATTAAACTGCCCTGAAAATATTCTGTGTCAATTTTTAATTTTTTTAAATTTTTTAATTTTTTTAATTTTTTTATTTCCAGGATTGTTTGCAGAAGACACAACAAAACAAATTAGAATTACACACTTGGCATAATCAATACAAAAATAACAGTATTGCAGACTTCTTGTTTTTTCCCTTTCCTTCTTTCATTTCTTCCCCCTTTAAAACATTTGCTTCCAAAACAGAGCAAGACCCCTATAAAAAAAAAAAAAAAGAATATTTAAGAGGACCGAGAAAAATATAAAGGGCGTAAAATAAAAAAATAAAATAAAAAAGGAGAGAAAAAAAGAAGAAACACATTGATCTAAATTTTCTCATAGAATTTACTATAGGACTCAACCAGTCTCTAGAAAGTCTGTTAAAGCTCCCCAAATTGATGAGCCGATACGCTTTTTCCTTACACCCTTCACTGCATATAAACTCCATTCAAGTTCATAAATATTATAAAGTTTAGCCCTCCAGAATTCAAACGTAGGGGGCTCTGGTTGTAGCCATTCCGTGGCGATACATAACCTAGCGAGAGTCATGGCTAAGAATAGGAAGAATTTGTGTTTGCCTAGTACTGAATCGACATCCACATTTGGATCAGTTCCCAATAACATAAGCATTGAAGATATCTCAATCGGGCTATGCAATACAGGTGAAATGAATTTCTCCAAACCATTCATAAATGGGGACAACTTAATACAGTAGAAGAATATATGCGACATATCAGCATCTATATCCCCACATCGAAAACACTTCCCATCGTATTTACTGCCCCAGGTGGCCAATCGCTTAGGGGTATAATACAGCCTAAATACCGTTTTATATATTTGAGCTTTTAAGTTAGCTGCCATACAAATCTCCTTGGCCATACATAGAGTATCATGAATATAGACTTCTGGGACGGCTAACTGATTTTGCCAATAATGATTAAATTTATACATATCATCATGTGCCAATTTTTCAAAGTGCAAATTATTTTTTTATTAAAAACATGCTTACATTATTTACGAAGATCTTGGTCTTAAAATAAAGTAAAAATAAAGTATAATTTTATAAAATTGTTCTGGATCTCCTCCTTGAGTCGTGTGTCCATTATTGATCACTGTTGTGCAATAAATGTTCTCTCTGTTATGCTTAAGGCTGCTCACCCACACTACCACTAATAGAGCACTGTGGGTTTTACATTGAGCCCTGTTCACTTGTGGGGAGTCCCTGGACTCTGTACTTGGTACTACCATCTAGTAGCACTATCACTTACAGAGCCAGCTTCCTACAGTGCTGCAGGAGCACAGCAACTCCCACCAAAGCATTTTTATGAAAGTGCAAACTCAATGATTGCAGAGACTCCGACTCCAGGACATCTCCAGGATTTTCAAAATCAATTCAAACACTACCAAGGCTGGAGCTTATGCTCTACAGCTGAGGGTTCTTCACCCTCTTTGGGTTGTGTTCATGATTGCTGCTGTTAAGACCTAAAAGTGGTTAAAGGACGGACCTGTCTGGAAGTGCTCTTGTGGGGCCAAGTCTATGGTGGCAATGCAATGTAATTAAGATGTGATGCTCTCTGGTGGCTACTTTTATAATTACATTTTTACGGTTGGAAAATGTATAAACCAAATATACAAACCCATTTTGCTCACTTAAATGCTTTATTGATTTAATAATGGTGTCAATGATAACTGATCAAAGTGTAAATGGTTATTAACATTAATAAGTGCCCTTACACTAGGTTATTATTGTTGATGACTTTATTTAAGTACAAAATTATGACCTTTAACATGTGGTTTGTTGTTCTTGAACCTAGACCAAGCCAATTGATAGGTTTGTATGACCCCTTTAGGTGGTCAATGGTGAATATTTGATGTCATCTATGGTATTTTCGATCTGCCAATGTACTAATAGGCCTTGGACTGCTCTGCCTCACTACACTGAGAGAATCAAGTACTACAATGGGGTGTTGGTTGCCAGTGGAGGACAAACATGGACCCACTATTTATGTAGGCCACACAACTAATGGCCTGTTTTCTTACAAGTGCATTTCTGTGCCATGCTTATCTTGCAGAAGGGAGGCATTCCACGGTTGGAGTGTGGGTGTTCCCGCTTATCCACCCATGGATGTTGGTGCACTCACATATTTACAATGGGTTGTATACCTAGGAATGTATCGAAATGGCACTTCTGCCAGGCCTAGGCGTAACAAGGAGACATTTCTCCTTGTTACTTCCTTTTCCTATCTTTGATGCATGCCGAATCACACATAGAAAAAGTTCATCTATGTGGCTGATCAAGGCAATGTATTGCCTAAAACACTTTTCTGACAAGACTAATAGGGACTTCTTTTCACTTCCTCCAAAATACTGATGACACTGCTTTTAGTTAGAACTAGTATAGGTATCCAGCACAAGCTATCTAAACGTCATGCTCATTGCAAGGAAAGGAAAGCAAGGTGACCATCGACATTTAAGAAAGCAAAATCCTATTTTTTGAGTGCAGGATTAAAAAGCCAGGCACACGGCATTAGGGCATTGAACAGTATCAAGGACAGCCTCTTATAAATATCTTGGGATTTCTTTTCATGATTGAGGTTGGCAGCATCTAGAGCTAGCTAGCTTAACCACTTGAACGCTATGGGGATTTTTCCCCTGTGCTGTAAATCCAGGAACACCATTATTCATGACGAGCTGGGCTCGTCATCAGTGTAGCAGGATGCTACTGCATGACGAGCCCAGCTCGTCATGAGCGTGGAAGGGGTTAAAGCCACAAGCAACTGCTTTAAAATTCCCTTTCTGGAAACGATTTGGAGAGAGTTATCGAGTGCTTTATTTGCTCCTTCCATGAAGAAGATCAAGGCAAAATTCATCCCTTCATTAACTTACGTACATGTGACTTTCTTTGGAAAATTAGCTCACCTAATGTATTCAGAGCAAGCTAAAGTTTTTTAACACTTCTGTCTTCCTATCCCAACAGATAAGCATGGAATGCTGCCTTCATCTGCAGTCTTTGGTGGGCCATGCCAGGTTATTCTGCTTATAATATCTGAATATGATCCCCAGATATGATTCTTTGAAAGATCTGCTATGGTGAGAACTAATTGTGCCCTTTTAAATCCAAAATGTTATGGCGGGCCTATTTAGTTCATTTATTAAAATGGCTAAAATCCCTTAAATTTGCACCATGCTACATTCCAAAGGCTAATGAAAAAATATGCACCTCTTTTATCAATCAAATTGGATCTGTTTGTGTGTTCTACCAATAGAAAAACCTTGAGAACTTTTTCACAGCTTCGATTAGAACAAGCCTCAAAAATATATGCTTTAACCAATCTTGTAGTCATTCAAACTAAGCAGAACCTTTTTCAATGTATTTTTATTTATATATCCCATCATATTCAAACAAAAAAGTGACAGACAAAATTAGTATTCAGTGATATACTGAATTCAGATACATTGACTGCTAAAGGTGTAGAAGAGTTACAAAGTAGGTAGTCAATTTTTGCATGACATTTTCTAACAATCACAAAGAGCACATGGGAGAAATAGAAAACACATGTATGGCATAAGTCCTTACATTTTCAGCGTTCTTCACTCTTGTGATATACTCTCGCATGGGTCCCATAATACTCCTTGCCATTTTCGTGAGATTAGTGAAGATGTGTATATTTCAGCTTTCTCATTACAGAATACTGCATCATGGAGCCAGTTACATATCCTGGTGATACAATGTGCACAATATTATCTTCTGCTTGGGGTCAGCAGGTCAGATTCTCAGGCGCATCTTCTAATGTACTGTAAGTTTGGTATGGCTTCAATGTCAAATGACTTCAGCTTCTTCTGGAGTTTGACATGCGCAGTGTGGGTTTTCAACATGGAGTAATAGCACCTCCCGGGACCAAAATTACGTTTCATGAAAAAATAGAAAAGAAACAGTTTTAGAACACAGAATAAATTAATGTACTGTATACCACTTATCTCTATTCTATTGCCATTATTTTATTTTAACTATTGCGTTTAGTGTTTAGGCAAGACAGACAGCTTAGCAAAAGCAGCAGTGCAAGCTTCTTGCATTCAGTAACACAAAGCAGCCATCTTAGTTCTAATGCGCAGAATCAAAAGTTTCATCATGTCACGTGAGTATGACAGACGCATGCGCAGTAGGATATCCCGCGTCGCAGCGCCCGTTTTAGTGCAAACGGATTATTGTTAGTAGAAACACATAGGCAAGCTTCTTCTAGATACCTAACGTGTCGTGAAATGCAATATTAATAAGACAAACATGTTAGTTAGTACATTAACGTTAAGTCGAGAGGACTGAATACAAGCAAGTTACGTGGGAATCCTTGCTCCATCAATTCCCTCTTTGATGGTATGTTATATCATCACCAATTAATGTAACTTTTCTAACTCTCCCAATTCAATCTCTTCAAACTTTCTATTTTGTTTCTTTTAATTTTTTGTGTGAATGTTTTTCACTTACTTGTATAAATTACCATTCAACTCTTCTAGTTCAATTTCATCTATATTTCTCTTTTTCCCTTTCTTATTTACTGTATATCTCTTTTTATGCTTACGACATTTGCAACAAATTATTATCCCTGAAATCAGTAGGCCTAATCCCACCATTGGCATCAGTATTCTACCTACAAAACTTTTTCCTACATTATAAATCCAACTACCTATAGAGGAGAGACAATCGGTAAGTCTCTTCCATGCACTATCAACCTCCAGTGGGTTAAGCTCTTTTTCCAAATTAGTAATATTTCTTACATACCTTTTAATTTCAACACTTTTGTCAGGTATGTAAGTGCAACAGACTCCGCCCTCTTGCTAATAACGTATCAAGAGCAAGTCGATTTTTTAAAACCATTGATCTGATCGCAACCATTTCGGTATTGATCATTAAGTATCCTCCAGCAGTATCAGCTGATAAGCGATCCACTACTGTTGACAATTTGCAAATTCTTTGCGTATTCAGAGCCACTCCTACTGTAGGTATCAATGCACTAAATATATCACCTACTAATTCTCCAAAACTAGCTCTTTTACTACGTATTAATCGATTAGTTTCTTCATTGCTTCCAGTGATTTTGTTTACATGGTATATTTTTGGAATTACTATTCCAAAATAACAGCTCCCATACCAATGATCTGGTAGCTTGTAACAGGCCTTGTTTCCACAAATAAAATAAATTCCAGGAAACACATGCTCAGTTCCATCTTTGAAGCCCCAACCCCCAATTAACTTGTAGTTGTGTTCACACTCACTGGAACCAATGAATATATTGTTATAATAACTTGTTATTTCTCTATGGAGACAGAGTTTCCCTTTCTTTTCAAAATCCAGCAACATAGCAGCATGAGTCTTGCCATTTTGGGTGAACCACGTATTTTCAGCCCATTTAGGAATTTTGTGACTTTTATCATTTGCCTTCCTTTGGAAATTCTCTCTCCTTTTCTCAACCATATTTAGAAATATTTTCTCTTTTTCATGCAATAAACATGTTAAATTATTCTTGTGTGCTTCAGTCATATCTATTGTCCCTATAGTTAGGAAATATTCGCCCATATAATGTGTATGTACAGGATTCAGGTTACTACGTATTGGAAGTTCAGAGAATATCACATCAGAGTTAGAATAATAATACAGCAAAGGTCCTTTCTTGTAAAATAAACTAGCTACAATACTACAGGAAATACCATATGTTAGGGGTAAATGGTGGTAAGTCACACCCTCGGCTACCGAAGTAGGTAACTTCATACAGACATAGCATTCTTCTATTTCCATAGCTTCTACATAGGGTACTAATAGATTAGCAAATACATTTAAATGAGTTCTATTCTTAATACTAGTATAATATAATTCTTCCTCATCTGATGCTTCTAAACTACATTCTGTTGCTTAATGCTAAATGATTTTTTTGTGTACCTATTTTTGTAGGTGTATCTATAGTTTTAGGATCACTAGTGTTAGTCTTCATGTCTCTACTCATTATGTAAGGAATGGCTATTGTCAGTCCTAACCATACTAAAAGCACTATCACTATACTACATATGCATATTCTACAGCATGTTTTCAAACAGCTTCTTTTCGGTTTACCATTAACAGTACGATCAGCCATGGCTGATTTGGAGACTTAACCCCTCTTTGTAACTTTTACACAGTCTTTTAGCCTGTATATTTTCTTTCAAGTTGGTCTCACTTCTTCGTCAGTCTGATCAGCAATTAATTCATAACTGCTTTCATCACTTATTTCTAAGGGTTCAAAATCTTCAAGAATGACGTAAGTCCATTCAGGTCCTCTGAATTTATTATTCAGTCTTTTCAGTCTTGGACTTCTCCTTCTTGGTTGCTCTGTGGAAGACCCAGCTTGACTTGATATTTCATTTACTTGCTCTTGTTCTTCATTTCTTGTTTTAAGGTGAAATTTCAATCTTTTGAGAAAACCAGGCCACTTATCTCCTTTTCTGAATCTTTTAGCTGGCACTGTACTTTGGTTTTCTTCAATTGTTCTTTTATTCTCGTTCAGTTGTGGCACAATTTGTACATCTTCATCTTCTGTATCCCTCTCTATCTGACTTTGTCCAGGACTTGTTTCTGTTTCTTCTGCCTGAACACTAATCTGGCCTTGTTCAGGAGTGTGCTGAGTTTGATTTTGACTTTGTTCGCCTTCTTCTTCCTGTTTTTCTACAACTATCTGGTCCTGCTCAGGTGACATGATCTCTTGTTCTTCTTCTTCCTGAGCCTCCACCCTAGTACCTATCTGTCCCTCCTCAGACTCTGGAGCTGTGACAGGTATCTGGAATGTCTGAGTATATTGATCTTTCCTTATCTGGTTCTCCTCAAGATTACCATGGGCTTGGATTTCTGTAATCTGAGTACGTTCTTCTACACCTGTCTTATCTTCACTATCACTTTGTCTATCATGATAGGTTTGTTTCCTTGTTCGTATATTCCTGGTAGGTATGTCAACTACTGGAATCCAATCATCCTGACTGGGGCTCGGTCGTTCATCAGCTACTTCAGGATCGATTTCTTGAGACCCTTCAGCTGTACAACCTTCTGCTTCAGTTTCATCAGGTTCAGTCACCCTTTTCGTGTGACTGGCATGAATCCAATTCAGAATTCCTTCACATTTGACAGCTGTGGTGGTGACCAATATCACTTGACGTGGCCTTCCCCACCTTGGTGCTAGGCAAGATTCTTGAGTATGTTCCTTTACAACTACCCAGTCACCTGGAATCAGATCATGAGCTGGAGTGGATTGTCTGGTGAAAGCGTCTTCTCCAACCTGGTGAGAGATAGAAAGTACTTGGTCAGCCTGTTGTTTACAGTACTCTAGCACTAAGTCACCAGATATATTTATCAATTTGTGTCCTGGCACCCATGCCTGCCTCATTGCTCTTCCCATGAGTATTTCATGAGGACTCAAGCCTGTTTTCGTGTCTGGAATACTTCTGAGTCCCATCAGAACAAGAGGTAAAGCATCAGGCCATTCTAATTTTGTGGATGCATATATCTTTCCCATTCTGGATTTGATTGTGCCATTCAATTTTTCGACCTCTCCAGAAGCCTCTGTACGGTATGCACAGTGCAACTTTTGCTCAATTTTGAATGCTTCACAAATTAGACCAATTATTTCATTATTAAAGTGAGAACCTCGGTCTGATTCAATCGTTACTGGAAAACCGAAACGTGGTATTAGTTCCCTAAGTAGGAGTTTGGCTACAGTGGTGCTATCATTTCATTTTGTAGGGTATGCTTCTACCAATGTTGAAAATAGGCAGACAATGACAAGAACATATTTCATTCCTCGACAGGGTGGTAACTGAATAAAACCAATTTGTAGTCTTATAAATGGGCCTTCTGCTTTCCCAATTTTCCCAGGGCAAACTACTGTTCTTTTACCAGGATTCATTTGTTGACAAATCAAACATCTTTGGCAAAGAGCCTCTGCTATGTTCCTGAATTTTGCATTAAACCATGATTGTCTGAACAATCTAATCATAGCATCTCGTCCTAGGTGGAAATATCCATGATACATCCTAGCCATATGAGCAAGCATACAGTCTGGTAACACAGGTCTGCCATCAAGGTAAACAATAACACAATCTTCAGCCTTTCTCTGACAACCTATTCTTCTCCATTCTTCCCTTTCTTCTGTTTCTGCCTCATTCTATAAATCTCTCACTACTTCCCACGTTTTCACACCTTGCAACAACATAAGTTGGCAGCTGTTTCCACATGCATCGATTTTCTTTTTTATTGCCATCTTATGTTTGGCGCAGTGTTGGGCTAATTGGTCAGCATATCGGTTACCTGCTGTCACTTTGTCATTTCCAGATTGGTGAGTAGCACACTTGACCACAGACACTGTTTCTGGTATTTGGATTGCTGTTAGCAAATCTTTCACAAAATTTCCATTTTTAATAGGAGTACCTGATGAAGTCAGAAACTCTCTTTGCATCCAGAGTTGGCCAAAATCATGCACAACCCCATAGCCGTATTGGCTATCTGTATAAATGGTTACTTTTATATTTTTTCCAATTTTGCAAGCCTTTGTCAATGCAATTAATTCAGCTACTTGTGCAGACCTAACTCCAGGTAAATAGGATGTTTCAACTGGGCCCCATAATGTGCATACTGCATATGCAGCACTCAAGTCTCCTTTCTCATGACGCATGCATGAGCCTTCTACAAACAACTCATGTTCTGAATCTATTAATGGTTCTTCTCTTATGTATGGTCGAGGTTTGGTACAATATTCTGTCAGGTCAATACAATTATGTTCGAATTCATCTTTGACTTTTGCAAAATGTGACTCAGGCAACAATGTGGCTGGATTCAGAACGTTGCACCTAGCAATGGTCCCATTTGCTGCACCTACAAGAATTCTCTCATACCTAGTCAGCTGACTAGGAGTTAGATATTGGGTTTTAGTTCTGGTCAGCAAAAATACAACAGCATGTGGGACATGCACGGTTACTGGATGGCCCATAATAATGGACTCACTTTGCTCAAGACTCATGCAAGTTGCAGCTACTGGATCTAGTGTAAAAGAAAAATATGCCACAGGACGTCTCATCAGACCATGGGTCTGGGTCAAAACTGAAAGTGCACAATTGTCTCGTGTGTCACAAAACACTGCAGAGTCTTTGAATAATCAGGCATTCCCAGTGCTGGAGCAGTGCACAAACAATCTCGTAATTTTATAAAAGATGACATGCTTTCATCATCCCATTCTACTAGGGCTTTTGCTCTCTTCTTTGTCAATTGTATCAGTGGTTTTGCTAGGACTGCAAATCCCACAATCCATTGCCTGCAATAACCTACGACTCCAAGAAACATTCTGATTTATTTCTGGGTTCTTGGTAGATTCATGTTTTTGATTATTTTAATCCTTTCTGTGGTATCCCTTCTGAAACCCCTCTCTATCTGGTGCCCCAGATATTTCACTGATGTGGTGTAAAACTGTAATTTGTCAAGTGACACCTTATGTCCTCCTTCACCCAAATGATTTAACAATGCTATGGTATCCACTACACAGTCATTTCGGGTTTTAGACGCCACGAATAGGTCGTCTATGTACTGCACTAAGACAGATTTTTCAGGCAGCACCAAAAATTCAAGGCATTTTTTCAAAATCTGGTTAAAAATCAATAGATTTCCTGTGTACCCTTGAGGGACACGGTTCCAGACATAGACATGACTGTCAAATTCAAAAGAAAAAAGGTATCTGCTGTCTGGATGCAAAGGTATGGAGAAAAATGTGTTGCACAAATCAATTACAGTGAACCAACCTGCTGCCCACGGTATCTGCTATAGAATCACAGCAGGATTAGGCACAACAGGACAACATGGGACAACAATTTTATTAATTTTTCAAAGGTCTTGTACGACCCTATATGTCCCGCTCGGTTTCTTTATGCCAATTATGGGCGAATTACATGGACTGCTCATTATTTCTTGCTAAATGCCTGTTTCAATCAACCGTTTTATTTCTGCTGCAACTCCTGCTTTTATTTCTGGGTTCATTTTATACTGTCTTGTATTTGGATAAACTCCACCTTCTTTTACTGTCACTTTCATTGGATCTACATTTGCCATTAATCCTATATATTTTCCTGTAAAATCCCACGCATTAGGATTCACAGTGTCTTGTAACTCTTTTAGTATATCTTCTATGGTCAATGTTTTATTTTCAGTTTCCTGTTTTGCTAACATTAATTTATATACTCCATCTTCGTCTGGGGTTTGTATTTCAACACCACTTGGAGTGCAGAAGATGGTGCAATTCAGTTTGCACAACAAGTCTCTGCCCAACAGATTTACTGGACTGGAATCACACACTACGAATTTATGCATTTCTCTAAAATTGCCTATTCTGACTTCCATTGGTTCTGTAACTGGGGTACTAATTTGTTTATTAGAAACGCCCACTACTTGGATCGCTTCTCCCGAGGGCTAGGTTTGGAACATCTGCTGTTCTCACAGTAGAACGGGTAACGCCAGTGTCCAACAAAAAGGTAACATCATTTCCCTCAACTTTTCCCTCAATATATGGACCTGACTGATCTACCGGCAAGGATGCGCCAAATACGTACTCCTCATCCTCCCCTCTCAGGCACCGTCAGTAGGTGTCCTCTTAAAAAAATGTGTCACTCAAAAGGAATTGTGGAGCTACTGAATCTCTTCTATCTCTTCCCTCCCAATTTGTGGTATCCACACTATACTTTGCTTTGCTCGCAGAATTTGGCATAGGTGCTAGGGGTAATTGGTTCTGTATTACCTGCGGTGATAGTTTCTTTGACACTTCATTCTGCATCTGTGGATTCAAAGGGTTAGTTATTCACTATGGCTTTACACTCGTTTTTCCAATGCCCCAGTTTTCCGCACCCGTGACATGGACATTTTTTCTTGGCTTCATCTCTGTTATAATTTCCCTTTGTCTTTCCTCTATTTCCAACCCCTTGGGTTTGATTATTTTTCAGCTGACTCAATTGAAATTCCTGTTGCTCTGCTAGTTTTACTTGTGACCACATGACTTTTTCTTCTAAAATGTTACGCTTATTGTCTAATTCATCTTCACAATATTTTGCATATTTTAGGATTTCATCAATAGGTTTGGCCTGTCAACAGATCTTATGATCTTTAATCCATTGAGAAATTTCCGGTTTTAATCCAGAAACAAACCGAAAGATGAAATGTGTCATATCTTTAGTATCAATGTTTTCCAGACCACTATATTGTTTAAAGACTTGTAAGAGGCGTTCATAATGTGCATGCACAGATTCAGCTTGATTCTGTGTGGTTCTATCTATTCTAGTCCAGTCAGTCTCTTTTGGAGATACCTTCCCTTTCAAATATAGTATTACCTGATTGTATTTTTTCATCACTTCATCAGATGGAGCTCCCGTCTTTGGGTCTCTAGGATACTCATCATTTGGCCAATAAACTGCTATTTTACATTCTGTCCATAAATCAACAGGTACAACAATGTTGAATAATCCATCTAGATCTTTTAATAGTACTTTTGAGACTTTTACAAATCTCTCAACTTGTCTGTACCACTCAACAGGTTTTTCTCGTAATTTCGGGAAATCATTAGTAAATGACAAAATATCCTGTCAGGACCATGGAACATGCACATAACCTCCACCTGGAACTTCTCTCATCGGGCACAACCTTTCCACTTTCTTTGCTTCTTTCAACATATACTCTGATGTATTGCTCTTTGTTTGGGCCTGCTCCTATTTCTTTGCCCGCCTGGCTTTCCATCTTTCCAAATCACCCCATTTTTGCAATATTGTCAATAGTTCCTTAATCTGCACTTTTCTTCCTGACACATTCATGTTTTCCAAATCTTTATCAGTGAATTCAGCTCGGTAAGGTTTTTGTAGTACTTTTGATTTACCAATATCAATTCCCATTTCAAGTGTCATATTCATTAATTTTTCATGAAATACTCTTGTGTTCCGTGTGATACTTCGACATATAAACAACAATTCATCTTCGCTAAGTGTATTCAATCTTTCCAAACCCACATTCCCTGCCATCATTTCTTCTAATTCAACCCTTAATTTGAATATATCCAATGCCTTTGATTGAGTTGTTGGCTTATCTATTTCTCAGGATCATCTCTCTATTTCTTCTGGAGTAACAACTGTTGCATTTACTGTACCTGATAGTGTTTCCATTCGCACTTCTCTAGAGCTTCCGGTAGTACTTTTTCCAATTGAGCTCCTTTCAGGTACTCTTATAGGTAAATCCATAAGGTAAATTACCAACTCACATTCACTTGCTTGATCATCCACAATTATTGTCTCTTTCCTTGACTGTACTACAGGTGTAGTTAAAAGAGGAGGTTTTGGACTAGACTACTTATCCCCGTATAGAGGAACAACAGGACCAATAGTTACCGGAATTGTTAAGGCTTCAGGACTCGTATTCAATTGGGAAATTTTCTGAATCAACTCATTTTTCTGTTTATTTATTGTTTCTCGTTCCCTGTCCTGTAACACTTTTTCTAACGAAGTCTTCTGTACTACCTTCGAACCAAAGGTGGTTTCAAGAATGGTGCACTAAGATTAACTGTACTTGGCTCTTCATTATAAGGAGGCACATTTTTTCAATAACAAATCCTCCAAATAACCATCATCTGATTCACCACTGGTCATTAAATTCTTCGCCTTTTCTGCGCATTTGGCCCCAGATATTTCCTCCAAGGTCCTTACAGGATATAATCCCTCCACTAGCATTGATTGTCCCCATTGTTTCATTTGCTTGTCTCTTGACTCTTTAGGGAATCTAGGATACAATTTACTCCAATTTCTACCGCTTCTGGGTCTATCTCGTTTAAAAGCCTCAGTCTCCCATTCTTCTAATGCTTCGTACTGAGTTAATCTAGGTCTAGGATCTAGTTCATTCATGGGTGTCCTCAGATTATACAAAATTCTACCATTCAAGGTACCATTTTCTGAAAATGCTAAAACTCCATCATCCTTTGTGTACTCCATCCAGTTTTCTAACCACACACAAGTGTGGTAGCCCCTCTCAACCATCATGTATGATGTGGGCGTATTTGGTGGTGGAATAATAATCCCTTCTCTAGTTTTAATTGGTTTATCTTTCTTAAAGAAGTTTTTGATTTTTTTAATGAACAACATTTTTCTTTTGTCTCCGTACATAATATGAGGTCTTCCTCTTATATGTTGTTCTTGTGCAAAACCTAAGTACCTTCTATCAGGTCTATTTCCTATTATTGCTGGGTCTAAATGCCACATGTAATTTTATTGCCGTTTTTATTAACTTGTAAAACCCTTGTTTTGTTTACTAATAGTCTTCCGATACCAACACGTTTATTAATTTTCAATGACCAATCAAAATTTAAGATTCAAATAAATCCAACCAATAGTTGCGCGGCTTTTGCTGTGAGACAAGTTCTCACGCTCCTGCACTCACCCCGCCTTTACAGTATTACCTCAACTACACACCCGCTGTCTCAACCAATACCAGCGCGGCTCTAGGTGATGTCAGTGCAACTCCGCAACTGACTCCCTCCTTTGCAAGGTAATACAATTTTTTATTTCTTTTCACTCTTTAAAGTGCTTATTTCATTAATTAACTACGTAGAAACATTCGCCACTGTGCCTAAGTGACTAAATTCAAAGAAAAGATAATTTACACTCACTATGAGTAAATCCCTTCAGCTCACTCTTCAAACACTACGAGTAGATCGCTTCCGCCTACCCTTCACACAAGCATTAGAGAACCTGTTACTCCCTCGGGCTTACCCTTTCTAGGTGATATAAGGCCAAGGTTTTACTAGCGAACCCCTTTGCTGTCAATCAATCTCAGAAGAACCTGCTACTCCTTCAGTGTGACCCTTTCTAGGTGATATCGCGCCAAGGTTTTGCCAGCGAACTCTTTTCTATCAATTATTCATACATTCATTCAGAAAGTCGTTAAATAGTGCTTCCGGTTGTACCTAACCATGCACTTACTCTCTTAGGCAAGTGACCTCAACCACAGAGTGGCTTCCATTTGCCACCTGCTATTCTGCCCCCTGGGTTTCCAGACAAAACATAAAACAGGTACGAACAGTTTTGGTTAATACATAAAATCAATTCAATCAATAATTAAATTTCAAATACGCAAAAATATTTCAACTAACTACAACTAATTACCTATCTTAACTAAACCCTAACCATCACGCTGCTACCAAACGAAACTGATAGAGCATGAGGGGTGAACCTGCTCGTTTTACCATACTCACCTGGGCCCATATACATTTACACGTTTGTACATGAACAAGCTACCCCTGATACTCTACCAATGTTATATTCTATCTAGGTCCAATACCATTGACTTGCCAATCCTCGTCACTGATACCTAAGGAACTAGGGATCAGAAGGAGTTAGAATAATAGGTAGTGACATAAAATACAGTTCACTATAATCTTTTACCTTCAATAACCACAGACTCAGGAAAGGTTAAAACTCTTTATCTATGTAAATCCTTTAAAAATCAATGTCCATACTACATTAATTAAAACTTGATCAATCAACAAGAATATGATTAAAATGAAATAAGAAACTTTTGGCAAGCATTGAAACATAGGGAGGGTAGAAAAGGGAAAACAGTACAATGACAAACCCACATTATATTTACCTAGAATGGTGTGAAGACCAACCCTGGCCATGGGCTGGGACAAATGATAGATCCCAAGATGCAGGTGCCAGCAGGTAAGAACAGGTGCAGACCAGAATCAGGACAGTACGGACCAATTTGGATCAGGACAGGAACACGTCAGGCTAAAAGCGGCACCCACAGCTAAAGGACAACCGCCTGCATTTGACCCTCTATGCAGTTAACAGTTGAACCCCGATTGGGTTAGCAAATTCTCGGACAAAGCGCTTCGCCAGCAACCCAATTCCTTAACCCCGATTGGGTTATCGAATCTTCTGACCGAGTGCTCCGCCAACACCTCTGCTCTCGATCACCTATTGAGTGCGTTGGGTCAGTGACAGGTCAGCTATTCAGACAAGTCGGACAAAATAACTAGCTAAGCCAACTCTAGTTATACTATTTTCCAGGGCAGTGTACCACCCCCCAATGTTGCAAGTGTAAGGATCCCCAAGTTCTGATTGGACAAAAGAATGAGCAGAGGTCATCACACCATACTAAATGAAACTTTTACTTCTGAATATTCTATTAACGTTCCCGCCCATCAAGTTTAATTTTCCCATGCATCTTTATTCCACCCAACAATGGATGTTGTCATAGAAATACAATGTTAACAATATTTTCTTCCGCTTGGGGTCAGCAGGTCAGATTCTCAGGCGCATCTTCTAATGTACTGTAAGTTTGGCATGGCTTCAATGTCAAATTACTTCAGCTTCTTCTGGAGTTTGTCATGCGCAGTGTGGGTTTTCAAAATGGTTTAATAGCACCTCCCAGGCCCAAGATTACGTTTCATAAAAAAAATAGTAAAGAAACAGTATTAGAACACAGAATAAATTAATGAACTGTATGCCACTTAACTCTATTCTATTCCCATTATTTTATTTTAAATATTGCGTTTAGTGTTTAGGCAAGACAGACGGCTTAGCAAAAGCAGCAGTGCAAGCTTCATGCATGCGGTAACACAAAGCAGCCATCTTAGTTCTAATGCGCAGAAGCAAAAGTTTCCCTCCAAGCGAGATAATACGTCATGTCACGTAAGTATGACAGATGCATGTGCAGTAGGAAATCCAGCGTCGCAGCGGCCATTTTAGTGCAAGCGGATTATAGTTAGTAGAAACACATGAGCAAGCTTCTTCTAGATACTTAACGTGTCGTGAAATGCAATATTAATAAGACAAAGATGTTAGTTAGTACATTAACGTTATGTCGAGAGGATTGAATACGAGCAAGTTGCGTTACGTGCGAATCCTTGCTCCATCATCCCCCTAGCTCAGCGCCAGGGTTGGCTGCACCAGTTGCACCACCCTAAAGCCAGTCCTGATGTAGAATGTTCACAACAAAGCCCAGCAGGAAAGGGAGAAGCATTCATGTCAACTGTATACCTGGTAATAGTTAGTACTTAATGATAGAGATGATCAGCAGCGGATGGTGTGTTGACAGAGTGGTGGTGGGGGATTATGGAGGGATGACTGACGAAGAAAGAAACTAAATCAAAACCACTTACCTGCCGCATCGCACCCTGTCTCCACTGCAGTCACAGGTTCTCAGAGTCCACTGTGGCCAATCCTGATGCTGCTTTCATGCTGCTGAAAGCAGCGTCAGGATCGGCCTGAGCGCCAATTATTTGTGCTCCCAGTTAGACTGGGAGCCTGTGCCTGCTCTCTCCAACTTGGCAACGCAGCTCAGGTTGGAGAGAGCTTCAGTGCGCATGATGGTTTGGCCGGTCGGACCATCATGGGCACTATATAGCACTGCAACCACTCTCTCCACCAGCCTGTTCTCCTCCTGGCCCAGCCACATGCCTTGTCTCCGAGAGCAAAAATAAAACAATAATAAACAACGGTTTATTATTGTTTTCTTTTCCTTTTTTTTTTGCCTAAGAAATGTAGTAGCTAATATTGTACCCAGCATTCAGTTGATCCTTTTCAATAGGGAGATGTGGTGCTGAGCATTACATGTTCACCCAGTATGGCGCATAATGGGACTGAGCTTCCAAGAAATCCCTCTCTGGATCCGGAACAGCAAATCCTCTATGTTCATATCAGTGAGTGATGTGTTCCCAGCTTGCTCGTGGTATCTTACCTCCCCATATAAGCTTAGTAAGGAGAGTGCCAGTTTTACTAGCAAGCATTTGCTCTGGGCGATGGGTACACTCACAAACAAATAACATAGTTTTTGAATGACTAGCATTTCTATTAATGCTATCCTGCCCTCTCTAGGTAACGGGAGAGCAATCTAGTGCTCCACTTGAGTTGCAAGCAAGCATTGGGACATAATTATTCTGTAATATTATGTCCCTGCGACTGTTGACTTCATGTCAATGGAAATTGTGGGGTCATTCTGTATGTCTTGTCTGTAAAATGGTACATTCCAGATTTCTCTCCAGTAATGTGACAAGTGTCTGAAGCTCAACATGGACAAGACCAAAGTACTAATCTCTGGCAACTATACCTCCCTCTAGAACGACACCAGGGGTCCCTTGGAGCTTGGATCAACCCCCACACCAAAAGACCACTCCAGCAGCCTCAGAATCATCCTGAACAGCAGACTCACCATGAAATGATAGATCAACACAATCTCCTCTGCCTGCGCACACATTCTTTTCATGCGCCACAGAATCTTCAAATGGATCCCCACAAACACAAGAACAGTCATGCAAGCCCTTATCACTAGCCGTTGGGACTATGGCAACACACTGTATGCAGGAACCACCACCAAACTCATGGGAAGGCTGCAAATGATACAGAATTTAGTTGCCAAATTGATCTTTTACCTGTCAAAACAGACCCACTTCACCCAACACCTGAGGAACCTTCACTAGTGATATATGCCTACAAAGCCCTCCATGACCTAGCATAAATGAACCACCAACTGACCTTCCACTAACCATCCAGAAACGTCCACCTCTCTTACCCTTGCCAGAAACGATGTATCTGTCATAGCAGTTGCAGAGGCCAATCCTTCTACACCACCTCACCGCCAACTCCTGGAACACCCTCCACCTTCGAACATCACCCTCTCTGATGAACTTCAGGAAGAGACTCAATACCTGGCGTTTTGACTAAGCGCAGCAACTCAGCACCTGGATACTCTCACAGATGATTAACCATGTCATAGAAGTACTGTTTGATTGATTGATAATGCACAGGTCTGCATACCGGCCAAACCTAATGATGTCTTGTATGATGGTGTCAAGGTTGGTCTCTGGGTTTCTAATTAATAGTAGCAGGTAATCAGCATACATGGATAGAAATTATCATCAGGTTATGCCACTCGCACACATGGAAAGCTAAGGATTTGCTCGCCAGGGTAAATACCAGCAGCAAACTAGGACACCCCTTCTGTGTGCCTCCTCCTACCTACAGGAGGTGCGTGGGATAGCTTTTCACCCACACCCTGGCAAATCAGGTTAGTATACAGTAATTATACAAATGTGATAAAAGTGTGCCCTACATCCATCCTGCGCAGGATGGGTAAAGAAGTGGCTAATCAAGTGAATCCAAGTCCTTCTTGGAGTCAAGAAGCACTGAGATTGCCTGAATCTCTGAGAAGATTCTATGAATCATTGACAAATGTGCACATATACGCACTTATGCAGTGGTGTGTGTTATTTTTTGTCTTGATGTGAATCTATGCTCAACCAGGGGCCATATATGTCAAAGAATTTCTGCCTATGTCACATGTTTTGATTTTGTCTAAAGTGAACAGACTTTAGCTAATTGTCATGGAAACTATTGTGGCAGAATTGCCAGCACATGCTGTCATTGTGCGATGCAACACATGCTGCCACTGTCCTGCCTACTCCCAATATCCTGAGTATGCTAATGTAATTTGAGGGGACTTTGGGCACAGATATCACACTTTGGGACACTGGTGACTGTGCATTTGTCCACTTGCAAAAAGTTGTCTCTTTTGTTGATATGAATAGCTGGAAAGCACTGTTGTAACAGGTCCAAAACCAATAAAAATAATATTGTGGGCTAATGCATTTGCTACTGAGATGATCCTCGAATTTGTGGCTTCCCAAGTTCACGCTTTCATACTCAGCCTTTTGCCACAAAAGTGGGGCAGTAATCACTGTAAATAACTTTTATGTCTTGTTATCGATATAGAAATTCTGATCATCTGGGTGATCTGGCTAAACATACTTATTTAAGCTTTAACCAACTGTGATGTTTTGGAACATTTTGAAAGATAGAGTGAATATCTCACGTAGATCAGTAAATATTTGTAGGTATTGATTAAGTAGAAACTGTGGATGTACTTGTGTCCTTTAATCAGAAGTCCTGAACAATACAGGGCCGCAGTTTTCACACCTGTGGTGCTAATGCATAGTGAACATAATCAAACATTCTAGGATTTCAACAAGAGAAAACTGCAATAGGGCACAGATTTAAAATAAGAGGGTAAGGAAAAATAAAAAGGAAGAATAAGAAAAAAGAATAATGCAGAAAGAGGTGGATAAAATAAAAGTAAAGGAATGAGTAGACTGAATAAAATATCATGACAGAGAGGGTTAATAAGGGAGGAGTAGGAGGCTCATGAGTGTCCAAGTAATGAAAATAATACATATGTGAGAGATGGATAGAGGAAGATAAAAATCGAGTTTGAGGAAGTAGGGCGATAAAGTAGGATGGAGTAGGAGAATGATGAGGAAAGTGGTTGTTGGGCACAGGGCAATGGGTAGGCATGTACTGAGAGTGGGGTGATGAGAGATGAGTAGAGAGAGAAGAGTAGGAAAGTGTGAAGGCAAAGGATGAGTTTGCTGAAGGATGTGTATGATGAGAAAGAAAGGTGGTCATTGCTTTCCCGGTGAGTGCCCAAGATGCTGGGAAGGGAGAACCCCCCTAGCCTGTGCGGCCTCTGTGACAGCAAGCACTGCCCCCTAATTTCATACACTAACACCGCACCCCACTAAATCAGTGACACCTCATGGGGTTGCCTTCGGTAAAGTCAAATTTCACCCTGTACATAACTTACGGAGCCTATCCTCCTGCCACTCCCTTGAGTGGCTTACAGACGAGAGTACAGTTGCACTATGTTCCTAACATGTTACATCCCCATCATATTAGATGTCTTCTTCCTAAACCGGCCAAGCTGGACTGGCTATTTGGGCTGGGGAAGTGGGAACTGAAGCTACTTGTACCCTGGCCTCGGGCCTGTCATAATAAATACTAGGGCTTAGTCAGTGGGAGGTGACAATGGGAGAACAGTCTGAACAAAATCCTATCCCAGTCCAACTCTGGACTATCACTGGATGCTGTGTAGCCGTACTGGTGCACCCACCCTCGCAGGATTACCAAGCACCCGGCTTAGAAGTATTGTTCAGTTGCTGGAGAGGCAAAGGGGTAGCTGCCCCACACCTTGACAGCAGGAGTACTCCCCTCAGTGTACCCCACACCTTGAGGCCCTGCCCCCCTGTAAGGGCAAACAATCCTACTCCCCCTGGCAGGACCACCTATGGGGCAATCGGTCTCATTACAAAAGTGAAGTGTCCCTGGGGACCCCCTGGAGTGCTGAGGGACCTTCCCAAATTGGCCTCTAAGTTTGCCCCTCCCCCCAGTTGTTACCGCTGTATCAAAACGAAGTTGTGGCATAGCACATCCTCCTAAGTACTTGGGGCAAATTTATGATTTCCTAGGCTTAAACATAAACCCCCCAAGTCTGTGTTCTATAGGAGCGTTGTTTTTATGTCTCAGGCTTGGGGAGGAGCAGCTTCCTACCTTATAAACCCCCCGCAAGTAACCACAGGGCCTAGAACATGTCGACAAGTTGACCAACCCTTTATCAACTCTACCTGTTTGGTGTAATTAATATAAAGAATTATTTATTGTTGTCTGCCCCTTAATAGGGCCCAGAGCGAGGGTAGGGTTACAGCTAGCTGCCGTCCACCCAGCACATCAGAGCAACACGTGCTTTGTAATTCCCCATCAGGCCGTAGACCCTATACTGGGGGTCACCAACTGCCCCCTATAGGTCTACTAGTGCATCACTCAAAGTTGTCTGATTATCACCCTTCTGTGTTTCATGCGCGCCTCATGCCATCATTTCTTTTAAAGACGGTAATTCGACATTAAATTTCCATGTTGTGCCCCAGAGAGGAACGGTGAACTGTGGGGTCTTCGGACAGAGACCCATGCTGCCCATGTGCCTCAGGGTGCAGGGCTTGGGGACCCCACCCCCGCATTACCATGTGTGGGGGGGATTTAAAGTCAGGCTAACCCCAATATTATGAGGAAAGACCCAAACACAGCTGTGCCCAAATAACAACCATCCCACATCAAAAAGAAACGACGGAAAGACAACAGATTCCTCACACTCCACCCTACGCCCGTGGATTAACACAACAAGTAACTAATTGTTTAACAATCGAATAAACAACAACGGACATCCATTCGGCATCTGGAGCCATGGCAGTTTCAGAAGTGAATTCAGACCCAAAGGCCTTTAGCATTGTTGCAGACCTCAGCTCCACCCCTGCAAGGTTGTGATCCTGCAGGCGTCTCACCCCCCCGGAAAGCCCGGCATGGGCAGCAAAGCGTAATAGTAACCGGACCGGGTAGGTAATACAACAGCCCTCCTATGCTCCCATCAATGGCACTCCAAAGGCTGATGAGAAAATGCTGTATTGCCAAAGGCAGATGCACAGAAGAGACAAAAGCGTATTTACATTACAACTCGCCACTATAAATACAAGTTTACCATGGGTAAGCGCCCGTGCACCACTCCGCCGCTCACTCGCTACTACACCATTGCTACCTGTAGGAGGGAAAAGTCATCGCCCTCAGCCTGAGTTAACCAAGCACGGTATACAACCAGAAATGCCCTTTGTATTTACTTTCGAACCGAAAGCGGCTATCGGACCACCGGCGCACTGCTCATAAGTCGCTGCGACCGGACCTGCACCATGACCACGCAAAACCAGAAAACATACTCACCCCATGTGCGCCAGCACAACTACACAGTGGGAATTCACGCCACCAGCTAGCAACACGCCGAGGCTGGGGCATAGGTGCCCGTGCAACTGGAAAGAGTGCATCACTATGCTTCTATTGGCAGGGTGAAAATAATTGAGTCCCTTCCCCTGCAGTATACAAAACCAATAGATATTGCTTACACTGATTTGTGGATAAATGAATGAGAAGTCATCCTTGTACCTTCCAATGTAGTTCCATATCAGGTGCAGGGGACCAAGACTTCCACCCAAGTGCCCCTACAGTGAAATTAAATGTGGCCCACTAGCCCGTAAATAGGAAACATACTATAAATGTAATTGAACGGGACTGAAGCACCCTGCCAGCCATGTCCAGGCACCACCCTTTGCCACTCGTCTGTGAAAATGATCTGCCCTTGCTGATCACCTCTCCGGTGCATCAACAACATGGTATCCCGCTGCTGGAGGTCACGATGCTCAAATGACCCATCAGCTGTGCTCTCACCTGGAAGGCAGATATTCAGTGCCTGCAAGTCGGCGACGCAGTCCTGTGAAGGTAAACACATTCTATAGACACTCCAGTACATTTGGCTCTATATGGGTGCACTCTAGTTGTTTACCTGTCTGCCCTCACCATTCCCTAATTGTGAGCCCTACACTCCAATGTTATAGCTTACAGTGATCGTGCCAGGCCAAACCCAAACCCGCCCGGCCACTGTTCTAACTAGGGGGCCTTCTCGCACTAGTCCCTTTTTTGCCCGCAGCACCGTGCTAACTGTGGGCCCGGTTTGCCCCTGAAAACGGCACTGTTGCCTCTGCCCCTGAATTCCAACAGGTGACCCTGGGCGATGTACATTAGGGCAGCCTACTCTTGAGCTAAGACCGAGCTTAGCTAATGTGCCGCCCATGAAATGCCATTACCTTGTATTATGTAGGGAATGTAAGTAATTTTTAAAACACAAGTACTGTGATACATTCCGTCAACTACACCACGTATCTCGTACAACTGGGTAGTGTATGAACCACCAATATACTGTGGCAAGATTGAGGTACCACACACTGATGCACCCGGCAAGCAAAATCAGGCATGGTAAAAGTCTTGCCTCTCTACCTGTCTAAGCTGCCTGTGACAACTGCATTCCCAACTCGCATAATAATGTCAATTCAAAGGGTCCCTGACAGTCAGGAGCCATGTTTCAACCCGGCTGCCGCACTTACTCACGCATGTTTGACTTGGGGCTTCAAATACTCTGGTGGGAACCATCCATCCGTGCCCAAACCAAACCGGCAACGCCACTGTCCTCCGGGAGGCCACGGGACAGGCACAGCGCCAAGGAGGAGACTCCAAGAGAAATCTCCTGCTCGGACACAAAATGACCAAAAATCATGCTCTGCCCGTGAGCCACTGCATCACGCTGGCCAGCTCCAGGACCGCTCGGTTGCAAGTCACCCAGCGAGGGGCCGAAAACCAGGCCAGGCAAAGACAACGCAATCAAACACTGTGCTCATGCATCCCTATAGGATGACTTGAAACACTGGGAACCGAAAGGCACAAAGTCACCCGCAGTCTTCCCCTCCATCAAGTGCAAGGTGAGGCCAGGGGAGGAACATCTCGGAAGAGAGCACCAGTCCCCGCTCAAAGGGGTGCTGGATTCTACAAAGTTGGGCCACAAGTGCATAGACCCGTGCCCTGGGCAACACTACAACACATGAAAATAAGTGGGGCCGCATTGAACCTCCAGTGCGAACACCTTGGACATGCGGGCGGCGACCAGGCACTCCTCAAGTCGCACCCCTCCCATATGCTAGCCCACATGGTGGGCAATGCTCGAGCACATCTCCTCCCCCACAACCAAACTGCCTGAGAAATCGCATGGTCAGCACCAATCCGTCCTCACCTCCGATGCACCCGGAAGACTCTCGCCACTCCGCCCTATATGGCACTGACTAGGAGCGAATCCCAAAGCACACAAACACGCACGCATCCTTCCCCCACACACACAACACAATAGCACGGCCACCAAAAAACTGTGGGGAAGCTACAAGCTGGACTCCATCCAGACCAGGGTACCGAAACCGAGAAAAGGTGCTTTCCCCAAGCCCCATGATGCCAGCCGGGCTCCACAGCTCCGCTCACTGCAAGGGCGGTGCACGGTGCATCCATGACACTCCTGGACAATCATGTCCCCTCACCCAGCATCAGCCCCTTCAGTCCTGCCCATGTGTGAGTGGGAGAGCCCGGAGCCACCTCAACTTGCCAATCCGCTGCCGGAAATCCACTCCAAACTGAGGCCTGCCATCTGGGCACAGGTGGGCCGGTGTGCGCTGCAAGCAATGTGCACGGCTACCCAATTAGGGTGTAATGCCACATACATACCTCCCCCGTGCATTGAACGTGCTCTGAGGACCTGGGGGTGACAATATGCGCCTGCCCGAGGCCACCCGGTGGCCATCAGGAGGGCGGGCCCTTAGTCACGGAGGGCTGCCCCCGCCCTCCCCCAGCTGGTCGTTGGCCACCCCTCCTCAGGGCATGCTGCCTAGGTGGAGGGGGGCGGTCTGGTGACGCACGTCCGGGGGCACGGGCAGGGTGAGGGTATATCTCACCCCCGGCCATTGTGCGGCCTCTTTGGCGCTCCGGACGTTGCGGCACACATCGGGACACTCTTTATCGCGGTGAGTGTCCTACGGGCTACCTTTGGGCATTACCCCCCCTCGGCCTACTCCCTCCCTGCGGAGGTCCGAGTTTGGCCAGGCGGCCCGCTGGGCGGCGGGCCGCTGGGGAGGTGGGGGTTTGTAGGCGGGTCTGCAGCCTTGGACGGGGTGCGTTGCCACACGCTCCGCATCTCCGTGGTCCTGGCGGCTCAGAGGGCGGCTGCCCCCTTGGTGCCGCAGATTTCGGCTGAGGCCTCGTGCATCAGGGTCGGGGTCCGGCCCTTGGCTGTGTCCGTGAGGCGTCGGCCCGCCCGGCTATCCCTTGTTCGAGTTTTTCAAGCCTTTCGTAGGAGTAACGGAGGGCCGTGTCCATGGGCCGGGTGCGTCGGTATTCTCCGCATCCCTGGTCGGGTGCGGAAGGGGCCCGTTGCCGACCCTACTAGGCCCAATGTTGTTGTCCACAGACCCGGTCAGTGACCGCGTGGCCAAGCGTTGGGCCCCCTGGGCCTTGGTGGGTGGAAGGGTCCCGCTCTCGGCCCTTCCAGCCTCGATGTTGTTTGGGTGTACATGCTCAAGGTTTGGCGATTATGTTTCTTGATGACGCTATGTTTTCTACGAGGGCCTATTAATGCCGGCATCATTGTTTTATGTCACGCACATGTGTTTATAGATGACGCTATGTTTTCGAAGAAAGCCTATTCATTCCTGCTTCATGGTTTTATGTCGCGCACATGTGTTTCTTGATGACGCTATGTTCTGAGAGGGCCTATTCCTGCCTGCATCATGGTTATATGTCGCGCACATGTGTTTCTTATGACGCTATGTTTTCTGCGAGGGTCTATTTATGCCTGCTCATTGTTTATGTCACGCACATGTGTTTCTTGATGACGCTATGTTTTCTGCGAAGGTCTATTCATACCTGCATTGTTTTACGTCGCGCACATGTTTTCTTGATGACGCTATGTTGTGCGAGGGTCTATTCATGCCTGCTTGTTTATGTCGCGCACATGTGCCGAGGGCTCCGGGTCCTACCGGGGGCTCCAGTTGGGGCTAGTTGCATAGCGCGCTTTGGCGGGCTTTCTTTAAGTCTTCATGCACAGATGCGTGTGCATATGCATGTACATCCTCACAAGGTTTTCGGCGGGAGTGTATGTATGTTCACTACAAGGTTTCATGCAATATGTAGGAATATGCCGTGTTTGTTGGGGCGTTAAAGGCGCTAAGAGCGACATGCTAACTGCAAACATCAAAATTTTATTAAGTATTGACGAGGTTACCGTGTACCTCATCGGGCTTAACTAGTGTTTTCACGGCTTATTTTGTCTTTGGCAGCCAGCTCGGTATCTGCACCACATTCACACATGCTTTATGGTAACGTCCGTGTGGATGAGGGTAGCGACTTGCTGGGGCAGTTATGCTTTGATATTAGTGCAGGCACTTATAGCACCCCATTTCTGGCGTGCACCGGGAATTAGCCACTGACCTTGATATCGGTTTCGGTGCATCAAAGATGGACATGTCGCAGACAGTACTTGGTTACAACCCTCTTTCTAAAGAACTTTTACCCACATTGGCTTTCAGTATCAGCAGTGCCCGACATGGGGCCTCGGCTCCGGGCGTAGTTATGCAGTTGTCATGCTTGGCGCCCGGGTGCGGCCATCTTGCCTTCAGCTGCTGAACAGGCGACATGTGGGTGCGGAACACATTGGTAATGGCGCCCGGGTGCGGCCATCTTGGTTACTCTCTCCTTGTGGGGTATGCACCAGGACTTGGCGGAGGAAAGTTTGTGTGCAGCTGCAGGCTAGGCGGCACTTTTGGAATTGGAGGCGCAATTTTGCGATCGGGGGTATGTGTACTTGTGATGTGCGATGGATCTCTGTGTTCGCGCCAATTGTTAGGCATGAGGGGCAGACGTTCCGGGCCTGGGATGCCATCTCCCCCCCCCCCTCTTTGGTTGGGTGGTGCTTGGCTAGTTTCAGTGGGTCTTTGTACCTCGAGGCACTACCGGATGGCCTACTCAGGTTTACACGTGTCATTGCAATCTTGGCGTGATGAGTAAGCCAGTTGGTGTGCAATCTGCGTGATGGTGTCAATATTTACAAATGGTGTTGAGTTCGGCAAGCCATCATATCTCGAGGCCCAAGCATGTATCTGAGGCCCGTGGCGTGTGTGTTAGGGCAGACCCGCAATCGCGTTCAGGTCCGCAGGCAGATTGTCGCGAGGTGCGTCCTGCGTCATAGATCGATCCCCGGCGCGGCAAATTACTGAGGTGGGGGCAGGCATGCGTGCGGTGTTGCGCCCGCCTATAGCCCTCCCTCGTGCACGCTCCCCCCCCCCCTAATTTTCAAGGGTTTCGCAGTTCTGCCGGGGCGACACGCTTGGGGTTGGAGACCGATACAAAGTCTGTTTGTATTGAAATGGACTGAGATGCAGAATACAGTGCTCTGGTATACTGAGGGATGCATCGTACAGTGCCCGCCTACCATGCAGCGCTGTGTCCTACAGAGTGGCACGGTGCTGTGAATACTGAAATACACAGTGTGCAGGCCTGGGCTCCACTGAGACACAGAGCGCTGTGTTATACTGAAATGCAGCGCCAGCCCTGGGCGGTACTGAGATGCACAGCAGCGATGTGTTATATCGAAACGCCCAGTGTAAAGCGATGTGCTCTTATGAAATGCACAGCGTCGTGTAATATAGAAAGGATGTTCTGAAATGCACAGCGTCGGGTAATATACAAATGACTGTGTATATCGAAGGGCCCAGTGTGAAGCGATGTGCTCCACTGAAATGCACAGCGTCGCGCAAGATAGACATGATGTTCTGAAATGCACAAGCGTTGTGTAAGATAGAAATGATGTTCTGAAATGCACAAGCGTCGTGTAAGATAGAAATGATGATCTGAAATGCACAGCTTCGTGTAAGATAGAAAGGATGATCTGAAATGCACAGCGTTGTGTAAGATAGAAATGATGATCTGAAAGGCACTGCGTCGTGTAAGATAGAAATGATGATCTGAAATGCACAGCCTCGTGTAAAATAGGAATGTTGATCTGAAATGCACAGCGTAGTGTTAGATTGAAATGCACAGTTGCAGCGCTGTGGTCCACTGTGACGCACAGCGCTGTGTTATATCAGATACAGTGTCCAGCGTGTGCTCTACATTAACACTCAGTGCGTTGTCATATCGAGAGGCACAGTGTTCGCGCTGTGCGGTACTGAGAAGCAGAGTACCGGGTGCGTGGTTATATCGAGATGCAGTGTCAGCGCTGTGCGGTACTGAGAGGCACAGTGCTGCCATATCCAAATGCACAGTGGACAACATTGTGCTCTAATGAAACGCGCAACATTGTTATATAGAAATGCACAGTGTGCAGCGTTGTGCGCTACTGAGATGCTGTGTTATATTGAAATGTGCAAAAGCAACGCTGAGATGCGGTGCTGTATTAGATTGAGATACACAGTGTGCAGCGCTGTGCTCTTCTGTGAGGCACAGCGCTGTGTTTCGTTGAGAGGCACGCTGTGCTGCGCCGTGCTCCAATGTGACCCCCAGCGCTGTGTATATCGAGATGCAGTATGCAGCGCTGGGCTCTAAGGTGAGGCGCAGTGCCCGTTCTATTGAGATGCACGTTGCACAGTGCTGCGCGCTGTGCTCTAAGGAGAGGCACAGTGCCTTTTCATGAAATGCACGGCGTGCAGCGCGGTGCGGTACGGAGACGCACAGTGCACTTCATATACTGAAATGCACATTATTCAGCGCTGGGTTTCCCAGATGCACTGGGATCCTTCCCAGCCTCGCCCCTTCCATTTCTCGGGCCTCCTCCCGCCTCACACATTCTTTCATCGGCTCAGCCCTTATCGAGGCTGTTTTGGACTTTATGGCGGACCCCCCCCCTGACACTCACCTCTATTCGAGTTCAGCTGGGGTCCTCGTGAAATATTTGGGCCCCTCAAAGTAGCCATTGTTGCATTCCTCACGTGGGGTTGAAAATTCCTCCTTTGGCCGGCCTTACTGATGACGAGTGTCTACGGCGCTAGCGTCCACCTCCAAGTGGGGAACCGGGTTCGGTCTCGGCGGGGACGCTCAACATCCTGGATTCTGGGCAGATCCCCCCCTTTTTACCTAACAAATAGGTATGTGTGAAACTCGTGCTTGTGTAAAGCTCTCTGATATCCGATGTCTTCGGGCCTAGTTCGCGTTGAAATTATTGTGTGATCCTATTCTGGAGAACGACCCACACTTTGTTATTTTGCCGACTTATAGCGCTTGAGGCAGTATTGGCGCTACCTATCATACTGCGGACTGGGATGAAGGCCCTGCACTCGTTGCTCTGTAAGGAATAGGCAGCATATGCTTCACTGATCTCAGAAGGTGTATATTCCCTAATACACACGCCGGCGGTATCACAAATATCTGAAGGTAGCGCACTAAGGGGCGGATTTGCAGGTCCCTTGCGTTAATTTTATCACAGGTTAAACGGGGCGTGCAAATGTGTCCCTAAATACCGTGGGCCATCATTGCGCCTAAAGATGTCAGGGAACGGTACTATACCGTATAATTTAGGTACATTTCGTCATTCGTCTTTCGATTGCTTTTAGTGTTGTCAGTAGTATTAGGATTGTCAGAGCACCTCAGTGTACACTAAATAGAATGTGCTGAGATGAAGCGTGATTTTGCATGGCACATTTAACAAATGTTCATAAAACAAACGATTACCGATTAAAACGCAAAATTACTATCGTTAGGAAAGATTGGGGTATGAGTGAAGAAGTGCTAACAGGAATGATTCTCCAGGGCACAGACCATCAACGGGGCACCCGAAGCAAGCCACGTGACCCCTAAAAATGTATGCCATAGCGACATCTCCCAGCCCTACCTCCAGGTTGGAGAGGCCTGTAGTGTGATTTTCATATGCAAAGACACACAGATCATTAGCCAACTAACATGCATATCGCCATTCATATGGATGTGTGTGGATCGGTGATCACGGGGTGCTGGAGGTCAGTGGTGCGATATTAGCTCACTGTCGCCACCTGCTGGCTATCTGCCAGATGGTGATAGAGAAGAAATTCCATGGGTTAGCTTTCTATGCGTCATATTAGAACAGTAGCAAAGCCTAGGTCTAGCCCTGAGCTAAAAGGACATATTTAACCCATGCGCATAACGACCCTGGGGACTTACCAAGTGGTAGTCAGTCCTTCTTATGCGCATTCCCGGGACCTGCACTGTTTAACTTATCCTATGTAGAACAATAGTCAATTTGCTCTCCCTATTACTGCTATCGTCTGTCAGTTCCCCAAGGCTCTGGTTGCGGGAAGGCAGCCCATCCGCTGAGCCTTCAGCTCGGGTGCACCAGCTGCTTCTCAGTAGTATGTAGGGTCTACAGCCTGCAGTTACTCAGTTCATGTACCAGCAGGGCAATTGCGCCACTGCCTGAGCCGGGACTGCCAATATTACCTATAGAGGTGGGCCCCCAGAAGACTCTCAATATAGAAGGGCCCAGGAAGTGAAATAACAGCCGTATGAAGGCACTGAATGTCTAGCTGGCATTCCAGACCCCCTTTTCGTTTCGCTCTCCATATTAAGGCGTTGGATTGCACATTGGGCTCCTAGCCGGAATTGGACCCACGGTTTCTTACTGGGTTAGCAGGGTTGGGCTCCCCGGGGCTGCGTTGAAACAGCATTGTGTGAACTTGAGTATCCTTCAGATTCCCGTGTGCCCCCCCCCCCAAGGTGAGGAGTTGGCCTATCTGGGAGCACCTTGGTCCAGCTTAGTAATCCCTTAGGTCGGGGGTCGAAGTCTACGGTATAGACCAGCTATTCATGAGGTAGCATGGTTGAGCTGCCCCCAGGTCGAAGGGGCATGGGATACCAGCTGTTTGCATTTGCAAACCGGTATATAAAACGTAAGTCCTCCTAGGCTTTGCGCACTGCATACCCCTCTGTACTTACTGGGGTATAGTTGCACTAGCGCTCACGGAGCACAGTCAGTGACTTTGGAGAACTGCGCCTCGGAAGTAGTTATACTTTACCGGGCAGTCGGCTGATGCTTGGGTGAAGGTGTGTGGTGGGGTCGCAGTGTCATGCGCAGGTTCACCTAGTGTTTAGATTAGGGAGCGCTATCAACAGGGGAGGCCCCTCATCTCGGGGGCTATTTCCAGGGTTTGGCCTCTCGAAACGGGGATAGTCTACACCATTGCTGTAGAGGGTTTGTTTTCGGGGGTATATGCTCAGGCGTGTACTGATGCAGGTAGGGATCTCAAGAGGGCACTTAGTTCTGTCCCGGCAATCCCTTGTGGTGGTCTTAAGTAATCCCACAGACAGCTATCTTTGCCAGATTTGGCTGGGGATGTCTTAGGGGTGGCGGACATAAGTTCTGAAGCTAGCCTGTACATCACTCTCAGACGGTCCAAAACGGATCAGACAGGCAAAGGGTCGGTTTCCCGGTTGGCCCCCTTGGGTGACCCCTGCTTTGCCCTACGAGACCCTCAAGTCCTTCCTCGCTTTACGTCCTGCGGTCCCAGGTTACCTCTCATCCATGCTGACCTGAGTCCCTTGACCAAATACCAAATGGATAAAAATATGCTTGCGTGCCTTGATAGAGCTGGCTTGCTGAGGCACTCCAGCCATTCATCCCGTATTGGGGCTGCCACCTCTGCTCTCAAGGCTGGCATGCAGCCAGAGAGTGTTCAGAAAGGTAGCATGGCCTAAAGCTGTCCCCAGACTAAACCCGAGAGGGCGGGTGATGCCTGCTGTTATACCTTTCCAGTCTTGTATTGGCACATGCAAGGTCATCGTCCTATTCATAATAGGATATTATTATCCCTTCCAGGCCTCTGTGTGCTTGTAGGATAGCAGCACAAGCGTTTTGTAAGCACACTGTCTCTATGTTGTGTGGAGAGTGGCGTTACAGCAGCAGTCATAACCTGGCTGGGTGTAGCCTGCTGTCACTTGTCGTGAAAGGTGTTCAAGTGTCAGGGCTGGTGCTGGAACGCCGTTAATTTGACACGAAGCGCCTTCAACAGTAGGGGCCCCTTCTTCCCATTGTCATTCCTGGTAATATGACTCTCGAACCAGGGATGGTACACAAATTTGTGAGGGATAAGACCCAGGGTATCTGCAGATTAGGGGCAGAAGGGCCTGCGTTCTTCAGGCATGCATCTTATGCCCCTGGTGAGGTGCTAAGTGGTGCCTAGCAATTATAAAGTCTGGAAGGAAAGCCCTGTGCCATGTAGAAATCTACCCAACAGAGGGGTCGGGGCTTCTTCAGACATGAAATGATTCAGGACAAAGTAAAAGATTACTTCAAGGTGGATGGAGTCCTGACGCCGGTTGGCTTAGACTTATTCCTCCGCGATTTAAAAAAAAAAAAAAAAAAGGGCTCTGCTGAGCAAAGGTTGCAGGTAAAAGGAGTAGCGTTGGTGGGGGACCCGTGCGACGGCGGGGACCATCGCACAGGCTGTGGTGGAGTTACAGGGCAATCCGGAAACAGAGAGGTGCGAAACAGTACTTCAGCGGGCACATAGGGGTGCCAGAGCCTAACCTAGAAACCTCATGGGAGGTCTAGGAATCCGAGTCGGCGCCCCAGTAGTCCTTCGGGCGGTTGTGGGCCTGTGCAACCGGGGGTTTGCCTAGATACGCCCTGCAAGGGGCGTGAGTAGTGTATTACCATAATGATGCAGCAGCTGGCTGGTTGCCCCTGTGCTGTTTGGCTCATCAGGCGGGCAGGTGGCGAGAATTCGGCCTGCCCTTGGATTGCCCGTAAGATAACCCAACGTGATTACATAATGTTGTATGTAACAAATAAACCTGCAGCAATATTTCCCAATCTCAACACTGGTGTCTGTGTGTTATTTGCGGGATATTGGCTATGTGGGGGCGGGGGGTTCCTGTGGCCCTGAAGTGACTATGCGCCTGCCCGTGGCCACCCGGTGGCCATCAGGAGGGCGGGCCCTTAGTCACGGAGGGCTGCCCCCGCCCTCCCCCAGCTGGTCGTTGGCCACCCCTCCTCAGGGCATGCTGCCTAGGTGGAGGGGGGCGGTCTGGTGACGCACGTCCGGGGGCACGGGCAGGGTGAGGGTATATCTCACCCCCGGCCATTGTGCGGCCTCTTTGGCGCTCCGGACGTTGCGGCACACATCGGGACACTCTTTCCCTCCCTACCTCGAACCCTGAGTGTCAAGTATGGGGGGGGCTCCTGAGGGAGTTTAATGTGTTCCTTTTTTCGTTGCAGGTGGAGTTACAGGGCAATCCGGAAACAGAGAGGTGCGAAACAGTACTTCAGCGGGCACATAGGGGTGCCAGAGCCTAACCTAGAAACCTCATGGGAGGTCTAGGAATCCGAGTCGGCGCCCCAGTAGTCCTTCGGGTGGTTGTGGGCCTGTGCAACCGGGGGTTTGCCTAGATACGCCCTGCAAGGGGCGTGAGTAGTGTATTACCATAATGATGCAGCAGCTGGCTGGTTGCCCCTGTGCTGTTTGGCTCATCAGGCGGGCAGGTGGCGAGAATGCGGCCTGCCCTTGGATTGCCCGTAAGATAACCCAACGTGATTACATAATGTTGTATGTAACAAATAAACCTGCAGCAATATTTCCCAATCTCAACACTGGTGTCTGTGTGTTATTTGCGGGATATTGGCTATGTGGGGGCGGGGGGTTCCTGTGGCCCTGAAGTGACTATGCAGGGTTCAGCACTATCTGCTAAGTGCTAGACATTGATGTGTGCTACAATAAGAAGGTGCCGCCGTGACTAGTGCCCAGAAAGGCGGACGATCAAAGAAAGCCAAATGCCAAGAAGGGCTCCGGCAAAGACAGGCCTCAGCAGCACGTAGCTCACATGAGGCGGCTCTAAATCAAATACATGACAATAGTGAAAAGGACCGGCCCAGCCCCTTCCACACAAAGCCGAGAACTGAATGGAACCCCCGTTCACAACGCAACCAATCTACATCACTTCCCCTCGCCACGGACCAGGTCTAGACTTGTCCCAATTGAGGTAGGAGAGCGCATACAACCGCAGGACACCCTGCGTGCCACGCCAAATACCCACTCCGTCCCGGGACCAAAAGACAGACACCGCGCAGCACTGCCCCGACAAAAATACTGCATGTGCTGCAGAGCGCATCCAGACACGGGACAAATGCCCAGTCTACCCTGCCATGCACAGAACTTGCTTGTGGCCAGACAATGGGTTTTCCGGTCACTGCTGGATTCGTACCGGACCATGGAAAGGAGCACTGTAATTTTCCTTTTGACATAACTCCACGTTGTGATTCCTATGCTCCAACCTGTAGTGCATTCGTAAGGCACGGCAGAGAAGCCTAATAATTTTGAAACTTTGTTTTTAGCGTGAGCATGATCACACCTCTGGATTACCTGTTTTGTTTCACTTTCTTGTACTCTCCTTATTTTTATTATTGAGAGAAAGAAGCTACGCACGGTTGTGCGCATGTTAAAGGACTGGGGTGACTCTTCCTATATTCTGTTTGGAGTCCTGATTTATTTTGGATGGTCTATGCCTTGGACACCTGTTTGCATTCCTTATTCTCAGCCACCTCACTACCCAAAGCATTCCCTTAGGTAGAGAGAGTAAGTATGTATATGGAATGTTAGGGAGGTGGTATCAGAGATTAGGACATCTTTGTTAGTCTTATGATAGTAATATCTGTCATTTCTCCCTTATACAGGATATGTTCCTATGCTGAGGAATTCTTCCATGGCAAGGAATTGCTCCATTGTTCAGTGTTGAAAGAGGCCATTCAAGTAGTGGACCGTTACTTCATTTATTATTTTATCCACTTTCCCTTTTCCCCTGCGTGCTGCCTTCTCAGGGATGAACTCACAGCTTTCCGGAGAGGGTGGTACGGGGTGGAACTGAGATCTATGCATCGCCCTGCTGGATTTGTTCCTGAAGGTTACTGGCTATATGCTATTAACCAATCTGTGTTCTGACACTGGCTGAAACTTACAGAGCAGTATTTCTAATGAAAAAGGAAAATGCCGCAGGGATGAATGGCATACCGGGTGATCTTTTCGTGTACCAACCAGATATCTGGACTCGTCATAACTGCCAAGGTCCACCCACGTGCAATTGATTCCCCGCCTGTGTGGGAGAATTAATCAGTGGGTGGGGTCGTCATGAGCACAGCTCCACTGTGACTCATGACGAGCTGGGCTCATGAGCACCACGGCGCCGCCCCCACCCCGGCAGCGAAGGGGTTTAATGAATGGATAGATCAGAATAACATCGCAGAAGAGACGCAAGCAGGATTTAGACCAGAGATTAGTACCATAGGCCAGGTCCTCCTCTTTAAGGTGATGACTTGGAAATATGTTACCCTGATGCGTAACCATCTGTACATCGATTTCCTTGATCTGAGAGCGGCCTTCAATCTGGTTCTTGGGAAACTCTATGGTAAGTCCTGGATGGGTATTTCATTCCCCCTGACCTGCTAAGACTACTAAAAGTCCTACATGCAAGCACGTATGCAAGGGTTAGATGGAACACAATAGGGGACTTGACAGACAGGATTGAGATCAAGCAAGGGGTATGACAAGGGTGTGTCCTTGCTCCCATGCTTTTTAGCTTATATATTAATGGTACAGTAAGGAAACTGATGGAGTATAAACGTGACGCCCCCAAAATAGTGAGCTTGCCCACAACCATTTTGATGTTTGCAGATAATACCCTGTTTAGTTTGCGAACACCAATGGGGCTGCAAGCAGAATTAAATGCCTTTGTTACCTTCTGCAAGGAAAGAGGCTTAGAACTTAACCCCACTAAGTCCAAAGCCCCCATAAAACACACAGAGGGAATGTGACCATAGAGGGGGTTCCTCTCTAAAAAGTCCCTTACTTCGACTACCTGGGTTTTAGGCTGAGTGATAATCAGACATGGGGCCCTCAGCTGGAAAAAAGTAAAACCGTTCTCCAACTGAAAACCTCTGCTATTGGGCAAGGCAGAGCGCCAACATGGCGCGAGCCGCCATAATGGCGGTCACACCGGTCCCCGGGAAGGAAGGAGGTGGAGGGAGTCACCGCGCTAGGTGATGATGCGACGCCCCCGCCTTCACCCCCCCTTTTACACAAACGTCCAATGGAGGGTCGGCGGTGGATGTGAACCAGAAGCACTTTTGTGCTCCGGTTTATAGTTCACCGATCGCAGGGGCAAGCCAGATCTTACTGGCTGCCCTGTGCCACCCCTTTTAACCCCTTCGCTGCTAGGCCTTTTCCCCCTCCTGTGCTAAGGCTTTTTTTGGTGTTTTGGGGTAGTGCGCGCTTAGGCCCTTGTAACTTTTTGACCACATAAGGGATCCGCGCCAAATTTGCGTCCTTTTCTTCCAACATCATGGGGATTCTAAAGGCGCCCAGGGTTTGTGGAATCCCTTGGAGGGGTCCCAGAAATTAACCAAAATATAGTGTTTTTTTAGTTTTTTTCAGAAAAATGGGAAAAATGAGCTGCAAATGAAAGCCTCTGGCTTTTTCCCTGAATATGGTATCAAAAAAGGGTTTGTGGGGCTGAATTCTCAATTTTCTCAGCTTTTAGGGAATGACAGTGTTTTGTCAGAGAACCGAAATTTTTCACTCAGTTTTGGCAATTTTCTGGGACATAGCCTATTTTTGCTATTTTTAGAGCTTTCCACCTCCTTCCAGTTAATGGTAGAAATGAGTCTGAAAGCAATAATGGATCCTGGAAAGCTTTACATTTCCGAAAAATAGACAAAATTCTGAATTCAGAAAGGGGTCATTTGTCTAAATCCATGAAGGTTTCGTTATAGAAACTAACAGTTAGATATTGGAATATTTGAAAATTTGTTGAAAACAACGGCCTTTTGTCTCAACGTTTTCACCTATAACTTTTGCTAATTTTGACAGCTCTTGGAAAGCAATATACCGTTACATCCGTTAGACCTTCCTGGTTGTGGGGATATATGGGACTTGTAGTTTCACCAAGAACCCGACGAACCCAGATCCAAAAACTGAGCAGCAACTTGCAATGGTATTTTTTCATTTACTGGGTATAGTGCACTTTGTCTTGGAAAATGTACACATGGAATAATCTGTATGAAAGACACCTATGTATGTATGAATTGGGTACAAATTATAGAGTTCAGAAACAGTATATAATTGCACATTTTCAAAGTTGGGAATACTCATACTAGCATGAGAATTATTGGTCATTTTTCATAAAGTTTTTTTTTCTACACAATATCTTTCATTCAAAGGGAGAAATGCAAGAAAGCTCAATTGGTAATAACAGTTGATTTACAAATCTGAATTACCCCAAGTGTCCCGATAAAAACGGTACCTCACTTGTGTGGGTCGGCCTTGTGCCTGCGACAGGAAACGGCACAAAATGCAACGTGGTCACACCTAAATTTTGCAGTTACAAATTGACCCTTTTTTGGCAAAACGCCTACCTGTAGTTTTTGCACCCTAGTTCTTCCGGCACCTAGGGAAACCTAGCAAACCTATACATTTTTGCAAAGTAGACACCCAGGGGAATTCAGGATGGGATGACTCGACTGCCTACCACCAGGTTTTGTTACCCAGAATCCCTTGCAAAGCTCAGATTTTGACAAAACAAAACACATTTTCCTCACATTTCTGTGGTGGAAAGTTCTGGAATCTGCGTGGATCAACAAATTTCCACCCACCCAGCGTGCCCCCAGGTCTCCCGAAAAAAATGGTACCTCACTTGTGTGGGTCGGCCTTGTGCCTACGACGGGAAACGGCACAAAATGCAACGTGGTCGCTCCTCAATTTCCCAGTGAAATCTTAAGCTCTTTGGACAAAGAGACTACCTTTTGTTTTTGAGCCGTAGCTCAACCAGCACCTAGTGAAACCTAGCAAACCTATACATTTTTGAAAACTAGACACCCAGGGCAATTCAGGATGGGGTGACTCGTCTGCCTACCCCCAGGTTTTGTTACCCAGAATCCCTTGCAAACATAAAAATTTGACCAAAAAAACACATTTTCCTCACATTTCTGTGGTGGAAAGTTCTGGAATCTGCGTGGATCAACAAATTTCCACCCACCCAGCGTGCCCCTAGGTCTCCCGAAAAAAATGGTACCTCACTTGCGTGGGTAGGCATAGTGGCTGCGACATGAAACCGCGCAAAACGCAGCATGGTCGCATCTCATTTTCCCAGTGAAATTTAGCACGATTCGGACAAAAAGACTACCTTTTGTTTTTACGCCGTAGCTCAGCCAGCACCTAGGGAAACCTAGCAAACCTATACATTTCTGAAAACTAGACACCCAGGGCAATTCAGGATGGGGTGACTCGTCTGCCTACCCCCAGGTTTTGTTACCCAGAATCCCTTTCAAACAAAAAAATTTGACCAAAAAAACACATTTTCCTCACATTTCTGTGGTGGAAAGTTCTGGAATCTGCGTGGATCAACAAATTTCCATCCACCCAGTGTGCCCCCAGGTCTCCCGAAAAAAATGGTACCCCACTTGCGTGGGTAGGCATAGTGGCTGCGACATGAAACAGCGCAAAACGCAGCATGGTCGCACCTCAATTTCCCAGTGAAATTTTGCACGATTCGGACAAAAAGACTACCTTTTGTTTTTGCGCCGTAGCTCTGCCAGCACCTAGGGAAACCTAGCAAACCTATACATTTCTGAAAACTAGACACCCAGGGCAATTCAGGATGGGGTGACTCGTCTGCCTACCCCCAGGTTTTGTTACCCAAAATCCCTTTCAAACAAATAAATTTAACCAAAAAAACACATTTTCCTCACATTTCTGTGGTGGAAAGTTCTGGAATCTGCGTGGATCAACAAATTTCCATCCACCCAGCGTGCCCCCAGGTCTCCCGAACTTGCCACTTGCGTGGGTAGGCATAGTGGCTGCGACATGAAACAGCGCAAAACGCAGCATGGTCGCACCTCAATTTCCCAGTGAAATTTTGCACGATTCGGACAAAAAGACTACCTTTTGTTTTTGCGCCGTAGCTCTGCCAGCACCTAGGGAAACCTAGCAAACCTATACATTTCTGAAAACTAGACACCCAGGGCAATTCAGGATGGGGTGACTCGTCTGCCTACCCCCAGGTTTTGTTACCCAAAATCCCTTTCAAACAAATAAATTTAACCAAAAAAACACATTTTCCTCACATTTCTGTGGTGGAAAGTTCTGGAATCTGCGTGGATCAACAAATTTCCATCCACCCAGCGTGCCCCCAGGTCTCCCGAAAAAAATGGTACCTCACTTGCGTGGGTAGGCATAGTGGCTGCGACATGAAACAGCGCAAAACGCAGCATGGTCGCACCTCAATTTCCCAGTGAAATTTTGCACGATTCGGACAAAAAGACTACCTTTTGTTTTTGCGCCGTAGCTCTGCCAGCACCTAGGGAAACCTAGCAAACCTATACATTTCTGAAAACTAGACACCCAGGGCAATTCAGGATGGGGTGACTCGTCTGCCTACCCCCAGGTTTTGTTACCCAGAATCCCGTACAAACATAAAAATTTGACCCAAAAAACACATTTTCCTCACATTTCTGTGGTGGAAAGTTCTGGAATCTGCGTCGATCAACAAATTTCCACCCACCCAGCGTGCCCCCAGGTCTCCCGAAAAAAATGGTACCTCACTTGCGTGGGTAGGCATAGTAGGTGCGACATGAAACAGCGCAAAACGCAGCATGGTCGCACCTCAATTTCCCAGTGAAATTTAGCACGATTCGGACAAAAAGACTACCTTTGGTTTTTACGCCGTAGCTCTGCCAGCACCTAGGGAAAACTAGCAAACCTATACATTTCTGAAAACTAGACACCCAGGGCAATTCAGGATGGGGTGACTCGTCTGCCTACCCCCAGGTTTTGTTACCCAGAATCCCGTACAAACATAAAAATTTGACCCAAAAAACACATTTTCCTCACATTTCTGTGGTGGAAAGTTCTGGAATCTGCGTGGATCAACAAATTTCCACCCACCCAGCGTGCCCCCAGGTCTCCCAAAAAAAATGGTACCTCACTTGCGTGGGTAGGCATAGTGGCTGCGACATGAAACAGCGCAAAACGCAGCATGGTCGCACCTCAATTTCCCAGTGAAATTTTGCACGATTCGGACAAAAAGACTACCTTTTGTTTTTGCGCCGTAGCTCTGCCAGCACCTAAGGAAACCTAGCAAACCTATACATTTTTGAAAACTAGACACCCAGGGGAATTCAGGATGGGGTGACTCGTCTGCCTACCCCCAGGTTTTGTTACCCAAAATCCCTTTCAAACAAATAAATTTAACCAAAAAAACACATTTTCCTCACATTTCTGTGGTGGAAAGTTCTGGAATCTGCGTGGATCAACAAATTTCCATCCACCCAGCGTGCCCCCAGGTCTCCCGAAAAAAATGGTACCTCACTTGCGTGGGTAGGCATAGTGGCTGCGACATGAAACAGCGCAAAACGCAGCATGGTCGCACCTCAATTTCCCAGTGAAATTTTGCACGATTCGGACAAAAAGACTACCTTTTGTTTTTGCGCCGTAGCTCTGCCAGCACCTAGGGAAACCTAGCAAACCTATACATTTCTGAAAACTAGACACCCAGGGCAATTCAGGATGGGGTGACTCGTCTGCCTACCCCCAGGTTTTGTTACCCAGAATCCCGTACAAACATAAAAATTTGACCCAAAAAACACATTTTCCTCACATTTCTGTGGTGGAAAGTTCTGGAATCTGTGTGGATCAACAAATTTCCACCCACCCAGCGTGCCCCCAGGTCTCCCGAAAAAAATGGTACCTCACTTGCGTTGGTAGGCATAGTAGGTGCGACATGAAACAGCACAAAACGCAGCATGGTCGCACCTCAATTTCCCAGTGAAATTTAGCACGATTCGGACAAAAAGACTACCTTTTGTTTTTACGCCGTAGCTCTGCCAGCACCTAGGGAAAACTAGCAAACCTATACATTTCTGAAAACTAGACACCCAGGGCAATTCAGGATGGGGTGACTCGTCTGCCTACCCCCAGGTTTTGATACCCAGAATCCCTTTCAAACAAAAACATTTGACCAAAAAAACACATTTTCCTCACATTTCTGTGGTGGAAAGTTCTGGAATCTGCGTGGATCAACAAATTTCCATGCACCCAGTGTGCCCCCAGGTCTCCCAAAAAAAATGGTACCTCACTTGCGTGGGTAGGCATAGTGGCTGCGACATGAAACAGCGCAAAACGCAGCATGGTCGCACCTCAATTTCCCAGTGAAATTTAGCACGATTCGGACAAAAAGACTACCTTTTGTTTTTACGCCGTAGCTCTGCCAGCACCTAGGGAAACCTAGCAAACCTATACATTTCTGAAAACTAGACACCCAGGGCAATTCAGGATGGGGTGACTCGTCTGCCTACCCCCAGGTTTTGTTACCCAGAATCCCTTTCAAACAAAAAAATTTGACCAAAAAAACACATTTTCCTCACATTTCTGTGGTGGAAAGTTCTGGAATCTGCGTGGATCAACAAATTTCCATCCACCCAGTGTGCCCCCAGGTCTCCCGAAAAAAATGGTACCCCACTTGCGTGGGTAGGCATAGTGGCTGCGACATCAAACAGTGCAAAACGCAGCATGGTCGCACCTCAATTTCCCAGTGAAATTTTGCACGATTCGGACAAAAAGACTACCTTTTGTTTTTGTGCCGTAGCTCTGCCAGCACCTAGGGAAACCTAGCAAACCTATACATTTCTGAAAACTACACACCCAGGGCAATTCAGGATGGGGTGACTCGTCTGCCTACCCCCAGGTTTTGTTACCCAGAATCCCTTACAAACATAAAAATTTGACCAAAAAAACACATTTTCCTCACATTTCTGTGGTGGAAAGTTCTGGAATCTGCGTGGATCAACAAATTTCCACCCACCCAGCGTGCCCCCAGGTCTCCCGAAAAAAATGATACCTCACTTGCATGGGTAGGCATAGTGGCTGCGACATGAAACAGCGCAAAACGCAGCATGGTCGCACCTCAATTTCCCAGTGAAATTTTGCACGATTCGGACAAAAAGACTACCTTTTGTTTTTGCGCCGTAGCTCTGCCAGCACCTAAGGAAACCTAGCAAACCTATACATTATTGAAAACTAGACACCCAGGGGAATTCAGGATGGGGTGACTCGTCTGCCTACCCCCAGGTTTTGTTACCCAGAATCCCTTGAAAACATAAATATTTGACCAAAAAAACACATTTTCCTCACATTTCTGTGGTGGAAAGTTCTGGAATCTGCGTGGATCAACAAATTTCCACTCACCCAGCGTGCCCCCAGGTCTCCCGAAAAAAATGGTACCTCACTTGCGTGGGTAGGCATAGTGGCTGCGACATGAAACAGCGCAAAACGCAGCATGGTCGCACCTCAATTTCCCAGTGAAATTTTGCACGATTCGGACAAAAAGACTACCTTTTGTTTTTGCGCCGCAGCTCTGCCAGCACCTAGGGAAACCTAGCAAACCTATACATTTCTGAAAACTAGACACCCAGGGCAATTCAGGATGGGGTGACTCGTCTGCCTACCCCCAGGTTTTGTTACCCAGAATCCCTTACAAACATAAAAATTTGACCAAAAAAACACATTTTCCTCACATTTCTGTGGTGGAAAGTTCTGGAATCTGCGTGGATCAACAAATTTCCACCCACCCAGCGTGCCCCCAGGTCTCCCGAAAAAAATGGTACCTCACTTGCGTGGGTAGGCATAGTGGCTGCGACATGAAACAGCGCAAAACGCAGCATGGTCGCACCTCAATTTCCCAGTGAAATTTTGCACGATTCGGACAAAAAGACTACCTTTTGTTTTTGCGCCGTAGCTCTGCCAGCACCTAGGGAAACCTAGCAAACCTATACATTTCTGAAAACTAGACACCCAGGGCAATTCAGGATGGGGTGACTCGTCTGCCTACCCCCAGGTTTTGTTACCCAGAATCCCTTGAAAACATAAAAATTTGACCAAAAAAACACATTTTCCTCACATTTCTGTGGTGGAAAGTTCTGGAATCTGCGTGGATCAACAAATTTCCACCCACCCAGCGTGCCCCCAGGTCTCCCGAAAAAAATGGTACCTCACTTGCGTGGGTAGGCATAGTGGCTGCGACATGAAACAGCGCAAAACGCAGCATGGTCGCACCTCAATTTCCCAGTGAAATTTTGCACGATTCGGACAAAAAGACTACCTTTTGTTTTTGCGCCGTAGCTCTGCTAGCACCTAAGGAAACCTAGCAAACCTATACATTTTTGAAAACTAGACACCCAGGGGAATTCAGGATGGGGTGACTCGTCTGCCTACCCCCAGGTTTTGTTACCCAGAATCCCTTGAAAACATAAAAATTTGACCAAACAAACACATTTTCCTCACATTTCTGTGGTGGAAAGTTCTGGAATCTGCGTGGATCAACAAATTTCCATGCACCCAGTGTGCCCCCAGGTCTCCCAAAAAAAATGGTACCTCACTTGCGTGGGTAGGCATAGTGGCTGCGACATGAAACAGCGCAAAACGCAGCATGGTCGCACCTCAATTTCCCAGTGAAATTTAGCACGATTCGGACAAAAAGACTACCTTTTGTTTTTACGCCGTAGCTCTGCCAGCACCTAGGGAAACCTAGCAAACCTATACATTTCTGAAAACTAGACACCCAGGGCAATTCAGGATGGGGTGACTCGTCTGCCTACCCCCAGGTTTTGTTACCCAGAATCCCTTTCAAACAAAAAAATTTGACCAAAAAAACACATTTTCCTCACATTTCTGTGGTGGAAAGTTCTGGAATCTGCGTGGATCAACAAATTTCCATCCACCCAGTGTGCCCCCAGGTCTCCCGAAAAAAATGGTACCCCACTTGCGTGGGTAGGCATAGTGGCTGCGACATGAAACAGTGCAAAACGCAGCATGGTCGCACCTCAATTTCCCAGTGAAATTTTGCACGATTCGGACAAAAAGACTACCTTTTGTTTTTGTGCCGTAGCTCTGCCAGCACCTAGGGAAACCTAGCAAACCTATACATTTCTGAAAACTACACACCCAGGGCAATTCAGGATGGGGTGACTCGTCTGCCTACCCCCAGGTTTTGTTACCCAGAATCCCTTACAAACATAAAAATTTGACCAAAAAAACACATTTTCCTCACATTTCTGTGGTGGAAAGTTCTGGAATCTGCGTGGATCAACAAATTTCCACCCACCCAGCGTGCCCCCAGGTCTCCCGAAAAAAATGATACCTCACTTGCGTGGGTAGGCATAGTGGCTGCGACATGAAACAGCGCAAAACGCAGCATGGTCGCACCTCAATTTCCCAGTGAAATTTTGCACGATTCGGACAAAAAGACTACCTTTTGTTTTTGCGCCGTAGCTCTGCCAGCACCTAAGGAAACCTAGCAAACCTATACATTATTGAAAACTAGACACCCAGGGGAATTCAGGATGGGGTGACTCGTCTGCCTACCCCCAGGTTTTGTTACCCAGAATCCCTTGAAAACATAAATATTTGACCAAAAAAACACATTTTCCTCACATTTCTGTGGTGGAAAGTTCTGGAATCTGCGTGGATCAACAAATTTCCACCCACCCAGCGTGCCCCCAGGTCTCCCGAAAAAAATGGTACCTCACTTGTGTGGGTAGGCATAGTGGCTGCGACATGAAACAGCGCAAAACGCAGCATGGTCGCACCTCAATTTCCCAGTGAAATTTTGCACGATTCGGAAAAAAAGACTACCTTTTGTTTTTGCGCCGTAGCTCTGCTAGCACCTAAGGAAACCTAGCAAACCTATACATTTTTGAAAACTAGACACCCAGGGGAATTCAGGATGGGGTGACTCGTCTGCCTACCCCCAGGTTTTGTTACCCAGAATCCCTTGAAAACATAAAAATTTGACCAAACAAACACATTTTCCTCACATTTCTGTGGTGGAAAGTTCTGGAATCTGCGTGGATCAACAAATTTCCACCCACCCAGCGTGCCCCCAGGTCTCCCAAAAAAAATGGTACCTCACTTGCGTGGGTAGGCATAGTGGCTGCGACATGAAACAGCGCAAAACGCAGCATGGTCGCACCTCAATTTCCCAGTGAAATTTTGCACGATTCGGACAAAAAGACTACCTTTTGTTTTTGCGCCGTAGCTCTGCCAGCACCTAAGGAAACCTAGCAAACCTATACATTTTTGAAAACTAGACACCCAGGGGAATTCAGGATGGGGTGACTCGTCTGCCTACCCCCAGGTTTTGTTACCCAGAATCCCTTGAAAACATAAAAATTTGACCAAAAAAACACATTTTCCTCACATTTCTGTGGTGGAAAGTTCTGGAATCTGCGTGGATCAACAAATTTCCACTCACCCAGCGTGCCCCCAGGTCTCCCAAAAAAAACGGTACCTCACTTGCGTGGGTAGACATAGTGGCTGCAACAGGAAACGGTTCAAATCGTACGGTGGTGAATTTACATTACCTTATTGCAAAACTACCTTGATTTTGGGGGGGGGATCTGAATTTGTGGCCCGGGGCTCGGTGGTATTCTTTGCAAAGTAGCAAACCCAAACAGTTCTGAAAACTAGACACCTGGGGGAGTCCAGGGAGGTATGGCATGCATGGGTCCCCCAATGTTTTCCTACCCAGAACTCTCTGCAAACCTTAAAATTAGGTAAAAATTGCCCTTTTCCAAACTTTTTGGCGTGGGATCGCCGTGCCGGCAAAAAAGTCGTACCACCCTGCGTTCCCCTTGTTCTCCCGATTAAAAGGATACCTCACTTGTGTGGGTGCCCCAAAGCAGAACACCCCAAAAATGAATTTTGAAAAAAGTAGTTTTTACTCACATTTACGTTTTACAAATTAAGCACCCCAGCCTAAGTCACTTGCCTTTGGCCCACCCACACAAGTGAGGTATCATTTTACTCGGGAGAACAAGCGAAACGCTGGGTGGTAGGACATTTGTTCCGGCAGCGAGATCCCACCCAAAAAAGTATGGAAAAGTGGGTTTTTGGACCAAAATTTCAGGTTTGCAGGGGTTTCTGGGTAGGAAAACATTGGGGGACCCACGCATGCCATACCACCCTGGACTCCCCCGGGTGTCTAGTTCTCAGAACTGTTTGGGTTTGGTAGTTTCCAAAGATGCCTGCCAAGCCCCGGGCCAAAAGCTCAGGTGACCCCCTCAAAAAATAAGATTATTTGGCTAAAGGTAATGTTTTCGTCTCCACAGTATGAATTGGGCCTTTTCCTAAAGCAGCCGCTATGCCTAACCACGCAAGTGAGGTACCATTTTTATCGGGAGACCTTGGGGAACGCTGGGTGGGAGGTAATTTGTGTGAGCCCAGTGATGCCACGCTTGCCCACACTAAAACGTGTGAAAAAACTGAATTTTTTCCAAGCAAAAAATGAGGTTTGCAAGGGATTCTGGGTAAAGGAACGTTGGAGGATCCACGCAAGCCATACCTCCTTGGAAGCCCCCGGGTGTCTACTTTTCAGAAATGTGTGGGTTTGGTAGGTTTCCCTAGATGGCTGTCTCGCACGGGGCCAAAAACCCGGGTAACCCCTCTTGCAAAAGCTGGTGGACATGAATTCTCCAGCTTTTGCAAGAGGGGTTACCTGGGTTTCTGGCCCCGTGCGAGACAGCCATCTAGGGAAACCTACCAAACCCACACATTTCTGAAAAGTAGACACCCGGGGGAGTCCAGGGAGGTATGGCATGCGTGGGTCCCCCAATGTTTTCCTACCCAGAACTCCTTGCAAACCTTAATTAGGTAAAAATAGCACTTTTCCCAAAATTTTGCCGTGGGATCGCCGTGCCGGCAAAAATGTCCTACCACCCAGCGTTCCCCTTGTTCTCCCGAGTAAAAGGGTACCTCACCTTAACAGAGTTACTCAAAAGTCAAACATTCAAGCACGGCTATCTATTCCTCAAAGACACACACATACAGGTTGGATTTGGCACGAGGGCGAGTGATGGTTCAGTATATAAAATTTTAATTAACAAGATATTTCAAAAAAATGAAATGCTCTGTCAATAAATAAATGCATAAAAACCGAACCAGTGACTCGCAACTCGTGAGCTGTAAAGCCACGACAAGGCACCAACCGTTTTACAGGCCATTCACGCACCTTTCATACCTGATACAAACAAGACCACTGACACCATCTGGAATAAAAGCAACACATTACAACAATCACAATAAGGGACAAGGTACACCCTAATGCAGAAAGAGAAAAAAAAACAATTATTACTGCACACCCATCTAATCCGCAAGCACACACACATACTGGTTGGATTTGGCACGAGGGTGAGTGATGATTCAGTACATACAATTGTATACGCAAGTAATTTCACAAAAATGAAATACACTGTGTATAATTGCAAGTATGATAAACTGAACCACTGACTCACAGCTCGTGAGCTGTAAAGCCACGTCAAGGCACCAACCTCTTTACAGGCCATTCATACACCTTTCGTACGTGTGACACATTCAAAACATTCACAACGCCAGCCGCGGACCCATCACATTTCAACACTCACACCAGCAAACAGCGCCATTCAAGGGCCCATCACTTTCACACGCCCACATTTCTGACACTGGAACTACACAAATTGATGGACTGCATGGAGTGTCACTCAACAAGCAGTGTGTGCAGTGACCAACAGAAAGTAACTACTCACACACCGCCAGCCGAGCGCCAGTCCACCCACACCACCAGCCAAGCACCAGACCATGCACACCGCCAGCCAAACACTCAGCGCACACCACCAGCCAAGCGCCTCTCCACGCACACCGCCAGCCAAGCACCACTCCGTGCACAGACAGCTAAACACCGCTCCACGCACACCCTCCAGCCAAGTACCACTCCACAAACACCACCAGCCAAGCGCCACTCCACACACACTGCCAGCCAAGCACCATTCCACACACACTGCCAGCCAAGCAGCACTCCACACACACCGCCAGCCAAGCAGCACTCCACACACACCGCCAGCCAAGCAGCACTCCACACACACCGCCAGCCAAGCACCACTCCACACACACCGCCAGCCAAGCACCACTCCACACACACCACCAGCCAAGCACCAGACCATGCACACCGCCAGCCAAGCACCACTCCACACACACCGCCAGCCAAGCACCACTCCACACACACCGCCAGCCAAGCACCACTCCACACACACCGCCAGCCAAGCACCACTCCACACACACCGCCAGCCAAGCACCACTCCACACACACCGCCAGCCAAGCACCACTCCACACACACCGCCAGCCAAGCACCAGACCATGCACACCGCCAGCCAAACACTCAGCGCACACCACCAGCCAAGCGCCTCTCCACGCACACCGCCAGCCAAGCACCACTCCGTGCACAGACAGCTAAACACCGCTCCACGCACACCCTCCAGCCAAGTACCACTCCACAAACACCACCAGCCAAGCGCCACTCCACACACACTGCCAGCCAAGCACCATTCCACACACACTGCCAGCCAAGCACCACTCCACACACACCGCCAGCCAAGCAGCACTCCACACACACCGCCAGCCAAGCAGCACTCCACACACACCGCCAGCCAAGCACCACTCCACACACACCGCCAGCCAAGCACCACTCCACACACACCGCCAGCCAAGCACCACTCCACACACACCGCCAGCCAAGCACCACTCCACACACACCGCCAGCCAAGCACCACTCCATGCACAGACAGCCAAGCACCACTCCACGAACACCACCAGCCAAGCGCCACTCCACACACACCGCCAGCAAAGCACCACTCCACACACACCGCCAGCCAAGCACCACTCCACACACACCGCCAGCCAAGCACCACTCCACACACACCGCCAGCCAAGCACCACTCCATGCACAGACAGCCAAGTACCACTCCACGAACACCACCAGCCAAGCGCCACTCCACACACACCGCCAGCAAAGCACCACTCCGTGCACAGACAGCCAAGCACCACTCCACACACACCGCCAGCCAAGCACCACTCCACACACACCGCCAGCCAAGCACCACTCCACACACACCGCCAGCCAAGCACCACTCCACACACACCGCCAGCCAAGCACCACTCCACACACACCGCCAGCCAAGCACCACTCCATGCACAGACAGCCAAGTACCACTCCACGAACACCACCTGCCAAGCGCCACTCCACACACACCGCCAGCAAAGCACCACTCCGTGCACAGACAGCCAAGCACCACTCCACACACACCGCCAGCCAAGCACCACTCCACACACACCGCCAGCCAAGCACCACTCCACACACACCGCCAGCCAAGCACCACTCCACACACACCATCAGCCAAACACCACTCCATGCACAGACAGCCAAGTACCACTCCACGAACACCACCAGCCAAGCGCCACTCCACACACACCGCCAGCAAAGCACCACTCCGTGCACAGACAGCCAAGCACCACTCCACACACACCGCCAGCCAAGCACCACTCCACACACACCATCAGCCAAACACCACTCCGTGCACAGACAGCCAAGTACCACTCCACGAACACCACCAGCCAAGCGCCACTCCACACACACCGCCAGCAAAGCACCACTCCGTGCACAGACAGCCAAGCACCACTCCACACACACCGCCAGCCAAGCACAACTCCACACACACCATCAGCCAAACACCACTCCGTGCACAGACAGCCAAGTACCACTCCACGCACACCACCAGCCAAGCGCAACTCCACACACACCGCCAGCCAAGCACCAGCCGGCACAAACCACAAACACATTTAGAATTATTTTTTTGAAAATAACACTAAACAAATGGAAATACCTACAAATCAGGTAACACAAATTCTTAAAATAAAAACTTTGCACTAATGCCAATCCTTGAAACAAACTAAAAATGTTTTACAGAATGCAGACCAGGCAATTCACTTTACAGCTCATTCAAACTCCCAATAGTTCTTTTGCGTGTGGTACGATTTAAAACAAGCTGACATACACAATGCAGGCTTAGAAGGACAGTCAGGACAGTATATACGAGACTCCTTCCGCACGCCTCTTCGCCAACAGACTCTGCATCTTCTAGTCGGAAAGTCTCTAGCAGTAGTGGAAGGAATAGATTCAGGAAAGTGGCGATCTTGCAATCTAGCCACTTCCTCCACCACTCCAAATCTAGGAACACTTGCCTGCTGCACAAGTACAAGGCTGCTTATTATAGACTCCTGAAACTTAAGAAAAGTCATCTTCGTCCCAGGACAAGACTTCTGGTACACAACGAAAGCATTAAATGATGCCAAGTGGAACAGATGGATAGCCAACTTCTTGTACCAAACGTAAGCCTTTCGAAGAGCAGCATAAGGTTCCAACCTCTGATCTACTCTGTCAACACCACCCATGAACTTATTGTAAGCTAGAATGCACACAGGTTTGCGCACTTCAGAACCCTGACCCCAAACAGGCACAGGTACAGTACTTTCATCGTGGATAGTAGTCAGCATGTACACATCTCTCTTGTCTGAATACTTCACAGCTAAAAGCTCCCCACATCGCAATGCCGTAGACTGTCCCCGCACAAGCCTTTTGCAAACAAGTTCCTTTGGGAAACCTTTACGGTTACTGCGCATTGTGCCACAAGCAACAGTGCCCACTTTGGCCAACTCCTTGAACAACTGCACACCAGTGTAGAAGTTATCTACATATAAATGATGGCCTTTGTTAAATAATCCTCTACCTAGTTCCCACACAATTTTCTCAGTTACTCCAAAAGTAGAAGGACAACCAGGAGGGTTAATGCGGGACTCCTTACCAGTGTACACCCTGAAATTGTAGACATATCCAGTCTCACTGTCACACAGCATATACAGTTTGATTCCATAGCGTGACCTCTTACTAGGAATGTATTGCCTAAAAACCAAGAGGCCCTTGAACAACACCAAAGACTCATCCACTGCAATTTCTTTACCAGGGACAAAAATCTCAGAAAAACGATCAACAAAGTGATCAAGGACAGGCCGAATTTTAAACAAACGGTCACAATCAGGGTGATCGCGTGACAACGCTAAACTATTATCAGCAAAATGCATCATCCGAAGAAGAAGCGTATACCGATCACGACTTATGACTGCTGGAAATATAGCTGTTACCATCAAGGGACTAGTGGACCAATATGAAGTAATTGATGGCTTCCTTATCAAGCCCATCAAAAAAGTTAATCCCAGAAACTTCTTCATCTCTTCAACATTGGTGGGAGTCCACCGGATTGCTCTACAATAGGGCTTAAGGCTGGCACTGTTGGCCCTCAAATATTGTTCTGCATATAAATTGGTTTGCTCAACAATCTCTTGCAAAAACACATCGTCAAAAAACAACTGAAAAAAATTATTTGGCAGAAAATTCTCTGTATTCACTCTACACCCAGGAACACCAGTGAACTCTGGCAATGCTGGCTGCACCAAGCCAGGGGGAACCCAGAGGCCATCCCTATCAACGGGGGGAGCAGCCACCCCAGCCTGCAGCACCGAAACATCTTGCTGCTGTTCTCCAACGGGAAGCCTAACAGCCACAGATACTTCTGGCTGCACAACACCAACAGAAGACGTAGCATCCCCAGAGGGCTCTTCCTGCACTACACCAACGGGAAGCCCAGCAGCCTGAGATGCTTCTTGCTGCACTACACCACCGGGAAACCCAGCAGGCCCAGATGCCTCTTGCCGCTCTACACCAATGGGAAGCCTAACAGCCCCAGATGCCCCTTGCTGCACTACACCAGCAGGAAGACGAAAAGCACCAGATGCCCCTTTGCGCACCACAGCAATGTGAAGCCTTTTGGGTGCAGGCTCCAGCCCACATGCCTCTTGCCGACGTAAAAAGAAAGGAAACCTTGCGGCCCTAGGCAGCAGCACAGGTGCCTCTTGGCCCACTACCGGCAACACAATGTCCTCCTGTACCATAGGCCCTTCATCAGCACTAGAAGAAGAGTCATCATCCGATGATGATGATTCCATGCGAAGAGAAAACTCACTGCCTGAATCTTCTGTCGCTTCCTGGGAGTCCGAATCGGACTCAGACTCTGAACCATGGTCCGAGGAAGACTCAAAAAGCAAACCAAGAACCTGCTGAGCAGTAATCCTGCGACTAGCCATTATCCTTACAAAGCAAGAAGACTGCACACACAAGTGAACAACAACCTACACTGTGCAAAGTAAGAAGTAAACAAGGTAAGGCTTTCACTAAAAGATAAATACAATCCAAAACAATTTAACTCTTACAAAATATAGCTACACTCACCAGCACCTACTCTGTTGAGACACAGCGAAAAGAAATGAAATCCCACTAGAAAGAAAAAAAGAAATGACATTAGAAAACAAAGTGCACATCAAACACTAATGCTGAAAAAAAAAACACAGAGCCACACAAACTGCTAGAAGTACAACCTTTTTCAAAAAGACAAACATCAAGGAGAAGTAGTACAAAATACATTCACTTACCAAGCACAAGCAACTACACAAGCTGCAAACAGACACGCAACCTACAACAATCCAAACAGCAAAAGCCTGGAACAAGACAAAAATAGAGAAGAAAAAAAAATTACTACCACATTTCACAAACAATATAACAATTAAAAAAACAACACACAAATGTGCCCCCCAAATTAAAATTCGGCCAGATGGGCCATCAATTAGGGCTTAGACCAAATGAGATTAGATGAGGTTTAACATCAAGACACTGGATAATTTTTTGAATTTTTTTAAAGTGCCTGACCACTTTGGTGCCAGTCAGTCTTTTGCTACTACCAGTACACATATCACACAGGGGCAGTAAGGACATTCATACACCTTTTGTACGTGTGACACATACAAAACATTCACACCGCCAGCCGCCCATCACTTTCACACGCCCACATATCTGACATAGCAACTACAGAAAATGATGGACTGCGTAGAGTGTCACTCAACTAGCAGTGTGTGTAGTGACCAACAGAAAGTAACTACTCACACACCGCCAGCAGAGTTCCAGTCCACCCACACCACCATCCAAGCACCAGACCATGCACACCGCCAGCCAAACCCCACTCAGCGCACACCGACAGCCAAGTACCACTCCACGCACACCATCCAGCCAAGTACCACTCCCCACACACCGCCAGCAAAACACCACTCCCCACACACCGCCAGCCAAACACCACTCCACACACACCGCCAGCCAAGCAGCACTCCGTGCACAGACAGCAAAGTAGCACTCCAGCACACCACCAGCCAAGCGCCACTCCACACACACCGCCAGCCAAGCAGCACTCCGTGCACAGACAGCAAAGTAGCACTCCACGCACACCACCAGCCAAGCGCCACTCCACACACACCGCCAGCCAAGCAGCACTCCGTGCACAGACAGCAAAGTAGCACTCCACGCACACCACCAGCCAAGCGCCACTCCACACACACCGCCAGCCAAGCAGCACTCCGTGCACAGACAGCAAAGTAGCACTCCACGCACACCACCAGCCAAGCGCCACTCCACACACACCGCCAGCCAAGCAGCACTCCGTGCACAGACAGCAAAGTAGCACTCCACGCACACCACCAGCCAAGCGCCACTCCACACACACCGCCAGCCAAGCAGCACTCCGTGCACAGACAGCAAAGTAGCACTCCACGCACACCACCAGCCAAGCGCCACTCCACACACACCGCCAGCCAAGCAGCACTCCACACACACCGCCAGCCAAGCAGCACTCCGTGCAGACAGCAAAGTAGCACTCCACGCACACCACCAGCCAAGCGCCACTCCACACACACCGCCAGCCAAGCAGCACTCCGTGCACAGACAGCAAAGTAGCACTCCAGCACACCACCAGCCAAGCGCCACTCCACACACACCGCCAGCCAAGCAGCACTCCGTGCACAGACAGCAAAGTAGCACTCCACGCACACCACCAGCCAAGCGTCACTCAACACACACCTCCAGCCAAGCAGCACTCCGTGCACAGACAGCAAAGTAGCACTCCACGCACACCACCAGCCAAGCGCCACTCCACACACACCGCCAGCCAAGCAGCACTCCGTGCACAGACAGCAAAGTAGCACTCCACGCACACCACCAGCCAAGCGCCACTCCACACACACCGCCAGCCAAGCAGCACTCCACACACACCGCCAGCCAAGCAGCACTCCGTGCAGACAGCAAAGCAGCACTCCATGCACACCGCCAGCCAAGCGCCACTCCACACACACCGCCAGCCAAGCAGCACTCCACACACACCGCCAGCCAAGCAGCACTCCGTGCAGACAGCAAAGTAGCACTCCACGCACACCACCAGCCAAGCGCCACTCCACACACACCGCCAGCCAAGCAGCACTCCGTGCACAGACAGCAAAGTAGCACTCCAGCACACCACCAGCCAAGCGCCACTCCACACACACCGCCAGCCAAGCAGCACTCCGTGCACAGACAGCAAAGTAGCACTCCACGCACACCACCAGCCAAGCGCCACTCCACACACACCGCCAGCCAAGCAGCACTCCACACACACCGCCAGCCAAGCAGCACTCCGTGCAGACAGCAAAGTAGCACTCCACGCACACCACCAGCCAAGCGCCACTCCACACACACCGCCAGCCAAGCAGCACTCCGTGCACAGACAGCAAAGTAGCACTCCAGCACACCACCAGCCAAGCGCCACTCCACACACACCGCCAGCCAAGCAGCACTCCGTGCACAGACAGCAAAGTAGCACTCCACGCACACCACCAGCCAAGCGTCACTCAACACACACCTCCAGCCAAGCGGCACTCCGTGCACAGACAGCAAAGTAGCACTCCACGCACACCACCAGCCAAGCGCCACTCCACACACACTGCCAGCCAAGCAGCACTCCGTGCACAGACAGCAAAGTAGCACTCCACGCACACCACCAGCCAAGCGCCACTCTACACACACCGCCAGCCAAGCAGCACTCCACACATACCGCCAGCCAAGCAGCACTCCGTGCAGACAGCAAAGTAGCACTCCACGCACACCACCAGCCAAGCGCCACTCCACGCACACCGCCAGCCAAGCAGCACTCCGTGCACAGACAGCAAAGTAGCACTCCACGCACACCACCAGCCAAGCGCCACTCCACACACACCGCCAGCCAAGCAGCACTCCGTGCACAGACAGCAAAGTAGCACTCCACGCACACCACCAGCCAAGCGCCACTCCACACACACCGCCAGCCAAGCAGCACTCCGTGCACAGACAGCAAAGTAGCACTCCACGCACACCACCAGCCAAGCGCCACTCCACACACACCGCCAGCCAAGCAGCACTCCGTGCACAGACAGCAAAGTAGCACTCCACGCACACCACCAGCCAAGCGCCACTCCACACACACCGCCAGCCAAGCAGCACTCCGTGCACAGACAGCAAAGTAGCACTCCACGCACACCACCAGCCAAGCGCCACTCCACACACACCACCAGCCAAGCAGCACTCCGTGCACAGACAGCAAAGTAGCACTCCACGCACACCACCAGCCAAGCGCCACTCCACACACACCGCCAGCCAAGCACCACTCCGTGCACAGACAGCCAAGTACCACTCTACACACACCACCAGCCAAGCGCCACTCCACACACCGCCAGCCAAGCACCACTCCGTGCATAGATAGCCAAGTACCCCTCCACGCACACCGCCAGCCAAACACCACTCAGCGCACACCGACAGCCAAGTACCACTCCACACACACCGCCAGCCAAGCACCGCTCCACGCACACCATCCAGCCAAGTACCACTCCCCACACACACCACCAGCAAACATGCCCAAGGGGTCGCTTCCTAAAAACTTTGTGTTAGTGGGCATTTTCCGCCCCCCCTGGGGGCAAAACGGCAAAAAAAACAGGCCGATTTGCCCCCAGGGTGGACAGAAAAACAAAAACACAATCATGTCCACCTGGAAGCGACCCTTACCCAAGGGGTCGCTTCCCAAAACAAACACATTGCCCCAACAAAAATCCCTGGTTCTAGTGGGTAAATTCTGCCCCCCCTGGGGGCAAAACGGCCGAAAAACGGGCCGATTTCCCCCCAGGGGGGGCAGAAAAACAAAAACATACTCAGACCCCGCCTGGAAGCGACCCTTGCCCAAGGGGTCGCTTCCTAAAAACTAAAATTACATCCCTGGTGTCTAGTGGGCATTTTCTGTCCCCCCTGGGGGCAAAACGGCAAAAAAAACGGGCCGATTTGCCCCCAGGGGGGACAGAAAAACGTAAACAAAATCAATGGGCGCCATCTTGGCTAAAATCAATATCCCTGGTGCTAGTGGGGAATTTCTGCCCCCCCTGGGGGCAAAACAGCCGAAAAAACGGGCCGATTTCCCCCCAGGGGGGGCAGAAACACGAAAACATATTGCCAGCCCGCCTGGAAGCGACCCTTGCCCAAGGGGTCACTTCCTAAAAACTAAAAGTATATCCTTGGTGTCTAGTGGGGGAATTTCCGCCGCACAATCGCGACGCTGTGCGCGATCGTGAGGCAGAAATGCCCTGCAAAGAGACATCAGGGGAAAGGAAAATCTCTTTCCTCTCCCCTGATGCCTCTTCGCTGCCCCCAAACCCCCGCCAGCCTCGAGAAACCTACCTTCTTCCAGCGCGGTCAGGAAGCAAATGGCTTCCTGAGCGCTGGGAATCCCTGATGATGTCAGCGCGCGCTGTGCGCGCTGACGTCATCAGGGATTACCATGGGGGGGGGGGCGGGGGCGGCAGCGGAAGCTCTTCCGCTGCCGCCCCCATTGCAAAACCGAAGATCAGAGAGCCTCGGGGGGAGCGCCAGCGCTTCCCCCGAGGGTGGGGCTGATGACGAGCTGGCCTTGTCATCCGCGCAGGACAGGTAAGCGCGATGACGAGCCCAGCTCGTCATTAGCCCCGAAGGGGTTAAAGTAGGCTGGGGAGCAGGAACAGTCTCTTCCTCCTTCGCTCCTTGATCGACACCCGGGCCATCGGCGGCCCGTAACTGTGTTTTTCTTTGAATTCTGTTTCGGGGACAGATTTTGGAGGGCCAGTGAGGAGGTCGCACAGTCCGCTATCTTGGATGGACTGCGCAAGGAAAAGGGTGTCGAGAATTTGGCAGGAACAAGCTGCGGTTTTGTTGGCGGAGTCGGTAAGTGTGGGGCATTGACGGCAACAGCCGGTGAGCGTGAGTGGGGCTCCTGCCGATTGGTAAAGGAGCACGGCAGCCGAGAAGCGCGTGTGGGGCTCTGAGCATTTTGAAACAGTCTGCCCCGGTTTTCATTTAAAAAGCACGGCATAGCAATTCCTCACGCACAGCCCCTGTGACAAAGAGAACAGCTATCATATTATTTGATCAGTGGCATTTAGGGACACGTGTGTGCGTAAACGGCGTTTCGGCTTGTTATGTTATAACTAAAGCGTGTGGCATTAACCTATGTGCCCACAATAGCAGTGTTTGTTCCCCCGTTTTTTAAAGAGGAAGTAAGTGTGCAAGGGTTTCAACAATTGAGTCATAGGGACAGGGTAGGGCATTGTACAGGTTGTTTCTTTTTTCCTCGCCCTCACTACTGGTTACATGTGGGAAGACACAATTGTTTTAACGTTGGTCATGGCGATTGTTGAGTTTGTTTGGGGCAAAAGAGGGCCTGCTGTGTGTAGGGGGCTTCTGATTTGGCAGATACCTTTTGCCATCTCACTAGGGTTTAGGGGGCATGCGCTGTGCAAAGCCAGATACTATCTTTTGTGTCCAACAGCTGCAGCAATTTAAAGGTACAAAAGGTACACAGCAGAGTGCGGCACTTACTCAAGATAACAGCGGCAAGGAGGATTATCTGAGGTGGCTGTGGATCCCTCGTGGAGGCGGCACCGGCAGGCCAGCACTTAATCTCGGGTTTGAGTGGGTGACTCACCTAAGCTCACTGGGTTAGCCAGTGGGCCATGGCTCTGGTTGCGTGGGTGCAGAGTCTGGCCGGTGGCTGCTACAACTTCCAGGCAGGGGTGCGTGCATTGGGACGGGTCAGTGTGCAGGGTCTCACTGTAGTGTGGGTATAAAAGTGCATTTTTTAACCGCTATGGCCCCAAAGGTGAAGCGAAGTGTGAAGCGTTCACGAACTGACGTCATGCTTGAGGCACTGATGCAGCAGGTTCAGGTTATGGGACAGGCAGTAAATCATTTACAAGAGAAGGTGGATGGTCCTGAAGGGGAGGAAGGGAGGCCAAGGTGGGTTATTTTACCTCCAAAATCTTTTTCTCCACCTTTGCCCAAGTGAAGCAGACCCAAGAACAATGGGAAGAGGGCAGGGGGTGCCGCAGCACTGGTTCCCAAGGAGGTGATACTTATACCACAGGTGCCATTGCCAACCCCGCAGGGAAATAGAAAGACCAGTGCTCCGGGGCTCACAGTGCCCTTAGAGGGACAGCCCTTGGTCCCATTGTTTCCATTGTTGGGTAGGCCAAGTGGGGCCGCGCCAGATCAGCCAGACATGGTATCCAGTTTGGTGGCGGTACTTCCGTGGCTGGAGACGTTGAGGGGATGGTCTCACGCAGCAGGGGCATCTGGCAACAAGGGTGATACACTTGAGAAGGCCAGACAAATTATGGCTCAGTTGGGGAAAGAGCAGTCAAGAAGGGCGCCACCAAGACCGGGGGGTGGCAAAACATCTGTGGGAACAGTAGCAATAGGTAGTGGTGGTAGTGGTAGTGGTGGAGCCCCGAGAATACCAGGAAACACATCGCTGACAAATGGGGTACCGGCATTACCAGTGGGGGGCGCAACGTCTGTGATCACAATACCAGTAGTACCAGTAGGCTGTGGCAGAGGCTCGATAGTACCAGTGCTTGCACCAGAGGATCCAGGAGCGCCAACGCCAGTTGATACAGCGGCACAAGCAGGTATGAGTAAGCCATTGCCTCCTTTAGGTTTGGGAGAGATGCATTCAGGCAGGGAACATCTGGGGAGGCATTAGTCCCAAAAGACAAAAGAAAGGATCTGGAAGGGGGCATATGGTAGCATTTTTTCCCCTTTTGATAGATGAGACAGAAAGGGAGGAAGCAAGGAAGAATAAGGAGTGGACACATCATAAAAAGTGGTCAAACATAATTTTACAGCACAGAGTTGAGGAGAATATAGCCAACTGGATACAAGGTTTCACTCTATACATGGCGATCATGCTGGAGCGTTTCCCAGAAGTTGGGTCTGAGATGCTGTGTTATCAGAATAAGATTACTGTTGCCCCAGCCACACAAGGGGGCAATGGGTGGAAAGAGTATGATAAGGAATTCAGAAGGGCAAAGGCGCAGGATCCATCATTAGGATGGAATCAGACCGACATGTTTATTCATCTGAGGCATCTGGTACATGGGCCATCTGACAGTCTGGGCCACGCACAAGACACCATGAGGTACCAGCCCTTTCGTTCAGGCCCCACAGGTAACACGGGGGCTCCACAGGGATGACGGGGCACAGGGAGGAAAGGGGTGTGTTTAGACTATAACAAACGGACCTGTAACAGAGCACAAGGCACATGTAGGTTTAAACACTCTTGTGGTTTCTGTGGAAACAAATCCCATCCCGAGGCCAAGTGTTTCAAGAAATCCAGAAAGAAGGGAGGCAAGAAACAGGAATTTGAGCCTGCCCCGGGTCAAGGCTAGATCCCCCATAAACATCAGAGCAATGATCCCTTGGTTAAACTTGTATGTAAGTACCCAGAAGCTGCAATGACTATCAGCAGGTTTTAGGATCCCAGCGCTGGGTTATAAGGGTGCGACATTTGGCAATAATCAGCTTTCAGTTGGGTCCAATACTGGTATAGCGGCAGCAAAAATTGAGAAGGAAATAAGGTTGGACAGAGTGGCAGGCCCATTTGACAACATCCCAATGAAGGATTTCGTCTGCTCCCCTCTGGGGGAGGTTCCCAAGAAAGTGGAGGGTGAGTTCCGCTTGAAACACAGTCTTTCAGGACCTAGGGGAAATTCTGTGAATGAGACAATTTCAGACTCTCTGTGCAGTGTGAAATACGCATCTTTTGATCAGGCAGTGGACATGCTGAGAGTGTTGGGTCAAGGGACACTGCTGGCAAAATATGACATTGAATCGGCATTCCTCCTATTGCCAGTACACCCTCTGAATTTTCACCTCCTGGGTTTTCAATTTCAGGGGAAGTATTATGTGGACAAGTGCATGTCAATGGGTTGTTCAGTCTCTTGTGTATATTTTGAGAAATGTTGCTCTTTTTTGGAATGGGCTTTCAGGCGTGACTCCGGTCATCAATGGGTCTTACATTACTTTGATGATTCCCTCTTCTTGGGGGCTCCAGATACAGGGGATTGCAAGAAAGATTTGGCGAATTTCTGCAGCCTCATGTAGGAGTTTGCTGTGCCGCTGGCTCCAGGTAAGACGGTGGGCCAGAGCACTAAAATGGAGTTCCTCGGGATTAAGCTGGATTCTGTGGAAGGGGTATCTAGGCTGCCAGCAGATAAGGTACAGGATTTCAGATTGGCATTACAGCAATGTCTTTTGAAGGACAAGGTTACTCTACATCAGTTAAACAGGTAGTAGGTCAGCTGAACTTTACGCTGCGCCTAATCCCAGTGGCGCGCCCCTTTTCCCGCACCATTGCGCAGGCAATGTCTGGGCTCAAGAAGAAGCACCATCACATCACACTATCCAGCGAGGTCAAACAGGACATGCTCATTTGGAAGGCATTCCTGAGCAATTTCAATGGTAGTGTGGTGTGGCCTAATCCGCCCAGGGCCAGTCCTGAGTTGGGACTGATGACCGACGTGGCGGGTGGTGAGGGTTTCTGTGCCATTTTGGGGTCCGAATGGATTGTATGGCGTTGGCCGGGTTGGTGGAGAGACTCAGGACTCGCAAGTAACATAAGCTTCCATGAGCTCTTTCCCATCCTGGTAGCACTGTCTGTCAGGCCTGAACATTTGAGAAACCAGTCTGTAATATTCTGGTCCGATAACATGGCTTTGGTGGATTGCATTAGTAGTCAAACTGCAAAGTGTACTATGATTCTGAGACTTCTAAAGGAGATTGTGTTACAATGTATGAAATTGAATATACTGTTTAGAGCCAAGCATGTGCCAGGTATATTGAATCATGCAGCTGATGCATTAGCTCATTTTAAAATGCAGACATTCAGGTCCCATCTCCCAGAAGCAGCGACACACCCAGCACCTGTCCCAGACCAGCTTTGGCAACTTGGTGCCCTCGTCTATCGGACTTCGTGGCAGCTAGCCTGGCACCCAAGATGAGGATCACTTATGAAGGGGCGTTTTGGTCATTTTGTCAATTCTTGGGGGATAGTTGGGAGCAAACCTGGAACGACCCAGGGTCGGTGGTCGCTTATCTTGGTTTTATGAGTGGTAAGGGGCACCCAGTGGCACGGGCAAATGGCACACTACGGCCATCTCCTTTTTTGCTAAAGCAAAAAGTAAAGGGGATCCTACAAAGAATTTTGTAGTGCGCCAGGCGTTAAAAGGATGGCAACATTTGCAGGGTGCACAGCCTGATGAAAGGAGACGCATATGTTTGGGAACATTGGTTAGTTTGTTGGCAGCATTACAGTGGGTTTGTAGCTCTCAGAAGGAAGTTACGTTGTTTCAAGCAGCTTTCTCCCTCACATTTTATGGTGCTGTCAGGGTAGGGGAACTGATACCACAGAACAAACAAGATTGGCAGGAGGGACTACAGGTAGAATATGTAAAAATGAATGAGGACTCCATGCTGATCTCTGTGCATAGGTCCAAATCTGTTCAGGGAGGAAGGGGTGAGAGCATAGTGCTTCACAGGGCTAGAGGTAATCCATGCTGCCCCGTGACCTGACTGGAGGTTTTTATGGCACAAAGGTTGTGGGTCACAGCAGGTCCTCTTTTGGTACATGACGATGGGTCACCCCTCACCATTTTTCAGTTCACAAGAGTCATGTGGTTGGACATCCAAGATGCCGGTTTGGTTACAGCTAATTTTGGGACTCATTCATTTAGGACTGGGGAGGCCACCAAAGCAGTAGCAAGGGGCCTAAGGGAAGAGCAGGTCAAGAGGATCGGTAGGTGGTCATCTAACAGCTATAAGCGCTATGTGCGGCTGCACAAGCTCTAGCCCTTTTTTTGTCGGTCCGTTTTCGTGTGAATGGCAATTGTCTTCATCCTGTGACTGAGAGAGAAGCTTGCACCAGTACACCGTTACGTAGTATCATGTGCAGTAGTTTTGGTCTTAGCCTCTCAGTAGGGCAATGCACTGATGAATTTTCCATTTCTGCATTTGCTTGCAGTTTCTTCATCCTGTGACTCAGGGGAGAAGTCTGCATCGGTTCACCGGTACGATAGGAGACGGTCACCTTGTCACTCAAGGGGACGGCACTCCACAATCAACGAATGAACAGAGCAGGTGACGGCCCAAGTTCTCTCCAGGGCCCCGGAACATCAAGAGATCTGGGTCATTGGTCATTCATATGTCCGTCGTCTAAAAAATGTCTTTTCAGGAGCTCACGAGGCCAGGGCACGTAAGGTGGGAGTGAGAGTAGTGTTTCATGATCAGGGTGGACTGTGAGTGGGGCAATTCAGGGAGATGGCGAACCGCGTTTTAAGAGAAAGTAAGGGACCACCAGCAACCTGGATCCTGCACCTAGGGGGTAACGACTTGGCTTGCATGGGACAAAGGGTGTTAGTGGAGGAATTGCTCACCGAGGTGGGGTGGGTAGAAAAGATGTGCCCCGATGCCATGATTGTCTGATCTCACATGATCCCAAGGTTCCAATGGAGAGGGGGCGAGTCAGTGCAAGCTTTGAATCATGCAGTAAAGCGGATCAACAATAAATTTGATAGTCTGTTCAGGTCCCCAAAATTGAAGTCAATGAGACATGGGTACATCAGGGGGGAGCAGTTCTTTTTACAAGACAAGGTTCACTTATCATCCAAAGAGAATCAGGCTTTAATTATTATTTTTTTTAAACAAATTTTATTGGGTTTTTTTCCACACAACATACATCATTTGTTACATTTCCTATGTTATTCTATTTTACTTGAGTGGCCCTTTATATTAGAATCTTAAATAGTGGACCTAGTTATGAACAGGATCAAATATAGGAAATCTCAACAAAGGGTATTCTTAGCCTAGCTTGCCCCATTACTCAATAAATGTTAAAAGTAACTCTACCCCCTCCCCAATTCCCACCATCGGTGTGCGGGATATGTTACAGCCATAGTGATTCGTAAGCACAGGAGTCGTCAGGCAATGGTACGTGCTATGTACCCGTCGTGTTATAGGGGTATACTCCAATCATGGTGTTAGTTCTCCGGTTCGTGCCGTGTGTCATAGTCACGCAGTGTTTGCACCAGTGCCTCCTATGCTTTTGCCATTTCTAAAGCCTTGTCGTTCTGTTATCGTCGTGCCGATTGAAACCTCAACATGCTTTCTCCACCAGCCCATTTAAGAAACTCATTTCGCCACCTAGTTCCCGTGGGACCCGTCACTGCCTTCCAGTGTCGTGTAATTTCTCGCTTCGCAAGGATGAGCCCCATATCTATAAATTTGCTTGTGATCTTATTTTTAGGGGTGTGAGGGAACCAATGGAGAACCCCAACGGCCATGTCAAACACCAAGCCTCACTCTGTTACCTCGTTAAGAGTGTCTCCCACCGTCTTCCAGTAAGGAATTAGAATAGGACATGTCCAAAGCATGTGATCTAGCTCTACCCCAACTGCCTTGCACCTGGGACATCCCGCGGAATCTGCAGCAAAGTATTTTTTAATCTTCCCCGGGGTCAGGTATGCTCGGTGGAGGATGTAGAAGTGCACTAGTTGAAATCGTGCATTATGCGTGCTCTTCCAAGCCCTTCTCATCAGTTGTGTCCACACTGTCTCAGGAATCTCTCTTCCTATATCAGCTTCCCATTAGCCCTTTAGCGTCCCCAGAGGAGGCAATCCCTCATTGGTCATTCTGGAGTAAAGGCATGTGACTGCTTTAACCGTTCCCGCTGCCATCATGGTGTATTGGCAAGCCATCGTCGTTCTCGGTTCAGTGAGCCCTTCCCTCCAATGTGCTTGTATTGCTCGTGTGAGTGCTGGATGCAGCAGGAAGTCCCCTCTAGGTAGTTCATATCGGTCTAAGAGTGTCGGAAACGGCAGCAGCGTTCCTTCTCCGTAAAGGTCCCCCAGGACTTGGATCCCCGCCTCCTCCCATTTCTGCAACTGCGACCAATCTCCGCCATGTGGCAATGCTGTTAGCATTCCTAGCAGGATTTCGGGGGCGTATGGGTGTAACACGCCCGCCCTACGTTGTGTCCGGTTCCAGCATAATCTAATTGTTTTTTCCTCTTGCGTGAGGTCACGAAGGACTAATTTCTGCTGCATCGCTATATAAGAGAGCAGCAGGCCCTGTCTATCCTCCTGCCCTCTAAACTCGCGTGATATTTCCTGGGTGTAGATCTGCAATTGAGCTGCTAAATAATTAAGCATGGGCGCAAAATCCGTTCCGCTCGCGGATTTTGCGGATTTTCGGCAAATTCCCAATCTGCGAATTCCCACGAATTTTCCGCAAATCCGCAAATCCGCGAGCGGAACGGATCCGGGGGGCAAAAGTTCAAGCTTGTAACTATTTTAGAATGGCGCCAGCAAGCTGCCAGCGCCATTCTAAAAGAGGTACTAAGTTAGCTTCAACAGGAAGCACTAATAAAAGCAGGTGCTTGAGTTTAACTGAATTTGAGCACCTGCTTTATTTTATCTATTAGTGCTTCCTGATGAAGCTAACTTAGTAACTATTTTAGAATGGCCCTGGCAGCTTGCCGGCGCCATTCTAAAATAAAACAGGAGAGGGGCAGAGGGCAGAAGGGCACAACAACGAGTGGGGCAGAGGGCAGAATGGCACAAAAACGAGTGGGGCAGAGGATAGAAGGGCACAAAAACGAGTGGGGCATAGGGCAGAATGGCACAAAAACGAGTGGGGCAGAGGGCAGAAGGGCACAACAACGAGCGGTCTCGCACAAAAAAAACCCCGTGGACACGCATAAATTAAAAAATCCGCAAATTTGCACAAATTTGCACATTTTGCGGATTGCGAATCCGCAAATCCGCAAATTCGCGGACTGCGAATATGCAAAATTTGCCCATGCTTAAATATACTTCAAAGTCAGGGACAGCTAAGCCCCCTTCCAACTTAGGTCTCATTAGTGTTTTTAAGGCTACTCTGCGTCGACCCGTCCCCCAAAGGAAGGACACTATCATAGATTTCAGGAGCCGGAAGGTAGCAGGAGGGATCCAAATGGGTAGCGCTCTAAAATAGTGTAAGAGCCTTGGGAGCTCCACCATTTTGAGTAGCGCTATTCGACCCGCCACTGAGAGTGGGAGAGTAGCCCAAAAGGACATACTGCCCTTCAGCGCTCTGATACTGCGGGAAATATTGCCCTCCAATATGTCGGCAGGGGTGTGGTAGATGTAAACCCCTAGGTAGCAGAACCTCCCGAGAGAAGACCGGAAACCCCGGAAGAAGTCACCATTTTATTGGTCCCATCACCAGCGGTCCCTTGCGATCTGGCCACCTAACAGAAGCAATGAGATCGGGGAGAGTAAGAAAAAATACAACCACAGCAACAAAAAGGAAGAAGGCTAAACCGGAGGCTGTCCTCGAAACCCCTCTCCAGACCACTCCTACGAGCCCTCGTAATTCACCGAAGCTCCAAAATTTGCCCGCATCTGGGAAGCAACACCTTAGCAAGAACAACAAGATCCTTGGCCAGGCACTAGCCTTGAGTGGGCCAAAACCCCGGTCGCTACTGGACTACTTTCAAAAAGCGCCGGTCTCACCAATGGCTACTTCTCCCCCTCAACTGGGGGAGGCTACGAACTCCGGCATCATAGGACATACAGGATATTTGGCAAAACCGGTAAAGTTAAACACGCTCTAACCGCACATGCTGTTTTCAACAACTACTAAAACATCGTCCCCCGACCAAGAAGTATTCATCTTCGGGTCTGTATTTAACGACCAGAGACTAGCCCTAGAGGGTAGCGGGAGGATGGCGGAAGACTTGTCATCAGGCAACCAGCCTCCATTGATACAGCCCCATCGACCACTCGCCTCCAACAAGCAAGAGGCAGGTTGCACCCCACCTCCCTCTGGGTCACCAACCACCAACGCACTCCCCCAAGCAAGCCAGCTAGTGACCCCACCACCTCAGTTATCTCAATATTTTAACATCCCAAAGGAGGTTATTTCAGCTTCTCACCGCCAATTAATTTTTCCACAAATTCACAAGTTCTCCAACCAGGCATCTAACAATGACATTGATAACTCCCCCCAGCTGGACACCAATAGTCCTTCAAAGGGAAGTCTGGTCCGGCCCAATCAACAACAATGCCTGCTCTCACCACTAACAGCAAACTACACCTAAATCACCCCATAAATCTGATATAAACGATCACTTCCTAGCGGACTTGTCCCTTTTTCTGAAAAATTCGCAAACCCCCCCTATTCCAAGCCCGAAAATAATCAAACAGCAAGAAGTACTTACTACACAGAGTCTTTGGCCCCAACTACTTCAAACATTCCAATCGACAGTTATGGCATTAAACTACCATTCAGATAAACTGGACACGCAGGTTGACTTATTGAACACGCTAGCAGTATTTACAGCAGGGATCGACAATAAACTAGAAAAACTGAATAATTTAATCATAGACGCACAATCATCCTCAAAACTAGTACAGTCGGTTTGCTGCTGCTCACCAATTATTGACTCACTCTCCTCTCTGCCAGCTGTTCTCTCCATCGTTATAGACGAAGTTAAGCAGCTGAAAGAAGGCGGCTCGCAAAAAAACCCACACAAGAAATCGCAAACCACCACAAACCCGTGTTTAGAAGCTGATAACATCCAGTCATCCCTTGCATCTGCTCCCCAGACAAGTGGGGATCAAGATACCCAAATAGGCGATAGCAATAACCAAACAACACCACCTTTACACCGAATGCCCTTAAGGACCCCAGCTCTGGTCCCAAACGGGCTAGTAAACTACACCAGCCTAACGGGGGAGAGCAGCAAGGTAGCCTGGTGACCTCTGAATCCCTCAACTCAGAAATACAGTCTGCTCCTATGCCTCCTCTTTCCAAGAGAGAACGCAAACGCCAACGCAAACATAGAAATAAACTTAAAGTCAAAGAAACATCTGCCCCCCAGAAATTATTTCCCGTCTTCACAACGACTTCTAAGAAGGCAGGTGTAAGCATTTCATCACCACCTCCAACCCTTATAAATGCAGCGCACAATGACCCACTAAGGGGCTTATTCCTAAGTCCCCGTCAAAATCCCTCCTCATGCGGTCGTGCCCCAAGTATCCCATCTGGCCCCACAGGGGCTCCTGCACAAACAGAGGGACCTGATCCGCAGCTTGATACAGAAAAACCAAGGGCACCACTCAATGATCCTCCCACCACGAGGCACATAGGCATCGATTTACATCCCCAATCAGCCCTTCAATCTCCTCTGGCAGAGCAGGAAAAACTCAATACCGATACCATTCCTTTAAAAACAATCTTTATTCACATACAAAAAATCCGCAAACCAGGCAGGTAATGTGGCCAGGATCTGAACATCAGCCTCCTCCCCATCAAACAGTAGACTTAGGGGTCCCCCCCGAAAAAGCACCTGGCACAAACAAAACCCACGGCCTCACAGGGATCAATAGTGACCTAAAACATACTTCGATCCTATTAGTCCCCGAATATAAATCAAGGAGGAGGTATGATACCCTTAACAGGTCAAATATATTAAAACTAGTAAACGACATCCCGGGGTTTGAAGCACTATTATCGGATGATATAGACTCAATTGAATTCCTGCCCCCAAGGGGCTCTCAACCTTCTGAGGCAACCCTGGTGTCATTTAGATCACCCTACTGGGCAGGAGTGTTCATGGACCACAAAGCCACCTTCCGGGATTGGGGCATCAGAATTTACCCTTACTCCACCCCTGGCTACCCCTCAGTGTTTTTAAATCGGCCAGGAGTAGGAACAAAAGCAGAAAGTATCCCAGCTGGCAATAAAACTAAGCCTTACTCAATCCTAAAAAACGCGCTGGGATCACAGAAACACAGACAACCCTCTCTACTGGGGAACACGACCCCGACAACATCCAGGGATGGGGATGGCTTCCGGCCGTCCTGTCATGCGGGAAAACAGTCTGACCACAGGATGTGCCTTCAGTGGATCAAAACCACAAAGCACCGGTACAACCACACCTTCAAAAATCTGTGACAAAGACAAAGACAGACTCCATTTTCACATTGTGTTCATGGAACATCAGTGGCCTCCAGCACAAATTAACCAATCTAGAGACACACTCCTTCATATACGGGCATGCACTAATTGCCCTGCAAGAAACATGGGCCACCCAAAGCTCACCAGTCACAGGGTTTATTGAATTATGGAAGTCTGGAATCAGAGTCTGCCGCTATGGTCACCCAAAAGGGGGACTGTCAATCTATGTTTCAAATACCCTAAAAGGCCCGATTGTTCCGCTAAACTTTGAGGAAGACTGGCTACTTGGGGTTAAAATTAAATCAATGGTCCAAGCAACGCTCACTCCTTCTCCTCAATGTGTATATGAACCCAAGCACGCGGACAAAAAAGGGAAATCTGGCACGCTTATCCACAATCATGACCGATTTGGCCGTTGACCACCCCGATTCGGACTGCATAGTGATGGGGGATTTCAACACAAATCTCTTCCAGGGCAAACCTACAGACCATGACAAACGTTCTCCATTTACTCAACTGGAGGTGCCAGACCAATCTAAGCCTCCAAATCAAGCCCACTGTGCCCTGGGTGAGCTCCTCGTGTTACAATTCTATAGCGCTGGATATCTGGGAATGAACAGAAGGACACCGGACGACACCCCCCAAATTGGATCTGGACAAACGGGCACAAGAAAACTTTTCTGGACTTCTCTATTTGCAACTACGACCTGTTCCATCATCTGGCCAGCTTTAGCATCAAACCACGACGGGAAAGTGATCACCGTCCACAGGTCATCCCTCTTAACATAAAGCCGGAGTACCATACGTCTGCTTTAAGTACTTGTACTGGGATCTACCCAGAGAATCTGAGGCGCTTAAAATGGAGCGATGATATAAGCCCTAACATCATGAAGACAAGTTTGGCTCTTATCAATGGGGTCACAAATCAGACGGAGTCCCCGATTGCCGTATGGACGACTCTCTGATTACAACTGGTCACGCTTTTTCCTGTTAAACAGCACCAACACAATGCCAGCACTATCCGGCAGTTCTCACTCTCAACCCAGTCGAGGGCGTTGAAGAAAGCCAGGAACAACGCCTTGCTGGCACTTAGAAAATCCCCAGGAAATAACGATCTCAGTCATGTGTACAAATTAGCGCAAAAATCATTCAGGATGGCCTCACAAAAAGACAAACGTCTACATCAAAACCAGCTATGGGCCAAGCTCCTTTGGGAAAGCAAAAACCGCAATGCGAGAACATTTTGGACCTTGATCAACCGCTCCAACTCGGGGTCATCAAAAGTTGGGTCGGCAAACATACAGGAATCATACTGGGCCGCCTTCCTGACTGACCACTTTAGGTCCCCGGAAAGCACAGTGACAACAGGAAGCAGCTCCTCTAAAGCGGTAGAAGCACCCCAAAGCATCTGCAGGCGCAAGAACACAAACTGTGCAGGCTATTGTACAGATGACATTAAGATCAACGAAGAAATGGTCGCCAACGCTGTGTCAAAAGCAAGATCGGACGGGGCCCCGGGCCCAAACGGCTTGCCTCAGAGACTATTCAAATCCAACAAAGCTCTTTGGTCGGGGCACTTAACCACCTTGTTTAAATTTGTGCTTAGGACTTCAACTATTCTAGATTCCTGGCGTGGGGCTATAATCCACCCAATCCATAAATCAGGCTCCCGTGCCACTCCAAGCAACTACAGACTAATTGCCCTCCTTGACATCGAGGCAAAGCATTATACAGGCATTCTTCTGAAGGAGCTGAAGGGATCTGCAGAACAGCGTGATTTGTTACCAATGAACCAAACAGGCTTTACTGCCAATTCAGGGACCCAGACTAACTTGCTTACATTGTCTATAATCATCGACAAAACGCTTTTATCATCAAGATCTGTGCACTGTTGTTTTGTTGATTTTAAAGCATTTGGGCAGCACTATGGGGTAAACTGAAAAAATGGGGGATCCCTGAAAAACTTCTGGATGCGATAATCCAACTTCACTTTCACACCTGGGTTCAGGTGAAGCTGGGGTCCGGCACGCACCTCTCATGGAAAATCATGACAACCAGAGGAGTCAAACAGGGGTGCATGCGTGCCCCTCTCCTTTTTAACCTGTTCATTGCAGACCTGCCGGTCACACTTGATGAAATAAACAGTCACCCCCCTAAGGTTGGAGGCGTAGCAATAAGTAATCTTCTTTACGCCGACGATCTGGTTCTTTTCAGCCTTACTCGGGTCGGGCTTCAAAGGCTTTTGGACAGGCTACACAGTTATACAATTAAGAACCAACTTGAGGTAAACTTAAAGAAAACCCAAGTTGTGTCCTTTGGAAGGGAACGCAATGGTGGCGGTGTGTGGTCATATAACAATAATAATCTAACAACAGGACTCTCATATAAATACTTAGGGGTCCATTTTGATTCCAGGGGTAACTTCTCCAAACAGCGTGATGAAATTGCAGTAAAAGCCACGATCCTACAGGTTACTTTATCTAAGCTTGCTAAAGAGCTGTCCGGTCCAACCCTCTCATTCCTACTGGAAATTTTGAGAGCAAAAATCGGACCCACCCTTACGTATGGTAATGAAATATTTAGGGGTAAGCTAAACACAACTCTGAACCAACTTGTGACCAAGATTTACAAAAAAGTGCTACATTTGCCCAAATCTGCCTCTGCTGCCCAGATCAGACTAGAACTGGGCTTATTAAATCATGAGGCTTTCAACACCGGCACATATCTAAACTTTTGTCACAAACTTAGAAAAGCAGCTATAGGTACTTTAGAGTCTCTAGTTTGGTTGGAGATCAGTCAGAAGAACATTGGGGGCTCGTATGGCCGCCTTTTTACAGACTCTATCCGCGAAATAGCGGCAGGTGATCTATGGGCCCTCAATCCCAGCATGACAGCATTTAAAACATGTATCAAAAAGAGCGTCAGAATGTGCTCACTCATTATGGACAAAGCGCTACTCCGCAGACGCAGCCATGCATGGTCAGTCATGAACTCTTATGGGCGCATATCTCCGGCTACTTACCTCTCCTGTACTTATTCACTGCACTTAAAGCGGAGTTTTTTGGCCATCAGATTGGGGGTTTGGCGTTTTTTAAAAGATCTGCCCACATGGCAGCGTACCACGGAAGATCTAACTTGCAGAGGGTGCGGCATGTCTGTGTCTGCTTGCACTATCTGTGTTTCTGCTTGAACCATCTCACCCTTTCTCTGCACCACCTTTTCTCTGACTGCACCATCTCTCCCTCTGCCTGTAGCCCTGCACCATCTATCCTCTGATTGTACCAGTTTAGTCTCTGCCTGCATTGTTTCATTTTCATAGGATAAAATGGTACAACAGAGAAGAAATGCTGGAAACAGTGAGAGAAATGTTACATGCAGAGGCTAATTGGAGCACACAGAGGGGGAGATAGTGAAGACAGAGATAAAATGGTACACACAGAGGGTGCGAGACTACTGGCAGAGAAGGAAAAGATTTAACATGTAAGCACTGTCTAATACACACCAGCAGACATATCATAATAGGCCTCTGCAGATGGTGGTGCAGAGGAAGGGTGAGATGGTTTAAATTGGAAATGTATTTTCTGTCTGCACCAACCGTCTCCCTCTGGCTGTACCCTCTGCCTGCACCCTCTCATGTGCATCTCTAGAGGCCTATTATGATATGGCTGCTGGTGTGTATTACACAGCGCTACCATGTTCAATCTTTTCCTTCCCTGCCTGTAGTCTTGCACCTTCTGCCTGTACCATTTTGTCTCTGTTTGTACTTTCTCTCCCTCTGTGTGCTAAATCACCTAAATCATGAACTGAGTCATGATTTAGGTGATGTAGTTGTAGAAAGTCCTATGCAGTATGTGTTTCAGGCCTCTTAATTTTCAAATTGTGTTTATGCTGTGCAATTTAGATGCTGGTTGTCCTGTTGAAATGCAAAAGCAACTGTGTCTGTAGCATGTAGTAATCATTTCAGTGAATTTTCATTTTTATATTCTCAGTCCCACCTTGACTCACTACACTGCTTGAAGTTCACTTCATTGTTCTAAACCCTGAAACTCTATTCCTAGAAAAATATTCTAAACTCTTGCAACACAACTGCAGTGTTGTAAACCCTAAAAGAATATTCCCAGCAAGACTCCCTTTCATTGTAGTAATCATTTTACTGAATTGGAAGGGATAGTGTTATCTGTTTAAGATCACAGTGTAAGTCAGTTTTCATTTCAGAAGAATGTGGCAAAATAATTTGTGTAGTTGTTGTGTTTAAAAATATGGGAATACATGCACTTATGAAATTGATAAATGTATTTTTTTATTATCTATTAGTGAAAATGTTATAATTAAGTGTTCATATTTATTTGCAAGATCCAGCAAAATTATCATATATATAAAATGGATCAGAATCAGGATATCTTTGCAGTCAAATTTGACATTTCATATGAAGTAATAGAGGACTTAAATGGACCTTTTGAAGAGGACAATGATGAAGAAAATTGAGTTTTCGTTGATCAAAGTTTGGACATTGAGTTATTAGAAGCAGTGGAAGAAATTGAATTTCAAGATGCAAATTTGGAAATTAAGGACAATGTTAATGAAATACCAGATGAAGTGATGTTGGAGGTTTTATTGGAGTATGAAATGTTTGATGAATACATTTATGATTTAGAATTACAAATTATTTGAGTGAGTCTTTTTGTACTATTGTAATAATTTGGTTTGTTGATGTGTTTAAAAATATGAGAATACATGTTCTGATGAAGTGAGTCAGGGTTTAGGATATGTAGTACTAGAAACTGCTATGCTGTACGTCTGTCAGGCCTCTTAATTTGCAAATAGTCTCTATGGTGTGTAATGAAGATCCTGGCTGTGCTGTAGAAATACCATACTAACACTTTCTGTCACATGTAGTGATCAATTCAGTGAATTTCAAGGCATATTTCTATCTTTTTTCATTTAGAATGCAAGTGAGTGTGTTTTTTTAAATATTGTGTCAGAATCACTTGCTCGATGTATGTGTTTTGAGACATGGGAATACATGTACTCATGGAGTGAGTTAGACTTTAGGACATCCAGTACTTTTTACTCGTAGGCCTTGCTTGATACCATACACTGTGTACACACAACTGTATTGCTCTAAAGTCAGAAATATCAATCCCACCATGACCGCCTACACTGCCTAAACACCACTGCACTGTTCTAAACCCTGAAACACCATTCTCAGCAAATTCCCCTATAATTTTGAAACACCACTGCACTGCCATGAAGTCAGAAACAGCACTCACTGCCTGATATCCTACTCTGTTCAGCAACAGTGGCTGTACCTTAAACTTAGTTATGAAGTGAACCAGTGTTTACATCAAATAGTTGTTCTAATTGCTGTGTAGTATGTTAGTAGTGGTCTATAACATGTTTTTTTTCTTCACAATAGATTGTTATTATCTACAGAAAGAAAAAACAACATGCCTACAAAGGATGCCAAAAGAAGAAAATATAAACAGGCGTACATTTCCAAGAAAACACAATTACAAGATTTATCTAACCAACATTGTACAGAGAAAAAGAAGAATGCTTCTGGTAAGACAACAAAGGATTTTATAAGGAAATTAACTGAAAGAAAAAAAAGTGTGGACAATGTGGAAAAGATAAAAAAATTATCTGTAAGAACAAAGAAAAAGCACATAAAAAAGAAGAATGTTGGAAAAGTGTGTGGCGATGAAATTGTCTATAGTAATAGGCGAAAAAATCAGTTTGTTCAAATTCACAAGAGAATGTTTTATAACAGAGTTGTATTAAATTTATTAAAAAATGTAAAGACTTAGGAAAACAGCTTTTTATAAGCAAAAAAAAGAATGGAAAGTATTGTTGATCAGGCTTTTGAATTGAAAAAGAAATTGTTTATTTTAGTAATCAATAGACTTCGTACACTAGACAAGGCAATCAATCTTTTGAAAGCTAAAAGTAAGTGGAAAAGACTAATTAATAGAACTCATTTTTGCAGTGTTTTTTCTGAAGAATGGAAGCATTGTTCATTTTTTAATGAAGAGACTTACTTTCAGACTACTGATTTGTTGCTTGCAGTTGACACCAGTGGTCGAGCATATGAGGTGAAGGACGGTTGTCCGGTTGAAAAAGAGAAAATTGTCCCAAGAAGTGCAGAAGAGGTGTTAGCTGATGAAGTTTTAGGGAGACGTCCTAAGGCTCCAGTGTACACTTGGAATTGTAGTAGTATTTGTAGTGTACGACAGGATTCAATTGATTTTTTTCGCAATTTCTTACGTAAGTATACTAAGAAAAGTATTAAACAGAAGATTAAGATGTTGCAAGAATTAGACCCCTGCCAAGTGAGAGAAAAAACGTGTTTGCAAGGTCATTCTCTGGTTTGTCTTTCTAAAAAAGTATGCCAGAGTGTTTTTCACCTTTTTAGGATGTTAGCAGTGCATCATACTGAAGTGAGGAAATTAGTGAGAAGGTTGTATTATGCTAAAAGTCCAGCACTTAAGCTAAAACAGTTAAACAGTGCTCTTTTACATGGATCTGTATTAGATGTAAAGAACATTTGTGAAGAAATTGAGGTTAGTTACTTTTGTGAAAAAAGAGGACAGTGCAGAAACTGATACAGTAATAGAAGGAAATGTGGAAGAAAATGTACAACATTTTAGTACAGAAAATTTTGACCAAGAAATTACAAGGTTTAAGGTCATTTATAATAATGAGTGGAAGGATTTTGCAACTTATTTGTTGGTAGAGGATTGTTTTGATTTGGGTTCTGATCAACGTATTTGTAAATATTGTTATAATAAATTAAATGATAACAAAATGCCTGCTACAGCTGTACCTAATAATCTTGAGATGGTAAATATTCCTTCTGAACTGATGGATTTAAATACCTATGAGTCCCTGCGAGCCCCATTGGGCACACCTGGGCTGCTCTCCCTGCCGGCCCCGCCCACCCGTCCTCCATCCCTCCTTATTGATAAAAAGGAGGTCCCTTTGCCGCCGCGCAGGAGCGCGCGGGAGCGTCCCGGGAGAAGCCCGGGACAAGGGCGGGACCGTTTTGTGGCCGTTCGGGGGCCGAAGGAGGCCGAAGGAGGCCAGGCTGGGCCAGCCCTCCAACATTTACTTTTCCGCTCAACCATTCTCATTTACAAGTGAGCCGCTGGTTTGCTCACCTTTTTCATAGACATTGACTTTGTTTCATCTAATGGCTGCCATGCATGGGAAATTTTCGTCGCCTGACCCCGGGGGAAAAAACAAAGGGACTTTGGACGAGTACTTTAGAAAGCCTGGTGGTGATACAGACAGGGAATGTGATCTGGCAGAACGAAGGGCAGAGCGCCGACGTTCCATTGAATCCATTAAAAACAAATCGATTAGGGGCGTATCACCGGAGAACAGTCTAGTGCGAAGGGTAGAGGGTTTGATACAAGTAAATGAAGACTTACAACTATCACAGGGATATCCCATGCTCCTACGAGAAATGACCCCTCCACCATTATTAGTCATCAGTGGTATAGAAGGAAGTAACACTGTGGGTACTAGTGATACTACCATTTCAAATGAAACTATACCTACTAACACACGAATACCACCACCTGGGAAAAAGAAACTTGGGAAACAGGGGGTTGGCCAAATTGTTGGGCCACCACCAAACAAGAGACAGAGGAAGGGAGGGGTTCAGCAAAGAGCCAAAATCAGTCATACTGATTTCGGTAAGGGAAGATTAGTGACAGCTGTTCCCGTACCCACAAATATTGTGATCCTACCCTCTGACCTGGCCCAGGTCGCACCACATGACTTATCACCCTCCCCAAATACTTCTATACTGCCTGAAGTCGGACCAAACTTAACACCTGGTAATATTTCTCCCCCTACTGATAATTTGTCAACACTCTCCCTCGAAAATATTGAACATCTATTGAGGGCATTCACATCCCCCATATTAGAGAGGTTGAAGAGGTTAGAGGATCGTTTGGGGGTCATAGAAACAACGATTACTAAAAAAACAGGACAGTTGGCAGTACCTGTAAAGCAAGTTCTAACACCTACAGCTGTAGTTCCTACGCCCACAGTCCTTATACAAAAGACTTTAAAGCCTCAAAGTAACCCTGTGAGTAGTACTGACCAAGGGGTGAACGCATTCAAGGCAGCTCATCAGCCCACCCAAACTATTAAGAAGGACAACAACAAAGGGGTCAGCACAGTGGTTGCTAGAATTAGTCAGGAGGTAGGTGGGAAAGTATACTCAGGTAAAGTAGGGAACCAGAGGGTCCGCCATGTTGAACTACCACCAGAGGCAGTCCCCTACATGGTGGTACTTACGGGGGTCCCTAGGTTGGCAGACAACAAGAGGGAAGGGTTTAGCCAATTAAAAAATATAACTATACATTGGCTCGGGCAACATAGACCGCTCCCATGTTTCATCAACAACGAGATAGTCCATGTAAGGCGACTCCCCTGGCTGGGGAGTAGAGTAAAAGATATAGACGGGGATTTAATAATTATACATTTTAGAGATCCAGGGGCAGTGACACACATCCTTAATTGGATGCCAAGGACCACTGGCTCACTTATTGTCCCCTGTGATTTAACCTATTTCTACCCTAGATCCCAGGTGTCTGCAATAACATCCATTGGGGTACCTTTTGGTCCTCCTAAAAACCCTCCCGGAACGTTTAATAACCAACATATGTGGCAGGATCCAAAATACAATATGTCAAATCCATTTGGATGGAATATTGTACCACATAGGGAGAACAGGAATAATTACAGAGGCATGGACCATTCACAAAGTGTAGGTGGAATGAATCATTTGTTGCCCTTTACCCCTTTTGAAACCTCGAATAGGTTCGAAGTGTTCTCCGGGCTAGACGATTGTGAATGACGGTCGGGGCTCCCTGCTAATAGGTCTGAGCCGAGGCGAGTGTCAAGCAGTGGACAGAGTTCCCCAACTGCCTCTATTTCTGGGCCTATGCAGGAGATCGACACGCACTCAAGTAAATTCCTTAGTTGGAATAAAGCTGGTCTAAGAGCCAAAAAGGACGATCCGTTATGGACGAATTTCATCACCTCCTTTGATGTCATAGCTTTACAAGAATCCTGGGAAACCTCATGCGATGTATGGTTGGATGGTTTTGTTACTTTCTTTGTTCCAGCGATACCCAGTCAAGCTGGGAGAGCTAGAGGGGGTTTAATTTTTCTTCTTTCCCTTAACCTCGCAGGGTCTTTTAAACAGTTAGACTCAGGTTCCCCTAACCTTTTGATTGTAGAATGGACTGTTTCGTCGACCCATTCAATTTTATTACTTAATTTTTATAATTCCTGGGAGAGGGCAATGGATACTGATCACATTGCACACCGAGAGACATTTTTATATAATTTCAGTCTTAACAAGCACACTGTACTTGAGCTCACCGTGTTAGGTGTTTTTAATACGCATTGATGCAATTTTCCCTGTCACTTGGGTGAACATTTGGGACCAACTGGAACATTCCCATTTTGAACATCCAAAATCTGGCGAGGCCCTGGAAGTTCTAATGGCCAGTTTTAACCTTTATGAACCGCTAAACACAGATGGGAGGGAAAGAGTCCCTACATACAAAGGATCTCCGCAAGGGTCTATAATTGACTACATATTTGCCACGCCGGTGTTACTATCAAAGGTACTAACCTACAGAACAACTCAGTCACCTTACAGTGATCATAACCCTGTGGTAATGAAGATGAGTTGGGGGAGCTTAAACGAGTGGGGACGGGCTGCCAACAGGTGCAGGCAATACCTGTGCCCTCTGATCAAGGGAGAAGGCTCAAGTGGGGCAAGGTGATCCCAGATGACTTTATGGCAATCTTATCGCCTAAAATTGAGGGATAAATAGAGGTATGTTTGGATCAAGAGGCCTCTAATAGCTCAATTGTTCAAGCCTTTGAATCCATATGTGCCCAAGTCAGGATGGATTTGACTGTTATGCCCTCTAAGAAAATTTCTAATATGTCAAAATGGTTTAATGCTGATTGCTCACGGATACATACCCGTTTAATGCATGCACTGAAAGCTATACCAAGGGACAGGCTGCTTATTGCCAACTTGAGGAGGGAATATAAAAATACTCTAAGGGGAAGAAAAGATGAAATCAAAAGTGATGCATCGGATAGACTTCTTTCTGTTGATGTCCTGCGTGACAGCAAAAAATTTTGGGAAATTATTAACCATCCTTTTTTTGCAGATGAATCAAATGTAGCTACCGACTGTGTTATCCCGGACGAGAAGTGGGTAGGTCACTTTAAAGATATCTACAGTGAGAAGAATGGCATAGCCCAGCACTGTCAATTGACAGCGCAGGCCGCCCCCGATAGTCTTTTTAGAGGAGGAAGTTTTAAAGGCCATATTGGAGACATCCCAAAATAAGGCGCCGGGGGCTGGTCGCGTACCTGCGGACTTATATAGACATTCCCCGAAAATCTGGTCCAAGATATTAACCAAAGTCTTTGTGGCAGCAAATGATAAGGTGTTTCCAAATACCTGGGCAATCTCCATCATAGTGCCAATTTTTAAAAAAGGAAAACGTGATGACCCGGGGTGTTATAGACCCATCTCCCTTCTTGACTCTGCCATTAAGATCTTGGGCAGAGTCTTACTGGCTAAACTTAGGGAAAATTTGGAGATCTGCGGAGGGCTATCAAACATACAATATGGTTTTAGGGAGAAACGAGGCACCCTGGGCCAATGTTTGAATTTGCACCTTCTAATTGCCAAATATACGGTGGCCGGGGAGGGTTCCCTTTATTTGGCCTTTATGGACCTCTCCTCGGCCTTCGATTTGGTAAATAGGTCCAAATTATGGTTAATCCTACTTGAGATGGGGATAGATTCTTCCTTGGTTGCTTTTTTGGCCTCCCTACACCAGGAGCTATTCTCTAAAGTAAGGGTCACAAATGAGGGGAGATGTACGGGGACCTACAGGTCAGAGAAAGGGGTCCGCCAAGGGTGCATCCTGGCCCCCCTCCTTTTTAGCATTTATATAAATGGGTTGGAAAAACAGCTGGAGGAAGGGGGTGCAGATTTGCCGCGGGCGGGAGGACAGTCGATTCCGGCCCTCCTAAACGCAGATGATGCGGTACTGATTGCTCGTACAGGCATCGGTCTGCAGACATTACTGGATAGTTTTGGCTCCTTTATGGAAAAACTTGACCTGAAAGTAAATGCGAAAAAATCCCACACAATGATAGTGGGGAAGCAGAAAGGGAAATTAAGATCTAAAACCTTCAAATGTAAGGGGGAGGTGGTTTCCAGGGTTCCGTTTTTTCCATATTTGGGGGTCCTTTTTGATGAAAGGGGGTCGTGGGCCCCACAGCTAAAGGCAAAGAGTTTAGCCCTAGCTCGTTCAACATCTGCTTTGCTGGGTTTTACCAAAAGGCTGGGGGCCAGGCCGATGTTGAAGGTTTACAACACCAAGTGCATCCCTATTGCCTCCTATGGAGCTGCCCTGTGGGGTTATGTTAATCAAGAAAAAGTCCAAAGGGTAGAAAACAGGCTAATTAGAACATTGCTCGCAGTGCCAAAATCGTCCCCCACATTTTCTACCCATGAGGAAGTAGGTCTGGGTTACATCACAGACAAGCTGAATTTGGCACCTCTTTTATTATGGGCAAGGACATGGCTGAATCCAGAATTATCTTTAAACCATCTTATTCTGGAGGACGTCATGTCCTTGGACCATGCTATGAAAATACCCTGGTTGAAGTTTTAAAAAAACACTTTTTCAGCTTTGGGTGGAGAGGAACTTTTCTTATTCCCTCGCAATATTAAGAGAGAGGACGTAAGGTGGATTAAAGTCCATTTTACAGATAGGGTCCGCCTTAGTAGAGAGGGGAGGGAAATGATGAAACCATTCATAAGAGCCCATGCTATGTTAATTACTACCCCAACCCTGGAACCATATTTGAATTTTGTTACAAAACCCCTTCACAGATTTTTATTAACAAGATTCAGGTTTAATTTAATCCAATTCTCTCTCGGTTACTACCCTTCATGGAATCACCCGAAAGATGCACCCCCTTGTGACTGTGATACATTTTCTGAGCAGGATACCATGCATTTTACGATGTTTTGTGAGTTTTATACTGCTGCCAGGAAAAAAACATCTATTACCTGTGCTGAGGGAGGCTGGTTTTACTCAAGTTAGACCTGCCTTAATTTACCTCCAGATGTTGGGCAATATCTATATTACTTTTAGTGTGGCCAGTTTCCTAGCAGAAGCCTTCCATTTTAGAAAAAAACGAGCTCCACTGAACATTTTATTGTAAATAAGGTATCTTTTATTAGTATTAGACATGATGTAGCTTAGTAAAATTTTAGGTCATCCCGTTGTATTATTTAATTATGAAATGTGATTTTAATGTATATGTATTGTATGTGCTTTTTATGGTTTCTTTGTAAATCGAATAAAGCGTGCTTTGACTGACTGACTACCTATGAGTCTATTCTGATTCAATATGTGCATCCATTTCAGGCTATTGTTCACATGGAGCCTAAGACAGGGAAATTGCCTCCTTCAGATTTACAGAGAGGATTAAAGGGAAGAGTTGTCTATTTGCCTCTATATTTAAAGAAAAATATTGAAACAATTGGTGTTGAAAATATGGAAGAGGAACCTCTAGTTATTCTAGTTAATGGCGTTCCTACAAAGAGTAAGAAAATCTGGCAAGAATTAGTGGATGTTAGGAAAGTCAAAAAGGCAATGTTGTATTTGGTAAAAAACAATCAATACTACAACAATGTATATGTAGGAGAAGAGGAAACAACTGTAAATGAGGACAGTGAAATGTCAGCTGGGCAAATTGAAAAAGTGGATGTGTCCAGAAGTGAACAAATTTATGAACATTATAGTGTTCATCCTCTGCATTCCAAAGAAGTAATGGGGAATGCTATTGAGTTATTCCAAATGAAAGAAGCAAAAGGAAGTCCCATTAGTGTATGGGAAGAAAGCTTGGAAGCTCGTTGTTTTCCTCAGTTATTTCCAACAGGTCAAGGTGGACGATATGATGACCGACCTGTGCAGATTCCTGCATCTGAATACCGGACATCAAGATTATATGCAGAAGATCCAAGATTTCACCAATGTAATCTCAGCTAATTAATCTCATGGCATGTTAGCGTGGTACTAACGAGTATTGGTACCGTCGTCATAGGGAATTGAAATGTATGCTAAGAAACTTAGGAACTCCTACATGGTTCTTTACTCTAAGCTGTGCAGAGTATGCTTGGGAAGACTTACTTCAATTTCTTCGAGAGGCAAATGCAAACATAGGAAATATAGAATTCAAGACACCTGGAGAACTGTGCTCTTTGGATCCAGTTAATGTATGCAGGCATTTCAATCATAGATTTCACAAATAAAAAAAATCCTCCTCTTGGAGAGGTTCTGAATTTCTTTTGGAGAAAGGAGTATCAAGCAAGAGGTGCTCCTCACATACATATGCTGCTATGGATCAAAGATGCCCCCAAATTTGGAACAGATTCGGATGACACAGTGATGAGTTTTATTGAGCAGTATTCTACATGTGCTGTTCCTAAAAGTACAGAACAAAAGAATTTAAAACATCAAGTCTTACGGTTTTAAACCCATCGTTGTGGAAAATACTGTTGTCGAAAATACAAATCAAAGGACAAGTTCTACACAAAATGTTGTTTTGGATTTCCACGACCAGTAATATTAAAAGGAAGAGTGAACGATTTTATGTCATCTTTGCGACATACTGTGACAAGAAAATCACGGAAAAATACCTACAACTTAAGAAGAAATGAAGAGTCAAAATACATAAATGACTATAACCCAGTCATTTTGTCCATATGGAATGCAAACATGGATATTCAATATGTTGCAGACAACTCCATTGCTGTGGCTCGATATGTAACTTCTTACATTACGAAATCTGAAAAGACAGAACTAAAGGAAATGTGGGAGGAAATTTCTCATGAAAAGAGCCTAAGTAAGAAATTGTACAGATACTGTTTGAAGATGTTGTCTCATCGAGAAATCGGAGCATATGAATGTTCAGATCGCTTATCATCTGCAAGTCTATATGCCAAATCTAGAACAATCATTTGGGTGAATTTAGGTCTTGCAAGAACACGAAACCGATTTTTGAAATCTGTACAAGAAATTGAGTATTTAGCAGTGAAAGAACCAAACAGTACAGATATTTTGAAGACAAATATTTTGGATACATACTATCCAAATAGAAGTAATCATCATGAGAATGTTTGTCTCTATAAGGTACTGCAAAGCTACACTTTTAAGAGGAATATTACAGAAGATATCAATAAAGGTGTATATGCTGTGATTGGATCTGAAGGGTGTCTGGTGAAAAAAAGAAAAGGACATTTGATTAATCATCTAAAACTGAGTTGCGAAACTCCTGACAAAAGGGAATTTTACTATTTAGCTCTTTTGCAATCCTTTAAGCCATGGCGTACAGAAGAGGAACTACTTGGAGATTTTCTCAGTTATGAAGATTCTTTCAACGCAACCAAAAATACTATAGAATGTCCTGTTTTTACTAATTATCTGAAAATGTTGAACGAGGAAATACAGCAAGAAGCTACAATTGCAGCAGAGATTGCTAGAGACAGTTCTCAAGATAGTCAAAGTTCTGCTTCGTTGAGTCAGGATCCACTAGGAGGACCAATTATCCAAAATGAAGCAGCCACTGCCATGGATGAGGTGGAAATAGCAATGGAACAAGCTCAGGAGGATGTAATAAACTTAGAAGAATTGGAAAAACAGCTAAATGTTGAGCAAAATCAAATATACGATAAAGTGACAGAGCAGATTGAGCATGGTTTATGTCATGAGAAAAAAAGTGTGTTCATGTACGTCATTTAAACCTGTCCGACTGTATGTGAGTGGAGAAGCAGGAACTGGAAAAAGTTTTCTAATTAAAGCAATTGCAACTTATCTATAGAAAAGAACAGAGTTGTCACTCTCTTGTGTTGTTACCGCTCCAACTGGGTTGGCAGCACATAACATTAAAGGGATTACTTTACATCGTTTATTGATGCTGCCAGTAGAGCACGAAAATAAAGTAGAATACCAGAAGCTATCTGGAGAAGCTTGTTCTGAAGTTTCCAGAATCCTGAAAAAAATGAAACTTCTCATTATTGATGAGGTAAGCATGGTATCAAATTTAATCCTTGCCTTTGTGCATTTAAGAATGCAACAAATTCTTAAAACAGAGTATGATGTGTTATTTGGAGGCAAACTCGTCATTGACTTTGGAGATCTACTACAGCTAACTCCTGTGAAAGGACAACCAGTGTTTAAAACCGTTACACATGAAGATACCAGAAAGTGCCTGGGAAGCATTGGAAATGTTAATATTTGGTCATATTTCAAATATTCAGAACTCATTCAAAATATGCGACAAGCAAAGGATGCTGATTATAAAAGTATTCTTCAAGATATAAGTATTGGAAAAGTGAGTGAACATGGCAAAGAAGCTTTACAGGCACGATTACTTTCAAATTTGTTTCCAAATGAAAATGTTGGTGCGAGAATATATATTGAAAAATTGCAGAAAAGAAATCAGTGATATGCTTGATGCCAACTCTGCAAGAATGTTCAATCTTCAATGAAAAAATGGTAAAGTTAGAAAATCAAGAAATTATAAACCTGGAAGCTATTGATAGAATAGAGCATGAAGGAGCTACTATTATTTGGTCAGAAAAATTGAAGTCAAAATTGGATTCTTTAGACAAATCAATATCTAAAACGGGTGGTTTAAAAAGAAATCTATATGCATGTTTAAATTGTCGGATAATTTTACGACGTAATTTACATGTGGAAAGAGGTTTAGTAAATGGAGCAATGGGTCATGTTGTTGATTTTGTGGATTATCCAAATAGAGATGACATTGAATTTTTTAAAATCAAATTTGATGAAATTGAAGAAGTACAACAATTGAGTCGTTGTTCGACTCGATTTTTGCTTGCAAAAGATTTATATGTCAGCCGAAAACAATTTCCTGTTTTTTTGGCATATGCGGTGACTATTCATAAATCTCAAGGTTTAAGTGTAGATAGTGCTTTGGTGAATTATTGGAAGTACTGTGTTCAAGGAGGGTATGGCATATGTTGCTTTATCTCGAGTCCGAACTTTATCTGGATTATACTTGATTGATTTTGATGAGACAAAGATTAGTGCAGATCTAAATTGTGTGAAAGAGTTTAATAGGTTAAGAAGAGAATATGCTCCAAATTTACCTCAATATCCTTTATTTGAAAAGCGTGTGGTAGGTCGAAAAACAAGATATGAGAAAAATTTTAGCGAGGTTGTAGAGAAAAGGAAAAAAGTAGATGAACCAGTAATTGTAAGCAAAAAGTAAAAGGATAGTATTGAAGACGTTGTTGGATTTCAGTTTGAAAACAGTTCTGGTGTCAACTGCTATGCTAATGTACTAATTAATGTTGTTTTTTTTCTTCAAACTTTACAGCAACAGATAGTCGGGATCAAAGATTTTGTTGTTTGTTGAATTCTGTCTTTGAGAAATGTAGCAGTAATAAAACAAAAATAGAAAGTGTTTCTGATATTCGAAATGTTTTAGACATATGTTCTGGTGTAAATCAATTTTCACAGAATATTCAGCAAGATTGTGAGGAATTTCTACTGTATATGCTTGTTGTATTGCAAGATGAAGGTATAGATATTGAAAATCTTTTTGGCCTTTCTTATACATGGCAACATGACTGTGACAATTGTTCATTTTCAAGTAGTTCTAAAATAGACACTGAAAGATTTATATATTTAACGTTACCAGACTGCAAATCAGTGTCTTTTAATAATATAGTTAGAGAAGCAAATCAAAACATGGTCTGTACGCAATGTAACTCTCAAATGTTATCAACATTATTTATACAAAGATATGGACAGTATATAATTTTAATGCTCCAACGATGCAGACCTGATGGAACAAAATTGACAACTTTAATTAAAAATTTTGTGGCTTCTCAATTATCAATTTCAGGAAGAACTTTTGTAACTGTAGCAATTATTTTCCATGATGGTTCCTCTACAACATCAGGACATTACACAGCTTACTTAAAATGTGCAAAAGGCTGGACTCATTGTAATGATACTCAATTGGCTTTTAAACAACGTTTGTCTTTTAACTTACCAAATTCTTATCTAGTGTTTTTACAACCCAAACTTTAGGGAAAACAATTGGCCTAGGAAGATTAGTGCTGTAAAAAAAAGTTGATCTGCTGTTGAGAATTACTTTGTAAGTGAGGGTGATCAAGATAAAAAAAACTTGTACTTGTTATAGAGGTAGTGTAAGTGTATCACATAGTGAGTGATATGAGTATTACAGGAAATGTTGATCATGAGTGAAGCAGAGGTCTTTTAGATTTGTTGTAGTTGTTGGAGATGTTGGTGACATGTAGAGGTTTCTTTTAATGGTATACAGCTCCTTGGTAAGATAAAGGATGAGCAGAGTGTGATCGGCATACAAGATGATGTTGAGGTTTTGATAGCATGCTATTTGTTTAAGGTTCTATGTTCATGATAAATAGCATCGGGTGGAGGTATAACCATTGTTAGATGGTCTAAAAGATGTGGAAGCTTTTGTTTCAGAAGGTCGGGAAATGGACGCTTAAGAGTACTATTAAGTAACTTCCAAACTAAGGATTTCACAGATACTATTTGGCCATGAGGAATAGTATCTCAAACAAAAAATGATTATTTCGGGTAAATGTTATTAGCATATGTTTGGACATTACTTTATTTAGAGTGTATAAGAAAGAAGTAGTGATGTTTTGTTACTTTGTGAGTGTTGTTGACATTCTTACTTACGTAAGAAATTACTGTTCGAAAAAGACATTTAAGATATGTTTTTTTCTAATTGTTACATTGTTAATTAAAATGTTGAATGGGTTTTTTAAACACAATCTTTTTGATTGTGTTTTTTTTGCCCGCTGTCATATGATGAGTTGTATTGAACTCACTGTTTTAGTGAAATTCAATTTATTCTGAGAACAGCAAAATAAAATATATAACATATTGTACAAATTATTTTGTATTTTGTATTGTGAAATATATATTATAACTCAATTGTTTCTTCTCTTCCACAGATATTATATTTATAAGGTAAGTACGACAAACAAAAAATACTTTTTCATCTCTTTCTTACTTCTCTTACTCACTATCCTTTCTTTACTGTCTCTCTTTCTTCTTTACCTTTCCTCATCTTACTCCTCATTCTACTTACTCCCCTTCATTCACCTTTACACTCCTTCTCTCACCATCAGTACTCTTCCTTCACCCTCACTCATCTTGTCCAACTCCCTCTTTCCCCTGTCTGTCCCTCACTTGTCTTTTCTATCTTCCTCAATCACTACCCTTGTCTTGCTGTATCGATCAGTCTCTTCTCACTGCCCCCTTACTCTCTTTCCTTCACATCATCCTTCAGTGACCTTCACTCACTTCACTTCTTTCACTTCGTCATTCCCCTTCCCTCACCTTTATATCCCTTCCCTCACTGTCACTGCCCTTCATTCAATCTGAGTCCTCTTCCTCCAATTCATGTTCACTTCTCTCTGCATCACTCTTATTCTATTTCTCCTGCACCCATTCCCACACTCTCCCTCATACTCTTTTGCTCACTCCATCCATCGATCTCCTTTCCTTATTCCCCGTGCCTCAATCCCTTTTGGTAACTCTCATTCCTTTAGTCTCTCACTCCTTTCACTCCTTTCACTCCATTTCTCTCTCCCTCTTTCCCTCTGTCTCACTCAGTCTAACCACTTCATTTTGTGTCAGTCACTTCCTCTCTCTCTCTCTCTTTCTCTCTCACTCTCTCCCTCTGTGTTTCTCCCTCACCCTTTCTTTCTTTCCCTTTCTGTTTTTTTCAATTCTACTTTCATTTGTATTATGAAATATATATTATAACTCAATTTTTTCTTGTCTTCCACAGATACTATATTTATATAAAAATATTCTATTAAGTTGTCATTATTTATAAAGTAAGTATGACAAACAGAAAATACTTTTTCATCACTTTCTTACTTCTCCTTCTCTCTTACCTATTCTTTAATCTCTCTCTTACTCCTTTATCTTTCCTCATCTTACTCCTCTTCCCTCATTCTACTTACTCTCCTTCATTCACCTTTACACTCCTTCTCTCACCATCAGTACTCTTTCTTCACCCTCACTCATCTTGTCCAACTCCCTCTTTCCCCTGTCTGTCCCTCACTTGTCTTTTCTATTTTCCTCCATCACTATCCTTGTCTTGCTGTATCGATCAGTCTCTTCTCACTGCCCCCTTACTCTCTTTCCTTCACATCATCCCTCAGTGACCTTCACTCACTTCACTTCTTTCACTTCGTCACTCCCTTTCGCTCACTCCCCTTTCTTCCATCCGTCTCTAAGTCTGTTCCTCTGTGTCAGTCACTATAACTGATTTACTCCCTCACAGTCCGTTACTCTCCCTCTGTTTCTCTCTTTTACTGTCTCCTTCTCTCTCCACCAGTCTTCCTTTTCTTTTTTCTCTCTTTCCTTAAATCCTTCTCGCTCACTTACTTTTTTGCTTTTCTCCTAATATGCTTCTTTTTCCATCACTCCCCTTCCCTCACCTTTATATCCCTTCCCTCACTGTCACTGCCCTTCATTCAATCTGAGTCCTCTTCCTCCACTTCATTTTATCTTCTCTCTGCATCACTCTCATTCTATTTCTCCTGCACCCATTCCCTCACTCTCCCTCATACTCTTTCACTCACTCCATCCGTCGATCCCCTTCCCTTATTCCCCGTACCTCAATCCCTTTTGGTAACTCTCATTCCTTTAGTCTCTCACTGCTTTCACTCCATTTCTCTCTTACTCTCTCCCTCTGTCTCACTCAGTCTAACCACTTACATTCCTGTCAGTCACTCGCTCGCTCTCATTTTATCTCTCACTCTTTCCCTCTGTGTTTCTCCCTCACCCTTTCTTTCTTTCCCTTTCTGTTTTTTTCACTTCTACTTACTTTTGTATTATAAAATATATATTATATCTTAATTTTTTCTTGTCTTTTACAGATAATATATCTATATAAAAATATTGTATTAAGTTGCCATTATTTATAAGCTAAGTATGACAAACAGAAAATACTTTTACTTCATTCTCTTACTTCTCTTTCTCTCTTTCCCATTCTTTAACCTCTCTCTTACTCCCCTCCTTCTACTCATCTTAGTCTCCTTTTCTCATTCTCATTACTGCCCTTCATTCACTTTTACAGTCTTTCTGTCACTATCAGTACTCTCTCTTCACCCTCACTCACCTTGTCCAACTCCCTCTTTCCCCTGACTGTCTCTCACTTCTCTTTCCTATTTTCCTCCATCACTACCCTCATGTTGCTGTATAGCTTAGTTTCTTCTCACTCACCCCTTACTCTCTTTCCATAACATCATCCCTCAATCACCTTCACTCACTCCACTTCTCTCACTCCCTCACTCTCTTTTGCTCAGTTCCCTTCCTTTATTCCCTCCCTCACTCTCTTTTCCTCCATCTGTGTCTGAATATTTATTTATTTTATTTATTTTTAATATTTATAGAGCGCAGCATATACCCTTGGGCGTCTTGGCGCTAATAAATCATTTGTTTACATACGGAGCATGATGCTTTGGACCGGATGAAGAAGCAAACTGGCCAGGTGATATAGTTATTGAATAAACAACCAGGTCTTCAGGAGTTTACGGAACTGAAGGAGGGTGGTGCTTTGCCTGATGTTGAGAGGCAAGGTGTTCCAGAGTCTGGGGGCCGCCACCAAAAACCGACGGTCTCCCCAGGTAACGGTTTTGGTGCGAGGTACCACCAGTTGATGAAGGGTGGCTGATCGTAAAGCTCTGGTGGGTTTATGGAGTTGCAATTGTTCCTTGAGAAAGTGTGGTCCTTGATTGTTGAGAGCTTTAAACACAATGCAGAGGGATTTAAATTGAATTCTTTTTTGGACAGTGAGCCAGTGAAAGTCTGTTATATTTTTGGAGATGGATTCGAACTTTGTTTTGCCTGAAAGCAGGCGTGCCGCTGCGTTTTGTATTGTTTGTAACTTTGTGATTACTCTGGTTTGAGCATTAAGAAATAGCCCATTGCAATAGTCTAGGGATGCAAGGACAAGGGCAGTGACTAGTGTCTTAATGGCAGAATCAGGGAGAAAAGGACGTATCTTCCTGATCATTTTTAATTTCAGGTGTGCCGTAGACACTGTTTTATTAGCGTGGTCCAGGAAGATAAGACCGTCATCAAAGATGACTCCGAGGTTCCTGACCTTGGTGGTAGGAGTAGGAGGGGTACCAAAGGTTTCAGGCCACCAGCTGGTTGGCCAGGCTGGTGACAGGGGACCAAAAATGAGTACCTCGGTCTTTTCTGAATTTAACTTTAGGCAGTTGGTAGCCATCCATTTGCCTATGTCTAGGAGCCCCTTCTTAAATTTATCGGCTATTTGTTCTCCGTTCCCTTTGATTGCCAACACTAGTTGGGTATCGTCGGCATAGGAGGTTAGGCTCATCCCATGTGCCTTGATGGTGTTGGCAAGGTCCGACACATAGATGTTAAAAAGTGTCGGACTCAGGGATGAGCCTTGGGGAACTCCACAGGGAGCGGAGAGTTGGGCCGATTGAAAGGGACCTAGAATGACAGCCTGTGTTCTTTTGTCAAGGAAGGACGCAATTAGGTCTTTGGCAGTGTGGCCGATGCCACATCCCTGGACACGGTCGACCAAGGTGTTGTGGTCGACCGTGTCAAAGGCCGCCGATAAATCTAGTAGAACCAGTATGGCAGTGCCACCCTGGTCCCTGATTACCCTGATGTCGTCGGCGGCTTTGATCAGGGCTGTTTCTGTGCCATGATGTTTCCTGAACCCAAACTGCGTGCTGTCAAGGAGCTGGTGTTTTTCGATAAATTCAGAAATCTGGATGTTCATGATTTTTTCGGTCACCTTTGCCATAAAAGGGAGGCTAGCAATGGGACGATAGTTTTTTAACTCACTTTTATCTAGGGAAGGTTTTTTTAACAGGGGTTTTAGTAAGGTGTTTTTGAGGAGATCAGGGTAATTGCCTGACAAAAGAATCAAGTTGCAGACCTGCGTGATTGCCGGTATGATAGAGTCCATAACCGGTCGAAGTACAGAGAGAGGGCAGGGGTCCAGAGAAGATCCTGATTTGATGGTGGATAATATATTTTTTATTTGGTCAGAGGTGACTGGTTGAAAAGTGAGAAACCTATTAACAGAGGAAATAGTGGGTGTAGTTACAGTTTGAGGTGATTTGGTGGAGAAAGCCTGGTAAATATCATCTACTTTAGTGAAGAAAAAGGAAGCAAGGGAGTCACACATAAGTTGCGACGGAGGGGGGGTAAGGTCGGGGGAATTCCCTGAAAGTGCTTTGGTGATTTGGAAAAGTTGTTTACTGGAGTTCTTAGCTCTCTCAATTTGGTCACTGTAATATTGTTTTTTGGCTTTTGCTATCATGACTTTGTAAAGTGCCAGGGCTTCCTTGTAGACTAGTCTACTGGCTGTGTCGTAGTCTTTTCTCCAATTTCGTTCCTTGCTACGATTAATCTGTTTTTGTGCCCTTAGTTGTTCGTTATACCAGGGGGCAGAAGGTTTAGATCTATTTTTGGAGTGTTCTTTGGAGGGAGCAGATTGATCCGTGGCCTGGCTCAACCAGTCGTAGAGTTGCTGGAGAGCTAAGTTAGGGTCCGAGGCAAACGCGGGACGGGTTTGTTCCAATATAAGTTGTAGTTCATCATGATTTATCTTCTGCTGTCTCAGTCACTATAACTGATTTATTCCTTCACACTCCCTCACTCTCCGTCTGTTTGTCTCTTTCACTATCTCCCCCTCTCTTCACTACTCTTCCTTTTATTTTCTCTCTCTTTCTATAAAGATGCTTCTTTTTCAATCACTCCCTTTCCCTCAATTTTATATCCCTTCCCTCACTGTCACTGCCCTTCATTTAATCTGAGTCCTCTTCCCCCACTTCATGTTCTCCTCACTGTGCATCAGTCCTATTCCCTTTCTTTTGCTTCTATTCCCTCACTCACCCTCACTCTCTTTCACATACTCCATCCGACAATACCCTTCCCTTATTCCCCTTTCACTCGGTCTAACCACTTCACTCCCTATCAGTTACTCATTCTCCCTCTCTTTCTCTCTCACTCTCTCCCTCTCTCACTCTCTCCCTCTCTCTCTCTCTCTCCCTCACCCTTCCTTTCTTTCCCTTTCTGTTTCTTTCACTTCTACTTTCTTTTGTATTGTGAATTATATATTATAACTCAATTTTTTCTTGTCTTCCACAGATACTATATCTATAATGAAAAGTAATAAAAACTTGTCATTATTTATAAGGTAAGTATGACAAACAAAAAATACCTCTTCATCACTCTATTATTTATCTATCTCTCATTCCCTTTCTTCACTCTCTCTCTTACTCACCTTCCTTTTCTTCATCTTACTCTCCTTTCCTCATTATCCTTACTCCTCTTCATTTACCTTTACACTCCGTTTCTCACTATCAGTACTCTTCCTTCATCCTCACTCAGCATGTCCAACGTTGTCTTTTCCCTCTCTGTCCCTCACTTCTCTTTCCTATCTTCTTCCATCACTACCCTTGTCTTGCTGTATTGCTCAGCCTCTTCTCACTTTCCCCTTACTCTTTTTCCTTCATATCATCCCTCACTCTCTTTCACTCACTCTACTTCTCTCACTCCCTCTCACTTTCTTTCCCTCACTCCATCCATCAGTCCCTTTCCCTTACTCCTCTTTCCTCATTCACTTTTGCTAACTCCCATTCTTTTAGTCCCACACTCCCCTTCACTCCATTTCTCTCTCCCTCTCTCTCCCTCTCTCCCTCTATCTCACTCAGTCTAACCGCCTTACTCCCTCTCTTTCTCTATCACTCTCTTTCTCTCTTTCTCTCCCTCACCTTTCCTGACTTTCTGTTTCTGTTTCTTTCACTCCTACTTTATCCCTCAGTCCCCTTTCCTCTCTCTTAATCTCCTTCCTTCTCTCTCATTCCCTTCCCTCACCCTCATACACCTTCCCTAAGTGTCACTGCCCTTCACTCACCGTCACTACCCTTCCCCACTCCACTTTCTCCTGTCTGTATTTTTCACCCTTTCACTTTCCTGTTCCCTTTTCCTCACTCCCCTTCCTTCTCTCACTCCATTCTTTACTCCCCTTTTCTTACTCCCCTTTTCTAAGTTCCTCCATCCCCTCACTCCACTTCTCTCTCCCTCACTTCCCATCTGTCACTTTCCATTACCCCCTTCCCTCACCCTCATACCCCTTCCCTCACCGTCAGTCCACTTCTCTTACCTTCACTCCCCTCACTCTGCTCTACTTCTCCCTTTTCATCTCTTACTCCCCTTCTCTGTCTCTGTTCCATGCTCCCCTTCCCTCACTCTGCTTTGCCAACTCCCTCCATCCCCTCTCTCCACTTATCTCTCCCTCTGTCGCCACCTCTCACTTTCACTTACCCCCCTTTTATCATCCTTATACCCCTTCTCTCACCATCACTCCACTTCTCTTACCTTTATTCCCTTTACTGTGATCTACTTCTCCCTCTCCGTCTCTTACTCTCCTTCCCTGTGTACGTCCCCTGCTCCCCTTTTCTCACTCCCCCTCTCTCACTTTCCTTTCCTTACTGCCATTCCCTTACTCTTTCACTCACCTTACTACACTCCACTACCCTTAGTACCCTTGTTTCAGTCTTTCTTTGACTCTCCTTTCCTCACTCATCATACTCCCCTTTCCTCACTCATTCTCTCAGTCCCTTGCTCCCCTTCACTCAGTCATTTCAGTCATTCATTTATACATTACACATTCATTCAAAAAAAGACTGACACAGTGTATAAGAAATACAGCTCTTCTTGGAAAAGTGAAGTTAGTTCTGAAAATAACTTTTTTTTGTTTGTTTTGTTCTTTTATATATTTTTTTCTTTTTTGAAAGTTTTATTTTTTTTGTGTTTTTTGTTCAAGAACAGGAAACAGGAAATGAAAAACTCTTCAACGGGAACAAAGTAAATGAAATTTAAAAAATAAATGATCTCCTCTGGGAGCATTGATGCTGCACAATTTTATTTTCTATCAAGTTGAGGCTCTGCTCCCCGCAGCAGAGTATCTCATAGCACATATTGCACCTCATGTGCACTGTGCTCAGGAACAGGCGTATATCCAATGCTGATGTAGATGGTGATGCATAAGGTGCTCCCGTTGATGTGCTGGGCACAGCAGGTGGTAGTTGACATGTGAGGGCTCTAGTTAAAGCCTGTGCATACTGTGGAGGGTGCGCATTCCTCACATGCCTTATCATTGTATGAATTGAAAAAGAATACTTCTTTTGAGGGTTTCCCCTTGAGAGGACACATCCACAAATGGTGCACGTCACCTTTGGGGCATTTACTTTTTTCTGCCCCTGGAGATATGTAAAAAATTGCCAAATAAATGATTCTTTGATCTTCTTTACTGGTGCCTGATGTTCCTGGACATATGAATCAGAAGAGGAATCCATTCTTCCTGCCATCTTTTCAAATCTCTGGAACAATCCTTGAAGAAAGCTGGAAAGGTCCTTCTCCCAAGAGAGTGAAACAGATAGTCAGGAAAGTGGGTGGGGTTTTTGAAGATTCTGGAACAGAAAATACTATAAACCAATCAAAAGTGTTGTTTTCAAGTCACATGACTTGACGTGCGCGCACGGGTGCACGCACAGGTGCGCGCACGGTGCGTGTACGTCGCATGAAAATGGCGTTTTACCTGATTTTCATAAAAGTTTCAAAACATGTAAAGGAGGCAAGGAAGAGACTCCCTGACCCCCTAGGCATTCTCAGGGGGCCCCTGAAGGACCCCAAAGGGCACTTTTTTTCCCCCAAAAATTTGCGAGGTGCGCGTATGGTGCACGCACTCTCGAAGCAGAAGTCATACAAAAGCAATAGTGGAGAACGTGAAAATGAGGCAGGTTAGAGACTCCCTGACCCCCTAGGCCTTCTCAGGGGGTCCCTGAAGAACCCCAAAGGGCAAAAAAAACATATTTTTTTTCACAAAAATCGCGAGGTGCGCGCACGGTGCACGCACCCTAAGGCAGAAGTCACTCAAAAACAATAGTGGAAAACTTGAAAACTAGGCAGGTTAGAGACTTCCTGACCCCCTAGGCCTGCGCGCACGCGAGAAAAAAAATAACAAAAAATACATTTAAATAACAAGTTTGAGTGATTAGATGTTGGCTGGCTCTAAAAAGAGCCGGTGTGTTCATTGAGTATGTATATATATAAAATGTATATATATTTATACTCACTTAAAAAACAATAGGTTTTACACACGTTATAGTTAGGAATTAGCATTTAAAAAACCTTGCAAATACACTGAAAAAACCATAGGTTTCATATAAGTTATAGTTAGGAATTAGCATTTAAAAAACCTTGCAAATTCACTGAAAAAAACATAGGTTTCACACATGTTATAATTAGCTGGACATTTCACTCATACAAAACCTTTGAAATTCCACCGTTATAGTTAGTTCAGCTAACTATAACTCGCGCGACCGCAATGCACTGCTGATGACGTCACATATTACATCACTCATGACATGGTCAGTGACATCACTCATGACATCACTGATGACATCTCAAATGACATCACTGATGACATCATCCTTGTGAAAGAGTGGCAGACCTCCTCTCACCCTAATATAACCTTTGATACGCACATTCAAAAATGGAAACTACAATTTACCAAAAAATGGAGATACCAATAACAATTACAACAACCTATTAGGTAATTCCAACATCTACATACACATCCACTTATTCACCAACAGTTCTATATAGTCACTCATACATGTACTCACTCATCATATGTACTCATACACCTATACTTCCTGTTACACACTAATACTCATCCATATAGTTACTCACACACATAATCACACATGCAAATAAAAATCCATTTACTTGATTATACTGCTATATACTCACCACTACACTTACTTCTACAGAAACGTACACATATTTACTCTCTTCAACAATCAATTATAAAAACACATACTTATTTATACAGGTACTCTTCCAAACTCTCACATATACTCAATTATATACATCAATACTCACATATACTAGTTTAAAACATATGTAGTTACTCATGAATATACTATTGAGACAGTCATTCACTCACTAACCCACCCATACACATAATCATCCACCCATACAGTCTTGCACACATGCTGTCTTCAATACACATACAAACAGTGAGTCACTCATTCATGCATCTGTGCGCTAAGTAATATCCCCCACGAACCATACAGACAGTCATACTAATACTCAAAAAACAACTAATAACCCATATACACACTCATGTACCTACTCACCAACCCATGCAGCCACTTATACACAAAGTGAGACACAGATACAGATATTTAAATATTTAAACATTACTTGCTTATTTACTCATTTATTCTTCCATCAACCTTTAGATATACATATATAAAAAATATTTATTTTTCAGAAAGATACACATTCACAAGGATGATGTCATCAGTGATGTCATCAGTGATGTAATTTGAGATGTCATCAGTGATGTCATGAGTGATGTCACTGACCATGTCATGAGTGATGTAATATGTGACATCATCAGCAGTGCATTGCGGTCGCGCGAGTTATAGTTAGCTGAACTAACTATAACAGTGGAATTTCAAAGGTTTTGTATGAGTGAAATGTCCAGCTAACTATAACATGTGTGAAACCTATGGTTTTTTCAGTGAATATATATATGCATGCTGGTCTTTGAAGTTCATCTTAGTATTCCAACGACAGTGGGTCCCGCCGTATCCTCCAATATACAGTCTTACTCGAGTGGGCATGCGAGAAGCAGACAGGCCGATACCTTTAACACAATCCTCCTATCGGACTTATCCCTCCTGCAGTGTCCCTTTATTTCTGTCACTGGGGACCCGCTCTGTAAGCAGTAGGGCTTCCTCTTGGCTCAGCAGGCCGCTAAGACACAAACGAAGGAGTTACCCAAAAGTTCATGTTTGATTGATTCTTTATATGACTGACTAGGTGTGTGAGTAACTCAATGGATGAGTGGCGGTGTGCGTGTCTGTACATATGATAGTGCTGTATTGAATCAGTGAGTGGGTATGTAGTAACAGGTATTTGTATGTCTATGGTTCTGAAAATGGTAGTCTGTATTTTATAGTGGGTGTATCAAAGGTTATATTAGGGTATGAGGAGGTGCATCAAAATATCACATGGATGATGTCATCAGTGATGTCATTTGAGATGTCATCAGTGATGTCATTAAGCATGTCATGAATGATGTAATATGTGACGTCATCAGCAGTGCATTGCCGGGCACGAGTTATAGTTAGGTCAACTAACTATAACGGCCGAATTTCTCTGGTTTTATATGAGTGAAATGTCCAACTAACTATAAAGTCCCTGAAACCTATGTTTTTTCAGTGAATTTCAAAGGTTTTTTAAATGTTAATTTCTAACTATAACATCCCTGAAACCCATGTTTTTTTCATTGAATTTCAAAGGTTTTTCAAATGCTAATTTCTAACTATAATGTCCCTCAAATCTATGATTTTTTCAGTGAATTTCTAAGGTTTTTGAAATGCTAATTCCTAACAATACCTTCCCTATGAATGGCCAATGAACACTGAGGCAGGAATTGTCACGTTCCACCTTCCAGAATCCTTGGAGTTGCGCTGATGCTCAAAAGGGTCCACCTCTCGACTGCCCCAAGTCTGGAATATAAATACACACAGACTCATGAGATAGTCAAGCGAGGAAAGGAAAGGGGAGGAACAGCATTGAGGGAGACCCGAGGAAAACACAGCACAACACACTGTGTATACCCAGCTAGCTTTTCTGATAACATTGTTAGTTGACACACAACATAAACAACAGAAATGTTTGTAACACACTGCCTGTAAAGTAAAAGAATGAGGGAGCGATACCAGGAGAGAGAAGAGGGTGGTTGCAAGCTTCCAGTGTGAATCTAATAGGAAGAGAGAATAAACAGTGAAAGCAGTACCTATACCAACATAACATTTGTCACTCTGTTAACTAGAGAGGAGACTGTCCCTCCACCTACCCAGGGGTACCGGTGGAATTGCCTGGTATACAAAGCAGTATTTTCCTGCGCACCCTCATACGTCTATCTACTAAGAAATGAAATATAAAGAGCAACCAAATGTGAAGGATAAAGAAAGGCAAACATACAATATCTTTCGTGTACTATGCCTAAAACTGAGCAGGCTCCGGTTTGTTCAGGTTCCACAATACTCAGAGCGACTCTCGTTTTCTTTCCTCAGTTAACTGCATGGACAGCAGCAAAGTCCATATCCCTCAGTTAGTTTTAAGCATCCTGCTTAGTCAATCAAATCACTGAGGTAATAGAACCAACACTACTCTGAATATATTCCCAAAAGCAAAGGTTTGCGATGACTGCTGTAACTGTAGTCTGAAGCTACTAAGGCAGCCTAAATAGCAAAGTCAAAAGTACAGGCCTGTTGTGTTCGACCATTTTCCTAGATTACCCTCTGTAGCTTACTCGCAGGGAATTGCAACACCATGCTTGGTAAGGATACAACTGACTCCCCACATGAGACCACAGCGGAAGTTCTCGCCAACACGCAGTGTCAGGGAGACTAGGTCCAATAAAGCGTAAGGCGCTCCTCTGCAAAAACTGCAGCAAAAACATGCTGTCTACGCCAACGGAGGAGTGAGGTTGAAACAAAAGTCACTGAAGGAGCTAATGCGCTTCTCCGCAAGAGACCGCAGAATGCGCTGTCTCTGCCAACAGAGGAGCGACGGGGAGGACCTACTTGACCGGACAGGAATATACGGACCTCAGAAATGTATATAAAGCAGTCTACAAGGTGCCTATTACACTCTTACCGCCTTTGCTCTGCAACCCTCAGAACTGCTGCCACATGAAACCCGCCAGGATAATCAGCAGTGTCCGATTGCCCAGCTGCACTATATCCGGTTTCAGCGATGCATCCAAGTCACGTGGGGTGTGACTCTCGCTAAGGTTGCTGAGAAATGTAGTTTCTGGTGTCGGGTTACATCCTGGTTCACCCGAATTCATGCAGTCAGTGCGTAACCGGCTGCTGGATCCTGACAGGGATGACATGTACAAAGAAGGTTTAGTTAAAGTCTCTTAATTCAGAGATGTCTGTATGCTCCGTCTTCCCAATACCCTTTGGTGAGATCGAGCGTGGTGATGTATTGGGCATCGCCAAGTTCTTCTATTAGTTTGTTGACCCACCGGAGGGGATAGGAATTGAATTTCATGATTGCATTCACAGCCGTGAAATCGATACAGAATCTCACAGAGCCATCTGGTTTGGGTACGAGGACCACTGGGAAAGACCATTCACTCTGAGTGGGGCGAATGACTCCCATCATGAGCATGTTTCAACTACCTCTTCCATAGCCTTCCAGCCGGCTGCTGGGATGTGATAAGGGCGGTGTTTCACCCCCCGAGTAGGTAGGGGATAAAGTGTTCTACCAAAGCAGACCGCCCAGGGACATTTGTGTATCAGAAAGACTCTTGTTCACATTCTGTAGAGGTAATGTAGAAATGGTGTCTTTTGGCTCCGGGATTACCATTAGGCTGTTTTTAGGAGGGAGGCCAAACCACTTTTTTAGAATGTTGATGTGGAAAATGTGGGTTTTGTTCTTACCAAGGCATAGGCGGTAAGTAGTTAGCCCTATTTTGTCGACTACTTCATAGGGGCCTTTCCATTCTGCTTGTGTTTTGGGTAGGAACGAGGGTAAATGGACCAACATCCAATTATGTATCTGGAGGTGATACCATTTTTTTTCTTTGTCATCAAAGACCTGTTGGCGTCTCTGGGCCTTTTCAAAATTGGCATGGGCAAACTCACGCAGCTTATGTGTGCATGACCTCAGTCCCTGGGTGTAGTCAAAAAAGGTTCTGCTCTCTTCCATTTTTTCCTGTTCCCAGGCCTCTCTGGTCATTTCCAGGAGGGTTCAGGGCTGTCTCCCGTATAGGGGCTCAAAGGGGGAACAACCCAAGCTACTCTGTTTTTGGCAACTAACAACGTACAGACCAAAGGGAGAAGGGCATCCCAGTCTTTACCTTCTGCCATCATCATTTTCTTCAGGGTTAACTGAATTGTGGTATTGTACTGTTTGCATAAGCCATCCGTCTGTGGATGATAGACTGATGTCTTTATCTGAGATATGTCCAGTGACTTACACACCAGGCCCATCAGACGGGAAACAAATGGGGTACCTTGGTCCATGAGGATATCTGGAGAAAACCCAACACGAGAGAACAACTCGAGTAGCCAATCACAGATATTGGTTGTGCTTGGGGCTCTCAATGGATAGACCTCTGGATACCTGGTGGCATAGTCAATGAGGACTAGGGCATATTAGTTCCCCTTTATGGTTCTTGGCAATGGTCCGATAAGGTCCATTTCTAACCTCTCTAATGGCTTCCCAATAATCGGTAGGGGTTGTAGGAGAACAGCCGGGGTTCTATAGCGATTCTTCTTTTGGCATACTTTGAACTTTTGGCAGTACTTGGTGATGTGTACACGTATGCCATGCCTATAGAAGTGCTTGAGTATGTTCTAGCTATTTGTTTGAGCTCCTGTATGACCCCCCAGCAGGTGGCTATGGGCAAAGAACATTACTTGTTCCCTGAATCCCTGCGGGGTTAACGATGGTTTAGGGCTGGAGGGATTCCCCTTTCTGTATAGGAGGTCCTGTTCTATCACAAAGGCATGGGAAGAATCAGAAGGCGAAGAGGGGGAGGAAGCCTGTTGCAAAGCAAATTAGAGGGTGGGGTCATTTTTCTGGGTGTGTCTGAAGTTCTTGTAACCTAGCCATGGGGCATGTGTGAAAAGAACTGGAGAGGTGCCCTGGACAGGTTTTATCTTGCCCCGGAGGAGGAGTAGGAATTCAGGGTTGTCGGTCCCCAAGATCAGTTTCTCTGGGAGTCTGGGTAGTACCCCTACTCTAACTGGTATGCTCTTTCCTTCAGGTAATCGGACAGTCACCTGGGGTATGGGGTATGTCTTGATGTCTCCATAAACACACCGTACATACCTGTTGATGCTCGAGCAGGTATTTTAGGCAAACCAGGACACTTTGGATAACAGATTGCTGACAACCAGTAGTGTTTTTAAGAATACCCCATCGACCACCAGACTTATGTAAAAAAAAATCTCCATTTCTTCGGTAAACAGGACATGTCGGGTAAGATAGCTGACGTCCATGGGCTCGTCGATGTTTTTATTCTGTGACAAAAGTGTGCTATGTGTCCCCAGGTACCACAGTCAAAACATTGGGGTTCCTTTGATATCATGGGTTCTGATTTAAGGAGGCAGGCTTTTGGTGGATCCATATGGGGTTTGATGTACTTCTTTCTGGTTTCCCTGCATTGGGTTGTATGTTCCTCTCTACCTCCCAAGTAGGCATTCTGGGTTGGGCCCTGGAGCAGGTGGTGGCCATTTCCACTGCTTGTTCTACAGAAAGCTTCATATGTTGCCCAAGCCACCTCTGTGTGGGGAAGGGAAGGTTCTCCATGAACTGTTCCAGATAAATCAGAGATGTTATCTCCTCTTTTGAGTTATCCTGAGGTTTCAGCCATTTCTCTGCTGCAGCTTTGAGTTTGAAAAATAAAGTTTTTAGATTGACCCCTGGGGTTCCTTTTTCTTTTTGGAAGTGGACCCAGTGGGCCTCCACGTCCATACCCCGGTGGTCCAGAATGATCTCTTTCACTTCCCTATAGGATGTGTTTCCTGGGCCTCACCGCTTAAGAGAGGTGCCAAAAAGAAAGGCCATTTCTGTTCTGGCCATGTCTGTTCTCTCAAAATTGAGGAGGTACGCATTAGGGTTGTCTCCTGGTGTATACTTTTGCAGGGCAACGCTGCGAAAACCGGTTTGGGTTCCTTGTCTGACCGTTATTTGCACAGTGGACCGTTCTGATCTTCTCCCACTTTATGGATACTTTCCAATTTCTGTTTGAAAGTATCCCTGAAGAGGTCCCGGTCGGCTTGCACCGAGGTCATTTGCCTTTCTATTGCCCATGATAGTTTCTCTTGGCCCCGAATGAGCTGTTGGATTGATGTCTTCATATCAGGCATCCTTTGGAGCTATTATGCCCGCATTCTCCACCATGTGTGAATGAGCAATGCACACGGAGGCAGGGATGACTTGTACATAGAAGGTTTAATTCAGAGATGTCTCAATGTTCTCTCGACCATCCGTGTTTCCTTTAGGGGAGGGGTGGTTCCTGGGAGCTCAGCATCATCCAGCCATCCGAGTACGATGGGGCATGGAATAAAACAAGAGAAGGAGGTATGTAAGACAAGTGGCCTGACTTACGGCCTGATGTATGGGAAGGGAGTGAGGGATGCACACCAATACCCTGTTCCACCACTATGTGCCACCGGTAGCACCAATGCGCATACATAGCCTTTAGGCCCCTGAGACATTGGTTAGCCTTTTTAACCCTCCCCTGCCTTGGCAAAGGGTGTCGCTGCAGCTGGGGACCCTTTCCCAAACCACCCCTGGATGCGCTTGTGTACCTCTGGGAGCCACGCTCCTCCAGGAGTGTGGCTGGCTTGTCCATAGTACGGGATAGGGTCCGGCTCCCGATTCTTGAATTCCTGGCATCGCAGTCCTCTAGTCATGGACAGTTTCGTTGCTGTCAGTGGTTGTAGCTCCTTTCGTCCTCTGTTTCCTTCCGTCGCTCATTGTCCCGCTGTTTTATCCGGCTTCGCTCTTCTTTACTTGCACTCCCTGGGCTTTCTGTTATGAGGCCCTCAACCTTGTCATCGAGGGCTTCCATTGGTCCATGTGACAGAGTCACATGGGTTGATCCTGGCTCCGGGAAGTAAGAACAGTCCTCCTCAAACTGCCCCAGTGGATAGATATAGGAGACACATAAGGAGGCAAAGTATCCTCGTTCTCCTCTTCCTCCCGGACAGGCACATTGTGACAGTCCCTGAAATCTATGTTTTTTTCAGTGAATTTCAAAGGTTGTTTTAAATGCTAATTTCTAACTATGCCTACAGATGTAGGATATGTGCAGAAAGAGGAAGAAAAGCTCAGAAAGAATCAAGAAAAATGCAGTAAAAGGCAATAAAAGTCCAGAAAGACAAAGGAGGGTGCAGAAAGAAGCAAAAGATATGCAGAAAGAAACAACAGAGGTGCAGAAAGAGGCCTGTTGCAAAGTCATCCTCTGCCCCCAACTTTTTACTGACTGGCACTGGTGGTAACTGACTGACTAACCAGGTCCGGAGCCAGTGCTATGCTGCAAGACACTTAGAATACAGTGAAAACACCTACATATACTAGGGTATACTATGGGTTGGGGTGCCCTGTGATTGGCATGACCTCCCCTGAAAGGTTCTAGTTCATAATAGGGTAGGTGGATTAAAACTGGATTAAAACTACCTCTAATTCAGAGGTGCAAAAAGAGGCAAGAGAAGTGCATAAAGAAGCACCAGAGGTACCAAAACAAGCAAGAGAGGTGCAGAAAGAAGCAAGATAATTGCAGAAAGAGGCAAGTGAGGTGCAGGAAGAAGCAGGAGCCATGGAGAAAGAACCAACAGAGGTGCAAAAAGAGGCAAGAGGGCTACAGACTGTAGTGTAGTTCCTATATTCCCAATAGGCTCTGCGCATTGGAATAACATAAACAATAGTTTAGACGTAGGGCTGAGGTCATCTAGGTCTCTACTGAATATGTTAGACTTAATTAGGTATGCCAGCTAGCTCAGAGGTCACTAGAAACTTTCTCGAATGAACAGGAAGGAGTTAACTAATGACAAGAAGGCATTAGTTTCTGACAACCGCATAAACATGATAACTTTGCCCCCGCCAGAACAAGGAGTATATCTCCAGAAACAATAGACAGCTATTTCACTCAATCAATCGTGCATGCTTAGTTTCACCAGGAGTGCAGAAAAATAGAGAGACGGGCGTTTTCAATGAAAGTTGTTATTTATTGAGCAGTCCTCTTTCTCATGCAAGAGAAGTGAATTGCCACAATTGCTATACTTATCATGAAGTAAAGTGCGTACAGTAAAAGTAGTATTATGAAATAATACTGTAAAAGCATTGATATGGTTTCTGAGCCATATGATACTTAAAACGGATAAAATATATACATACATAAAATCATTGACTAAACGTACTCAACTGGTGCTTCTAAGATACGCCTGACCAGGTGTACCTAACCTAAGCCTAGTACGTGGGAAGGAGTAAGTGAGCTGCAGTTTATGTTAAGTTAGTTTTTGCCAAGAATCTGAATCAAGAATTCTCTAAGGATCTAATCAGCTCCGTACCTTGGTTATAGAATGAAGGAGGTCTTGTATCTCTTTCTCAGGACTCGATCTCCCAGCAACCTGCAAGGGTGACTGGAAACACTGGAGCTAGATTTCCCGGTAGGAGAAAAGACAGCGTCTCTCTCAGTGCGTCAATGGGAGGGTCGGCTTCCTTCGGCTCTTGCATCAGCTGGGCGTCGGGCAAGTAGATATCTGCTCTGCTCCAAACCACCGTGTGTTTGCTTACGGCAAACGTTGGTATATTTATACCTGGAAGGTGCAGAGTTTGACGTAAGGTTGGCCATAAGACGTCACTAAGAACTTACAGTTCTTTCTGGACTCCAGGAGTTCTTGTTCAAATCAAAACAAAAGCAGGGGGAATTCCCGGGCTGCTGGAGGCGTGGTTTGTTTAAAGAACGTGTTGTACTTTCTAGGAGTCTATGGGAGTAGCCTTGCCGTATTTGGACTGCATTGGCTATGACTAAATATGGATATGATTCTTATGCCTTTATAAGGATATGTTTTGTTATAACCACATAAGGGCATGAACCGGGAATATTTAAATAGGGTCCTAGATACATTCACAACAAGACAAAGGATGCAGAGGCGCACAAAGAGGCAACAGAGGTGCAGAATGATACAGGAGGGGTGCAGAAAGAAGAAGTGAAGTCCAGAAACAGGCAGAAGAATTGCTGAAAGACGAAACAGAGTTGTAGAAAGAAGAAAAAGAAGTGCAGGAAGAGGCAAGTGAAGTGCAGAAAGAAGCAAGAGCAGTGCAGGTAGAACCAACAGAAGTGCAGAAAGGAGCAAGAGCGGCACAGAAAAAGGTAGAAGACATGCACAAAGAGGCAAGTGAGGTACAGAAAGAGGCAGGAGGGGTGCAGAAAGAAGGAAAAGAAGCACAGAAAGAGGCAACAGATGTTCTGAAAGAGGCGCGAAGGATGCAGAAAGAGCAAGAGTGTGAAGAAAGAAAGAACAAAGGTGCAAATAGCGGCAAGAGAAGTACAGAAACAGGCAGGCAAGATGCAGAAAGAGGGAACAGGGGTGCAGAAAGAAGCAAGTGAGGTGGTGAAAGACAAAAGAGGGGTGCAGAAAGAGGCAAGAGGGGTGTTGAAAGAAGCAAGAGCAGTGCAGAATGAACCAAAAGAGGTGCAAAAAGAGGCAGGAAGAATATAGAAAGAGGTAGAAGAGGTGCACAAAGAGGCAAGAGAGGTACAGAAAGAGGCAAGAGAAGTGCAGAAATAGGCAGGAAAGATGCAGAAAGAGGGAACAGGGGTACAGAAAGAGGCAAGTGAGGTGCGGAAAGACAAAAGAGGGGTGCAGAAAGAGGCAAGAGGGGTGCTGAAAGAAGCAAGAGCAGTGCAGAATAAACCAACAGAGGTGCAAGAAGAGTGCAGAAAGAGGTAGGAGAGGTGCAGAAAGAAAGAAGAGAAGTGCAGAAAGAGACTAGAGAGGTATAGAAAGAAGCAGGAGGAGTGCAGAAAGAAAGAAGAGAAGTGCAGAAAGAGGCAAGAGATTTGCTGAAAGAAGCAACAGAGGTGTAGATAGAAGCAAAAGAAGTACGGAAAGAGGCAAGTGAGGTGTAGAAAGAAGCAAGCACAGCGCAGAAAGAACCAACAGAGTTGCAAAAAGAGGCAAGAGTGGTACAGAAAAAGGTAGTAGAGGTCCACAAAGAGGTCAGAGAGGTGCAAAAAGAGGCAGGAGGGGTGCAAAAATAAAGAAGTGAAGTGCAGAAAGAGGCAAAAGAATTGCTGAAAGAAGCAACAGAGGTATAGAAAGAAGGAAGAGAAGAATAGAGGGAGGCAAGTGAGGTGCAGAAAGAAGCAAGAGCAGTGCAGAAAGAACCAACAGAGGTGCAGAAAGAAGCAAGAGTGGCACAGAAAAAGGTAGAGGAGGTGCACAAAGAGGCAAGAGAGGTACAGAAAGAAGCAGGAGGGGTGCAGAAAGAATGAAGAGAAATACAGAAAGAAGCAACAAAGGTACACAATGAAGCAATAGAAGTACAGAAAGAGGCAAGTGGGGTACAGAAAGAAGCAAGAGCAGTGCATTAAGAACCAACATAGATGCAAAAAAGAGGCAAGAGAAGTACAGAAAAAGGTAGTAGAGGTGCACAAAGAGGCAAGAAAGGTCTAGACAGAGGTAGGAGGGGTTAGGAAGGAAAGAAGAGAAGGGCTGAAAGAAACAACAGATGCGCAGAAAGAGGCACAAAGGGTGCAGAAAGACCAAGAGAAGTGCAGAAAAAAGCAAAAGAGGTACAGAAAGAGGCAAGAGAGGTGCAGAAACAGGAAGGAAAAGTGTGGAAAGAGGGAACGGGGTACAGAAAGTGGCAAGAGAGGTGCAGAAAGAGGGGAGAGGGGTGCAGAAAGATGCAAGAGGGGTGTAGATAAAAGCAATTGAGTTGCAGAAAAACAGAAGAGAGGTGCAGAAACAAGTTGGAGAAGTGCATAAAGAGGCAAGAGAATTACTGAAAGAAGCAACAGAGGTGTACAAAGAAGCATAGAAGTGTTGAAAGAGGCAAGTGAGGTACAGACAGAAGCAAGAGCAGTGCAGAAAGAACCAACAGAGGTGCAGAAAGAACCAACAGAGGTGCAAAAAGAAGCAACAGCGGTACAAGAAAAAGGTAGAAGAGGTGCACAAAGAGGCAAGAGAGGTACAGAAAGAGGCAGGAGGGGTGCAGAAAAAGGAAGAGAAGTGCAGAAAGAAGCAATAGAGGTGCTGAAAGAGGCGCAAAGGGTTTAGAATGAGCAAGAGCAGTGCAGAAAGAACTAACAGAGGAACAGAAAGAGGCAACAGAGGTGCAGAAAGATGTATGAGAGGTGCAGAAACAAGTAAGAGAAGTGCAGAAAGAGGCAAAAGAATTACTGAAAGAAGCAACAGAGGTGTCCAAAGAAGCATAGAAGAGTTGAAAGAGGCAAGTGAGGTACAGACAGAAGCAGGAGCAGCACAGAAAGAACCAACAGAGGTGCAGAAAGAACCAACAGAGGTGCAAAAAGAAGCAACAGCGGTACAGAAAAAGGTAGGAGAGGTGCACAAAGAGGCAAAAGAGGTACAGAAAGAGGCAGGAGGGGTGCAGAAAGAAGGAAAAGAAGTGCAGAAAGAAGCAACAGAGGTGCTGAAAGAGGCCCAAAGGGTGCAGAAAGAGCAAGAGAAGTGCAGAAACAACTAACAGAGGATCAGAAAGACGCAACAGAGGTGCAGAAAGATGCAAGAGAAGTGCAGAAACAAGTAAGAGAAGTGCATAAAGAAGCATCAGAGATGTAGTAAGGGGGAAGTGGGGTGGAGAAGGATAAGAGAAATACACAAAGAAACAAGAGAGACACAGAAAGAGGAAAGAGAGGCGCAGAAAGAGGAAAGAGGAGTGCAGAAAAAGTGAAGAGTGGTGTGAAAGAGGCATGAGGGTTACAGAAAGAAGCAACAGAAATGCAGAAAGAGGCAAGAGAAGCACAGAAAGAAGAAAGACTGGTTTATTACCCATTAGTACCAATTTAATACCCATATTTAGCAATAAGTAATAGGTGACCATCCTAAATTTGCACAGGGCCTCCCACCATGCTGTAACACTTGTTGCTGCGTTTTTGGTAATATTTGAGCTAGAAACAAGGCTTTTTTTGTTCAAATCTGCAGATTAGAAAGCAGATGATGGAATATTTGGCAAGTAGGAAAATGTTTAATTATGTGAAAATTGGTGCAGACGAACAGTCACATAATTCCAGTGCACTGCTCATACCTCCGACGAGGTTCAGAAGTGTTCCTCAGTGGTTCCTTCTTTTTTGTCTCATTGAGTTTATAGATTAATTTTTATGGAAACGAGGAAGACTAAACCTGAGATTACCACTCCACACACAGACCATAATACCACATCATTACTCTCCCCAAAAAATAGTCCCACTCTACATAATTCCTGTACACTAAATACTACATACTTTCAATTCACATCATTTCACTGCACAACATACCACATAATTCCACTATACATAACGTACAACCACTCTACACCCCAAAAAATGAGTAAAGAACTTTTACATTTACAATGTCAATAGCTCTAACTCTCGCAAATATGAAACCTATTACATTGCAAATGCTTCCTTAACTAGTAGTTGCGTTTACAGAGTGGTTTAGAAAGGGTGCTGGGCCTCTGACCAGAGCTTAGTAATTTTGCTGTGTAGGACTTACAGGAGGTACCAGGAGGGCTCCTTGTCACCCCAAGTCCCTCAGGAGTAAAGTGGACTTCATCCCCATCCTGTAATCTGCCAGGAGGCACGTTTGCAGGGAGGTGGAGAAAGTAGGCGTGGCCTCTGAAGACGTCTTAGCAATCCTACTGCGTGGGACTTCCTGGAGGTAATAAATAGGTAGTTGGCCCCCAAGGACATCCTTGGGGGTCAACTACCCTTTCTATAACCTCCAGTAAGTCCCACACAGCAGGGTTGCAATGTTCTCATAGCAGTAACCCTGGGCGAAGCACTACGCTACGCTCGTGGAGTTTGCGAAGTTTTCGCAACTTCGCACTACGCGAGCTGCACGTAGCACAGTGCGAACATGCGTAGTGCAGCGTAGCATAGTGCAGCGGTCATTTTTTGCTTGTTCGCGGTCCTGAACGTCATGTTCGTGACAGCGAGCAAGCAAAATGACATCCCGACAACGCGAGGAGGTCAGGTTTCTCATTGTGATTGATGAGTGATGTCACTGACCATGTCATGAGTGATGTAATATGTGACGTCATCAGCAGTGCATTGCACGCGCAAGTTATAGTGAGTCCAACTAACTATAACGTGGGAATTTCAATGGTTTTATGCGAGTAAAATTTCCAGCTAACTATAACTGGTGTAAAACCTATGGTTTTTTTCAGTGAATTTAAAAGGTTTTTTAAATGCTAATTCCTAACTATAACTGGTGTGAAACCTATGGTTTTTTCAGTGATTTTTAATGTTTTTTTAATAGCAAATCTTTATAGGTATAGAAAGTGAAAAATGTTAAAACTAATTTTATATTGTATAAATATGTACATTTAAAAAAAAATTATTTTTAACCCTGGGGCGCTCCCGGGGCGCGTACCGGTGAACGCACGGGTAAGCGCAATATTACGGCGTGCCCCGGGGTGCAGACCGGGGAGCGTCCCAGGAGCGCAATTGCCGCGAACGAAAACAACATCGTGACGTATCGCGTACACGCGTGATGCGTCATATGACACACAGCGTAATCGCAACCGAAAGCATGCGATCGCATACGATCGCGAAATGTCCTGACCCGTTTACGCTACGCACCCTCGGGCGCGCCCCGGAGCGCGACTACGGGCGCACCCCGGGGCGCGTAGCGTAAGCGCGTCGGGTCATGTGACTTGAAAATAATACTTTCTATTGGTGCAGAACAGTTTTGGTTTCTAAATGAGTAATGCCTGGGTCTTGTGACCAGCCTGGGTCTTGTGACCTGAAAATAACACTTTCTATTGGTGCAGAACAGTTTTGGTTTCCAAATGAGTAAAGCCTTGGTCTTGTGACCTGAAAATAACACTTCTGATTGGTTCAGCACAGTTTTTTTTTCCAAATGATAAAAAAAAACACCTTTCTTCCTTACTCTGACTTTGTCCTTTGACTGAGGAAGACCTGTTTCATCTACAGAGACAATTCTTTTGTACTTTGAAATGGCTACTGTAGCAGCAACAGCAGGTTCATCTGCACCAACACCACCACCACAACCACCAAGAGGACCACCACAACAATACATTGGTGGTGAAGAAGAGGAGGAGGAGGAAGAGGAAGAGGAGCAGATTGCTGCCTGAACAAAATACCCCATACAAGCCAAAAGAACACATTGTATGGGAGTTTTTTTCACTTCCAGAGGGCAAGAAAAAAGTTAATGCAGCCAAGGTAACATGTCGAATCTGTGGTGCAGAACTCTCAAGGGGCAATCCAGATAAAAAATATTCATTTGGTAATAATACCATGATTCTGCCTATCACCCGGAAGCATCCTGCTAACTATTCTCGTGCAGAGATCAGGGAACTGGCCAGTCACCTCCACCAGTGTTCAAGGACCAGCTCCAAAAGAAAGCAACCCACTCAATCGGGACCAGAAACATCAGAGGTGATGCCTTGTATCCAGGAACAATTTGGTGATTTTAAAGTCACTTGTACTGGATGTGGCAAGCTTATGGCCTATGGGGAAAAGAGTGTAAAGCTCATCATCATTCCTGGTGACAATCACGATTGCCCCCAAAAAAAGAAGTAATTTTTTCCGTTTTTTGTTTTTCGCTCCAGTTGAGCCATTTTCAATTCCCTTTCTCTTTGTTTCTTCCCATAAAAAATACAAAAAAATATAAAACTGTTTTGAAAAGCCAAAAAAAGTACAAAATGTTCAAAAAACAATAAAAAAATATAAAACAACAAAAAGAAGAAAAAAACAGTTCTTTTTAGAACTACCTTTCATATATAAAATTAAACCTATATTTTTAAAGGATCTCAGTCAATTTTTTGTCCTTAGGGTACGCGTACCGGGGCGCGCCCCCCCCAAAAAATAAAAAAATTAATGAAGCAGTTAGCATGAGAGAAGAACACAAAGAGAGTTATGTTAAGAGAAAAAGAGCTACAGGATGAACACAGAGGGATTGTTTATTACATAGTAAAAAATAGAGAAGGTGTAATTGGATGAAAGTGAGAAAAGTAAAATGACTAAAGGAGCAAAAGAAAGGAAGAGAGAGGAAGAACACTAAAGTAGAGATAGTGGGAGAATGTGACTGGCTGTTAAAAGAAAAAGAAAGGACAGTAAAAAATGGGGAATGAAGGGTAGTGGCGGAACCGGGATAAATGAAGAACGATGAGGGAAAGTGAGAAAAGACCAGGTAGTATAAGTAAAGAGGGGTGAAAGAGGGGGAAAATTGAATTAGGATAAGACATGGGGAGTGAGAAAGAGAAAGGACAAAGAGAGTAAAGGAAACAGTACCTGAATGGGCTTGAGTGAAACAGCAAAGAAAGATAAGTAATGCAGTGTGTGTGACTTATAGGGAGTCAGTGGGTGTAGGTCTGGGTGTGGGTGTGTAAGGTGTGTCTGTGGGTGTGGCTGTGTGGGGTGTTTCGGTGTGGGTGGAGGTGAGGGTGTGTGAAAAATGTGTGAGGAGTGTATGAGCGTGGGGTGTATATGTGTTCGATGTATGTGTGTGTATGGAATGTGTGTGTGTGTTTGAGGTGTGTGTGTGGGAGGATTTTTTTGTGTGTATGAGGTGTGTGTGTGGTGTGTGTGTGTGGGGTGTATGTTAGAGGTGTGTGTATGTGTTGGGAGGGGGATGACATGTATGTGTAGGAGTAAGGTAAATAATTAAGAAAAAGAGAATGAGTGAAGAAGCAAAGGAAGGGAACAGAGGGTAAGTGAAGTAAAGAATAGGGATTGAAAGAAGTTGAATATGAGAGGGAAAATAGGGAAAGGGGAGTAAACATGTAGAATAAGTAAGGGAAGCAGAGTAAAGACACAGGAGTGAGGTTGATTGAGAAAATGTTAGTGAGCTTAAAGCAAAGGGTGATGACAAACTACATTTTTTAGTCATACTTACCATATAATAAATGTAACTTTAATAATTTTTTTTACTACAGTTTGTATCTGTGAAAGAGAGTAGAAAAAATAAGTTATAATTAATGAAATATGTATTTTAAATTAAAAGATACAAATGAAGAGGTTAAAAATCATAACACTCTATTTAGAAATAAAGTAAGAGTGAAGGACACAGAAAGGGAAATAAAGTAAGGTAGAAGGACAAAAAGAGAGAAAAAGAAATAGAAGGAGAGCAAATTACAAAGAGTAAGGCATATAGATTCACTGACAGAGAGGAAGAGAAGAACAGAGAAATGAACTGTAGGACACCTTTGGGCAATTGATGACACTTTTTCCACAAACTGCCATGGTATATTCCAATATATGCCAAAGACAGAAATGGAACTGGTCCAACCAATTTTGTCCACAATTTGAGAAAGCACAGAAACATGTGAACAAATCTGTTTCTGCTTACATGAGAGACTATGGAATGGGTTCAATATACAACAACAACTTGCATTACAACATGCAAGATATCTACGGAGGAGATGGTGTGCACTTTTTCCTCTTGAATTTAAGACTGTGCATTGGTACCTACTTGTAGGTACCTAAATCAGCCACAGAACCCAAAAGCACTTTTCAGAGCTACCCTTTCTCTGATCACTCCAAATTATTATCTTTTTCTAACTTTTTTCACAATTTTTCACCAAAGTACGCTCCCCGGTACGCTTCTCGGTGCGCGTACCGGGCGCTCCCCCCGTATAAATTTTAAAATATTTTTTTTTGTTGGCCTATATGGGCCTCCTAAGACCCCCTCAGAAAACCTAGAGGGTCAGGGAGTGCCTACCGTGCCCCCTTATACCCATTGCCAACGTTGTTTGTCCACCATTTTCTGACTCAAATCTACCAAAACACAAAATGGAGGACTCCCGGTGCGCTGCCGGTACGCGTACCGGGGCGCGCTCCGGGAAGCGCTCCAAAAAAAATAATAAAAGTTAATTTACATAAAAACCACTGGAGACACTTTCACCAAATATAGAATAGGCCATACTACATACCAGTCCCTACCATTTTCCCAAATTTGGTGGAATTCCATTGAGCCATTTGAGCTGTAGCACTGTCTAAATATCCTGAGGTAAATTACATGAAAAAAACACATCGGAAGTGTTAGAATTTACAACCAATTAAAATGTTACTTTCATTTTCTACTTTTTTTTCCTGACATTTGATTGGTTATGTACATGAATATAAATGAAAAATGAGAGGGAAACACGGCCATTTTGACTACAAGTACCTGAGGTACATCTTGAAAGGATTTTCGCATTTTTTCTTCTTCACCTCTCTGTAAAGTAAGTTGATAATTTGTAAGGGGCACTTTAAGTTAATTATTTACTGTCCCTCTGCTATAGTTATAGATAGAGATAGGCTCCTCTGTTATATTTATTGATTGACTTAGGCTGCTCTGCTAGAATTATGAATTTACTTACACTTCTTCACAGGCACTTTTTAATATTTCTACTTCCTGCCTGTTACCATACACTACCCAAAGTTAACTCAACTGTTAAAAAATCAGAACTACCTGTCTGAACTTAAACCCAACAGTGCCCTAACTCTACTGATATAGTTATTTTTTATACAATTTACAGAAAAAAAATGGAAGGGGAGCAAGAAAATATCAATGTTTCCTTCAAGATTACATCTGACGAGATTCTAAATGAAGATTTTTTGGATGAAGATTTTATGGATCAGTCTTTGGATCAACAATTTATTGAATGTTCACAAGATATAGAAACGTGCATGTTTCAGGAGATTCCAGATGATGTAATGCTGGAAGTTTTATTGAACTATGAAAATTCTAACCAATAAATTTTTATTTAATAATTAAAAATAGTTTGAGACATTATTCATTTTTATATCTATTTCATGAAGTACTATCAAAATAATTATGTTTATATTATAGTATAAAGTGAAACTTACAGTATACTGCGCAATTTTTAAACATCATAAGGGAGCAGAGAAGACTACCCATGATCCCCTAGGTCTTCTCAGGGAGTACTTAAAGGATCTGTTTCTGCTTTCCTGACAGACTATGGTATGGATTCCATATACCACAATAACTTCTATAACAACATGCTAGATATCTACATAAAAAAAGGTGTACATTGAATTTAAGACTCTGCATTGGTACCTACATGTTGGTACTTAAATCACCCACACAACACAACAACTCTATTCAGAGCTACCCTACCTCTAAGCACTTTAAATTATTATTTTACTGTTTCACTAGGTTTTCCCCATGGTACGCTCCCCGGTACGCTCCCCGGTGCGCGTAACGGGCGCTCCCCCCGCAAAAAGCAAAAAAAAATTAATTCTTTTTTTTGTCCCGCGGGACCCTTTTATCCTAGGGGGTCAGGGGGGGTGTACCCTTCCCCCTTTTGGTCATTTCCCCCTTTGTTTTTTGCCACCTCTTGTGTCTCGATCCTACCGAGACACAAGATGGCGGCCGCTGTGGACTGTTTCGAATGTTTACAGACACCCGAGAGCCAATCAGCTTTCCGTGTGCAAGTCGCGTGGCGCGCCCGGAGCGCTCCCCGGTGCGCGTACCGGGGCGCGGCCATAGATATATACATTTTTTTGAACCTAAATTACTCAAAATCCTCTGGAGCACATATCTTGAGACATAGCAAAGGCACATCGGGCTACCAGTCCCTACAATTTTGCCAAGTTTGGTGAAAATCCATTCAGCTGTTCGAGCTAAAAGTGCGACCGACCGCCCTCTGGAAATTAACATGGGGAAAACATGTTTTGGGACCCCCCTTTTATCTCGGCCCCCGCTTGACGAATCCCCCCCAAACTTTCAGAGAAGGAGCGGAGTGCTGCGAGGCAAAGTTGCTGACAAATTCAGGCAGATTCCTCAACTGGTGCCAAAGTTATTCCCAATAGAATGTTGCGATTTCCCTATGGAAATCAAACCTAACTATAACTACATACTGGCGACCGCCAGTAGGTAATATATATATATATATATATATATATATATATATATATATTCACTGAAAAAACCATAGGTTATAGACCATATATAGTTAGGAATTAGCATTTAAAAAACCTTTTTTTACTCACACAAAACCATTGAAATTCCATATATAGTTAGTTGCACTAACTATATATCGCGCACCCGCAATCCACTGCTGATCATGTCACATATTACATCATTCATGACATGGTCAGTGACATCACTGATGACATCACTGATGACATCTCAAATGACATCACTGATGACATCACTGATGACATCTCAAATGACATCACTGATGACATCACTGATGACAACATCCAGTGACTGTATGTTTCTGTAAAGTTAAAATATGTCTTACATATTGAAGAATGAGTGGATTTATAAGTGTCTGGATGAAGGATTTAGTAGGTGCATGACTGACTGTATGAGTGAGTGATTAAATGTGTCTCACTGAGTGCATGGGTTAGTGACTAAACTGTCTTAATTTCTGCATCATTATATCTTTTGTTCTGTAAACTGCTGCATGTGTTGATCAGTAGCTATATGAGTAACTATATGGGTTATTGATTGGTTGCCCATGTATTTGTATGGGAGACTGAGTGTGTATGTGTGGGTGTCTGGGAGGTGTATGACTCTGTGCATAGATGTGTGAGCAGTTGATTCACTAGATGTATGGGTTCAAAAGTGCATGTGGAAACAGCTGTATGGGCGGTTGACTGTGTGCATGAGTGTATTGGTGAGTGAATGGATATCTCAGTGCTACATGTCAAAGTAAGTACATATGTAAAACACAGTACATGTGAGAGCTGACATATATAAATAACTGTGCATAAGAGCCAGTGAATGTGTGAGTGGCTGTATGGATCATTGTGAACTTGTATCCGGGATTGTATAAGAGAGTAAATATGTGTTAGTATGTGTTTGAATAAGTAAGGTGTGTATAACTGTATAGTTGAGAAAATGGAGGTGTGATTGATTCTTTGCATGACTGACTAGGTGTGTGTGTAACTTCATGGATGAGTGACAGTCTGTGAGTGTCTGTTTACACTGAATGTATCTAAGGTTATATTAGAGTCTAAAGAAGTTCATTGTATTATCACATGAATGATGTCATCAGTGATGTGATCAGTAATGTCAAATGAGATGTCATCAGTGATGTCATCAGTGATGTCATTTGAGATGTCATCAGTGATGCCATCAGTGATGTCATTTGAGATGTCATCAGTGATGTTATCAGTGATGTCACTGACCATGTCATGAATGATGTAATATGTGACATGATCAGCAGTGGATTGCGGGTGCGCGATATATAGTTAGTGCAACTAACTATATATGGAATTTCAATGGTTTTGTGTGAGTAAAAAAAGGTTTTTTAAATGCTAATTCCTAACTATATATGGTCTATAACCTATGGTTTTTTCAGTGAATTTTCAAGGTTTTGTAAATGCTAATTCCTAACTATATATGGTCTATAACCTATGGTTTTTTCAGTGAATTTCATTGGTTTTTTAAAAGCTAATATCTATAGCTGTAAAATGTATTTTTCTTTAAATCAAAAAATGTATTTTATATGTTTATTAATATTTTTTTTTATTATTATGTTTTGGTTCGCTCCCGGTTCGCGAACCGGGAAGCTTCCCGTTAGCTTAATTTGGTGCCGCGACCCGGTCCGCGAACCAGTAAACGTTCCGTTTGTGCAACTGCCGCGTTCGAAATCAACATTGTGACGCGTCGCGGAAGCGCGACGTATCACGTTGTCGCGTAATGCGTGTTATGACGCGCCGCGTTAGCGCACCCGGAAGTGCTCCGGAGCGCGAACCGAGGCGCGAAGCGCAGCTCCCCGGAAGCGATCCGGGGCGCGTTTCGCAGCGCATAACATAAGCGTAATAGGTCATGTGACTTGTTAATAAAACTTTTCATTGGTTCATCTCACTTTTGGTTTCCTAATGATGTAAGGCTAGGTCATGTGATCTAAAAATAACACTTTTCATTGGTTTAGACCTATTTTTTTTCCAAAATCATGAAAACCCCTCCTTCTTTCCTCACTCTGACTTTCATCTTTGTGAGAGGAAGACCCTTTGTGATCACTGAGCAATGGCTTCATTGGTAGCTTCAGCTGGTGCACCCCCACCACCACCACCACCTCCTCATGGGAAGAGAGGACCACCTCACAGTTCATTAGCAACACAGAGGAGGAAGAGGATGAACAAGAGGAAGAGGAGACACAGGGACCACAGTTTTTAGAAGAGCAGCCCCGGGTTTCTCATCGGAAAACTAGTTTCATTTGGCAGTTTTTTTCAATCCCTGAAGGGCAGAAAAAAGTTAATGCTCGATATGTGACGTGCCTGATATGTAAAGAGGACTTATCTAGAGGCACCTTAAAGAAGTATTGCTTCGGCAACTATACCATGCACCGTCACATGCTGAGGTGGCATCCACTAAACTACAGCCGGGCAGAGATGCGTGACCTTCAGGACAATCCTCCAACTCCTGTGGCCAGGACATCAACACAGGTATCTTTGTCAGGGCCAGAGGCACGGGAAACTGTGCCAAACATTCAGGACAACTTTGTCCATATGAAGATTACCTGTTTATATTGCGGTACATTACTGTCATGTGCCAATATGAGCATTAACTTAATCAACAGAGCATTTGAAAACCACAAGTGCTCTAAACGCCCCAGAAAGTAAATGCTTTTTTTTGCTCCTGTTGAACCCTTTCCAATGCCTGTTTTTTGTTGTTTCCCCTCCAAAAAAAACAAAAAAAACATAAAACTGTTCAAAAAATACAAAAAAAACAAAAAATGTTCAGAAAAATAAAAAAAAATATAAAACAACAAAAACATAAAAAAAAAAGTTCTTTTCAGAACTACCTCCCCTTTCAAAAAAAATTGCTAGAATGTTTAGCACTCTGGCAAGCTGTATTTCTTTTGGTTCGCTTCCTGGTTCGTTCGCCGGTACGCGAACCGGGAGCGAACCCAAAAAAATGTAAAAAAAAAAAAGAAGAGTAAGTATAAAGGAAGTAAACAGAGAGTAATGTTAAAACAAAGACAGCTATAGGGTCTAAACCAGAGATACTGTTTAATAGATTTATTTACCGAAGAAAAGAGGGAAGAGGATATCATTGTGAAAAACAAAATAGATAAGGAAGTGAAAGAAAAAAAGGAGAGTAGAAGAATAACAAAGAAGAGTTTCTTAGAGAATATGAGTGAATGTTCAAAATAAGATTAAAACATGTGGAATAACAGAGAGAAAAAACAGAAAGCAGAAAAGAAGAAGTAACAGAAAAAGAATAATTGAAACAGCAAAGAAATGTAAATAACATAGGGCCATATTATCAACATAGGCAATAAAAGTTTTGCAGCTTTTATCGGCAGAAATGTGTCGCTAAAGCCGCTTTTGCGGCAGAAAACTGCCGCTAAAACCACTTTTGCAGCAGTTTTCTGCCGATAAAAACAGCAATAATTTTATTGGCTGTGTTCATAATATGCCCCTTAGTGTGCTTCAACTACACAGAAAAAGCATAATGAACAAATAGTGAAAGAGTGATCAGTCAAAGACACTAAGAGTAATAGAGATGGAGTGAGTGAACAAGAGTGAGGAACTATGAGAAGAGAGGGACTGAGAAAAGGAGTGGAAGGAGTAGAGTAAGTAGGTAATAGAGAAAGGAATGAGGGAAGTAGCAAAGGCAGGAAACTGAGGGTTAAAGAAATGAAGCTGTGAAACTAATAGTAGGTGAATGTGATAGAAATGTAACGAAAAGAGTACAAAACATTTACCTTATAATTGTCGTTAAGTTAGTCACTTGTTATTTTTATACTTTCAATCTGTGAAAGAGAGAACAAACATTTGAAAAATATTAAAACATGTTTTTAAAAATTAGAAAAGACAAGGGAAAAGATTGAAGGACCAACAGTTTTTCAACAACTTTGACACTTACAGAAGCCTCTGCTTCTCCATGCCCCTACACAGTCCTAAAAATATACATTTTAAACTAACATTATCTTGATGCAGATGAAGTGAGGCCTATCTTGCAACATGGTGCATCTTTTGCATCACTGCTGCATCGGTTTCATGTGGCACGGGTTTTTTACAGCTTGATATATCTGCCTAGATGCATCAATTTGTAATTTTGTCGCCTCATAGCAAATCTTTTCCACCGCCACTGCGTCACAAAAGTGACGCACAGTGGCGCAAAAGAGGCATACACCTATCATAAATCTGTCCCTAACATTTGAAATGATTAATTCAGGATGACGATAAGGTGTGGCCTGTCCAGAGGTTTGTTTGAGGTGAGGCCAGACCTCTTCTGTGTCCGTGGACAGACCTAAACTTCATCTGCACAATGTCATTCGTAAACTTAGGAAACACAGGTGATGTAATTGAAAAATGTGGAGTTTCTTTTCCTCATTTCACAATCACATCACCTGTGTTGCCTTTGCTTAGGTATCTCATAGTGCAGATGGAGTCTAGCATATCAAAGAGTACACAGAAGTTGAGCAGTGTATACAACAATTTTGACATTTACAGAAGACTCAGCTTCTTATCTTGTTGGAGATGAAATGAGGCCTGTCTTGCAACATGGTGCATCTTTCGCATCACTGCTGCATCGGTTTCATGTGGCACGGGTTTTTTACAGCATGACACATCTGCCTAGATGCATCAATTTGTAATTTTGTCGCCTCATAGCAAATCTTTTCCACCGCCAATGCGTCACAAAAGTGACGCACAGTGGCGCAAAAGAGGCATACACCTATCATAAATCGGTCCCTAACATTTTAAATGATTAATTCAGGATGACGATAAGGTGTGGCCTATCCAGAGGTTTGTTTAAGGTGAGGCCTACTCAGGGTTGCAGATCAAATTTACGCTTGTTGAAGAGTACAGAGGAGATAATACATGTGAAAGCCTACCAATGAAGTAAGTCATGTCCACTTCACTCTTGAACAAAGGCCAGACCTCTTCTGTGTCCGTGGACAGACCTAAACTTCATCTGCACAATGTCATTTGTAAACTTAGGAAACACAGGTGATGTAATTGAAAAACGTGCAATTTCTTTTGCCCATTTCACAATCACATCACTTGTGTTTCCTTTGCTTAGGTATCTCATTGTGCAGATGTAGTCCAGCATATGAAACAGTACCCAGAAGTGCAGCACTGCATGCAATAACTTTGACACTTACAAAAGCTTCAGCTTCTGCGTGCCCCCTACACAGTGCTAATTATATACATTTTAAACTGATGGTATCTTGCTGGAGATGAACTGAAACCTATCTGGCAACATGGTGCATCTTTTACACAAAAGTGACCCACAGCGGCGCAAAAGAGGCACACAGCCATCATAAATCTCACCCTAACATTTTAAATGATTGTTTCAAGATGCCGATAAGGTGTAACCTATCCACAGATTTGTTTCAGGTAAGTCAGGGTTGCAGATGAAATTTAGGTTTGTTGAAGAATACAGAGGAGATAATACATGTGCAGGCCTACCAACGAAGTGAGTCATGCCCACTGCACTCTTTAACAAATGTCAGACCTCCTCTGTCTCCTGGAACAGGCCTAAACCTCATCTACACAATGTGATGTGTAATGTTAGGAAACACAGGTAATATAATAGAAAAACGTGCAATTTTTTTTGCTCATTCCACAATCATATCACCTGTGTTTCCTTTGCTTAGGTATCTCATTGTGGAAATGTAGTCTATTATATGAAAGACTACGTAGAATGTGAGCACTGTATGCAACAACTTTGACACTTACAGAAGCCTCGCCTTCTCCATGCCTCCTACACAGTTCTAAATGTACATCATAAATACAAACAGTACAGAATTAATTATACATGTTAAATGGTTTATTTTTGCTGTTCTCAGAATGTATCAAATTTCACTAAAAACAGTGACTTGAAGGTATTCATCATATAACAGCGGGGAAAAAAAAACACAATCAAAATGATTGTGTTTAAAAAACCCATACAACATAACAAATCAGAATTCAGAACTCCTTAAAATTAACTTACTTTCCATGACGTCGAAGGATGTCCTATGAACAGCTTACACTCTGTTGTGCTGTTATTATTTTCAGCCCGCCACTTTCTGAAAGAAAACCTCCATCGTTTTGACAAATATGTTACGTACAATAAATGACTTCTCGCTCTCCACCACACGTTTCCACAAGGCCAAATCATGTAAGAGCCATTTATAACTCTTGGAATTCTTGTAAGCCAATCCCGTCATTTTGTATTTCCGCAACTTTCAGAATTAAAATGTTGAAGATCATTTTCACAATCCTGGACTAGTAATATCTTACCCTTCTTGCTGACTCATGTTCTACATTTCCTATGACACTGATACTGCTTACTATGAAGCAGACTTACACTACCTCTATGACTACTACAATTATTTAATTCTCTACATCAGTTTTAATCACAAAGCAATATAAAACAGTAGACAGCATTGCAGACTTACATTCCCTCTACTCTATGTTTTGATTGGCTGCTTGAATTAGCTTATAAAAAGAAACAGTTTTTCTGAACTCATTCAAAGTGCAGTTATTTTTCCATGACGTCAACTGTTATGGTAAGAAGTTATGTCTCTGTACTACACTTATCCTCAAGGCCAAATCGTGTAGGAGCCATTAGAACCTCTTGAAATTCCTCAGAGCACATCCCGAGATTCTTTCCCTAAAATTTTGGTTTTAAAAACACCAGGTAAGAATTTTTAAGGTCATACGGCAATTTTTTTTTGAAAATTAAAACAGAATCGTTGCAGAATGACCAGCCATTTCTAGACTTTAAATAAGCTGTGTAATGTCCTGATGTTATTGAAGGACCGTCATGATATATAATTGCTGCAGTTACAAAAGTCCTTCCTGATATTGACAACTGTGAAGCCACAAAAATTTTAATTAAAGTTGTCAATTTTGTTCCATCAGGCCTACATCGTTGGAACATTAATATGACATACTGGCCATATGTTCGTATAAATAATGATGACATCATTTCAGATTTACATTGGCTACATTCCATGTTGTGATCAGCTGCTTTTACTAGCTTATTAAAGGAGACTGATTTACTGTCTGGCAAATTTAAATATATACATCTTTCTGAGTCTACACTAGTAGTACTTGATACCCTACAGTTCTCGCAGTCATGCTGCCATTGATAAGAAAGCCCAAACAGGTGATCTACATCTACACCTTCAGCATGCAATACATCAAGCATATACATTAAAAACTCCTGACAATCTTGCTGAATATTTTGAGAGAATTGTGTTTGACCTGAACATCTGTCTAACAGATTTCGAATTTCAGACACACTTTCTATTTTTGTTCTATCAGTGCTACATTTCTCTAACACAGAATTTAACAAACTGCAAAATCTTTGATCAGAATTGACCACAATCTCTTCTTTTACATTTTCTAGAGAAAACAAAACATTAACCACTACATTAGCATAGCAGTTGACACCAGAACTGTTTTCAAATTGAAAACCAACAACATCTTCAACAGAATCCTTTTTGTTTCTGCTTATAATTTCAGGTTCATCGACATTTCGTCTTTTTGCTACAACCTCCCTAGTATTGGTCACATTTCTTCGTTTCCGGCCTACCACACGTTTCTCAAACAAAGGATATTGAGGCAAATGTGGCGTATACTCTCTTCTTAACCTATTGTATTCCTTAACACAATCTAGATCCGCACAAATGTTTGTGACATCACACTCAATCAAGTACAATCCCGATAAAGTTCTAACTCGTGACAATGCCACATATGCCATACCCTCCTTGAACACAGAACTGCCAATATTCACCAATGCACTGTCTACACTTAAACCTTGCGATTTATGGATTGTCACCGCATATGCCAAGCAAACAGGAAACTGCTTACGGCGAACATATAAGTCTTTTACAAGCAAAAATCTAGCAGAACAACGACCAATTAGCTGTACTTCCTCAATGCCATCAAATTTAATTTTTAAAAATTCAATTCCATCTCTATTTCTGTATTTCACAAAATCAACAACATTACCCATTGATCCATTTACCAGACCTCTTTCAACATGTAAATTCCTTCTTAAAATTATACGGCAGTTTAAGCACACATTCAGAGTCTTTTCAAAACCTGCAGTTTTAGATATAGTCTTCTCTAATGAATCCAATTTTGTTTTCAAATTCTCAGACAAAATAATTGTTGATCCCATATGCTCTACTCTGTCAATAGCTTCCAGTTTCACAATCTCTTGGTTTTCTAAATGCAACATTTTGTTGTTGAAGATGGCACATTCTGCAAGAGTTGGCATCAAACATATTCCAGATTTCTTCTCAGTAATTTTCTGAAAAATATTCTCAGGCACAACATCTTGTTCTGGATATAAATTTGACAGTAATCGTGCATGTAAAGCTTCTTTCCCATGCTCGGTCACTTTTCCAATTCTAACATCTTGTAGAATATTCTTGTAAACTTCATCCTTCGCCTGACGCATATTTTCATGCAGTTCAGCATAATTGAAGTTTAACCATATATTGACGTTGCCAATGCTCCCTAGGCACTTCCTGGTATCTTCATGCGTGAGCATTTTGAACACAGGTTGTCCTTTCACTGGTGTCAGCTGCAGAAGATCTCCGAAAACAATGATGTGTTTGCCACCAAATAACACATCATACTCTGTTTTGAGAACTTCTTGCATTCTCAAATGCACAAAGGCAAGCATGACATTGGAAACCATGCTTACTTCGTCAATGATAAGAAGTTTCATTTTCCTCAAGACTCTTGAAACTTCACAACAAGCATCTCCAGATAGCTTGTGATATTGTAATTTGTTGTCATGCTCCACTGGCAGCATCAGTAAACGATGTAAAGTAATCCCTTTAATGTTATGTGCTCCCAGCCCAGTTGGAGCGGTAACAACACAAGACAGCGGTGATTCAGTCCTTTTCTGCAGATAAGATGCAATTGCTTTAATCAGAAAACTTTTTCCAGTTCCCGCTTCTCCACTCACGTACAGTCGGACAGGCTTCAACGACGTACATGAGCACTCTTTCTTCTCATGACTTAATCCATGATCAATTTGCTTGGTAACTTCGTCATATATTTTCCTCTGCTCAACGTTGAGTTGTCTTTCCAAGTCTTCTAAGTTAACCGCATCCTCCTGAGCATGTGCCATGGCTCTTTCCACTTCATTCATGGCAGTGGCAGCTTCATTTTTGATAACAGGTCCTCCTAGTGGATCCTGACTCAATGAAACAGAACTCTGACTGTCCTGAGAACTGTCTCTGGCAATCTCGGCTGCAATCGTTGCTTCCTGCTCGATTTCGGCATTCAACATTTCTAGATATTTGGGAAAAGCAGGACATTCTATGGTCTCCTTGGCGGCAGTGAAAGAGTCTTCGTAACAGAGGAAATCTCCAAGCAGTTCCTCTTCTGCACGCCAAGGCTTGAAAAGTTGCAAAAGTGCTCAATAGAAAAACTCCTTTTTTTCAGGAGATTCGCCACTCAATTTTCGATGGTTTACCAAGTGGCATTTTCTTTACTTGACCAGACATCCCTCACTTCCAATTACAGCATACACTCCTTTCTCAGTATCTTCTTTGATGTTCCTCTTGAATATGTAATTTTGTAGAACCTCATACAGACAAACATTCTCGAGGTGACTGCTTCGATTTGGATAATATGTATCCAACATGTTGGTCTTCAAAATGTCGGTACTGTTTGGCTCCTTTTCCGCCAAATACTCAATTTCCCCGCACAGGTTTCAGAACTAGATTACGCGTTGCAGCAAGACCAAGACTCGCCCAAACGATACTCCTAGATTTGGCATAGAGACTTGCTGAAGACAACCGGTCAGAACATTCATAAGCTCCGATTTCTCGATGCGACAACATCTTCAGACTGAAACTGTACAACTTCTTACTGAGGCTCTTTTCATGGGAAATGTCCTCCCACATATCCTTCAATTCTGTCTTTTCTTTTTTGGTGATGTAAGATGTCACATACCGAGCCACAGCCATACAGTTATCAGCCACAAACTGTATATCCATGTTAGCATTCCACATGGACAAAATCACTGGGTTGTAGTCGTTGATGTACTTGGACTCTTCGTTCCTCTTCAAATTGTATGTGTTTTTAGGTGATTTCTCCATCACATTATGTCGCAGCGAAGACATCAAACTGTTTACTCTTCCTTTAGAAATCACCGGTCGTGGAAAGCCGAAACGACATTTGGTGTAGAACTTGTCCTTGTTTCGGAATTTACGACGACAGTACTTTCCACAACGATGGCTTTGGAAACGTAGAACTTTTTCTCTTAGGCTTTTCTTCTCCTTTGCGTTTGGAACAGCACACGTAGAATACTGTTGTATGAAACTCATCACTGAGTCTTCTGGATCCGTTCCAAATTTAGGTGCATCCTTGATCCACAGCAGCATATGTATATGAGGAGCACCTCTTGCTTGGTACTCCTTTCTCCAGAAGAAATCCAACACCTCTCCAAGAGGTGGATTCTTCTTATTCATGATGAAAGACATCATAGCTTCAAATCTATGATTGAAGTACCTGAATACATTGACTGGATCCAAAGAGCACAGTTCTCCGGGTGTCTTGAATTCGATGTTTTCAATGTTTCCATTTGCCTCTCGTAGAAATTCAAGTAAGTCTTCCCAGCCATACTCGGCACAGCTCAGAGTGAGGAACCATGTGGGAGTTCCTAAGTTCCTCAGCATACATTTTAAATCACCATGACGACGGTACCAGTACTCATTAGTACCACGCTGAAACGCCATGAGATTAATCAGGTGACAATCCAAAATACTGTCTTGGACATTGACTTTATCCATAAAGTCACTTGCCGAGATGTTTTGCATGTGTATACCACTTTTCAAGATGTGGTTCACTGCATATGACAGTCCAGACAGATCGCTTTCAAACAGGAGATGAAACAAATAGGGAATACATTGTCGAAACCTAGCATCTCCTGCATACAATCGCAAAGTCCGGTATTCAGAAGCAGGAATTTGATGAGGTCGCTCATCATATCTTCCTCCCTGACCTGTTGGAAAAAGCTGTGGGAAACACCGAGCTTCCAAACTTTCCTCCCAAACACTAATGGGACTCCCTTTGGCTTGTTTCATTTGAAACAACTCAATAGCATTCCCCATGACTTCCTTGGAATGCAAAGGATGAACACTATAATGTTCATATATTTCTTCACTAGTAGAGGGTTCTACTTTCTCAATTTGACAAGCACACAAATCGCTATCCTCTTCCTCACTTACTTCCTCTTCTGCAACATATACATTCTTATAGTACTTATTATTTTTTTTCAAATACAATGTTGCCTTTTTGACTTTCCTAACATCCACTAAATCTTGCCATATTTTCTTATTCTTTGTCGGAACCCCATTAACTAAGATAACCAGAGGTTCCTATTCCACTTTTTCTACTCCAATTGTGTTAATGTTTTTCTTCAAATCTAGAGGCAAATAAACAACTCTTCCCTTTAATCTTCTCTGTAAATCTGATGGAGGCATTTTCCCTGTCTTTGGCTCCATTCTTACAATAGCCTGAAAGGGATGGATACTTTGAATCAAAATAGATTCATAAGTATTTAAATCCTTCAATTCAGAAGGAATCTCAACCAATTCCAGATTATTATGAACTGCTCTAGCAGGCATCTGGTTTTGATTTAATTTGTTACAACAATAAGTACACACACGTTGATCCGATCCCAAATCAAAACAATTTTCTACCATCAAGTATGTTGTGAAATCCTTCCATTCACTATTATTTTCCCTTTCACTTTTTGCATATAAATCCACTAACTTAGTCTGATTCTTATAATAAGTGCGTCGACAACACACACAAGTGAAATTAGGCCTCTCACTTGATTTCACCTGAAACGTCGCAATTTCCCTCTGAAAATTATCTGTACTGGAAACCTGTACACTATCTTCCACATTACCCTCTTCTTCTTGGTCAATTTCCACATTCTCCTCTTTACTTCCAAAGTGACAAAACTCAATTTCTTCACAAATATTCTTCACATCTATTTCAGAACCATGCAAAAGAGCAGCGCATAATTGTTTAAGCATAATTGCTGGACTCTTAGCATAATACAACATTCTAACTAATTTCCTCACTTTATTATGATGCACTGCTAGCATCCTGAAATGATGAAAAACACTCTGGCATACTCTCCTGGAAAGACAAGCCAGTGAATGACCATGCAAACCTGTCACTTCTCTCACTCTGCAAGGATCTAATTCTTGCAACAACTTCATTTTCTGCTTCAAACTTTTCTTATTAAATGTCCGTACAAAATCACAAAGCAAATTGATGGAATCCTGTCGCACACTGCAAATACTACTACACTTCCAGGTGTACACAGGACCCTTAGGACGTCTTCCTAAAACCTCATTACCTAACACCTCTTCTGTCTCTGTTGTCACAAGTTTTTCTTTTTCAACTGGACAACCATCTTTCACTTCATAAGCTCGACCAGTGGTGTCAACTGCATGCACCAAATCATTATCCTGGAAATAACTCTCCTCATTAATAAATGCCTCACAACTTGAACTATGCATCCATTCTCCGGAAAAAACTTCACAAAAATTACTACGATTAACTATTCTCTTCCATCTACTATTTCTTTTGAAATCATAAATTGCCTTGTTTAGCTTCCTAATTCTATTGATTATCAAAATAAATAACCTTTGCTTTATTTCAAATGCCTGATCAATAACTTTCTCAATTTTTTTTTTCTCTTATAAAAAACCACTTTCTGTTGACCTTTCTTAATATTTTTTAACAAATTGCCAATTATCCTGTTGCGGAACATTCGTCTACGAATGTCCCTAAACTGTTGTTTCCTTCTACTATCATGCACAGAGTTATCTCTTGCTCTAGCAGTAACATTTTTGATTGGCCTTTCCTTTCCGTTTAAATTGCTTCTCTTTTTCTGGACTAAAACATTTTCTGTAGTACTACTTTTTTTTCTACAAATGTTTCTTATGAATGTTTTCGTGCTCTTACCCGGTGCTTTCTTGGTGACTTGACAATTTTTTTTTGTAGAGGACTGCTGCATTATTTCATGGACCTGCTGTCTTTGACGTTTTGCAGCCTTTCTAAGTCTATCCTTGGTTGGCATTCTCAAATCTTGAAATGATCTGCAGTTGAATCTGTGGTAAAATATAATAAAAAATGTTATTAACCACTATTACCAAACAGTACATCAATAACAGTCATCAAAAACTTAACACACTATTTGACATTTTTACATAGAATATTTTTTAGTGCTTTGGCAAATTTAGAATACAGAAATAGCAGAAAAGAAATGTAATTCTTCTTCATTTACCTGTCCTGTTTTATATGTGAATCTGATCTAATTTTATGAGCATATTTTAATATTTTATTGAAGACACTACACATAACCTGTTTTTGAAGGTATGTTTAATTTAAAATTAAACAGTTTACATTTTTACTTTTCATTTATTGTAAATTTTAAAAATAAATGTTTATAGTTCCATAGGCTCAAGCAGGTCAGCTTCCCACCCTATGTCATACAATTCTGACAAATCTGCATCCTCATCATGTTCTTCTTCATCCTCAGGATTTAAATCATCCAAGGGATCTACTTCCACTGACGTTTCAATTACGAGTTCAAAGATGAGGTCATGATCAACTGATTGCTGATTGTCGCTCATGTTGATGTTGTCGTTATCTTTAAAGAAAGATATCAACAATGAGATGTTGCAGAGTAAGAGACAAATCTCAGAGATTATAATAGTAAAATTGTTTAACAAGAGTAACATTTTGCAGCTATTATTTAGCCATGTCCAGCGATGCTGAGGAGGTGAGGCCTATGTCCAAGTTTTCAGTGAACAGGACTCATCTCTTCTTAACATTGGATAAGCCTCACCGACTCTGTGTCCCCTGCTCATACTTAAATGTACAGGGGCAGATTTATGCTAAGTGGCGCATCCCCACGGATGCACCAGTTAATGTGCACCGCTGCTCTGCCACCCATAGTGTGCCGCATTTACAATGTGGAGCACCATTGAGCAAAAACAGCACAGATGCGTCACGCATCTGTGCCGCAAAAGCAGCACATTGCAGGAATCACGTCATAAGCGTGACATGTCTACTGCAATGCACAGGAGGAACCCTCACATTGCATGGTGCATCACTTCTTATGCCTGTTTCAAACAGGCGTAAGGATTTGATTCAGCAATGCTATAAAGCTGACTCAGTGAAATCTTCTAAATTTCACTGTGTTAGTTTTACAGGGCTTTCATGCAAATTAATGCATACCTTGTAACAAAACACCTATATGAAAACTGACGCAGGTTTCATGTGGCACAGGACTTTACAGCATGACACATCTGCCTAGATGCATCAAGTTGTAAATATGTCGCCACATAGCAAATCTTTTTCACCGCCGCTGCGTCACAAAAGTGACGCACAGTGACGCAAAAGAGACATACACCTATCATAAATCTGTCCCTAACATGTTAAATGATTGATTCAGGATGACATTAAGGTGTGGCCTATCCAGAGGTTTCTTTAAGGTGAGGCCTACTCAGGGTTGCAGATTAAATTTACGCTTGTTGAAGAGTACAGAGGAGATAATACATGTGAAGACCTACCAATGAAGTAAGTCATGTCCACTTCACTCTTGAACAAAGGCCAGACCTCTTCTGTGACCGTGGACAGACCTAAACCTCATCTGCACAATGTGATTCGTAAACTTAGGAAACACAGGTGATGTAATTGAAAAATGTGGAGTTTCTTTTCCTCATTTCACAATCACATCACCTGTGTTTCCTTTGCTTAGGTATCTCATAGTGCAGATGGACTCTAGCATATGAAAGAGTACACATAAGCTGAGCATTGTATACAACAATTTTTACATTTACAGAAGATTCAGCTTCTTATCTTGTTGGAGATGAAATGAGGCCTGTCTTGCAACATGGTGCATGTTTTACATCACTGCTGCATCGGTTTCATGTGGCACGGGACTTTACAGCATGACACATCTACCTAGATGCATCAAGTTGTAAATATGTCACCACATAGCAAATCTTTTGCACCGCCGCTGCGTCACAAAAGTGACGCACAGTGGCTCAAAAGAGTCATACACCTATCATAAATCTGTCCCTAACATGTTAAATGATTGATTCAGGATGACATTAAGGTGTGGGCTATCCAGAGGTTTCTTTAAGGTGAGGCCTACTCAAGGTTGCAGATTAAATTTACGCTTGTTGAAGAGTATAGACGAGATAATACATGTGAAGACCTACCAATGAAGTAAGTCATGTCCACTTCACTCTTGAACAAAGGCCAGACCTCTTCTGTGTCCGTGGACAGACCTAAACCTCATCTGCACAATGTCATTCGTAAACTTAGGAAACACAGGTGATGTAATTGAAAAATGTGGAGTTTCTTTTCCTCATTTCACAATCACATCACCTGCGTTTCCTTTGCTTAGGTATCTCATAGTGCAGATGGACTCTAGCATATCAAAGAGTACACAGAAGTTGAGCAGTGTATACAACAATTTTGACATTTACAGAAGACTCAGCTTCTTATCTTGTTGGAGATGAAGTGAGGCCTGTCTTGCAACATGGTGCATCTTTCGCATCACTGCTGCATCGGTTTCATGTGGCACGGGTTTTTTACAGCATGACACATCTGCCTAGATGCATCAATTTGTAATTTTGTCGCCTCATAGCAAATCTTTTGCACCGCCACTGCATCACAAAAGTGACGCACAGTGGCGCAAAAGAGGCATACACCTATCATAAATCTGTCCCTAACATTTTAAATGATTAATTCAGGATGACGATAAGGTGTGGCCTCTCCAAAGTTTTGTTTAAGGTGAGGCCTACTCAGGGTTGCAGATCAAATTTACGCTTGTTGAAGAATACAGAGGAGATAATACATGTGAAAGCCTACCAATGAAGTAAGTCATGTCCACTTCACTCTTGAACAAAGGCCAGACCTCTTTTGTGTCCGTGGACAGAGCTAAACTTCATCTGCACAATGTCATTCGTAAACTTAGGAAACACTGGTGATGTAATTGAAAAATGTGGAGTTTCTTTTCCTCATTTCACAATCACATCACCTGTGTTTCCTTTGCTTAGGTATCTCATAGTGCAGATGGACTCTAGCATATCAAAGAGTACACAGAAGTTGAGCAGTGTATACAACAATTTTGACATTTACAGAAGACTCAGCTTCTTATCTTGTTGGAGATGAAGTGAGGCCTGTCTTGCAACATGGTGCATCTTTTGCATCACTGCTGCATCGGTTTCATGTGGCACGGGTTTTTTACAGCATGACACATCTGCCTAGATGCATCAATTTGTAATTTTGTCGCCTCATAGCAAATCTTTTGCACCGCCACTGCATCACAAAAGTGACGCACAGTGGCACAAAAGAGGCATACACCTATCATAAATATGTCCCTAACATTTTAAATGATTAATTCAGGATGACAATAAGGTGTGGCCTCTCCAAAGGTTTGTTTAAGGTGAGGCCTACTCAGGGTTGCAGATCAAATTTACGCTTGTTGAAGAATACAGAGGAGATAATACATGTGAAAGCCTACCAATGAAGTAAGTCATGTCCACTTCACTCTTGAACAAAGGCCAGACCATCTACTATTTCTTTTGAAATCATAAATTGCCTTGTTTAGCTTCCTAATTCTATTGATTATCAAAATAAATAACCTTTGCTTTATTTCAAATGCCTGATCAATAACTTTCTCAATTTTTTTTTTCTCTTATAAAAAACCACTTTCTGTTGACCTTTCTTAATATTTTTTAACAAATTGCCAATTATCCTGTTGCGGAACATTCGTCTACGAATGTCCCTAAACTGTTGTTTCCTTCTACTATCATGCACAGAGTTATCTCTTGCTCTAGCAGTAACATTTTTGATTGGCCTTTCCTTTCCGTTTAAATTGCTTCTCTTTTTCTGGACTAAAACATTTTCTGTAGTACTACTTTTTTTTCTACAAATGTTTCTTATGAATGTTTTCGTGCTCTTACCCGGTGCTTTCTTGGTGACTTGACAAGTTTTTTTTGTAGAGGACTGCTGCATTATTTCATGGACCTGCTGTCTTTGACGTTTTGCAGCCTTTCTAAGTCTATCCTTGGTTGGCATTCTCAAATCTTGAAATGATCTGCAGTTGAATCTGTGGTAAAATATAATAAAAAATGTTATTAACCACTATTACCAAACAGTACATCAATAACAGTCATCAAAAACTTAACACACTATTTGACATTTTTACATAGAATATTTTTTAGTGCTTTGGCAAATTTAGAATACAGAAATAGCAGAAAAGAAATGTAATTCTTCTTCATTTACCTGTCCTGTTTTATATGTGAATCTGATCTAATTTTATGAGCATATTTTAATATTTTATTGAAGACACTACACATAACCTGTTTTTGAAGGTATGTTTAATTTAAAATTAAACAGTTTACATTTTTACTTTTCATTTATTGTAAATTTTAAAAATAAATGTTTATAGTTCCATAGGCTCAAGCAGGTCAGCTTCCCACCCTATGTCATACAATTCTGACAAATCTGCATCCTCATCATGTTCTTCTTCATCCTCAGGATTTAAATCATCCAAGGGATCTACTTCCACTGACGTTTCAATTACGAGTTCAAAGATGAGGTCATGATCAACTGATTGCTGATTGTCGCTCATGTTGATGTTGTCGTTATCTTTAAAGAAAGATATCAACAATGAGATGTTGCAGAGTAAGAGACAAATCTCAGAGATTATAATAGTAAAATTGTTTAACAAGAGTAACATTTTGCAGCTATTATTTAGCCATGTCCAGCGATGCTGAGGAGGTGAGGCCTATGTCCAAGTTTTCAGTGAACAGGACTCATCTCTTCTTAACATTGGATAAGCCTCACCGACTCTGTGTCCCCTGCTCATACTTAAATGTACAGGGGCAGATTTATGCTAAGTGGCGCATCCCCACGGATGCACCAGTTAATGTGCACCGCTGCTCTGCCACCCATAGTGTGCCGCATTTACAATGTGGAGCACCATTGAGCAAAAACAGCACAGATGCGTCACGCATCTGTGCCGCAAAAGCAGCACATTGCAGGAATCACGTCATAAGCGTGACATGTCTACTGCAATGCACAGGAGGAACCCTCACATTGCATGGTGCATCACTTCTTATGCCTGTTTCAAACAGGCGTAAGGATTTGATTCAGCAATGCTATAAAGCTGACTCAGTGAAATCTTCTAAATTTCACTGTGTTAGTTTTACAGGGCTTTCATGCAAATTAATGCATACCTTGTAACAAAACACCTATATGAAAACTGACGCAGGTTTCATGTGGCACAGGACTTTACAGCATGACACATCTGCCTAGATGCATCAAGTTGTAAATATGTCGCCACATAGCAAATCTTTTTCACCGCCGCTGCGTCACAAAAGTGACGCACAGTGACGCAAAAGAGACATACACCTATCATAAATCTGTCCCTAACATGTTAAATGATTGATTCAGGATGACATTAAGGTGTGGCCTATCCAGAGGTTTCTTTAAGGTGAGGCCTACTCAGGGTTGCAGATTAAATTTACGCTTGTTGAAGAGTACAGAGGAGATAATACATGTGAAGACCTACCAATGAAGTAAGTCATGTCCACTTCACTCTTGAACAAAGGCCAGACCTCTTCTGTGACCGTGGACAGACCTAAACCTCATCTGCACAATGTGATTCGTAAACTTAGGAAACACAGGTGATGTAATTGAAAAATGTGGAGTTTCTTTTCCTCATTTCACAATCACATCACCTGTGTTTCCTTTGCTTAGGTATCTCATAGTGCAGATGGACTCTAGCATATGAAAGAGTACACATAAGCTGAGCATTGTATACAACAATTTTTACATTTACAGAAGATTCAGCTTCTTATCTTGTTGGAGATGAAATGAGGCCTGTCTTGCAACATGGTGCATGTTTTACATCACTGCTGCATCGGTTTCATGTGGCACGGGTTTTTTACAGCATGACACATCTGCCTAGATGCATCAAGTTGTAAATATGTCACCACATAGCAAATCTTTTGCACCGCCGCTGCGTCACAAAAGTGACGCACAGTGGCTCAAAAGAGTCATACACCTATCATAAATCTGTCCCTAACATGTTAAATGATTGATTCAGGATGACATTAAGGTGTGGGCTATCCAGAGGTTTCTTTAAGGTGAGGCCTACTCAAGGTTGCAGATTAAATTTACGCTTGTTGAAGAGTATAGACGAGATAATACATGTGAAGACCTACCAATGAAGTAAGTCATGTCCACTTCACTCTTGAACAAAGGCCAGACCTCTTCTGTGTCCGTGGACAGACCTAAACCTCATCTGCACAATGTCATTCGTAAACTTAGGAAACACAGGTGATGTAATTGAAAAATGTGGAGTTTCTTTTCCTCATTTCACAATCACATCACCTGCGTTTCCTTTGCTTAGGTATCTCATAGTGCAGATGGACTCTAGCATATCAAAGAGTACACAGAAGTTGAGCAGTGTATACAACAATTTTGACATTTACAGAAGACTCAGCTTCTTATCTTGTTGGAGATGAAGTGAGGCCTGTCTTGCAACATGGTGCATCTTTCGCATCACTGCTGCATCGGTTTCATGTGGCACGGGTTTTTTACAGCATGACACATCTGCCTAGATGCATCAATTTGTAATTTTGTCGCCTCATAGCAAATCTTTTGCACCGCCACTGCATCACAAAAGTGACGCACAGTGGCGCAAAAGAGGCATACACCTATCATAAATCTGTCCCTAACATTTTAAATGATTAATTCAGGATGACGATAAGGTGTGGCCTCTCCAAAGTTTTGTTTAAGGTGAGGCCTACTCAGGGTTGCAGATCAAATTTACGCTTGTTGAAGAATACAGAGGAGATAATACATGTGAAAGCCTACCAATGAAGTAAGTCATGTCCACTTCACTCTTGAACAAAGGCCAGACCTCTTTTGTGTCCGTGGACAGAGCTAAACTTCATCTGCACAATGTCATTCGTAAACTTAGGAAACACTGGTGATGTAATTGAAAAATGTGGAGTTTCTTTTCCTCATTTCACAATCACATCACCTGTGTTTCCTTTGCTTAGGTATCTCATAGTGCAGATGGACTCTAGCATATCAAAGAGTACACAGAAGTTGAGCAGTGTATACAACAATTTTGACATTTACAGAAGACTCAGCTTCTTATCTTGTTGGAGATGAAGTGAGGCCTGTCTTGCAACATGGTGCATCTTTTGCATCACTGCTGCATCGGTTTCATGTGGCACGGGTTTTTTACAGCATGACACATCTGCCTAGATGCATCAATTTGTAATTTTGTCGCCTCATAGCAAATCTTTTGCACCGCCACTGCATCACAAAAGTGACGCACAGTGGCACAAAAGAGGCATACACCTATCATAAATATGTCCCTAACATTTTAAATGATTAATTCAGGATGACAATAAGGTGTGGCCTCTCCAAAGGTTTGTTTAAGGTGAGGCCTACTCAGGGTTGCAGATCAAATTTACGCTTGTTGAAGAATACAGAGGAGATAATACATGTGAAAGCCTACCAATGAAGTAAGTCATGTCCACTTCACTCTTGAACAAAGGCCAGACCATCTACTATTTCTTTTGAAATCATAAATTGCCTTGTTTAGCTTCCTAATTCTATTGATTATCAAAATAAATAACCTTTGCTTTATTTCAAATGCCTGATCAATAACTTTCTCAATTTTTTTTTTCTCTTATAAAAAACCACTTTCTGTTGACCTTTCTTAATATTTTTTAACAAATTGCCAATTATCCTGTTGCGGAACATTCGTCTACGAATGTCCCTAAACTGTTGTTTCCTTCTACTATCATGCACAGAGTTATCTCTTGCTCTAGCAGTAACATTTTTGATTGGCCTTTCCTTTCCGTTTAAATTGCTTCTCTTTTTCTGGACTAAAACATTTTCTGTAGTACTACTTTTTTTTCTACAAATGTTTCTTATGAATGTTTTCGTGCTCTTACCCGGTGCTTTCTTGGTGACTTGACAAGTTTTTTTTGTAGAGGACTGCTGCATTATTTCATGGACCTGCTGTCTTTGACGTTTTGCAGCCTTTCTAAGTCTATCCTTGGTTGGCATTCTCAAATCTTGAAATGATCTGCAGTTGAATCTGTGGTAAAATATAATAAAAAATGTTATTAACCACTATTACCAAACAGTACATCAATAACAGTCATCAAAAACTTAACACACTATTTGACATTTTTACATAGAATATTTTTTAGTGCTTTGGCAAATTTAGAATACAGAAATAGCAGAAAAGAAATGTAATTCTTCTTCATTTACCTGTCCTGTTTTATATGTGAATCTGATCTAATTTTATGAGCATATTTTAATATTTTATTGAAGACACTACACATAACCTGTTTTTGAAGGTATGTTTAATTTAAAATTAAACAGTTTACATTTTTACTTTTCATTTATTGTAAATTTTAAAAATAAATGTTTATAGTTCCATAGGCTCAAGCAGGTCAGCTTCCCACCCTATGTCATACAATTCTGACAAATCTGCATCCTCATCATGTTCTTCTTCATCCTCAGGATTTAAATCATCCAAGGGATCTACTTCCACTGACGTTTCAATTACGAGTTCAAAGATGAGGTCATGATCAACTGATTGCTGATTGTCGCTCATGTTGATGTTGTCGTTATCTTTAAAGAAAGATATCAACAATGAGATGTTGCAGAGTAAGAGACAAATCTCAGAGATTATAATAGTAAAATTGTTTAACAAGAGTAACATTTTGCAGCTATTATTTAGCCATGTCCAGCGATGCTGAGGAGGTGAGGCCTATGTCCAAGTTTTCAGTGAACAGGACTCATCTCTTCTTAACATTGGATAAGCCTCACCGACTCTGTGTCCCCTGCTCATACTTAAATGTACAGGGGCAGATTTATGCTAAGTGGCGCATCCCCACGGATGCACCAGTTAATGTGCACCGCTGCTCTGCCACCCATAGTGTGCCGCATTTACAATGTGGAGCACCATTGAGCAAAAACAGCACAGATGCGTCACGCATCTGTGCCGCAAAAGCAGCACATTGCAGGAATCACGTCATAAGCGTGACATGTCTACTGCAATGCACAGGAGGAACCCTCACATTGCATGGTGCATCACTTCTTATGCCTGTTTCAAACAGGCGTAAGGATTTGATTCAGCAATGCTATAAAGCTGACTCAGTGAAATCTTCTAAATTTCACTGTGTTAGTTTTACAGGGCTTTCATGCAAATTAATGCATACCTTGTAACAAAACACCTATATGAAAACTGACGCAGGTTTCATGTGGCACAGGACTTTACAGCATGACACATCTGCCTAGATGCATCAAGTTGTAAATATGTCGCCACATAGCAAATCTTTTTCACCGCCGCTGCGTCACAAAAGTGACGCACAGTGACGCAAAAGAGACATACACCTATCATAAATCTGTCCCTAACATGTTAAATGATTGATTCAGGATGACATTAAGGTGTGGCCTATCCAGAGGTTTCTTTAAGGTGAGGCCTACTCAGGGTTGCAGATTAAATTTACGCTTGTTGAAGAGTACAGAGGAGATAATACATGTGAAGACCTACCAATGAAGTAAGTCATGTCCACTTCACTCTTGAACAAAGGCCAGACCTCTTCTGTGACCGTGGACAGACCTAAACCTCATCTGCACAATGTGATTCGTAAACTTAGGAAACACAGGTGATGTAATTGAAAAATGTGGAGTTTCTTTTCCTCATTTCACAATCACATCACCTGCGTTTCCTTTGCTTAGGTATCTCATAGTGCAGATGGACTCTAGCATATCAAAGAGTACACAGAAGTTGAGCAGTGTATACAACAATTTTGACATTTACAGAAGACTCAGCTTCTTATCTTGTTGGAGATGAAGTGAGGCCTGTCTTGCAACATGGTGCATCTTTCGCATCACTGCTGCATCGGTTTCATGTGGCACGGGTTTTTTACAGCATGACACATCTGCCTAGATGCATCAATTTGTAATTTTGTCGCCTCATAGCAAATCTTTTGCACCGCCACTGCATCACAAAAGTGACGCACAGTGGCGCAAAAGAGGCATACACCTATCATAAATCTGTCCCTAACATTTTAAATGATTAATTCAGGATGACGATAAGGTGTGGCCTCTCCAAAGTTTTGTTTAAGGTGAGGCCTACTCAGGGTTGCAGATCAAATTTACGCTTGTTGAAGAATACAGAGGAGATAATACATGTGAAAGCCTACCAATGAAGTAAGTCATGTCCACTTCACTCTTGAACAAAGGCCAGACCTCTTTTGTGTCCGTGGACAGAGCTAAACTTCATCTGCACAATGTCATTCGTAAACTTAGGAAACACTGGTGATGTAATTGAAAAATGTGGAGTTTCTTTTCCTCATTTCACAATCACATCACCTGTGTTTCCTTTGCTTAGGTATCTCATAGTGCAGATGGACTCTAGCATATCAAAGAGTACACAGAAGTTGAGCAGTGTATACAACAATTTTGACATTTACAGAAGACTCAGCTTCTTATCTTGTTGGAGATGAAGTGAGGCCTGTCTTGCAACATGGTGCATCTTTTGCATCACTGCTGCATCGGTTTCATGTGGCACGGGTTTTTTACAGCATGACACATCTGCCTAGATGCATCAATTTGTAATTTTGTCGCCTCATAGCAAATCTTTTGCACCGCCACTGCATCACAAAAGTGACGCACAGTGGCACAAAAGAGGCATACACCTATCATAAATATGTCCCTAACATTTTAAATGATTAATTCAGGATGACAATAAGGTGTGGCCTCTCCAAAGGTTTGTTTAAGGTGAGGCCTACTCAGGGTTGCAGATCAAATTTACGCTTGTTGAAGAATACAGAGGAGATAATACATGTGAAAGCCTACCAATGAAGTAAGTCATGTCCACTTCACTCTTGAACAAAGGCCAGACCTCTTTTGTGTCCGTGGACAGAGCTAAACTTCATCTGCACAATGTCATTCGTAAACTTAGGAAACACTGGTGATGTAATTGAAAAATGTGGAGTTTCTTTTCCTCATTTCACAATCACATCACCTGTGTTTCCTTTGCTTAGGTACCTCATAGTGCAGATGGAGTCTAGCATATCAAAGAGTACACAGAAGTTGAGCAGTGTATACAACAATTTTCACATTTACAGAAGACTCAGCTTCTTATCTTGTTGGAGATGAAGTGAGGCCTGTCTTGCAACATGGTGCATCTTTCTCATCACTGCTGCATCGGTTTCATGTGGCACGGGTTTTTTACAGCATGACACATCTGCCTAGGTGCATCAATTTGTAATTTTGTCGCCTCTTAGCAAATCTTTTCCACCGCCACTGCGTCACAAAAGTGACGCACAGTGGCGCAAAAGAGGCATACACCTATCATAAATCTGTCCCTAGCATTTTAAATGATTAATTCAGGATGACGATAAGGTGTGGCCTATCCAGAGGTTTGTTTAAGGTGAGGCCTACTCAGGGTTGCAGATCAAATTTACGCTTGTTGAAGAATACAGAGGAGATAATACATGTGGAGGCCTACCAATGAAGTAAGTCATGTCCACTTCACTCTTGAACAAAGGCCAGACCTCTTTTGTGTCCGTGGACAGAGCTAAACTTCATCTGCACAATGTCATTTGTAAACTTAAGAAACACAGGTGATGTAATTGAAAAATGTGGAGTTTCTTTTCCTCATTTTAAAATTACATCACCTGTGTTTCCTTTGCTTAGGTATCCCATAGTGTAGATGGAGTCTAACATATCAAAAAGTACACAGAAGTTGAGCAGTGTATACAACAATTTTCACATTTACAGAAGACTCAGCTTCTTATCTTGTTGGAGATGAAGTGAGGCCTGTCTTGCAACATGGTGCATCTTTCGCATCACTGCTGCATCGGTTTCATGTGGCACGGGTTTTTTACAGCATGACACATCTGCCTAGATGCATCAATTTGTAACTTTGTCGCCACATAGCAAATCTTTTGCACCGCCACTGCATCACAAAAGTGACGCACAGTGGCGCAAAAGAGGCATACACCTATCATAAATCTGTCCCTAGCATTTTAAATGATTAATTCAGGATGACGATAAGGTGTGGCCTATCCAGAGGTTTGTTTAAGGTGAGGCCTACTCAGGGTTGCAGATCAAATTTACGCTAGTTGAAGAATACAGAGGAGATAATACATGTGAAGGCCTACCAATAAAGTAAGTCATGTCCACTTCACTCTTGAACAAAGGCCAGACCTCTTTTGTGTCCGTGGACAGACCTAAACTTCATCTGCACAATGTCATTCGTAAACTTAGAAAACACAGGTGATGAAAGTGTTTTTTTAAAGCCTTTGCACCATTTTCGGGTCACTTTTAACATGGCTATGTAACTCAAAGAATCAAAATCTAAATTTGCCAAGCACAGGTGCGAGCATATTTACAAGGAATTTGCACCACGGGGAAAGGTCTTAAATTAAAATGGGAAAAATAACATCAGAGACACTCAAATGCCTTATAAATATGCCCCAAACAACCTATGAATCTCTAGCAGTACATATCCAGAAATGTAATTGATTTCAAAAAACGTTTTTAAACACAACATATAAATCAATTGTATACCTACATTCATGGGGAAATGACTTAAAAAGTCCTTAAGACACATGAAAGCGTTTTTTGATTGCCCTTGCACCATTTTTGGCTCACTTTTAACATGGCTATGTAACTCAAAGAATCAAAATCTAAATTTGCCAAGCACAGGTGGGAGCATATTTACAAGGAACTTTCCCCACAGAGAAAGGTTTTTTAATTTAAAATTGGAAAAATAACATCAGAGACACTCAAATGCCTTATAAATATGCCCCAAACAACCTATGAAGCTCTAGCAGTACATATCCAGAAATGTAATTGATTTCAAAAAACGTTTTTAAACACAACATATAAATCAATTGTATACCTACATTCATGGGGAAATGACTTAAAATGTCCTTAAGACACATGAAAGCGTGTTTTGATTAAAATGGGAAAAATAACATCAGAGACACTCAAATGCCTTATAAAGAAGCAGACACCATTATTTCCTTGTCATAAATTTTAAAAGCATTCCTTTTCCTCAAAAACGATTTTCAAGTCATAATTTGAAAACACTGCACAGCTCCTATGTACAAAAACACCCAGTCAGTACTAATACTTCACATTATCTCCAATTACAATTTGATGTCACTGACCATGTCATGAATGATGTAATATGTGACATGATCAGCAGTCGATTGCGGGTGCGCGATATATAGTTAGTGCAACTAACTATATATGGAATTTCAATGGTTTTGTGTGAGTAAAATATGGTTTTGTAAATGCTAATTCCTAACTATATATGGTCTATAACCCATGGTTTTTTCAGTGAATTTTCAAGGTTTTGTAAATGCTAATTCCTAACTATATATGGTCTATAACCTATGTTTTTTTCAGTGAATTTCAATGGTTTTTTAAAAGCTAATATCTATAGCTGTAAAATGTATTCTTCTTAAATCAAAAAATATATTTTATATGTTTATTAATTTTTTTTTATTATTATGTTTTGGTTCGCTCCCGGTTCGCGAACCGGGTAGCTTCCCGTTAGCTCAATTTGGTGCCGCGACCCGGTACGCGAACCGGTAAACGTTCCGTTTGCGCAACTGCCGCGTTAGAAAACAACATCATGACGCGTCGCGTCAGGGTGACGTATCGCGTTGTCGCGTGAAACGTCATATGACGTGCCGCGTTAGCGTACCCGGAAGCGAACCGGTACGCGAATGAGGCGCGAAGCGCAGCTTTCCGGAAGCGGTCCGGGACGCGGCCCAAAGCGCGTAACGTAAACACAACAGGTCATGTGACTTGTTAATAACACCTTTCATTGGTTCATTTCACTTTTAGTTTCATAATGATGTAAGACTAGGTCATGTGACCTAAAAGTAACACTTTTCATTGGTTGAGAACTATTGTTTTTCCCAAATGATGAAAACCCCTCCTTCTTTCCTCACTCTGACTTTCATCTTTGTGAGAGAAAGACCCTTTGTGATCACTGAGCAATGGCTTCATTAGTAGCTTCAGCTGGTTCTTCTCACCACCTCCACCACATCCAAGGAAGAGAGGACCACCTGCTGAAGTTATCATTCAGCAAGAAGAGGAAGAAGAGGAAGAAGAGGAAGAGCAGGAAGAGAGGCATTTTTTACGTGAGGAGCCCAGGAGGTCTCATGTCAAAGAAAATTATATTTGGCAATTTTTTACATATCCCTGGGGCCAAAAAAAAGTCAATGCACGGTACGTAACTTGCCTTATATGTAAAGATAGACTGTCCAGAGGGACCGAGAAGAAGTACAGTTACGGAAATTACACAATGCATCGCCATATGAGTAGGTGGCATCCTATCAACTACAGTGCTGCGCAGTTACGTGACGAGCAAGATAATCCCCCTTCTATGGCAAGAAGATCAGTTGTACAGGAAGTGACGGGACCAGAGGCGAGGGAGATGGTCCCAAATATACAAATGAGGTTCGGGGAAGTGAAACAAGTGTGTGTGCGTTGTAACCAATTCATTTGCTACAGAGAAAGTAGCATCACTCTGATCAACAGAGCTATCGACAATCATGATTGTCCGAAACGCCCCAGAGAATAAATTCTTTTTTTTTTGTTGCTCCTGTTGAGCCCTTTACAATGAATCGTTTTCGTTTCCCCCCCCCAAAAAAACCCCAAAAAATATAAAACCGTTCAGAAAATACAAAAAAAGTAAAAAAATGTTCAGAAAAATAATAAAAAAAATATAAATCAACAAAAACAATAAAAAAAAAAAGTTCTTTTCAGAACTACCTCCCCGTTATAAAAAAATTGGTAGAATATTTGGAACTCTGCCAACCTCTATTTCTCTTAGTTCGCTTCCCGGTTCGCTCTCCGGTACGCGAACCGGGAGCGAACCAAAAAAAAAAAAGAAGAGTAAGTATAAGGGAAGTAAACAGACAGTTATGTTAAAAGAAAGACAGCTATAGGGAGTAAACTAGAGATACTGTTTAATAGATCTATTTACTGAAGAAAAGATTTAAGAGGGTATAATTGTAAAACACAAAATAGATAAAGAAGTGAGGAAAAAAAAGGAGAGTAGAAGAATAACAAACAAGAGTTTCTTAGAGAATGTGACTGAATGATCAAATTAAGATTAAAACATTGGAATAACAGAGAGAAGAAGTAACAGAAAAAGAATGATTGAAACACCAAAAAAATCTAAATAACATAGGGGCATATTATCAACATAGGCGATAAAAATTTCACTGCTTTTATTGGCAGAAATCTGCCGCTAAAGCCGCTTTTGCGGCAGAAAACTGCCGCTAAAGCCGCTTTTGCAGCAGTTTTCTGCCGATAAAAGCAGTGATAATTTAATTGGCTGTGTTGATAATATGCCTCTTACTGTGCTTCAACTACACAGAGAAAGCATAATGAACAAGTAGTGAAAGAGTGATCAGTCAGAGACAGTGAGAGTAATAGAGACGGAGTTAGTGAACAAGAGTGAGGAACTATGAGAAAAAAGGGACTGAGAAAAAGAGTGGAAGGAGTAGAGTAAGTAAGTAATAGAGAAAGGAACGAGGGAAGTAGCAAAGGCAGAAAAGTGAGGGTTAAAGAAATGAAGCAGTGAAACTAATAGAAGTTAAATGTGATAGGAATGTAACGAAAAGAGTACAAAACATTTACCTTATAATTGTCGTTAACTTAGTCACTTGTTATTTTTATACTTTCAATCTGTGAAAGAGATAACAAACATTTGAAAAATATTAAAACATGTATTTAAAAATTAGAAAAGACAAGGCAAAAGATTGAAGGACAAACAGTTTTTCAACAACTTTGACACTTACAGAAGCTTCTGCTTCTCCAGGCCCCCTACACAGTCCTAAAGATATACATTTTAAACTAACAGTATCTTGATGCAGATGAAGTGAGGCCTATCTTGGAACATGGTGCATCTTTTGCACTGCTGTTGTCTCACAAAAGTGACGCAATGGCAGCGCAAAAGAGGTGCACAATCATCATAAAACTGTTCCTAACATTTTAAATGATTGTTTCAGGATGGCAATAAGGTGTGTCCTATCCAGACGTTTGTTTCAGGTGAGGCCTACTCAGGGTTGCAGATCAAATTTAGGCTTGTTCAAGAGTACAGAGGAGATAATACATGTGCAGGCCAACCAATAAAGTTCAGACTTCCTCTGTTTCCCTGGACAGGCCTAAACTTCATCTGCACAATGTGATTCGTAATGTTAGGAAACACAGGTAATGTATTTCAAAAACGTGCAATTTCTTTTGCTCATTTCACAATCACATCACTTGTGTTTCCTTTGGTTAGGTATCTCATTGTGCAGATGTAGTCCAGCATATGAAAGAGTACGCACTGCATGCAACAACTTTGACACTTACTAAAGCCTCAGCTTCTCCATACCCCCTACACAGTCCTAATTATATACATTTTAAACTGACGGTATCTTGCTGGAAATGAACTGAGGCCTATCTTGCAACATGGTGCATCTTTTACACAAAAGTGACGGAACAGCGGCGTAAAAGAGGCACACAGCCTTCATAAAACTGCCCTTAACATTTTAAATAATTGTTTCTAGATGCTGATAAGGTGTAACCTATCCACAGATTTGTTTCAGGTAAGTCCTACTCAGGGTTGCAGATGAAATTTAGGCTTGTTGAAGAGTATAGAGGAGATAATACATGTGCAGGCCTACTAACGAAGTGAGTCATGTCCACTGCACTCTTGAACAAATGTCAGACCTCCTCTGTCTCCTGGAACAGGCCTAAACCTCATCTACACAATGTGATGTGTAATGTTAGGAAACACAGGTAATATAATTGAAAAACATGCAATTTTTTTTGCTCATTCCACAATCACATCACCTGTGTTTCCTTTGCTTAGGTATCTCATTGTGGAAATGTAGTCTATCATATGAAAGACCACGTAGAATGTGAGCACTGTATGCAACAACTTTGACACTTACAGAAGCCTCACCTTCTCCATGCCTCCTACACAGTTCTAAATGTACATCATAAATACAAACAGTACAGAATTAATTATACATGTTAAATGGTTTATTTTTGCTGTTCTCAGAATGTATCAAATTTCACTAAAAAACAGTGACTTGAAGGTATTCATCATATAACAGTGGGGAAAAAAAACACAATCAAAATGATTGTGTTTAAAAAACCCATATAACATAACCAATCAGAAATCAGAACTCCTCAAAAGTAACTTACTTTCCATGACGTCGAAGGATGTCCTATGAACAGCTTACACTCGGTTGTGCTGTTTTTATTTTCAGCCCGCCACTTTCTGAAAGAAAACCTCCATCGTTTTCAAAAATATGTTACATACAATAAATGACTTCTCGCTCTCTACCACACGTTTCCACAAGGCCAAATCATGTAAGAGCCATTTATAACTCTTGGAATTCTTGTAAGCAAATCCCGTCATTTTGTATTTCCGCAACTTTCAGTAAGAAAACATTCAAGATCACTTTCACAATCCTGGACTAGTAATATCTTACCCTTCTTGCTCACTCATGTTCTACATTTCCTATGACACTGATAGTGCTTACTATAAAGCAGACTTACACTACCTCTATGACTACTACAATTATTTAATTCTCTACATCACTTTTAATCACAAAGCAATATAAAACAGTAGATAAAATTATATCAACCCCTAGAATCATTATACGCCAGTTACCTACCCTAAATTCTCTTTTCTGAAAACAAAATGTAAGAATATTTTTAAGTAAAAAGGCAACATTGTATCGTTGTCAAATGGGAATAATTTCTGAAACAGCAAATTTTTTTACATTTTCAATAAGCTGTGTGATAAGCGGATCTTGTCAAATGACCATCATGCCATATAATAGCTGCAGTTACAAATGTTCTTCCTAAAATCAACGACTGTGTAGCCACAACATTTGTAATTAAAGTTGAAGACTTACTTTCATCAGGTTTATATAGTTGGATTTTTAAAATGACATTATAATCAAAAGTTTGCACAAATAATCTAGACAGCATTGCAGACTTACATTCCCTCTACTCAATGTCTTGATTGGCTGCTTGAATTAGCTTATAAAAAGAAACAGTTTTTCTGAACTCATTCAAAGTGCAGTTATTTTTCCATGACGTCAAGTGTTATGGTAAGAACACCGTTTGCTTTGGGAAATAATCTGATGTCCTTCAACTAATCTCTGCCCACCACTTTCTATAAGAAAATCTTCTTTTTTTCCAGGAACTATTTAAAACTCAAAAATAACTTATGTCTCTGTACTACACTTATCAACAAGGCCAAATCGTGTAGGAGCCATTAGAACCTCTTGAAATTCCTCAGAGCACATCCTGAGATTCCTTCCCTAAAATTTTGGTTTTAAAAACACCACGTAAGAATTTTTAAGGTCATACGGCAATTTTTTTTTAAAAGTTAAAACAGAATCGTTGCAGAATGACCAGCCGTTTCTAGACTTTAAATAAGCTGTGTAATGTCCTGATGTTATTGAAGGACCATCATGATATATAATTGCTGCAGTTACAAAAGTCCTTCCTGATATTGACAACTGCGAAGCAACAACATTTTTAATTAAAGTTGTCAATTTTGTTCCATCAGGCCTACATCGTTGGAACATTAAAATGACATACTGGCCATATGTTCGTATAAATAATGTTGACAACATTTCAGACTTACATTGGCTACACTCCATGTTGTGATCAGCTGCTTTTACTAGCTTATTAAAGGACACTGATTTACTGTCTGGCAAAGTTAAATATATAAATCTTTCTGAGTCTACACTAGTAGTACTTGATACCATACAGTTCTCGCAGTCATGCTGCCATTGATAAGAAAGCCCAAACAGGTGATCTACATCTACACCTTCAGCATGCAATACATCAAGCATATACATTAAAAACTCCTGACAATCTTGCTGAATATTTTGAGAGAATTGTGTTTGACCTGAACATCTGTCTAACAGATTTCGAATTTCAGACACACTTTCTATTTTTGTTCTATCAGTGCTACATTTCTCTAACACAGAATTCAACAAACTGCAAAATCTGTGATCCGAATTGACCACAATCTCTTCTTTTACATTTTCTAGAGAAAACAAAACATTAACCACTACATTAGCATAGCAGTTGACACCAGAACTGTTTTCAAATTGAAAACCAACAACATCTTCAACAGAATCCTTTTTCTTTCTGCTTATAATTTCAGGTTCATCAACTTTTCGTCTTTTTGCTACAACCTCCCTAGTATTGGTCACATTTCTTCGTTTCCGGCCTACCACACGTTTCTCAAACAAAGGATATTGAGGCAAATGTGGCGCATACTCTCTTCTTAACCTATTGTATTCCTTAACACAATCTAGATCCGCACAAATGTTTGTGACATCACACTCAAGCAAGTACAATCCCGATAAAGTTCTAACTCGTGACAATGCCACATATGCCATACCCTCCTTGAACACAGAACTGCCAATATTCACCAATGCACTGTCTACACTTAAACCTTGTGATTTATGGATTGTCACCGCATATGCCAAGCAAACAGGAAACTGCTTACGGCGAACATATAAGTCTTTTACAAGCAAAAATCTAGCAGAACAACGACCAATTAGCTGTACCTCCTCAATGCCATCAAATTTAATTTTTAAAAATTCAATTCCATCTCTATTTCTGTATTTCACAAAATCAACAACATTATCCATTGATCCATTTACCAGACCTCTTTCAACATGTAAATTCCTTCTTAAAATTATACGGCAATTTAAGCACACATTCAGAGTCTTTTCAAAACCTGCAGTTTTAGATATAGTCTTCTCTAATGAATCCAATTTTGTTTTCAAATTCTCAGACAAAATAATTGTTGATCCCATATGCTCTACTCTGTCAATAGCTTCCAGTTTCACAATCTCTTGGTTTTCTAAATGCAACATTTTGTTGTTGAAGATGGCACATTCTGCAAGAGTTGGCATCAAACATATTCCAGATTTCTTCTCAGTAATTTTCTGAAAAATATTCTCAGGCACAACGTCTTGTTCTGGATATAAATTTGACAGTAATCGTGCATGTAAAGCTTGTTTCCCATGCTCGGTCACTTTTCCAATTCTAACATCTTGTAGAATATTCTTGTAAACTTCATCCTTCGCCTGACGCATATTTTCATGCAGTTCAGCATAATTGAAGTTTAACCATATATTGACGTTGCCAATGCTCCCTAGGCACTTCCTGGTATGTTCATGCGTGAGCATTTTGAACACAGGTTGTCCTTTCACTGGTGTCAGCTGCAGAAGATCTCCAAAAACAATGATGTGTTTGCCACCAAATAACACATCATACTCTGTTTTAAGAACTTCTTGCATTCTCAAATGCACAAAGGCAAGCATGACATTGGAAACCATGCTTACTTTGTCAATGATAAGAAGTTTCATTTTCCTCAAGACTCTTGAAACTTCACAACAAGCATCTCCAGATAACTTGTGGTATTGTAATTTGTTATCATGCTCCACTGGCAGCATCAGTAGACGATGCAAAGTAATACCTTTAATGTTATGTGCTGCCAGTCCAGTTGGAGCGGTGACAACACAAGACAGCGATGACTCAGTCCTTTCCTTCAAATAACATGAATTTGCTTTAATGAGGAAACTCTTTCCAGTTCCCGCTTCTCCACTCACGTACAGTCGGACAGGCTTCAACGACGTACATGAGCACTCTTTCTTCTCATGACTTAATCCGTGATCAATTTGCTTGGTAACTTCGTCATATATTTTCCTCTGCTCAACGTTGAGTTGTCTTTCCAAGTCTTCTAAGTTAACCGCATCCTCCTGAGCATGTGCCATGGCTCTTTCCCCTTCATTCATGGCAGTGGCAGCTTCATTTTCGATAACAGGTCCTCCTAGTGGATCCTGACTCAATGAAACAGAACTCTGACTGTCCTGAGAACTGTCTCTGGCAATCTCGGCTGCAATCGTTGCTTCCTGCTCGATTTCCGCATTCAACATTTCTACATATTTGGGAAAAGCAGGACATTCTATGGTCTCCTTGGCGGCAGTGAAAGAGTTTTCGTAACAGAGGAAATCTCCAAGCAGTTCCTCTTCTGCACGCCAAGGCTTGAAAAGTTGCAATAGTGGTAAATAGAAAAACTCCTTTTTTTCAGGAGATTCGCCACTCAATTTTCGATGGTTTACCAAGTGGCATTTTCTTTGCTTGACCAGACATCCCTCACTTCCAATTACAGCATACACTCCTTTATCAATATCTTCTTTGATGTTCCTCTTGAATATGTAATTTTGTAGAACCTCATACAGACAAACATTCTCGAGGTGACTGCTTCGATTTGGATAATATGTATCCAACATGTTGGTCTTCAAAATGTCGGTACTGTTTGGCTCCTTTTCTGCCAAATACTCAATTTCCCGCACAGGATTCAGAACTCGATTACGTGTTGCAGCAAGACCAAGACTCGCCCAAACGATACTCCTAGATTTGGCATAGAGACTTGCTGAAGACAACCGGTCAGAACATTCGTAAGCTCCGATTTCTCGATGCGACAACATCTTCAGACTGAAACTGTACAACTTCTTACTGAGGCTCTTTTCATGGGAAATGTCCTCCCACATATCCTTCAATTCTGTCTTTTCTTTTTTGGTGATGTAAGATGTCACATACCGAGCCACAGCCATACAGTTATCAGCCACAAACTGTATATCCATGTTAGCATTCCACATGGACAAAATCACTGGGTTGTAGTCGTTGATGTACTTGGACTCTTCGTTCCTCTTCAAATTGTATGTGTTTTTAGGTGATTTCTTCATCACATTATGTCGCAGCGAAGACATCAAACTGTTCACTCTTCCTTTAGAAATCACCGGTCGTGGAAAGGCGAAACGACATTTGGTGTAGAACTTGTCCTTGTTTCTGAATTTACGACGACAGTACTTTCCGCAACGATGGCTTTGGAAGCGTATAACTTATTCTCTTAGGCTTTTGTCCTCCTTTGCGTTTGGAGAAGCACATGTAGAATACTGTTCTATGAAACTCATCACTAAGTCTTCTGGATCTGTTCCAAATTTAGGTGCATCCTTGATCCACAGCAGCATATGTATATGAGGAGCACCTCTTGCTTGGTACTCCTTTCTCCAGAAGAAATCCAACACCTCTCCAAGAGGTGGATTCTTCTTATTCATGATGAAAGACATCATAGCTTCAAATCTATGATTGAAGTACCTGCATATATTCACTGGATCCAAAGAGCACAGTTCTCCGGGTGTCTTGAATTCGATGTTTTCGATGTTTCCATTTGTCTCTCGTAGAAATTCAAGTAAGTCTTCCCAGCCATACTCGGCACAGCTCAGAGTGAGGAACCATGTGGGAGTTCCTAAGTTCCTCAGCATACATTTTAAATCACCATGACGACGGTACCAGTACTCATTAGTACCACGCTGACACGCCATGAGATTAATCAGGTGACAATCCAAAATACTGTCTTGGACATTGACTTTATCCATAAAGTCACTTGCCGAGATGTTTTGCATCTGTATACCACTTTTCAAGATGTTGTTCACTGCATATGACAGTCCAGACAGATCGCTTTCAAACAGGAGATGAAACAAATAGGGAATGCATTGTCGAAACCTAGAATCTTCTGCATACAATCATAAAGTCCGGTATTCAGAAGCAGGAATTTAAGGAGGTCGCTCATCATATCTTCCTCCTTGACCTGTTGGAAATAGCTGTGGGAAACACCGAGCTTCCAAACTTTCCTCCCAGACACTAATGGGACTCCCTTTGGCTTGTTTCATTTGAAACAACTCAATAGCATTCCCCATGACTTCCTTGGAATGCAAAGGATGAACACTATAATGTTCATATATTTCTTCACTTTTAGAGGGTTCTACTTTCTCAATTCGACCAGCACACAAATCGCTATCCTCTTCCTCACTTACTTCCTCTTCTGCAACATATACATTCTTATAGTACTTATTATTTTTTTTCAAATACAATGTTGCCTTTTTGACTTTCCTAACATCCACTAAATCTTGCCATTTTTTTTATTCTTTGTCGGAACCCCATTAACTAAGATAACCAGAGGTTCCTCTTCCACTTTTTCTACTCCAATTGTGTTAATGTTTTTCTTCAAATCTAGAGGCAAATAAACAACTCTTCCCTTTAATCCTCTCTGTAAATCTGATGGAGGCAATTTCCCTGTCTTTGGCTCCATTCTTACAATAGCCTGAAAGGGATGGATACTTTGAATCAAAATAGATTCATAAGTATTTAAATCCTTCAATTCAGAAGGAATCTGAACCAATTCCAGATTATTATGAACCGCTCTAGCAGGCATCTGGTTTTGATTTAATTTATTACAACAATAAGTACACACACGTTGATCCGATCCCAAATCAAAACAATTTTCTACCATCAAGTATGTAGCGAAATCCTTCCATTCACTATTGTTTTCCCTTTCACTTTTTGCATATAAATCCACTAACTTAGTCTGATTCTTATAATAAGTGCGTCGACAACACACACAAGTGAAATTAGGCCTCTCACTTGATTTCACCTGAAACGTGGCAATTTCCTTCTGAAAATTATCTGTACTGGAAACCTGTACACTATCTTCCACATTACCCTCTTCTTCTGGGTCAATTTCAACATTCTCCTCTTTACTTCCAAAGTAACAAAACTCAATTTCTTCACACATATTCTTCACATCTATTTCAGAACCATGCAAAAGAGCAGCGCATAATTGTTTAAGCATAACTGCTGGACTCTTAGCATAATACAACATTCTAACTAATTTCCTCACTTTATTATGATGCACTGCTAGCATCCTGAAATGATGAAAAACACTCTGGCATACTCTCCTGGAAAGACAAGCCAGTGAATGACCATGCAAACCTGTCACTTCTCTCACTCTGCAAGGATCTAATTCTTGCAACAACTTTATTTTCTGCTTCAAACTTTTCTTATTAAATGTCCGTACAAAATCACAAAGCAAATTGATGGAATCCTGTCGCACACTGCAAATACTACTACACTTCCAGGTGTACACAGGTCCCTTAGGACGTCTTCCTAAAACCTCATTATCTAACATCTCTTCTGCCTCTGTTGTCACAAGTTTTTCTTTTTCAACTGGACAACCATCTTTCACCTCATAAGCTCGACCGCTGGTGTCAACTGCATGCACCAAATCATTATCCTGGAAATAACTCTCCTCATTGAAAAATGCCTCACAACTTGAACTATGCATCCATTCTCCGGAAAAAACTTCACAAAACTTACTACGATTAACTATTCTCTTCCATCTACTATTTCTTTTGAAATCATAAATTGCCTTGTTTAGCTTCCTAATTCTATTGATTATCAAAATAAATAACTTTCGTTTAATTTCAAATGCCTGATCAATAACTTTCTCAACTTTTTTTTTTCTCTTATAAAAAACCACTTTCTGTTGACCTTTCTTAATATATTTTAACAAATTGCCAATTATCCTGTTGCGGAACATTCGTTTACGAATGTCCCTAAACTGTTGTTTCCTTCTACTATCATGCACAGAGTTATCTCTTGCTCTAGCAGTAACATTTTTGATTGGCCTTTCCTTTCCGTTTAAATTGCTTCTCTTTTTCTGGACAAAAACATTTTCTGTAGTACTACTTTTTTTTCTAGAAATGTTTCTTATGAATGTTTTCGTGGTCTTACCCGGTGCTTTCTTGGTGACTTGACGATTTTTTATTGTAGAGGACTGCTGCAGTAAATGATGGACCTGCTGTCTTTGACGTTTTGTAGCCTTTCTCATTCTATCCTTAGTTGGCATTCTCAAAATTTGAAATGATCTGCAGTTGAATCTGTGGTAAAATATAATAAAAAATGTTATTAACCACTATTACCAAACAGTAAATCAATAACAGTCATCAAAAACTTAACACACTACTTGACATTTTTACATATAATATTTTTTAGTGCTTTGGCAAATTTAGAATACACAAATAGCAGAAAAGAAATGGAATTCTTCTTCATTTTACCTGTCCTGTTTTATATGTGAATCTGATCTAATTTTATGAGCATATTTTAATATTTTATTGATGACACTACACATAACCTGTTTTTGAAGGTGTGTTTAATTTAAAATTAAACAGTTTACATTTTTACTTTTCATTTATTGTAAATTTTAAAAATAAATGTTTATAGTTCCATAGGCTCAAGCAGGTCAGCTTCCCACCCTATGTCATACAATTCTGACAAATCGCCATCCTCATCATGTTCTTCATCATCCTCAGGATTTAAAAAATCCAAGGGATCTACTTCCACTGACGTTTCAATTACAAGTTCAATGATGAGGTCGAGATCAACTGATTGCTGATTGTCACTCATGTTGATGTTGTCGTTATCTTTAAAGAAAGAGAACAACAATGAGATGTTGCAGAGTAAGAGACAAATCTCAGAGATTATAACAGTAAATTTGTTTAACAAGAGTAACATTTTGCAGCTATTATTTAGCCATGTCCAGCGATGCTGAGGAGGTGAGGCCTATGTCCAAGTTTTCAGTGAACAGGACTCATCTCTTCTTAACCTTGGATAAGCCTCACCGACTCTGTGTCCCCTGCTCATACTTAAATGTACAGGGGCAGATTTATGCTAAGTGGCGCATCCCCACGGATGCACCAGTTAATGTGCACCGCTGCTCTGCCACCCATAGTGTGCCGCATTTACAATGTGGAGCACCATTGAGCAAAAACAGCACAGATGCGTCACGCATCTGTGCCGCAAAAGCAGCACATTGCAGGAATCACGTCATAAGCGCGACATGTCTACTGCAATGCACAGGAGGAAGCCTCACATTGCATGGTGCATCACTTCTTATGCCTGTTTCAAACAGACGTAAGGATTTGATTCAGCAATGCTATAAAGCTGACTCAGTGAAATCTTCTAAATTTCACTGTGTTAGTTTTACAGGGCTTTCATGCAAATTAATGCATACCTTGCAACAAAACACCTATATGAAAACTGACGCAGGTTTCATGTGGCACAGGACTTTACAGCATGACACATCTGCCTAGATGCATCAAGTTGTAAATATGTCGCCACATAGCAAATCTTTTGCACCGCCGCTGCGTCACAAAAGTGACGCACAGCGACGCAAAAGAGACATACACCTATCATAAATCTGTCCCTAACATTTTAAATGATTGATTCAAGATTACGATAAAGTGTGGCCTATCCAGAGGTTTGTTTGAGGTGAGGCCTATTCAGAGTTGCAGATGAAATTTACGCTTGTTGAAGAGTACAGAGGAGATAATACATGTGAAGGCCTACCAATGAAGTAAGTCATATCCACTTCACTCTTAAACAAAGGCCAGACCTTTTCTGTGTCCATGGACAGACCTAAACTTCATCTGCACAATGTCATTCGTAAACTTAGGAAACACAGGTGATGTAATTGAAAAATGTGGAGTTTCTTTTCCTCATTTCACAATCACATCACCTGTGTTTCCTTTGCTTAGGTATCTCATAGTGCAGATGGACTCTAGCATATCAAAGAGTACACATAAGTTGAGCAGTGTATACAACAAATTTGACATTTACAGAAGATTCAGCTTCTTATCTTGTTGGAGATGAAATGAGGCCTGTCTTGCAACATGGTGCATCTTTTGCATCACTGCTGCATCGGTTTCATGTGGCACGGGACTTTACAGCATGACACATCTGCCTAGATGCATCAAGTTGTAAATATGTCACCACATAGCAAATCTTTTGCACCGCCGCTGCGTCACAAAAGTGACGCACAGTGACGCAAAAGAGGCATACACCTATCATAAATCTGTCCCTAACATTTTAAATGATTGATTCAGGATGACGATAAGGTGTGGCCTATCCAGAGGTTTGTTTAAGGTGAGGCCTACTCAGGGTTGCAGATGAAATTTACGCTTGTTGAAGAGTACAGAGGAGATAATACATGTGAAAGCCTACCAATGAAGTAAGTCATGTCCACTTCATTCTTGAACAAAGGCCAGACCTCTTCTGTGTCCGTGGACAGGCCTAAACCTCATCTGCACAATGTCATTCGTAAACTTAGGAAACACAGGTGATGTAATTGAAAAATGTGGAGTTTCTTTTCCTCATTTCACAATCACATCACCTGTGTTTCCTTTGCTTAGGTATCTCATAGTGCAGATGGACTCTAGCATATGAAAGAGTACACATAAGTTGAGCAGTGTATACAACAATTTTGACATTTACAGAAGATTCAGCTTCTTATCTTGTTGGAGATGAAATGAGGCCTGTCTTGCAACATGGTGCATGTTTTACATCACTGCTGCATCGGTTTCATGTGGCACGGGACTTTACAGCATGACACATCTGCCTAGATGCATCAAGTTGTAAATATGTCGCCACATAGCAAATCTTTTGCACCGCCGCTGCGTCACAAAAGTGACGCACAGCGGCGCAAAAGAGACACACACCTATCATAAATCTGTCCCTAACATTTTAAATGATTGATTCAGGATGACGATAAGGTGTGGCCTATCCAGAGGTTTGTTTAAGGTAAGGCCTACTCAGGGTTGCAGATTAAATTTACGCTTGTTGAAGAGTATAGAGGAGATAATACATGTGAAGACCTACCAATGAAGTAAGTCATGTCCACTTCACTCTTGAACAAAGGCCAGACCTCTTCTGTGTCCGTGGACAGACCTAAACCTCATCTGCACAATGTCATTCGTAAACTTAGGAAACACAGGTGATGTAATTGAAAAATGTGGAGTTTCTTTTCCTCATTTCACAATCACATCACCTGTGTTCCTTTGCTTAGGTATCTCATAGTGCAGATGGACTCTAGCATATCAAAGAGTACACATAAGTTGAGCAGTGTATACAACAATTTTCACATTTACAAAAGATTCCGCTTCTTATCTTGTTGCAGATGAAATGAGGCCTGTCTTGCAACATGGTGCATCTTTTGCATCACTGCTGCATCGGTTTCATGTGGCACGGGACTTTACAGCATGACACATCTGCCTAGATGCATCAAGTTGTAAATATGTCGCCACATAGCAAATCTTTTGCACCGCCGCTGCGTCACAAAAATGACGCACAGTGATGCAAAAGAGGCATACATGGCTATGTAAGTTAAATAATCAAAATCTAAATTTGCCAAGCACACATGGGTGTGTATTTACAAGGACCTTCCACCACGAGGAAATGTCTTTAATTAAAATGGGAGAAATAACATCAAAGGGACTCAAATGCCTTTTAAATGTACCCCAAGCAACCTATGAAACTCTAGCAGTACATATCAAGAAACTTAAATGACTTCAATAAACGTTTTTAAACACATCAAGTAAAGCAGTTATTCAAATACATTCAAGGCGAAATGACTTAAAATGGCCTAAGACACATGAAAGCGTTTTTTTAAGGTCCTTGCACCATTTTTGGGTCACTTTTAACATGGCTATGATAGTCAAAGAATTAAAATCTAAATTTGCCAAGCACAGATGGGGGCGTATTTACAAGGACCTTGCACCACGGGGAAAGGTCTTTAATTAAAATGAGAAAAATAACATCAGAGAGACTCAAATGCCTTTTAAATATACCCCAAGCAACCTATGAAACTCTAGCACTACATATCAAGTAAACTAATTGATTTCAAAAATCGTTTTTAAACACATCATCTAAATCAATTATATACCTACATTCATCGGGAAATGACTTACAATGCCCTAAGACACATGAAAGCGTTTTTTTAAGGGTCACTTTTAACATGGCTATGTAACTCAAAGAAACAAAATCTATTTGTAAAACACTTGACACAAAGCAACATTTTAAATACAGAACTTTCTTCATAATTTTCTCCCTAAAGCATACTATTGTCTATCTAAATTAAATGAATCTTTTCTCACCTTAGCAAATACTTTATGAGTTTCAAAACAGTCTCAGAAACACACCAATTTGTCTTTAGCAGAGCAAAAGGTATGCACTCCAGAGTCTGCAGCTATGAAAAGCACAGAAATGCTGTAACTCATCACACATATCTCTCATGTCACCCAATCAAAACTCTTCCCTCACTTTTTTCAAATCAACACCCTTCCCCCTCTGCCCTCTCTGTCTTTTTTGCATAGCAACCACCTCCTGAAAGACCTCTCATGTTTGCAAGTTCACACAACAATGTTTCAATTGAACTCTGAACTCTCAGTACACCTGCATATCCAGTGCAATCTTTCATAAAATGATTTTTTTTGACCATTCAAATTACATCTTTCAAAGAACTCATCCATGCACCCTAACTTTCTGTTTTCAGCAATCAAAATCCACCAATCACTGCTACTGCTTCATTAACACAGAAACTCCACAGTTTTTTTCATTTTAAACTCTTATTTTTTCAACTCCCATTTCATTGCCACACTTCATCTGACTGCAGCAGAACCTCCTCTCACCATGTTTTCTGTCTGGATTGTTGGACATAGTTACATCTACTGGGCTCAGAGGTATGCTGATAACAGAAATTTACCTAACCTCAATTTACAAGATGTGGAAATTAAGTGGTTTGGCCACAGAGGATTAAAATGTCACCAATTGATACCATTGGTGAAAACCTTTATGCATTTGCCTAAACCTGACATGTTAATTTTGCACTGTGGAGGTAATGACTTGGGCACTTTGACTGGTGTAGGTCTGGAAATGCTTTTACAGGACACCTTTGAGCAATTGATGGCACTTTTTCCTCAAACTGCCTTGGTATATTCAAATATATGCCAAAGACAGAAATGGAGGTGGTCGAACCAATTTTGTCCACAAATTGAGAAATCGAGGAAGCATGTAAACAAATCTGTTTCAGCTTACATGAGAGTCCATGGAATGGGCTGGATCTACAACAATAACTTGCGTTACTACATGCAAGATATCTAAAGAGGAGATGGAGTTCACTTCTCAGATGAAGGGAACAGAGTTTTCATCCTGAATTTAAGACTATGCATTGGTACCTACTTATAAGTACCTAAATGTACCATAAACCCAAAAGCTCTTCTCAGAGCTACCCTATATCTGATCACTCACAATTATTATTTTACTCTAACTTTTTTCACTCATTTTCAACAAAGTACGCTCCCCCGAGCGCTACCCGGTACGCGAACTGGAAGCTAACCGCGCGAATATTTTTTAAAAAATGTTTTTTTTCCGCACATATTGGCCTCCTCAGCCACCCTCAGAAGGGGGTCAAGATACGTCTACCGTGCCCCCTTCTACCCATTCTGAACATTATTTGCCCTCCATCTTGTATTTTAATTCGACCGAAACACAAAATGGTGGACTCCCGTAACGCTGCCGGTTCGCGTACCGGGGCGCTCCCCGGGAAGCGCTCCATTAAAAAAGGTGGGAAAGTAATTTACAGAAGAAACCCTAGAGACACTTTCACCAAATATAGATTTGCTCATACTACATACCAATCCCTACCATTTTCACAAATTTGGTTGGAATTCCATTTAGCCATTTAGCCTGTAGACCTCTCTAAATACCCTGAGGTAAATTACTTCACAAAACACATCTGAAGTGTTGGAATTGACAACCAATTAAAATGTTACTTTCATTTTCTATTTTTTTTTACCTGACATTTGATTGGTTATGTACCTGAATATATATAAAGGAAGAGAAGGAAACATAGCCATTTTGACTACTACTTCCTGGTGTACATTTCAATAGGATTTTCACTAATAACTTCAACTTCTTTTTAAAGGTAAGTTGTTATTTTAAAAACTGAAGTATATTGTGCACTTTAAGTTAATATGGTAAACTTTTTCTGATAGTTATATACTATCCCTCTGTAGTAGTTATAGATTTAGATAGACTTCTCTGTTATAGTTATGGATGGAGTTAGGCTTCTCCTGTATAATTATGAATTTACTTACGTTAAATCACATACACTTTTTTATATTCCTACTTCCACTCTGATACTATACACTGCCCAAAGATAAATTCACTGTTAAAAACTGCCTATCTAAAATTAATCCCAACAGTGCCCTATCTCTACTAATATATATTTTTTTAATGCAAATTTCAGGCAAAATGGAAGGCGAACAGAAAGTTTCATTTGAAATTGTCCTTGCAGAGACCAACCAAGAAATCATTGATCCAAATGACATTGAATTTATGGATAAAACTTGGGACCAAGAACTACTGCAATGTGTGCAATCAGTAGATGTCCTCCTTGAAAATGAGGACATTTTACACACTCAAACATTACAAGCTATGTTCAATGAAAATAACAACATTTCAGACAGTGAAATGTTAGACATTTTATTAAATTTTGAAACGCAATCACAATAATAAATAATCGCTTAAAAAATAAAGAAATAAAAAAAATCAACAAAACAAACAATCAATTAACATACAATATTTGAAAAATCTATCATTCTTTTTTCCTTATAGTACGCTCCCCGGACCGCTTCCCGGTTCGCGAACCGGGCGCTCCCCACGCAAAAAAAACAAAATAATTTTTTTTTTGCCCCACGGGGCCCTTTTAAAGCCTCCACATCAAACCTAGGGGGTCAGGTAGGATCTACTATGCCCCCTTATGGTCATTTCCCCTTTTGTTTTGGCCTCCTCTTGTCTCTCGATCCTACCGAGAGACAAGATGGCGGCCGCTCCGGACTGTTTAGAATGTTGACAGACACCGGAGAGCCAATCAGCTTCGCTACGCGAAGTTCCGTTACGCGTCAAGTACGCGAACCGGAGCGCTGCCCGGAGCGCGCTTACAGATATATATCTTTTTTTGAACGTTAATTTCTCAAAATCCACTGGAGTACATATCTTGAGACCTAGCAAAGGCACATCGGGCTAACAGTCCCTACAATTTTGCCAAGTTTCGTGCAAATCCATTCAGCCGTTCGGGCTAAAAGTGAGGCCAACCGCCCTATGGAAATTAACATGGGAAAAACACGTTTTGGGACCCCCCTTTTTTCTCAGCCCCCCCTTGACAAACCCCCCCAAATTTTCAATGGCTGCTCAGAAACAAAATGTTCCATTTTCCTGAAAATTTCAGCCAATTCCGTCCACAAACACCAAAGTTATTAGACATAGAATTTTCAAAAATCCCATAGAGAAAAAATCCTAACTATATATACCTACTGGCGACCGCCAGTAGGTAATATATATATATATATATATATATATATATATATATATATATATATATATATATATATATATATATATATATATATATATTTTAGACAAAGACGATCCTTTCAAGCATGAGCGCGCTCAACAGTGTGTGCTCGACCCAAGGGCTGGATCAGAGCCCCAAAATTAATTTTACAGTACAAGAAGGGCGGCACAACCGGATACTTTTTAAAGGGTATTTATTTCACCAACACTCCACCGACGCGTTTCAGCCTCACGGCTTTTCTCACGGTCGTGAGAAAAGCCGTGAGGCTGAAACGCGTCGGTGGAGTGTTGGTGAAATAAATACCCTTTAAAAAGTATCCGGTTGTGCCGCCCTTCTTGTACTGTAAAAATATATATATATATATATATATATATATATATATATATATTACCTACTGTCGGTCGCCAGTAGGTATATATAGTTAGGACCTAGTTACCATAGGAAATTCCGAGCATTCTATTGGGAATAACTTTGGCGCCGATTGAGGGATCTGCCTGTAATTTCCCTAAATTTGCCTCGCTGCGCTCCGCTCCTTCCCTAAAAGTTCCGGGGGGATTTGTCAGCGGGGGCCGAGATAAAAGGGGGGTCTCTAAACGTGTTTTCCCCATGTTAATTTCCATAGGGACATTCTGACAAGGCTACAGCCCGAACAGCTGAATGGAATTACTGCAAATGTGGCAAATGGTAGAGCCTTGTATGCAGAAGTGCCTTTTGTATATTTGGTGAAAATCCCTTCAATAATTGTTGAGAAAATCGACTTTTTTCAAATTATATATCTATAGGTGGGACACGGTGCGCTCACGGGCTTGCACCGTCCTTGCACTGTCCTTGCACGTGCGGGGACCTTAGTGTGCGCGCGCGGAATTCTGATTGGCTGTTGGAGGTCTGTCAACATTCCAGTCAGTCGAAATGAGGAAGTGTTGTCCGCCATCTTGTTTTTGTGGCAGATGATAGTGGTTGTAAACAGAAGTGTAATAGTTGACAAGGAGGCAGGGTAGAGATTCCAGAGGCCCCTAGGTTGTGTCATGGGGTCTGTAAAGGACCCCAAAGGTCGAAAAAAAAAAAGAAAACATTTTTTAAATCGCAGGGTCTGCGCACCGTGCTCGGACTACGGCTCAAAAAGACAAAAAAATAAATACATTAACATAACAAGTTTCAGTGTTTAGATGTTGGTTGAGTGCAACATTGAGTGATGACTCTTTCACCTTTGGGCTTAGGTAGGTGTTTTGTGGAGAGTTAGTATGGTAATTGGTAGAGAGCATTGTGGGTAGGTTGAATATTATGTGAGTTTGAAAGTGTTGATAATTTGAACCAATTAAAATGATACTTAGGTTTTTATTTTGTGTGTGATAATATTTGATTGGCTGGGTATCTGAATATGTATGAGAAATGAGATGGAAACACAGCCATTTTGAGATTTTAGTGTTTGAGCTATACTTCTGAGGTGTGAGATTGAGACAGAATTTACTGTTCAACAGTTTTCTAGAAGGTGAGTTGTTAATTTGTAAGGAAAACTCTGTTCACTTTAAGTTAATAGGAAAAATGTTTTCTGTTAGTTATTTAATGTTTTTCTGTTATACTTATGGATTGAGTAGGGCAACATCAGATGCAGTGCTTTATATTTCTAATTCTTGCTTGATACTATACACTGTCCAGGGAAACACGGCCATTTTGTGACTATAGTGTCTGAGGTAGTTTTGTGAGGAAATGTTGGTGTTCAATTTCTGGTGTGAGATTTACACAGTAGTGACTCTTCTAATAGAATTTAATAGTTTTTCTCTGCCCCATCTCACTCTTCCTCTGCACCATCTCACTGTCTTTCTCTTTCTTTTAATAGTACACTAACATCAATAATGGCTGAAAATGAAGAGTCATTTGACATTGTTATAGAAATTTTTGTGACTGTTATTGAGGATGTTCCTGAAGGAGAGCTTTATGATGGAGGAGATGGCTTGGACGATTTCTATGATGAATCCTTGGATTCAGATTTAATGGAAGCTTTGGAGTTCATTGAGTTTGAGGATTCTTTTTGGGAGATTTTTAATATTGACATTGCTGATGATGCAATCTTAGACGATCATTTGAAATTCGAAAATTTCCAACAATAAATTTAAATTTAGTAAATAAATATTGTATTAGAATTTATACTTTAAAATTTTAATTTATGAGGTAGTAGCAAACTGATAATGTTTGGTGTTACGTAGTAAGTTTACTCATAAATATTTTCCTTCTCCCCCAAAATGTTCTTAAATGTGTATTTGACATCAATTTTTCATGTCCTGCATCCTTTCTCTCACTGTCTGTCTCTGATGCACAAGATTGCAACATAAGTAAGTTTAAAGGACAGCAAGTGTGTCTCACCAGAGCAGGAAATCATGCAGTAAGCGCTGTTTCTCTTTCTTTTAATAGTACACTAACATAAAATGATGAATGAAAATGAGGAGCCTACCAACATCTTCTTTAAAATAACAGCAACGTTTATTGAGGCAACCTATTCTGTGGTGTATATTGATCGTATAGATGAAACAAATCATGAAGAACATGAAGGAGATACCATGGCAGATTTTTTTGATGAAACACTAGATATGGAATTAATGGAATGTGTAGAGATTGTTGAGTTTGACGAATCATTTTCAGACACTTTGATGGATGAAATTTCTGATGAAGAAATGCTACAAGTTCTTTTAGATTTTGATAATTATGATAAAGAAATTTTAATTTAGTTAAGATTTTTTTTTTTTAAATTATACTTATTTAAATGTAATTCATGAGGTAGTAGCAAAGTGATACAATTTTGTGTTCTTCATTTCCTGCATCCTTTCTCTCACTGACTGTCTCTGATGCACTAGTTTACAACATAAGTAAGTATATAGAACAGCAAGTGTGTTTCACCAGAGTAGGAACTCATGACTACCTACGCCAATTCTGACCACACATTGAGAAAGGAAGGAATCATGTGAACAAATCTGTTCCTGCTTTCCTGAAAGACTACAGTATGGATTCAATATACCACAATAACTTGCATTACAACATACAAGGTATCTACAAAGGAGACAATGTCCATTTCCATTTAGTTTTATTTAAAAAAAAAAATTCAAATAGGTCCGCGCACCGTGAGTGCTCGGTGCATGCACTGTGAGTGCTCGGTAATTGCACGGTGTGCGATCCCTATCGCTGCCATTTTGTGGTTTCAGAAGAGAGTGAAAAATATAACTTAAAAACGTGGGAAGGGGGTAGGGTACAGTGTCCCTGACCCCTAAGTCCTTCTCAGGGGGTCCTTCAAGGACTCTTAAGGTTAAAAATAATGTTTATTTTTAAAACAATATCAGAAAACACGATACGTCCGCGCACGGGGAGTGCTTGGTGAGTGCTGGGTGCGCGGACCTCGGTAAAAATTAATAAAAAAATTAAGTTAAAAATCATATTTGAGTGTTTACATGTTAGTTGGCTCTAAAAAGAGCTGTTGTGTTCATTATGGTTTTTTTGGTACCTACAAGTAAGTACCAATGCAGAGTCTAATGTTACAGAGAAAGACTTTGTTCAATTCATCAGTGAAATGTACACCATCTGTCCTATAGATGACTTGCATGTTGTAACGCAAGCTGTTGTGGTATATACAACCCACTCCACAGTCTCTCATGTATGCAGAAACAGATTTATTTACATGTTTCCTTGCTTTCTCAATCTGTGGACAAAATTGATTGGACCAATTCCATCTTTGGCATATATTGGAATAGACAAAGGCAGTTTGAGGAAAAAGTGACATCAATTGTCCAAAGATGTCCTTCAATAGCATTTCCAAACCAACCCCAGTCAAAGTGCATAAGTCATTTCCACCACAGTGCACAATTATGAGGTCAGGGTGTGGGAGATGCATGAAGGATTTCAGCAATGGTATCAATTGGTGACATCTCAATCCTCTCTGGCCAATCCATAAAATATCCACATTTGGTAAATCAAGGTTTAAAATTCCTCTGTTTGTTGCATACCTTTTAGACCAGAATACAAAACTGTGTCCTACAAATCATACTGAAGGCATCTTCAAGGCAGGTCTGGTTGTACTCAGATGAGGGCTGTAAATGAAATGGCAGTTGGAAAGCTTGCAGTTTAGAAAAAAAAGAGGAGGACATTCACTGCACTTGAAGCTTAAGAAATGATTGGTGCTTTCTGAAAATGGAATAGAGCATATTAGGGTGCATAGTTTTGTTTTTTAAAAGAAGCAATTCTAATGGTTCAGAAAAGGTAATTGAAAGGAACTTTGCACATGATTAGCTGTTATATTGAAAGCTCTAACAACCGTGTTGGTTTCATTTGCAACATAGTATGATAAACTTTTAAACTCTGTTCTTCCTTAGGTGGGAGTTACCATGGTAACAGGTTGAATGAGCACTAGGGGGATGGGTGAATATTATGTGAGTTTGAAAGTGTGGGAATGTAGAACCAATTGAAATGTTAGTTTAATTTTGAAATAGTGTGGGAAGACATTTCACTGGTTAAGACCTGAAATATGTGTGAAGAAAGAGTGGGAAAGTGTGCCATTTTTGGTTCCAGTGTGTGAGCTGCATTTCAGAGATTCTGCTTAAGAAAATCTGCTGTGTGTTTGACACTGTTCTATATTTTCAAAAGTGATTTTAAAGGTGAGTAATATAGAGAGAGTGCTGTTTGCAGTATTGGGAAGCATAACAAGCATATTGTGCTTCATTACTGTTGTATTTTGAAAATGAGTCAGGTTTCTGCATTGTAGTGTAGTGCTCATTTATATGGGTTGTGTTCTGTGTGTAAAATGATTTACCATGCTAAATGTTTTTTGATAAAATGTGTGGCTTAAAGATTTTTCACAAGGATCACAGTGAGTGTCTGTGAGAATTAAGGAATTATACTTTCACCTTTTTCCATAATGTTAGCTGTGTGTGCTTACAGTTTGTATCTTTTAGTTTATAGAGTAGACTTCTTTTTAAATTGTTTTTCATGCTTGGATTCAATGCTGGTATAGAGATAGTTAATGGTTTCATTGGACTTGTAACTATGCTCCTTTTTTAGAAGCGCCTTGTGCAACCTTTAACATGGGTGCATGCAGTGAATGTATGGAGAGGGATAGGAATAGCAGATAGAAAACAATATGAAATGGTGTGGGAGATGCATAAAGGATTTCACTAATGGCATCAATTGAGATGGAATATAAGGTAAAGAGGGGCATATTTACAAGCCCCTTGCGCAATGTTTGACATGGGTGCAAGCAGAAAATGCATGCAGAGTAATAAAATTGGCACAGAGACAAGAATATGAAATGCTGTGAGAGATGCGTAAATGATTTTACTAATGGCATAAATTGAGATAGAATATACAAAAAAGAGAGGCATATTTACAAGCCCCTTGCGTAATGTTTGACATGGGTGCAAGCAGAAAATGCATGCAGAGTAATAAAATTGGCACACTGATAAGAATATGAAATGGTGTGGGAGATGCATAAAGGATTTCACTAATGGCATCAATTGAGATGGAATATAAGGTAAAGAGGGGCATATTTACAAGCCCCTTGCGCAATGTTTGACATGGGTGCAAGCAGAAAATGCATGCAGAGTAATACAATTGGCACAGAGACAAGAATATGAAATGCTGTGAGAGATGCGTAAATGATTTTACTAATGGCATAAATTGAGATAGAATATACAAAAAAGAGAGGCATATTTACAAGCCCCTTGTGCAATGTTTGATATGGGTGCAAGCAGAAAATGCATGCAGAGTAATAAAATTGGCACACTGATAAGAATATGAAATGCCGTGAGAGATGCGTAAAGGGTTTTACTAATGGCATAAATTGAGACAGAATATACAAAAAAGAGAGGCATATTTACAAGCCCCTCGCACAATGTTTGACATGGGTGGAATCAGAAAATGCATGCAGAGTAATAAAATTGGCACACGGACAAGAATATGAAATGCCGTGAGAGATGCGTAAAGGGTTTTACTAATGGCATAAATTTAAATAGAATATACAAAAAAGAGAGGCATATTTACAAGCCCCTTGCGCAATGTTTGAGATGGGTGCAAGCAGAAAATGCACGCAGAGTAATAACATTGGCACACTGATAAGAATATGAAATGCTGTGAGAGATGCGTAAAGGATTTTATTAATGGCATAAATTGAGATAGAATATACAAAAAAGAGAGGCATATTTACAAGCCCCTTGTGCAATGTTTGACATGGGTGCAAGCAGAAAATGCATGCAGAGTGATAAAATTGGCACACACACAAGAATATGAAATGCTGTGAGAGATGCGTAAAGGATTTTACTAATAGCATACATTGAGATAGAATATACAAAAAAGAGAGGCATATTTAAAAGCCCCTTGCGCAATGTTTGAGATGGGTGCAAGCAGAAAATGCATGCAGAGTAATAAAATTGGCACACTGACAAGAATATGCATTACGCAAGCAGTTTGTAAATATGCCAATGAAACCATTACACTATCTCTATACCATCTTGAGTTGGTAAAGATTCCGTCTGAATTGATGGGTTTAAATACCTATGAGTGTATTCTGATTCAATGTGTGCATCCTTTTCAGGCAATTGTTCGCATGGAGCCTAAGACAGGGAAATTGCCTCCTTCAGATTTACAGAGAGGATTAAAGGAAAGAGTTGTTTATTTGCCTTTAGATTTAAAGAAAAATATTGACACCATTGGCGTAGAAAAAGTGGAAGAGGAACCTCTAGTTATTCTAGTTAATGGGGTTGCTACAAAGAGTAAGAAAATCTGGCAATAATTAGTGGATGTTAGGAAAGTCAAAAAGGCAACGTTGTATTTAGTAAAAAACAATCAGTACTACAAACATGTATATGTAGGAGAAGAGGAAACAACTGTAGAAGAGGACAGTGATTGAGATTTTTGAGCATTATAGTGTTCATCCTCTGCATTCCAAAGAAGTAATGGGGAATGCTATTGAGTTGTTCCAATTGAAAGAAGCAAAAGGAAGTCCCATAAGTGTATAGGAAGAAAGCTTGGAAGCTCGTTGTTTTCCTCAATTGTTTCCAACAGGTCAAGGTGGAAGATATGATGACCGACCTGTTTAAATTCCTGCGTTGGAATACCGGACTTTAAGATTATATGCAGAAGATCCAAGATTTCGTCAATGCATTCCATATTTGTTTCATCTTCTGTTTGAGAGTGACTTCTCTGGACTATCTTATGCTGTGAACCATATACTGAAATCTGGAGTACATCTTCAAAATGTTTCGGCAAGGGACTTTATGGATAAAGTCCAAGTGGAAGACAGTATTTTGGAATCTCACCTAATCAATCTCATGGCATGTCAGCGTGGTACGAATGAGTATTGGTACCGTTGTCATGGGGAATTGAAATGTATGCTAAGAAACTTAGGAAACCCTACATGGTTCCTCAGTCTCAGCTGTGCTGAGTAGGCCTGGGAAGACTTACTTAAATTTCTTCGAGAGGCAAATGGAAACATAGAAAATATAGAATTCAAGACACCTGGAGAACTGTGCTCTTTGGATCCAGTTAATGTTTGTAGGTATTTTAATCATCGATTTGAAGCTATGATGTCTTTCATCACAAACAAAAAAAATCCTCCACATGGAGAGGTTTTGGATTTCTTTTGGAGAAAGGAGTATCAAGCAAGAGGTGCTCCTCACATTCATATGCTGCTATGGATCAAAGATGCTCCCAAATTTGGAACAGATTCGGATGACACAGTGATGAGTTTCATTGAACAATATTCCACATGTGTTGTTCCGAAAAGCACAGAAGAAGACAATTTACGACATCAAGTCTTACGCTTTCAAACCCATCGCTGTGGAAAGTACTGTCGTCGTAAGTTCAAATCCAAGGAGAAGTTCTACACAAAATGTTGTTTTGGATTTCCACGACCAGTAATATCTAAAGGAAGAGTGAACAATTTTATGTCTTCACTGCGACATACTGTGAAAAGAAAATCACCGAAAACTACACACAACTTGAAAAGAAATGAAGAGTCCAAATACATAAATGACTATAACCCAGACATTTTGTCCATGTGGAATGCTAACATGGATATTCAATATGTTGCTGACAACTCTACTGCTGTGGCTTGATATGCAACGTCTTACATTACAAAATCAGAAAAGACGGAACTGAAAGAAATGTGGGAGGATATTTCGCATGAAAAGAGCTTAAGTAAGAAATTATACAGTTACCGTCTGGAGATGTTGTCGCATCGAGAAATTGGAGCATATGAATGTTCAGATCGGTTATCATCAGCAAATCTGTATGCCAAATCGAGATCCATCATTTGGGTGAATCTAGGTCTTGCTGCAACACGAAACCGAGTTTTGAAGTCTGCACAAAAAATTGAGTATTTGGCGGAGTTTCAACCAAACAGTACAGATATTTTGAAGACAAACATGTTGGATACATATTATCCAAATAGAAGTAGTCATCTTGAGAACGTTTGTCTCTATGAAGTACTGCAAAGCTATACTTTTAAGAGGAATATGACAGAAGATATCAATAAAGGAGTATATGCTGTAAGTGGATGTGAAGGATGTCTAGTGAAACAAAGAAAAGGACATTTGATTAATCATCGTAAATTGAGTTGCGAATCTCCTGATAAAAGGGAATTTTACTATTTAACTCTTTTGCAACTCTTTTAGCCATGGCGTTCAGAAGAGGAACTACTTGGAGATTTTCTCAGTTTTGAAGATTCTTCCAATGCAACCAAGGATACCATAGAATGTCCTGTTTTTTCAAATTATCTGCAAATGCTGAACAGTGAAATACAGCAAGAGGCTACCATTGCACAGAGATTGCTAGAGACAGTTCTCAAGACAGTCAGAGTTCTGCTTCGTTGAGTCAGGATCCACTAGGAGGACCAATTATCCAAAATGAAGCTGCCACTGCCATGGAAGAGGTGGAAAGAGCCGTGGAACAAGCTCAGGAGGATGTAGTTAATTTAGAAGATTTGGAAAATCAACTAAACGTGGAGCAGAAAAAAATATATGATGAAGTCACAGAACAGATTGAGCATGGTTTACGTCATGATAAAAAAGAGTGCTCATGTACGTCATTTGAACCTGTCCGACTGTATGTGAGTGGAGAAGCCGGAATGGGAAAAGTTTTCTGATTAAATCAATTGCAACTTATCTGCAGAAAAGAACAGAGTCATCACTGTCTTGTGTTGTTACTGCTCCAACTGGGTTGGCAGCACATAACATTAAAGGGATTACTTTACATCGTTGATTGATGCTGCCAGTAGAGCATGATAATAAATTACAATACCACAAGCTATCTGGAGAAGCTTGTTGTGAAGTTGGTAGAGTCCTGAAGAAAATGAAACTTCTTATCATTGATGAGGTAAGCATGGTTTCAAATGTGATGCTTGCTTTTGTGCATTTAAGAATGCAACAAATTCTTAAAACAGAGTATGATGTGTTATTTGGAGGCAAACACATCATTGTCTTTGGAGATCTACTGCAGCTAACTCCAGTGAAAGGACAACCAGTGCTTAAGACGCAAGAAGATATAAGAAAGTGCCTAGGAAGCATTGGAAATGTGAATATCTGGTTATATTTTAAATATGCGTAACTGCTTCAAAACATGCGACAGGCAAAGGATGAAGATTATAAAAATATTCTACAAGATGTAAGAATTGGAAAAGTAACTGAACATGGCAAAGAAGCTTTACAGTCACGATTAATTTCAAATTTGTTTCCAAAGGAAAATATTCTCCCACAGATTATTTATCAGAAAATTGCTGAAAACAAAACTGTAATATGCTTGATGCCAACTCTCGAGAATGTTCAGTGTTCAACAACAAAATGTTATAGTTAGAACATCAAGAGATTGTGAAACTGAAGCTATTGATAAAATAGAGCACAAAGGAGTTACTATTGTTTTGTCAGAAAAGTTGAAATCAAAGTTGGATTCTTTCGAGAACACAATTTCCAAAACTGCTGGTTTTGAAAAGATTCTATATGTATGTTTAAATTGTTGTTTAATTTTACGACGGAATTTAAATGTGGAAAAAGGTTTAGTAAAAGGAGCAATATGTCATGTTGTTGATTATGTGAATTACCGAAATAGAGATGGAATTGAATTTTTGAAAATTAAATTTGATGGAATTGAAGAAGTACAACAGTTTAGTCGTTGTTCTGTTCGATTTTTGCTTGTGAAAGATTTATATGTCCACCGAAAACAGGTTCCTGTTTCTTTGTCATATGCAGTAACTATTCATAAATCTCAAGGTTTAAGTGTAGATAGAGCTTTGATGAATATTGGAAGTTCTGTCTTCAAGGAGGGTATGGCATATGTTGCTTTATCTCGAGTCAGAACTTTATCTGGATTGTACTTGATTTATTTTGATGAGACAAAGATTAGTGCAGATCTAAATTGTGTAAAGGAATATAATAGGTTAAGAAGAGAGTCTGCTCCAAATTTACCTCAATATTCGCTATTTGAAAAGCGTGTGCTAGGCCGAAAAAGAAGAAATGAGAAAAATTGTAGCAAGGCTGTAGCAAAAAAAAGAAAAGTAGATGAACCAGTAATTGTAAGCAGAAACAAAGAGGATTCTGTTGAAGATATTGTTGGATTTCAGTTGGAGAACAGTTCTGGTGTCAACTGCTATGCTAATGTAGTGGTTAATGTTGTTTTTTTGCTCCAAATTTTGCAAGAACAGATTGTTGAATATCGGGATCAAAGTTTTTGTTGTTTGTTGAATACTGTGTTTGAGAAATGTAACAGTGATAGAAATATAGAAAGTGTTTCTGATATTCAAAATGATTTAGACATATGTTCTGGTATAACTCAATTTTCTCGGGCTATACAGCAAGATTGTCAGGAATTACTAATGTACATGCTTGCTGTATTGTAAGAGGAAGGTATAGATGTTGAAAATCGTTTTGGCCTTTCTTATAAATGACAACATGTCTGCGATAATTGTTCCTTTTCAAGTAGTACAATAGTAGATACTGAAAGATTTATATATTTGACTTAACCAGACTGCAAATCAGTATCTTTTAATTTTCTAGTTAGAGCAGCTTATCAAAACATGGTTTGTACCCAATGTAACTCTGCAATGCTATCAACATTATTTATACAAAGATATGGACAGTACGTAATTTTAATGTTCCAACGATGTAGACTTGATGGAACTAAATTAACAACTTTAATTAAACATTTTGTGGCTTCTCAATTATCAATTTCAGGAAGAACCTTTGTAACAGTAGCAATTATTTTCCATGATGGTCCTTCAACAACATCTGGACAATATACAGCTTATTTAAAATGTCAAAACGGCTGGACTTATTGCAATGATACTGTTTTGACTTTCAAAAAACGTTTGCCTTTTGACTTAAAAAATTCTTACCTAGTGCTTTTACAACCTAAATTTTAGGAAAAGTAATTGGCCTAGAAAGATTGGAGCAATTAATAAAAGTTAGTCATCAGGATACTATATGATGTTCAGATTCTAATAGTTTACTGGTTGTTTAAGGTTTTATGGTCATGATACACATCCTTGGGTGGAGATATAAATATTGTTAGGTGTTACGAAAGACGTTGGAGCTTTTCATGCAGAAGGTTGGGAAATTGAAGGTCAAGAGTATTATTAAGTATTATCCAAACCAAGGAATTTTTACGTACTATTTGGCCATGTGGGAAAGTGCATTAATAAAAAATGAGTTTCTCGGGTAAATGTTGATAATATATGTTTTTACATAAGTTTGTAATGATACTCAATTGATTTTCAAACAACATTTGCCTTTTGACTTAACCAATTCTTACCTAGTGTTTTTGTAACCAAACTTTTTGTGAAAGTAATTGGACAATGAAGATTGGAGCAGTTAATAAAAGTAAGTGTGTTGTTCAAAATTAGTTTGTGAGTGAAAGTGATCAAGATAATTAGTAAACTGGTAGTTGTCACAGAGGTAGTATAAGTGTATCACATAGTGAGTGATATCAGTATTATAGGAAATGTTTATCAAGAGTAAGTCAGAGGTGCAAATATAAATATTGTTAGATGATGAAATAGACGTTGGACTTTTCTTTCCGAAAGTCGGGTAAATGGAAGTTTAAAACTACTATTAAGTAATTTCCAAAAAGAGGACTTTCTCTATACCATTTGGCCATGTGGAAAGGTATGTAAATGAAGAATACGTATTTCGGGTAAATGTGGTTAATATGTTTCTATATCACTTTAGTTGGAGAGTATAATAATGAGATACTGTATCTTAGAAATTGCTTTAAGATATGTTTTTCTAAGTTTTATGGGTTTTTTAAACACAATCATTTTGATTGTGTTTTTTTCTGCCCGCTGTGATATGATGAATAGTATTGAACTCACTGTTTTTAGTGAAAATCAATATATTCTGAGAACAGCAAAAAAAAACATATAACATGTTGTACAAGTTAATTTGCATTTTGTATTGTGAAATATATATTATAACTGATTTGTTTACTCTCTTCCACAGATTTTACATTTATAAGGTAAGTACGACTAATAAAAAATACATTTTCATTACTTTTTTATTTCTGTTTCTGTCTATTCTTCCCTTACTGCCTCTCTCTTAACCTCGCTGCTTTCATCCCTTCAGTTTCTCACTCCCTTTCTCTTATGTTCACTCCCTTTAACTCATCCACATGTTGTCACTGACTTTTTTTTGCTCCTACACTCAGTCCCCTTCTCTCACTGTTTCCTTCACTCCCTCTATTTCCTCACTCTTTTACTCTTCTGGTCTCATGCTCACTTGCCTTTATTCATCCTCTATCACCTCTGTTTCGTCAAACTTACTGTCATTCTTTTACCCTACGTCACCCCTGTCCCTTTATTTTGCTTCCCTCACTTATCCTCGTTCCCTATACTTCACTCCCCTTCTTCTTAGTCTTCTCACCCACTCATGTTAAGTCACTTCCTCTGTTTCACTCCCCTTCACCTCTCTTTCCTTCCTTTGCTCACTCACTAATTCCCCTTCTGTCACTCACCTAACTGCACTTCAAACACACCTTCACAAAACTCCCTGTGTGCTCTTACTTTCTCTGTACTCTTCCATCACTCCCTCTCTCTTAGACTCACTGTTGTTAACGCACCTGCACTAATTCCCCCTTCCCTCTCCCTCATTTCCCTTCCCTAACTCCTCTTTCCTTTTTCTCCTGCTTTGTCTCTTGTATTTTGAATAATGTATTATAACTGATTTTTTTTTCGTTTCCACAGATATTTCATTTCTAAGGTAAGTACGACTGACACAAAAAACGTTTTTATTTCTCTTTTTGTCTATCCTTTCATCGTCCCTGTTTCTTAGCGTGACTCTCTCCATCACCTCGTTCTGTCAGTCCTTTTCCCTCACCTACACTACCTCATTTTCCATTCTTTGATCCCTCACTGAGTCTCCTTCTATCACTCCTTCCTTCACTCCATGTGTGTAGTCAATCACTCACTCCCATTGTCTCACACTCACTCGACTTTATCCACCCTCTATCATTTGTCTTTCTTCAACTTCACTGTCCTTCTCTCACTCACCTCACCCTTGTTTTGTTAGGCTGCTTCCCTCAGTACCCTTTATTCCTATCCTTCACTCCCCTTCTCCTTTCTTGTTTCCCTCTCTTAGCTTTTCTCAGTTCATCTGATTTACTCCCCTTCACCTCTCTTTCCTTCTTTTGCTCCCTTACTCATTAACCTACCCTCACTCACCTTACTCCACTTCACTTACTCCATCTGTCACTCCCTTTGAACTCTGACATCCTCACTTCTCTTTCTTCACTGTCTCTCTGTTAGCCTTACTTCCTCTGTCCCTTCACTGTCTCACTGCCCTTCTCTTACACTCACTCTCTTTAACTCACCCACACTCCATCACTTGTCTTTCTTTGCTCCCTTACTCAGTCCCTTTCTCTCACTCTTTCCTTCACTCCCTCTGTGTCCTCACTGCCCTTGTCTCATGCTCATTTGCCATCTCTCTTTTGACTGTGCTATGTCTTCCTTTTCTTATTCCATGTTTTCTGTGTGTGTGCCATCTTACCCTCTGTCTGCACAATATATGCATGTGCGTGTGTCATCTTACCCTCTGCTTGCACCATCTCACCCACTACTTATTCTATCTCACTCTCTGCCTGCACCATCTTACTCTCAACCTGTGGCATGTGTCCCTCTGCATCTGCCATCTATCTTTCTTGACTCTTAATCTCCTTCCTTCTCTCTTGTATTGTGAAATCTACATTGTATGCATTATAATATATTTGTTTCTTGTGTTTTACAGATATTATATTTTTTTTAAATAATTTCTTTAAGTTTTTTTATATCTTAGAAGGTAAGTATAAGAAATAAAAAACTTTTTTCGCATCAGTGTCTAAGTTTTCATTATTTATAAGGTAAGTATGAGAATCAAAAATAAGTTTGTTATCACTCTCTTATTGTGACAGAATAACTGCCTCACTCTTTCTCAGTCCCTTGCTACCTGATAGTGCTAGAGGCGTCTAACAATTCGTTATTTACCACTCAATACAATTGGGTGGTAAATAAGGAACTCCTGTGTACATGCACATCTGTGCATGTACACCTGTGCCATGTGGCACACATACATTCCCTAAGGGCATGTATATGTGTCACATTGCACACAAGCCAAAAACAGGGGTGCTACAGGGTGTCAAAGTGACACCCTGTTCCCCCTGGCAGGATTCGGTATTTACCGATTCGGTAATTACCGAATCGGTATTTGCCATTGATATCTATGGGCTTCAAGGCCCATAGGAATCAATGGCTAATACAGATTCGGTAATTATCGAATCGGTAATTACCGAATTTTACCGAATCGGTAATTAATTCGGTAAAAATACCTACATCCCCATTGCCAGTTCTTAAATACCGAATCGGTATCATTCGGTATTTAAGAAGTGGTAATCTGGGATTACCTACATCGGGCCCTCGGTATTTAGGAGTAGGTAAATCGAGATTACGTACATCTGGCCCATTGAGTTGTAACATATTTATATACATATGTTACATTTCAGTGCTTTGGAAATAGTACAGTATACTATAGGTAAACACCTTATAGGTTTATGCTGTACCACATCCTTATAGTTATGCACTTTGACATTCACTATGACAAACTTCTTCATACAAACATAGAAATTTAGTTCTTTCTTTAACCAGTAGAGGTAGCTCTAAAAAGAACTGTTTTTTAATTTGTTTTTGTTTTGCTTGAAAAACGATGTAAAAAATAAACTTTTTAAGGCAGATAATTGTTCAACCGGAACAAACTATGAAAAATAAAGAAAAAAATTATGGGGTGCACCTGTGCTTCCTGTTTTTTTTGCAGGATAACTTGAATGGACTCTTGTCCAAAGGCTATTAGTTTCTGGCAACGAATGCATTGCATCATCAAATTCTTAAGTTCTGGTTGGATAATTGCAATCGTTGATGCTTGCATTGGTGGTGCTGTTGATTGAGAAGAAGTGCTGGGAGCAGAGCCCTGCTCCTCTGATGATCTTTTCATTACAGCTTTACTCCAATTGTTTGTGTGTATATTCTTGACATGGCGTTCCATGCTAAAAGTTCCAAAGCTGTACTTCTTCTGTGGATCCCCTCTGGAAAGCACTGTGTCACAGATTTTGCATGTGACAAAAGGCGCATTGACCTTTTTCTGTCCTTCTGGGAATTTAAAACATTTCCAAACTATGGACTCTTTCGGTGATCTAGGGGTTTCAGGAACAAACTCTTCTGAAGATGAACTAGAAGAATCCTCAAGTTCCTGGTGTTCAGAATGCTCACGTTCCTCATGTTGAGAATGCTCAGGTTCCTCATGTTCTGAATGCTCAGGTTGCTGCTGTTCAGACATTTCAATAGATTTTTCCGGAGGTAAGTGCTGATGAAAAAAGGAGTTTCTTCCTCAAAAGCCAAAGAAGAATGATGAAGATGGGAGGGGTCTTTCAAGAATTGGAGTAGGAAGTATTATAAACCAATAAAATCTTTTGTTATGAGGTCACATGGTTGGACGTAAGCTTACGGAGCGTTTACGGAGCGTTTACGGAGCGCTTACGTAAGCTTAAGGTGCGTCTACGTATTATTTACGGAGCGCTACTTTAAAAGTTTGAATTAACATGTTCTTTATTATCCCAGATAATGTGTACCTTTACATTGTGCAATGAATACGTAGATATAACGATTTAAAGTTTATAAAACTTTCGGGGGTAAGAGCTCAAAGCTTTTACGGTGCACGGACGGAGCTCTTACGTTGCGTGCACGTGCGACGTACCCTCGCGAGATTTGTTACTACTTCAAAAAGTAATATACTGTTGTTAAAAGTTTAAAAAAAACTTTTTCTACATTAAAGCAGATATTGTCTAACTTTAAAAACGCAGATATTATGTTTTAGAAATTTAAAAAAATGTGTCGGGGTAAGAGCTCAGAGCATTTACGGTGTGCTTACGGAGCGCTCACGGTGCGCGGATCCTGTAGTCATATAAAAAAAAAACTTGAAAAAAAAATGTATATATATATATATATATATTATATTAAATATATATATTCACAGAAAAAACCTTAGGTTTCAAGCCTTACATAGTTAGGTATTAGCAATTAAAAAACCTTTCAAATTCACTGAAAAAACCATAGGTTTCAGGTCATATATAGTTAGGTATTAGCATTTAAAAAACCTTGCAAATTCACTTAAAAAAACATAGGTTTCAGGTCATATATAGTTAGGTATTAGCATTTAAAAAACTGTGCAAATTCACTGAAAAAAAACATAGTTTTCAGGTCATATATAGTTAGGAATTAGCATTTAAAAAACCATTGAAATTGCTCCTATATAGTTAGTTGTACTAACTATATTTTGCGCACCCGCAATCCACTGCTGATGATGTCACATATTACATCATTCATGACATGGTCAGTGACATCACTGATGACATCTCAAATGACATCACTGATGACATCTCAATTGACATCACTGATCACATCACTGATGATATCATTCATGTGATAATGCGATGCATCTCTTCACACTCTAATATAACCTTTGATACACCCAGTGTTAAACACAGACTACCATTCTTGAAACCATTGACACACCAATACCAGTTACTACATACGTACACACTGATTGCTAGGTCTATACACACATCCAATCATTTACCCATAGAATCACTCATACATACAGTCACTCATCAATACAACACTATCATCTCAAACACCTATAGACACTCACACTCTGCCACTCATCCATGGAGTTACTCACACATCTAGTCAGTCATGCAAAGAATCAATCACACTTTCATTTCCTCAACTATACAGTTATACACACAACACCTTACTTATTCAAACATATACTAACACATACTTACTTTGTTATACAATTACTGATACAAGTACACAATGATCCATACAGGCACTCGCACAATCAGTGGCTCTTATGTATAGTCATTTATATATGCCAGCTACCCACACACACACTCAGTCTCCCATAAAAATACTCGGGCAACCAATCAATAAAACATATAGCCACTCATATAGCTACTGATCAACACATGCAGCAGTTTACAGAACAAAAGAAATATTGATGCACAAATTAAGACAGTTTAGTCACTAACCCATGCACTCAGTGAGACACATTTAATCACTCACTCAATCATTCAGTCATGTACCTACTAAATCTTTCATCCAGACACTTATACATCCACTCATTCTTCAATATGTAAGACATATTTTAACTTTACAGAAACATACAGTCACTGGATGTAGTCATCAGTAATGTCATCAGTGATGTCATTTGAGATGTCATCAGTGATGTCACTGACCATGTCATGAATGATGTAATATGTGACATCATCAGCAGTGGATTGCGGGTGCGCGATATATAGTTAGTGCAACTAACTATATATGGAATTTCAATGGTTTTGTGTGAGTAAAATAAGGTTTTGTAAATGCTAATTCCTAACTATATATGGTCTACAACCTATGGTTTTTTCAGTGAATATATATATATATATATATATATATATATATATATATATATATATATATATATATATGTACATATCTTTTTTTTTTACCGGGAAGGGTACCACATGGCCCCCTTCTTGAGGCCTATTATGGACCATGGGACCCCATCCCATTCTAAGTCAGAGGAGGGATGCATGGCCCCCCTTCCCTGGGCCACTTTTTACCCCAGGGACCCGATCTCCCGGAGTCTGGCCTGTTTTTTTAAAATCATTTACGGGAGGGGGGCCATGTAGCCCCCCTTCCATGGACCACTATTGGCCCTGGGGACCCATCCCGGGGCCTGGCCTCTTTGATAGGGACCATGAGGGGAGCCCCAATGCCCCCATGGTCCCTGCTGGCTCCCCACCTCCTGCAGGAGCCGGCATTGCTTTTGGGCAAATGGGAGCTGCTGACATGCAGCTCCCCTTGCCCAAAAGCAATTCTGCTTTGCTTGGTTGAAGTGAGAGCAGGTGTCCTGCTCTCACTTCAAAGAAGCAAAGCAGTGTTTGCTATGGCATGGCGGGAGCTGTACTCCCGCCCTGCCATAGCAAATGGCAATTTCCCGGGGTGGGCACCCCAGGACATTGCAGGAGCTGGCCCTGGGGGGTGGTGGTCCCCAGGGCCAAGAAGGGCTCCATGAGGGGGCCCACTCCAACAGATTTAAAGCCCCAGGGAGGTGGTGGGCCCAGGGCAGTGTTTGGAGGCAGTAGCCCCTCCACACTTCTTTTTTCAATTGAAGCCCTGGGGAGGTGGTGGTCCCTGGGGCTTGGGGGGCCCAAAAGGCCCCACGACATAATGAAAGTGATGCCCCAAGAAAGTGGCAGTACCCGGGGCTGTGTGGGGGGCAAGAGCCCCCCATGCCTAATATTATTTTTTTGATAACGACCCGGGGAGGTGGCGGTCTCCGGGGCTGCGGGGAGGCCATGAGGCGCTTGCATTTGAATAAGGATTACCCATGGAGGTGGCGGTCCCTGGGGCTGCAGGGGCCCCACGGGACCTAGCACCATTATTAAATATTGCCCTGGGACCTTGTACACTCAGGGGCTTTTAAAAAACAAAATGCCGGAGACCGCATCTGAGATGTCATTAGTGATGCCACTGACCATGTCATGAGTGATGCAATATGTGATGTCATCAGCAGAGCCTTGCAGGGGCGCGAGTTATAGTTAGCTCAACTAACTATAATGGCTCAATCTTCTGGGTTTGTACGAGTGACATGTCCAACTAACTATAACGTCCCTGAAACCTGTTTTTTTAGTACATTTCTATGGTTTTTTAAATGCTTCTTCCTAACCATAACATCTCTGAAACTTCTTTTTTTTCAGTGAATTTCTAAGGGGTTTTAAATGCTAATTCCTAACTATAACGTCCCTGAAACCTGTTTTTTTGTGTGAATATATATATATATATTACCTACTGGCAGTTGCCAGTAGGTAGTTATTGTTAGGACCTAGTTTCCATAGGAAAAGCGTTTTTTGTTTTCCAATAATTTGGTGCCGGTTGGCGAATCTTCACGAAATTTTCAAAACTAGTAGCCCGCTCCGGTCAGCTCCTGTCTTGAAAGTTTTGGGGTAATTCGTCAAGCGGGGCCAAAAAAAAGGGGGTACCAAAACGCATTTTCCCCATGTAATTTTCCATAGGAAGCTTTAGACAAAGCTACAGCCCGAACTGCTGAATGGAATTACACCAAATCTGTCAAAAAGGTAGCGATTGGTTCATTGAGTCCTTTTTGTTAAATGGTGTAAATCTGTTCAGTAGTTCCTGAGAAATTAGAAAAAGAAAAAATATCAATATATAAGGCAGCGGTGGGTTCGCAAACTACCCTGGCCACGAGCTTCATTCTAATTGACTGCCAACACTCCAAACCAGGAAGTGTTGGCATCCATCTTGAGACTTGGTAGAACCGAGTCACAAGAAAACAGTAGAAAAAAGATTAAAAAACAAAAAAAGGGGGCAGGATAGAAACACCCCGACCCTCTAGGGCTGATCAGTGGATCCCACAAGGGCCCCCAGGCACACAATAAGCATTTTTTTAAAATCATTTTAGTGGAATTCACGCTGGGCCAGTTCCCGGGGCATTGCCCAATTCATAATTTAAAAATTGCGGGGCCCTCAGGGGTTCTCTCAACCCCGGGGACCGCCACCTCCCAGGGGCAACGAAAAAAAAATGCTAACTTCCTGCTTAGGTAAATGTAGCTGTGGAAAGTCCTACTGCAACTCAATGTGCGTGCAACACTCCAATAGCTTATAAAATGGTGCTAGTCTTCCAGCACAGCCAATAATCTAGCCTCTCTGTTCCCAAATATTGATCTCCTAATAGAACTTTAAATGACAGCACATACTATGGTATTTCTACAGCTGATGTGCTAGGAATGCTTGCAAAAACGGTTCCAATATTATATTTTCGGTTGATTCCCATCTCGTTTGAGAAGCTAGCGCTTTCACGCCCACGAGTTACCCAAACTGCTCTTTCCAGATCCCTCAAACAAGGAATGGTTCAGCAGACAATCTCACAATGGGGCGGATAAGTTCTCCCACGGACCCAAAGGATGATGGAAATTATGTGTTCGTAAATCCCATGAACCATCACTCAACTAGAAGCAGCACATGCGAAGTGACGGGTGATCTGGGTGCTGTCAGCAAGCAAAAGAACCACTGTAACTACACAGACGCCGACATGAGAATAGATAACTCATTATTAAACCATTAACTACCCAACGGTGGTGTCATTCTGTCAAATGTCTGCCTAACTGCAGCATTTTTCTGCGGGAAGGTTTGATATTTTGGTCGGTACGAGGACGGCGATTACGTCAGTGGGAATAAGAAAAATACATAAATTGAATTCTAAAAACAATTAAGGATCAACTTTTGAGACACAGTGAACACAAATTTGATTAAAGAAAGACCTCTGTTTTAATAGTTATTGATCATTAAAAAAGTGTAAACTTGCATAGCAATCATTTCAAAAATAAATATTTGATGTTCCATAATTAAACTATACAGAGCCTATCCTCGAGAGCACAGAGCTGGGTTTTCAGCAGTCCAGTGCAATGAATTTGAGAAAAACCCTCCATCGAGTATCTGTTTGCCTCGTGTCCCTGCAAGCACCATGTGTTCCTTTGTTCAGCCTGGCTGGAGCTCTGTGTTCGCGGCCCCACACTGGGAAGAGAAGTGCTCAGTCCTAGGGCAGTGTTTTCAGAGCCGCTCAATGTCTCTGTATTTTTTTCTCAGGATAGGCACTAGGTCTTTGAAGAGGACGGGGTCGACCCTCATCTGCGAATGAAGCAGCGGCATATAGCCAAACCAGTTGGGGAAAGTGTTTATGCTGGTTTGCCTCTGTGCGAAATGGTCTGGGTTGGCCCAGCGGGAGGCCCTGGAAGTCTGAAGTAGCAGAAAACTGAGTTAAACAAACCAGCCTTTCAAGAGAGCCAAAGACAAAACATGACCTCACCACTGAGGGCAATCAAAAGCAGGAGTTTAAACTTTAATTGGAAAGACCTGGGACGTTTCAGTAAACATGTCTTGTAGAGGGACTAATCTCTCGAAATCCTTAAATGTGAGGAAAACATCTGGTCAGTAGCAGGCCTTCTCGTGCCCCTTCCCAACCAGGGCCCCTTTCACTCAATAGTGTGATGAGGCTTGAGTGGGAGCACATCATCATGCAGCAGCTTAGAAAGTAGGCTAGAGTAAAGCACAAAACTGAAAACAAGACCTTAGGCTAATGTTCTTTAAGTAAAAATGAACTCATCAAAAATCACCCATTTGAGAAAAATATAGATGTGTTTGTAGAAAGGAGTAGTGCAGGATGTCTATGGGGGGTATGGGAAGCATGGTGTGTGGATTGGGGGTTATGTTGGGGTGCATGCTTGTGGGAGCTCACACAGGCTAAGAGGAGGGAGCAGCACTCAGCAGCAGGTGGAAGAAGTCCAAAGAAGTCAATATAGGACCTTTATGCACAAGGACCTTGGAGACCAGTTGGCAGAGCCCAACCAAGGACAAATACTTTGGAACACTCCAAGCGTGAGACCCAATATCAACGTAGTTTTGCGATAACTAATTTTACCTGATTTTCAGCCCGGCCCAGATACTGGAATTTTTCCTTTTTACCCTGTACACTCAGTACATCACCCCACAGATCAGCTTGCTTATTAACCTGACAACTTGTTTCAGTTTAGCCAATCAGCATGCCTTTAGATTTCTCCTCTCACTAGATATTCCTATTCCAGAGAAGTGGCTTCAATGTATTACATATTATACAAAGGTGAGGGGTGTTTGTTCCATGAATTTAAGTCAGAACCGAGATCAGCTTTGAGGCTGAAGAAGGTGCAATATTCTACCCTGTCAACGGCCTGCTCTCGGAATCTTAACTCGACTGTCTAGACATGAGGCTGGTGCGAATTTCTACTTCACCTTAGGCATACGTAATGGAAGCAATGGATGACTGCTTTACACAACCATGTATCTATTATGCCATATGCTTTCAACAAAGATTAACTTGGCTTTAAACTTGACAAGGGCAAGTTGCCGGGGTACCATATTAAATGAACACGTTGTTCATCACTACAACTGGAGGCAATGCGGTAAAGGAGACCATGAACTTCAATAGCCTTACAAACCTCACGCCAAGGTTTATGAACTGTAAAAAGGGCTCGAATAGTTGAAAACATATCAATGCGCTATTCAGGCTAACGCACCTTGGGTTGTCAATGCCCAGGCCAGCATGACCTATGCGGATCCCAGGACTTGAGACCTAAGTGATAAGGGAATGTTAAAAAACAAGAACTGAGCCGTGTCAGGGTGTTAAACCCAATACATTTTACAATAGAAAGGCAAATTCTTCTGGCATACAGTAATCCTGTCAATTTGCCGACGTAGTTACATATAGGACTCAATCACTCAGTGTTTGTGACTTCTTTGCCAGCTTTGTGTTGGTACATTAGCTGGGGGTTAGAATGAGCTGAGGCAGAACACAGACCCCTGTGGTGCAGGATGGCCCCAAACATTAACGGTGCCCCTAAGCCTTCCAGAGGCCCCCAATCGAATTTTGGCTAATGGGTTACTGAGAGATTTTAGAGACTTGGGGGCCCTGAACACATTGTACGGGGGGGCCTCAACATAGTTACAGGGCCCCACCATATGCATTACGTCACTGAGAATAAACACATACATTCATCAGATTGGGCGAAAAATGGCAGGAATAGTAGCTCATGTCTGAACGTTTGTCTACTATAGCAGAGAGGAGTGCAGGCTTGCAACAGACTTACTGGAAAATAAGGAGGCAGGCCATTCCATAAACAGATGTTAGGCAGGGGCTGCAGAAAGCAATGCTTGCAGGGTACATACTAAGAGCGACAGAAACGAAGCAGTAATGCAAAGTTTGCAATTCTTGACAAGACTGCTCAGACAAATATGCGAATTTACACATATCTCTTTGATGCTTCAATACATCTGCCGTATCATGAGAGGTGGTAAAGCTGGGGACAGTAGCGTGGGCATTAACTCTCTACCGCAGCTCTCAATTACCTCTCTCAAGACGCTTAGTTAACAGGGAAGATTAAATGCCCCTCAGTCTTGACCCAAAGCATCAGGGCTTAGGCGAGCATCAGAAGACTGTTATGTCTATATAATGCTTCACACACAACAAGCCTCTCTTCATTCAGAAATTTGTACCGCTGATAGCTTACACACAGGAGAACACGCCTGAAACTATGCATAACAGGATGAAGTTCCATCCACTCTTGGCCCGCATGGAAATGTTTATAAAGCGCATTACTCGAAATTTCATAACAGGAGCCTGCTGCAGGGGCGTTCCTGCCTACTGTGACGACAGCATGTCGCAGGACTCGGGCCACTGCAGCATTGTATGCATACAGCATGATACAGCACCAGGACTCTTCCTCATCCATAAAGGTCCTGACTTTTTATGAGGGGGCCATTTACCACCACAGCAAAGACACGGCACCAAAGAAAGTGTGCTTTAAGTAAGACGCAATTGTAAGATTGTGTTGTCATTCAAGGCAATCCATAAAATGAAGACCAGAGAGAACAGCAGGAAAACTGCCGATCATAAACATTTAAGAGGGGGGTATAGTAGCCTGAAGTGCCCAGCACATGTAAAGCGTCCTCCTCTGCAAGAGGCAATCAGCTGCACGGCGCACTGCACCCTAATCTGGGGAGAGCTTGAAAGGGAAGAAATGGAGCAGCAGGGAGGCTGCTGCGGGTACGAGATGAGAAAGGTGCACTGTGAAGGTGTTGTAACAACAAGTTGCTCTTGTCACTTTAAGAGCAACTTGTTATTCTCGTGCGCCTGCTCTCAGACGATGTCTTACATTAGGTTGGGTTGGAGTAGTAAAAGCTGATACCCTTAATCCCCATTCATGCCCGGAAAAGTGACAGGTCCCCCCCAGGGACCCCCGCCCCCCTCAGTGTGGCATGAAAAAGTGCGTGGTTTGTCCAGAAAAGTGACATGTGTGGCAGGAAAAAGCTGCGTGTCCTTAAAAGTGACAGGCCTCAAGTCACTGGAAATACAAAGGGTACAGCATGGGGTCCTCAAGGGGGGCGTGCAGGGGGCAGTGCTTCTTTTGGAGTCCTCGGCGAACCATAGCCCTATGACGCTAATATGACATAGTTGTGAAGTAGAGGGTACGCCCTTTTTTGGGGCTGTTTAGGATACATGTAAGGCCTCCTTAGGAGTATTGTACAGCAACCAGAATCCTGAATACGCTGCAGTTCCCACAGCAAGAAAAAAAGAAAAAGGAATGAAGCGATACAACCCCGTCGTGAAAGGCCCTATGTGGGGTGGGTCTCAGACCACTATCAATAGATATTACAGCTGCTTGCCACCCCCGGTGGTGGATGAGAATGCTCAACAAGAATCATCTGGGGATCAGGGCTTCGACGTTACTGGTTTTGATGCTGACCTGTGTCGGAGTATGGAAACCCCTCGTCCCAAGGCTTGCGACTGTTGTATATCCCCTATTAAGGGCGATAGCAGCTGGAGTGAAGACTCTTGTAATGACAGCGCGTCTGAGGGATTCGAATTTGTGGAGTTGGACAGCTTGGGAGATCCGGTAGTTCTGCCTGCCACACCCATCTATGAAGACCTTGGTTTTCAGGAGGATGCGAATCCCGAAAAGGACGTCGTGCAACCGTCGGGTACACCAGTCGAAGATGATGGGTTTTCGGAGGACATTAGCGACTCTCAGGATTTCAGAGCGGCCGCCGAGGGATGCGCCTACGGCATAACCATTGTTAAAAAAAGCTGTAGAACATCCTAAAACACCCGTCTATGAAGACATGGATCTTCGTGAGCAGACGGCTGTTGAGAAGGTCGTTCTGCAACAACCTGGCACAAGCGTCGAAGATGATGGGGGTTCGCAGGACATTAGCGACTCTCAAGATTTCAGAGCGGCCGTAGAGAGCTCTGAAATCTTGAGAGTCGCTAATGTCCTGCGAAGCGTCGAAGATGATGGGGCTTCGCAGGACATTAGCGACTCTCAAGATTTCAGAGCGAGCGCAGAGAGCTGTGAAAATGCGGAGGTTAGTAAAAAAACTGTTATGTACCATCTGGTACGTACTGTTGTATTTTATTTCTCCAGCTAAACTAATGATCCATCAATCTTTCTTCTTTTACCCCCTAGAGCGGAACCCCAAAAAGAACTAAGGTCGGGGAGTCTCCTACAAAAACGGACAGCGTGAATGGGTCCGACATCGCAGCAGCCGCTAAAGTGGCGACGATCGCTTACCCCATAGCTACGATGTTCAATCAGGTGGACATCACCCTGGGTGATTGTCTCATCACACAGAACGACAACATGTACGCCTACAGAGCCTACCTCGAGAGTATTCTAAACTACAGCAGCGATGCCCTTGACACACAGCTTTCAACGGGTCTCTTCTACAGGGAAACACACGCCCAGTTTGAAGTCACGGCTCTGGACGGCGCCAATAAGGGTTTTGTAAAAAGAGCGGGGCTGGCAGCAGGCAGTCATAGCTTTGACCTTCTGGGGCGTATACATTCAGACCTATTCTTCCAAGATAAACTGCTCATCAACGGAATTGATCTTAAGATCAAGCTCACCCTTAACAAGGACTCATTCTGCCTCAACGGGGGTGCGGAACAGTACAAACTGGGCCAGTTCCCGGGGCATTGCCCAATTCATAATTTAAAAATTGCGGGCCCTCAGGGGTTCTCTCAACCCCGGGGACCGCCACCTCCCAGGGGCAACGGAAAAAAAATGCTAACTTCCTGCTTAGGTAAATGTAGCTGTGGAAAGTCCTACTGCAACTCAATGTGCGTGCAACACTCCAATAGCTTATAAAATGGTGCTAGTCTTCCAGCACAGCCAATATTCTAGCCTCTCTGTTCCCAAATATTGATCTCCTAATAGAACTTTAAATGACAGCACATACTATGTTATTTCTACAGCTGATGTGCTAGGAATGCTTGCAAAAACGGTTCCAATATTATATTTTCGGTTGATTCCCATCTCGTTTGAGAAGCTAGCGCTTTCACGCCCACGAGTTACCCAAACTGCTCTTTCCAGATCCCTCAAACAAGGAATGGTTCAGCAGACAATCTCACAATGGGGCGGATAAGTTCTCCCACGGACCCAAAGGATGATGGAAATTATGTGTTCGTAAATCCCATGAACCATCACTCAACTAGAAGCAGCACATGCGAAGTGACGGGTGATCTGGGTGCTGTCAGCAAGCAAAAGAACCACTGTAACTACACAGACGCCGACATGAGAATAGATAACTCATTATTAAACCATTAACTACCCAACGGTGGTGTCATTCTGTCAAATGTCTGCCTAACTGCAGCATTTTTCTGCGGGAAGGTTTGATATTTTGGTCGGTACGAGGACGGCGATTACGTCAGTGGGAATAAGAAAAATACATAAATTGAATTCTAAAAACAATTAAGGATCAACTTTTGAGACACAGTGAACACAAATTTGATTAAAGAAAGACCTCTGTTTTAATAGTTATTGATCATTAAAAAAGTGTAAACTTGCATAGCAATCATTTCAAAAATAAATATTTGATGTTCCATAATTAAACTATACAGAGCCTATCCTCGAGAGCACAGAGCTGGGTTTTCAGCAGTCCAGTGCAAGGAATTTGAGAAAAACCCTCCATCGAGTATCTGTTTGCCTCGTGTCCCTGCAAGCACCATGTGTTCCTTTGTTCAGCCTGGCTGGAGCTCTGTGTTCGCGGCCCCACACTGGGAAGAGAAGTGCTCAGTCCTAGGGCAGTGTTTTCAGAGCCGCTCAATGTCTCTGTATTTTTTTCTCAGGATAGGCACTAGGTCTTTGAAGAGGACGGGGTCGACCCTCATCTGCGAATGAAGCAGCGGCATATAGCCAAACCAGTTGGGGAAAGTGTTTATGCTGGTTTGCCTCTGTGCGAAATGGTCTGGGTTGGCCCAGCGGGAGGCCCTGGAAGTCTGAAGTAGCAGAAAACTGAGTTAAACAAACCAGCCTTTCAAGAGAGCCAAAGACAAAACATGACCTCACCACTGAGGGCAATCAAAAGCAGGAGTTTAAACTTTAATTGGAAAGACCTGGGACGTTTCAGTAAACATGTCTTGTAGAGGGACTAATCTCTCGAAATCCTTAAATGTGAGGAAAACATCTGGTCAGTAGCAGGCCTTCTCGTGCCCCTTCCCAACCAGGGCCCCTTTCACTCAATAGTGTGATGAGGCTTGAGTGGGAGCACATCATCATGCAGCAGCTTAGAAAGTAGGCTAGAGTAAAGCACAAAACTGAAAACAAGACCTTAGGCTAATGTTCTTTAAGTAAAAATGAACTCATCAAAAATCACCCATTTGAGAAAAATATAGATGTGTTTGTAGAAAGGAGTAGGGCAGCATGTCTATGGGGGGTATGGGAAGCATGGTGTGTGGATTGGGGGTCATGTTGGGGTGCATGCTTGTGGGAGCTCACACAGGCTAAGAGGAGGGAGCAGCACTCAGCAGCAGGTGGAAGAAGTCCAAAGAAGTCAATATAGGACCTTTATGCACAAGGACCTTGGAGACCAGTTGGCAGAGCCCAACCAAGGACAAATACTTTGGAACACTCCAAGCGTGAGACCCAATATCAACGTAGTTTTGCGATAACTAATTTTACCTGATTTTCAGCCCGGCCCAGATACTGGAATTTTTCCTTTTTACCCTGTACACTCAGTACATCACCCCACAGATCAGCTTGCTTATTAACCTGACAACTTGTTTCAGTTTAGCCAATCAGCATGCCTTTAGATTTCTCCTCTCACTAGATATTCCTATTCCAGAGAAGTGGCTTCAATGTATTACATATTATACAAAGGTGAGGGGTGTTTGTTCCATGAATTTAAGTCAGAACCGAGATCAGCTTTGAGGCTGAAGAAGGTGCAATATTCTACCCTGTCAACGGCCTGCTCTCGGAATCTTAACTCGACTGTCTAGACATGAGGCTGGTGCGAATTTCTACTTCACCTTAGGCATACGTAATGGAAGCAATGGATGACTGCTTTACACAACCATGTATCTATTATGCCATATGCTTTCAACAAAGATTAACTTGGCTTTAAACTTGACGAGGGCAAGTTGCCGGGGTACCATATTAAATGAACACGTTGTTCATCACTACAACTGGAGGCAATGCGGTAAAGGAGACCATGAACTTCAATAGCCTTACAAACCTCACGCCAAGGTTTATGAACTGTAAAAAGGGCTCGAATAGTTGAAAACATATCAATGCGCTATTCAGGCTAACGCACCTTGGGTTGTCAATGCCCAGGCCAGCATGACCTATGCGGATCCCAGGACTTGAGACCTAAGTGATAAGGGAATGTTAAAAAACAAGAACTGAGCCGTGTCAGGGTGTTAAACCCAATACATTTTACAATAGAAAGGCAAATTCTTCTGGCATACAGTAATCCTGTCAATTTGCCGACGTAGTTACATATAGGACTCAATCACTCAGTGTTTGTGACTTCTTTGCCAGCTTTGTGTTGGTACATTAGCTGGGGGTTAGAATGAGCTGAGACAGAACACAGACCCCTGTGGTGCAGGATGGCCCCAAACATTAACGGTGCCCCTAAGCCTTCCAGAGGCCCCCAATCGAATTTTGGCTAATGGGTTACTGAGAGATATTAGAGACTTGGGGGCCCTGAACACATTGTACGGGGGGGGCCTCAACATAGTTACAGGGCCCCACCATATGCATTACGTCACTGAGAATAAACACATACATTCATCAGATTGGGCGAAAAATGGCAGGAATAGTAGCTCATGTCTGAACGTTTGTCTACTATAGCAGAGAGGAGTGCAGGCTTGCAACAGACTTACTGGAAAATAAGGAGGCAGGCCATTCCATAAACAGATGTTAGGCAGGGGCTGCAGAAAGCAATGCTTGCAGGGTACATACTAAGAGCGACAGAAATGAAGCAGTAATGCAAAGTTTGCAATTCTTGACAAGACTGCTCAGACAAATATGCGAATATACACATATCTCTTTGATGCTTCAATACATCTGCCGTATCATGAGAGGTGGTAAAGCTGGGGACAGTAGCGTGGGCATTAACTCTCTACCTCAGCTCTCAATTACCTCTCCCAAGATGCTTAGTTAACAGGGAAGATTAAATGCCCCTCAGTCTTGACCCAAAGCATCAGGGCTTAGGCGAGCATCAGAAGACTGTTATGTCTATATAATGCTTCACACACAACAAGCCTCTCTTCATTCAGAAATTTGTACCGCTGATAGCTTACACACAGGAGAACACGCCTGAAACCATGCATAACAGGATGAAGTTCCATCCACTCTTGGCCCGCATGGAAATGTTTATAAAGCGCATTACTCAGAAATTTCATAACAGGAGCCTGCTGCAGGGGCGTTCCTGCCTACTGTGACGACAGCATGTCGCAGGACTCGGGCCACTGCAGCATTGTATGCATACAGCATGATACAGCACCAGGACTCTTCCTCATCCATAAAGGTCCTGACTTTTTATGAGGGGGCCATTTACCACCACAGCAAAGACACGGCACCAAAGAAAGTGTGCTTTAAGTAAGACGCAATTGTAAGATTGTGTTGTCATTCAAGGCAATCCATAAAATGAAGACCAGAGAGAACAGCAGGAAAACTGCCGATCATAAACATTTAAGAGGGGGGCATAGTAGCCTGAAGTGCCCAGCACATGTAAAGCGTCCTCCTCTGCAAGAGGCAATCAGCTGCACGGCGCACTGCACCCTAATCTGGGGAGAGCTTGAAAGGGAAGAAATGGAGCAGCAGGGAGGCTGCTGCGGGTACGAGATGAGAAAGGTGCACTGTGAAGGTGTTGTAACAACAAGTTGCTCTTGTCACTTTAAGAGCAACTTGTTATTCTCGTGCGCCTGCTCTCAGACGATGTCTTACATTATGTTGGGTTGGAGTAGTAAAAGCTGATACCCTTAATCCCCATTCATGCCCGGAAAAGTGACAGGTCCCCCCCAGGGACCCCCGCCCCCCTCAGTGTGGCATGAAAAAGTGCGTGGTTTGTCCAGAAAAGTGACATGTGTGGCAGGAAATAGCTGCGTGTCCTTAAAAGTGACAGGCCTCAAGTCACTGGAAATACAAAGGGTACAGCATGGGGTCCTCAAGGGGGGCGTGCAGGGGGCAGTGCTTCTTTTGGAGTCCTCGGCGAACCATAGCCCTATGACGCTAATATGACATAGTTGTGAAGTAGAGGGTACGCCCTTTTTTGGGGCTGTTTAGGATACATATAAGGCCTCCTTAGGAGTATTGTACAGCAACCAGAATCCTGAATACGCCGCAGTTCCCACAGCAAGAAAAAAAGAAAAAGGAATGAAGCGATACAACCCCGTCGTGAAAGGCCCTATGTGGGGTGGGTCTCAGACCACTATCAATAGATATTACAGCTGCTTGCCACCCCCGGTGGTGGATGAGAATGCTCAACAAGAAACATCTGGGGATCAGGGCTGCGACGTTACTGGTTTTGATGCTGACCTGTGTCGGAGTATGGAAACCCCTCGTCCCAAGGCTTGCGACTGTTGTATATCCCCTATTAAGGGCGATAGCAGCTGGAGTGAAGACTCTTGTAATGACAGCGCGTCTGAGGGATTCGAATTTGTGGAGTTGGACAGCTTGGGAGATCCGGTAGTTCTGCCTGCCACACCCATCTATGAAGACCTTGGTTTTCAGGAGGATGCGAATCCCGAAAAGGACGTCGTGCAACCGTCGGGTACACCAGTCGAAGATGATGGGTTTTCGGAGGACATTAGCGACTCTCAGAATTTCAGAGCGGCCGCCGAGGGATGCGCCTACGGCATAACCGTTGTTAAAAAAAGCTGTAGAACATCCTAAAACACCAGTCTATGAAGACATGGATCTTCGTGAGCAGACGGCTGTTGAGAAGGTCGTTCTGCAACAACCTGGCACAAGCGTCGAAGATGATGGGGGTTCGCAGGACATTAGCGACTCTCAAGATTTCAGAGCGGCCGTAGAGAGCTCTGAAATCTTGAGAGTCGCTAATGTCCTGCGAAGCGTCGAAGATGATGGGGCTTCGCAGGACATTAGCGACTCTCAAGATTTCAGAGCGAGCGCAGAGAGCTGTGAAAATGCGGAGGTTAGTAAAAAAACTGTTATGTACCATCTGGTACGTACTGTTGTATTTTATTTCTCCAGCTAAACTAATGATCCATCAATCTTTCTTCTTTTACCCCCTAGAGCGGAACCCCAAAAAGAACTAAGGTCGGGGAGTCTCCTACAAAAACGGACAGCGTGAATGGGTCCGACATCGCAGCAGCCGCTAAAGTGGCGACGATCGCTTACCCCATAGCTACGATGTTCGATCAGGTGGACATCACCCTGGGTGATCGGCTCATCACGCAGAACGACAACATGTACGCCTACAGAGCCTACCTCGAGAGTATTCTAAACTACAGCAGCGATGCCCTTGACAGACAGCTTTCAACGGGTCTCTTCTACAGGGATACACACGCCCAGTTTGAAGTCACAGCTCTGGACGGCGCCAATAAGGGTTTTGTAAAAAGAGCGGGGCTGGCAGCAGGCAGTCATAGCTTTGACCTTCTGGGGCGTATACATTCAGACCTATTCTTCCAAGATAAACTGCTCATCAACGGAATTGATCTTAAGATCAAGCTCACCCGTAACAAGGACTCATTCTGCCTCATCAACGGGGGTGCGGAACAGTACAAACTGGACATACTGGCAGCAAGTCTGTTTGTAAAGAGAGTGAAAGTATCTTTGAGCATCAGATTAGCGCACGCGGACGCTTTACAAATATCAAACGCCAAGTACGCTGTGGAAAGAGTAGCTCTGAAGGTATTCAGTATCCCAGCAGGTACCCGCTTAACACAGCAGCAGAACCTATTTCTTGGGCAACTACCCAAACTTATCATTATCGGTTATGTGGACAATACTGCCTTTAGCGGTACGTATGCCTCAAACCCCTTCAATTTTAAACACTACGGCATCAACTACGCCGCGCTGGTCCATGAGGGCAATGTGATTCCCGCAAAACCCTACACTCGCAATATTGTAACCTTCAATCTACGTTAGGGAATATCTGGGGTTGGTTTCGATAACAGGGAAGCACCAGAGGGACTGCGGCATAGCCGTGTCACGCGAAGGTTATGGGGCTGGATACACGCTGTTCGCATTCGACCTGACCCCCGACCTGGAAGACGGCGATCACTACAACCTGGTCAAAAACGGAAATCTAAAAGCTGAAATACGATTCAGTAATCCACTGCCTACGAATGTGAACATGGTCGTATTCTCGGTATTCGACAGCATCATCCAGATCAACCACGCCAGACAGATTTTGTTTGACTATCTTTAAAACATTGGCGAAATGAACACTGTGCAGATCCAGGAATTCTTAAGCAGGCATAAACACGCTAGGAAATACTTTTTAGGTGTTTTCCCCAGCGACGGGTTACCGTCTGAAATAGGGGCAGAAAGACCTCGCACCCTAGTCTTTAACACGGATCCGCACTACAAGGGTGGAACACACTGGGCGGCCGTGTTTATAGAGTATGATCAGGTTATAGTGTTTGACAGTACAGCAGAGTTCCCAGAACACCGTCTATATACACAACCCATATTCAAGTTTGTAAAAAAAGTTGCAGAGCGAGTGGTGTATAATAAGGTGCGGGTACAGGATTCTGTAGCCATGACATGCGGGGAACACTGTATTTATTTTATCAGTAAAATGTCAGAGGGTGTTTCGTTTAGAAATTTCTTAAATTTATATTCGCGGGACCTTGTTAACAATGACAGTATAGTTGTGAAATATGTAAAAGAAAACACAAGGGTATCGGTCAGACCTGTGAAAACCGAATATGTTGCTTGTCAAAATTGTAAGAGCTTATAACTTATGTTTTTAATTATGAACGTCTAAAAATAAAAACAATATTTTTTTTAAAAAACAGGCCTTCAGACTCTGTATTTTTATTGCTTATACATGCCCCATAATTTAAATTTTTAAAAAAAAAAATACGCTTGAGACAGTATGAAAAGTGTTTATTACAAACAGGACTGTAGGTTGAACATTACAATGACAAACTCTGGCGAATAAACATATGGAGAAAAATCAGACACGCTTATACACATAAACTGTACATTTTTATTTAAAAAAACATTAAGGCTGAATCCAAGTATGGGTTTTGGACAAATGTCTTTTTCGCCGTACAGTCGGCACCACGGGGTTACTCCACGAGGGGGATAGCAGCGGGGCGTCCGAGCCTGCAGGCGATGGAGGGAGGGGTGTCTTTAAATGTTCAAGCAGACGCTGGTGCTCGTTGTTACCCACGAGAGTGGAGGGGATGTTGAGTTCAGCAACGGCTCGCAAAAACTGCTCCCAGCCGCGAGGTGCATTTTGAGGCGTTAGGATTTTGGGGTGTGTGAGCCCTTTGACTAGATCGTACATGTGTGACCCTGCAACCGGTTGTCCTTTGTAGAGAAATTCTCCTCGATCATTCCAGGATTTTAGGTCTTTAGAAGCTGATAGTTTACTCATCAACATTTGCGCGGACCCTCTATGCCTTTGACTTATATTTTTTAGGAGGTCCCCAAGAAAGGTATCAGGGGGTGGCGCAAGGTCCGGCGGTGCTTGTAGGGGTTGAGGGACATTCGTAGGGGCTGCTGCTTGTTCAGAGTCCGGGTTATATAGAGTCAGCTTGTTCTTTTCGGTATTCCACTGGCTGTAGTAACTTAAAAAGTTTTTAAGGGTGCTGGTGTAAAGGTTAGCTTTGTCGTAGGGGTTTAGATCAGTACGGTTCAAAATGTCTTTAATTTCAGCATCCAGTCGTAGAGTCTCATTTCTGCGTATATCCCAGGCATTGTCTGTGGAAGAGCCCAGCTGGTCCATTTGCTTTTTAGGAACCAAATACATTTTTGTGGCGTGCTCCATCACCGTGCCGCGAAGAGGCTTGTGATTACTGGTATAGCTATACGCAGCAAAGCGCCTATAAACCCCCCAGACTGTTTCACCAACTTCTTCTTGGTAATGAGTGAGGCCCTTTTATTACTGAGCTTCTTGATAAGACCCCTCTTCTTCTTCAGAACCTGTAACTGACTCCATGAGATAGGTACGTTGCCTTTTAGGGTGTTTAGGGCTATTTCTGCAATGGCAGACACTAAGTCATCAGAAGCAGCGCACAGGATGGCCTTTCTGTGTTGGGGACTGGCTGTAACCAGCATTTTCAGGAGAGCTAAATTGCGCTGTAGACGGGCCGACATGGTCAACACCTTGTATTATAAGGTCCTGGTTGTAAATGTCTCTAAAAGTCATCAAACCTGCTTTTTATAGGACCTGTTCTTGGGTTTTGGCGTGTAAATGACTGGTAGCTCTGGGGGAAAAATATCAGCCCTCAATCTATAGTCTTCTAGAGTTTAATTTTTTAAGTCGACCAGTAGGTAACCGTGGGGTTTTGCTGTAGCGTCGTTAAAGGCTTCCATGAAGAAGTGGGTGTTTCCAGGGTACATTTGTTTAGCTATGACGGCTATTTGTTGTTTGTCACGAGGGTTTTTAAATAAAACAAGATACGAAGCGTTGAGAGCTATAGATCTGCTGTTCTTACCCTTCTAAAACAAGTTCTGCACACTATAACAGATACTTAGATTGCGATGATGTGAATATTGAGTAAAAGCTCTCTCTAACTCCGGATGATCGCCCCCTTCACGCATAAGGTCATCGACAATTATCATGTTAACCTTGGTCGGTGGCAGTAACTCATCATCGTTGAGATTATCCGGTATACCCTCTATAAATCTGATATGGGAAAAACTGCGGGCCAGGGCTGTATAAAGCGGCTGCCAGCATGAATAAAGCCATACAATGTTATTAGGGGTCTGGGATAGAACAGATGCAGAGTTTTCTAAGAGCTTTTTTATAAAGTAGCTCTTACCGCAGTTTGAGGGCCCTGCTAACACGCAGGAGAATGGATGTTGTAATCTGATGTCCATGTTAGGGGGCGGGTTTGTCTTTTTAATGGGGTCTAATAGCCGTACGGCAGCGTTTTATAGCCGGGGGTCAGGACCTTTTTATCAAAAACAACGCGTAAGGTTTTATGTAAGGGTTGTGTTGTAATTTCCCACTTCTTTTTGGATCTGACTATGCACGGCTAGTTCACAACTATGGTTTTAGCATTTTCACAATCGGCTGATGCCGCGTATTCATGCACCAGATTCTTTAGACTGTCAAAATTGATTTTTAGGGTGTTGTTGACGTTTAGGGTATGCCTTTGACCTTCATACACACTTTGTTCTTGTTTGTGCGGTAGGAGTATGTTTTAGGCCCGGATGAGAAATATTCTATTATATGCATTTCCTTATCGAGCTCGCTGGTCAAATTACCAAGATAATCTCCAAGGGGAGGGTCTTCATCCCCCGACTTACTCACAAAAATCACCGAGTCGGTATCATGATACAAACAACGGTCCTGGAGTTTATCCATAACCCTGTAAAGCTCTAGACGGGCGTGGGCTGTCGTGAAGCTTGCTATGAAGATGTTTACGTTGTTACACGTTGTGGGGTATGCTTTGGTGTATTTCCAGCATAGTGCCGCGGTATCGTCATCGATAAACTCGCAGCTGGACACCTCGTAACAAGGGCAAAGAGGTACTTAAACAGTTCATCAGGATCTGTTATTAAGGTTGTATTTGACAGATTTGTACGCTGAGCGAATTTCCCCCATAAGGAGTTGAGACAGAGTTTGGCTAACTGTCGACGGGCGGGGTTGACCTCTATCAATTGGGGTCATAACTGGATACCCTCGTGAAGGTAGTAGTCATCGATGTACTTCTGCTTTGCATCCTGACTAGTACATCATTCGGGATAACCCGAGGCTTCCTGCTTGTCTCTGAGAAACAGATTAATGTACGGGGCAAAGAGCTGTGTAGAGGTCCTCTTAAAATGCCACACCTCGTGGATCCTTCCGAGCCTGTAACCTTTCTCTAAGGCAGCTTCTACCTCGATGCTGCACCATGTCCCTGTGAGCATCCTTTGTTCTTCGGTGTGCCCACAATAACCAGCCTCTTTAAACACAGCACATGTTCGACAGAGGGGGAACATCAGTTTACCATCGACTCTGTATGGTAACACAGGAAAGTAAAGCTGTCTTGGAGGATAGATTTCACATTTGACTAGCCCAAAGTATTCGGATATGGGCCTAAAATCTCCAAAGATGATGGTTGGGTGTCCTAATGGGTATACCTTCATCTTGTTCACAAACGGGTACAGACTGGTGAAATCATAGTAGTGTATTTTCTCACCATCACCCGCTGCCCTGTACAATTGTATGGCATTTGTACGACCGCCGAATAAGGCATCGTGAGGATCCAGGGGTTCGGGTAAAGCACGAGTCTGTAGGAAAGAACAGAGCTCGGAGTCGGTTGCTAGCATCTCTAACCATTCGTGCTCACAAATAGCCCTCATAGCATAGCCACATTTTTCAACATACTGTGCCTTCAACAGAGTACGCCTGTGTAAGTGTTCAAATTTGGCACCCAACAATCTGTTAAACTTGTGAGGCTTGTAACATTGAGGGCAACCGTGGTAAAAACAGCAGTTGTATTCGAAGGCCGTCGGCACTCCCTTAATTTTAGCGTACCCATCCAGGTAGTAGGGACCCACACGGTGTTCACCTCCCTGTAAGGCGTGGTGAATCTGTATGCCTTCTTTCTCAGAGATGTACATGAGCCATCGAATAGAGGGGGTTGAATAACGTTTCTGTTTGCCGTTATAGAGATCTGGAGGCACTAGAGCGATGCTTTCTGGTTCTAAAAACATGTGTTTGTAAATGGACATACACATGGAGGCCAATGCAATGCTTTGAAAAGGGTCGATGTATTCGATCTCCTTTGGCGACTGATCCTTCTGGGATTTCAAGGCCTTGCTTTTCTATAGCGTTTTAGGCTTCTTGGGTTTCATAGCTTTGACCATCGTTGGTCTTTGAGGCTTCTTTGGTTTTAACAGCTTGACTTTCTTAATCATCTCCACCACAGCATCTCTGAAGAGGTTGCACGCTTGTCGCAGGATCATTACATCCGCCTGGCAATAAGCTTTCAACTCTGTTTTAAAATGAAACTCCTTTTCACAGTTTTCAGAGTACCATTGCTGAAAGTTCTCTTTCTCGGCAGGCATCATGTATTCAACCCCGTAACTGTCAGGAGGGGGCATAGGACCCACATAATCCTGGTTAGCCCAGGTAATAAAAAAGTGTGGAAAATAACCTTTACACCCAGGGAATCCAAAGGCTTTTGGAAGCTTGCTCAGTTTCATGGGTAAAAAATTCAAGGTGTCTATAAACCTTATTTGTAACTGGCCAGCTGTTAACAGCATCAGCTTGGAACCCTGAGTGATGAGGTCTACTTGTACCTTTTCACGAATCATATTTTGCAAAATAAAGAATGAGTCGTAGGCTTTTGAATTGTGGGCCAACATGGTGTACCCTTTGAATTCTGTTTGAATGAAGGTGTTAAGGAAATCACCAACCTTCAAACTCCCAGCTGTTGTCGGAAGTTAGATGGTGTGCGTAAATATAGTTAGGCTGGTGTACTCCCGTCTCCTGCGTGCACTCTATATCAAACACGATGTATGCTTCGGTCTTGGTCTGGGGTCTGCCTTTAACCATGTAGCACTGATGGTTGGTACCAGCATCAAAAGACATCCGACACCGGGGGCATTTCATACCCCTGCATTTGTGATCATCAGCCACATACCGGCCACACTCAAAACAATCCATTTTAGGGCTGCATCTAGCAGCTTTCCTATGGATGTTCAAACAGTCTTGAGAGCAACAAAACATCTTACAGGTGCGACACCTCACCTTCATGGTTGCGTCTGCGACGCACCCATCCCTCTGGCACAGCTCACAATGCATTTCACACTGATGACGTTCCATATTGCTGTATATGTGGTCGCAATGTGTACACATGTATCGGGCTCCCAGAAAACCTTTAAGGTTCAAGATGCCATAAAAGTGCTTATCATGGTGAAGGACATATACAGATTTGTGCCCCACACGGGCCCCGGTTGTAAAGTACTTCCAAGAGCCGTTGTGATAAAGAACTTTCACAGTCACCGAGAAATAGTTTTCAAATAGACTGATGTCACCAAAACCAACCAGATGGTCTGGAGGTATTTCAAGTACCTTATGGGCTTCAGACGCTCTAGCCAGGATGACTGCATCGGTGGTGTCGCGCCCCATCAACAACCCAGCGGTGCTGGCCGCAAGACAAGTGTTGGTTGCGGCATTGTTAAAGTCGAGCAGCCAGCGCTGCTTCTTACCTATTATCTGGCTGTATAGCACGCTCTTTAAAGGGAGGGAAACACCCCCCTCATGACCCCATACAATGAGGGCTATGACTCTGAAAGTGCCAAAGGCGACTAGCTCAGCATTGCTCTGTAAAAGCCGCAACAGGTTTTCTAAAAAGTCTACGGCGTCAAACACATCTCGCGATGCCCTTCTGGTGAACAGCGGACTATCAAAACCGTGCCCCTGGAAACGTAGCTGGAAAAAATCATTGGGCCCCACATCGCGTAACAACCTTTCAATGAGCGCTTGCACCGCTTGATGTATAGCAAAAACACCGTGATCGGTGGACGTTATTCGGTGTAGATTAGCAAACCTAAACTCCTCGTAGTGCTCGGTGGCCCTAAATCTCTCCACATTACGCCTGTAGCTTCTAACACTCTCTAAAAAGACAACCTCTGAATCCTCATCTTGAGGGTTTGACTTTCTGGGGAGCTTGTTGCGGTATCATTTTGAAGGTTCTGGTTTAGTAGGGGATCTTGTTGTCTTTTAAAGCGCCTTGTAGCACATATTCTGGCTTTCTTTAGCTTCCTGATTAAAAACCGGCGTTGTTTAGCACTATTGGCCCACTTTTGTTTTTTATGGGGCCCTGCTTTTCTAGGTTCCAGACCCCAGCCTATCTGAGCAGTATGTACTGTACCTATGTGTGGAGTGTTTGTTGAGGTCACTGCTATAGAACCACAAACCGACTCCTCTAAGGGTTCCGGTTGGGGTTGTGTTGGGGCTCTAACACCAAAACCCTTCAATGGGCCACCCCTCTGACTGTCCTCTCCTGCGCAAGTGTTCTGGTGTGTGTCTGGTATCGCGGTATATGATTCGGACTTGGATTTTGAAACAGCATGCCGTTGTTTGCGGTTTTCTATGCACTTTTTATGACCGCGTAAGTGTAAGAAACGCAGGGATTTTGTTAGAACTGTTTGGACCTTACAGGTATATTTTGAGGTGCGTATTTTACAAACCCCGGGGGACTGTCGTTTCTTTAGGAGCTGGCGGCGTCCTAGTCACGGCTGTATAGCCCCTATGTCTGATCCTGCTTCCTGACAAGTTTGGAGGATCACTCTTTTACACAGGTCAACCCTTTGCAATATCTTCTGTTGTGCCACCCCCATGGATCTGTCACAGCTACCCCCCAACCCCCATTTTAAGGATGCGGTGACCGCTTGGCGCTTTAGTTTTCTGACAGCCAATTGTATATCCTTTACATACGCATCTAGTACCGGTTTTGAATTTATAGAGTAATATTTTGGAGGGTTGAGGTGAATACAGGGCTTGTGTGTGTAGCAACCTCTAGCGCGCCAGGGACCTCTCTAGTGTCTTCAAAACCCCCACCATTCTGTAACTGCGGGCCTGGGGGGATCATGGAAACAGGGTCCCAGTGCGAACACCCCGGGCATCTGGGGGCGGGATCATACTAAATGCCCCCTCCATACTATGATTTGACCATTCGCCCGACCCTGTACTATCAGTAGTGTATATTGCTGGGGGTGGCGCTGGGCTGGTTGGGTCGTAAACTCCCTGAGGGGATATAGGGGACATAAGAAGGGGTGCGTGTAATTGACTGTCGCATTAATCAATGGTGCTACAAGCTAAGGACCTATCGTAGGGTTGGGGAGGCGTAGGTGTAACACACGTTTGCAAAACCACATTGCTGTTGTTAGAAGGGCCCTCGTACGCTGCTTCTGAGGTTCCCTCAAGGCTGTCTACCGTTCCACCTAATGGTCGCCCCTTTTCAGACACTTTGTCCCTAAAAACAGATGGAGCGCCTATCAAAGTTTTTAGGGTTTGGTCTAGGGGACACGCCTCTGCATGATTCGTTAGTTTGTTTGAAACTCCCGAAGGTTTCATAGGCGGATAAGGGGTCTGAGGTGTAACAGGTTTGCTTAAGAGGACCTCAGGTGTTTCTACTTCTGCCACATCTAACCTATGCTTATTCTTAAGATATTTTCTTGAAAGCCTGCTGACTTTAGGAGTTTGTGGCTGTAACAGAGTTTCCGCAACAGGCGTCGCTGTCGATGGGTCCTTAGAGAGCACCGGGGTAGTGGCCTCGCTCCCTTGCTTAACAACATTTTTTAAAGATAGATCTAAAGGAGTCGTCAGGGGGTTAGAAGCCACAGGTTTCTTGCTGAGGTCTAAGGGACCTGGTTGGGACATATGACCGCCCTTCTTCTTCTTGAGGTTTATGGGCCCGGTATGGTGTATGGGTTTCAGCTGCTTTTTGTTAAGGACAGGCTTGGTTGTGACAAGCTTCCCTTCTGAGTCCTTGAGAGGTTTCAGATACGCTGAGGGTTTTTTACACAAAACTGGCTTTACAACGGCTGGGGTTGTGAGCCCTACTAAACGGTTGACACCCACCCCTGGTAAAATAGATTGTCCTGTAAAAGGGTTCAACGGGTTGGTGGTGGGTTTGATTTGACATTTCTGAGCTGTCGCTAATCGCTGGTGTATATGGCTGTAATAAGAACAGAGTTTATCCTGGCGAACACGCCTACTCACACCTTTTGCTGCAGGCCCCTTGTTCAGAACGATCTTTGTGATATCCGCCAACGGTTTCGTAGCTCTCTTAGCCTTATGAGTATCAGCGCCGATGTTCTTTTGAGCTGCTCCTAGAAATGTAACATAAAAAAATATATATATTAGAAACACACAGGTATCTTGTATAAGATGCTTACACTACCCTCCGCAGGACCCCTGGTACTCTAAGTCTGAGGCCCCTTTGTTTTTGAGAGAATAAAACCCAGAGAGTTCTTTTTTGTTTCACACCCTTTTGTAAAAACACACCTTTTAGATGACTTTTCCCAGATCCTTTCTTTTTCACAGGTCCATCTTTAGATGCTGTAGCTTTCCTTTTCACAGTTGTTTCTTTTGGGCTTTGGGGCGACTCCTGCACAATCACGATGTCATGGCGTGATTCAGGGGGACCTGTAAAGAAAAAATTATCACATTTGTAGTATAAGCCAGACCTTAGCAGACCCCTATGAGGAGCGTTCCTATAGTTCACATTTTTTTTTAGGGGTACTAGACCCGCCTCCCGGGTCTTAAACCTCTGAAAACCACCGCCCTTTTCATTTACCTGTAGGAAGGGGATTAGCCTGTGCACTCAGCGACGCATCTTGAGCCATGGGTAGGCGCTGTAGTTCGTCAAGAATCCTCTGTAGTTCGGGATTCATACCTATAAAAAGCATACATATGTGAGAACACATTAGGAAAGCAGGGCTTCTAAGATACAGGTGTGTGCAGTAACTCGGAAGTAAGAATCTCTAAATGCATATACCTGTCTCTATGGTTTGCATTTGTGAGTCTGTGAGGAACAATTCCGCCAGGTCCGAGTCTGTGAAGGTTAATACAGACAGGTCTTGTGGCTGGGGGTAAATATATAAAATGAAAAAGGGGATGCTTTAAAAACAAACCTCATAAACACTATGTTACAGTTACATACCTCATAGAAAAACACATATCACACCTTGAAAATCAACTCATGAGTATTAACGTTTACTTATGGGTAGCTGTATAAAATAAACAACCAGCGACTTATGCGTGTATATAATATTGAAAAAAGCGTCCGTTTAAAACCACTGTCCGGGTCTTCAAAACTGACCTAAAACCTCCTCCTTTAACCACCACCTTCAAGGGCACTTCCTAATTTAATTCACATCCTCCCTATAATCCGAAGGAAGACCTGCCATTATAGGAAATTCTGTTCTACAGGATTATAGAAGTGCCTTACTAGGGGTTCTGCCATTTAGTGTCGTATTATACCTCTACTTGTACTTTGTACGCTTTTGTAACATGCACACATGTCCCTTTTCTCATGTAACTCCCTGTTTGCTACCTCTTACATTCTGTTTGCTATAGATACATGTACAAGTGCCACCATGGCCTACGTAATGTTTGTTCTTGTGCTTGAGGGCCCTCCATATATTGCAGTATTATACCTCTGTTTACTTTGTACGCTTTTGTAACCTGCACACGTCACTTTTTCCTCCTGTGATGCACCGTTTGCGATCATTTGTATTTTTGTTGGCTCACGATTGTCATTATTGCTTCATTCAATGTAACGTTTGCTTTTGTTTTTTTCACTTGTAATGTTCTCTTGTCTCAGCTCTGTTCCTATTGTGAAGTGCTCTGACACCTTCGGGTAAACTCAGCGCTATATAAAAGCGCATACATAATTAAAATACATAAATAAACTTCCCCTCCGGGACTGCGGAGGTAGGAACCGCCCCTACAGTAACATCATCGGGACTCCCCTGATGTCACTGGAGGGGCGGGCTTTACCACAGCAGTCCCGGAGGGGAAAACACCATGCAGCCACCATCGGGAGCATCGAAACCACCGCTATCCGCCCCAGCCCCCAGAGCCGCACCTTCCACATGCGTGCTCTGTGGGGGCTTCATTTTCTTTTTTTTTTTTTTAAATGGGGCTCTTGCGCCTCAGGCCGCAGGCACTGCCGCACACAGGCCTCACATCCCCGGAGCTTCCGGGGTTTCAATTTTAAAAATGGGTGCGGGGGCTCACACAGGAGCCGCCACCCGCCGCATAATCCCCCACGGAGCTCTGCATGGAGCACCATGGGCTCCGGGGGACTTAAATATTTTTTTTAAACCTCTGCCTCACACCCGCAGGTGCCACCCCCAACACAAGCCTCACATCCCCGGAGCTCCGCATGGAGCACATTGGGTTCCGGTGGCTTAATTTTTTTTTTAAAACGAGGGCCTCGCGCCCCAACACACACCCACCTAGGGCACATGAGCCCACACCACTGGCGCACACGCCCCGGAGCTCCGCATGGAGGACCGCGGGGCTCCGGGGTAATTTCTTTAAAAAACAATACCCGTGGCCATGGTGCCCGTGCGCCTGCCCCCGGCGCCCTCGGAGGCCCCCACCCCTGCTGCGCAAACCCTGGAGTCCGCATGGAGCACCGCGGGCTTCTGGACATTATTTTTTTTACAAACGGGGCCGCTAGCCCCACATTGACCAGCGACCCCCCGAACCAGCCACCATAGGCCTCATAAACCACCCGGAGCTCCGCATAGAGCCCAGTGAGCTCCAGAGGGCATTTTTTTTTTTTTTAAACGGGGCCTCATGCCCCCTACGGAACACAATGGGTTCGGGAGCCCACACCACCGCCTTAACACACCGGAGCCCCGGCATGGAGCACCTTGGGCTCCGGGGGTTTCAATACAAAAAAAGGGGCCTAGAGCCCTCACACACCACCATGGGTCCCGGAGAAACCACCAAAAACCCTCGCAGACCCACCGGAGCTCTGCATGGAGCACAAGGGCTCCGGGGATCTCTTATCTTTTACCAAAAGGGGTCTGGAACCCCCTCAGGCCATCACAGGGCACCGGAGCCCCACACCTTACCGGCACTCCAACCCCAGGGACCAGGACCACTACGAGGCCTTGCTACAGTTTGGGCCATGGACACCATCAACACCACAGGATCAGCCCCCCTCCCCCCCAGTGTGTGAGTACTTAAAAAGTTTATTTATTATTGCTAAATTGTTTGGGGTTTATTTTTGCACCCTCTGGGGACTCTAAAGCACTAGGCAAAGCATTTAAAAACTGTTGCTAGACACTGTTAAGCCTTAACATTACAACCATATTTTACAGACCCCCTCTCTTGACACTAAGCAGTCTACCCACACTCACATTAAACATTAATTAAAACAATGTAAACTTCCTCAAACCTTGCTTTAAACAGCCTTTAAAAATACACCTGTGTTTATATTAAATACAAGCCCTGGGCGTTTTGTGCCGATTAAAAAAACTCATAATTATAAATGTGTTTCACATTACCCATTATTCACATTTAAACAGCATAACACATAGCGTTAAACAGGATTTGTAACTGGGAGCACCATCCTATACAGTTCTAAATCCCTTTAAACATACAACGTTGGGCCCTTAACCCTTAAGCAAACATCACCGATCCATTACCGTGTTTACCTACCTCATCCAAGTTGGCGCATGCAGCGTCGATCTGTGACAAGTTGCTCTGATCCATTGGATCCTTTAATCTTCAGGGGCTGTTGGGCCTGTACCACTGCAAATCACCAATACGACCTTCCAGAAGTGTGACCTCTGTATGTGCTTTGTGTTTGCGGCCTGTATTGGTGGTGGTTACCTTTGAACGGTCTGTTAATTATACATGTAGCCTTTGTGGAGGTGAGCTCCTAATGGGTGATAGTGCATTGATTTTGCGGCTTCATTTCCTGACCCCTGCCCTGAGGACATACCTTTGGGGCCCTCTTACGCTCGTTTCCCTGGATCTAAGGGGCATCCTTTTGCGTTCATCTTATCATGGTATCTGTGGCTAATTACATTTCAGGACTTTAAGTTGTTGGCCTGTGTACTCATCTTGTCCTCGTCCGTAATTATCTTTCACATGCTCTAGGGCGTCTCCTGCGACAGTGTAACTTATCCCCGGGACATCTGCTAATCCATCCCTTCACCTCTTTTTGTGGGGATCGTGTGCCCTTGCATCTGTGCTAAATTAAATTTCAGGACTTTAAGATGCTTCCCTTTGTGATCACCTTGCGCTTTACCCAGTCTTCTGATAAGCAATATTGACAACCCATTTGCTGAAGTTTGCTGCAGCTGCCACTGTGCTTAAGTTCGGTCCGCAGGTCCTTGGGGTCAGCGTTTTGCATACATATTATACCTATACATCTGCTAATCAGGACTCTTCACTTTTTTTAGGACTGCATGACTCGGCCTCTGTGACTATCACATTTCATGACTTTAGGAGATTCCTTGTCTGACCCTTTTGCAGTTCCATCTGTGCTTAATTACTCTTCACAAACTCTTTTCTTTTTTAAGCGCCACATTTAACCATCCCCCTCTGCCATCTCCCTCTGAGCTGTGTCAACAAACGGCTATGGGGCTGCCTGCCTGCGCTTTTTCACGAAGACCCATACAGTAACATCTGCTGCACCCTTGCATTTTCCAATGGCTTGAGGCCTGTCACTTTTCCGGACACGCAGCTTTTTCCTGCCACACTGAGGGGGGCGGGGTCCCTGGGGGGGACCTGTCACTTTTCGGGCATGAATGGGGATTAAGGGTATCAGCTTTTACTACTGGTTGGCCTCATGAAAGAAACCTTTCTTCTAATATCAAACCCTTTGAACAGGTTTCTGATTAACTATCTTTTTTTTATAAGATTTTTTATTAACAACATGACAAGTGGAAATAAAAATAAAACAGAACAGCTCAGGGAGGATAAGATTGACAAGAATGTGGCAGAATGAATAAATAAACAATTACTTCAGAATATCGAGAAAAAAAACAGGAAAGTAGAAACAGCAATGCTAAAGTGAAACAGTCATATAATCATATTGAATTCAGACAATATGGGGGATTTATCCCTTAAAGGTTGAAAACAGAAGAGAAAATACAGATTTAATACTTTACATTTTAAATAAAATTGCCCCAGATTTTTTTGAATTTCCTTAAGGACCGGACACCTCTGATCTTTGCCAGAGCCACCTCCATGGAATGGATTTCGTTGACCAGTGACCACCACTCCATGATATGAGGGGGCTGCGGGGAGATCCAGGCGTGGGCAATGGTTAATTTAGCACATGATAATAATATGATAACTAAAGCCTGCTGAGGGAGAGTGACAGAGTGTACATCTAACAGTACGGTTAGAGCCGAAAGAGGAGGTGGCCTAACCAGTTTCATTTTCATAACCTTGTCCAAAGCAAACCAAAACTCCCTTAAAATGGGGCAAGAAAACAACATATGTTCTAAGTCGGCACCTGCTAGATCACATTTAGGGCACTTGGTACGGTCACTAAATGACCACTTAGAGATCACTTCAGGGGTGTAATATAACATACAAGTAGTTTTAAATTGTTGTAATCTTAAACTCGACGATTGAACGAGATTATTGAGATTGGAAAGAGAATAAGCAATCTGATTAGAAGTTATATTAAATCCCAACTTGGAGCTCCACTTCTCGACTAATTTGGAGCAATCACTTGTCTTATAAGTGTTAAGGCACCTATATCCTTCACTGATTAAGGATTTCGTCTTCAATGAATAAAAACAATTCCAAATGTTGGAATCTAAACTTTCGAGAATTTTTATCTGGCGTACCAAAAAATCATGAATTTGGTTATACTTAAACCTCATTGAATCGGTCAGTTTAAATAAGTTTTTAAGTGTAACAAAGTCTAAAAAACCATGAGAACCATAAAGGTCCCCCAATGTTGTAAGTCCATGAGTAGACCATATATTTGCCCAACCATCATTAAAAATCCCAGGAAGGCCCGGGTTTCCCCAGAGCCGCAATTTAGAATAAAAAAAGAAGTTTTACAAAAAGTCAAAATATTGAACCAAATCTTAGCAGAGTCTCTTGTAGTCTTGAATTTAACCCTTTTGTAGTAATTTGGGTCATTTAGTCTTAACAAAAACATTCTGGAGCCTCAGTTTAACATAATATTATGGAAATAAAATTGAGTATCTGAATTAGGTAAAGAGCGTAATCGACCGATAAACGTAGCCCAATAGTATAATTTGAAGTCCGGTAAATTAAGTTCCCCGGTATCTAAAGAAACCTTAAGTAACATCAAAGATCTGCGCACCTTACTGTATCCCCAAATGAAACTGCTAAATATGCCGTCAAGTTTAAAAAAAAAGATTTATTAAGTGCTAGTGGTATAGAACGAAATAAATTAAGAAATTTAGGAAGCACTTTCATTTTTATCAGGTTAATTCTGCTCATAATATTTAAAGGGAGTTTATGCCATTTTTTAAAGACAAAGCTGTTAATTTTAATAGGGCATCATAGTTTATAGTGATGACATCACTAATTTTAGATGAGATTTTAACCCCTAGATAAGTGGCGACCCTACAGATTCTGGAGACAGTAGCCGATGGTTTGTGGTTAACTACTATTTGTGTTTTATTTATATTTAACTTATATCCGGAGACAGCTCTGAATCTGCTGACCTCTGCCGTAATACCCTCTAGTGCCTCTACAACATTGGTGGAGTAAATAGCGATGTCATCCGCATATGCGGTAATTTTCAAAGAGTGCGAGCCAGATCTAAACGTTGCAATTCGAGACTGGAGCTGATGAGCGAAGAGAAAGGGATCCATCGATAGAGCAAACAGCAGGGGTGACAGCGGACACCCCTGCCTAGTGCCCCGGGAAATGGTAAAAACAGAAGAGGTCAGCCCGGCATAACTAATACTCGCTGTAGGTCTGTCGTATAGGGCTCGTATCCAGCTGACAAATTGGCCCCTAAATCCAATAAAGGACAGGACAGACCAAAGATAGTCCCAACCCACTCGGTCGAAAGCCTTCTCAGCATCCAATAAAATCATACCGAGTGGGGTGGATTCTGACTCGGCTATGTCAAATGCAGTTATGACCGTGTTAATATGGGCCGTAGTGTCCCTACCCATTACGAATCCATGTTGTTGTGAATTTACTATTTTGGGAATGAACGGAGCCAATCGATTAACTAAAATTTTTGCAAAAACCTTGGTATCGGTGTTAATAAGTGAGATAGGTCTATAGGACCCACACTCATCTGCCGGTTTGCCTTTTTTTTTTTTTTTTAAACAATTTTCGCAATGTTCCAGGAGCTAGGAGCCTTCCTGCTTTTCCCTATAGATCAAATTACCTGAGAGAAAAGAGGGATTAGTTCCTCAATACACATTTTATAGAGCTCTACTGGAACGGTATCTTCCCCAGCTGCTTTCCCCGATGGTAATGAAAAAATGGCTTGTCTGATCTCTAACAAAGTGATCTCCTCCGATAATTGATCTAACCCGGGTGTATTGTGTTTTTCTTTTATGTTATTATCCAGATAGTCAAGTATCTTCGATAAACTAGGTTGATTCTCAGGGGTATATAAGATGTTGTAAAATTCCACAAATTGGGCCAGTATCTGTGCTGGATGATCGTATATAATATTATTGGAACCTCTAAAGCTTTTAATCAAGGTGTGGGCCCTGTCATCCGCAACTTTATAAGCCAATATTTTTCCGATTTTATCTCCACCTTCGTAATGAGAAATTTTCAATTTGTGTAGCTTAGCACTGCTTTTTTTAAAAAAAATTGTTTTTAAATTTGATTTTAAGCGCCCGAGTGTTAATCCCAGTTCAACCACATTGGGGGAACCGATTCCTAAAGCATCAGCCAGGAGTAGTTCTTGTGACAAGATGTTAGATATCAGCTTTGTATTGGTGTTACGGCGTTCAGAGTTCGGCCTGAGAACAAATTGTTGAGTGAAGCCCCTGATACTGGCCTTACAAGCATCTGAGGCAAATATACAGGAAGCAGAGTTAAGGTTGAATTTGATAAATTCACAGAGATGTAATTGATATGTAACCTACTTCAGATAGTAAATAACTGGGGAAAGAAAACATTCTTGGGACCACTTGAGCTTGTGGGTTGTTAAACATAAGCAAAATTGGATTGTGGTCCGAAGTGACCCGAGGGCAGATCTCAATAGAACCGTGTGTAATATATTATCTGTAGCCCAGGCCATGTCGATACGAGAGCATAATTTATGGGGCGCTGAGTAATACGTATAACCAGATATATTGGGGTGGAGAGAACGCCAGATATCTCTGATATTGTGTATCCGACCAATTTCTAAATTAGCAGCACGCACTTCACGCATACGCTGAAAAGCGCCTTGTCTGGTGGCATCTTGCTGATAATCCATGATACAATTAAAGTCCCCTGTGAAAAATGGATATTTTTCGTTATTTATGTCCCATTATACACCCTCTCTTTCACGTCATGAGCTCATCATGATGGTAACTAGAAAACCCGGGCACATAAACGTAAGGTTGCACACAACACATTTCTTCCTCTAACTGCAACCACACATTCTTATGGTCAAGCCGATTCCGAGAAACGAGTCCCTGTTGTAACCACACACTCTTATGGTCAGGCCGATTCCGAGAAATAGGCCCCTGTTTGCCAAGACACGACAACCAATTCTGAGAAACCAGCTTCTGTTTGCTAAGACATGACACCAGACATCCTGTCATGACCATTTCTCTCTCTTATCTAAGGAACCAGCCTAGGGTTATTTCTCAACACTCTGCCTCTGCCGTGACTTCCTCACGATTATGAAACAGTTACGTCGCTACTGCCATGACTTCTATATGATTACAACACAAAGTAACTGAAAATTGTTCAAGGGAAGCTCCTTCCTCTTTTCTATGTCCAAGAATGTATAAATGCTCTGTTTTCATTGATTAAAGGAGAGACTATTCCTGAGCCTCCTTAGGTGACGGAGCTCTCCCTTAACTTGAGTTACTGAATAAAGACCCTGAATTCTAACCACCACGGACTCTGCTCTTCATGCTTGACCTTATTGATATTATAGAAATTCCGATCAAGGTAAATTACTAAAATATTTACCACACCCCCATGATAATAAGCTCCCCTTCCCACCCCAGAAGCTCCCTATTTAGTTGGTCGAAAACAAAATCATCATCAGTGTTTGGCCCATAAATCATGCAAAGTACATATTTATAATTTCCTGTAGATACTTGCGCAATGGCCCAACGAACGTTTTTATCTGAAGTAATTTTAAGAGTTTCTACTCTGAGTCCTCCATCTTTAAGAATGGCAACTCCTCTGATTGATACCTGTTTTGTAGAGCAAATTATAACATCATAGCCAAGTTGGCTAAGTAGCTTCCTGTCTTTATGAGCAGTGTGTTTCTCAGATAAAAAAACAAAGTGTGGGTCATACAGTCTACAGTCTAAGCTCTTTATTCTTATTATTAAGACCTGAAACATTCTAAGCTAAACATTTTAAATGATACATTTCAAAGCATGGATTACACACATTCTAACATTCTGCTCACTAAAAAACAAAAATAGCTCCTTCCCATCATATTCAATAATTCTCCATATTGTGTTGCTTTTTTTTAGAAATTGTCCCCCTCGAGCAAAACCACCCCCGGAGAACCTAAATTCCCCCCACCCCCCTCTTCCTCTCCTTACCTATGGAGGGAGACCCCTCTGAAAACTGCTGCCGCTGGAGAGATAGCTACAGAGAGAAGCAGCCTGAGGACTACCTTAACACCCCACTACTTTTCTGAAAAAGAAGAAGAAAAGGGGAAAACAGAGAAACAGAAAGAAACAGACAGAGTAAGATAAAGATTCTTAACCAAACTCCCCAAAAACTAATGTATGAGTCTGTAAAAGACCTTCAATCAATACGAGAGTAATAAGAAAAGAATTAAGCAAATTTGGAGAGCACAATCTCTGCTTCCTTCTCATCGGTAAAGAAATATGTGTGGCCTCCCTTGATAACCTTGAAGCGGGCCGGCTCTTGTAAAAACACTAGCCCCCCAATTGATTTAAAAGGGTCAATAAGTTTCCTTAACTTCCATCTCCTGTCCATGGTAGCTTTGCTCAAATCAGAGCGTACAAAAAAAAGACAGATTCTCAATTGTGACAGGAGAATTGGGGCGTGCTTTCAGAGAGACTGCCTGCCTTAAAAGAAAGTTACCAAAATAAATAAGAAAGGGCCTAGGGAATTTACTCTCCCTGTTACTCTGAACTAAAGGGAGGCGATGGGCTCTCTGAACCTGAGAATCCCAGTCCCAGTCAGCTAGGTCTGGGAAAGCCTTGTGCAGTAGCTTGACAAGATAGGCCCTTGGGTCTGACCCTTCTGCTCCTTCAGGGATGCCGAAAAGTCTCAGATTCGATCGCCGTTGGCGATTTTCTAGATCTTCCACGTTCAACTGTAAAGATGTAATCTGGGCGTCACGTTGATTCAAGGAGGATTCAGTACGGGCAGAACCCTCCTCTATATTTACCACCCTCTGTTGGAGCCCCTCGATGTCCTGTGAAATCCCCCCTAGTTTAGATGTTATCTCTTCTGATGAGTTCTGTAGTTTGTTATTGTCCTCCCGCAACTGCAAAAAGTGTTCCTGTGCTTCCAAACGGTGGTTGGTTAAGGTTTGTAGAATGATATCAAGGGGAGAAATAGTAGACTATTGTTCTCCGGATGTGGCTTGCCATGAGGCATGGGCTGTAATTGCTACATCGGAGATCGCAGATATTGGTAGGCCAGATGGACCTGGAGGAGTAGAGGACACTGTATAAATGGTGTGTCATGATAAGTGGAGAAGTGTGGCTCAATGGTTAGAGCAGGCAGACCTTGATGCAGAGCTCTGGCCAGGGACCAGGGTTCGATTCCCGCCTCGGCGGGTCTCCAGCTCATTAATTCCCCTGGCTGGATATTCTCGCCTCTGTGCCTGTTCTGATCATGGGTCCCACGCTGCAACTCTGGGCAATAGCTTGCTTAGTCTCCACAACGGCCCCAAAAGCGCTGGGATGCCTGGCTGCACCTGGGGGGGCCCAGGAGTGGACATTTCCCAGGAAAGCCAGGAAGAGTTCCTAAGCGGTATATGGACAGCGCCGGGACACCTCCGGTGGAAGTAGCTGTGCGCTTTACAAATTCCGACATTTACATTTTTACATTTTCATGAGATGGATTCTGTAGGACATACTAACAACCTAATAGGGGCCAAGTTGAGGCCGGCAGGTGGAAGTGATGGCTCAGCAACCAGAGCTAACGAAGTGGAATTTGTTGGGGACAGGAGGAGAATACTGTCACTCCCAGTATCCCTAGGAGAGGGACCCATTGATATCACAGAAAAACTTTTCGGAGACTCAGAAACTGGTGGGCTTGTACCCGACAGCTGCAGGGTCATATTTTTAACAAGCCCCTTGCCTGTATTTATTTCCTGAGGGGGCTTTTTTTTGGTGAGAAAAGTCTTTTTCGGGGTACAAGCGATGATAATAGTTGGTAGGCCCTCAGTAGTGACTGCTCTCCCTTTCTTGCTCTTCAACTTTGCCTGTGATTTAGCCTTTTCCCTTCGGCCGGCCAAGAACTTGGCAGTATCTGAGGAAGGACAAATAACGAAATGGACAGATTCTTCATCCTCTGCTTCATCGTCAACCTCCTCATATTCCTCGTTGGAACCATCTCCACCCCCCTCATCAACCCCCACGATGGGGAGGGGAGGGAGGCAGACAAATCATTGCCAGCCAGAGTATCCTCTGTAATTGCAAGTTTCGGGCGCGTTGCCTCATCAGGGGTCGCTCCATTATCAAAATTATCCTCAGACCCACCAGCATAAGTCTTTCCGCATACAGATTGAAAGACATGTGGGTCACCAGGAGGATTGGGTAAGACCTGTGGCGGGTTATTAGTAGTAGCAGTCACGACATCTTCCGTCAGGTGTACAGCTAAAAGTCCAGTGGATATAACAGAAGGAAGAGCAATATCACCAGCAACAGACACAGTGGCAACATTGTTGCTGCCGGTATCAGTTAAAGTTACTTTATTCCCACAGCTGCCCATTTCTCTGTAACTGTTACTGTTAGCATCTGATAAAGTTAGACTATTTCCACTGCTGCCTGTATCACCTGTGTGAGACCCTAAGAGCCCTTTCATGTTAGCACCATTAGGCACAGTAGCATCTGAAATAATGAGGACAGTCGAGCGCAACACTTGCTTACCAGCTCCAGGCAACACCGCGGGTGAGCTCGCTGCAGCCGTCGCGGTGCAAGAAGAAGAAGCCACAGCAATGGCCGGGACAGTCAGTGCAGGCACCACAGGTGCCACGGGAGCCGGAGAAGCCGCCGCAGATTAAGCAGCCGCAGATTCCGCCGCCGCAGCGTGGTTGGCGCGAGTGGCTCTTGGGACGTTCTTCAGAGCCATTCTCTCCAGCAATCCTTGCTCCAAAACCCCGGAACAAGGAGCTACACCGAAGAGAGCAGGCACCAGAGGGCTTGTACTCCAAGCCTTGCTTCGAATCTGTTTGTTGATTGGAGGCCTACTCGCTAGCATCATCACACGCTTGCCCCGCCTCGCCCTCACCGAACCAAGCCTCGCTTTGAATCAGTTTGGAGATTGGAGGCCCACACGCTAGCGTCATCACATGCTGGGCTCGCCTCGCTCCCACCAGACCTAGCCACGCCCACGGCCCCGCGAACACTCCTCATTACCATCACTCCGCTTTCGGATTCCCTTCCACGGGGTCCGGTAGAAGGAGTCGCTAGGTGCCGAGCGGGTGTTTGGCGTTGCGGGCGTAAGACCACCTCTCAGATCAGCGTTCAGCTAAGTAATATGTAACCTGTGTTCCTTCCCTAAATATGCATCTAACCTCTATATACTTTCCCAGGGTGTGCCATTGTCGCCACCACCCCCCTCCCGAGACTCATGGGGTGTGGATCTTTTAAATAACAAGTGAGAACTTCTCTACTTATTTTAAACTTTTGATTAGAGTTAACCATCTAATAAACCACCACCAGCCCCGCATTCGGGCACATTGATCGCTGAACCACGAGTGATGTTAAATTAACGATCCTGTCAGTCGGCGATCGTGTTCTTTGCATCATTGCATGCCCCGAGACTGCCTGTATTCCAGGACAGTGTTTCAGGCACTAAAGTAGAATTATTTGGCACCACGGGCACGCATATTGACTAGCCCAAGCACAGTGCACTGAGATCAGTTATTGCAAAATACGTTCCAGTCCTAAAATGTTAATGTCATGTTGTTGTCTTCATTGTATGTGTGTCATTTTCTTTCAGACCACAGGTTACTCAAATTCCGAAGGAGCACTCACTTTTTCTGGTTTGTTCTTTTTGCACCTATTTTTACACAGAATTTTAACTTTCATGTCCTCTTGTAAGGGTGGGCCTTAGCGCGCCCACACCACACCACCGAGGTACACTGCTAAACGGTCCTGATGAAAGTCCAGTAAAATCTACACATATACGGGCAGAAACATGTCGACCCCACTCTAAGTGGAAATACCCAACACATTAGTTGGTAAATTTCCCGACACATATATTTTAACTAATATCTGGCTGACCACAGAATAAAGTTTTTTGTATGGGACAGCTCGTTGGCATTTTTTAATTCACCTATTTATTCACACTATTGTCACGAAAAACCAGCTCCGCAGTAACCTGGCGTTGTAGCACACCAGGGAAGCATTTGGCTTCTCCTGGTGGGCCCGATGATGAAGCATGTCACCACCCAGGGTGGTGAGTGAGGGCTTCTAGAGAAATCCCTAAGTGACTTCCATTGTGAACTTTTAGGTTGATTTCATCCTTCTCATAAACTGTGCTTAACTAAACTCTCTTCTGACGACACTCTTCTGTTGTTTGACATACCAGAGGCAGCCGCCCACGCCATGTCGGCAGCCCCGACCAGTCGAGCACTGACCCGCGAGCCAACCGCGGGATCGTGTGCCTCACAAACTGCAGGGAACTCCGCGCCAACCACAACCACAGCATTCATCACCCCCCAGTCCGCCAAGGATGAAAGTCAGGAGCGGCAGGGAGCCGCCGCGGGCCACCGCACAACAAGCCGCGAAACAGGCAAACCCAAGACCGCAATTCAGGTCAGTTGTTCTGGTTTGTTTTAAAATGTTTGTATTTTTGAATTCCAGGCGCCAGGAGAATAAAACATCTTCTCCGCTTTTCAGAAATCGCCGCCGAGTAGGGTAGGTCGGTAGGAGCCTCTAACTAGGCTGCTGCTCCACAGCGTCCTCACTCCGCCATCTTGGACACCCGGTTCCCTGAACTATCAATTGTTAATAGATGTTTACTTCATCATGATTCATTAGTCCCTCCCACTAATCTTACATATTTGTCATGAGGGTCACATGGGTGTGTCAGCCACCATTCGAAATTTAAAACAATTTTATTGGTGGCCTGGCCCTATTCTCAAGTGAAAATGCGGATTTCTGACTGCAGCACTTGTTTAATATCCGGTAAGCATTGGAGAACTTTGGAACCAAACATTCACATGGTTCCCTTACCTGATTCCCCTTGGGACAAAGTTGCTCTAGACTTTACGGGCCCCTTTGATCTTCTTACCGCAAGCAAAAGGCATCTTTTAGTTTTTAGTTTTAATGAATTATTTCTCCAAGTGGGTATACTTTGATTTTGTATCATCTCCTGACACCAATGCCATCATCACATTTTTAAAAGGTATTTTTGATATTGAAGGTCCGCCCAGACAAATTGTGACAGATAATGGCACACAATTTAGATCACATTAGATGATGAAATTTGTTCAAGACCTAGGCATCAAACATCTTACTGTCGCACTCTACTCCCCTTCTTCAAACAGTCTGGTTGAACTCATCAACAGATTTTTGAAAGAGGGAATTCAGACTGCTTTGTCTGGTGGTTTTCATGGTGGAGGAATCTTTAAAACAAAAGTTGTGGACTTACCATACCACTCCTCATAGTACCACTGGCATTTATCCTTTCAAATTACTGCACAACAGGGGTTGCCAGTTCACATTTAAGCCCTCATTAGGTTAGAGACATAACCAACCCCACTGTAAGTTTCCAAGATGATTTGCAGAAAATTAAAGATGCTGTCAAATGCAAACATACTGCAATTTCTGTTGGTGACTGGGTTTTGATAAAAAAAACAACAGGATTAAGAAAAGAGAATACAGCTTTACCCTGCCTGTCAGAGTCATTCAAGTGGCTAAAAGTGCAATTTTACTAAACGGAAGGGGTGGTGGAACAGAAGGAATCTTGTAAAGATTACTCATGATCAAGCCTTAAAAATCATTTCTGCAAAAAAAGAGGTCCTTGCATTTCAGAGTTGGATGGAGAAAACTCTGGCATGGACTTCTTTTGTGACAATTCATCTTCTGCTTCATTAGTTAGAGACCCCCTCGTATACGAGGATTCTGTCTCCACTGATTGTCCCAGTGTTATGTCTCCAGCCACCACTTCCAGTAAAAGTCCTTCAGCTACTTTGCGATCATCACCTAACATTTGCTCTTCACCTGTTTCCTCTCACAAATCACATCGCAATGCTTCTGTTCCCCAGAAATTTAAAGATTTTTATTTAATGTAATTACGTTGTCATGAACACTGCTTTCAATTATGTTTATTCATTGTTACATCTTTTCTCATGTTACATTATATTTCTTATTTATTGTAGTTCTATTTCATCTTTTTCTTTTTTGTCAAAATAAAGGGGATGATGTTGTAACAACAAGTTGCTTTTGTCACTTTAAGAGCAACTTGTTATTCTCGTGCGCCTGCTCTCGGGCGATGTATTCATTTAATGTCCTCTCCGTATTCTGGCGTTCTCGTGTGCCCTGCTGTAACTGTTGACTTAGGTATGATGGGCAAACAATCTTGGCAAAAAGTTTGTGATGATTCTCCAGTTCAATTGCAGAGAGCTAAAGTAGGGTACATCACCAGATATTCTCACCGCCATGTCATGTCAGTATGAATTGTTTCAGTGAAGAAAAGCAGAAAAAAATACAGATTTTAGTTTCTAAATCCACAGGTTCTGTTTGCTACATGTCTGAAGACAACAGAAACACTTGTTTGACAGATCGAGAATCCTTTCTAAACCTACCTGTCCCATCATCGTCTCCTTATGCTTTTTCTTTTGTGTCACTTTGATGGGAGGCAATTTCGTCACAGCGGACACCAGGAAATTCATGAGAAGATCTTCACAATTGGCCAGTTGGTCCACCATGTTTTTCAGACTTGCAGGTAAGTTATTAGTGTACAGGTAGTGATAATATCTGAACATTAAATAAACAAATGTTTACAGAGGTGTGGAAACAGGTTTAGTAAATGGTGAGTGAACAGCCATTACTGGAAGTCATCTTACAGTATTGTTGTCCAATTCCAAAGTAAGGGTTTTCAATTTTTTACCTCAAAACAAGTGCTTATTTTTTGCACGCAGGAGATTACAAATAAAGGCTAAACGTTCTGGATTCGTTTCTAGTGAAATCTGAAAACTGAGTGGAGGATAATTCATTGCTTTACAAGTAAACATCTGAGAAACCAAGACGGGGAGTTCAATCCAAAATGGCGGGTTAAGAGTAGAAAGTTAACACAGGCACTAATGGTGGATCTGATGTTGGTGGTCAGATGCGCAATGCAGAGGGGGCTATACTTCAGTTACGAATGCTTAGGCCTTCAGTAATAAAGGTTTTAACCAAGCACATGCTTGATTTGTGCTCACAAGGGAAACCATGCACTGGTCCTGCGCAAATCTTGTTATCACAGGCACCATTGTATGGCTGCATCTGTAATTGGACGCTCAGCAAGCCGTCCTTTCATCTCCCCTACCTACCAAGAGCGTCAAAGCAGCTTTAGGCACAATGCTTCAGGGTAGAACAAGCTTTGGAAAATCTAAAAGATGTGTTGGATGCACTGTTACAAACAACGTGAGATGACATGTATACATGTCATCTTGGAATCCATTCATCTCTTGGGGTAAAGGATAAGCCAATCCTTGGAACTCTCTGCGGAAGCGACAACTTTCCAATGGGCCAGTGCACTCTTTTGTGCATTCTGAAAGGACATAACCCACACTGTAGCCTTGAAATCCTTCCACCAGGGGAGAAGAGGATGAGGCAGTCCCCAGCACTCCATGGAAGCTGAAACTTTCCTTAGTGTCCAATGTGCTCTACTAAATGTCCTAACAGAAAGAACCTGCCCGGGAACCCGCCCACCACTACAGCCACTTAAAATGCTTCATTGGTCTACTACAGACTTTCTCTTTGAGAACTGCTGCGCTTTAAAACTTTGGTTTCTGCATACAATGTCATGTCAGTAAGTAGGTAACTTAAACATGGAAGCAGCTTCAGTCATGGAGCCTGGTACATAACATAAAAATGCAAGTGTTTAGTGCACCTATGGAATATAAAAATTAACCATGTTAAAATACGCTATATTACATTTGTGCGTCAACTGTAATAAGAAGCTACTATATTTATTAACTCTAGCAGAGCAACCATTTTATGTTGTGTGGTGCATCCCATTTCATCTCTGCATGAGCCCACCCTGTGACCCAATGGGACATGGTGGGAGATGATATCTTCAAGCAGACCAGCAATTTCATTGTAAGCTTTTGATCAGGGTCTGGTGGCTTAGTGGACTAATGTGTGGACTAATGTGTCCACTGTAAGGGCCTGTGTTCGACCTCATGGTTAAAGGTTCAAATCCTAGCGGGTCCACTCATTTCATCCTTCTAAAGTCCATAAATTGAGTACCACTGAGATGGGTAACAATAAACGTCTGTTATTCAGCACCAAGATACCCTTGGGTCAACGTGCGCTTTCCAAATACAGGTTATGTCACCAGAAAATACCCTGTTTGTGTTGAGCAATTCAGCTTGAGGGGGGCTAAGGACTGGATGGGAAGGAACTGGCTATGCTTAAATTCTTCCAAGAGCAACCTCCTAATGGGAAAAATGCAATGCTTAGGATAGGTTTCCTAGTCGTGTTGTTTTTGCTTCATGTGGTAGGTTTAAAGAGCGCCAAATGTCATGAGTGATGTCACTGACCATGTCATGAGTGATGTAATATGTGACGTATCAGCAGTGCATTGCACGCGCAAGTTATAGTGAGTCCAACTAACTATAACGTGGGAATTTCAATGGTTTTATGCGAGTAAAACTTTCAGCCAACTATAACTGGTGTGAAACCTATGGTTTTTTCAGTGAATTTCAATGGTTTTTTAATAGCAAATCTTTAAAGGTATAGAAAGTGAAAAATGTTAAAACGAATTTTATATAGTATAAATATGTAAAAAAAAAATATTATTTTTTTTATTTTTAACCCGGGGGCGCACGGGTAAGCGCAATATTATGGCGCGCCCTGGGGCGCGTACCGGGGAGCGTCCCGGGAGCGCTATCGCCGCGAACGAAAACAACATCGTGACGTATCGCGTACACGCGTGATGCGTCATATGACGCACAGCGTAAGCGCAACTGAAAGCACGCGAGCGCATACGATCGCGAAACGTCCTGTCGCGCTTACGCTACGCGCCCGCGGGAGCGCCCCGGAGCGCGACTACGGGCGCGCCCCGGGGCGCGTAGCGTAAGCGTGTCGGGTCATGTGACCTGAAAATAACACTTTTGATTGGTTGCTAACAGTTTTTTTTATAAAGAATGAAATCCCCACCCATTTCCTTCACTTCTTCTTTCACTTTTGTGACTGAAAGACCTGCCTGTTCTGCTCTTGGTTCTTTGTTAGATATCTTCAATTATCATGGCTGCTAGACCATCCAGCAGTGAAGATGACTCCGAAGAATTCATCAATGAAGAGCCTCCTCAGCCAAAAATAAAAGAAAATTTCATCTGGAATCTTTTTTTCCATACCTGCTGGTCAAAAAAAGGTAAATGCTCCAAAAGTGGAGTGCAGGATCTGTCACACAGTCCTGTCACGGGGTAACCCCAATAAAAAATATTCTTTTGGGAACTCCACAATGATTCGCCATGTGGAGAGAAGACACCCCCAGAATTTTGCACAAGAAAGTCTCAGGGCTCTGGCACAAAAGGTTCCCAGTGATGGGGCCTCTACATCAACCGGAGGACGAACACCATCGGTGAGGGGGAGATCACAGGAGCAGGCTCCGAACATTCAGCCTGCATTTAACAAAGGCGCCCTTAAATGCAGATACTGTGATCAGCTACTTTCCTGTGGGGAGCAAAGTGTTCTGCTCATGGTTCGAGCATTGGAGAACCATCACTGCCGTTACCAGCCCTAATTTTTTTTTTTTTGCTCCTGTTGAGCAGTTTCCATTCCCAGTTTTTGTTGTAGTTCTAAAAAAAGAAAAAAGAAGAAAAAAAAAGTTCTTTTCAGAACTACCTCCAATTCTCATCAAAGAGCTATATTCTTAAAAAAATGAAAAAGAGTAAGTGAAGTGGAGTGCATTGATAAATGAAAGGAAAATGAGTAAGAAAGAACAGAAAAGTATGAGAGGAGAAAGGAAGTGAAGTAGGGGGACTGAAAGAAGGTGAGTGTTGGGAACGAAAGTAAGGAGAAGGAGAGTGAACATAGGGAACGTGGTTATTCAAACAAAATGTAGAAAAGGAACGGGGGTGTGGAAGGGTAAGAAAAGATGCATTGCTGGAGTTGCATCATTTTTGTGACACTCTCCAGCAATGCATCACTTTTGCGCTTACAGATACGTCTGAAATACTGACGTATCTAAAAGTACTTGCGACATAATACGTCATATATTTAATATATATATATAAATTAAAAATAGCGCAAAAAGGTACATGTTTGGGCTTTCCTGGGGAGCGTAGGTGATGAAGCTTGTGTCTAAGAGTGCAGTGGACTAGGCTTCATGAAGCCTATCCCTGACTGCACTCTTAGACACAGGCATCAATTTGACTCTTTACAATGATGTTACCTGTGTTAACTCAGTGTAGGAACCATATTCAGTTTGTTTGCATAGAGGAATTGTATTTTGTAAAATAGTGAGGTTTCAGTAATGACATGGAATGCTTGTACATAAGACCTGTGCTGTGTTTCCTAAATGTGATGTCAAAAACGATTTTGGGGAAAAGGAATGGTTTTTACATTTTTGAGTATAATGTGGCGCAGAGGTTTAAAAAGTGACGCATCTACCTACATGCGTCACTTTTTAAATATGGCGCAAAAAGGTACATGTTTGGGCTTTCCTGGGGAGCGTCGGTGGTGAGGCTTGTGTCTAAGAGTGCAGTGGACTAGGCTTCATGAAGCCTATGCTTGTACATAGGACCTGTGCTGTGTTTCCTAAATGTGATGTCAAAAACGATTTTGGGTAAAATGAAAGGCTTTTACATTTTTGAGTATAATGTGGCGCAGAGGTTTAAAAAGAGACGCATCTACCTACATGCGTCACTTTTTAAATATGGCGCAAAAAAGGTACATGTTTGGGCTTTCCTGGGAAGCATAGGTGGTGAGGCCTGTGTCTAAGAGTGCAGTGGACTAGGCTTCATGAAGCCTATGCTTGTACATAGGACCTGTTCTGTGTTTCCTAAATGTGATGTCAAAAACGATTTTGGGGAAAATAAATGGCTTTTACATTTTTGAGTTTAATGTGGCGCAGAGGTTTAAAAACAGACGCATCTATTTTTTTTTTGTTTTCCCCAAAATCGTTTATGACATCACATTTAGTAAACACAGCACAGGTCCTATGTACAAGCATCTGCCTCACAGCAGAGTTAAGACTGAGGCAAACGCTTTCACATGGAGCTTCACAATTTTACAAAATACAATTCCTCTATGCAAACAAACTCAATATGCTTAATATACTGAGTTAACACAGGTAACATCATTGTAAAGAGTCAAATTGACACCTGTGTCTAAAAATGCAGACAGGGATAGGCTTCATGAAGCCTGGTCCACTGCACTCTTAGATACAAGCCTCACCACCTAAGCTCCCCAGGAAAGCCCAAACATGTACCTTTTTGCACCATATTTCAAAAGTGACGCATGTAGTTAGATGCGTCACTTTTTAAACCTCTGCACCACATTATACTCAAAAATGTAAAAACCATTCATTTTCCCCAAAATAGCACAGATCCTATGTACAAACATCTGCCTCACAGCAGGGATAAGACTGAGGCAAAAGCTTTCACATGGAGCTTCACAATTTTACAAAATACAATTCCTCTATGCAAACAAACTCAATATGCTTCCTACACTGAGTTAACACAGGTAACATCATTATAAAGAGTCAAATTGACACCTGTGTCTAAGAGTGCAGTCGTGGATAGGCTTCATGAAGCCTAGTCCACTGCACTCTAAGACACAAGCCTCACCACCTACGCTCCCCAGGAAACCCCAAACATGTACCTTTTTGCACCATATTTAAAAAGTGACGCATGTATTTAGATGCGTCACTTTTTAAACCTCTGCGCCACAATATACTCAAAGATGTAAAAACCATTCATTTTCCCCAAAATAGCACAGATCCTATGTACAACCATCTGCCTCACAGCAGGGATAAGACTGAGGCAAACGCTTTCACATGGAGCTTCACAATTTTACAAAATACAATTCCTCTATGCAAACAAACTCAATATGCTTCCTACACTGAGTTAACACAGGTAACATCATTGTAAAGAGTCAAATTGACACCTGTGTCTAAGAGTGCAGTCGGGGATAGGCTTCATGAAGCCTAGTCCACTGCACTCTTAGACATAAGCCTCACCACCTACGCTCCCCAGGAAAGCCCAAACATGTACCTTTTTGCGCCATATTTAAAAAGTGACGGATGTAGTTACATGCATCACTTTTTAAACCTCTGCGCCACATTATACTCAAAAATGTAAAAACTATTCATTTTCCCCAAAATAGCACAGATCCTATGTACAAACATCTGCCTCACAGCAGAGATAAGACTGAGGCAAAAGCTTTCACATGGAGCTTCACAATTTTATAAAATACAATTCCTCTATGCAAACAAACTCAATATGCTTCCTACACTAAGTTAATACAGGTAACATCATTGTAAAGAGTCAAATTGACACCTGTATCTAAGAATGCAGACAGGGAAAGGCTTCATGAAGCCGAGTCCACTGCACTCTTAGATACAAGCCTCACCACCTACGCTCCCCAGGAAAGCCCAAACATGTACCTTTTTGCACCATATTTCAAAAGTGACGCATGTAGTTAGATGCGTCACTTTTTAAACCTCTGCGCCACATTATACTCAAAAATGTAAAAACCATTCATTTTCCACAAAATAGCATAGATCCTATGTACAAACATCTGCCTCACAGCAGGGATAAGACTGAGGCAAACGCTTTCACATGGAGCTTCACAATTTTACAAAATACAATTCCTCTATGCAAACAAACTCAATATGCTTCCTACACTGAGTTAACACAGGTAACATCATTGTAAAGAGTCAAATTGACACCTGTGTCTAAGAGTGTAGTCGGGGATAGGCTTCATGGAGCCTAGTCCACTGCACTCTTAGACACAAGCCTCACCACCTACGCTCCCCACGAAAGCCCAAACATGTACCTTTTTGCGCCATAATTAAAAAGTGACGCATGTAGTTAGATGTGTCACTTTTTAAACCTCTGCGCCACATTATACTCAAAAATGTAAAAACCATTCATTTTCCCCAAAATAGCACAGATCCTATGTACAAACATCTGCCTCACAGCAGAGATAAGACTGAGGCAAAAGCTTTCACATGGAGCTTCACAATTTCACAAAATACAATTCCTCTATGCAAACAAACTCAATATGCTTCCTACACTGAGTTAACACAAGTAACATCATTGTAAAGAGTCAAATTGACACCTGTGTTTAAGAATGCAAACGGGGATAGGCTTCATGGAGCCTAGCCCACTGCACTCTTAGATACAAGCCTCACATCCTACGCTCCCCAGGAAAGCCCAAACATGTACCTTTTTGCACCATATTTAAAAAGTGGTGCATGTTGTTAGATGCGTCACTTTTTAAACCTCTGTGCCACATTATACTAAAAAATGTAAAAACCATTCATTTTCCCCAAAATAGCACAGATCCTATGTACACACATCTGCCTCACAACAGGGATAAGACTGAGGCAAAAGCTTTCACATGGATACTTCACAATTTTACAAAATACAATTCCTCTATGCAAACAAGCTCAATATGCTTCCTACACTGAGTTAACACAGGCAACATCATTGTAAAGAGTCAAATGTATTTCTTTAAACATTCACACATTCTTTATTCCTTTTAAAAAAAGTAAAAGCCATTCATTTTTCCCAAAATCGTTTTTGACATCACATTTACAAAACACAGCACAGGTCCTATGTAGAAGCATTCCATGTCACGACTAAAACTTCACAATTTTACAAAATACAATTACTCTATGCAGTAAAAACTTTTTACCAAGCATTATCAAAAAGCATGACACAAAGCAACATTAAAAAACCACAATTTGCTTCCAAATCTTCTCCATAGAGTATACAAGTCTCTATGTATATTAAATGAATCATAACTCACCTTTACAAATATTTTAGGAGATTCAGAACAGTGTCAGATACACACACCAATATTTCTTTAGCAGAGCAAAAGGTATGTTCTCCAGGCACTGCAAACCATAAAGGCACAGAAAACCTCTAATTCTACACACATATTGCTCATGGTAACCAATCAAATCTCTTCCCTCTGTATTTTCAAACCAACACCCTTCCCCCCCTCAGCCCTTTCTACCTGTTACCATAGCAACTCCCTCCTCACTGAGCTCCCAGGGTTAAAAATGTTGCAAATCACCTCAGCAAGGATGTTTGACCTGCGAATACACCAGCTTTTCTGGTGCAAGGTTTCTTTAAATGACTTTTTTTTAACCATTCAAATTACTTCTTACACAGAACACAACCATGCACCCTAACTTTCAGTTTTCAACTATCTCATTCTACCAATCATTGCTTCTGATTCAAGAGCACTGAAACTCCACAGTTTTTTTTTTTGCAAACTCCTATTGTTCCAACTGCCATTTCTTTTCCACACTTCATCTGACTGCATCAGAATCTCCTCTCACCATGTATTCTGTCTGGATTATTGGACATAGCTATATCCACTGGGCTCAAAGGTATGCAGCTACCAGAAATTTTCATAACCTTGACTTACCAAATGTGAAAATTAAATGGATTGGCCAGAGAGGATTGAAATGTCACCATATCATACCATTGGTGAAAACCTTTTTGCATTTGCCACACCCTGACCTTTTAATTGTGCACTGTGGAGGAAATGACTTTGACTGGGGTAGGTCTGGAAATGCTTTTAAAGGACACCTTTGATCAATTGATGGCACTTTTTCCTCAAACTGCCTTGGTATATTCCAATATATGCCAAAGACAGAAATGGAAGTGGTCCAATCAATTTTGTCCACAATTTGAGAAAGCACGGAAACATGTGAATAAATCTGTTTCTGCTTACATGAGAGACTCTGGAATGGGTTCAATATACAATAATAACTTGCGTTACAACATGCAAGATATCTACAGGGGAGATGGTGTGCACTTTTCAGATGAGGGGAATAGAATATTCCTCTTGAATTTAAGACTGTGCATTGGTACCTACTTGTAGGTACCTAAATCAGCCACAGAACCCAAAGCCCTTTTCAGGGCTACCCTATCTCTGATCACTCCAAATGATTATCTTTTTCAAACTTTTTTCACTATTTTTCACCATAGTACGCTCCCCGGTACGCTTCCCGGTGCGGGTACCGGGCGCTCCGCCCGCAATTTTTTTTAATTTTTTTTTTGCCTATTTGGGCCTCCTAAGACCCCCTCACAAAACATAGAGGGTCAAGGAGTGCCTACGATGCCCCCTTATACCCATTCCCAACGTTGTTTGTCCTCCATTTTCTGTCTTAAATCTACCGAAAACAAAATGGAGGACTGCCGTAGCGCTGCCGGTACGCATACCGGGGCGCGCACCGGGAAGCGCTCTAAAAAAAATGTTAAAAGTTAATTTACATAAAAACCACTGGAGACACTTTCACCAAATATAGAATAGCTCATACTACATAACAATCCCTACCATTTTTCCAAATGTGATGGAATTCCATTGAGCCATTTACCTGTAGACCTCTCTAAATACCCTGAGGTAAATTACTTCACAAAAACACATCTGAAGTGTTAGAATTTACAATCAATTAAAATGTTACTTTCATTTTCTACTTTTTTTTCATGACATTTGATTGGTTATGTACATGAATATAAATGAAAAATGAGAGGGAAACACGGCCATTTTGACTACAACTACTTGAGGTTCATCTTGAAAGGATTTTCACATTTTGTCTTCTTCACCTCTCTGTAAAGTAAGTTGATAATTTGTAAGGGGCACTTTAAGTTAATTTGTAAAAACGTTTTCTGATAGTTATTTACTGTCCCTCTGCTATAGTTATAGATAGAGATAGGCTCCTCTGTTATATTTATGGATTGACTTAGGCTTCTCTGCTATAATTATGAATTTACTTACGTTTCTTCACAGGCACTTTTTTATATTTCTACTTCCTGCCTGTTACCATACACTGCCCAAAGTTAACTTCACTGTTAAAAAATCAAAACTACCTGTCTGAACTTAAACCCAACAGTGCCTTATTTCTACTGATTTTTTTTTTAAGCAAATTTCAGCACAATAATGGAAGGAGAACAGAACGTTTCCTTTGAAATTGTCCTAGAGATGAACAATGAAGAAATCATTGAACCCAATGACTTGGAATTCATGGATGAATCACAGGACCATGAACTTCTACAGTGTGTAGAATCTGTGGATTTGTTAATTCAATATGAGGACGTTTCTGACAGTCAAATGTTGGAAGTTATGTTCACTCAAAAAGAGGACATTTCGGACAGTCAAATGTTAGACGTTCTATCAAATTTTGAAAATGAATCTCAAAAATAAATTTATATTTAATAATTCTAAAATTGTTTGAAACATTATTCATTTTTATATGTAATTCTTAAACTAGTACCAAATTGATTACAATGTAAAGTCAGACTTATAGTGTGCAACTTTTTTGTTTTACATAGTAATTTTGCTCATAGATACTTCCTTTCTCCCACTATATTATCTCCAATGTGTATTTGACATCTCTTTTTCATCTCCTGCCTCCATGTTCTTTCTGCTTTCCTGATAGACTATGGTATGGATTCCATATACCACAATAACTTCTATAACAACATGCAAATTATCTACAGAGGAAACGGTATACATTGAATTTAAGACTCTGCATTGGTACCTACATGTTGGTACTTAAATCACCCACACAACACAACAACTCTATTCAGAGATACCCTACCTCTAAGCACTTTAAATTATTATTTTAGTGTTTCACTGAGTTTTCCCCATGTGTGGGGGTGGGGGAGATGTGTGTGGGGGATGTGCGGGGTGTGTATGTGTGTGTGTGTGTGTCTGGGGGATGAGGTGTATAGGTGTGTGGGGTATGTGGGTGTGGGTGGGGATGTGGGTGTGTAAGGTGTGTGTGTGGGTGTGGGTGTGTGGGGTGTTTGGGTGTAGGTGGGAGTGTGGGTGTGTGAGGTGTGTGTGGGGTGTGTGTGGGTGTGGGGGGTATGTGTGTGTAAGTGTGGGATGTGTGTGTGTGTCTGTGAGGTGTGTGTGTGTGTGTGTGTGGGGGGGGAGGTGTGTGTGTGGGATGTGTGGGGTGTGTATGTGAGGTATCTGTGTGTGCGTGTGTGTGTTGGGGGGGTGAGGTGTGTGTGGGTGTGTGGGATGTGTGGGTGTGGGTGTGGATGTGTAAGGTGTCGGTGTGGGGGTGTGGGGTGTTTGGGTGTGGGTGGAGGTGTGCGTGTGTGAGGTGTGTGTGGGGAGTGTGTGGGTGTGGGGGTGTGGGGTTGTGTGCGTGTGTGTGTGGGACGTACTTGTAGGTACTTAAAACAGCCACAGAACCCAAAAGCTCTTTTCAGAGCTACCCTACCTGTAATCACTCATAATGAATATTTTACACTATTATTTTCACAATTTTTCACCAAATTACGCCCCCCGGTACGCTCCCCGGTGCGCGTACCGGGCGCTCCCCCTGCGAAAATCGAAACCTAGGGGGTCAGGGGGGGTGTACCCTGCCCCCTTTTGCTCATTTCCCCCTTTGATTTTTGCCACCTCTTGTGTCTCAATCCTACCGAGACACAAGATGGCGGCCGCTGCGGACTGTTTCGAATGTTTACAGACACCCGAGAACCAATCAGCTTGCCGTGCGCAAGTCGCGTGGCGCGCCCGGAGCGCTCCCCGGTGCGCGTACCGGGGCGCGGCTATAGATATATACATTTTTTTTAACCTAAATTACTCAAAATCCTCTGGAGCACATATCTTGAGACATAGCAAAGGCACATCGGGCTACCAGTCCCTACAATTTTGCCAAGTTTGGTGAAAATCCATTCAGCCGTTCGAGCTAAAAGTGCGACAGACCGCCCTATGGAAATTAACATGGGGAAAACACGTTTTGGGACCCCCATTTTATCTCGGCCCCCGCTTGACGAATCCCCCCAAACTTTCAGGGAAGGAGCGGAGAGCCGCGAGGCAAAGTTGCTGAAAAATTCAGGCTGATTCCTCAACCGGCGCCAAAGTTATTCCAAATAGAATGTTGCGTTTTCCACATGGAAATCAATCCTAACTATAACTACCTACTGGCGACCGCCAGTAGGTAATATATATATATATATATATATATATATATATTACCTACTGGCGGTCGCCAGTAGGTATATATAGTTAGGATTTTTTCTCTATGGGATTTTTGAAAATTCTATGCCTAATAACTTTGGCGTTTGTGGACGGAATTGGCTGAAATTTTCTGGAAAATGGAACATTTTGTTTCTGAGCAGCCCCTGGAAATTTGGGGGGGGGTTCGTCCAGGGGGGGTCGAGAAAAAAGGGGGGTCCCAAAACGTGTTTTTAACATTGAGTTTTCCATAGGGCGGTTGGCCTCACTTTTAGCCCGAACGGCTGAATGGATTTGCATGAAACTTGGCAAAATTGTAGGGACTGGTAGCCCGATGTGCCTTTTGTAGGTCTCAATATATGTGCTCCAGTGGATTTTGAGAAATTAATGTTTAAAAAAAGATATATATCTGTAAGCGCGCTCTGGGCAGCGCTCCGGTCCGCGGACCTTAAGCGTACCGGAACTTCGCGTAGCTAAGCTGATTGGCTCTCCGGTGTCTGTCAACATTCTAAACAGTCCGGAGCGGCCGCCATCTTGTCTCTCGGTAGGATTGAGAGACAAGAGGAGGCCAAAACAAAGGGGGAAATAACCATAAGGGGGCATACTAGATCCTCCCTGACCCCCTAGGTTTAATGTGGAGGTTTTAAAAGGGCCCCGCGGGGCAAAAAAAACTAAATTTTTTTTTGTTTTTTTTGCGTGGGGAGCGCCCGGTCCGCGAACCGGGAAGCGTTCTGGGCAGCGTACTGCAATGAAAAATGAATGATAGACTTTTCAAATGCTGTATGTTAATTGATTGTTGGTTTTGTTGATTATTTTTTATTTTCTTTATTTTTTAAGCATTTTTTTTTATTGTGATTGTGTTTCATAATTTATTAAACTTTCTAACATTTCATTGTCAGAAATTTCATAATTATCATTGAATATACATTGTAGTCTCTGAGGGTGTAAAATGTCCTCATTTTCAAGGAGGTTATCTACTGCTTGTACACATTGCAGTAGTTCTTTGTCTAAAGTTTCATCGAAAAATTCAATATCATTTTCATCATTGATTTCTTGGCTGCTCTCTTGCAGGACAATTTGAAATTCAACTTTCTGTTCGCCTTCCATTTTGCCTGAAATTTAGATTAAAAAAATATATATTAGTAGAGATAGGGCACTGTTGGGATTAATTTTAGATAGGCAGTTTTTATCAGTGAATTTATCTTTGGGCAGTGTATAGTATCAGAGTGGAAGTAGGAATATAAAAAAGTGTATGTGATTTAACGTAAGTAAATTCATAATTATACAAGAGAAGCCTAACTCCATCCATAACTATAACAGAGAAGTCTATCTAAATCTATAACTACTACAGAGGGATAGTATATAACTATCAGAAAAAGTTTACCATATTAACTTAAAGTGCACAATATACTTCAGTTTTAAAAATAAAAACTTACCTTTAGAAAGAAGTTGAAGGAATTAGTGAAAATCCTATTGAAATGTACACCAAGAAGTAGTAGTCAAAATGGCTGTGTTTCTCTCTCTTTTTTTATATATATTCAGGTACATAACCAATCAAATGTCAGGTAAAAAAAATAGAAAATGAAAGTAACATTTTAATTGGTTGTCAATTCCAACACTTCAGATGTGTTTGGTGAAGTAATTTACCTCACGGTATTTAGAGAGGTCTACAGGCTAAATGGCTAAATGGAATTCCAATCAAATTTGTGAAAATGGTAGGGATTGGTATGTAGTATGAGCTAGTCTATATTTGGTGAAATTGTCTCCAGTGGCTTTTCTGTGAACTACTTTCCCACCTTTTTTGATGGTGCGCTTCCCAGGGAGCGACCCGGTACGCGAACCGTTGAGCGCCCCGGTTCGCGAACCTTAAGCGTAACGGGAGTCCACCATTTTGTGTTTCGGTCGAATTAAGATACAAGATGGAGGGCAAATAATGTTCAGAATGGGTAGAAGGGGGCACGGTAGACTTATCTTGACCCCCTAGGTTTTGTGAGGGTGGCTGAGGAGGCTTATATGTGCGAAAAAAAAACATTTTTTTAAAAAATTTCGCGAGGTTAGCTCCCGGTTCGCGTACCGGGTAGCGCCCCAGGGAGCGTACTTTGTTGAAAATTAGTGAAAAATTTTAGAGTAAAATAATAATTGTGAGTGATCAGATGTAGGGTAGCTCTGAGAAGAGCTTTTGGGTTTATGGTACATTTAGGTACTTATAAGTAGGTACCAATGCACATTCTTAAATTCAGAGTGAAAATTCTGTTGCCCTCATCTGAGAAGTGAACTCCATCTCCTCTGTAGATATCTTGCATGTAGTAACGCAAGTTATTGTTGTACAGGGAGCCCATTCCATGGTCTCTCATGTAAGCTGAAACAGATTTGTTTACATGCTTCCTCGACTTCTCAATTTGTGGACAAAATTGGTTTGACCACCTCCATTTCTGTCTTTGGCATATATTTGAATATACCAAGGCAGTCTGAGGAAAAAGTGCCATTAATTGCTCAAAGGTGTCCTTTAAAAGCATTTCCAGACCTACACCAGTCAAAGTGCCCAAGTCATTACCTCCACAGTGCACAATTAACAGGTCAGGTTTGGGCAAATGCATAAAGGTTTTCACCAATGGTATCAATTGGTGACATTTTAATCCTCTGTGGCCAAACCACTTAATTTCCACATCTTGTAAATTGAGGTTAGGTAAATTCCTGTTTTCAGCGTACCTTTGAGCCCAGTGAATATAACTATGTCCAACAATCCAGACAGAAAACATGGTGAGAGAAGGTTCTCCTGCAGTCAGATGAAGTGTGGCAATGAAATGGCAGTTGAAAAAATGAGAGTTTAAAATGAAAAAAACTGTGGAGTTTCTGTGTTCATGAAGCAGTAACAGTGATTGGTGGATTTTGATTGCTGAAAACAGAAAGTTAGGGTGCACGGATGAGTTATTTGAAAGATGTATTTTGAATGGTCAATAAAAAATCATTAAATGAAAGAATGCACTGGATATGCAGGTGCACTGAGAGTTCAGAGTTCAATTGCAACATTGTTGTGTGAACTTGCAAACACCAGAAGTCTTCCAAGAGGTGGTTGCCATGCAGAAAAGGCAGAAAGGGCAGAGGGGGGAAGGGTTTTCATTTGAAAAAAAGTGAGGGAAGAGTTTTGATTGGGTGACATGAGAGATATGTGTGAAGAATTACAGCATTTCTGTGCTTTTGATAGCTGCAGACTCTGGAGTGCATACCTTTTGCTCTGCTGAAGACAAATTGGTGTGTTTCTGAGACTTTTTTCAAACTCAAAGTATTTGCTAAGGTGAGAAAATATTTCTTTAATTTAGATAGAGAATAGTTTTAAGGAGAAAATTATGAATTATGTGGCGCAAATTGCTTGTAAATATGCTCCCACCTGTGCATGGAAAATTTAGATTTTGAATGTTTATGTTACATAGCCATGTTAAAAGTGATACAAACATGCTGCAAAGGCAATTAAAAAACGCTTTTATGTGTCTTAAGGACATTTTAAGTAATTTTCCCATGTGCAGTGTTTTGAAATTATGATTTGAAAATCGTTTTTGGGGAAAAGGAATTGTTTTTAAATTGATGACAAGGACATAATGGTGTATGCTTCTTTATAAGGCAATTGACTGTCCCTGATGTTATTTTTCCCATTTTAATGTAAGACCTTTCTCTGTGGCGCAAATTGCTTGTAAATATGCTCCCACCTGTGCATGGCAAATTTAGATTTTAAATGTTTGTGTTACATAGCCATGTTAAAAGTGACCCAACCATGCTGGAAAGGCAATAAAAAAACACTTTCATGTGTCTTAAGGACATTTTAAGTAATTTCCCTGTGGGCAGTGTTTTCAAATTATGAATTGAAAATCGTTTTTGAGGTAAAGGAATGTTGTTAAAATTTATGTGCGCCATATGCCCCCAAATTTCTTTTTCAAGGGTGCAGCAGGGTGTTATTGAGACACCCCTGCACCTTTGGAAAAATTCCTAATTTGCGATGAGCTAATTGCTAATCGCAAATTGCACCTTCTTTCATATGGGCATCCTGGCGCATGGAAATGAATGGGTAATTTGCAATTAGCAATTTGCTCATCGCAAATTTGGAATGGTAAAGAATCGCTATTTATTCCTTAAAATTCGCTATTTTGGAAATGCAAAATAGTTATATGATACATATGGCGGTGGATGTCTAACAAGATAAGAAGCTTAGGGATACATTTATGATGACTGGCGCAATGAAGTGGACATCACTTACTTCATTGGTAGAGCTTTACATGTATTATGTCCTCTGTATTCTTCATCAAGAGTAACTTTAATCTGCAATCCTGAGTAGGCCTCACCTTAAACAAACCTCTGGATAGGCCACATCTTATTGTCATCCTGAATTAATCATTTAAAATGCTAGGGACAGATTTATGATAGGTGTATGCCTCTTTTGCGCCACTTACAAAACACTGTCCATGGGGAAATGACTTAAAATGTCCTTAAGACACATGAATGTGTTTTTTTAAAGCGTTTGCAATTTTTTTGGGTCACTTTTAACATGGCTATGTGACTCAAACAGTCAAAATCTAAATTCACCATGCACAGGTGGGAGCATATTTACAAGGAATGTGCTCCATGGGGAAAGGTCTTATAATGTAATATGGGAAAAATGACATCAGAGACACTGAAATGCCTTATAGAGAAGCATACACCATTATGTCCTTGTCATAAATTTGCAAACCATTACTTTTCCCCAAAAACGATTTTCAAATCATAATTTGAAAACACTGCACATGTGGAAATGACTTAAAATGTCCTTAATTCAAAATTTGCTATTCCTTATTTTGCGATTGCACTGAAGGATTTGCAAACTTTGCGATTCCTTAAATGCAATGTATCAAACAAAAAATATGTAAAAAATGACATTAAGGATTTGGAAACTACCACCAACTTCTAGTTTGTGGTAATTTGCGAATTCTTTTCAAAAAGCATTTTTTTCCAAAAAACAAAAGGTGCCATATGACGCCAATACATGTCCTTAGGGCATGTATGTGTGCCATATGCCCCCAATTTTCTTTTTCAGGGGTGCAGCAGGGTGTTCTTGAGATACCCCTGCACCCTTGAAAAAATTCCTATTTTGTGATGAGCTAATTGCTAATCGCAAATTGCACCTTCATTCCTATGAGCCTCCTAGCCCATGGAAATGAATGGGTAATTTGCAATTAGCAAATTGCTCATTGCAAATTAGGAATGGTAAAGAATTGCTATTTATTCCTTAAAATTCGCTATTTAGGAAATGCAAAATAGTTTGATGGTACATATGGTGGTTCATCTGTAACAAGATAAGAAGCTTAGGGATACATTTATGATGACTGGCGAAATAAAGTGCAAATCACTTACTTCATTGGTAGGGCTTTACATGTATTATCTCCTCTGTATTCTTCATCAAGCGTAACTTTAATCTGCAATCCTGAGTAGGCCTCACCTTAAACAAACCTCACCTTATCGTCATCCTGGATTCATCATTTAAAATGCTAGGGACAGATTTATGATAGGTGTATGCCTCTTTTGCGCCACTGTGCGTCACTTTTATGATGCAGCGGCGGTGCAAAAGATTTGCTATGAGGCGACAAAATTACAAATTGATGCATTTAGGCAGATATGTCATGGTGTAAAAAAAACGTACCACATGAAACCAATGCAGCAGTGATGCAAAAGATGCACCATGTTGCAAGACAGGCCTCACTTGGGGCCATATGTATCAAGCTAATTAGCATTCGCAAAGATCAAAATTCTGCGAATTTCGGCCTTTGCGAATGTTAATTAGACAAATGGTATGTATCAAACAAGTTTGATGCAAAATAAGGAGTAGCAAAATTTGCTATTCCTTATTTTGCGATTGCACTGAAGGATTTGCAAATTTTGCGATTACTTAAATGCAATGTATCAAACAAAAAATATGTAAAAAATGACATTAAGGATTTGGAAACTATTGTGGTAAATTGGTGGTAATTTGTGAATTCTTTTCAAAAAGCTTTTTTTCAAAAAAACAAAAGGTCCCATATGACGCCAACACATGCCCTTAGGGCATGTATGTGTGCCATATGCCCCCAAATTTCTTTTTCAGGGGTGCAGCAGGGTGTTCTTGAGACACCCTTGCACCCTTGGAAAAATTCCTAATTTGTGATGAGCAAATTGCTAATCGCAAATTAAACCTTCATTCCTATGAGGCTCCTAGCCCATGGAAATGAATGGGTAACTTGCAATTAGCAATTTGCTCATTGCAAATTAGGAATGGTAAAGAATTGCTATTTATTCCTTAAAATTCGCTATTTAGGAAATGCAAAATAGTTTGATGGTACATATGGCGGTTCATCTGTAACAAGATAAGAAGCTTAGGGATAGATTTATGATGACTGGTGCATCACCAGGGATGTGTCAGTCATCCTGCGCCGCTGTTCCGCCACCCATGGTGTGCTGCATTTACAATGCGGGGCATCATGGGGCAAAAATGGCACAGATGTGTGATGTATCTGTGCTGTAAAGGTAGTGATTGCTGGAGTTGTATCGCAAGTGCGATGCAGCTCAAGCAAGGCTCAGGGGTGCCCCATCTCCACAATGTTGCGTCAAGACCTATGCCTGCTTAAAGCAGGCGCAGGGTTTTGACGCAGCTTTCTCCTATCTGATTGTAAATACGGCACACCATGGGTGGCAGAGCAGCGGTGCACGTTAACTGGTGCATACCTGGGGATGTGCCATTTAACATAAATCTGCCCCTTTACATTTAAGTATGTGCAGGACACACAGAGTCGGTGAGGCTTATCCAAGGTTAAGAAGAGATGAGTCCTGTTCACTGAAAAATTAGACATAGGCTTCACCTGCTCAGCATCGCTGGACATGGCTAAATAATAGCTGCAAAATATTACTCTTGTTAAACAATTTTACTATTATAATCTCTGAGATTTGTCTCTTACTCTCCAACATCTCATTGTTGTTATCTTTCTTTAAAGATAAAGACAACATCAACATGAGCTACAATCTGCAATCAGTTGATTTTGACCTCATCATTGAACTTGTAATTGAAACATCAGTGGATGTTGATCCCTTGGATGATTTAAATCCTGAGGATGAAGAAGAGCGTGATGAGGATGCAGATTTGTCCGAATTTTATGACATAGGGTGGGAAGCTGACCTGCTTGAGCCTATGGAACTATAAACATTTATTTTTAAAATTTATAATAAATAAAAAGTAAAAGTGTAAACTGTTTAATTTAAAAATAAAGACACCTTCAAAAATAGGTTATGTGTAGTGTCTTCAATAAAATATTAAAATATGCTCATAAAATTAGATCAGATTCACATATAAAATAGCACAGGTAACATAAATATAAATGTCATTTCTTTTCTGCTATTTCTGTATTGTAATTTTGCCAAGGACTAAAAAATCTTCTATTTAAAATGTCAAGTAGTGTGTTAAGTTTTTGATCACTGTTATTGATTTACTGTTTGGTAATAATGGTTAATAACATTTTTTATTATATTTTACCACAGATTCAACTGCAGATCATTTCAAGATTTCACCATGCCAACAATAGAAAGACAGAGAAAGGCTGCAAAACGTCAAAGACAGCAGGTGAAACAAAATAAGCAGCAGTCCTCTAACAAAAAGATTTGTCAAGTCACGAAGAAAGCACCGGGTAAGAGCACAAAATATTTCATAAGAAATATGTGTAGTAAAAAAAATATTACTACAGAAAATGTTTCAGTCCATAAAAAGAGAACCAATTCAAATGGAAAGGAAAGGCCAATCAAAAATGTTACTGCTAGAGCAAGAGATAACTCTGTGCATGATAGTAGAAGGAAACAACAGTTTAGGGACATTCGTAAACGAATGTTCCGCAACAGGATAATTGGCAATTTGTTAAAAAATATTAAGAAAGGTCAACAGAAACTGGTTTTTTATAAGAGAAAAAAAAAAGTTGAGAAAGTTATTGATCAGGCATTTGAAATTAAACGTAAGTTATTTATTTTGATAATCAATAGAATTAGGAAGCTAAACAAGGCAATTTATGATTTCAAAAGAAATAGTAGATGGAAGAGAATAGTTAATCGTAGTAATTTTTGTGAAGTTTTTTCTGGAGAATGGATGCATAGTTCAAGCTGTGAGGCATTTTTTAATGAGGAGAGTTATTTCCAGGATAATGATTTGGTGCATGCAGTTGACACCAGTGGTCGTGCTTATGAAGTGAAAGATGGTTGTGCAGTTGAAAAAGAAAAACTTGTGACAACAGAGACAGAAGAGGTGTTAGGTAATGAGGTTTTAGGAAGACGTGCTAAGGGTCCTGTGTACACCTGGAAGTGTAGTAGTATTTGCAGTGTGCGACAGGATTCCATCAATTTGCTTTGTGATTTTGTACGGTCATTTAATAAGAAAAGTTTGAAGCAGAAAATAAGGTTGTTGCAAGAATTAGATCCTTGCAGAGTGAGAGAAGTGACAAGTTTGCATGGTCATTCACTGGCTTGTCTTTCCAGGAGAGTATGCCAGAGTGTGTTTCATCATTTCAGGATGCTAGCAGTGCATCATAATAAAGTGAGAAAATTAGTTAGAATGTTGTATTATGCTAAGAGTCCAGCAATTATGCTTAAACAATTATGCGCTGCTCTTTTGCATGGTTCTGAAATAGATGTGAAGAACATATGTGAAGAAATTGAGTTTTGTTACTTTGGAAGTAAAGAGGAGAATGTTGAAATTGACCCAGAAGAAGAGGGTAATGTGGAAGATAGTGTACAGGTTTCCAGTACAGATAATTTCCAGAGGGAAATTGCGACGTTTCAGGTGAAATCAAGTGAGAGGCCTAATTTCACTTGTGTGTGTTGTCGACGCACTTATTATAAGAATCAGACTAAGTTAGTGGATTTATATGCAAAAAGTGAAAGGGAAAATAATAGTGAATGGAAGGATTTTGCAACATACTTGATGGTAGAAAATTGTTTTGATTTCGGATTCGATCAACGTGTGTGTACTTATTGTTGTTGCAAATTAAATCAAAATCAGATGCCTGCTAGAGCAGTTCATAATAATCTGGAATTGGTTGAGATTCCTTCTGAATTGAAGGATTTAAATACTTATGAATCTATTTTGATTCAAAGTATCCATCCCTTTCAGGCTATTGTAAGAATGGAGCCAAAGACAGGGAAATTGCCTCCATCAGATTTACAGAGAGGATTAAAGGGAAGAGTTGTTTATTTGCCTCTAGATTTGAAGAAAAACATTAACACAATTGGAGTAGAAAAAGTGGAAGAGGAACCTCTGGTTATCTTAGTTAATGGGGTTCCGACAAAGAATAAGAAAATATGGCAAGATTTAGTAGATGTTAGAAAAGTCAAAAGGGCAACATTGTATTTGAAAAAATATAATAAATACTATAAAAATGTATATGTTGCAGAAGAGGAAGTAAGTGAGGAAGAGGATAGCGATTTGTGTGCTGGTCAAATTGAGAAAGTAGAACCCTCTACTAGTGAAGAAATATATGAACATTATAGTGTTCATCCTTTGCATTCCAAGGAAGTCATGGGGAATGCTATTGAGTTGTTTCAAATGAAACAAGCCAAAGGGAGTCCCATTAGTGTTTGGGAGGAAAGTTTGGAAGCTCGGTGTTTCCCACAGCTTTTTCCAACAGGTCAGGGAGGAAGATATGATGAGCGACCTCATCAAATTCCTGCTTCTGAATACCGGACTTTGCGATTGTATGCAGGAGATGCTAGGTTTCGACAATGCATTCCTTATTTGTTTCATCTCCTGTTTGAAAGCGATCTGTCTGGACTGTCATATGCAGTGAACCACATCTTGAAAAGTGGTATACACATGCAAAACATCTCGGCAAGTGACTTTATGGATAAAGTCAATGTCCAAGACAGTATTTTTGATTCTCACCTGATTAATCTCATGGCGTGTCAGCGTGGTACTAATGAGTACTGGTACCGTCGTCATGGTGATTTAAAATGTATGCTGAGGAACTTAGGTACTCCCACATGGTTCCTCACTCTGAGCTGTGCCGAGTATGGCTGGGAAGACTTACTTGAATTTCTACGAGAGGCAAATGCTAACGTAGATAACATCGAATTCAAGACACCCGGAGAACTGTGCTCTTTGGATCCAGTCAATGTATGTAGGTACTTCAATCATAGATTTGAAGCTATGATGTCTTTCATCATGAATAAGAAGAATCCACCTCTTGGAGAGGTGTTGGATTTCTTCTGGAGAAAGGAGTACCAAGCAAGAGGTGCTCCTCATATACATATGTTGCTGTGGATCAAGGATGCACCTAAATTTGGAACGGATCCAGAAGACTCAGTGATGAGTTTCATCCAACAGTATTCTACGTGTGCTGTTCCAAACGCAAAGGAGAAGAAAAGCCTAAGAGAAAAAGTTCTGCGTTTCCAAAGCCATCGATGTGGAAAGTACTGCCGTCGTAAATTCCGAAACAAGGACAAGTTCTACACCAAATGTCGTTTCGGCTTTCCACGACCGGTGATTTCTAAAGGAAGAGTAAACAGTTTGATGTCTTCGCTGCGACACAATGTCATGAAGAAATCACCTAAAAACACATACAATTTGAAGAGGAACGAAGAGTCCAAGAACATCAATGACTACAACCCGGTGATTTTGTCCATGTGGAATGCTAACATGGATATACAGTTTGTGGCTGATAACTGTATGGCTGTGGCTCGGTATGTGACGTCTTACATCACCAAAAAAGAGAAGACAGAATTGAAGGATATGTGGGAGGACATTTCCCATGAAAAGAGCCTCGGTAAAAAGTTGTACAGTTTCAGTCTGAAGATGTTGTCGCATCGAGAAATCGGAGCGTACAAATGTTCTGACCGGTTGTCTTCAGCAAGTCTCTATGCCAAGTCCAGGAGTATCGTTTGGGCGAGTATTGGTCTTGCTGCAACGCGTAATCGAGTTCTCAAACCTGTCCGGGAAATTGAGTATTTGGCGGAAAAGGAGCCAAACAGTACCGACATTTTGAAGACCAACATGTTGGATACATATTATCCAAATCGAAGCATTCACCTCGAGAATGTTTGTCTGTATGAGGTTCTTCAAAATTACATATTCAAGAGGAACATCAAAGAAGATACTGAGAAAGGAGTGTATGCTGTAATAGGAAGTGAGGGATGTCTGGTCAAGCAAAGAAAATGCCACTTGATAAACCATCGAAAATTGAGTGGCGAATCTCCTGAAAAAAAGGAGTTTTTCTATTTAGCACTTTTGCAACTTTTCAAGCCTTGGCGTGCAGAAGAGGAACTGCTTGGAGATTTTCTCTGTTACGAAGACTCTTTCAATGCCGCCAAGGAGACCATAGAATGTCCTGCTTTTCCCAAATATGTAGAAATGTTGAATGCGGAAATTGAGCAGGAAGCAACGATTGCAGCCGAGATTGCCAGAGACAGTTCTCAGGACAGTCAGAGTTCTGCTTCATTGAGTCAGGATCCACTAGGAGGACCTGTTATTGAAAATGAAGCTGCCACTGCTATGAATGAAGTGGAAAGAGCCATGGCACATGCTCAAGAGGATGCGGTTAACTTACAAGAGTTGGAAAGACAACTCAACGTTGAGCAGAGGAAAATATATGACGAAGTTACCATGCAAATTGATCATGGATTAAGTCATGATAAGAAAGAGTGCTCATGTACGTCGTTGAAGCCTGTCCGACTGTACGTGAGTGGAGAAGCGGGAACTGGAAAAAGTTTCCTCATTAAAGCAATTTCATGCTATTTGCAGGAAAGGACAGAGTCATCGCTGTCTTGTGTTGTCACTGCTCCAACTGGACTGGCAGCACATAATATTAAAGGGATTACTTTACATCGTTTACTGATGCTGCCAGTGGAGCATGACAACAAATTACAATATCACAAGCTATCTGGAGATGCTTGTTTTGAAGTTTCAAGAATCTTGAGGAAAATGAAACTTCTTATCATTGACGAAGTAAGCATGGTTTCCAATGTCATGCTTGCCTTTGTGCATTTGAGAATGCAAGAAGTTCTCAAAACAGAGTATGATGTGTTATTTGGTGGCAAACACATCATTGTTTTCGGAGATCTTCTGCAGCTGACACCAGTGAAAGGGCAACCTGTGTTCAAAATGCTCACGCATGAAGATACCAGGAAGTGCCTAGGCAGCATTGGCAACGTCAATATATGGTTAAACTTCAATTATGCTGAACTGCATGAAAATATGCGTCAGGCGAAGGATGAAGTTTACAAGACTATTCTACAAGATGTTAGAATTGGAAAAGTGACCGAGCATGGGAAAGAAGCTTTACATGCACGATTACTGTCAAATTTATATCCAGAACAAGATGTTGTGCCTGAGAATATTTTTCAGAAAATTACTGAGAAGAAATCTGGAATATGTTTGATGCCAACTCTTGCAGAATGTGCCAAATTTAACAACAAAATGTTGCATTTAGAAAAGCAAGAGATTGTGAAACTGGAAGCTATTGACAGAGTAGAGCATATGGGATCAACAATTATTTTGTCTGAGAATCTGAAAACAAAATTGGATTCATTAGAGAAGAGTATATCTAAAACTGCAGGTTTTGAAAAGACTCTGAATGTGTGCTTAAACTGCCGTATAATTTTAAGAAGGAATTTACATGTTGAAAGAGGTCTGGTAAATGGATCAATGGGTAATGTTGTTGATTTTGTGAAATACAGAAATAGAGATGGAATTGAATTTTTAAAAATTAAATTTGATGGCATTGAGGAAGTACAGCTAATTGGTCGTTGCTCTGCTAGATTTTTGCTTGTAAAAGACTTATATGTTCGCCGTAAGCAGTTTCCTGTTTGCTTGGCATATGCGGTGACAATCCATAAATCGCAAGGTTTAAGTGTAGACTGTGCATTGGTGAATATTGGCAGTTCTGTGTTCAAGGAGGGTATGGCATATGTGGCATTGTCACGAGTTAGAACTTTATCGGGATTGTACTTGATTGAGTGTGATGTCACAAACATTTGTGCGGATCTAGATTGTGTTAAGGAATATAATAGGTTAAGAAGAGAGTATGCGCCACATTTGCCTCAGTATCCTTTGTTTGAGAAACGTGTGGTAGGCCGGAAACGAAGAAATGTGACCAATACTGGGGAGGTTGTAGCAAAAAGACGAAAAGTCGATGAACCTAAAATTACAAGCAGAAACAAAAAGGATTCTGTTGAAGATGTTGTTGGTTTTCAATTTGAAAACAGTTCTGGTGTCAACTGCTATGCTAATGTAGTGGTTAATGTTTTGTTTTCTCTAGAAAATGTCAAAGAAGAGATTGTGGTCAATTCTGATCAAAGATTTTGCAGTTTGTTAAATTCTGTGTTAGAGAAATGTAGCACTGATAGAAGAAACATAGAAAGTGTGTCTGAAATTCGAAATCTGTTAGACAGATGTTCAGGCCAAACACAATTCTCTCAAAATATTCAGCAAGATTGTCAGGAGTTTTTAATGTATATGCTTGATGTATTGCATGCTGAAGGTGTAGATGTAGATCAGCTGTTTGGGCTTTCTTATCAATGGCAGCATGACTGCGAGAACTGTATGGTATCAAGTACTACTAGTGTAGACTCAGAAAGATTTATATATTTAACTTTGCCAGACAGTAAATCAGTCTCCTTTAATAAGCTAGTAAAAGCAGCTGATCACAAAATGGAGTGTAGCCAATGTAAATCTGAAATGATGTCCACATTATTTATACGAACATATGGCCAGTATGTCATTTTAATGTTACAACGATGTAGGCCTGATGGAACAAAATTGACAACTTTAATTAAAAATTTTGTAGCTTCGCAGTTGTCAATATCAGGAAGGACTTTTGTAACTGCAGCAATTATATATCATGACGGCCCTTCAATAACATCAGGACATTACACAGCTTATTTAAAGTCTAGAAATGGCTGGTCATTCTGCAACGATTCTGTTTTAATTTTCAAAAAAAAATTGCCGTATGACCTTAAAAACTCTTACCTGGTGTTTTTAAAACCAAAATTTTAGGGAAATAATCTCGGGATGTGCTCTGTGGAATTTCAAGAAGTTCTAATGGCTCCTACACAATTTGGCCTTGAGGATAAGTGTAGTTCAGAGACATAACTTCTAACCATAAGACTGGACGTCATGGAGAAATAAGTGCACTTTGAATGAGTTCAGAAAAACTATTTCTTTTTATAAGCTAATTGAAGCAGCCAATCAAAACATAGAGTAGAGGGAATGTAAGTCTGCAACGCTGTCTACTGTTTTACATTGCTTTGTGATTGAAAGTGATGTAGAGAATTAAATCATTGTAGTAGTCATAGAGTTAGTGTAAGTCTGCTTCATAGTAAGCAGTATCAGTGTCATAGGAAATGTAGAACATGACTGAGCAAGAAGGGGAAGATATTACTATTCCAGGATTGTGAAAATGATCTTCAACATTTTAATTCTGAAAGTTGCGGAAATGCCAAATGACGGGATTGGCTTACAAGAAATCCAAGAGTTATAAATGGGTCTGACAAGATTTGGCCTTGTGGAAACTTGTGGTAGAGAGCAAGAAGTCATTTATTGCATGTAACATGTTTTTAAAAACGATGGAGATTTTCTTTCAGAAAGTGGCGGGCTGAAAGTAATAACAGCACAAAAGAGTGTAAGCTGTTCATAGGACATCCTTTGACGTCATGGAAAGTAAGTTAACTTTAAGGAGTTCTGAATTCTGATTTCTTATGTTGTATGGGTTTTTTAAACACAATCATTTTGATTGTGTTTTTTTTTCCCCGCTGTTATATGATGAATACCTTCAAGTCACTGTTTTTAGTGAATTTTGATACATTTTGAGAACAGCAAAAATAAACCATTTAACATGTATAATTAATTCTGTACTGTTTGCATTTATGATGTATATGTAGAACTGTGTAGGAGGCATGGAGAAGGTGAGGCTTCTGTAAGTGTCAAAGTTGTTGCATGCAGTGCTGCACTTCTGCGTATTCTTTCATATGCTAGACTACATCTGCACAATGAGATACCTAAGCAAAGGAAACACAAGTGATGTGATTGTGAAATGAGCAAAAGAAATTGCACGTATTTCAATTACATCACCTGTGTTTCCTATCATTACGAATCACATTGTGCAGATCAAGTTTAGGTCTGTCCAGGGAAACATAGGAGGTTTGGACTTTGTTCAAGAGTGCAGTGGACATGACTCACTTCATTGGTAGACCTTCACATGTATTATGTCCTCTATTCTCTTCAACAACTCAAAATTTCATCTGCAACCCTGAGTAGGCCTCACCTCAAACAAACCTCTGGATAGGACACATCTTATTGGCATCCTCAAGCAATTATTTAAAATTTTAGTGTCTTGCGACACTTTTCTGAGACAACAGCAATGCAAAAGATGCACCATGTTTTAAGATAGGCCTCACTTCATCTGCATCAAGATACTGTTAGTTTAAAATGTATATCTTTAGGACTGTGTAGGGGGCCTGGAGAAGCAGAAGCTTCTGTAAGTGTCAAAGTTGTTGAAAAACTGTTTGTCCTTCAATCTTTTCCCTTGTCTTTTGTAATTTTTAAATACATGTTTTAATATTTTTCAAATGTTTGTTCTCTCTTTCACAGATTGAAAGTATAAAAACAAAAAGTGAGTAAGTTAATGACAATTATAAGGTAAATGCTTTGTACTCTTTTCGTTACATTTCTATCACATTCACCTACTATTAGTTCCACTGCTTCATTTCTTTAACCCTCAGTTTCCTGCCTTTGCTACTTCCCTCATTCCTTTCTCTATTACCTACTTACTCAACTCCTTCCACTCTTTTTCTCAGTCCCTCTCTTCTCATAGTTCCTCACTCTTGTTCACTCACTCCGTCTCTATTACTCTTAGTGTCTTTGACTGATCACTCTATCACTACTTGTTCATAATGCTTTCTCTGTGTAGTTGAAGCACACTAAGGGGCATATTATGAAAACAGCCAATAAAATTATTGCTCTTTTTATTGGCAGAAAACTGGTGCAAAAGTGGTTTTAGCGGCAGTTTTCTGCCGCAAAAGCAGCTTTAGCGACACATTTCTGCTAATAAAAGCTGCAAAACTTTTATTGCCTATGTTGATGATATGGCTCTATGTTACTTACATTTCTTTGCTGTTTCAATTAATCTTTTTCTGTTATTTTTTGTTTTCTGTTTTCTATTTTTTCTCTCTGTTATTCCTCATGTTTTAATCTTATTTTGAACATTCACTCACATTCTCCAAGAAACTCTTCTTTGTTAATGTTATACTCTCTTTTTTTTTCTTTCACTTCGTTATCTATTTTGTTTTTCACAATTATACCCTCTTCCGTCTTTTCTTCGGTAAATAGATCTATTAAACAGTATGTCTTCTTTACTTCCTATAGCTGTCTTTCTTTTAACATCACTCTCTGTTTACTTTCCTTATACTTACTCTTTTTTTTTTTTTTTTTAATTTTTGGTTAGCTCCCGGTCCGCGTACCGGGAAGCTAACCGGGGAGCGAACCAAAAGAAATAGAGCTTGCCAGAGTGCTAAACATTCTAGCAATTTTTTTTGAAAGGGAAGGTAGTTCTGAAAAGAACTTTTTTTTATATTTTTGTTGTTTTATATATATATTTTTTTTTTGAACATTTTTTGTTTTTTTTGTATTTTTTGAACGATTTTATATTTTTTTTGGTTTTTTTTGGGGGGGGGGGAACAACAAAAAACAGGCGTTGAAAAGGGCTCAACAGGAGCAAAAAAAAAATTACTGGGGGCGGTTAGGGCAATCATGGTGTTCATACGCCAGGTTTATAGCGTTTATGCTCATGTTGCCACATGCTAACAACGCCCGACAGTGCATACAAGAGTGTATCATGTGGCCAAAATGTTCTTGTATATTTGGCACTGTTTCCCGTGCCTCTTCTGGTGTTAATGAAATTGGTAATCTTGGTCTGGCCACAGGAGTTGGTCTTGGATTGTCCTGCATATCCCTTATTTCCGCCCGGCTGTAATTGAGCGGATGCTTCCTTGTCATGTGCCTGTGCATTGTGTGATTTCCGTAACTATATTTCTTGTCCGTCCCTCTGGATAATTGTTCTTTGCATATGAGGCAGGTGACATACCTCGCATTGACTTTTTTTTGGCCACGAGGGATCGAATAAAACTGCCAGATGAAACTGGCTTTCTTTCTGGAAACCCGGGGCACCTCTTCTAAGAACTGTGGTTCTTCTCCCTCCTCATCCATTTCTTCCTCTTCCTCCTCAGTGTTGGTCATGACCTGGGGAGGTGGTCCTCTCTTCCCATGAGGAGGTGGTGGTGGTGGTGGGGGTCCACCAGCTGAAGCTACCAATGAAGCCATTTCTCATATAGTAGTAAAGGTCTTCCTCTCACAATGATGAAAGTCAGAGTGAGGAAAGAAGGAGGGGTTTTCATCATTTGGGAAAAACAATACTTCTCAACCAATGAAAAGTGTTATTTTTAGGTCACCTGACCTAGCCTTACATCATTATGAAACCAAAAGTGAAATGAACCAATGAAAAGTTTTATTAACAAGTCACATGACCTCTCACGCGCATGTTACGCGCTCCGGTCCGCGCCCCGGATAGCTTCCGGGTCGCTGCGCTTCGCGCCTCGGTCCGCGCCCCGGGACACTTCCGGGTGCGCTAACGCGGTACGTCACAAGACGCATTACGCGGCAACGCGATACGTCGCGCTTTCGCGACGCGCCGCGGATCGCTTCCGGGGAGCTGCGTTTCGCGCCTCGGTCCGCGCCCCGGGGCACTTCCGGGTGCGCTAACGCAGTACGTCATAAGACGCATTACGCGGCAACGCGATACCGTCACTATGTTGATTTCTTACCGGTTCGCGGACCGGGTCGCGGCATTAAATTGAGCTAACGGGAAGCTTCCCAGTTCGCGGACCGGGAGCGAAACAAAAAAAATATTTTAAAAAAATTATTAATAAACATATAAAATATATTTTTGGATTTAAAGAAGAATACATTTTACAGCTATAGATATTAGCTTTTAAAAAACCAATGAAATTCACTGAAAAAACCATAGGTTATAGACCATATATAGTTAGGAATTAGCATTTACAAAACCTTGAAAATTCACTGAAAAAACCATAGGTTATACACCATATACAGTTAGGAATTAGCATTTAAAAAACCTTATTTTACTCACACAAAACCATTGAAATTCCATATATAGTTAGTTGTACTAACTATATATCGCGCACCCGCAATCCACTGCTGATCATGTCACATATTACATCATTCATGACATGGTCAGTGGCATCACTGATGACATCACTGATGACATCTCAAATGACATCACTGATGAGATCACTGATGACATCATCCAGTGACTGTGTGTTTCTGTAAAGTTTAAATATGTTTTACATATTGAAGAATGAGTAGATGTATAAGTGTCTGGACGAAGGATTTAGTAGGTGCATGACTGAATGTATGAGTGAGTGATTAAATGTGTCTCACTGAGTGCATGGGTTAGTGACTAAACTGTCTTAATTTGTGCATCATTATGTCTGTTGTTCTGTAAACTGCTGCATGTGTTGATCAGTAGCTATATGATTAACTATATGGGTCATTGATTGGTTGCCCAAGTAATTGTATGGGAGACTGAGAGTGTTTATGGGTGGCTGGGAGGTGTATGACTCTCTGCATAGATGTGTGAGCAGTTGATTCACTAGGTGTATGGGTTCAAAAGTGCATGTGGAAACATCTGTATGGGCGGTTGACTGTGTGCATGAGTGCATTGGTGAGTGAATGGATATCTCAGTGCTACATGTCAAAGTAAGTACATATGTAAAACACAGTACATGTGAGAGTTGACATATATAAATAACTGTGCATAAGAGCCAGTGAATGTGTGAGTGGCTGTATGGATCATTGTGAACTTGTATCCAGGATTGTATAAGTGAGTAAATATGTGTTAGTATATGTTTCAATAAGTAAGGTGTGTATAACTGTATAGTTGAGGAAATGGAGGTGTGATTGATTCTTTGCATGACTGACTAGGTGTGTGAGTAACTCCATGGATGAGTGACAGTCTGTGAGTGTCTGTTTTCACTGAGTGTATATAAGGTTATATTAGAGTCTGATGAGGTTCATCGTATTATCACATGAATGATGTCATCAGTGATGTGATCAGTAATGTCAAATGAGATGTCATCAGTGATGTCATCAGTGATGTCATTTGAGATGTCATCAGTGATGTCATTTGAGATGTCATCAGTGATGTCATCAGTGATGTCATCAGTGATGTCATCAGTGATGTCATTTGAGATGTCATCAGTGATGTCATCAGTGATGTCACTGACCATGTCATGAATGATGTAATATGTGACATGATCAGCAGTGGATTGCGGGTGCGCGATATATAGTTAGTACAACTAACTATATATGGAATTTCAATGGTTTTGTGTGAGTAAAATAAGGTTTTTTAAATGCTAATTCCTAACTATATATGGTGTATAACCTATGGTTTTTTCAGTGAATATATATATATATATATATATATATATATATACAGATATATTCAACAACCAGTTTGCTTGAAGGCAAAAGACGCACTCAGGAATACTGCAGCAGATAGAATTCATTGCCCAGTTAACACGCTACACTTCTCGACAATATCGTTTGTCTTGATCACACGTGAATAAACCCCTGCAGGGCTAAGCATAATATACACATACAAACATGTTCATGAACATAGAAGACGGTTGCTCTTAGCATTCATTACTAGATCTGTGTGTTTAGACGCCATCTTTGAGTGGTGTACAATCTAATGTTTTACATGTTTTTCCACACAAACAAACTTTCATTTACATGCAGGATCATTTTAAGTTTGTTGACCCTTATCTGGTTCTTTTCATACTCCAAACGAGCGAATACTATCGGTCTAGTGCCAAACCTGTAAACGCCTCTAAAGGGGATATGACAATGCAAATATTCGATAATAAAACAATTGTGAGGACTAGTGCCCATGATCCAGAAGGAAGTGAAATTACTGGACGCCAAAAAAGGCCTGTCCATACTTAACATAAGTTAAGTTCATAGAGCTGAAGCGATTATGTCGGTCTAGTGCCCATAATCAATACTCCATATGGGAATCCTCTATTTGAAACAGGAACTGAATGAAGTGCATATATTCTGCAGGGAACGGTGCAATGAAAATTATAAAATAGAGTGAAAGATTCTATTTTCATACAGGTGCTTTGTGTCTCTCATCCAAGATTCAAAAAGGGTCCAAGGACCGGGAAATAGACGTGACAGGAGTGATAAAGATCTTCCAATCCTCCTAAAAAACACATAAAAACTTACAGTTAAAATATGCATTAAAATCAGTTGAACATTTTAACATTTTAACTTTTTCTTACACACAGTTTTTTCGTATCTTTTCTTATTCTTGTACATAATCCTTCATTACACTATGGTGGCTCTAGTGATAGTCTAATCCTCATGTAGGTGGATTGCAAGTTCTTCATCCCAGTTGTGTCCCCCAGGGAACTTGGTCTCGAGTTCCATGATCCAGCGTGATTCTTTCTTCCTCAACGCTAGTTCACGGTTCCCCCCTCTCCTCCCAATATTCATGTGCTCAATTGCATAGTATCTTAACTGGGAGTTATCGGAATTGTGATGTTCCTGGAAGTGCCTAGCAATGGGATAATGGTTGTCTACGTGTGTGATGGCCCTGAAGTGTTCTTGTATCCTCTTTTTCGCCATACAGGTAGTGCTGCCCACATATTTCTTTTCACACGGACATACAAGGACATAAATGACAAAATTCGTATTACATGTCAAGAATTGCTTAATCATTTTGGGTTCCTTACTGCCTGGTATATCAATCTGCTTAACCATAATGCTGTTTGCGCAAGCTTTACAGTGCCCGCAGGGGTAAAACCCCTTCAGGCCTTGTATCTGGCGTTTGTTTTTGGTTATGTCCCCTTTGATAAGCATGTCCCTGAAATTCCTGCCTCGTTTATAAGTAATTTGAGGTCTATCTTTGAGACTAGGGCCCACTATATTGTCTGTCTTGAGGATATTCCAGTTACTCGCAAGGATTTTGCGGATCTTATCTGATTGATGGTTAAATGTGGTTATGACACGAGTTTCCTTCTCAGTGTCATTCTCATCCTCGGGAGATCTTGGGTTTAACGTATCACTACGATCTATAAGTGATACCTTTTGGACTGCTTTGCTGAGGACCCCCTCTGGGTACCCTCTTTCCCTGAACCTTTTCAGCATATTTTCTTGCTCGATAAAAAAGCTGCTCTCACTGCTACAGTTTCTTTTTGCCCTCAGTAACTCACCGAACAGAATGCTCCATTTGAGAGGGTCCGGATGAGCACTGAGGGCATGAAGTAGGGTGTTACCAGCAGTGTCTTTCCTGTGTAATTTAGAAGTGAGTTTGTTATCAACCACCTCTATTGTAGTGTCAAGGAATTCTACACATTTGTCATTGATGTTATGCGTCAAGTGTATATTATAGATGTTAACATTAAGTTTCTCAATGAATTATATATATATATATATATATATATATATATATATATATTCACTGAAAAAAACATAGGTTATAGACCATATATAGTTAGGAATTAGCATTTAAAAAACCTTTTTTTACTCACACAAAACTATTGAAATTCCATATATAGTTAGCTGTACTAACTATATATCGCGCACCCGCAATCCACTGCTGATCATGTCACATATTACATCATTCATGACATGGTCAGTGACATCACTGATGACATCACTGATGACATCTCAAATGACATCACTGATGACATCTCAAATGACATCACTGATGACAACATCCAGTGACTGTATGTTTCTGTAACGTTAAAATATGTCTTACATATTGAAGAATGAGTGGATGTATAAGTGTCTGGATGAAGGATTTATTAGGTGCATGATTGACTGTATGAGTGAGTGAATAAATGTGTGTCACTGAGTGCATGAGTTAGTGACTAAAATGTCTTAATTTGTGCATCATTATGTCTGTTGTTATGTAAACTGCTGCATGTGTTGATCAGTAGCTATATGAGTAAGTATATGGGTTATTGATTGGTTGCCCAAGTATTTGTATGGGAGACTGAGTGTGTGTGTGTGGGTGGCTGGGAGGTGTATGACTCTGTGCTTAGATGTGTTAGCAGTTAATTCAATAGATGTATGGGTTCAAAAGTGCATGTGGAAACACCTGTATGGGTGGTTGACTGAGTGCATTGGTGAGTGAATGGATATCTCAGTGCTACATGTCAAAGTAAGTACATATGTAAAACACAGTACATGTGACAGTTGACATATATAAATAACTGTGCATAAGAGCCAGTGAATGTGTGAGTGGCTGTATGGATCATTGTGTACTTGTATCAGGCAATGTAAAAGAGAGTAAATATGTGTTAGTATATGTTTGAATAAGTAAGGTGTGTATAACTGTATAGTTGAGGAAATGGAGGTGTGATTGATTCTTTGCATGACTGACTAAGTGTCTGAGTAACTCCATGGATGAGTGACAGTCTGTGAGTGTCTGTTTACACTGAGTGTATCTAAGGTTATATTAGAGTCTGAAGAGGTTCATCGTATTATCACATGAATGATGTCATCAGTGATGTGATCAGTAATGTCAAATGAGATGTCATCAGTGATGTCATCAGTGATGTCATTTGAGATGTCATCAGTGATGTCATCAGTGATGTCACTGACCATGTCATGAATGATGTAATATGTGACATGATCAGCAGTGGATTGCGGGTGCGCGATATATAGTTAGTACAACTAACTATATATGGAATTTCAATGGTTTTGTGTGAGTAAAAAAAGGTTTTTTAAATGCTAATTCCTAACTATATATGGTCTATAACCTATGGTTTTTTCAGTGAATTTCAATGGTTTTTTAATAGCAAATAACAAAAGCTTTAAAATGTATTTTTCTTTAAATCAAAAAATATATTTTACATGTTTTTAATACTTTTTTTTTTAATTATATTTTTTGTTTCGCTCCCGGTACGCGAACCGGTTAGCTTCCCGTTAGCGCAATTTGGTGCCGCGACCCGGTCCGCGAACCGGTAAACGTTCCGTTTGCGCAACTGCTGCGTTAGAAAACAACATCGTGACGCGTCGCGTCAGCGTGACGTATCGCGTTGTCGCGTAATACGTCATATGACGCGCCAAGGTAGCGTACCCGGAAGCGAACTGGTACGCGAACCGAGGCGCGAAGCGCTGCTTCCCAGAATCGATCCGGGACGCGGCCCAAAGCGCGTAACGTAAACACAAGTCATGTGACTCGGTAATAACACTTTTCATTGGTTCATTTCACTTTTGGTTTCCTAATGATGTAAGACTAGGTCATGTGACCTAAAAGTAACAGTTTTCATTGGTTTAGAACTATTGTTTTTCCAAATGATGAAAACCCCTCCTTCTTTCCTCACTCTGACTTTCATCTTTGTGAGAGAAAGCCCCTTTGTGATTAGTGAGCAATGGCTTCATTAGTAGCTTCAGCTGGTGCTTCCCCACCACCTCCACCACATCCAAAGAAGAGAGGACCACCTGCTGAAGTTATTATTCAGCAAGAGGAGGAAGAAGAGGAAGAAGAGGAAGAGCAGCAAGAGAGGCAATTTTTGCGTGAGGAGCCCAGGAGGTCTCATGTGAAAGTAAATTATATTTGGCAATTTTTTAGTTATCCCCAGGGCCAAAAAAAAGTCAATGCACGGTACGTAACTTGCCTTATATGTAAAGAAAGCCTGTCCAGAGGCACCGAGAAGAAGTACAGTTACGGCAATTACACGATGCATCGCCATATGAGTAGGTGGCATCCTAACAACTACAGTGCTGCGCAGTTACGTGACCAGCAAGATAATCCTCCTTCTATGGCCAGAAGATCAGTTGTGCCGGAAGTGACGGGACCAGAGGCGAGGGAGTTGGTCCCAAATATTCAGATGAAATTCGGGGAAGTGAAACAAGTGTGCGTGCATTGCAATGGGTTCATTTGCTACAGAGAAAGTAGCATCACTCTGATCAACAGAGCTATCGACAATCATGATTGTCCGAAACGCCCCAGACAATAAATTCTTTTTTTTTTTGTTGCTCCTGTTGAGCCCTTTACAATGAATCGTTTTCGTTTCCCCCCCCAAAAAAAACAAAAAAATATAAAACTGTTCAGAAAATACAAAAAAAGTAAAAAAATGTTCAGAAAAAAAATAAAAAATATATAAAACAACAAAAACAATTAAAAAAAAGTTCTTTTCAGAACTACCTCCCTGTTATAAAAAAATTGGTAGAATATTTGGAACTCTGCCAACCTCTATTTCTTTTGGTTCGCTTCCCCGTTCGCTCTCCGGTACGCGAACCGGGAGAGAACCGAAAAAAAAAAAAAAAAAAAAGAAGAGTAATTATAAGGGAAGGAAACAGACAGTTATGTTAAAAGAAAGACAGCTATAGGGAGTAAAGTAGAGATACTGTTTAATAGATCTATTTACTGAAGAAAAGATTTAAGAGAGTATAATTGTGAAAAACAAAATAGATAAGTAAGTGAGAAAAAAAAGAGAGTAGAAGAATAACAAACAAGAGTTTCTTAGAGAATGTGAATGAATAATCAAATTAAGATTAAAACATCGGAATAACAGAGAGAAAAAACACAATGCAGAAAAGAAGAAGTAACAGAAAAGGAATGATTGAAACAGCAAAGAAATGTAAATAACATAGGGGCATATTATCAACATAGGCGATACAAATTTTGCTGCTTTTATCAGCAGAAATCTGACACTAAAGACGCTTTTGCGGCAGTTTTCTGCCAATAATTACTGCTTTTATCGGCAGAAAACTGCCGCTAAAGCCGCTTTTCTGGAAGAAAACTGCTGCTAAAGCCACTTTTGCGGCAGTTTTCTGCCGATAAAAACACTGATAAATGTATTGCCTGTGTTGATAATATGCCCCTTACTGTGCTTGAACTACAGAGAGAAAGCATAATGAACAAGTAGTGAAAGAGTGATCAGTCAGAAACAGTGAGAGTAATAGACACAGAGTGAGTGAACAAGAGTGACGAAGTATGAGAAGAGAGGGACTGGCCAAAATAGTGGAAGGAGTAGAGTAAGTAAGTAATAGAGAAAGGATTGAGGGAAGTAGCAAAGGCAAGAAAGTGAGGGTTAAAGAAATGAAGTAGTGAAACTAATAGAAGTTAAATGTGATAGAAATGTAACGAAAAGAGTACAAAACATTTACCTTATAATTGTCGTTAACTTAGTCACTTGTAATTTTTATACTTTCAATCTGTGAGAGAGAGAACAAACATTTGAAAAATATTAAAACATGTATTTAAAAATTAGAAAAGACAAGGGAAAAGATTGAAGGACAAACAGTTTTTCAATAACTTTGACACTTACAGAAGCCTCTGCTTCTCCATGCCCCTACACAGTCCTAAAAATATACATTTTAAACTAACAGTATCTTGATGCAGATGAAGTGAGGCCTATCTTGCAATATGGTGCATCTTTTGCACTGCTGCTGTCTCACAACAGTGATGCAATGGCAGCGCAAAAGAGGTGCAAAGCCATCATAAAATTGCCCTTAACATTTTAAATAATTGTTTCAGGATGCCAATAAGATGTGTCCTATCCAGAGGTTTGTTTCAGGTGAGGCCTACTCAGGGTTCCAAATGAAATTTCGAGTTGTTGAAGAGTACAGAGGAGATAATACATGTGAAGGCCTACCAATGAAGTAAGTCATGTACACTTCACTCTTGAACAAAGGCCAGACCTCTTTTGTGTCTGTGGACAGACCTAAACTTAATCTGCACAATGTCATTCGTAAACTTAGGAAACACAGGTGATATAATTGAAAAATGTGGAGTTTCTTTTCCTCATTTCACAATCACATCACCTGTGTTTCCTTTGCTTAGGTATCTCATAGTGCAGATGGAGTCTAGCATATCAAAGAGTACACAGAAGTTGAGCAGTGTATACAACAATTTTGACATTTACAGAAGACTCAGCTTCTTATCTTGTTGGAGATGAAGTGAGGCCTGTCTTGCAACATGGTGCATCTTTTGCATCACTGCTGCATCGTTTCATGGGGCACGTTTTTTTTACAGCATGACACATCTGCCTAGATGCATCAATTTGTAATTTTGTCGCCTCATAGCAAATCTTTTCCACCGCCAATGCGTCACAAAAGTGACGCACAGTGTCGCAAAAGAGGCATACACCTATCATAAATCTGTCCCTAACATTTTAAATGATTACTTCAGGATGACGATAAGGTGTGGCCTCTCCAGAAGTTTGTTTAAGGTGAGGCCTACTCAGGGTTGCAGATCAAATTTACGCTTCTTGAAGAATACAAAGGACATAATACATGTGAAAGCCTACCAATGAAGTAAGTCATGTCCACTTCACTCTTGAACAAAGGCCAGACCTCTTCTGTGTCCGTGGACAGACCTAAACTTCATCTGCACAATGTCATTCGTAAACTTAGGAAACACAGGTGATGTAATTGAAAAATGTGGAGTTTCTTTTCCTCATTTCACAATCACATCACCTGTGTTGCCTTTGCTTAGGTATCTCATAGTGCAGATGTAGTCCAGCATATGAAACAGTACCCAGAAATGCACACTGCATGCAAGTACTTTGACACTTACAAAAGCTTCAGCTTCTGCATGCCCCCTACACAGTGCTAATTATATACATTTCAAACTGATGGTATCTTGCTGGAGATGAACTAAAACCTATCTTGCAACATGGTGCATCTTTTACACAAAACTGACCCACAGCGGCGCAAAAGAGGCGCAGGGCCATCATAAATCTGATCCTAACATTTTAAATGATTGTTTCAAGATGCCGATAAGGTGTAACCTATCCATAGATTTGTTTCAGGTAAGTCCTACTCAGGGTTGCAGATGAAATTTAGGTTTGTTGAAGAATACAGAGGAGATAATACATGTGCAGACCTACCAACGAAGTGAGTCATGTCCACTGCACTCTTGAACAAATGTCAGACCTCCTCTGTCTCCTGGAACAGGCCTAAACCTCATCTACACAATGTGATGTGTAATGTTAGGAAACACAGGTAATATAATTGAAAAACGTGCAATTTTTTTTGCTCATTCCACAATCATATCACCTGTGTTTCCTTTGCTTAGGTATCTCATTGTGGAAATGTAGTCTATCATATGAAAGACTACGTAGAATGTGAGCACTGTATGCAACAACTTTGACACTTACAGAAGCCTCTCCTTCTCCATGCCTCCTACACAGTTCTAAATGTACATCATAAATACAAACAGTACAGAATTAATTATACATGTTAAATGGTTTATTTTTGCTGTTCTCAGAATGTATCAAATTTCACTAAAAACAGTGACTTGAAGGTATTCATCATATAACAGCGGGGAAAAAAAACACAATCAAAATGATTGTGTTTAAAAAACCCATACAACATAACAAATCAGAATTCAGAACTCCTTAAAATTAACTTACTTTCCATGACGTCGAAGGATGTCCTATGAACAGCTTACACTCTGTTGTGCTGTTATTACTTTCAGCCCGCCACTTTCTGAAAGAAAACCTCCATCGTTTTGAAAAATATGTTACATACAATAAATGACTTCTCGCTCTCTACCACACGTTTCCACAAGGCCAAATCATGTAAGAGCCATTTATAACTCTTGGAATTCTTGTAAGCCAATCCTGTCATTTTGTATTTCCGCAACTTTCAGAATTAAAATGTTGAAGATCATTTTCACAATCCTGGACTAGTAATATCTTACCCTTCTTGCTCACTCATGTTCTACATTTCCTATGACACTGATACTGCTTACTATGAAGCAGACTTACACTACCTCTATGACTACTACAATTATTTAATTCTCTACATCACTTTTAATCACAAAGCAATATAAAACAGTAGACAGCATTGCAGACTTACATTCCCTCTACTCCATGTTTTGATTGGCTGCTTGAATTAGCTTATAAAAAGAAATAGTTTTTCTGAACTCATTCAAAGTGCAGTTATTTTTCCATGACGTCCAGTGTTATGGTAAGAAGTTATGTCTCTGTACTACACTTATCCTCAAGGCCAAATCGTGTAGGAGCCATTAGAACTTCTTGAAATTCCTCAGAGCACATCCCGAGATTCTTTCCCTAAAATTCTGGTTTTAAAAACACCAGGTAACAATTTTTAAGGTCATACGGCAATTTTGTTTTGAAAATTAAAACAGAATCGTTGCAGAATGACCAGCCATTTCTAGACTTTAAATAAGCTGTGTAATGTCCTGATGTTATTGAAGGACCGTCAGGATATATAATTGCTACAGTTACAAAAGTCCTTCCTGATATTGACAACTGTGAAGCCACAAAATTTTTAATTAAAGTTGTCAATTTTGTTCCATCAGGCCTACATCGTTGGAACATTAAAATGACATACTGGCCATATGTTCGTATAAATAATGTTGACATCAATTCAGATTTACATTGGCTACACTCCATGTTGTGATCAGCTGCTTTTACTAGCTTATTAAAGGAGACTGATTTACTGTCTGGCAAAGTTAAATATATAAATCGTTCTGAGTCTACACTAGTAGTACTTGATACCCTACAGTTCTCGCAGTCATGCTGCCATTGATAAGAAAGCCCAAACAGGTGATCTACATCTACACCTTCAGCATGCAATACATCAAGCATATACATTAAAAACTCCTGACAATCTTGCTGAATAATTTGAGAGAATTGTGTTTGGCCTGAACATCTGTCTAACAGATTTCGAATTTCAGACACACTTTCTATTTTTGTTCTATCAGTGCTACATTTCTCTAACACAGTATTTAACAAACTGCAAAATCTTTGATCAGAATTGACCACAATCTCTTCTTTTACATTTTCTAGAGAAAACAAAACATTAACCACTACATTAGCATAGCAGTTGACACCAGAACTGTTTTCAAATTGAAAACCAACAACATCTTCAACAGAATCCTTTTTGTTTCTGCTTATAATTTCAGGTTCATCGACTTTTCGTCTTTTTGCTACAACCTCCCTAGTATTGGTCACATTTCTTCGTTTCCGGCCTACCACACGTTTCTCAAACAAAGGATATTAAGGCAAATGTGGCGCATACTCTCTTCTCAACCTATTGTATTCCTTAACACAATCTAGATCCGCACAAATGTTTGTGACATCACACTCAATCAAGTACAATCCCGATAAAGTTCTAACTCTTGACAATGCCACATATGCCATACCCTCCTTGAACACAGAACTGCCAATATTCACCAATGCACTGTCTACACTTAAACCTTGCGATTTATGGATTGTCACCGCATATGCCAAGCAAACAGGAAACTGCTTACGGCGAACATATAAGTCTTTTACAAGCAAAAATCTAGCAGAACAACGACCAATTAGCTGTACTTCCTCAATGCCATCAAATTTAATTTTTAAAAATTCAATTCCATCTCTATTTCTGTATTTCACAAAATCAACAACATTACCCATTGATCCATTTACCAGACCTCTTTCAACATGTAAATTCCTTCTTAAAATTATACGGCAGTTTAAGCACACATTCAGAGTCTTTTCAAAACCTGCAGTTTTAGATATAGTCTTCTCTAATGAATCCAATTTGGATTTCAAATTCTCAGACAAAATAATTGTTGATCCCATATGCTCTACTCTGTCAATAGCTTCCAGTTTCACAATCTCTTGCTTTTCTAAATGCAACATTTTGTTGTTGAAGATGGCACATTCTGCAAGAGTTGGCATCAAACATATTCCAGATTTCTTCTCAGTAATTTTCTGAAAAATATTCTCAGGCACAACATCTTGTTCTGGATATAAATTTGACAGTAATCGTGCATGTAAAGCTTCTTTCCCATGCTCTGTCACTTTTCCAATTCTAACATCTTGTAGAATATTCTTGTAAACTTCATCCTTCGCCTGACGCATATTTTCATGCAGTTCAGCATAATTGAAGTTTAACCATATATTGACGTTGCCAATGCTCCCTAGGCACTTCCTGGTATCTTCATGCGTGAGCATTTTGAACACAGGTTGCCCTTTCACTGGTGTCAGCTGCAGAAGATCTCCGAAAACAATGATGTGTTTGCCACCAAATAACACATCATACTCTGTTTTGAGAACTTCTTGCATTCTCAAATGTACAAAGGCAAGCATGACATTGGAAACCATGCTTACTTCGTCAATGATAAGACGTTTCATTTTCCTCAAGATTCTTGAAACTTCACAACAAGCATCTCCAGATAGCTTGTGATATTGTAATTTGTTGTCATGCTCCACTGGCAGCATCAGTAAACGATGTAAAGTAATCCCTTTAATGTTATGTGCTGCCAGTCCAGTTGGAGCGGTGACAACACAAGACAGCGATGACTCAGTCCTTTCCTGCAAATAACATGAAATTGCTTTAATGAGGAAACTTTTTCCAGTTCCCGCTTCTCCACTCACGTACAGTCGGACAGGCTTCAACGACGTACATGAGCACTCTTTCTTCTCATGACTTAATCCATGATCAATTTGCATGGTAACTTCGTCATATATTTTCCTCTGCTCAACGTTGAGTTGTCTTTCCAAGTCTTCTAAGTTAACCGCATCCTCCTGAGCATGTGCCATGGCTCTTTCCACTTCATTCATGGCAGTGGCAGCTTCATTTTCGATAACAGGTCCTCCTAGTGGATCCTGACTCAATGAAGCAGAACTCTGACTGTCCTGAGAACTGTCTCTGGCAATCTCGGCTGCAATCGTTGCTTCCTGCTCGATTTCCGCATTCAACATTTCTACATATTTGGGAAAAGCAGGACATTCTATGGTCTGCTTGGCGGCAGTGAAAGAGTCTTCGTAACAGAGGAAATCTCCAAGCAGTTCCTCTTCTGCACGCCAAGGCTTGAAAAGTTGCAAAAGTGCTAAATAGAAAAACTCCTTTTTTTCAGGAGATTCGCCACTCAATTTTCGATGGTTTACCAAGTGGCATTTTCTTTGCTTGACCAGACATCCCTCACTTCCAATTACAGCATACACTCCTTTCTCAGTATCTTCTTTGATGTTCCTCTTGAATATGTAATTTTGAAGAACCTCATACAGACAAACATTCTCGAGGTGACTGCTTCGATTTAGATAATATGTATCCAACATGTTGGTCTTCAAAATGTCGGTACTGTTTGGCTCCTTTTCCGCCAAATACTCAATTTCCCGCACAGGTTTCAGAACTCGATTACGCGTTGCAGCAAGACCAAGACTCGCCCAAACGATACTCCTAGATTTGGCATAGAGACTTGCTGAAGACAACCGGTCAGAACATTCGTAAGCTCCGATTTCTCGATGCGACAACATCTTCAGACTGAAACTGTACAACTTCTTACTGAGGCTCTTTTCATGGGAAATGTCCTCCCACATATCCTTCAATTCTGTCTTTTCTTTTTTGGTGATGTAAGATGTCACATACCGAGCCACAGCCATACAGTTATCAGCCACGAACTGTATATCCATGTTAGCATTCCACATGGACAAAATCACTGGGTTGTAGTCGTTGATGTACTTGGACTCTTCGTTCCTCTTCAAATTGTATGTGTTTTTCGGTGATTTCTTCATCACATTATGTCGCAGCGAAGACATCAAACTGTTTACTCTTCCTTTAGAAATCACCGGTCGTGGAAACCCGAAACGACATTTGGTGTAGAACTTGTCCTTGTTTCGGAATTTACGACGACAGTACTTTCCACAACGATGGCTTTGGAAACGTAGAACTTTTTCTCTTAGGCTTTTCTTCTCCTTTGCGTTTGGAACAGCACACGTAGAATACTGTTGTATGAAACTCATCACTGAGTCTTCTGGATCCGTTCCAAATTTAGGTGCATCCTTGATCCACAACAGCATATGTATGTGAGGAGCACCTCTTGCTTGGTACTCCTTTCTCCAGAAGAAATCCAACACCTCTCCAAGAGGTGGATTCTTCTTATTCATGATGAAAGACATCATAGCTTCAAATCTATGATTGAAGTACCGGCATACATTGACTGGATCCAAAGAACACAGTTCTCCGGGTGTCTTGAATTCGATGTTTTCGATGTTTCCATTTGCCTCTCGTAGAAATTCAAGTAAGTCTTCCCAGCCATACTCGGCACAGCTCAGAGTGAGGAACCATGTGGGACTTCCTAAGTTCCTCAGCATACATTTTAAATCACCATGACGACGGTACCAGTACTCATTAGTACCACGCTGACACGCCATGAGATTAATCAGGTGAGAATACAAAATACTGTCTTGGACATTGACTTTATCCATAAAGTCACTTGCCGAGATGTTTTGCATGTGTATACCACTTTTCAAGATGTGGTTCACTGCATATGACAGTCCAGACAGATCGCTTTCAAACAGGAGATGAAACAAATAGGGACTACATTGTCGAAACCTAGCATCTCCTGCATACAATCGCAAAGTCCGGTATTCAGAAGCAGGAATTTGATGAGGTCGCTCATCATATCTTCCTCCCTGACCTGTTGGAAAAAGCTGTGGGAAACACCGAGTTTCCAAACTTTCCTCCCAAACACTAATGGGACTCCCTTTGGCTTGTTTCATTTGAAACAACTCAATAGCATTCCCCATGACTTCCTTGGAATGCAAAGGATGAACACTATAATGTTCATATATTTCTTCACTAGTAGAGGGTTCTAATTTCTCAATTTGACCAGCACACAAATCGCTATCCTCTTCCTCACTTACTTCCTCTTCTGCAACATATATATTCTTATAGTACTTATTATTTTTTTTCAAATACAATGTTGCCTTTTTGACTTTCCTAACATCGCCTAAATCTTGCCATATTTTCTTATTCTTTGTCGGAACCCCATTAACTAAGATAACCAGAGGGTCCTCTTCCACTTTTTCTACTCCAATTGTGTTAATGTTTTTCTTCAAATCTAGAGGCAAATAAACAACTCTTCCCTTTAATCCTCTCCGTAAATCTGATGGAGGCAATTTCCCTGTCTTTGGCTCCATTTTTACAATAGCCTGAAAGGGATGGATACTTTGAATCAAAATAGATTCATAAGTATTTAAATCCTTCAATTCAGAAGGAATCTCAACCAATTCCAGATTATTATGAACTCCTCTAGCAGGCATCTGGTTTTGATTTAATTTGTTATAACAATAATACACACACGTTGATCCGATCCCAAATCAAAACAATTTTCTACCATCAAGTATGTTGTGAAATCATTCCATTCACTATTATTTTCCCTTTCACTTTTTGCATATAAATCCACTAACTTAGTCTGATTCTTATAATAAGTGCGTCGACAACACACACAAGTGAAATTAGGCCTCTCACTTGATTTCACCTGAAACGTCGCAATTTCCCTCTGAAAATTATCTGTACTGGAAACCTGTACACTATCTTCCACATTACCTTCTTCTTCTTGGTCAATTTCAACATTCTCCTCTTTACTTCCAAAGTAACAAAACTCAATTTCTTCGCAAATATTCTTCACATCTATTTCAGAACCATGCAAAAGAGCAGCGCATAATTGTTTAAGCATAATTGCTGGACTCTTAGCATAATACAACATTCTAACTAATTTCCTCACTTTATTATGATGCACTGCTAGCATCCTGAAATGATGAAAAACACTCTGGCATACTCTCCTGGAAAGACAAGCCAGTGAATGACCATGCAAACCTGTCACTTCTCTCACTCTGCAAGGATCTAATTCTTGCAACAACTTTATTTTCTGCTTCAAACTTTTCTTATTAAATGTCCGTACAAAATCACAAAGCAAATTGATGGAATCCTGTCGCACACTGCAAATACTACTACACTTCCAGGTGTACACAGGACCCTTAGGACGTCTTCCTAAAACCTCATTACCTAACACCTCTTCTGTCTCTGTTGTCACAAGTTTTTCTTTTTCAACTGGACAACCATCTTTCACTTCATAAGCTCGACCACTGGTGTCAACTGCATGCACCAAATCATTATCCTGGAAATAACTCTCCTCATTAAAAAATGCCTCACAACTTGAACTATGCATCCCTTCTCCGGAAAAAACTTCACAAAAATTACTACGATTAACTATTCTCTTCCATCTACTATTTCTTTTGAAATCATAAATTGCCTTGTTTAGCTTCCTAATTCTATTGATTATCAAAATAAATAACTTACGTTTAATTTCAAATGCCTGATCAATAACTTTCTCAACTTTTTTTTTCTCTTATAAAAAACCACTTTCTGTTGACCTTTCTTAATATTTTTTAACAAATTGCCAATTATCCTGTTGCGGAACATTCGTTTACGAATGTCCCTAAACTGTTGTTTCCTTCTACTATCATGCACAGAGTTATCTCTTGCTCTAGCAGTAACATTTTTGATTAGCCTTTCCTTTCCGTTTAAAATGCTTCTCTTTTTCTGGACTGAAACATTTTCTGTAGTAATATTTTTTTTACTACAAATATTTCTTATGAATGTTTTTGTGCTCTTACCCGGTGCTTTCTTGGTGACTTGACTAGTTTTTTTGGTAGAGGACTGCTGCATTATTTCATGTACCTGCTGTCTTTGACGTTTTGCAGCCTTTTTAAGTCTATCCTTGGTTGGCATGCTGAAATCTTGAAATGATATGCAGTTGAATCTGTGGTAAAGTATAATAAAAAATGTTATTAACCACTATTACCAAACAGTAAATCAATAACAGTCATCAAAAACTTAACACACTACTTGACATTTTAATTAGAAGATTTTTGCGTGGAGTGCGCCCGGTTTGCGAACCGGGAAGCGTTCTGGGGAGCGTACTTTCTTGAAAATTAGTGAAAAAAGTTAGAGTAAAATAATAATTGTGAGTGATCAGATGTAGGGTAGCTCTGAGAAGAGCTTTTGGGTTTATGGTACATTTAGGTACTTATAAGTAGGTACCAATGCACAGTCTTAAATTCAGAGTGAAAATTCTGTTGCCCTCATCTGAGAAGTGAACTCCATCTCCTCTGTAGATATCTTGCATGTAGTAACGCAAGTTATTGTTGTACAGGGAGCCCATTCCATGGTCTCTCATGTAAGCTGAAACAGATTTGTTTACATGATTCCTCGATTTCTCAATTTGTGGACAAAATTGGTTCGACCACCTCCATCTTTGTCTTTGGCATATATTTGAATATACCAAGGCAGTCTGAGGAAAAAGTGCCATCAATTGCTCAAAGGTGTCCTTTAAAAGCATTTCCAGACCTACCCCAGTCAAAGTGCCCAAATCATTACCTCCACAGTGCACAATTAATAGGTCAGGTTTTGGCAAATGCATAAAGGTTTTCACCAATGGTATCAATTGGTGACATTTTAATCCTCTGTGGCCAAACCACTTAATTTCCACATCTTGTAAATTGAGGTTAGGTAAATTCCTGTTTTCAGCGTACCTCTGAGCCCAATAGATGTAACTATGTCCAACAATCCAGACAGAAAACATGGCGAGAGAAGGTTCTCCTGCAGTCAGATGAAGTGTGGCAATGAAATGGCAGTTGAAAAAATGAGAGTGTAAAATGAAAAAAACTGAGGAGTTTCTGTGTTAATGAAGCAGTAAGAGTGATTGGTGGATTTTGATTGCTGAAAACAGAAAGTTAGGGTGCATGGATGAGTTCGTTGAAAGATGTATTTTGAGTGGCGAAGAAAAAATCATTAAATGAAAGATTGCACTGGATATGCAGGTGCACTGAGAGTTCAGAGTTCAATTGCAACTTTGTTGTGTGAACTTGGAAACACCAGAGGTCTTGCAAGAGGTGGTTGCTATGCAGAAAAAGCAGAGAGGGGGCAGAGGGGGGAAGGGTTTTGCTTTGAAAAAAAGTGAGGGAAGAGTTTTGATTGGGTGACATGAGAGATATGTGTGAGGCATTACAGCATTTCTGTGCTTTTGATAGCTGCAGACTCTGGAGTGCATACCTTTTGCTCTGCTGAAGACAAATTGGTGTGTTTCTGAGACTGTTTTGAAACTCAAAGTATTTGCTAAGGTGAGAAAAGATTTCTTTAATTTAGATAGAAAATAGTGTGCTTTAAGGAGAAAATTATGAAGAAAGTTGTGTTTTTCAAATGTTGCTTTGTCTCAAGTGTTTTACAAATAGATTTTGTTTCTTTGAGAAATTGTAATTGGAGAAAATGTGAAGTATTAGTACTGACAGGGTTTTTATGTGCATAGGAGCTGTGGAGTGTTTTCAAATTATGACTTGTAAATCGTTTTTGAGAAAAAGCAATGGTTTTAATATTGATGAGAAGGACATAATGGTGTCTGCTTCTTTATAAGGTAATTGAGAGTCTCTGATGTTATTTTTCCCATTTCAATGTAAGAAGTTTGTCTGTGGAGCAAATTGCTTGTAAATATGCTCCCACCTGTGCATGGCAAATTTAGATTTTGAATGTTTGCGTTACATAGGCATGTTAAAGGTGACTGAAACATGCTGCAAGGGCAATCAAAAAACGCTTTTATGTGTCTTAAGGACATTTTAAGTCATTTCCCCATGTGCAGTGTTTTCAAATTATGAGTTGAAAATCGTTTTTGAGGTAAAGGAATGTTTTCAAAATTTATGTGCGCCATATGCCCCCAAATTTCTTTTTCAGGGGTGCAGCAGGGTGTTCTTGAGACACTCCTGCACCCTCGGAAAAATTCGTAATTTGCGATGAGGTAATTGCTAATCGCAAATTGCACCTTCATTCCTATGGGCCTCCTGCTGCATGGAAATGAATGGGTAATTTGTAATTAGCAAATAGCTCATCGCAAACTAGGAATGGTAAAGAATCGCTATTTATTCCTTTAAGTTCGCTATTTAGGAAATGCAAAAAACTTTGATGATACATATGGCGGTTCATCTCTAACAAGATAAGAAGCATAGGGATAGATTTATGATGACTGGCGCATCACCAGGGATGTGTTAGTCATTCTGTGCCGCTGTTCCGTCACCTATGGTGTGCTGCATTTACAATGCGGCGCATCATGGGGCAAAAACAGCACAGATGCGTGACGTATCTGTGCCGTAAAGGTGGCGCATTGCTGGAGTTGTATCGCAAGTGTGATGAAGCTCCAGCAAGGCTCAGGGGTGCCCCTGTCGCAGGGTTTCTGTTCTCACACAGAACTGTGGACAGAGGATTGGAACCTCGGCGAATTAGGGTGCCCCAAAACTCACCTTAGTAATCAAAAACCCCTTAGCAAGCTAGGTACAGTGTCACATTGGATATAACAAACTCTCAATGTTTAGACAATCCAGAATATGAACTTATAGTACCTCAGGATACGTGGAACTCATGAACAGTCGGTCGTTATATATTTCTTAGAAACCAGAACATGGAGGTAAGAAGAACACATGTGTATTTGAAATGTTTATTTACTAATGCCGTCTTCTCAGGCGTAGTATCTTAGATAATACAAGTACACATATTATCAGTAGCAAAATTACCAGCATAGTTACTAGTACATAAAAAGCGAATGGTGACAGTATGTTAACATGCTGTAAATGAATAAGAGTTAGCAACACTTATAAGCAGCCGCGGGCCGTGGAGGGAGTTACGGTGGGGCAGGGAGGCGGGGAGGGGGAAGGGCAGGGTGGAGAGGGCTCCACCCTGCCCCTCCCCCTCCCCGCCTCCCTGCCCCACCGTAACTCCCTCCACGGCCCGCGGCTGCTTATATCTCACCCTCCCTAATACACATATTATATTATTTGCTAAGAAGGTCTCTTTGTGTTGGTTTAGGGCGTGCCCATACTTTAGTGTCTTAGATTTGAAGGAATCACATCAGCATACACCAGCTCTCTCTTCATGTGAACCGCATCAAGTGTTGTGTATGTGTGTTCGGCAAAGCAATATAAAACCCGCCTCATGCCCAGAATTGGCAGAAGCTGCACTTATGTTATGAGTATGAAGTCGTGGAGATCAGACCTCATAACAATTCTGTATCGTGTTGTTCTTGAAACTTCAGCACTCGCTGTACAGATATAGTTTAACAAGTAAAGCAGATAGTAGAGCAATAACATATTATTCTCATGTAAATCACGATGAACTATTAGGTTGAAAGCTAAAGCAACAACTAAGTGTCGTGTGCAGAAGTTGCAAAAAAGGAAAAATGGCGTTTAAACCGGTAATGAGTCCATGCTAACTTAACACGGTGTAAAGATATATAGGATCTACATGACACCTCCCCATGATCCGGAAACGAACTGAATAAGATAATAGAAGTGCCATCTCATGAGAGCAGATTGCAACTTTATATGTGGACGGTCCGCAAGGTAAAACATTAAAAACTAGGAAAATTTAATGCTAAAGAAAAATAAAACAGCCAAGTACTTTATCGAGGCTTAAGCCAATAGGCAAGCTAAATAATAAAAACTTGACAAATAAGTCAATGAATTGTCAATGAAATGCTAGTACTCAGCATATCAAACATGAAAAAGGTCTATGACATAACTGTGTATGCAAAATAAGCTGCAACAGCCTCTAATAGGAAGTCACCGTCTTCATTCGAAAAGAGTTCAGCCATCCAATTTAAAAGCGGAAAATAACATACGTGCTCTCCCAGCACCGGATCCTCTATCACCATCAGAGGACAGCTCGGTGGGTTTTCAAGAAAGCTCTGTTACAAGAAAGACTGTGTTGCCGCCAGTAAATTCCAGGGACCAATTAGTCCATGGATCAATGCCACAGCCATAATCCTTTCGCCAGGACAAACCAACTCGTGAGTAATGATAGGACTCATCAGCTGATTAAAGTCGACGTCAGGAGAAACCGGTCCGCAGAGACACAAATCAATGGCCCAATCGAAATCACAGGTCAGGCAGTGAAATGCAGGCTGGACACAGGTGAAGTAGGAGAATCGAAAAGATAATCCATATGCCGTGCTTAATATCGCCAACGGCATTGTGCCATAATATTCAAGCATGCGATTGCGGAACAGCGTGAGCAGCTGCAGGGCGGGAGCTTGCACAGGAGGGACATCCATATTTAAAAATGTAAAAAAGCACAAGAGCGTCCGCTGGTAATGCAAGTAAAAATGGGAATCCACCAAGCACAGTGGAAAAAATAGAATGAAAGAAAGCAGGGATGATTCCAAAGATTTTCTCAAATGAAGTCACGAGACCACTGGTAACAACTTTAAAAAAGTGCGCCAGGCCCTTTGTAGAGGACGCGTTAGAGATAGTCCGAACCATCTTGCTGAAATGGAAAGGCGAATCTGTATTTAAAAGGGTCTGCACCTCTGTACGGGTGTTCGCTATGTGAAGCACGAAAGTTTCACGGGCCGAAGTCAAGGCCACCTCTCTCTGAGACAAAAGAGCTCTTATTCTTGCCATGCCGTTGAAATGTGCTCCCAAGGTTGGTATTTGTGGCCAGATTGAAAACTCCCTATGTTCATGTGTGGGAGGAAATAGAACATTTCTGCAGCAAATAACCCGTTCACTTACTGTTACGATAAAAGGAATACTTTTAATTAACCCAGAACAATCTTCATTATTGAGCATCAAATAACTACCATTTTCCAACAACTTGAACGTGGGGATGATAGCAGGAACTGGCGTGCCTTGCAACACGCAAGCCATATTTGGTCGGTGTTTGTTGCATGAACCGTGTAACTGTATGTGCCTACACATTAGTGAATGATCTGGCGTCTCAGTGCATTCCTCTCCATTCAGATAAACTTCTTGATCATCTTTGAAAATCTGTATGTGTATGGAAGCGACCAGACCTCATGAAGAAAACCACTACCTAAAGGTTAATAACGACCTATTGGTATATATTTCATACAATTTGAAAACTTATATAAAGCAAAAGGCAGCGTTATTAAACCGTGGATAAGGCACGTTGCCAAAGCAGTCAACCTTTTGGATTTATACTGGAAATGTTAAAGGAAGAATTACGGAGTAGGGCCTGTAAATCTTTAATGGACAACGAGTAAAATTACTCCAAACATCATATTCCTGTAACTCCGGGATAGTAGGGGTGTTTAATTTTTTAGAAGTAGCCAATCCAAAGCATTTGGTCTGGGAAATTGTTTCATTCACAAACAACATATGATTTGGGATGAGACATGCACGGTGCAAAGCCTCAGTGCCTTGTACCTGCCAGGTTCGTGAACCCCAAACTGATGTAGATCCTGGATATCTTTACTCTGTGTTAAGTTAGCATGGGCTCATTACTGGTTTAAACGCCATTTTTCCTTTTTTGCAACTTCTGCACACGACACTTAGTTGTTGCTTTAGCTTTCAGCCTACCTGCGTCAAGATCTATGCCTGCTTCAAGCAGGCGCAGGGTTTTGATGTAGCTTTGTCCTATCTGATTGTAAATGCGGCACACCGTGGGTGGCAGAGCAGCGGTGCATGTTAACTGGTGCATCCCTGGGGATGTGCTAGTTAATATAAATCTGCCCCTTTACATTTAATTATGTGCAGGGGACACAGAGTCGGTGAGGTTTATCCAAGGTTAAGAAGAGATGAGTCCTGTTCAGTGAAAAATTGGAGATAGGCTTCACCTCCTCTGCTCCTCAGCATCGTTGGACATGGTTAAATGATAGCTGCAAAATGTTACTCTTGTTAAACAATTTTACTATTATAATCTCTGAGATTTGTCTCTTACTGTGCAACATCTCATTGTTGTTATCTTTCTTTAAAGATAAAGACAACATCAACATGAGCGACAATCAGCAATCAGTTGATTTCGACCTCATCATTGAACTCGTAATTGAAACATCAGTGGATGTTGATCCCTTGGATGATTTCAATCCTGAGGATGAAGAAGAACGTGATGAGGATGCAGATTTGTCAGAATTGTATGACATAGGATGGGAAGCTGACTTGCTTGAGCCTATGGAACTATAAACATTTATTTTATAAATTTATAATAAATAAAAAGTAAATATGTAAACCGTTTAATTTAAAAATAAAGACACCTTCAAAAACAGGTTATGTGTAGTGTCTTCAATAAAATATTAAAATATGGTCATAAAATTAGATCAGATTCATATATAAAACAGGACAGGTAAAATGAATATAAATTCCATTTCTTTTCTGCTATTTCTGTATTCTAAATTTGCCATGTACAAAAAATTCTTCTATGTAAAAATGTTAAGTAGTGTGTTAAGTTTTTGATGACTGTTATTAATTTACTGTTGGGTAATAGTGGTTAATATCATTTTTTATTATATTTTACCACAGATTCAACTGCAGATTATTTCAAGATTTTAGGATGCCAAGCAAAGAAAGAGTGAGAAAGGCTGCAAAACGTCAAAGACAGCAGGTGAATGAAAAAAAGCAGCAGTCCTCTAACAAAAAGATTTGTCAAGTCACCAAGAAAGCACCGGGTAAGAGTACAAAAACATTCATAAGAAATATCTCTAGTAAAAAAAATATTACTACAGAAAATGTTTCAGTCCAGAAAAGGAGAAGCAATTCAAACGGTAAGGAAAGGCCAATGAGAAATGTTACTGCTAGAGTAAGAGATAATATGCATGAAAGTAGAAGGAAACAACAGTTTAGGGACATTCGTAAACGAATGTTCCGCAACAGGATAATTGGCAATTTGTTAAAAAATATTAAGAAAGGTCAACAGAAAGTGGTTTTTTATAAGAGAAAAAAAATAGTTGAGAAAGTTATTGATCAGGCATTTGAAATTAAACGTAAGTTATTTATTTTGACAATCAATAGAATTAGGAAGCTAAACAAGGCAATTTATGATTTCAAAAGAAATAGTAGATGGAAGAGAATAGTTAATCGTAGTAATTTTTGTGAAGTTTTTTCTGGAGAATGGATGCATAGTTCAAGCTCTGAGGCATTTTTTAATGAGGAGAGTTATTTCCAGGATAATGATTTGGTGCATGCAGTTGACACCAGTGGTCGAGGTTATGAAGTGAAAGATGGTTGTCCAGTTGAAAAAGAAAAACTTGTGACAACAGAGATAGAAGAGGTGTTAGGTAATGAGGTTTTAGGGAGACGTCCTAAGGGTCCTGTGTACACCTGGAAGTGTAGTAGTATTTGCAGTGTACGACAGGATTCCATCAATTTGCTTTGTGATTTTATACGGTCATTTAATAAGAAAAGTTTGAAGCAGAAAATGAAGTTGTTGCAAGAATTAGATCCTTGCAGAGTGAGAGAAGTGATAGGTTTGCATGGTCATTCACTGGCTTGTCTTTCCAGGAGAGTATGCCAGAGTGTTTTTCATCATTTCAGGATGCTAGCAGTGCATCATAATAAAGTGAGGAAATTAGTTAGAATGTTGTATTATGCTAAGAGTCCAGCAATTATGCTTAAACAATTATGCGCTGCTCTTTTGCATGGTTCTGAAATAGATGTGAAGAATATATGTGAAGAAATTGAGTTTTGTTACTTTGGAAGTAAAGAGGAGAATGTTGAAATTGACCAAGAAGAAGAAGGTAATGTGGAAGATAGTGTACAGGTTTCCAGTACAGATAATTTCCAGAGGGAAATTGCGACGTTTGAGGTGAAATCAAGTGAGAGGCCAAATTTCACTTGTGTGTGTTGTCGACGCACTTATTATAAGAATCAGACTAAGTTAGTGGATTTATATGCAAAAAGTGAAAGGGAAAATAATAGTGAATGGAAGGATTTTACAACATACTTGATGGTAGAAAATTGTTTTGATTTGGGATTGGATCAACGTGTGTGTACTTATTGTTGTAACAAATTAAATCAAAACCAGATGCCTGCTAGAGCAGTTCATAATAATCTGGAATTGGTTGAGATTCCTTCTGAATTGAAGGATTTAAATACTTATGAATCTATTTTGATTCAAAGTATCCATCCCTTTCAGGCTATTGTAAGAATGGAGCCAAAGACAGGGAAATTGCCTCCATCAGATTTACAGAGAGGATTAAAGGGAAGAGTTGTTTATTTGCCTCTAGATTTGAAGAAAAACATTAACACAATTGGAGTAGAAAAAGTGGAAGAGGAACCTCTTGTTATCTTAGTTAATGGGGTTCCGACAAAGAATAAGAAAATATGGCAAGATTTAGTAGATGTTAGGAAAGTCAAAATGGCAACATTGTATTTGAAAAAATATAATAAATACTATAAAAATGTATATGTTGCAGAAGAGGAAGTAAGTGAGGAAGAGGATAGCGATTTGTGTGCTGGTCAAATTGAGAAAGTAGAACCCTGTACTAGTGAAGAAATATATGAACATTATAGTGTTCATCCTTTGCATTCCAAGGAAGTCATGGGGAATGCTATTGAGTTGTTTCAAATGAAACAAGCCAAAGGGAGTCCCATTAGTGTTTGGGAGGAAAGTTTGGAAGCTCGGTGTTTCCCACAGCTTTTTCCAACAGGTCAGGGAGGAAGATATGATGAGCGACCTCATCAAATTCCTGCTTCTGAATACCGGACTTTGCGATTGTATGCAGGAGATCCTAGGTTTCGACAATGCATTCCTTATTTGTTTCATCTTCTGTTTGAAAGCGATCTGTCTGGACTGTCATATGCAGTGAACCACATCTTGAAAAGTGGTATACACATGCAAAACATCTCGGCAAGTGACTTTATGGATAAAGTCAATGTCCAAGACAGTATTTTGGATTCTCACCTGATTAATCTCATGGCGTGTCAGCGTGGTACTAATGAGTACTGGTACCGTCGTCATGGTGATTTAAAATGTATGCTGAGGAATTTAGGAACTCCCACATGGTTCCTCACTTTGAGCTGTGCTGAGTATGGCTGGGAAGACTTACTTGAATTTCTACGAGAGGCAAATGCTAACGTAGAAAACATCGAATTCAAGACACCCGGAGAACTGTGCTCTTTGGATCCAGTCAATGTATGTAGGTACTTCAATCATAGATTTGAAGGTATGATGTCTTTCATCATGAATAGGAAGAATCCACCTCTTGGAGAGGTGTTGGATTTCTTCTGGAGGAAGGAGTACCAAGCAAGAGGTGCTCCTCATATACATATGTTGCTGTGGATCAAGGATGCACCTAAATTTGGAACGGATGCAGAAGACTCAGTGATGAGTTTCATAGAACAGTATTCTACGTGTGCTGTTCCAAACGCAAAGGAGAAAAAAAGCCTAAGAGAAAAAGTTCTACGTTTCCAAAGCCATCGATGTGGAAAGTACTGTCGTCGTAAATTCCGGAACAAAGACAAGTTCTACACCAAATGTCGTTTCGGCTTTCCACGACCGGTGATTTCTAAAGGAAGAGTGAACAGTTTGATGTCTTCGCTGCAACATAATGTGATGAAGAAATCACCTAAAAACACATACAATTTGAAGAGGAACGAAGAGTCTAAGTACATCAACGACTACAACCCGGTGATTTTGTCCATGTGGAATGCTAACATGGATATACAGTTTGTGGCTGATAACTGTATGGCTGTGGCTCGGTATGTGACATCTTACATCACCAAAAAAGAGAAGACAGAATTGAAGGATATGTGGGAGGACATTTCCCATGAAAAGAGCCTCAGCAAGAAGTTGTACAGTTTCAGTCTGAAGATGTTGTCGCATCGAGAAATTGGAGCTTACGAATGTTCTGACCGGTTGTCTTCAGCAAGTCTCTATGCCAAGTCCAGGAGTATCGTTTGGGCGAGTGTTGGTCTTGCTGCAACGCGTAATCGAGTTCTGAAACCTGTGCGGGAAATTGAGTATTTGGCGGAAAAGGAGCCAAACAGTACCGACATTTTGAAGAGCAACATGTTGGATACATATTATCCAAATCGAAGCAGTCACCTCGAGAATGTTTGTCTGTATGAGGTTCTGCAAAATTACATATTCAAGAGGAACATCAAAGAAGATACTGAGAAAGGAGTGTATGCTGTAATAGGAAGTGAGGGATGTCTGGTCAAGCAAAGAAAATGCCACTTGATAAACCATCGAAAATTGAGTGGCGAATCTCCTGAAAAAATGGAGTTTTTCTATTTAGCACTTTTGCAACTTTTTAAGCCTTGGCGTGCAGAAGAGGAACTGCTTGGAGATTTCCTTTGTTATGAAGACTCATTCAATGCTGCCAAGGAGACAATAGAATGTCCTGCTTTTCCCAAATATGTAGAAATGTTGAATGTGGAAATTGAGCAGGAAGCAACGATTGCAGCCGAGATTGCCAGAGACAGTTCTCAGGACAGTCAGAGTTCTGCTTCATTGAGTCAGGATCCACTAGGAGGACCTCTTATCGAAAATGAAGCTGCCACTGCTATGAATGAAGTGGAAAGAGCCATGGCACATGCTCAGGAGGATGCGGTTAACTTAGAAGAGTTGGAAAGACAACTCAACGTTGAGCAGAGGAAAATATATGACGAGATTACCATGCAAATTGATCATGGATTAAGTCATAACAAGAAAGAGTGCTCATGTACGTCGTTGAAGCCTGTCCGACTGTGCGTGAGTGGAGAAGCGGGAACTGGAAAAAGTTTCCTTATTAAAGCAATTTCATGTTATTTGCAGGAAAGGACAGAGCCATCGCTGTCTTGTGTTGTCACCGCTCCAACTGGACTGGCAGCACATAACATTAAAGGGATTACTTTACATCGTTTACTGATGCTGCCAGTGGAGCATGACAACAAATTAGAATATCACAAGCTATCTGGAGATGCTTGTTTTGAAGTTTCAAGAGTCTTGAGGAAAATGAAACTTCTTATCATTGACGAAGTAAGCATGGTTTCCAATGTCATGCTTGCCTTTGTGCATTTGAGAATGCAAGAAGTTCTCAAAACAGAGTATGATGTGTTATTTGGTGGCAAACACATCATTGTTTTCGGAGATCTTCTGCAGCTGACACCAGTGAAAGGGCAACCTGTGTTCAAAATGCTCACGCATGAAGATACCAGGAAGTGCTTAGGGAGCATTGGCAACGTCAATATATGGTTAAACTTCAATTATGCTGAACTGCATGAAAATATGCGTCAGGCAAAGGATGAAGTTTACAAGACTATTCTACAAGATGTTAGAATTGGAAAAGTGACCGAGCATGGGAAAGAAGCTTTACATGCACGATTACTGACAAATTTATATCCAGACGAAGATGTTGTGCCTGAGAATATTTTTCAGAAAGTTACTGAGAAAAAATCTGGAATATGTTTGATGCCAACTCTTGCAGAATGTGCCAAATTCAATAACAAAATGTTGCATTTAGAAAAGCAAGAGATTGTGAAACTGGAAGCTATTGACAGAGTAGAGCATATGGGATCAACAATTATTTTGTCTGAGAATCTGAAAACAAAATTGGATTCATTAGAGAAGAGTATATCTAAAACTGCGGGTTTTGAAAAGACTCTGAATGTGTGCTTGAACTGCCGTATAATTTTAAGAAGGAATTTACATGTTGAAAGAGGTCTGGTAAATGGATCAATGGGTAATGTTGTTGATTTTGTGAAATACAGAAATAGAGATGGAATTGAATTTTTAAAAATTAAATTTGATGGCATTGAGGAAGTACAGCTAATTGGTCGTTGTTCTGCTAGATTTTTGCTTGTAAAAGACTTATATGTTCGTCGTAAGCAGTTTCCTGTTTGCTTGGCATATGCGGTGACAATCCATAAATCGCAAGGTTTAAGTGTAGACTGTGCATTGGTGAATATTGGCAGTTCTGTGTTCAAGGAGGGTATGGCATATGTGGCATTGTCACGAGTTAGAACTTTATCGGGATTGTACTTGATTGAGTGTGATGTCACAAACATTTGTGCGGATCTAGATTGTGTTAAGGAATACAATAGGTTAAGAAGAGAGTATGCGCCACATTTGCCTCAGTATCCTTTGTTTGAGAAACGTGTGGTAGGCCGGAAATGAAGAAATGTGACCAATACTGGGGAGGTTGTAGCAAAAAGACGAAAAGTTGATGAACCTGAAATTATAAGCAGAAACAAAAAGGATTCTGTTGAAGATGTTGTTGGTTTTCAATTTGAAAACAGTTCTGGTGTCAACTGCTATGCTAATGTAGTGGTTAATGTTTTGTTTTCTCTAGAAAATGTAAAAGAAGAGATTGTGGTCAATTCTGATCAAAGATTTTGCAGTTTGTTAAATTCTGTGTTAGAGAAATGTAGCACTGATAGAACAAACATAAAAAGTGTGTCTGAAATTCGAAATCTGTTAGACAGATGTTCAGGCCAAACACAATTCTCTCAAAATAGTCAGCAAGATTGTCAGGAGATTTTAATGTATATGCTTGATGTATTGCATGATGAAGGTGTAGATGTAGATCACCTGTTTGGGCTTTCTTATCAATGGCAGCATGACTGCGAGAACTGTAGGGTATCATGTACTACTAGTGTAGACTCAGAAAGATTTATATATTTAACTTTGCCAGACAGTAAATCAGTCTCTTTTAATAAGCTAGTAAAAGCAGCTGATCACAACATGGAGTGTAGCCAATGTAAATCTGAAATGATGTCCACAAATATTTATACGAACATATGGCCAGTATGTCATTTTAATGTTCCAACGATGTAGGCCTGATGGAACAAAATTGACAACTTTAATTAAAAATTTTGTGGCTTCACAGTTGTCAATATCAGGAAGGACTTTTGTAACTGTAGCAATTATATATCATGATGGTCCTTCAATAACATCAGGACATTATACAGCTTATTTAAAGTGTAGACATGGCTGGTCATTCTGCAATGATTCTGTTTTAATTTTCAAAAAAAAATTGCCGTATGACCTTAAAAACTCTTACCTGGTGTTTTTAAAGCCAAAATTTTAGGGAAAGAATCTCGGGATGTGCTCTGAGGAATTTCAAGAAGTTCTAATGGCTGCTACACGATTTGGCCTTGAGGATAAGTGTAGTATAGAGACATAACTTCTTATCATAACACTGGACGTCATGGAGAAATACGTGCACTTTGCATGAGTTCAGAAAAACTGTTTCTTTTTATAAGCTAATTGAAGCAGCCAATCAAAACATGGAGTAGAGGGAATGTAAGTCTGCAATGCTGTCTACTGTTTTACATTGCTTTGTGATTAAAAGTGATGTAGAGAATTAAATAATTGTACTAGTCATAAAGGTAGTGTAAGTCTGCTTCATAGTTAGCAGTATCAGTGTGATAGGAAATGTAGAACATGATTGAGCAAGAAGGGGAAGATATTACTAGTCCATGATTGTGAAAATAATCTTCAACATTTTAATTGTGAAAGTTGCGGAAATACAACATGACGGGATTGGTTTAAAAGAATTCTAAGAGTTATAAATGGCTCAGACACGATTTGGCCTTGTGGAAACGTGTGGTAGAGAGCGAGAAGTCATTTATTGTATGTAAGATGTTTTTGAAAACGATGGAGGTTTTCTTTCAGAAAGTGGCGGGTTGAAAGTAATAACAGCACAACAGAGTGTAAGCTGTTCATAGGACATCCTTGGCCGTCATGGAAAGTAAGTTAACTTTAAGGAGTTCTGAATTCTGATTTGTTATGTTGTATGGGTTTTTTAAACACAATCATTTTGATTGTGTTTTTTTTTCCCCGCTGTTATATGATGAATACCTTAGTCACTGTTTTAGTGAAATTTGATACATTCTGAGAACAGCAAAAATAAACCATTTAACATGTATAATTAATTCTGTTCTGTTTGCATTTATGATGTACATGTAGAACTGTGTAGGAGGCATGGAGAAGGTGAGGCTTCTGTAAGTGTCAAAGTTGTTGCATACAGTGCTTATATTGTACGTAGTCTTTTATATTTCATTACTTTCACTGTTTCTGACTGATCTAAAAAAAAATTTGTAAAAAGAACAGTAAGTATAAGGGAAGGAAACAGACAGTTATGTTAAAAGAAACACAGCTATAGGGAATAAACTAGGGATACTGTTACCCGCAATCCTCTGCTGATGATGTCATTGAGCATGTCATGAATGATGTAATATGTGACATCATCAGCAGTGGATTACGGGTAATAGTATCTCTAGTTTACTCCCCTATAGCTGTCTTTCTTTTAACATAACTGTCTGTTTCCTTCCCTTATACTTACTGTTCTTTTTTTTTTTAAAAAATTTTGGGTTCGCTTCCGGTTCGCGTACCGGGGAGCGAACTGGGAAGCGAACTAAGAGAAATAGAGGTTGGCACAGTTCCAAATATTGTACCAATTTTTTAATAACGGGGAGGTAGTTCTGAAAAGAACTTTTTTTTTTATTGTTTTTGTTGTTTTATATTTTTTTTATTATTTTTCTGAACTTTTTTTACTTTTTTTGAATTTTTCTGAACAGTTTTATATATTTTTTTGTTTTTTTTCGGAGGGGGCAACGAAAACGATTCATTGTAAAGGGCTAAACAGGAGCAACAAAACAAAAAAAAAGAATTTATTATTTGGGGCGTTTCGTACAAACTTGCATATGATAGTCAATAGCTCTGTTGATCAGAGTGATGCTTCTTTCTCCGTAGCAAATGAATCCACTGCAATGTACGCAGACTTGTTTTACTTCACGAAATCTTGTTTGTATATTTGGCACCATCTCCCTGCCCTCTGGTCCAGTTACTTCGGGTACAACAGATCTTCTGGCCATAATAGGGAGATTATCTAGGTCGTTACGAAACTGTGCAGCACTGTAGTTGTTAGGATGCCACCTAGTCATATGGCGATGCATTGTGTAGTTTCCGAAACTGTATTTTTTGTCGGTCCCTCTGGACAGTCTATCTTGACATATAAGGCAAGTTACGTATCTTGCATTTACTTTTTTCTGACCTTTGGGAATTTAAAAAAATTGCCAAATGAAGTTTTCTTTCCGGTGAGACGTCCTGGGCTCCTCAGGCAAAAAGTGCCTCTCTTCGTGCTCGTCGTCCTGTTCCTCTTCTTCCTCTTCTTGCTGAATTATAACTTGAGCAGGTGGTCCACTCTTCCTTGGATGTGGTGGAGGTGGTGGGGAAGCACCAGCTGAAGCTACTAAAAAAGCCATTGCTCACTGGTAACAAAGGGTCTTTCTCTCACAATGATGAAAGTCAGAGTGAGGAAAGAAGGAGGGATTTTCATCATTTGGGAAAAACAATAGTTCTCAACCAATGAAAAGTGTTCATTTTATATTATATGACCTAGTCTTACATCATTAGGAAACCAAAAGTGAAATGAACCAATGAAAAGTGTTATTACCAAGTCACATGACCTGCTGTGTTTACGTTACGCGCTTTGCAGGGCCTCCCGGTTTGCTTCCAGAAACCTGTGCTTTGCGACTCGGTAAGCGTACCAGTTCGCTAACGTAGCACGTCATATGACGTATCACGCGACAACGCGAAACGTCATGCGGACGGGAGGCGTGATGATGTTGTTTTCTAACGCGGCAGTTGCGGTAAAGAAACGTTTACCGGCTCGCGGTCTATTTCGCGGCATCAAGGTCAGCTAACGGGAAGCTTCCCGATTCGCGAAGCGGGAACGAAGAAAAAAAAATATTAAAAAAAAAAGTTATTAATAAACATATAAAATATATTTTTGGATTTAAAGAAGAATACATTTTACAGCTACAGATATTAGCTGTTAAAAAACCAATGAAATTCACTGAAAAAACCATAGGTTATAGACCATATATAGTTAGGAATTAGCATTTACAAAACCTTGAAAATTCACTGAAAAAACCATAGGTTATAGACCATATATAGTTAGGAATTAGCATTTAGAAAACCTTATTTTACTCACACAAAACCATTGAAATTCCATATATAGTTAGTTGCACTAACTATATATCGCGCACCCGCAATCCACTGCTGATGATGTCGCATATTACATCATTCATGACATGGTCAGTGACATCACTGATGACATCACTGACTCTCTGGAGTGGGAATAGTAATTTTTACCCCTACGCTATCCAACACTTTCCCTACTGTTGCGCTCTCTGGAGTGGGAATAGTACTTTTTACCCCTACGCTATCCAACGCCTTCCCTACTGTTGCACGCACTGGAGTGGGAATAGTAATGTTTACCCCTACGCTATCCAACTCTTTCCCCACAGTTGCACTCGCTGGAGTTGGAAAAGTCATTTTTACCCTTACGCCATCCAACGCTTTCCCTACTGTTGCACTCTTTGGAGTGGGAATAGTAATTTTGACCCCTACGCTATCCAACGCCTTCCCTACTGTTGCACATTCTGGAGTGGGAATAATAATTTTTACCCCTACGCTATCCAACACTTTCCCTACTGATGCACTCACACGAGTGGGAATAGTAATTTTTACCCCTACGCTATCCAACGCTTTCCCCGCTGTTGCACTCGCTGGAGTTGGAATAGTAATTTTTACCTGTACGCCATCCAACGCTTTCCCTACTGTTGTACTCGCTGGAGTGGGAATAGTCATTTTTACCCCTACGCTATCCAACGCTTTCCCTACTGTTGCACTCGCTGGAGTTGGAATAGTAATTTCTATCCCTACGCTATCCAATGCTTTCCCTACTGTTGCACTCTTTGGAGTGGGAATAGTAATTTTTACCCCTACGCTATCCAACGCTTTCCCTACTGTTGCACTCGCTGGAGTTGGAATAGTAATTTTTATCCCTACGCTATCCAATGCTTTCCCTACTGTCCTGAAAACGATCTGCTGAGCCCGTGCACTATTGTATTGAATTGCCTGCCAGTGATCAAGGGTTTTTACACTCGAAACGCGTTGTGTTGCAACCGCCTGTGGCAGCTGTGTGGTTACCCCCCTTGTGTGTTACTGCTTCAGTGGGGCAACTCCTTTGGTTTTTGTATAGCTGCTTGTCCAGCCGCGAAGCAGTCCCGCCGCCGTGGATTCTCGAGTCCTGTACAGGTGGACTTGTCACAAAACGATAAGGACCGGAGCCACGGGTAGATATTGGCCGCACTGCAGCAAACCTGTCTACCACTTTCTTTACTATTTTAGTTGAACTAATGGAACAATGGTGCCTTGAACATTACGGACTTTGCAGTGACCCTCTGGGGTTTTTGAATGGGACTCAAGCCTGGCATAACATGGAAGGACTATTATAACCAGAATGCCATGCGAACTGTGAACGCCCACATGGGCGGGGCTTGCAATTATAATAAATCATGTCCTGAAAATGATCTGCTGAGCCCGTGCCCTATTGTATTGAATTGCCTGCCAGTGATCAAGGGTTTTTGAACTCGAAACGCGTTTGGCTTTACAAGTGGAAGCGCGGCAGGAGCGCTGTGTTGCAACCGCCTGTGGCAGCTGTGTGGTTACCCCCCTAGTGTGTGACTGCTTCAGTGGGGCAATTCCTTTGTTTTTTTTTTAATATATATATATATATGATTTCCGTTTTGAAATTTGCCCGTATATTCTCTTAAATTCAAAATATATTGTTTCACTCATGCAGAGATCGAGACCACAGTATTTGATTGCAATTGTTTTACTTTGTGTTATATATTGTATAAATGTCGATACTAACGTGTACAATATCTCTGCTGAGCCATTTTAACTCTAGTATTTTGTCCATGTTTATTGTCAGCCCTGACACGTGACGCTGTTACAACTATTTACTGGCACTTTAAATGAGCGTTTTTTGCATTTGAATGTTGTCATGTGAGCAGGGCTCTTCGGAGTCGAAACTTCATGCGGCTTAATTTGCACAAATAAATCATCAGCACTTATCTGGTTCGTGTCCGCACTTTCTCTGTCTTGGTAAAGCTGTCGGTGCTGGGTGGAGATGCAGTTTTCCGGATATATCGGCTGGTTTGTTCCCGAACCAGCCAACACATGATACCCTCTTCGACAATTGGACAACGCCTGACTCGGGACGTTATGGTGGAGTTTCCAGGATTTACGGACTCTGGAAGGAGTGAGGCGTTTGACCCCCGCTAACCAGATTCGCAGCAGCAGCTGAGACTCAGTCATTGAACTTTGGTGTACGAGCCCACGTGGTGGCGGACCGGGAGATTAGGGAACCGGCAGTTATCGTCTCGTATGCAAGTAAGACCTAAGAGCGGCTTAGCGGGTGAAGAGTATAGTGCATAGGCGCACTGCTTGCCAATTATTACATTGGGGCAGATCAGACGCCTTTTATCAACAGTTAAACACTGCAAATATGTCGGCTGACAACGTTCGAGATCGGGAGGCATTAGCAGTTATGATGTTTTCCGATAGCTCTCCTCTCCCAGTAAACATCCGGGGGAGAAACAATGATGGCGCCAGCAACAGCAGCAGCACAGCGCTTAAAGATCTCTTCAAAATTATGGAAAAGAAATCCAGGAGTGAACAATCCAAGTGGTGGGAATCAAAATCTTTGCAAAGATATATTGAAGTAAATCGGATTCCCCGAGGTCTGCGTATATTGACTGCCCCCACCTACGAGGAATCTAACCCTGAACTAATGAGGGAGTGGGCGGAGTATAACCTGGAGGCATCGCGCCACCAAGTCCAGATACTTATCAAGTATGCGGATATAGATCGAGCTAAACTGCTTACTGAGATAGCAGCCATTCAGGAGCAATTGGAAACGATGGGGGAGGACGAGGAGAAGGCTAAACTAACGAAGGCAATGAATGAACGTTTTGAAGAAGGAGGAAGCCAAAATTATAGAGAGAAAAACATACAAATTCCAGCGTGATCGTAGCGATTACGAGTTGGGCCAAATCTTCACGTTCTCCAAGGAATACGATGCTATTCGAATTGGTGTGGCCAAACCTCAATTCAAACCCAAGCCAAATAGACAAAATCAAGGACAGATTGACTCATGCAATTCTACCCTCAGCTCTGATGTGGAAACTGAGTCTGACACAGAACGCCGGAAACAAGCTCAATCAGGTGTTATCCCGAAACCATCATTGGGACAAGAAATACGTTTTTTGTGCCAGGAGAGACTTCTAACATTAAGGCACCGAACGCGACAAAACTACGCAAACAGCGGGCAAACTTTAGGCGGCGCAAAAGGTACAGGGCGTCCAAAAAGTGGTTATCAGAGAAGAAAGAGGGGCGGTGGGCAGGGATCTGCCAGCCAGCAGGAATAAGCGGCGTCAAAAATCAAGCGATAATAAACTTAACCTCTGTTATCTTAACATCAAAGGAAGAGGAAATACTTAACTTGGGTCTAACATTTGCTCCCTCTTGTAATTTCAATTACCCCGTGGTAAGATGTGATCTTTACAAAGCAGTCGGAAAACTCAAGCTACAAAAACTGTATGCGCCTAAAGCCAAATCTAAAGGACCAACATTGATACAAAATGGTAATGAGGGGACACTGAATATTGCATCTCAAGGCACGGAGGTTATCACGGAGCTTTGGGAAACTGAAGGGGCTGGTTATGAGCATACTACACCAGCCACAGATGAGATGGGGCAAATAGATGAAGTAGGAAATAGGATTTTACCAAAAACTCTGTTCAGACCCCCCTCAACATTCACCCCGGTATTACCAAGAGATGCCATAGACATCTTTCACGAGAATGTTGTTATACAACTAAAAGATTTACATAGGAATGTATCTACCACTAAAAGAAAACATGATGCTCTATCACAGAGATATACAGCCCTTACAACCCACTTAACCAAAGAAAAAGACATCATAATTCGAGGAAGCGATAAGGGCGGAAATATAGTCCTGATGACAAGAGCAGACTATGATAAAGAGGCATACTCGCAGTTGAACGACAGAATTTGCTACGAGCGCATCAACGTCCAGGCCCTGAGTTCGATCAAAAAGGAATATCATCAACAACTGGTAAGATGGAAATCCACCAAGTTGATCAGCGAGTCGGAGTACAAGTATCTTAGAAACGACAACCCAGTCACACCCATAATGTACTTTATCCCCAAAGTGCACAAGAACTTAACACATCCCCCAGGCAGACCTATCATCTCTGCGAGGAACACCCTGCTGGAACACACGTCTGTATATATAGACTACTTTCTGCAAGGGTATGTGAAAAACTTGAGTCCTATGTACAGGACACCGGGGATTTTTTACACAAGATCAGACAAATTGAATGGGTGGAAGGGGATTGGCTCATTGCGCTGGACGTTACAGCCCTTTATACCAGCATTGCACACAGTGATGGGTTGGCAGCGGTAAGGCATTATTTATCGAGACATGCCCCCCTTTTTAATGAACACAGTGCTATGCTAATGTACATGTTAGAATTCTGTTTGGCTAACAACATTTTTATGTATAACAAGCTATTGTACCGCCAACTACAAGGAGTGGCGATGGGGGCCAGCTTCTCCCCAAGCTTCGCATGTTTGCACATGGGAGCTTGGGAGGAGCTGGTCCTCAAAACCACATACGAGCAGACGTTCTTGAATAATGTGGTAGGATGGTATCGTTTTATCGATGATTTGCTTGTAGTGTGGAGGGGCAGTGAGGAGGATGCCACAAGATTCATCAAAGACATCAATCAAAATTAGCTTAACTTGAAATTCACTGCCACACTCAGTCAGAGTTCAGTAACATTTTTGGATACGGAACTATATATATGTAATGGACGATTGGAAACCAGAATGTACCGCAAAACCACCGCGGGTAACAGTATTTTACATGCGGCCAGTGCACACCCGCACACCTCATCTCCAGTATCCCCTATGGGGAGATGCTGCGCATGAGACGTGTGTGCAGCAATCCCATTGACCTAGAGAGGGCTCAACTTGAACATAAAGCTCGTTTCCTTGAAAGGGGTTACACAGAACAGTCAATTGAGAGGGCCAGAATGAAATTTTTGACCAGAACTAGAGAGGATCTCCTTACAAAAATCAGCAACACAGATCAGCTTGCTGTTGAGCCAGTTGTAAGTATTAGACAAACTGAGAAAGCGAAAACCTTTAGAATAATCACTGGCTACAGTAAACAACACAGAGAGATCTACAAAATTGTAAATAGAAATTGGCCTATTGTAACAAGTGATCCAATCATTGGATTACTTTACCTAAAAGGGTGTCATTAACATACAGCAGGGCACCCTCCCTTAGAGATCAATTGGTTGACACTAATCCTGAGCCAATTGAGAGAACCACCTGGTGGCAGAACAATAAGGGATTTTTCAGGTGTAAAACCTGTAAGGCGTGCAACCATGGCATCAATGTCAAGACATATACAGACGGGTTCAGCGACTTACAACATCCAATAACTCAGGTTTTAACATGCAAAACCGAGTTTGCAATACACGTATTGCAATGCCCCTGCTCACTAAAATATGTGGGAAGTACCAAGCTACCGGTACATAAACGCATTCTCCAGCATTTGAGGGCCATCACTAATGGAGATAACACGTATCCGGTAGCGAGGCACTTCCGTGACTGTCCTCAAAGTGTAAACACCTCATTAAAATATTTTGTCATTGATGCGGTCAAGGCCACTAGACGTGGCGGAGTACTAGGCAATTGTATTGTTCTGCTCTGACCCCTAATCAGGTATGAGTATTATGAGCTCCGCCCCTATTGAGTTTACCCGGCTGGGAAAACCATAGTATAAGATACAGTTTGGGGATATAGCATTATAATAAACAACTATATGCTATTTATATTTTGAGATTTTAAGAAGTATGTCTTTTAGTGCTCTAGCTGCTGCTGTTTATGTGAATTATGTCTACTGAAAGAAGGGCTTATATCATCTTTTAGACCATAAGGGTCCTTATTCCCTGTTAGTCGCAGTATTAAGATGATGGATTTTAAGGTTTATTCACACTAAATAATCTTTAACTTGATGGACAATCTAAGTGGGTTATCTGTAAAGACACATTGTTGGATTTTATAAATATGGGCTTTGATATAAAAAATATGGGATGTATAAATATTTTATGATGTTTTATAGATATTTAGACAAAACATAGTGGCTGTTTTAACGTTCTTTTATCCACTTGAGATGTTGCTTGTACACAACTAACAATCAGTGAAATTTGCATATTTTGCACAGACTTATTAATATATGCACTTTAACTGTTCTTATGAACAGGACATGCTATTTGCACAGCTGCGTATTTTGCACATAAATCCAAGGAGATTTATTATCTGAGGATGAGGAATTTGCACTATTGCGTAATTTGCGCTTAGTCTGAGATGTAGCACTTTAATTTCACTAAACTACCAACTAGATAGATGTTACTTTATTTGAATTGAACGTTTGACAGCGCTGCTCAAATCAAATTGATTGATATAGATACTATCGGGTATTTGACCGTGATTTCCGTTTTGAAATTTGCCCATATATTCTCTTAAATCCACAATATATTGTTCCACTAATGCAGAGATCGAGACCACAGTATTTGACTGCAATTGTTTTACATTTTGTTATATATTGTATAAATGTCGGTACTAACGTGTACAATATCTCTGCTGAGCCATTTTAACTCTAGTATTTTGTCCATGTTTCTTGTCAGCCCTGACACGTGACGCTGTTACAACTAATTACTGGCACTTTAAATGAGCGTTTTTTGCATTTGAATGTTGTCATGTGAGCAAGGCTCTTCGAAGCCGAAACGTCATGCTGCTGAATTTGCTCAAATAAATCATCAGCACTTATCTGGTCCGTGTCCGCACTTTCTCTGTCTCGGTAAAGCTGTCGGTGCTGGGTGGAGATGCGGTTTTCCGGATACATATATATATATTACCTACTGGCGGTCGCCAGTAGGTATATATAGTTAGGATTTTTTCTCTATGGGTTTTTTGAAAATTCTATGTCTAATAACTTTGGCGTTTGTGGACGGAATTGGCTGCAATTTTCAGGAAAATGGCACATTTTGTTTCTGAGCAGGCCTTGAAAATTTGGGGGGGGTTCGTCCAGTGGGGGCCGAGAAAAAAGGGGGGTCCCAAAACGTGTTTTTAACATTGAGTTTTCCATAGGGCGGTTGGCCTCACTTTTAGCCCGAACGGCTGAATGGATTTGCACGAAACTTGGCAAAATTGTGGGGACTGGTAGCCCGATGTGCCTTTTGTAGGTCTCAATATATGTGCTCCAGTGGATTTTGAGAAATTAACGTTTAAAAAAAGATATATATCTGTAACAGCGGACCGGGCAGCGCACTGGTTCGCGGACTTTTCGCGCAACGGAGCTTTGTGAAGCGAAGCTGATTGGTTCTCCGGCGTCTGTCAACATTCCAAACAGTCCGTAGCGGCCGCCATCTTGTCTCTCGGTAGGATCGAGAGACAAGAGGAGGTCAAAACAAAGGGGGAAATAACTATAAGGGGGCATAGTAGATCCTCGCTGACCCCCTAGGTTTGATGTGGAGGTTTTAAAAGGGCCCCGCGGGGCAAAAAAAAATAATAATAATAATAATTGAACGGCTGAATGGATTTGCACGAAACTTGGCAAAATATTAGGGACTGGTAGCCCGATGTGCCTTTGCTAGGTCTCAATATATGTGCTCCAGTGGATTTTGAGAAATTAACGTTCAAAAAAAGATATATATCTGTAACAGCGCTCCGCTTCGCGTAACGGAGGTTTGCGAAGCTGATTGGTCATTCTGTCACTGGGCTATAGTTGGGCTACATCTGGCTGATATTTGGGCTACATTTGTTTTTTTGTGTGTCTGGCGGCCATCTTTGGGCTACATTGGGCTACATTGGGCTTCATTGGGCTACATTCGGCTAATTAGCAAATAGCTCATCGCAAACTAGGAATGGTAAAGAATCGCTATTTATTCCTTAAAGTTCGCTATTTAGGAAATGCAAATAACTTTGATGATACATATGGCGGTTCATCTCTAACAAGATAAGAAGCATAGGGATACATTTATGATGACTGGCGCATCACCAGGGATGTGTTAGTCATTTTGTGCCGCTGTTCCGTCACCTATGGTGTGCTGCATTTACAATGCGGCGCATCATGGGGCAAAAACAGCACAGATGCGTGATGTATCTGTGCCGTAAAGGTGGCGCATTGCTGGAGTTGTATCGCAAGTGTGATGAAGCTCCAGCAAGGGTCGGGGGTGCCCCTGTCGCAGGGTTTCTGTTCTCACACAGAACTGTGGACAGAGGATTGGAACCTCGGCGAATGCATTGCTGGAGTTGTATCGCAAGTGTGATGAAGCTCCAGCAAGGGTCGGGGGTGCCCCTGTCGCAGGGTTTCTGTTCTCACACAGAACTGTGGACAGAGGATTGGAACCTCGGCGAATTAGGGTGTCCCAAAACTCACGTTAGTAATCAAAAACTCCTTAGCAAGCTAGGTACAGTGTCACATTGGATATAACAAACTCTCAATGTTTAGACAATCCAGAATATGAACTTATAGTACCTCAGGATACGTGGAACTCATGAACAGTCGGTCGTTATAGATTTCTTAGAAACCAGAACATGGAGTTAAGAAGAACAGATGTGTATTTGAAATGTTTATTTACTAATGCCGTCTTCTCAGGCGTAGTACCTTAGATAATAAAAGTACACATATTATCAGTAGCAAAATTACCAGCATAGTTACTAGTACATAAAAAGTGAATGGTGATAGTATGTTAACATGCTGTAAATGAATAAGAGTTAGCAACACTTATAAGCAGCCGCGGGCCGTGGAGGGAGTTACGGTGAGGCAGGGAGGCGGGGAGGGGGAGAAGCAGGGTGGAGAATACAAGTACACATATTATCAGTAGCAAAATTACCAGCATAGTTACTAGTACATAAAAAGCGAATGGTGACAGTATGTTAACATGCTGTAAATGAATAAGAGTTAGCAACACTTATAAGCAGCCGCGGGCCGTGGAGGGAGTTACGGTGGGGCAGGGAGGCGGGGAGGGGGAGGGGCAAGGTAGAGAAGGCTCCACCCTGCTTCTCCCCCTCCCCGCCTCCCTGCCCCATCGTAACTCCCTCCACGGCCCGCGGCTGCTTATATCTCACCCTCCCTAATACACATATTATATTATTTGCTAAGAAGGTCTCTTTGTGTTGGTTTAGGGCGTGCCCATACTTTAGTGTCTTAGATTTGAAGGAATCACATCAGCATACACCAGCTCTCTCTTCATGTGAACCGCATCAACTGTTGTGTATGTGTGTTCGGCAAAGCAATATAAAACCCGCCTCATGCCCAGAATTGGCAGAAGTTGCACTTATGTTATGAGTATGAAGTCGTGGAGATCAGACCTCATAACAATTCTGTATCGTGTTGTTCTTGAAACTTTAGCACTCGCTGTACAGATATAGTTTAACAAGTAAAGCAGATAGTAGACCAATAACATATTATTCTCATGTAAACCACGATGAACTACTAGGTGGAAAGCTAAAGCAACAACTAAGTGTCGTGTGCAGAAGTTGCAAAAAAGGAAAAATGGCGTTTAAACCGGTAATGAGCCCATGCTAACTTAACACGGTGTAAAGATATCCAGGACCTAGATGACACCTCCTCATGATCCGGAAACGAACTGAATAAGATAATAGAAGTGCCATCTCATGAGAGCAGATTGCAAGTTTATATGTGGACGGTCCGCAAGGTAAAGCATTAAAAACTAGGAAAATTTAATGCTAAAGAAAAATAAAACAGCCAAGTACTTTATCGAGTCTTAAGCCAATAGGCAAGGTAAATAATAAAAACTTGACAAATAAGTCAATGAATTGTCAATGAAATGCTAGTACTCAGCATATCAAACATGAAAAAGGTCTATGACATAACTGTGTATGCAAAATAAGCTGCAACAGCCTCCAATAGGAAGTCACCGTCTTCATCCGAAAACAGTTCAGCCATCCAATTTAAAAGCGGAAAAGAACATACGTGCTCTCCCAGCACCGGATCCTCTATCACCATCAGAGGACAGCTCGGTGGGTTTTCAAGAAAGCTCTGTTCCAAGAAAGACTGTGCTGCCGCCAGTAAATTCCAGGGACCAAGTAGTCCATGCATCAATGCCACAGCCATAATCCTTTCGCCAGGACAAACCAACTCGTGAGTAATGATAGGAGTCATCAGCTGATTAAAGTCGACGTCAGGAGAAACCGGTCCGCAGAGACACAAATCAATGGCCCAATCGAAATCACAGGTCAGGCAGTGAAATACAGGCTGGACACAGGTGAAGTAGGAGAACCGAAAAGATAATCCATATGCCGTGCTTAATATCGCCAACGGCATTGTGCCATAATATTCTAGCATGCGATTGCGGAACAGTGTCAGCAGCTGCATGGTCGGAGGTTGCATAGGAGGGACATCCATATTTAAAAATGTAAAAAAGCACAAGAGCGTCCGCTGGTAATGCAAGTAAAAATGCCAATCTACGAACCAGAGTGCAGAAAATACAATGAAAGGAAGCAGGGATGACTCCAAAGATTTTCTCAAATGAAGTCACGAGACCACTGGTAACAACTTTAAAAAAGTGTGCCAGGGACTTTGTGGAGGATGCGTTAAAGATAGTCGGAAACATGTTGCTGAAATTGAAAGGCAAATCTTAATTGAAAAGGGTGTGCACCTCTGTATGGGTGTTCGCTATGTGAAGTACGAAAGTTTCACGGGCCGAACTCAAGGCCACCTCTCTCTGAGACAAAAGAGCTCTTATTCTTGCCATGCCGTTGAAACGTGTCCCAAGGTTGGTATTTGTGGCCAGATTGAAAACTCCCTATGTTCATGTGTGGGAGGAAATAGAACATTTCTGCAGCAAATAACCCGTTCACTTACTGTTACGATAAAAGGAATACTTTTAATTAACTCAGAACAATCTTCATTATTGAGCATCAAATAACTACCATTTTCCAACAACTTGAACGTGGGGATGATAGCAGGAACTGGCGTGCCTTGCAACACGCAAGCCATATTTGGTCGGTGTTTGTTGCATGAACCGTGTAACTGTATGTGCCTACACATTAGTGAATGATCTGGCGTCTCAGTGCATTCCTCTCCATTCAGATAAACTTCTTGATCATCTTTGAAACATCTGTATGTGTATGGAAGCGACCAGACCTCATGAAGAAAAGCACTACCTAAAGGTTCATAACGACCTATTGGTATATATTTCATACAATTTGAAAACTTATATAAAGCAAAAGGCAGCGTTATTAAACCGTGGATAAGGCATGTTGCCAAAAAACCCGCAATCCTCTGCTGATGATGTCACTGAGCATGTCATGAATGATGTAATATGTGACATCATCAGCAGTGGATTACGGGTAATGGTATCTCTAGTTTACTCCCTTATAGCTGTGTTTCTTTTAACATAAGTGTCTGTTTCCTTCCCTTATACTTACTGTTTTTGGTTCGCTTCCGGTTCGCGTACCAGCGAGCGAACTAGGAAGCGAACTAAGAGAAATAGAGGTTGGCACAATTCCAAATATTGTACCAATTTTTTAATAACGGGGAGGTAGTTCTGAAAAGAACTTTTTTTTTTATTTTTCTGAACATTTTTTTACTGTTTTTGAATTTTTCGGAACAGTTTTATATTTTTTTGGGTTTTTCTTGGAGGGGGCAATGAAAACGATTCATTGTAAAGGGCTCAACAGGAGCAACAAAACAAAAAAAAGAAGTATTTATTATTTTGGGCGTTTCGGACAAACTTGCATATGATAGTCAATAGCTCTGTTGATCAGAGTGATGCTTTTTTCTCCGTAGGAAATGAATCCATCGCAAAATGCGCAGATGTGTTTTACATCACCAAATCTCATTTGTATATTTGGCACCATCTCCCTGCCCTCTGGTCCCGTTACTTCCGGTACAACAGATCTTCTGGCCATAATAGGGAGATTATCTAGGTCGTTCCGAAACTGTGCAGCACTGTAGTTGTTAGGATGCCACCTAGTCATATGGCGATGCATTGTGTAGTTTCCGAAACTGTATTTTTTGTCGGTCCCTCTGGACAGTCTATCTTGACATATAAGGCAAGTTACGTATCTTGCATTTACTTTTTTCTGACCTTTGGGAATTTTAAAAAATTGCCAAATGAAGTTTTCTTTCCGGTGAGACGTCCTGGGCTGCTCAGGCAAAAACTGCCTCTCTTCGTGCTCGTCCTCCTGTTCCTCTTCTTCTTCTTCTTGTTGAATTAGAACTTGAGCAGGTGGTCCACTCTTCCTTGGATGTGGTGGAGGTGGTGGGGAAGCACCAGCTGAAGCTACTAAAGAAGCCATTGCTCAGTGATCACAAAGGGTCTTTCTCTCACAATGATGAAAGTCAGAGTGAGGAAAGAAGGAGGGATTTTCATCATTTGGGAAAAACAAGAGTTCTCAACCAATCAAAAGTGTTCATTTTAGATTATATGACCTAGTCTTACATCATTAGGAAACCAAAAGTGAAATGAACCAATGAAAAGTGTTATTACCAAGTCACATGACTTGCTGTGTTTACGTTAAGCGCTTTGCAGGGCCTCCCGGTTTGCTTCCAGAAACCTGCGCTTTGCGACTCGCTTCGCGTACCAGTTCGCTAACGTAGCACGTCATATGACGTATCACGCGACAACGTGAAACGTCATGCGGACGGGAGGCGTCACGATGTTGTTTTCTAACGCGGCACTTGCGGTAAAGAAACGTTTACCGGCTCGCGGTCTATTTCGCGGCATCAAGGTCAGCTAACGGGAAGCTTCCCGATTCGCGAAGCGGGAACGAAGAAAAAAAAATATTTAAAAAAAAAATTATTCATAAACATATAAAATATATTTTTGGATTTAAAGAAGAATACATTTTACAGCTACAGATATTAGCTGTTAAAAAACCAATGAAATTCACAGAAAAAACCATAGGTTATAGACCATATATAGTTAGGAATTAGCATTTACAAAACCTTGAAAATTCACTGAAAAAACCATAGGTTATAGACCATATATAGTTAGGAATTAGCATTTAGAAAACCTTATTTTACTCACACAAAACCATTGAAATTCCATATATAGTTAGTTGCACTAACTATATATCGCGCACCCGCAATCCACTGCTGATGATGTCACATATTACATCATTCATGACATGGTCAGTGACATCACTGATGACATCACTGATGACATCTCAAATGACATCACTGATGACATCACTGATGACGTCTCATTTGGCATCATTCTTGTGCTAATACGATAAACTTCTTCAGACTCTAATATAACCTTAGATACACTCAGTGTATACAGACACTCACACACTGCCACTCATCCATGGAGTTACTCACACACCCAGTCAGTCATGCAAAGAAACAATCTCACCTCCATTTCTTCAACTATACAGTTATACACACCTTACTTATTGAAACATATACTAACACATATTTACTCTCTTATACAATCCCTGATACAAGTTCACAATGATCGATACAACCACTCACTCAGTGGCTCTCATGCACAGTTATTTATATATGCCAACTCTCACATGTACTGTGTTTTACATATGTACTTACTATGACATGTAGCATTGAGATATCCATTCACTCATCAATACACTCATGCACACAGTCAACTGCCCATGTAGCTGTTTCCACATGCACTCTTGAACTCATACACCTAGTGAATAAACTGCTCACACATCTATGCACAGAGTCACACACCTTCCAGCCACCCCCACACAAACTCAATCTCCCATAGAAATACTTGGGCAACCAATTAATAACACATATAGCCTCTCGTATAGCTAATGATCAACACATGCAGCAGTTTACATCACAACAGACATAATGATGCACAAATTAAGACAGTTTTGTCACTAACCCGTGCATTCAGTAAGACGCATTTAATCACTCACTCATACAGTCAATCACGCACCTACTAAAACCTTCATTCAGACACTTATACATCCACTCATTCTTCAATATGTAAAACATATTTAAACTTTACAGAAACACATAATCACTGGATGTTGTCATCAGTGATGTCATCAGTGATGTCACTGACCATGTCATGAATGATGTAATATGTGACATCATCAGCAGTGGATTGCGGGTGCGCGATATATAGTTAGTGCAACTAACTATATATGGAATTTCAATGGTTTTGTGTGAGTAAAATAAGGTTTTCTAAATGCTAATTCCTAACTATATATGGTCTATAACCTATGGTTTTTTCAGTGAATTTTCAAGGTTTTGTAAATGCTAATTCCTAACTATATATGGTCTATAACCTATGGTTTTTTCTGTGAATATATATATATATATATATATTCACTGAAAAAACCATAGGTTAGAGACCATATATAGTTAGGAATTAGCATTTACAAAACCTTGAAAATTCACTGAAAAAACCATAGGTTATAGACCATATATAGTTAGGAATTAGCATTTAAAAAACCTTATTTTACTCACACAAAACCATTGAAATTCCATATATAGTTAGTTGTACTAACTATATATCGCGCACCCGCAATCCACTGCTGATCATGTCACATATTACATCATTCATGACATGGTCAGTGACATCACTGATGACATCACTGATGACATCTCAAATGACATCACTGATGACATCACTGATGACATCTCAAATGACATCACTGATGACATCACTGATGACAACATCCAGTGACTGTATTTTTCTGTAAAGTTAAAATATGTCTTGAGTGGATGTATAAGTGTCTGGATGAAGGATTTAGTAGGTGCATGACTGACTGTATGAGTGAGTGATTAAATGTGTCTCACTGAGTGCATGGGTTAGTGACTAAACTGTCTTAATTTGTGCATCATTATGTCTGTTGTTCTGTAAACTGCTGCATGTGTTGATCAGTAGCTATATGAGTAACTATATGGGTTATTGATTGGTTGCCCAAGTATTTGTATGGGCGACTGAGTGTGTGTGTGGGTGGCTGGGAGGTGTATGACTCTGTGCATAGATGTGTGAGCAGTTGATTCACTAGATGTATGGGTTCAAAAGTGCATGTGGAAACAGCTGTATGGGCGGTTGACTGTATGCATGAGTGTATTGGTGAGTGAATGGATATCTCAGTGTTACATGTCAAAGTAAGTACATATGTAAAACACAGTACATGTGAGAGTTGACATATATAAATAACTGTGCATAAGAGCCAGTGAATAAGTGAGTGGCTGTATGGATCATTGTGAACTTGTATCAGGGATTGTATAAGAGAGTAAATATGTTTTAGTATATGTTTGAATAAGTAAGGTGTGTATAACTGTATAGTTGAGAAAATGGAGGTATGATTGATTTTTGCATGACTGACTAGGTGTGTGAGTAACTCCATGGATGAGTGACAGTCTGTGAGTGTCTGTTTACACTGAGTGTATCTAAGGTTATATTAGAGTCTGAAGAGGTTAATTGTATTATCACATGAATGATGCCATCAGTGATGTGATCAGTAATGTCAAATGAGATGTCATCAGTGATGTCATTTGAGATGTTATCAGTGATGTCATTTGAGATGTCATCAGTGATGTCATCAGTGATGTCTCGTGAGATGTCATCAGTGATGTCATCAGTGATGTCATTTGAGATGTCATCAGTGATGTCATCAGTGATGTCACTGACCATGTCATGAATGATGTAATATGTGACATGATCAGCAGTGGATTGCGGGTGCGCGATATATAGTTAGTACAACTAACTATATATGGAATTTCAATGGTTTTGTGTGAGTAAAATAAGGTTTTTTAAATGCTAATTCCTAACTATATATGGTCTATAACCTATGGTTTTTTCAGTGAATTTTCAAGGTTTTGTAAATGCTAATTCCTAACTATATATGGTCTATAACCTATGGTTTTTTCAGTGAATATCATTGGTTTTTTAAAAGCTAATATCTATAGCTGTAAAATGTATTCTTCTTTAAATCCAAAAACTATATTTTATATATTTATTAATAATTTTTTTTAAATATTTTTTTTGTTTCGCTCCCGGTCCGCGAACCGGGAAGCTTTCCGTTAGCTCAAATTGATGCCGCGACCCGGTCCGCGAACCGGTAAGATATCAACATAGTGACGGTATCGCGTTGCCGCGTAATGCGTCTTATGACGTACTGCGTTAGCGCACCCGGAAGTGCCCCGGGGCGCGGACTGAGGCGCGAAACGCAGCTCCCCGGAAGCGATCCGCGGCGCGTCGCGAAAGCGCGACGTATCGCGTTGCCGCGTAATGCGTCTTGTGACGTACCGCGTTAGCGCACCCGGAAGTGCCCCGGGGCGCGGACCGAGGCGCGAAGCGCAGCGACCCCGAAGCTATCCGGGGCGCGGACCGTAGCGCGTAACGTAAGCATAACAGGTCATGTGACTTGTTAATAACACTTTTCATTGGTTCATTTCACTTTTGGTTTCATAATGATGTAAGGCTAGGTCAGGTGACCTAAAAATAACACTTTTCATTGGTTGAGAAGTATTGTTTTTCCCAAATGATGAAAACCCCTCCTTCTTTCCTCACTCTGACTTTCATCATTGTGAGAGGAAGACCTTTACTACTATATGAGAAATGGCTTCATTGGTAGCTTCAGCTGGTGCACCCCCACCACCACCTCCACCTCCTCATGGGAAGAGAGGACCACCTCCCCAGGTCATTACCAACACTGAGGAGGAAGATGAAGAAATGGATGAGGAGGGAGAAGAACCACAGTTCTTAGAAGAGGTGCCCCGGGTTTCCAGAAAGAAAGCCAGTTTCATCTGGCAGTTTTATTCGATCCCTCGTGGCCAAAAAAAAGTCAATGCGAGGTATGTCACCTGCCGCATATGCAAAGAACAATTATCAAGAGGGAAGGACAAGAAATATAGTTATGGAAATCACACAATGCACAGGCACATGACAAGGAAGCATCCACTAAATTACAGCCGGGCGGAAATAAGGGATATGCAGGACAATCCAAGATCAACCCCTGTGGCCAGACCAAGAATACCAATTTCATTAACACCAGAAGAGGCACGGGAAACTGTGCCAAATATACAAGAAAATTTTGCCCACATGATACACTCTTGTATGCACTGTCGTGCGTTGTTAGCGTGTGGCAACATGAGCATCAATGCACTCAACCTGGCGTATGAACACCATGATTGCCCTAACCGCCCCCAGTAATTGTTTTTTTGCTCCTGTTGAGCCCTTTTCAACGCCTGTTTTTTGTTGTTTCCCCCCCCAAAAAAAACCAAAAAAAATATAAAATCGTTCAAAAAATACAAAAAAAACAAAAAATGTTCAAAAAAAAAAAAAAATATAAAACAACAAAAATATAAAAAAAAAAGTTCTTTTCAGAACTACCTTCCCTTTCAAAAAAAATTGCTAGAATGTTTAGCACTCTGGCAAGCTCTATTTCTTTTGGTTCGCTCCCGGGTTAGCTAACCCAAAAAAAAAAAAAAAAAAAAAAAAGAGTAAGTATAAGGAAAGTAAACAGAGAGTGATGTTAAAAGAAAGACAGCTATAGGGAGTAAAGAAGAGATACTGTTTAATAGAATTATTTACCGAAGAAAAGACGGAAGAGGGTATAATTGTGAAAAACAAAATAGATAACGAAGTGAAAGAAAAAAAAAGAGAGTATAACATTAACAAAGAAGAGTTTCTTGGAGAATGTGAGTGAATGTTCAAAATAAGATTAAAACATGAGGAATAACAGAGAGAAAAAATAGAAAACAGAAAACAAAAAATAACAGAAAAAGATTAATTGAAACAGCAAAGAAATGTAAGTAACATAGAGCCATATCATCAACATAGGCAATAAAAGTTTTGCAGCTTTTATTGGCAGAAATGTGTCGCTAAAGCTGCTTTTGCGGCAGAAAACTGCAGCTAAAACCACTTTTGCACCAGTTTTCTGCCAATAAAAAGAGCAATAATTTTATTGGCTGTATTCATAATATGCCCCTTAGTGTGCTTCAACTACACAGAGAAAGCATTATGAACAAGTAGTGATAGAGTGATCAGTCAAAGACACTAAGAGTAATAGAGACGGAGTGAGTGAACAAGAGTGAGGAACTATGAGAAGAGAGGGACTGAGAAAAAGAGTGGAAGGAGTTGAGTAAGTAGGTAATAGAGAAAGGAATGAGGGAAGTAGCAAAGGCAGGAAACTGAGGGTTAAAGAAATGAAGCAGTGGAACTAATAGTAGGTGAATGTGATAGAAATGTAACAAAAAGAATACAAAGCATTTACCTTATAATTGTCGTTAAATTACTCACTTTTTGTTTTTATACTTTCAATCTGTGAAAGAGAGAACAAACATTTCAAAAATATTAAAACATGTATTTAAAAATTACAAAAGACAAGGGAAAAGATTGAAGGACAAACAGTTTTTCAACAACTTTGACACTTACAGAAGCTTCTGCTTCTCCAGGCCCCCTACACAGTCCTAAAGATATACATTTTAAACTAACAGTATCTTGATGCAGATGAAGTGAGGCCTATCTTAAAACATGGTGCATCTTTTGCATTGCTGTTGTCTCAGAAAAGTGTCGCAAGACACTAAAATTTTAAATAATTGCTTCAGGATGCCAATAAGATGTGTCCTATCCAGAGGTTTGTTTGAGGTGAGGCCTACTCAGGGTTGCAGATGAAATTTCGAGTTGTTGAAGAGAATAGAGGACATAATACATGTGAAGGTCTACCAATGAAGTGAGTCATGTCCACTGCACTCTTGAACAAAGTCCAAACCTCCTATGTTTCCCTGGACAGACCTAAACTTGATCTGCACAATGTGATTCGTAATGATAGGAAACACAGGTGATGTAATTGAAATACGTGCAATTTATTTTGCTCATTTCACAATCACATCACTTGTGTTTCCTTTGCTTAGGTATCTCATTGTGCAGATGTAGTCTAGCATATGAAAGAATACGCAGAAGTGCAGCACTGCATGCAACAACTTTGACACTTACAGAAGCCTCACCTTCTCCATGCCTCCTACACAGTTCTACATATACATCATAAATGCAAACAGTACAGAATTAATTATACATGTTAAATGGTTTATTTTTGCTGTTCTCAGAATGTATCAAAATTCACTAAAAACAGTGACTTGAAGGTATTCATCATATAACAGCGGGGAAAAAAAAACACAATCAAAATGATTGTGTTTAAAAAACCCATACAACATAAGAAATCAGAATTCAGAACTCCTTAAAGTTAACTTACTTTCCATGACGTCAAAGGATGTCCTATGAACAGCTTACACTCTTTTGTGCTGTTATTACTTTCAGCCCGCCACTTTCTGAAAGAAAATCTCCATCGTTTTTAAAAACATGTTACATGCAATAAATGACTTCTTGCTCTCTACCACAAGTTTCCACAAGGCCAAATCTTGTCAGACCCATTTATAACTCTTGGATTTCTTGTAAGCCAATCCCGTCATTTGGCATTTCCGCAACTTTCAGAATTAAAATGTTGAAGATCATTTTCACAATCCTGGAATAGTAATATCTTCCCCTTCTTGCTCAGTCATGTTCTACATTTCCTATGACACTGATACTGCTTACTATGAAGCAGACTTACACTAACTCTATGACTACTACAATTATTTAATTCTCTACATCACTTTCAATCACAAAGCAATGTAAAACAGTAGACAGCGTTGCAGACTTACATTCCCTCTACTCTATGTTTTGATTGGCTGCTTCAATTAGCTTATAAAAAGAAATAGTTTTTCTGAACTCATTCAAAGTGCACTTATTTCTCCATGACGTCCAGTCTTATGGTTAGAACTTATGTCTCTGAACTACACTTATCCTCAAGGCCAAATTGTGTAGGAGCCATTAGAACTTCTTGAAATTCCACAGAGCACATCCCAAGATTATTTCCCTAAAATGTTGGTTTTAAAAACACTAGGTAAGAGTTTTTAAGGTCATACGGCAATTTTTTTTTGAAAATTAAAACAGAATCGTTGCAGAATGACCAGCCATTTCTAGACTTTAAATAAGCTGTGTAATGTCCTGATGTTATTGAAGGGCCGTCATGATATATAATTGCTGCAGTTACAAAAGTCCTTCCTGATATTGACAACTGCGAAGCTACAAAATTTTTAATTAAAGTTGTCAATTTTGTTCCATCAGGCCTACATCGTTGGAACATTAAAATGACATACTGGCCATATGTTCGTATAAATAATGTGGACATCATTTCAGATTTACATTGGCTACACTCCATGTTGTGATCAGCTGCTTTTACTAGCTTATTAAAGGAGACTGATTTACTGTCTGGCAAAGTTAAATATATAAATCTTTCTGAGTCTACACTAGTAGTACTTGATACCATACAGTTCTCGCAGTCATGCTGCCATTGATAAGAAAGCCCAAACAGCTGATCTACATCTACACCTTCAGCATGCAATACATCAAGCATATACATTAAAAACTCCTTACAATCTTGCTGAATATTTTGAGAGAATTGTGTTTGGCCTGAACATCTGTCTAACAGATTTCGAATTTCAGACACACTTTCTATGTTTCTTCTATCAGTGCTACATTTCTCTAACACAGAATTTAACAAACTGCAAAATCTTTGATCAGAATTGACCACAATCTCTTCTTTTACATTTTCTAGAGAAAACAAAACATTAACCACTACATTAGCATAGCAGTTGACACCAGAACTGTTTTCAAATTGAAAACCAACAACATCTTCAACAGAATCCTTTTTGTTTCTGCTTGTAATTTTAGGTTCATCGACTTTTCGTCTTTTTGCTACAACCTCCCCAGTATTGGTCACATTTCTTCGTTTCCGGCCTACCACACGTTTCTCAAACAAAGGATACTGAGGCAAATGTGACGCATACTCTCTTCTTAACCTATTGTATTCCTTAACACAATCTAGATCCGCACAAATGTTTGTGACATCACACTCAATCAAGTACAATCCCGATAAAGTTCTAACTCGTGACAATGCCACATATGCCATACCCTCCTTGAACACAGAACTGCCAATATTCACCAATGCACAGTCTACACTTAAACCTTGCGATTTATGGATTGTCACCGCATATGCCAAGCAAACAGGAAACTGCTTAAGGCGAACATATAAGTCTTTTACAAGCAAAAATCTAGCAGAGCAACGACCAATTAGCTGTACTTCCTCAATGCCATCAAATTTAATTTTTAAAAATTCAATTCCATCTCTATTTCTGTATTTTACAAAATCAACAACATTACCCATTGATCCATTTACCAGACCTCTTTCAACATGTAAATTCCTTCTTAAAATTATACGGCAGTTCAAGCACACATTCAGAGTCTTTTCAAAACCTGCAGTTTTAGATATACTCTTCTCTAATGAATCCAATTTTGTTTTCAGATTCTCAGACAAAATAATTGTTGATCCCATATGCTCTACTCTGTCAATAGCTTCCAGTTTCACAATCTCTTGCTTTTCTAAATGCAACATTTTGTTGTTGAATTTGGCACATTCTGCAAGAGTTGGCATCAAACATATTCCAGATTTCTTATCAGTAATTTTCTGAAAAATATTCTCAGGCACAACATCTTGTTCTGGATATAAATTTGATAGTAATCGTGCATGTAAAGCTTCTTTCCCATGCTCGGTCACTTTTCCAATTCTAACATCTTGTAGAATAGTCTTGTAAACTTCATCCTTCGCCTGACGCATATTTTCATGCAGTTCAGCATAATTGAAGTTTAACCATATATTGACGTTGCCAATGCTGCCTAGGCACTTCCTGGTATCTTCATGCGTGAGCATTTTGAACACAGGTTGCCCTTTCACTGGTGTCAGCTGCAGAAGATCTCCGAAAACAATGATGTGTTTGCCACCAAATAACACATCATACTCTGTTTTGAGAACTTCTTGCATTCTCAAATGCACAAAGGCAAGCATGACATTGGAAACCATGCTTACTTCGTCAATGATAAGAAGTTTCATTTTCCTCAAGATTCTTGAAACTTCAAAACAAGCATCTCCAGATAGCTTGTGATATTGTAATTTGTTGTCATGCTCCACTGGCAGCATCAGTAAACGATGTAAAGTAATCCTTTTAATGTTATGTGCTGCCAGTCCAGTTGGAGCGGTGACAACACAAGACAGCGATGACTCTGTCCTTTCCTGCAAATAGCATGAAATTGCTTTAATGAGGAAACTTTTTCCAGTTCCCGCTTCTCCACTCACGTACAGTCGGACAGGCTTCAACGACGTACATGAGCACTCTTTCTTGTCATGACTTAATCCATGATCAATTTGCATGGTAACTTCGTCATATATTTTCCTCTGCTCAACGTAGAGTTGTCTTTCCAACTCTTCTAAGTTAACCGCATCCTCCTGAGCATGTGCCATGGCTCTTTCCACTTCATTCATGGCAGTGGCAGCTTCATTTTCGATAACAGGTCCTCCTAGTGGATCCTGACTCAATGAAGCAGAACTCTGACTGTCCTGAGAACTGTCTCTGGCAATCTCGGCTGCAATCGTTGCTTCCTGCTCAATTTCCGCATTCAACATTTCTACATATTTGGGAAAAGCATGACATTCTATGGTCTCCTTGGCGGCATTGAAAGAGTCTTCGTAACAGAGGAAATCTCCAAGCAGTTCCTCTTCTGCACGCCAAGGCTTGAAAAGTTGCAAAAGTGCTAAATAGAAAAACTCCTTTTTTTCAGGAGATTCGCCACTCAATTTTCGATGGTTCACCAAGTGGCATTTTCTTTGCTTGACCAGACATCCCTCACTTCCTATTACAGCATACACTCCTTTCTCAGTATCTTCTTTGATGTTCCTCTTGAATATGTAATTTTGAAGAACCTCATACAGACAAACATTGTCGAGGTGACTGCTTCTATTTGGATAATATGTATCCAACATGTTGGTCTTCAAAATGTCGGTACTGTTTGGCTCCTTTTCCGCCAAATACTCAATTTCCCGCACAGGTTTCAGAACTCGATTACGCGTTGCAGCAAGACCAAGACTCGCCCAAACGATACTCCTGGACTTGGCATAGAGACTTGCTGAAGACAACCGGTCAGAGCATTCGTAAGTTCCAATTTCTCGATGCGACAACATCTTCAGACTGAAACTGTACAACTTCTTGCTGAGGCTCTTTTCATGGGAAATGTCCTCCCACATATCCTTCAATTCTGTCTTCTCTTTTTTGGTGATGTAAGACGTCACATACCGAGCCACAGCCATACAGTTATCAGCCACAAACTGTATATCCATGTTAGCATTCCACATGGACAAAATCACCGGGTTGTAGTCGTTGATGTACTTGGACTCTTCGTTCCTCTTCAAATTGTATGTGTTTTTAGGTGATTTCTTCATGACATTATGTCGCAGCGAAGACATCAAACTGTTTACTCTTCCTTTAGAAATCACCGGTCGTGGAAAGCCGAAACGACATTTGGTGTAGAACTTGTCCTTGTTTCGGAATTTACGACGGCAGTACTTTCCACATCGATGGCTTTGGAAACGCGGAACTTTTTCTCTTAGGCTTTTCTTCTCCTTTGCGTTTGGAACAGCACACGTAGAATACTGTTGGATGAAACTCATCACTGAGTCTTCTGGATCCGTTCCAAATTTAGGTGCATCCTTGATCCACAGCAACATATGTATATGAGGAGCACCTCTTGCTTGGTACTCCTTTCTCCAGAAGAAATCCAACACCTCTCCAAGAGGTGGATTCTTCTTATTCATGATGAAAGACATCATAGCTTCAAATCTATGATTGAAGTACCTACATACATTGACTGGATCCAAAGAGCACAGTTCTCCGGGTGTCTTGAATTCGATGTTATCTACGTTAGCATTTGCCTCTCGTAGAAATTCAAGTAAGTCTTCCCAGCCATACTCGGCACAGCTCAGAGTGAGGAACCATGTGGGAGTACCTAAGTTCCTCAGCATACATTTTAAATCACCATGACGACGGTACCAGTACTCATTAGTACCACGCTGACACGCCATGAGATTAATCAGGTGAGAATCCAAAATACTGTCTTGGACATTGACTTTATCCATAAAGTCACTTGCCGAGATGTTTTGCATGTGTATACCACTTTTCAAGATGTGGTTCACTGCATATGACAGTCCAGACAGATCGCTTTCAAACAGGAGATGAAACAAATAGGGAATGCATTGTCGAAACCTAGCATCTCCTGCATACAATCGCAAAGTCCGGTATTCAGAAGCAGGAATTTGATGAGGTCGCTCATCATATCTTCCTCCCTGACCTGTTGGAAAAAGCTGTGGGAAACACCGAGCTTCCAAACTTTCCTCCCAAACACTAATGGGACTCCCTTTGGCTTGTTTCATTTGAAACAACTCAATAGCATTCCCCATGACTTCCTTGGAATGCAAAGGATGAACACTATAATGTTCATATATTTCTTCACTAGTAGAGGGTTCTACTTTCTCAATTTGACCAGCACACAAATCGCTATCCTCTTCCTCACTTACTTCCTCTTCTGCAACATATACATTCTTATAGTATTTATTATTTTTTTTCAAATACAATGTTGCCTTTTTAACTTTCCTAACATCTACTAAATCTTGCCATATTTTCTTATTCTTTGTCGGAACCCCATTAACTAAGATAACCAGAGGTTCCTCTTCCACTTTTTCTACTCCAATTGTGTTAATGTTTTTCTTCAAATCTAGAGGCAAATAAACAACTCTTCCCTTTAATCCTCTCTGTAAATCTGATGGAGGCAATTTCCCTGTCTTTGGCTCCATTCTTACAATAGCCTGAAAGGGATGGATACTTTGAATCAAAATAGAAGGAATCTCAACCAATTCCAGATTATTATGAACTGCTCTAGCAGGCATCTGGTTTTGATTTAATTTGCAACAACAATAAGTACACACACGTTGATCGAATCCCAAATCAAAACAATTTTCTACCATCAAGTATGTTGCAAAATCCTTCCATTCACTATTATTTTCCCTTTCACTTTTTGCATATAAATCCACTAACTTAGTCTGATTCTTATAATAAGTGCGTCGACAACACGCACAAGTGAAATTAGGCCTCTCACTTGATTTCACCTGAAACGTCGCAATTTCCCTCTGGAAATTATCTGTACTGGAAACCTGTACACTATCTTCCACATTACCCTCTTCTTCTGGGTCAATTTCAACATTCTCCTCTTTACTTCCAAAGTAACAAAACTCAATTTCTTCACATATGTTCTTCACATCTATTTCAGAACCATGCAAAAGAGCAGCGCATAATTGTTTAAGCATAATTGCTGGACTCTTAGCATAATACAACATTCTAACTAATTTCCTCACTTTATTATGATGCACTGCTAGCATCCTGAAATGATGAAAAACACTCTGGCATACTCTCCTGGAAAGACAAGCCAGTGAATGACCATGCAAACCTGTCACTTCTCTCACTCTGCAAGGATCTAATTCTTGCAACAACCCTATTTTCTGCTTCAAACTTTTCTTATTAAATGACCGTACAAAATCACAAAGCAAATTGATGGAATCCTGTCGCACACTACAAATACTACTACACTTCCAGGTGTACACAGGACCCTTAGCACGTCTTCCTAAAACCTCATTACCTAACACCTCTTCTGTCTCTGTTGTCACAAGTTTTTCTTTTTCAACTGGACAACCATCTTTCACTTCATAAGCACGACCACTGGTGTCAACTGCATGCACCAAATCATTATCCTGGAAATAATTCTCCTCATTAAAAAATGCCTCACAGCTTGAACTATGCATCCATTCTCCAGAAAAAACTTCACAAAAATTACTACGATTAACTATTCTCTTCCATCTACTATTTCTTTTGAAATCATAAATTGCCTTGTTTAGCTTCCTAATTCTATTGATTATCAAAATAAATAACTTACGTTTAATTTCAAATGCCTGATCAATAACTTTCTCAACTTTTTTTTTTCTCTTATAAAAAACCAGTTTCTGTTGACCTTTCTTAATATTTTTTAACAAATTGCCAATTATCCTGTTGCGGAACATTCGTTTACGAATGTCCCTAAACTGTTGTTTCCTTCTACTATCATGCACAGAGTTATCTCTTGCTCTAGCAGTAACATTTTTGATTGGCCTTTCCTTTCCATTTGATTTGCTTCTCTTTTTATGGACTGAAACATTTTCTGTAGTAATATTTTTTTTACTACACATATTTCTTATGAAATATTTTGTGCTCTTACCCGGTGCTTTCTTCGTGACTTGACAAATCTTTTTGTTAGAGGACTGCTGCTTATTTTGTTTCACCTGCTGTCTTTGACGTTTTGCAGCCTTTCTCTGTCTTTCTATTGTTGGCATGGTGAAATCTTGAAATGATCTGCAGTTGAATCTGTGGTAAAATATAATAAAAAATGTTATTAACCATTATTACCAAACAGTAAATCAATAACAGTGATCAAAAACTTAACACACTACTTGACATTTTAAATAGAAGATTTTTTAGTCCTTGGCAAATTTACAATACAGAAATAGCAGAAAAGAAATGACATTTATATTTATGTTACCTGTGCTATTTTATATGTGAATCTGATCTAATTTTATGAGCATATTTTAATATTTTATTGAAGACACTACACATAACCTGTTTTTGAAGGTGTCTTTATTTTTAAATTAAACGGTTTACATTTTTACTTTTTATTAATTATACATTTTAAAAATAAATGTTTATATTTCCATAGGCTCAAGCAGGTCAGCTTCCCACCCTATGTCATATAATTCGGACAAATCTGCATCCTCATCACGCTCTTCTTCATCCTCAGGATTTAAATCATCCAATGGATCAACATCCACTGATGTTTCAATTACAAGTTCAATGATGAGGTCAAAATCAACTGATTGCAGATTGTCACTCATGTTGATGTTGTCTTTATCTTTAAAGAAAGATAACAACAATGAGATGTTGCAGAGTAAGAGACAAATCTCAGAGATTATAATAGTAAAATTGTTTAACAAGAGTAATATTTTGCAGCTATTATTTAGCCATGTCCAGCAATGCTGATCAGGTGAAGACTATGTCTAATTTTTCAGTGAACAGGACTCATCTCTTCTTAACCTTGGATAAGCCTCACCGACTCTGTGTGTCCTGCACATACTTAAATGTAAAGGGGCAGATTTATGTTAAATGGCACATCCCCAGCCATGCACCAGTTAACGTGCACCGCTGCTCTGCCACCCATGGTGTGCCGTATTTACAATCAGATAGGAGAAAGCTGCGTCAAAACCCTGCGCCTGCTTTAAGCAGGCATAGGTCTTGACGCAACATTGTGGAGATGGGGCACCCCTGAGCCTTGCTTGAGCTGCATCGCACTTGCGATACAACTCCAGCAATCACTACCTTTACAGCACAGATACATCACGCATCTGTGCCATTTTTGCCCCATGATGCCCCGCATTGTAAATGCAGCACACCATGGGTGGCGGAACAGCGGCGCAGGATGACTGACACATCCCTGGTGATGCACCAGTCATCATAAATCTATCCCTAAGCTTCTTATCTTGTTACAGATGAACCGCCATATTTACCATCAAACTATTTTGCATTTCCTAAATAGCGAATTTTAAGGAATAAATAGCAATTCTTTACCATTCCTAATTTGCAATGAGCAAATTGCTAATTGCAAGTTACCCATTCATTTCCATGGGCTAGGAGCCTCATAGGAATGAAGGTTTAATTTGCGATTAGCAATTTGCTCATCACAAATTAGGAATTTTTCCAAGGGTGCAGGGGTGTCTCAAGAACACCCTGCTGCACCCCTGAAAAAGAAATTTGGGGGCATATGGCACACATACATGCCCTAAGGGCATGTGTTGGCGTCATATGGGACCTTTTGTTTTTTTGAAAAAAAGCTTTTTGAAAAGAATTCACAAATTACCACCAATTTACCACAATAGTTTCCAAATCCTTAATGTCATTTTTTACATATTTTTTGTTTGATACATTGCATTTAAGTAATCGCAAAATTTGCAAATCCTTCAGTGCAATCGCAAAATAAGGAATAGCAAATTTTGCTACTCCTTATTTTGCATCAAACTTGTTTGATACATACCATTTGTCTAATTAACATTCGCAAAGGCCGAAATTCGCAGAATTTTGATCTTTGCGAATGCTAATTAGCTTGATACATATGGCCCCAAGTGAGGCCTGTCTTGCAACATGGTGCATCTTTTGCATCACTGCTGCATCGGTTTCATGTGGTACGTTTTTTTTACACCATGACATATCTGCCTAAATGCATCAATTTGTAATTTTGTCGCCTCATAGCAAATCTTTTGCACCGCCGCTCCATCATAAAAGTGACGCACAGTGGCGCAAAAGAGGCATACACCTATCATAAATCTGTCCCTAGCATTTTAAATGATTAATCCAGGATGACGATAAGGTGTGGCCTATCCAGAGGTTTGTTTAAGGTGAGGCCTACTCAGGATTGCAGATTAAAGTTACGCTTGATGAAGAATACAGAAGAGATAATACATGTAAAGGCCTACCAATGAAGTAAGTGATTTGCACTTTATTTTGCCAGTCATCATAAATGTATCCCTAAGCTTCTTATCTTGTTACAGATGAACCACCATATGTACCATCAAACTATTTTGCATTTCCTAAATAGCGAATTTTAAGGAATAAATAGCAATTCTTTACCATTCCTAATTTGCAATGAGCAAATTGCTAATTGCAAATTACCCATTCATTTCCATGGGCTAGGAGGCTCATAGGAATGAAGGTTGCAATTTGCGATTAGCAATTACCTCATCACAAAATAGGAATTTTTTCAAGGGTGCAGGGGTATCTCAAGAACACCCTGCTGCACCCCTGAAAAAGAAAATTGGGGGCATATGGCACACATACATGCCCTAAGGACATGTATTGGCGTCATATGGCACCTTTTGTTTTTTGGAAAAAAATGCTTTTTGAAAAGAATTCGCAAATTACCACAAACTAGAAGTTGGTGGTAGTTTCCAAATCCTTAATGTCATTTTTTACATATTTTTTGTTTGATACATTGCATTTAAGGAATCGCAAAATTTGCAAATCCTTCAGTGCAATCGCAAAATAAGGAATAGCAAATTTTGAATTAAGGACATTTTAAGTCATTTCCACATGTGCAGTGTTTTCAAATTATGATTTGAAAATCGTTTTTGGGGAAAAGTAATGGTTTGCAAATTTATGACAAGGACATAATGGTGTATGCTTCTCTATAAGGCATTTCAGTGTCTCTGATGTCATTTTTCCCATATTACATTATAAGACCTTTCCCCATGGAGCACATTCCTTGTAAATATGCTCCCACCTGTGCATGGTGAATTTAGATTTTGACTGTTTGAGTCACATAGCCATGTTAAAAGTGACCCAAAAAATTTGCAAACGCTTTAAAAAAACACATTCATGTGTCTTAAGGACATTTTAAGTCATTTCCCCATGGACAGTGTTTTGTAAGTGGCGCAAAAGAGGCATACACCTATCATAAATCTGTCCCTAGCATTTTAAATGATTAATTCAGGATGACGATAAGATGTGGCCTATCCAGAGGTTTGTTTAAGGTGAGGCCTACTCAGGATTGCAGATTAAAGTTACGCTTGATGAAGAATACAGAGGACATAATACATGTAAAGCTCTACCAATGAAGTAAGTGATGTCCACTTCATTGCGTCAGTCATCATAAATGTATCCCTAAGCTTCTTATCTTGTTAGACATCAACCGCCATATGTATCATATAACTATTTTGCATTTCCAAAATAGCGAATTTTAAGGAATAAATAGCGATTCTTTACCATTCCAAATTTGCGATGAGCAAATTGCTAATTGCAAATTACCCAGTCATTTCCATGCGCCAGGATGCCCATATGAAAGAAGGTGCAATTTGCGATTAGCAATTAGCTCATCGCAAATTAGGAATTTTTCCAAAGGTGCAGGGGTGTCTCAATAACACCCTGCTGCACCCCTGAAAAAGAAATTTGGGGGCATATGGCGCACATAAATTTTAACAACATTCCTTTACCTCAAAAACGATTTTCAATTCATAATTTGAAAACACTGCCCACAGGGAAATTACTTAAAATGTCCTTAAGACACATGAAAGTGTTTTTTTATTGCCTTTCCAGCATGGTTGGGTCACTTTTAACATGGTTATGTAACACAAACATTTAAAATCTAAATTTGCCATGCACAGGTGGGAGCATATTTACAAGCAATTTGCGCCACAGAGAAAGGTCTTACATTAAAATGGGAAAAATAACATCAGGGACAGTCAATTGCCTTATAAAGAAGCATACACCATTATGTCCTTGTCATAAATTTAAAAACAATTCCTTTTCCCCAAAAACGATTTTCAAATCATAATTTCAAAACACTGCACATGGGAAAATTACTTAAAATGTCCTTAAGACACATAAAAGCGTTTTTTAATTGCCTTTGCAGCATGTTTGTATCACTTTTAACATGGCTATGTAACACAAACATTCAAAATCTAAATTTTCCATGCACAGGTGGGAGCATATTTACAAGCAATTTGCGCCACATAATTCATAATTTTCTCCTTAAAGCACACTATTCTCTATCTAAATTAAAGAAATATTTTCTCACCTTAGCAAATACTTTGAGTTTGAAAACAGTCTCAGAAACACACCAATTTGTCTTCAGCAGAGCAAAAGGTATGCACTCCAGAGTCTGCAGCTATCAAAAGCACAGAAATGCTGTAATTCTTCACACATATCTCTCATGTCACCCAATCAAAACTCTTCCTTCACTTTTTTTCAAATGAAAACCCTTCCCCCCTCTGCCCTTTCTGCCTTTTCTGCATGGCAACCACCTCTTGGAAGACTTCTGGTGTTTGCAAGTTCACACAACAATGTTGCAATTGAAGTCTGAACTCTCAGTGCACCTGCATATCCAGTGCATTCTTTCATTTAATGATTTTTTATTGACCATTCAAAATACATCTTTCAAATAACTCATCCGTGCACCCTAACTTTCTGTTTTCAGCAATCAAAATCCACCAATCACTGTTACTGCTTCATGAACACAGAAACTCCACAGTTTTTTTCATTTTAAACTCTCATTTTTTCAACTGCCATTTCATTGCCACACTTCATCTGACTGCAGGAGAACCTTCTCTCACCATGTTTTCTGTCTGGATTGTTGGACATAGTTATATTCACTGGGCTCAAAGGTACACTGAAAACAGGAATTTACCTAACCTCAATTTACAAGATGTGGAAATTAAGTGGTTTGGCCACAGAGGATTAAAATGTCACCAATTGATACCATTGGTGAAAACCTTTATGCATTTGCCCAAACCTGACCTGTTAATTGTGCACTGTGGAGGTAATGACTTGGGCACTTTGACTGGTGTAGGTCTGGAAATGCTTTTAAAGGACACCTTTGAGCAATTAATGGCACTTTTTCCTCAGACTGCCTTGGTATATTCAAATATATGCCAAAGACAGAAATGGAGGTGGTCAAACCAATTTTGTCCACAAATTGAGAAGTCGAGGAAGCATGTAAACAAATCTGTTTCAGCTTACATGAGAGACCATGGAATGGGCTCCCTGTACAACAATAACTTGCGTTACTACATGCAAGATATCTACAGAGGAGATGGAGTTCACTTCTCAGATGAGGGCAACAGAATTTTCACTCTGAATTTAAGAATGTGCATTGGTACCTACTTATAAGTACCTAAATGTACCATAAACCCAAAAGCTCTTCTCAGAGCTACCCTACATCTGATCACTCACAATTGTTATTTTTCCTCTAACTTTTTTCCCTAATTTTCAACAAAGTACGCTCCCTGGGGCGCTACCCGGTACGCGAACCGGGAGCTAACCTCGTGAAATTTTTTAAAAAAATGTATTTTTTTCGCACATATAAGCCTCCTCAGCCACCCTCACAAAACCTAGGGGGTCAAGATAAGTCTACCGTGCCCCCTACTACCCATTCTGAACATTATTTGCCCTCCATTTTGTATCTTAATTCGACCGAAACACAAAATGGTGGACTCCCGTAACGCTTAAGGTTCGCGAACCGGGGCGCTCAACGGTTCGCGTACCGGGTCGCTCCCTGGGAAGCGCACCATCAAAAAAGGTGGGAAAGTAGTTCACAGAAAAGCCACTGGAGACAATTTCACCAAATATAGATTAGCTCATACTACATACCAATCCCTACCATTTTCACAAATTTGATTGGAATTCCATTTAGCCATTTAGCCTGTAGACCTCTCTAAATACCGTGAGGTAAATTACTTCACAAAACACATCTGAAGTGTTGGAATTGACAACCAATTAATATGTTACTTTCATTTTCTACTTTTTTTACCTGACATTTCATTGGTTATATACCTGAATATATATAAAGGAAGAGAAGAAAACACAGCCATTTTGACTACTACTTCTTGGTGTACATTTCAATAGGATTTTCACTAATTCCTTCAACTTCTTTCTAAAGGTAAATTTTTATTTTTAAAACTGAAGTATATTGTGCACTATAAGTTAATATGGTAAACTTTTTCTGATAGTTATATACTATCCCTCTGTAGTAGTTATAGATTTAGATAGACTTCTCTGTTATAGTTATGGATGGAGTTAGGCTTCTCTTGTATAATTATGAATTTACTTACGTTAAATCACATACACTTTTTTATATTCCTACTTCCACTCTGATACTATACACTGCCCAAAGATAAATTCACTGATAAAAACTGCCTATCTAAAATTAATCCCAACAGTGCCCTATCTCTACTAATATATATTTTTTTAATCTAAATTTCAGGCAAAATGGAAGGCGAACAGAAAGTTGAATTTCAAATTGTCCTGCAAGAGAGCAGCCAAGAAATCATTGATGAAAATGATATTGAATTTTTCGATGAAACTTTAGACAAAGAACTACTGCAATGTGTACAAGCAGTAGATAACCTCCTTGAAAATGAGGACATTTTACACCCTCAGAGACTACAATGTATATTCAATGATAATTATGAAATTTCTGACAATGAAATGTTAGAAAGTTTAATAAATTATGAAACACAATCACAATAAAAAAAATGCTTAAAAAATAAAGAAAATAAAAAATAATCAACAAAACCAACAATCAATTAACATACAGCATTTGAAAAGTCTATCATTCATTTTTCATTGTAGTACGCTGCCTAGAACGCTTCCCGGTTCGCGGACCGGGCGCTCCCCACGCAAAAAAACAAAAAAAAAATTTTTTTTGTTTGCCCCGCGGGGCCCTTTTAAAGCCTCCACATTAAACCTAGGGGGTCAGGGAGGCCCCCTTATGGTTATTTCCCCCTTTGTTTTGGCCTCCTCTTGTCTCTCAATCCTACCGAGAGACAAGATGGCGGCCGCTCCGTACTGTTTAGAATGTTGACAGACACCGGAGAGCCAATCAGCTTCGCTACGCGAAGTTCCGGTACGCTTAAGGTCCGCGGCCCGGAGCGCTGCCCAGAGCGCGCTTACAGATATATATCTTTTTTTAAACGTTAATTTCTCAAAATCCACTGGAGCACATATATTGAGACCTACAAAAGGCACATCGAGCTACCAGTCCCTACAATTTTGCCAAGTTTCATGCAAATCCATTCAGCCGTTCGGGCTAAAAGTGAGGCCAACCGCCCTATGGAAAATTGCATGGGGAAAACACGTTTTGGGACCCCCCTTTTTTCTCGGCCCCCCCTTGACAAAACCTCCCCAAATTTCCAGGGGCTGCTCAGAAACGAAATGTTCCATTTTCCAGAAAATTTCAGCCAATTCCGTCCACAAACGCCAAAGTTATTAGACATAGAATTTTCAAAAATCCCATAGGGAAAAAATCCTAACTATATATACCTACTGGCGACCGCCAGTAGGTAATATACATATATATATATATATATATATATATATATATATATATATATATATATATATATATATATATATATATATATATATATATATATATATATATACATATATATACATATATATATAATATTACCTACTAGTAGTTATAGTTAGGACCTAGTTTCCATGGGAAAAGTGTTTATTATTTTCCCAATAACTTTGGCTCTGGTTCACAAATCTTTGCGAAATTTTCCAAACTAGTGATCTGCTTCGGCCAGCTCCTGTCTTCTAAGTTTTGGGGTGATTCACCAAGGGGTGTGGCCTCGGACCACCACTCTGCAACGCAGCTCTGTGGTGCTTACTTGTGGTACATGGTGGGCTAGTTGGTCCCCAGGGACCCTCAGGATTCAAGGGGACTTAATACCAGAACTTAAAACGCACCAGAGGGTGTATTTGCACACATGTCACATCAGGCCCCATCCCCTCCCTTCACCACTGCGCAAACTGGCCCTCTGGTGCATTGTAAGTTGGGGGATTAAGTCCCCTTGAATGCTAAGGGTCCCTGGGGGCAAACTAGCCCACCAGGTAACTCCAGTAAGTGCCACAGCGCTGCATTGCAGAGAGGTGTAAAAAGGGGCGTGGCCTTGGACCACCTCTCTGCAAAGCAGCTCTGTGTCTCGCTTACTGGAGTTACCTGGTGGGCTAGTTGGCCCCCAGGGATCGTTAGGATTCTAAGGGACTTAATTCCCCAACTAACAACATGCTAGGGGGCACGTTTGCACAGTGGTGCAGGGAGGGGGCGGGCCTGATCTAAGAAGTTAGCAATCCTGCTCTGTGGGACTTACTGGTGGTAATAAAAGGGATAGTTGGTCTCCATGGTTGACGATGGGGTCTAACTACTCCTCCTGTTACCTCCGGTAAATCCCACACAGTGGGATTGCTAAGAGGTGTTTCAAAGGCCACACTCACCTTTCTCCACCACTCTGGAAAAGTGACTGGTATTTTATAGTAAGAAATTAGCATTTAAAAAACCTTTGAAAATCACTGAAAAAAAAAATAGGTTTCAGGGACGTTATAGATAGAAATTAGCATTTAAAAAACCATTGAAATTCACTGAAAAAAATTGGTTTCAGGCACGCTATAGTTAGAAATTAGCATTTAAAAAACATTTGAAATTCACTGAAAAAACCATTTCAGGGACGTTATAGTTAGTTGGACATTTCACTCGTACAAAACCAGAGAAAATCAGCTGTTTTAGTTAGTTCAGCTAACTATAACTCGCGCCCCTGCAATGCACTGCTGATGACGTCACATATTACATCATTCATGACATGGTCAGTGACACCACTCATGGACGGATTTTGCGGATTGGCAATCCGCGAACTTGCGTATTTACGGATTGGCAATCCTCAAAATCCGCAAACTCCCGCGAATTTGCGGATATTTTTTTTTTTGTTCGCAAGGGTTTCTGCCAGTTCGCGAGGTTTGTGTACCAGTTCGCAATTACGAACTTACTTGTCGGCTCGCAATGGCCGCGGCTATGTTGTTTCTACGTCTGGTTCATCATCACAGGTTTGAGAAGTTACCCTAGCGGTCGTACATGGGCGCGGCCATCTTGTTTGCGTTACGTAATTCCGTTTCCGGGAGCTATGTGTAATCTCGCAAAGTGTGCGGCTTGCTAGTACAATTTCGCGTGTGCGCGTGAGGAAAATCTCGCGCGAACTTACCCACGCGGTCGTGAACGGGCACGGCCATCTTGTTTCTCATTCATTGCTATGGTTCTGGGCATGCTTTCTATATCCTCTCTGAATCTCTGCCATCCTTTGCTTGTTTGAAGTTTTTTTTTATCTATTTTACTTATTATCTATCCCTCTATTTTTCTAGCTCTATATTTTTGTGTTTTCTGCTACTTTTTGTTAATTTTAAACTACTTTTTTTAACTCTTTTCTTTTCTTCTTCCCTATTCTATTTCTTCTTTATTATTTAGCTTCCTTTCTGCCTGGTAAAGGGAGTCGGGAAGCAGCCCGCGAAGGGTCCCGCACCCCGCGCCCGGCTCCCGTGCGGGCGTTTGAGGGGGGAGAATGTCGCTCCCCGGGAGATATTCAGCGCGGAGGAGGTGGCCGCACTAGTTTTTTATGTTCAGCGCCGCCTCCCCAGGGCCATCATGGCAGGCGGCAATATCGCTAGCGGTTACGGGCTCCGGGAGCGCCGGAAGTGGTGGGAGAAGGTGTGCCGGTCCATGTACCAACAATCTCGGGTCCGGCGCACCTACAACCAAGTCACCCACCGTTGGACGGATATCCTGGACCGGGAATGCGATCTGCTGGACCTGCTCGGCCTTGAGATCCCTGGGCTTGGTGAGTAGTAGTAGCTATTTCTTTACTACTCTGTTTTCTCCTGCTCTGTGTGTTATTATCTTGCAAATTTTTGTTTTTTACCAAGAGCAATAATGCTGCTGATTACATTGTAGGTAAATTATATTTCAAAATCTTCTGTGCATTTCAGGTGCACTGCTCTCCTTCTCAGTAGCGCTGCTACTATGCTTATTTGTTTTCGATTTTGTCTTCATTTCATTGGCCTGTGAAATTATGCATGAGTGTAGTTTAAAGAACTGTGTAATGCTAGACACTAAGGGTCAGATATTTAATTACCGGCGCATCCCTGCAAAGTAACAGGGATGCGCCAGTAATTGTGCGCCACGCCACCACCACCCATGGTGCACCGTATTTACAATGCGGCGCACCATGTGCCCAAAACGTCACCGAAGCGTTACGCTTCTGTGCCGTAAAGGCGGCGCATTGCTGGAGTTGCATCGCAACGATGGTGCAGCTCCAGCAATGCTCTGGGGTGCTCTATCTCCCCAATGCTGCGTCAAGCCATACGTCTGCTTCAAGCAGGCGCAGGGTTTGAGTCACGCATCATTGTCCTCAAAGTGATCGATTAAAATCTTGTAGATGTCACTCAGCCACTTTTAGGATGCGTTCCTGCGCAGGAACGCTCTCCCTTGCGCCGGAACGTCCCCTGATGGCGCAGGGCTTTACAACGTGATGCATCTCCCATATGCGTCATGTTGTTAATATACGCCGCACCATGGCGCCTCTTTTGTCCTGCCACTGCGTCACAAAAGTCACGCAACAATGGAGCAAAAGAGCCGCAAGGGGCTTCTAAATCAGCCCCTACAGACTCAAGTCTAGTCCTTCCTTTGTACACATGGCGATAAGAAGAAATAGTGGTGGAGGATTGATAGTTTCAGTATTTTAATGACTGGTTAATGTAGTAGGAAACTTTTTAGTGTTGTCGCTGATCTGCAATCACGATGGACTTTGTCTGTCACTTTGCGTGCTGCCGACTGCTGCCTGCCAGTCCTAGGCGAACCTTTTTAGTAGTTTGTTTAGTGAGTTACATAAGAACTTTCCAAGTCAATGATCCGCAAATCAAGCAATACTAATAACGTAGTAGACCACATGGGATCGGTCAATATATCCCGTGGAATAGTTGTCTATTTGCTATTTCGCCTAAATATGTTGTTATTGTTCTTTTGAAATGTTTGATTTTGTTGACAACAATCATCCATGTTTTCGTGTCTTTCTTTCTTTCATGTTGTACATCAGTTCCCCCCAGGGGCAAGAGGACAGAGGAGGAGGTGGTTGCTGCTGCTGCTGTAGAAGGCCAGGATCGGCCAGACGAGGGCTCCTTTGCTGGCCCCAGTAAGTTTTCATTTTAATATAGAGTACCTATTTTTTCCTAGCGTTCCTCATTCGATTTTTTCTAAATCGTCTTTGATCTTCTTGTAGACTGTATCTAAATTCTTATCCTGCCTCGACTATGACTCCCTGTGGTATTACTAGATTATTCTTATTAGTCTGTCTATGTAGCTAACTAAGATTGCACATTTGGCAATTCCATTGGACTCCCATTCTAGTCAGCAATAGCTCTATGCACTGAGCCTTCCCTGGAAAAAGGAAAATTTTTACTTTAGATTAGACAGTCACAAATTATTACATTGTTTTCTGGTTTTTTTCACATTTCTTTATTTCTAGACCAAATATTATATAGTAGTGAGTGGTGTATTCTAACAATCTTAAATGTACTTTGTAGGTGGAACATCTGGTGGTGGGGCCAGCGCGGAGGTGGTGGTACTGGATGAGGAGGACACTTCTGGGGAGGAGGCGGTGCAAGTGCCGGACGACACCAATGTGCCTGTGAGGGTTCACACGGTGGTGGCGGGCAGAGGTAAGCTATATATTCCTTACTTATTGAGATTGAAGACTGCAGAGTGTGCTTTCTGCACGGGTGTATTATAAATCAACCAGGTAGTAGCCTCCTCTAAATGTACTTCGACTTAGCTGTGAAGTTTTTGGCGAGAAGAATCCCAATCAGATCTGAGATGAACTTGATTGATGGGATGAACGAAAAGCGAAAGAAGGGTGTAAGTAAGTGTGGAAGGATGAGAAATTTAATGATGACTGGCAAAGAAGAATGATATGTGTTTGCTTGGTCCTCGAGGTGGCTGGGAAGGAAAGAATATGGTATGGTGCATGGCTGGGTGAATGATGAAGCAAGGATGGGTGGAAGGAGAACAGCCTTGATGGGTGAAACAGAAACTGTATATGTGCATATACTTTGAATGGATGGATGCCTGGATCATGGTACTATCTGACTCTTAGATAGCATATGTGTATCTAGAGAGAGTAGATGGTCACTGGATGAACTAAGTGTTACTTTGAAGAGCATGTAACACCGCACCCGCACGTCCGTTCCAGTGTAGGAAAGGCAAGGAAAAGAAGTTGTAATTTTGTCCAAGTACAAATGAATAGTAGCAGTAGTTTGTATTGCAACTGCAAGCACAGCATATATCCGGTTATTATGGTGGACACTCCCTACCTCTCTTAATAATTTTAGTTTAGTAGTAGTACGTCATTCATGTGTGGGTGTATCACTGTTCACTCAATAAAAAGCAAAGCACCTAAAGTCATCCCATATGTAATCAAATACATCCCATGTGAAGTGATAGATAATCAGATTATTTAGTTTCTTCTTTTTCCTTCTCTGGTACTCATTTGCACTGTAGGGTGAAAGTTAAATTAATTAAGCAGTAGCCCTTTTAACAGAGTATTCTCAGTGCCACCTGTAATAGAAAAATATGAGCTTCACCACCTGCATGTACTGTACCGGTACAGTAACGCAAGTCTGTCTCACTCATCATGGTGTGCGTCTGTTTTTCTCGGGTGCAAGTTCACTGCGCTGGCATTATGCCGGCTTGCAGAAGATAACGTACCAATTTTCCTAAACAAGATTGAAGAAGAAGAATAAGACTGGTGTACTGTCATAGTCGACTGTAATGGAAGTCCATAGTGCTCGTAGAATTTGTTCCTTAAACTCCCACTAATGTTAGAGCAAGGATGAAGAAGTGGGAGGTTAGATATATACTGGCCTCAATAGTTATGTACTGTGCTTTCAAGTTGCTAGTTGTACTGTGACACAACTTTCTGCTCAATCATTTTGTGTTAATCTTAAGAGCATTGGTTACAGACTATGTCTTCCTTTATTTATATAGTTGCTCCTTCCAAATCCAACAAACCATCAAGGAAGGAGCAGGCTCGAATGGCCCGGCAACGGAGTCTGGATGCCACTGTCGCAGAATATCGGCGGCTGCTGGCCCTGGAGGAGGAGGACACGCAGTCTACTAGTACATCTACTGCGACAGCTGCATCCTCCTCCGGGCCCACACGGGCAGCCAGCCAGCGCAGTGCTCCAGCGGTACGGAGCCGGGCTACCAAAGGCAACCGCCACCGCCGAGCAGCAAAGACATCAGCTGCCCCCCACAGGAATTGCAAGGCACGCCAGCGCCGCTTATGCCTCAGAGTGTCCTATCTGGAGCAGGAGGTCTTAACTTATAAGAACTTGGTGGAGGGCCTCCGCTCCGACCATGCCACCCTCCGCAAGGATTATGATGCCCTGGCCGCTACAGTGAAGAGCATCCTGCCGTAGTGTCCCTTGCCCCTTTTTTAGAAACTTTTGGGGGGTGGGAATTGGGAGTTGGGTTCTTTTTGGGACTTTTGAAGGACAATTGTTGGGGTTAGGGAAGGTCTTGCGGGAGATTATTTTGTTAGGGCTACACAAATATACTTTTTGAAACTTTATCTGAGCATACCTGTTTTTTACTGATTTTGAGTCTGGTGGGTGGGGGTTTAACAGTAAGTTTGTTTTCCTGAAACTTAAGTCTGTGTCATTTTCTTCCTTTAAATGTCAATGGCTAAATGTTTTCAACACTAAGTGCCTCTCACAGAGTAAGTCATCCCCCCTTTCCCACCATGGATTTTCTTCAAATCACTTGCAACCAAAATTACATATTCCCACGAGTGCTCTAAGACCCCAGAACTCAGTTGCAAAAATCAAGAACACCCCGAAACACATGCAATCCTGCTGCTAGGGCTAACCCTAACAAACCCTAAGTTACAAAAAGTGCCAAAAGGCTTTTCCTCATGGATGTTGTCCAAACCAGTTTTATCCGGTATTAGACCTTCCCAGCAATGGCCCCAGAGCCGTCAACCCAGGCGAAAACAAGTAGAAGACCCCCAAACAGCCAAAAAGCAAAAGTACAAAAATGGGGACTTTGTCACTTTCCTGAAAATTTCCAAAATCACTCAGTGCGCGCTCTGCAGCTAGGCCCTAACTCCCCTCTGCCTCCATGGATTTCCTTCAAACCTCTTGCAATGAAAAGTATCCATACCCAGCGATACTCCCAGACCCCGAAACCCACCCACAAACACCAGGAAGCCCCCCAAACAGGCCCCCGAAAACGCTACATTGAGCGAAATGTCAGAAAGTGCAAAAACTTTTTTCTCATGGATGTTGTCCAAACCAGTTTTATCCGGTATTAGACCTTCCCAGCAATGGCCCCAGAGCCGTTAACCCAGGCGAAAACAAGTAGAAGACCCCCAAACAGCCAAAAAGCAAAAGTACAAAAATGGGGACTTTGTCACTTTCCTGAAAATTTCCAAAATCACTCAGTGCGCGCTCTGCAGCTAGGCCCTAACTCCCCTCTGCCTCCATGGATTTCCTTCAAACCTCTTGCAATGAAAAGTATCCATACCCAGCATTGCTCCCAGACCCCGAAACCCACCCACAAACACCAGGAAGACCCCCAAACAGGCCCCCGAAAACACTACATTAAGCGAAATGTCAGAAAATGCAAAAACTTTTTCCTCATGGATGTTGTCCAAACCAGTTTTATCCGGTATTAGAGCTTCCCAGCAATGGCCCCAGAGCCGTCAACCCAGGAGAAAACAAGTAAAAGACCCCCAAACAGCCAAAAAGCTAAAGTTCAAAAATGTGGACTTAAGTCACTTTCCTGAAAATCTCCAAAATCACTCAGTGCGTGCTCTGCAGCTAGGCCCTAACTCCCCTCTGCCTCCATGGATTTCCTTCAAACCTCTTGCAATGAAAAGTATCCATACCCAGCATTGCTCCCAGACCCTGAAACCCACCCACAAACACCAGGAAGCCCCCCAAACAGGCCCCCGAAAACGCTACATTGAGCGAAATGTCAGAAAATGCAAAAACTTTTTCCTCATGGATGTTGTCCAAACCAGTTTTATCCGGTACTAGACCTTCCCAGCAATGGCCCCAGAGCCGTCAACCCAGGCGAAAACAAGTAGGAGACCCCCAAACAGCCAAAAAGCAAAAGCACAGGTGATTAAAGTTTTAATTATATTAACTGTGCAAAACAAAGAAAGACAGAAACACAGGAATAAAAGTGAATAAGTACGAAAAAGAAAATTTCTGATTCATTGGCTCATTTTCAGGGCTCGGTGTCAGGGAAGAAGAGTTCGTCCTCATACTCTGCAAATTCAGACAGGACTAGGTCAGTGTCACCTAACACAGAAGAAATTCCCTCATTTAAGTTGCTGTCCTCCTCGTCTTCTTCTGTCGTGCAATCTGGTATTTTGTAATCTGGTGGTATGAGGTGCTCATTCATCTTGATCATTGTTAACCTCTCCACATTTTTGGGCGAGAGGCGGGTCTGTTTGCAAGTTACAATGCTACCAGCAGCACTGAAAACACGTTCAGAAGACACACTTGCAGGTGGGCAAGACAAGTAATGTATAGCCAGGTTGGTGATCTCTGGCCACAATTCTTTTTTCCCATGCCAATACGCCAATGGGTCAGCATCAACATAGACCTCTGTTGAGTCATTCAGATAGTCCTGCACCATCGACTCAAGGTTCTCCACGTTTCCTCCACTTTGATTACTTTTTGCTCGGACCTTTTGAGAAGCAAACCCAAGCTCAGCTAGCCAATCCTCTTCATCACTCGATATTTCTGTTGTGTCTGGTGCAGATGATCCGGTTGCCGGTGTCTTTAACGGCTGAGAGGTCACTTCTGCCACAGCCACAGGTGCAGAAGTGGAGTCTTTTGACTGGGGATGGCCTGCTGATGCTGATGTACTGCCTCTTCCTTGAATTTGCTCCCGTTCTCTTTCAAACCTCATGGCTGACAAGGCTAGCCAATGTTTGTACTTTGTAACATCTTCATCACCAAAAGGAAATAATGCACTGCCTGCCAGCGCCTTTTTGTAGCGTGGATGCAGAATAGTAGCACAAATGTAATGCTGTTCTGAGTGGATATTTTGAAGACATTCATCCCCAAGTAGGCGCTCTAATAATTTCTCCGCCAAAACAAAAGCTTCTTGCTTTTCTTCATCTTTTTGAAACTTAGAAGACACCGCCTTCAGTTTGTGCTCCAGCATGCGCAACAATTGGATAGATTTTCCCAAATTACAGTCCTCCCTGCTGACTGCACGCGTGAAGACCTCAAAAGGATGAAGCATGTCTGTCAGGCTTTTAACTAGCTCCCATTGCTCCCCATGTAATCTCAGGTCCTTCACAGCTGTACCCAGTGTAAGGAAATACTGATCGAGTACTGTAAACTGCTCATACAGACGCTCAAGCATGTAGAAGGTTGAGTTCCAACGTGTTGGCACCTCCTGGATGAGTGCTTTCACTGGCATTCGACGTTCATGTAGCAGGCGCCTCAGATGCTTCCGGGCCTTAAAAGAATGGCTGAAATGGTTGCACATTTTTAGGCAGGTGACCACTAACTCGCATGCTGGACTGTCTATATCCAAGAATTTTTTAACAACCAGGTTGATACAGTGCGCCAAACACGGCACTCTGAAATAGTTACCCAGATCCATGGCCTTAACTACATTGGCGCCATTATCCGTGGAAACATAACCAATCTCGCGTTTTTTTGGGGACAGCCAGTGAAAGACCTTTGTGTTAAACTCATTCAAAATGTTTTCTGCGGCATGACGTTTCTCCAAGCCAAACATGGCTAGTGTTGCATGTTTCCGAGCAGCTTTAAAAACTTGGTCCAGGTCAGCACCTGCGTTTAGCTTTGCTTTAACCCCTGAAAAAGAGACCCAGTGTGCAGTGATGCACATGTAATCAGTGCTTGCGCCACTGGTCCACATGTCTGTTGTCAGTTGTATAGTGTGAACAGCACTCTTCTGCAAAGCTGCCCCAATCACCTCCAGCACATCTTCATGTAGTGCTGGAACCGCAACTCGGGCAAAAAAGAACCGACTAGGAACCTTCCATTTAGGGCAGAGCGCTGCCACTAATTCTAGAAAACCAACCCCTTCTACAAAAGAAAAAGGGAGAAGATCCAGCGCTAGCATTTTAGCCAGCTTAGTGTTATACAGACGCGCCGTTGGGTGGTTGCGTTCATATGGCGCGTCTGAAAACAACATGGTTCTAATGTTGCCCTGGACCATTTTACGGGATGATGATGATGACTTCTTCGACCCTGTTACGCTCGCTGATGAACTTTTTTGCATTGGTGTCTCACTCTGTCCCACACTCTTAGTGTGGCTCACAGGGGGTGTGCTGACAGGGGTACTGGGTGTAAGTGAAGCGTGTGACGCCTCTTCCTCCTCGTCATCATCAGATGGAACATCAACGTTTTCCCGACTTGCAATTCGGGCTTTCTTGATCTCCTCTAGGTGCGCAAACCATTGGACAGTGTGCTGTCTCTCAAGATGACCTCTCTGGCCTCCAGTCCCATAGTTGGTACCAAGCTTACCACGACTAACTGCAAGCTTACAAATGCTACAAATGGCTCGGTTTTCCTTTTTTGTGCAAATACTAAAGAAGTCCCAAACTGCAGACTTGAAATGTCTGGGGGGGCCAGAGGAGGCGATACTGGTGGTGGTCATGCTGCTAATGCCAGATAAAGTGGAGGATGCGTAGTGCTGAACTTTACCACGTTGTGCACTTTGCCCACGACTAATTGAGGTCGAGGTGGATGGAGGTCCCTTCTGGCGAGGAAGAAATATGGAAGCGGTAGGTGGTTGTGTACTAGTTAACTTCAATGATTGTGGTGTTCCCATTGCCTCCTCGTCGACTTCATCATCACGCTCAGCAGTTTGTCGGGCTAGGGTCAAAATGTCTGTTTGCTGCATGCCCGCTGGGGCTTCAGTGACGTTAGTGATGACTGCGTCGTCGTCGTGAGAGTCTTCAGCAGCAGGAGTATACGCCACTTCTTGTTGAGCGTCATCACACTCCATAACTATGAGAGTTTCGACGACCTTCCTTTTACGCTTAGCTACCTTTGTCAGATCATGGTGTGCCTCAGCCTCACTCTCAGACAGCAGTGGTGCTGGTTCCCAAGTAAGATCCATATCATCAGAAGGAGGTGGGCTTGAAGAAGATGTAGACACCACCACCCTTGATCTTTTCCTTGCTCGGGATGTGGAAGACAATGAATGATCATCAGGAGGAGTGGCTTCCTCGAATGATACCTCGGCTTGATTGTCGATTTCCAGATGTGCCCCTACTTCGGGAGGAACAACTATTGTGGGCACTTGTGCCGCTCCATGCACCTCTGCTTGCTCCTCTCCTTGCGCCGCCTCTCCTTCCACATGTACTTGGGCTTGTACTTGCACATGTGGTTGTTGTTGCGGCTGTGGTTGTTCAACACTCGTCAGATGAGTTACAACAACCTGTGTTGATTGAGGGACATTGCTGCTACTTTCTTGCGATGAGCCAACATCACTTGTTGATGGTGATTGAACAAGTAGACTGGCTGCCTCTGCAGCACTCAAGGGCTTGGACTTAAGTTGGCGTGGGGGTGGTGGCACTGAGCCCAATGGAGCGGGGGTGCTGCTCCCAGCTTGGTCCCCAGCAGATCCCGCTGCTGCTGCAGGCGTACTTTTTTTTTTATTCCCCAAAAATGTGGCAGGCGGCACACCAGTTTGCTTGGTAACTTGCTTCTTCTGCTCCTTTCTGGCATCTTTCTTGCTAGAGGAGATACGGGGAACTTTTTTTGGGGCCATCTTCTTCAGATGTCACTCAGAACAGCAGGCCGCAGTTGCACAAGTTGCAGAGTTGTCTGTGGACACACGTGATGTTGTGCTGCACACACCGCAGCAGGACTTCTTCCTGGCACTGGTGGTTCTCTTGTGCACCTAAAAGCAATGGAAGACAGAGGAACATCAGTTATACAACCCAAAAAATCGACAAAAACCACAAAATTCAGCACAATCCCAGCCCACCCATGCCCTCAATGATGTTTAAATTCAAGAAGACACCCCACAGAAAGACTAGGCCCATGCACCACTCACTACCCCTGGGCATAATGGATGAAAGTTATGCAAAATGGGTGCACCCCAAGCACATGTTGCCTGTACCAGCACTCAAGATGGCCACCACCACCCACATGGCCAGTCCACATCAACAGTACACCCCAAAAAAAACGAAAAACACACCAAAATCACCACAATCCAATGCCATCCAGGATGTTTACATTAAAGAGAGTGAGAGCCCACAGGCAGACTCAGTCCATGCACCACTCACTACCCCTGGGCAAAAGATCCCACCAGCAGCCCCAAAAAATCGACAAAAACCACAAAATTCAGCACAATCCCAGCCCACCCATGGCCTCAATGATGTTTAAATTCAAGAAGACACCCCACAGAAAGACTAGGCCCATGCATCACTCACTACCCCTGGGCATAATGGATGAAAGTTATGCAAAATGGGTGCACCCCAAGCACATGTTGCCTGTACCAGCACTCAAGATGGCCACCACCACCCACATGGCCAGTCCACATCAACAGTACACCCCAAAAAAAACGAAAAACACACCAAAATCACCACAATCCAATGCCATCCAGGATGTTTACATTAAAGAGAGTGAGAGCCCACAGGCAGACTCAGTCCATGCACCACTCACTACCCCTGGGCAAAAGACCCCACCAGCAGCCCCAAAAAATCGACAAAAAACACAAAATTCAGCACAATCCCAGCCCACCCATGGCCTCAATGATGTTTAAATTCAAGAAGACACCCCACAGAAAGACTAGGCCCATGCACCACTCACTACCCCTGGGCATAATGGATGAAAGCTAGGCAAAATGGGTGCAGGCCTCAGACACTGCCTGTCTTCAAAATGGCCCCTTGCACCCCAAGCACATGTGGAGGGCCTGCCTGTACAAGCACTCAAAATGGCCACCACCACCCACATGGCCAGTCCACATCAACAGAACACCCCAAAAAAAACGAAAAACACACAAAAATCACCACAATCCAATGCCATCCAGGATGTTTACATTAAAGAGACCCCACAGGCAGACTCAGTCCATGCACCACTCACTACCCCTGGGCAAAAGGTCACAACAGCAGCCCCCAAAATATCGACAAAAAACACAAAATTCAGCACAATCCCAGCCCATCCATGGCCTCAATGATGTTTAAATTCAACAAAACAGTTGTATCATACCCATAACTAACCCTGGTCCTACTGGATACTGTGGCTACCCACAATATATTTTATTTAATGTTCGGAAAAAGTTCCAGAATTGTAGTTGCAGCAACTGTAATGCCCCAAACAAACTTACTTGTGAAAGTTGATTTCTAATCCAAAAGTGATCCAAAGAAAGTCAAAAAGGCCTTAAATCCAAATATCCAGCAGCATCCACAAAGAGTAATCCTTCCAGGTCAAGGTCCAAATGAAAGTGACCAGCACATGAAGAAAGCACTGGGAGGAGCCTGCTGTACAGGAACAGGAAGTTGGAGACTGTGGGGCACTTCCTTCCAAAATGGACTCCTTGCTAAAAAAAAGTGCAGGCAAATGTCAACCTGAGGAGTGATTCTGATAAAAGTCATCATTTTCTGAAGGTTTATGTTGTTTGCTGGTGGATTTTTTGTGCGAAATTGCAAAATCTGTATTTTGCGAGTGTGAGATTGTTGCTGCCCGCCGCACCTACGTGTTCGCAATTGCAAACTCTCACGATGCGTGCTGTGCAAGGTGGCAAGGCGCGATGACGTAATCGCGGTCGACAAACTCCCGCGGGATCCCGCAGCAAGATCCAAAATGGCGCAGCACTAGCAAAATATCGAGAAACACAACTCGACAAACGCTGAATGACGGTAAGTGAACGCCGCTCGCCGCAAAATTGTATCACCAAGAAAAAAAATCCGCCGCGTGCGAATTTACGGATTTTCAGCAAATTCGCTAGAGTTCGTGGATTGCGAATTTGCCAAAAATCCGCAAATTCCGCGAGCGGAACGGATTTTACGCCCATGCTTAGACACCACTGATGACATCACTGATGACATTTCAAATGAAATCACTTATGATTATAGTCCTAATCCCTAATTTTTATTGTACATTATATGTAACCCGAAGATCTGATTGGAAGGGCAAGAGACCAAAGGCTTGACGGAGTAGGAGTTTGTAAGCTTTTCTATACCTGTGTGTTTTAAGAACTAAAATACCCATAAAGGTCAATAAAAAGGATGTGTAGCAAACCAAGGTGGAGTGCATTGACCTTGTTAAAGGGACTCAGCCTTCAGCTTGGTTTGTCTGTAACTTGCAGTACCCTTCTGATTTATGGGAGAGGGCACAGTATACAAAATATAATAACGTGTGGCTGTTAAGTTTCCTTATACTTGTACGAGGTATGACCTCTAATGGTGTGTCCTATGAAGAGGCCAGGTACATCACAGACATGTAAATTGCAACTCAACATTGCTGAACTAGTTAAACTTTCTCCAGAACATGGTCTGCAGGCCTTTTGGGGTCTTTTGACTGTGTGCTGTCCAGAGGTGTCCTTCTCAAAGGTTGCTACAAAGGACTGTCACTGAGGGAACAAATCGAGTTCCTATCTCTGGTTCACCACTGCTCGGGTGCACTAAACCTCTCTCAAACAGCACTTGTGAGGACTGCGATGTCTGTCCAGCATAAAGAGCCTCTATGTCTATGCAGTCAGACAGCAGCGGCCCCACCCATGCCATTGCAGCTCCCTCAATTTATGCTGGTTACAGCCCACTTTAAAAAGCACCCTGCATGGCTGACCAGGGTGTTTGCTGGTACCAGGTCACACTGAGGCTGCAGTTTGTAAAACATGGCTCTCTTCCTCATCTAACACTGTCAGGATCAGTCTTCTGACTGTATATTCTTAACTCTGCATCCCTTCTTAATGTATATCCAGCGCTCCATGATCCGTGAACAAAGATTTGCACATTATAAATACTTGTTAATAATAGTTCCAATGTCAATCTTACTAGCAATAATATATATTCAAACTATTCAATTGTTTGAAAACACTAAGCCGGCATCATATTGTATATTGTGTTTTATATAATGTATATAGATAGTACTATTTGGGGGATCTGAAAGTGTGCATTTTAGTAGTCAGAGGTCACCCTGTCTCACTGTTGGCGCTGTGTGCATCTATATTCGAGCAGTAGGCAACAGAAACATAACACCCGTGACATTATCTGCAGCCCAGCACACCAGTCCAGAATATACCCCGTCCCGTCCTTCTCCAACCGACCCCCAACCCGACAGTAGATTGTCTGATCCTAGACAAATCACGTCGGCCCGGCTTACCCCCACCACTAGCACAGATAGTGAAGCCTTGATTATTGTAAAGTGCTCTGATACCCTCAAGAGTCATATTCCTGCTATATAAAACTTTATAAATATTTTTTTTTAAAATAAGATAGGCTCCCTAACTGCGGTGATATTTCCAAGAGTTAATGACATGCTGTTAGCATGTAACTAAGGAGAGAACTGCGCCCCTTATACCGCGCCCACTTCTGCTCTGAGGCTGTATGGGGAACTGTTCAGCTGCCTGGGGGTCCCTCTTCTGTAAACCATACATATAGTATGCATGTAGCCACTTGTTGGTGCAGTAAAGTGTGCCTTAATAATTTTCTCAACTCATTTCACAGGGCATAGAATGCTCAATGGCACGTTGCCCTTCAGAAGTTCCCCTCAATCCTGTGTTGTTAAACTAGACTTCGACAGAGAAGAGAGTTTAGGCACAAAAAGATACCTTACTTACCCAGGATCACACACCCTTACCAAGCAGGAGAGCTGGAACTGTAGCTCAGGTCGCTCAGTTCCACGGTTGGTGGACAACTCCTTTCAACAGCACTGCAGCACTTCCCAGAGTATGTTCTAGTGTGTGTGTCGGCACTGCACCCCTTGGAGGACTGAGGCATGCCCCTGCCAGCAGTTCAGTGGATAAAGTGGCTCACAGTGGCAACCCACAGTCCCATACTCTTTGCACGGATGATCGGTGCCTAACCCAAGCTAGAGATTACAGTCTTTGAATTTTCTCCTTGACTATCCCAACAATCGCCAACCGAGCAGAACAAACTCCAGAGCCATGAATCCGAAACCACACCTCGTAACGGTAAAACATAGCACTGTGCCCTGGCCATGGGAGTACCGCAGAAGCAAACTGACATGGCCCAGGTGGCATCTTTCTACATGTTTTAAATGATGCCAACTCGAGGCCTCCTACTACCACAGAGCAGAAATCGCTGCTTTTTGGAACACAAGACAATGGAAATGGTGTGCCTTGCTGGGTCGTGGACTATGGAGGGACGTGAATGAATGGACTTTGATGGAGTAATTGGACTTCATGGGGAATCGCTCAACCTGCACCAACTACACACGGCAGCTTTGCCTGGGTCTGCACGTGGGCGGTTTATATTGTCACTCATAGGCTGGTGTGCAAGGCACAAATACTGACACCACCCGTACGTACTGCTCAAAAGGCATAAGAACCCTGTTACGTGTCCCACACACAGCCCCCTTCTCCAGTAGTAGGGTGTGTCCTGTGCCAGCCTCACTCTAATTGGTAAAAGTGGTGTTTGTTACTGGACTATTTGGATGGCTCGGGGTTCGAATCACCTGTATGAAACACGTACGAGTCATCCTTTAGAGTGTGATAGGGTGACTGACGTCCCTTCTAAAAGTACAAAGGCCTCTAGGCCACAGCACAGGCCCGTCCCACCCATGGTGCCCACCAAGCTATGTACTCACCTGTCTTGCAAAGCAGTTTTACAACTAAAAACGTCTCTTGGCACTATAGTGTCGGAAGATGATGGAAGCAACAAGTAAATAGCCCCAGTGAAGTGGCAGTCCCCAGGGCTGCGGGGGCCCTGTGGGGCCCCACTACATACATTTGGATTGCCCCTGGGACCTAGCCCTATCCGGGGGCTTAAGAAAAATGAAGCATGGGAGACCGCGCTTTGTTTTTTATTTTTTTGGGGTGGGATTCGCGCACGTAGCGTGAATTCTGCTGATTTTTTGTAATGCTTTTGTTGGGCCTGTGGGACCTCCTGAGCAGGCCTAGTGGTTCAGAGTGTTTCTACCCTGCCCCCTTTTCTTGTTTTTATCTTTTTTTTACCTTTTTCTTGTGACTCTGTACTGATTCACAAGATGGCTGCCAACACATTCTGGTTTGGAGTGTTGGCAGCCAATGAGAATTAAGCTCAAGCTCAGGAGGGTTCACGAATCCACCTTGGTACACAGATATGCAAATTTTTATTTTTTGAATTTCCCAGCAACTACTGAATGGATTTACACAATTCAAAAGAAGATCACTTTCTGAACCTAGGGCACCTTTTTCCCAAATTTGGTGTAATTCCGTTCAGCAGTTTGGGCTGTAGCCGTGTCGAAAGTTCCCATGGAAATTAAAATGGGGAATACGCATTTTGGGACCCCCCTTTTTCCTCGGGCCCCGCTTGACGAATCTCCCTGAAACTTTCAAAACAGGAGCTGACCTGAGTGAATCATTAGTTTTGAAATTTCTGAGAGGATTTCTCAAACGGTGCCAAAGATGTTGGTAAAAGAATAAAAAAAAAAAAAAAAAAAAATAAACACTTTTGGAATAGAAATGAGGTCCTTACTATAACTACCTACTGGCGACCGTCAGTAGGTAATATATATATTTAACCAGTAATGTGTATTGTGGCCATATGAATTGACTAGATATGCCACAGCTTTGTATTTTATTGGCCGCCATCCCTCCACCAGGTGGTCAGAGTAGAATATTAGAAATAGTGTGCCTACCAGGATTGGATGACCCACCCTGTGTCTATTCGCGCAGTATATTTTTGGGTTTAGTACTACTTGAAGATCACCCCACCAGATAATAATAAAATTGCCATGCCTGCAGTAATGTTGAGCTATGCTTTTAAAGAGATCAGGTGAGTAAAAGTCAGGAGCATAGGAGCTGATGAGCATGATAGGGAAATTATGTAGGAAATAATGTATATGTATTTTCATATAGGGTCTAAATAGAAGTTACTGACTAAGAAACATAGGGGTTTATTTATAGGAACCTTGCTACACCTGTGCCTCACTTTTAAAATAGGAAAATGTAACGTAACAGTGGCACAAAGGGCTTGCAAATAAGCCCCATACAGCCTGATTCATCAAGCCGAATTGCGCTCGCAAAGGGCCAGATTCTGAGAATCTGGCCCATTGCGAGCGCAATTTTTGCATTTGGGATTCATCATCCCAAATGCAAAAATCGGTAATTGCTAATTCGCTAAATTGCGAGGAATTACATTTAAGGAATCTCTATTTGAGATTCCTTAAATGCAATTCATCAACCATTTTTAAATTGCTAATTCGCAATTTCGGGCCGCTATTTACCGAGAGGTCAGACCTCTCGGTAAATAGCAAAAACGTAGAAAAATGCTCTTAAAAGCATTTTTCTAAGTTGCATGTTGCACACACACATGTCCTTTGGACATGTGTGTGCGCAACACCAGTTTCAATTTGCATTTAAGGGGTGCTACAGGGTGTCCTTTGGACACCCCTGGCACCCTTTAAATCGCTATCTTATTTGCGAGTAGCAAATTGCTAATCGCAAATAAGGAATACTCCCCATTCATTCCTATGGGCCTTTTGGCCCATAGGAATGAATGGGGAGTTATTCCTTATTTGCGATTAGCAATTTGCTACTCGCAAATAAGGAATGTGTTGGAATCGCTATTTATTTAGCAATTCCTACATGAATACCGTTTTGCGAGTCCTTAATAGCGATTCGCTATGAATCGCTATTAGGGGCTCGCAAAACGGCCCGTTGATGAATAAGGCTGATAGTGTTTTCCATATCAGTGATGCAATTCAAGATGGACAGTGGCTGTAGGTAGTAGTAATCTCAATCCCATACCTCGATAGGTAGATTAGGATCTATCAGATGTTTTTGGGGTTACAAAGGGTCCTGGTATTGCAGGTAATTATTTTAACCAGCCGGACCAGTCAAGATTTGGTGAAATCTAGATGTAATTTAGGCATGAATGAAGCACTGTGCAATTGTAAGCCCTGTCTTTAAATTATTAATCCCCTTCAGTCAAAGAAATTCCTTAACACAAACAAAACAATTCTGTTACAACCTTCAACCACACAGAAAACCCCAACATTCAGTGGAGAAACCCACCTCTCACCAAATAAACATTAGGTGTGCGTAGAGCTAAGGGGTCACGTACCATCTACACCCAACCGCTAGTCAGTGGTTGCGCTCATGATAACCAACCACCTGAACAGCTAATCATAGCTCTGTCCATTTATACTGTTGCAGGGATTTTTCACAGGAAAAAAATGTTAGGACTGAGTCGTCATACCACATCAGTATCTTTGGGCCTGAGTTTGACTAGCTAATAGTGCCTCACTTGCCCTCTTAATCTTTCCAGAGAGGCAAGTGATTTGCGGGGGCGGCTCCTCCCTTGGCTCCCACCTAACCCCTCCCTGAAGCCCAGAGATAAAAAAGAAATGGTAATTTATGATCATTTTATTGTTCATGCTCCGCCCGAACAGAGAGTTATGATGGGTGCGGGCCACAGCTGAGTGACAGCAGCATGTCACTCAGCAGGGAGGAGGGTGTGCTGGCAAAGCACTGTTTAAAGTGTGTATGTCTTTAAGCCGGCCAGCCACACATGTGCACTTTAAACAGCTGTAAATTAGTTGACTTAAATGGGTATCTAGTCCTGATGAAGACCTGCTTTTAAGGCTTAGATTGGCCCCACCACCCTATATACTGCCAGGTCGAAACATCAACATTTCCTACAGCTTGGATTGTCACTTGTTTTTACAAAGGGGTGTAGTGTAGTTCCTATATTCCCAATATGCTCTGCGCATTGGAATAATATAAACAGCAGTGTAGACGTAGGACTGAGGTCGACTAGGTCTCTACTGACTATATTAGACTTAATTAGTTTTGCCAGCCAGCTCACAGGTCACTAGAAACTTTCTCGAGTAAACAAGGAGGAGTTTAACTTCCCTGGATAGACAAGAAGGGATTAGCTTCTGACAACCATATAACATGACAACTTTGCTCCCTCAGAATAAGAGTGTATCTCTAGAGTCGTGTGAAAACAATAGACGGCTATTTCACTCAGTCAATTGTGCATACTTAGTTTCACCAGAGTGCAGAGAAATAGAGAGACGGGCTTTTCAATAAAAGGTGTTATTTATTGAGCAGTCTTCTTTCTCATGCAAGAGAAATGAATTGCCACAATTGCAATACTTATAGTAAAGTAAAGTGCGTACAGTAAAAGGAGTATTATAAAATAATACTGTAAAAGCATTGATATGGTTTCTTAGCCATATGATACTTTAAAATGGATAAAATATATACATACATAAAAACATTAACTAACGTACTCAAATGGTGCTTCTAAATACGCCTACCCCGGTGGACCTGACCTAAGCCTAATACGTGGGAAGGAGTAAGTAAGTAGCTATTTAAGTTAAGTTGGTTTTGCCAAGGAATCTGAATCAAGAATTCTCTTAAGGGTTTAGTCAGCTCCGTACCTTGGTAATAGAATGTGGGAGGTCTTGTATCTCTCTCTTCAGGACTCGATCTCCCAGCAACCCGCAATGGTAGCTGGAAACACCGGAGCTGGATGTTCTCGGCTGGAGAAAAATACAGCGTCTTTCTCAGTGCGTCAAAAGGGAGGGATGGCTTCCGTGGGCTCTCGCATCAGCTGGGCTCTCAGGCAAGTAGATAGCCGCTCTGCTCCAAACCACCGTGTGTTTGCTTAAGGCAGCGTTGGTATATTTATACCTGAAAGGTGCCGGGTTTGACGTAAGGTTGGACATAAGACGTCAATAAAAGATCTCACTAAGAACTGGCCGTTCTTTCAGTGCTCGCAGGAGTTCTAGGACAAATCAAAACAGAAGCATGGGGAATTCCCAGGTTGCTGGAGGTTTGGTTTGTTTAAAGAACGCGTTGTACTTTCTAGGAGTCTAGGGAAGTAGCCTTGCCTAATTTGGACTGCATGGGCTATGACTAAATATAGATATCATAAGGGCATAAATTGGGAATATAGAATTAGGGTCCTAGATAGAAATACAACACCCACTCCATGATTTAATGTCCATCATTACTAAAACTAAGCCATAGTAAACATATAACAATGCCTGTGTGTTTTCCAACCCATCCCAAAATACATAATCGCATTTGAAATGGTATATGGTAAATACACGAAAATGAGTATTGGTACTGTACGCTTTTCAAGCAGTGGTATCATTCAGTTAAAATGCATATATATATCAGCTGAATGAATTGTGAAAATTACACATGAAATGGTTCTGAATACAGAAAAGAAGGTCAAGACCATTTCATCAGGTCTGAGGTAAAATATTGTCTCTAGAGTTCCTAAAATAGAAGCTCTGTTCTCTAAGAATAGTTCTACTTTAAGCAGAGTACATGTGCCAGAAAAAGGTAAATATTTTGGAAGTAAAAAAAAAATAATTTCGCTTTCAGGGGAAAAATAGTTCCAAATGTTTCCAGTAGCTTTTGTTTATCAAAGCTGAAGGCCGAATTCAGAGTTCAGAGAACGCTGTGCGCTCGTTGTTTAAAAAAGTTATTCTCGTTGTTCAGGGGAGAACATCATATCAGACAGACTCGCAAAAAATTGGTCTACAACATCAGGTGAAAGTTCGACCAAGTTCGAAAATGCTGTAACAGTGCATGTGTGAGAATGATTGCTATCATCGATGTCAAGATCAGCAATGCTCACAGAAGGTTGTACCTGTGTGGTGCTGCTTTCATCTCGTACCCCACCGCCACATACTCGTAGTGGTGAAGTCTCAACGAATGCCGTCATCAGAATAGGCAGCCGCTGGGGACAACACGATGCATGAGCCGTTACAGGACCTAGCAAAGTATCGATATCCATTGGTACTGCTGATGGTATTGTAAGACAGATGTCCAACACGCATTCTTCTCCGCATAGCATACATCGAAGCACAGGTAAGATGCAATCTTGCCAGATTGGTCCGAATGAAAGAAACCAGGTCATATTCAGATCTCTTAGCCGGGCTTATCCGAGGACTTTAGTGATGCAGTCCCAGTAGCGTATAGCTAGGATCGTTTCTCCCATTGTTGCTGGAGTCTTGTCTGCGGCTTGGCTTGCCATATCGGAGCAGAAGGATCAAAAATAAAATTCCTGCTACGAGTCCCAAAAGTAGAGGCAGACCGCCAAATAATGAATGAATAAAATTCGGAAAGATGCCCAGAACTGTTTCAAAGGGTGTTAACAGTCCCGAAAAAATTGTCTTAAATACATGTGCGATGCCACTGGTATCAGACATGTTTAAGATTTGGATTAACATTTCTACGAAATGCACGGGGCAATTTGTTGATAATAGGGAATGTATCTCTGCCGTTGTCTTTGCAACTTGCAGATCATAGGTTTCTTTAGACGAGGTCAAAGGCACAGTTGTCTGTAAAAGAATAGACTTCATCCTGCTTAAAGTATCAATTCGAATAGAATAGATATTCAAATAAGGCCACAACGCAGCCTCCGTGTCTGGATTGCTCTGTGGATACAATACTTGCATACAGCAAATGACCTTGGAGCTAACGGTCACGAGATAGGGATTTCCTGGCACCAATCCAGATGTGGTCACTTATTAGAACATAGCTGCTGTTGTAAAGCGTCTGAAAAATGGCTCCATCTGTTTTGCAGGAGTGCCATGCAGGTGACATGAAAGGTTATTTGAGGACCCTTCGCAGGCTCCATGCAAGTTAATACCTTGACACAGAAGTGTACCACTTAGTGATTTTTTACAGTTTTTACCACTAAGGAATACCTCCTTTTTTCCTTCACTATAACATTTGTGTGTGTAAGGTAAATCCCAGGTTGATTTGATGTATTCTTTACCCAACCTTTCATACAGGCCTGCTGGTATATACTCTTGGCAATATTTAAACTGGAAAGTTTTTATCGGAATTGTAATTATTCTGTGTATTATCCATTCAATGACCGGTCTTTCTGACATTGTCAATGGTAATCTCTCAAGTTTTTCAATGCTCAGAATCGTATAGTCTGCTCCTTTTTGTGCCAAACTGATTTGTTTATCAGTAAGGTTAAAGATAGAAAATAATGACGTGGTGTTGATTAAACACCATGGCACGTAGCCTGAACGCAGATTTTGCAACGTCCAGCCAAGCTGTACAATAGAACGTAATTGGGACTGACCATGTTGTAACATTAGTAAGTCCTGCTCTATTATATCAATAGCAGATGATACAATACTGTCCAGTGAATATATTCTGGAGGACAGAGTCGTTAACCCATTGTCCACAACAGAAAGTGATTTTTCCAAATTAATAAGATCAATTTCTCGTATTTTTTCTGCTGTTTCAATTTGTGTTACTTTCCAAGCCTCGTTGTATGCAGCGTATATACCGGCCGCTATGAAACGTTTTTGACGCTGTTTGCGTGGTCGCAATATGAAATCACGCAAGTCAGCACCGTCTTTAAGTAAAGTCGAGTGTTGCTTAATTTCAGCCAGTGTGGATTTCTGTAGCCATTCGAGGCATAGTTTCCCTACACTGTATGTTGTAACTCAACCGCACCTTAGACCTTCTCCCCTTAGAGGCCAGACGAACCATGACCCAAGCCTTAGTGACTTCCCGGATAGACTACGGCAATGTGCTACTTCTAGGAACTACTGAAAAAAACATCAAACGACTGCAGGTTCTTCAAAATACCGCAGCACGTCTGGTCCTTCGACTACCTAAAAGAGCAGCTTCTAAGCCAGCTTTGGCTGCTCTACATTGGTTACCTATAAGAAAAAGGATCTTATTTAAAGCGCTATTAATGTGCTATAGAATCACTTCGCATACTGCCCCTCCCTATCTGGAGGACCTAGCCCTCTCTTATGAACCTAGTAGAACTCTCTGCTCTAGAGGAACTGGTCTACTTACAACTCCTCGTGCAAAAAAAGCCAGAATGGGTGGCCGCTCCTTCAGAGTGTTAGCGGCCAAAAAATGGAACTCCCTTCCAGTTAACATCAGGTTAGCGGACACAGAAACTAAGTTTAGAAAACTGTTAAAGACCTATCTGTTCACCCTCTAGTTGGCCTTGGTCACGGCTCCCTCTATCTCCACAGCGCGGGGACACGCCGGGATGGCGTCGCCATGCGCTCTATAAACTCCTTTATTATTATTATTATTATTATTATAACTATCCCTGGATGTTGTCTCTGGGAGTATCTTGGGTCTGGCCTGGTCATTTTGAAGCCCTGTGTTTTGTTCAGGAATCTATCTTGACAGTTATTTGTGTCTGTGGGCCAGATCAACCATTTTTTCCAATCAGGATGTGTTCTGTTTTGGTATAAAATATGGGATACGTCTATCTCAACATCTGTAGTGCTATTACTATCAGATATGGGCTTCTGAATAGACGGTTTATTTAAGTCTTTTATCTTAGCTAGGCCAAGACAAGTAGTTTGATGAATTGTATCATTCAGAAATATCATTTGTTCTGGGATCATGCAGGCTCTAAATAATGCTTCTAAACCTTGGACCTGCCATTCTTTTGAACCCCAGATGGTTTTTGTTTCAATGTTGTTTTTCCAGAATTCAAAACCAAATGTAGTCATTTTTTCAAAAAATGTTTCAGAATAAATCAATTTAGTATTTGTCAACATTGTTTTCATTCCTTTCTTATTTAGCATTTTAAAATGAAACGTTTCTGCATCACTTGTGTTAACCGCATGCGCGCGGGTGGAATTCCGCCCGTACGCTGGGTTTTTTCAAATCGCACTTTACGTGACGAGCTGGGCTCGTCATGAGCGTGCGAGGAGGCTACGCCATGACGAGCCCAGCTCGTCATGAGCGTCGAAGGGGTTAAACCCTGAGAAGTATGGGAATTTCTCATAAAATGTTTTCGAGCTGCCTTTAGGCGGTGTTGCACAATGTTCCCATTGGTTATAATTAAAAACATTTCTAGGCTGAGCAGTTTTATGCAAATAGTGATGACCAAAATGATTATAGCAATACAATTCTTCATAATTTGATGAACCTTGTAAATAATTATGTTCTCTAAATTTTGCTGACATTACTAAATCTGACATCATATTGTTAATATTTTCAAAGTCCCAATCATCAGAGAAAGTACTTGGTTTTACAAAGTCACTTAATGAAACCTTGAACTGGTGTGGATATTTCAAGAGCTCGATCGGGCCATAAATGTCATAATCCGTTTTGTCCCATGCTACCCCACCAGGTATTGGATTGGCTGTGATGCTTACTGATGACAGTTCTCTTTTCTTGATGTCAGAGGATGTGTGAGGCTTTAGGACCAAGTTGATGTTCTGACTTGCTGTGTCCATTGCACTATATTTTCCTTTAATGAATTTTCCCCATCAAAGAACCATGATGAGCCAAAGCAGGAGGAAAAGTACACCTAACACAATACAAAATTCAATCCGTGGTGAAATCAGATAGGTTTCTTTTAGTTGATGAAAGAGTTCAGTTACTTTGTCTTTGAAAGTTTTTGTTGCTGGCGTTTCTTCAGGCTCGCTTGGATCTTCAGAAAAGTCATCGAAATTGATGAAGTCGCCAGATGCAGTTCTGTCAATTGTTGGAATTGCTTCCGAATTTTCAGTTGCTTTTGGATTTTTCTTTGTTTCATTGGCATAGTCTGAGGCTACATCGTTGTAGACTGGTGTTTCTTGACGAACTGTTGCAATTTGGGTTTCAAGAGGCACAAGTTCCATGGCTTTGTTGCATAGTCCTTTTTTATTCACTGCAGGTTTATCAAATGTGATTAATCTCTCAGTTTGAACCTCTTGGATTGTAGCAAATTTTGGTATTCTGCTATTTCTTGGGAGTCCACTGGGCTTACTACTTATTATTGGCCACATGATTGTGGTTTTACCAGGTCGATGGATACAACTCGGTTCTCCTTTTTACCAGCAAGGGGCGGTAGTACAACTGATCTTGTTCTGCTGACAGCTAAGACAGGTACTGCTTTTCTGTAAGAAGGCCCAAATTCCTTCTTCACCACGATCTTCTCTCTGACCAGATCCCCAATCTTTGGAATCCAGACAGGTCTTGCTGGGACAGGTGGTTTTTCTTCAGTGGCTGTTTGCTGTTGTTTTAACTTTGTATTACTCAGGTTTCTTCTTGTTTCAGTTAAGTCCTGTAAAACAGCCAAACGGTCTTTGATATCCATGGATTTTTCTTCTACCACTGAAGTGTGACTATCAAGATCCTGAATGTGCATTCTAGTACCGAACAATAGTTTGTATAGAGTGAGACCTTTTAGAGAATTTCTTGGCAGATTATTAAGACTACGTTGGACACTTGTTAAATGTTTGACCCATCACCCGAACCTAATACCCTCACCGTCATAGATTGCTTTATGTCCCGGCTTTTTCTTTCCACTACCACATTTCTCTCAGGATGGAATGGAGAAGAGTACCGCAATGCAATGCCCATGCTGGCCATGGCCATGGCCTCCTTGTAAGTATTCTGATTGTAATTCTTTCAGAGATCCCACGATCTCTTGGTGCCTTAGACCGAATCCCATGTGTGCCGCTTCAATCAAGAAGACTCTCATGTTCGTGTTTGGAATTACTCTATCCCCCAGTCCAGGGATTTGAGCAAAAGGAACGGAGTTTGCATCAATTATGTATGTATTACTGAGTGGATAGTTCAGAGGTAATGCTGCATAGTCGCCTTTTAAAGACGCTTTCACAGCCAGCATGGTTTCTCCGTCTATATATTTTTTAGAACGCTTCCGCTGTGGCTCTGAGAGCCAATGAATTCCCTGCAAAGTGAACGCCATCACGTTGATGACTCAGTGTATGTATCACGTGAGTCTTTTGTAGTTCTTTCTGCAAAAGAACTACATGTTTCCAAAGCTTCTTATGCTTTATTGTGGCACCTGTGTCATCTTTGTAATCGTTTTGATTCCAGTTCTGCAAGTCATTATTGTAAGACCTGACGCAGAAATGCGAATCGCACACTATTAGTGTCGGGAATTCACGATCGGCATTTTCAAGCGCCATCTTTAAAGATCTTATTTCAGCTCGCTGAGCTGAACAGTTTCTGAGTGATTCAATTTTGGTGACTATTGGTCTGAATTTACCAAAGCGCCAGCGACCTTTAACAATCGCGCACACTGCGTTGTAGGATTTTTTCTCTACATCGTAGTGTTGTGCAAATCTGTCCATGTAGATTACACATGTGTGCTGTTCGAGAGGCAGAATTTTGATTGACAGAGGATATTCATATTCATATTGGAGAAATTCTTGTGTTTTTAAATTAGGATCAAATTCGTATACTACGTCTGTTGCAGCAAGAGAATTAACCCATTGTATCCATCTCGGATGTAGTGCTTTAGCATTTGGAATGCTTGCTTTTGTTACTGCTTCTAGGGCAGGTACTGGTGTAACGATTATTATTCGTTTACCTTGTGCTAGGGCTCTTTATTTGGCTTCAGCAGTCTGAAACGCAGTTAGAATTTTTTCAGTCGAACTGAATTTCATTTCAGCTTTTGTGTACAAGTGAGATTTGTAAGCTATTGGTACCGTTTCTCCCTCATTAGAGGTCAGGTACATGAATCCGCATCTTCCTGGGATGACTCGGACTACAAGGTTGCGTATGTTTTCGCGAGTTTGCAATTTTGTTTTAGCTAACATGTCTGTTTGCAATGATCTTAAAATTTCTGCGTGTTTCTGAGTCCAATAGATTGGTTTGAAATCAGGTTTTATTAATTCATAGAGAGGTTTAACCCTCTCTGCATAATTTAGAATGTATGTTCCTCCGAAATTCAGGAAACCTAGTATTGATTGTAAGTTCTTCAGTGTTTTAGGTGCTTGGAGCACAGCACACTTCTCTAAGAAGTTGTCTGCTAGGCTTCTGCCTTCACTTGATAATTCATATCCTAAAAATAGGACAGTTAGATGGGCAATTTGTGACTTTTCAAAGTTGAATTTGTAACCCTCAGCTGCAAACCCAAGTATTATGGTGTTTACTCTTTTCAAGTGAGTCTCCAGGTCATCATCTGTGAGATAGATGTCCGCACATAGGATAATGCCTCATCATTATATATTTGTAGTAACTCTGTTACCCTTGCTGAGAATAATCCTGGGCTGTTCTTGAATCCCTGTGGGAGTCGACAGAAGTGTTTTTGCGACCCCATTATTGAGAAAGCGGTCAAATACCTGCTTTCAGGTGCAATGTTTTGACAAAAGAATCCATTAAAGATGTCTAATGTCGCTTTAGATTTTTTGCGCACGATGTTATTCATTAGTGCTGCACTGTGTGAGTTTTGTACTGCAAATGTTTTGCAACAGGAGTTTAAGTGTCTGTAGTCCAAAACAAGACGATATGAATCGTCTTGCTTGGAGACAGGAAACAAAGGATTGTTCATTTGTGAGGTGCATGTTTCATTCACCTCCTGGTATTCAAGTTGATCTAAGATCTCCCTGACTTGCTTTTTAGGTTCTTGTTTAACTGGATACTTCCTTTGTGCAGCGGGTTGACTTTTAAACTGGATTTTGTGGTGATCCTACATGATTTTTATATAATGCAGGAGCTTGGGCCACTGCCCATTTTCTTGCAAGTGTATATTTTTTATGAATTGGAATATGATTTGAGAAGGCAGGCATAATCATTTCTTCGCCATGAGGGCACTCCCTGACAAACTCTGGTGGCCAGTTTTTCTCAGCTAACAGGATGTCATAGCCTTTAGAAAGGTTATCCCAAAAGAGGCCCCTTACTTTCCTAGTCTTATCCCCCTCTATACGCAATGTTGTTTCATATATTTTATGAGGTTTGCTAACTCTGGTATCTGCAGTTTCCACTTGAATGTATTCATTCGTGTGCACTGTCTCCAGAAGATTCATCAGGATCTTGCGAGCTATGGTCACTTCTGCAGCGCTGTCTAGCATTGTCTGGGCCCACTCTCCGTTTTTCAGTTGTGCCCTCAGAATCCTCGGCATGTTTAATTATTTTAATACTGGCTGCCTTCTTTCTTGGAAATTGTAATTTTTTACTTTGATGAGCAGGTTCCTTGTCTTTGGACTTGACGTGCTCTTCCCTGTGTTCTGACCGTCCTCTTCTTTCCGACTTCTGCGAGGAAGTCTGAAAAGATCGAGAGGGACGTGTATCAATATCTTGATATCTATCAGGTTTTTTCAAATTATCCCTATTTCTAAGGTTGTATCTTTTCTCAGAGGGCTCCCTCTGGGGAGACTTGTTTCCTCGGTCTGGAGATCTTTCTCTTCGTTGAGGAGACCTTCCTCTGGACTGGAAACGTTTTTCTCTGGGAGTGGATTGTTTATTACCATCCCAACTCTTTTTTGGAGTGTTTAGATTATTTTTAATAAATGTTTTTTCAGGATTTTCAGTTAGTTGGGGTTTTACTGGTTTCCCACCCAAACTATCTCTAGCTCGTTCTTCATAGGATTTTTCTATTATTCTGGCAAGTACAAATGGTTGTGCTGCCATATCTGTTTCTTTCAATTTCAGGAGATATGTTATATCGTCCACCGCCAATTGAACTAATTCTTTATATGCCTTTGTTAATTCTTTTATTTTAACTAAGAGTTCTTCGCTTGACATTTTTCCAATGTCGGGTTCTGGTGTGTAGCTGGCTAGAACCGGCCACGTGGCTCCTGGTCTACCTAGTGGACCGAGCCTGGTGATGTGATTTTGATGTTTTAGGGCGCCTTTCAACCAGAGCAGGTGCTCTTGGTAATTTAGTGGGATTTCAACATCCTCGAAAGGAGTGTATTCATCCGGAAGTTCCTCTATATTGTAATAGTGGAATTCTTTTGTTAAAGGGTTTGCTGCTGGAAAGTGTATCCATGAATAGAATACCTCTGTCTGCCGATATTCATGGGCCTCTACCACGAATATGACTGTACCACCTCGTGATGTCAGTCCATTTTCTATAAGTTTAATAGTTATAGTTCTTCTTATATTGACCGGAATGAGTATAGTATTCAGGTCATTTTCTTGGAGACTTGTGTCATCCGTTAGGAGTTGAGCTGTTATTCGAGCTGCCGCCCTTTCGTCTTCACTTTCCGTCATTTTTACTAGCAGAAAGCTTTTTGTTGCAGTTCAAGTTTCAAGGAAACAAAGATTAGGTGCACAATATTTTGGAACACTGTATCCTTCAACGTTGACTAAACCAAAAACTATACATAGGAATCTCTTCCTACTAAGTTCCGGCGGATTTTAACCTTTTACCCACTCCAGACGTCTATTGGAGTTTTTACGCAAAAAGGGTCTGTGTGAAAAAGCACGACTGAGTTACTCTAATGTCTTGCGTTAGATTTATCGCCTTACCAAATGTTGGGCGCCATGTAGTGCAGTTCCTATTTTCCCAATAGGCTCTGCGCATTGGAATAATACAAATAAGTGTGAGCGGTAAATCCGTTACGCCTACGGATTTTCGGATTTTTGGGAAATCCGCAATCCGCGTATTTTACGGATTTCCCACAAAATCCGAAAAAAAAATCCGCGCGGACGTAACGGGTTCAAAAGTTGAACCCCCACAATTTACAATGGCGCCAGCAAGCTGCCAGCGCCGTTGTAAAATAGTTACAAAGTTAGCTTGCACAAGAACCACTAGATAAAACGAAGCAGGTGCTGCTTTATTTTATCTAAGTGCTTCCTGTGCAAGCTAACTTTGTAACTATTTTACAACGGTGCTGGCAGCTTGCTGGCGCCATTGTAAAAGCAACAGCAGCTCACTCAAGGGACCCCTGCGCCCTTCGGGGCGATTGCATAGTAACACACACATGGTCGCTGTAGACAACTCTCTGGCACTTTAGGAAGCTGAAGTATAGTAAACGCACTATACATTTACCCAACGAGGTAGCACTTACTGATTATCCAGTAGAAAGTACTCCAGTTGAGGAGAGGTATGGCACAAAACGGTGGCGTCTTCTTGAATAAATATGAAGGGCAGGGTTCATTCTGGCACGATGGTCCTGGCACAAAAATTAAACCTCAACAGGAAGCACTTACAGATATCAATAAAGCATGTGCCCTAGTTGAAGCTTAAATTCAGTGACTCATTCATCAGCCCAAAAACAATCGTAAGCGTTGTCAAGGCTGGGCAGATGTGCCTTCTTCCCAAATCTACCGTCAAAAATCAGCTGTGATGCTGGATAGACTTTGCATCCTTGACTTTCACGAGCGCAATACCCAGGCACATTGTGTTCGCACGGGTTTCTGCACGTTCGCGAGCATTTTGTACAATAAAACCCTCGCGAACTTGCAGAAACCCGTGCGAACACACAAAAAAATACGCTAGGATCCGCGGATTTTGCGTATTTTCGAAATACGCAAATACGCAAATCCGCAAATCCGCAGATTGCCAATCCGCAAAATCCGCTCATGCTTACAAACAGCAGTGTAGACATAGGACTGAGGTCGACTAGGTCTCTACTGACTATATTAGACTTAATTAGTTTTGCCAGCCAGCTCACAGGTCACTAGAAACTTTCTCGAGTAAACAAGGAGGAGTTTAACTTCCCTGGATAGACAAGAAGAGATTAGCTTCTGACAACCATATAACATGACAACTTTGCTCCCTCAGAATAAGAGTGTATCTCTAGAGTCGTGTGAAAACAATAGACGGCGATTTCACTCAGTCAATTGTGCATACTTAGTTTCACCAGAGTGCAGAGAAATAGAGAGACGGGTGTTTTCAATAAAAGGTGATATTTATTGAGCAGTCTTCTTTCTCATGCAAGAGAAATGAATTGCCACAATTGCAATACTTATAGTAAAGTAAAGTGCGTACAGTAAAAGGAGTATTATAAAATAATACTGTAAAAGCATTGATATGGTTTCTTAGTCATATGATACTTTAAAATGGATAAAATATATACATACATAAAAACATTGACTAACGTACTCAACTGGTGCTTCTAAATACGCCTACCCCGGTGTACCTGACCTAAGCCTAATACTTGGGAAGTAGTAAGTAAGTAGCAGTTTAAGTTAAGTTGGTTTTGCCAAGGAATCTGTATCAAGAATTCTCTTAAGGGTTTAGTCAGCTCCGTACCTTGGTAATAAAATGTGGGAGGTCTTGTATCTCTCTCTTCAGGACTATTATTATTATTATTATAAATTTTATAAAGCGCTTGGTTACACCTGCTGGTGTGTCCCCGCGCTAGAAGCTACTGTTTGTTTCCTTAGTCGTGGGACTCTGGTTGCGGCTCGAAGCCCTATAAGAGGCCTTAAGGGTTGGGGAACAGGATTGTTTTTAGTTCATTGCGGAAAGTCAGCTCAGATTTTTCCAGTCGCATCTTCTCTGGCAGCTTGTTCCACAGTTTAGCTGTCGAGACTCTAAAGGATTTTCCACCCATTCTTACTCTTTTTACCTTTGGGACCTGCACCAGTCCCGTGCCCCATGATCTCAATTGGCGTGTGGGTTCATACCGCTTAAGATAGTTGAGCAAGTACCTAGGGCCTTTTCCGTTTAGGATACGATGTCCTGTGCAGAGGGCCTTAAACCTCACCCGTTCCCTAATAGGGAGCCAGTGAAGTGTTTTTAGAGCCTTTTGTGAAGATGCCATTCTGGGCAGTTGAAGGATCAGGCGGGCCGTCGCATTTTGTATGCGCTGCAGTCTAGTGATGCACTTTTCGTTGGCTCCTAGATATAGTACGTTTCTGTAGTCCAGCCTGGATGTTATCAGTGCATGGACTAGGGTTAGGCGCACCGGCGTAGGCATAAGGTCCAATGTTTTTCTAAGGACCCGTAATATGCCAAAGCACGTGCCTGCCACTTGTTTGGTCTGGTGGTCTAAGGATAGATTTTTATCCAGCCAGACTCCTAGGTTTTTCACTAGATTGCTGGGTGTGGGTAGTTCACCCAGCTCGTCTGGCCACCATGCTGAGGTCCATACTGATGGGGTTTTGCCTATGATCAGTACCTCTGTTTTATTTCCGTTAAGACGGAGACAATTGTCCGTCATCCATTTGGCCAGTTTACGCATGCAGCTCTTAAAATTATCAGCGCATTGTTCTTCTGGTTGCGTGAGCGACACGATCAATTGCGTGTCGTCTGCGTATGACACTGTCTCAACCCTGAATTTGTCTGTGATCGCTCCAATCGGGGCCACATACAAATTAAATAAGGTGGGGCTGAGGCTGGAGCCTTGTGGAACTCCCTGCTTGAGTATCATTTCATTGGACCTAAACTGTCCTTGTGCAACCTGGAAACTGCGGCCTGTAAGGAATGATTCCAACCACTCCCAAGCTTTGCCTCTTACTCCTCCCTTTCTGAGACACTGCAGCAGTGTGTGATGCGCCACAGTGTCGAAAGCGGCACTGAGGTCCAACATAATGAGTGCCGCTGTCTGACCTTCATCTACGTAGCTCCGTAGAGTTTCCTTTGAGGCCAGTAGGGCCGACTCCGTGGAGTGTAAAGCACGGAAACCCGACTGAGAGGGGTGGAGCAGACCATTGGTCTCTGCGAATGCAGACAGTTGTTGATTTACTGCTTTCTCCGCAATTTTAGCAAAGTAGGGGAGAAGGGAAATAGGTCGCAAATTGTCCAGTTTTGCAAGACTGATGTTGGGTTTTTTCCTCAAAGGGAGGACTATTGCTTTCTTCCAGGCAGCAGGTACTTGTCCTGATGCAAATGAGAGAGTGAGTAATTGAGTGATGTATGGCTCCAGAGTGGGTAAGCTACCATGGAGTTTTTTTGGTGGGGCTGGGTCATTAGGTGATCCTGATTTAATGCTGCCTGCTATATGGCATATTGATTCCCGTGAGGGCACTAAAAATGCCGAGAGGCAGTTGTTGTTTTGTATAGTAGGGGGGGTTTCCATTCTCCCATCCCCTACTCTAGCTGCCTCCGGAAACGCCGTATAGATTTTATCCACTTTGCTAGCGAAAAACTCTGCTATTTGATTGCAAGCTCTGACTGATCCGACTATCGGGGCTGTCAGAGGGATAAGGTCAGATAATTCCCTTTATACTAGGAACATTTCCTTCATGGAATTGTTCGCGTTCTTAATTCTGGTGCAGTAATAGGTTCTCTTCGTTTTCCGGATGGTGGCATGATATTCTTTTAAGCCTTTCCTATATTCGGCTCTGTCTGTCTCAGAATATGACCTACGCCATTTCCTCTCTAGATTTTTGCATGAGGCTTTTAGTTCTCGCAGTTCAGTATCGAACCAGGGGGCAGATTTAGATTTCCTTGCCGGCGCGTTCCGAGTCCATGGGGCTGTGTGATCTAGCGCTTTTTGGATTCGTAGGTCTAATATTTCGCAGGCAGAATCAATTTCCTCGACCTCAATCGGGCCTTTTGATTTTATTATTTTATTAAATTCCTCTGGGCAAAATTTGGCCAATTTCCTGCGTTTATTAGTAGTGGTTTTCCCATTCTGAAGTCCGTTTTCCGGGACCGCTACCCGAAATGGGACTAAAAAAGGGTCAGACCAGATAACAGGCGTTGGGGGTGCTACGGTCAGAGTATTCCAGTTGGCGTAGATAGGGTCCAAGAGATGGCCCTGGCAGTGAGTGGGCACATCTGATTTGATCTCCCAGCAACCCGCGAGGGTGGCTGGAAACACCGGAGCTGGATTTTCTCAGCTGGAGAACAAGACAGCGTCTTTCTCAGTGCATCAAAAGGGAGGGGCGGCTTCCGTGGGCTCTCGCATCAGCTGGGCTCTCGGGCAAGTAGATAGCCGCTCTGCTCCAAACCACCGTGTGTTTGCTTAAGGCAGCGTTGGTATATTTATACCTGAAAGGTGCCGGGTTTGACCTAAGGTTGGACATAAGACGTCAATAAAAGATGTCAATAAGAACTGGCCGTTCTTTCAGTGCTCGCAGGAGTTCTAGGACATATCAAAACAGAAGCATGGGGAATTCCCAGGTTGCTGGAGGTTTGGTTTGTTTAAAGAACGCGTTGTACTTTCTAGGAGTCTAGGGAAGTAGCATTGCCTAATTTGGACTGCATGGGCTATGACTAAATATGGATATGATTCTTATGCCTTTATAAGGATATTATTTATTATAGCCATATAATGGCATACATTGGGAATATCGAATTAGGGTCCTAGATAGAAATACAACAGGGGCAATTATGAATCATGCAATGACCTCTATTTAGATGAGACTGTACTTATTCTATATAATAAATATTAGCAAACAGGCTTTTGTGTAAATAAGACAATATATGCAATAGGTCAAATTCCTGTCTCCTTTTCCATCTAAAAAACTTGAGCACCTCTTTCCTGAGCACCCCTTCACATATTTCTTTTTAGGAACCATCTATGTATATAATGTTCCTACATTTGATGTTTTTCAAAATACAGAAACATTGATACATTCAAATGTGTTTTCTTTGCCTGGGGTGTTAAAATTTACAACAATATTGTTAGAAATAGTACCAACCCCCATCTTTCAGTTATATGGGTTGGGGCAATTGAGAAATAATTAGGATAAGTTCATTCATTTAAACCTTAACTGTATAGTGGATCTTTCTGATTGAACCATTGCTGTTACAAATCATAATTTTTAATAGCAACATTCAAGATATATAGGAAAACTACAAATCCCATGTGTCTTAGGAAATAGAACAAATGGGATAAAGAAAGTAGTACACGTAAACAGACAATGGCAACCTAGCAACACCTGTAATACCTAGCTTGACTGCAAACATCTCTTTTTTCTTTCTGTTTGGAATACTTTATCTCATTATTAGGTGCATTGTTGGTATGATTTAATGCTTACTGTGGTAGCTTTTGTGGTTTGCTAATTGTTAATCTTGTCTGTTTATTGTTCTTTGCCCAGATGGCATGTTGCCACATTGTCACAAGTGTTATCCTTCCTGAAGCAACAACTTAGCTAGGATGCAGTTCGAGAAGCAAATGCTCGTTTCATGCTGTGTATTTCCTTCACTCTGGCTACTGTTTTTGTTCCCTTTTTACTCTAGTGGAGCTACGGGCTACTCTGGTGCTGTTTCCCCCTTGAACAGAATCGGGCTTCTCATTTTTCCCAGGGGCGCGGCCTATTTTACTGCCTCAGTACTACCCTAAGCGCTCTCTCTGCGTTTTGGGGTATACACATAGAAGGGGCCTGGGCATTTCATCACTACCTCCCCTTTCCTCCCTTCTTTTCCTTAACCCTTTGTTTTCCCTCATTTATTTTCTCCATAATTTTGTCATTTTTGATTCTAGTATGGAGATAATTCAGTGCTTAACTTGATGGCAAAAAGGATTTTGTCCCACTCAGCGCAGGAAAGTAGAAAGCGCAAGGCAATGGAGTTTCTCCCGGTGGCTAGTATTAAAGCCGAAATGATTAATAATGGCGTGCTATTGACTGGCGAGATTTCCTCATAAGCAACAGAGCATACAGTTCCTCTCAGGCATCTTTCTACAAAGGGCAATAAACAGAATTAAAATAATGCTACTTTACAATAGTCTGCTTCCAAATGTAAAGCAAAGTGTAAGCACATTTTGTCTCCTATTGGTATTTCCAATATCCCCGATAATGATGATGATAGGGGTGACTTGGATTCAGATCATGATAAGTATACAGTTGGGGATGTGGACCGTTTCCCCTATACTACTGCTAAGACACAAAAGACGGTGTCTCTTTCTCATGATCCCTTCAAGGCCAAGCTGGTCATGGACTCAGAGGGTGTCCCTATCATGGACTCTAACCTTATCCATCACCCTAAATCCACAAAGTGTTTTCCCGCTGACCATGTGGCGGAGTATGTGGCTTCTAAGCTGTGCTCTCTGCTGGAAAAGCAATCAAGAGCCAAACTTAAGTCTGAATGTCCCCACCTTTTTCTTCCTTCTAAGATTACTAACACCTCCTAAAATAGACTCTCTACACTAACTTTCCTTTCAAAGTGTGGAAAGGACCCTCGTAAAGGGGTAGACTAAGCCTGGCCCAACTGCCAGTACAAATTATTAGATATTGTTGCTCCCCTGGCCTTGATTTTTGATTCAGAAGAATCTGCAAGGCTAGATAATTCTCCCAGTGATCCTGATGACCTCTCTCTTTGGGTACAACAAGCACTTTGATTGGTTGGCAATACAAACTTTACTTTGACCCTTGAACGGAGGAAGGGACTGTTGTTACCATTGAATACTAAACTGGTCAACGTTTCATCTATGGATCCTGGCATAAAAACAGAGGCCCTCTTGTTCGGAGATTCTTTCATTACAGAACTTAGAAAATGTGTGTCAACATTTGCCTGGCTTGTTAAGGCTCAGCAGTTTCTAAGAAAACTTTTTTCTCTGCGTGTTTTTACCAGGGACTGTAGAAGCAGGACCTGCTTTACTGGCCGCAACTTCAACAACCAATGTTCCAGAGATCCTTCAATTCAGTTAACCAGGACTACAAGGTTCAATTCTACCCCCAGAGGCGTTGAGGCTTCCTTGGTCGTGGAACCAAAGGTTCCAGATACATTAGCCAATCAGGTTAATCTCTCTTCTGACCCTCCATCCGTAGGGGGCCATTTTTGTTCTTTCTTCCAAAGTGGAATTCCATAACATCAGATCCATGGATGTTAAGCACCATCCAAGTTTATGTTATAGAGATCTACTATGAGGGGGAGGGGTGTGGGCAACCTGCCAAGATGGTGGACACAGTAGCCTAAAGCTCTGCAACGATTCCCTATTATCCGCCATAATCCTTGTATAATTGGCCTGCTGGGTGGCCATCCAGTGTCAGAGTGTTTCCTGGGCCCTCTAGTGTGGTGCAGGTGGATGTGGACTGTGCTGTGTGCTGGCAGCTATTGATCAGTACAGCAACCTACCTACAGTACCAGTGCAGCTCTACATTGTGCTGTCACAGAGTGGGGGGTGCACCGGCTCAGCAGAGGGGCTGCTGCGGGCCTAGGTTGTGTGCCAGGGAAGGAATCAAAGTGGGGGTGAGCCCAGCCTGTAGCAGGGACTTCCCGGTTGTGAAGGCCCAGCGGTCGGCTAGGGCACAGGCTGCTGGCTGAGCTCTCTTGTCTCAGAGCATTCAAAATCATAAGACTCAGAGTGTGAGGTACTTAACCTTGACCGGGCAGCTACCCCTTTGTGACATCCTGGTTTCCAGTGTGTGCCCCCAGCACTGAACTGTGAACCAATCTCTGGCCATTGGTGAGAACATTGTACTTCTGTAACGGACTAGGCAACGCATATTAACTCTGGCTTGCATACAGCGTGATGCACTGGGAAGAGGTCTGCTCCTGTGGTGATTCAGCACTGAGCGCCCCCTATTTAGCTGCCTGGCGCTGGACCGGGATGGTGGGGGCACCCTGTGCTAGTTCGTAAAGGATTGGTGGGGTGAGAGTTGCTGTTGTCACAAAAGTGGACTGTAAGTCAATAAGCTAACTGTTTTACCCCAATCCCCTCCGCCCATCCTGAGCCCAACTCTCTATGAGAAAGTTCAACAATTCATTTTTCATAAGAAAAATGTTTTTTTTAGACTGCACAAAAAATTCTTCAAAATGTAAATTGGATTGTGCCTCATGTTGGCCAACCACTTTTTAAAGCCTCACAGTTAACAAAATGTCTATTTTTACAGACATTTCCTCCTACTCAGAAGCTTCAATTTTGAGCAATTTTGGGCAGGAAAAAGACTCTAAAAACACTAATTTGAGTTCCAAAAGTGATAATTCACATGCAAAAGTAATTTACATTCATAGATTAAACATGAAAAAATCACCATTACCAACAGGTCCGGGGGTCATCATTTTTCATCAGGAAATTGATTTTTTGGACTCTGTAAAAAATTATTCAAAATGTCAATTGGATCGTGCCTAATAATGAATAACCGCGTTTTAAAGCCTCATAGTGACCAATATTGCCATGTTCACAGACTTTTCCTCCTACTCATAAGCTTCTATTTTGACAGATTTCGGGTAGGAAAATGAATCTAAACACACTTATTTGAGTTCCAAAACTGATAATTCACATGCAATAGTCGTTTACAGTCAAAAGATTAAACTTAAAAAAAATAACCATTACGGACCATCTGGAGAAAGTTCAACAGGCTCGGGGTCAGATTTTTTCATCAGATTTTTTTGGGGGGACTGTACAAAAAATTATTCAAAATGTCATTAGGATCCTGCCTCATGTTGAATAACCAGTTTTTAAAGCCTCACCGTGACCAAAATTGCCATTTTTACAGTCTTGTTCTCCTACTCAGAAGCTTTTATTTTTAGATATTTCGGGCAGGAAAATTATTCTAAACACACTTATTTTAGTTCCAAAAGTGATGGTTCACATGCAATCGTCATTTACAGTCAAAAGATAAACATTAAACAATCACCATTACTGACCATCTGGAGAAAGTTTAATAGGTCAGAGTTCATATTTTTTCTTTAGAAAATAGATTTTTCGGAGTTTACAAAAAAATTATTCAAAATGTCAAATGGATTGAGCCTCATGTTGAACAACCACTATTTAAAGCTTCACAATGACCAAAATTGCCATTTTTACAGACTTTTCCTCCTACTCAGAAGCTTCTATTTCGACTAATTTCGTGGAGGAAAATTAATCTAAACAAACTTACTTTAGTTCCAAAAGTGATAATTCACATGCAATATTCAATTACAGTCAAAAGATCAAACATTAAAAAATCACTATTACTGACCATCTGAAGAAAGTTTGACAGGTCCTGGGTCATCGATTTTCATCAGAAAATTGATTTGTTGGACTGTGTACAAAAATGTATTGAAATGTCAATTGAATTGTGTCGCCTGTTGAATAACCACTTTTTTAAAGCCTCACTGTGACCAAAATTGCCATGTTTACAGACTTCCCTGCTACTCAGAAACTTCAATTTTGACCAATTTCAGGCAGGAAAATGACGCTAAACACATTTATTTGTGTTCCAAAAGAGATAATTCACATGCAGTAGTCATTTACAGTCAAAAGATTAAACATTAAAAATCACCATTAGTAACCATCTGGAGAAAGATCGACAGGTCCGGGGACATCGTTTATCATCAGAAAATCAATTCTTTAGACTGTTTAAAAAAATGATTCAAAATGTCTATTGGATCATGTATCATGTTGAATGACAACTTTTTAAAGCCTCACAGTGACCAAAATTGCCATTTTTACAGTCTTGTCCTCCTATTCAGAAGCTTCTATTTAGACTGATTTCGGGCAGGAAAATGACTCTAAATACGCTAATATTACTTCTGAAATTGATAGTTCACATGCAATAGTCATTTACAGTCAAAAGATTACAACATTAAAAATAACCATTACTGACCATCTGGAGAAAGTTCAACAGGTCCAGGGTCATATTTTTACATCAGAAATTTGTTGGGGGAACTGTACAAAAAAATATATTCAAAATGTCAATAGGATCCTGCCTCATGTTGAATGACCACTTTTCAGACCTCACTGTGACCAAAATTGCAATTTTTACAAACTTTTCCTCCTACTCAGAAGCTTTTATTTTGGCCTATTTCAGTCAGGAAAATTACTCTAAACACACTTATTTTAGTTCCAAAAGTGATAGTTCACATGCAATACACATTTACAGTCAAATGAATAAACATTAAAAATATGACCATTACAGAACATCTAGAGACAGTTCGAAAGGTCCGGGGTCAACATTTATCATCAGAAAATAGATTTTTGGACTGTACAAAAAATTATTCAAAATGCCAATTGGATCGTAGCTCATGTTGAATAACAACTTTGTAAAGCCTCACCGTTACCAAAATTGCCATTTTTACAGTCTTGTCCTCCTATTCAGAAGCTGCTATTTTGACAGATTTTGGGCAAGAAAATGGCTCTAAACACACAAATTTTTGTTCCAGAAGTGACAGTTCACATGCAATAGACATTTACAGTCAAAAGATTAAACATTAAATAATCACCATTACTGACCATCTCGAGAAAGTTCGACAGGTCATCGTTTTCCATCAGAAAATTGATTTTTTGGACTGGAGAAATGATGATTCAAAATGTAAATTGGATCGTGCCTCATGTTGAATAACCACTTTTTAAAGCGTCACAGTGACCAAAATTGCCATTTTTACAGACTTCTCCTCCTACTCAGAAGCTTCTATTTTGACCAATTTTGGGAAGGAAAATGAGTATAAACACACTTATTTTAGTTCCAGAAGTGATTTCTCACATGCAATTGTTATTTACAGTCAAAAGATCAAAAATTTAAAAAATCACTGTTGAAAGTTTGACAGGTCTGGGGTCATTGGTTTTCATCAGAAATAGATTTGTTGGACTGCACAATCATCAGTGCAAATTATACTACAATATACACAATCAATAACATTTCATATTGAAAGGTTATATACTATATTAAAAAGGAATAGCATCAGACAGGGTGGGTACGAACAGCGGTTCTTTTATAATTGTTACATACAGCAGCCACCAAGAAACTAGCAACGCCAAATATTACACAAGTAATACTTTACTGTTGCAAATAGCTAAGTGCGGCTCTAACTTGTAAAAACCCTGTCTCTCTTAATAGCGGTACTAAAAACTTGTTCCTAATATTGGCGTAATGCTCCCAGAACATAATAAAGTGCATCGTGTCTTGGTTCGAAAGATTGTCACAGCTACAGGGGATTTAAGTTTCAGGTTTGCTCCAAACTGGAAAATAACCCAGAGACATATGAATTATGTTGAACCTGAATCTAATTAAGAGGTGGCGATGAAAAGGGATTGTAACAATTTTTAAATATGGCTCAAGTGACAATGAGGTTAATAAAACATAATTAGCTCTGACACATGGTTTCTTCAGCTCCCGTTCGTCATGATCCAGAGATAGCATACTAAAAAAAAACGTCCTTGTCCACGATAAATCCTCCTTTTTAATAAGTTCAGGTGACAAATAAATTACTGGGCGTCCAAGTTTTAAAAACATTTCTTTAATATAAACTAACCAGGGCACCCTATCAACCTTCTCCAAAGAGATACAATCTCTTAAAATAAGGTGATTCAGTATAATCTCACGGTTCAACCAGGTCATTATCCAGCATATCAATGGGGCAATTTTCAGTTGATCTATAACGTATCCCAACCCCAATTCGGAGTGTAAAGAAAATATGGGGGTGGATTGGGGAACCGCCAAGAGGGATCTTAAAAATTTATTTTCTGCAACCTGTATCTTTTCTTGGGGTAAAAAGCCCCATATTGAGGCACCATATGAGGCAATGGCCAGACATTTAGATTTGTAAACATTTAAAATTGTCTCGATAGGTCTAGCCCCCAGCCGCTTCGCAAAGCCCATTAGCGCCGCCGTTGACCTGGCTACGGCGTTACATTTAATCTTCTGTTGAGGTCCCCAAGTACCTTTTTAATCAAAAAGGACCCCAAGATATGTAAAGACAGGTACCTTTGATACTTCTGCGCTGTTGCATGTGAAGCGTTTTAATTTTAGGCCCCTACGTCGTCTACCCGCCATCATAACATGAGACTTTTTGTTATTTATCTGCAGATCTAAAGATCCCATGAAGTCCCCAAAGGAATCCAACAACCTCTGGAGACCCAAGCCAGTTCGAGCCAATAACACTGCGTCATCCGCATATAGGAGAACCGAGATTGCGGAATCTCCTATACGCGGAACATCCAATGAGGCCCCCTCTAGCGACTTGTCAAGGGCGTTGATGTATAATGTAAAAAGGAGGGGCGCCGGGATGCACCCCTGCCTAACACCCCGCTTGGAGCTAAAGTGACTTGTGCAACCCCCCTCCCTCGTAACCCTGACTGATGCTAAAAGCCCCTGGTGAAGAGTAGCTACAAAATTTACTAAAGATTGGTCTATCCCTATGCTCAGTAAAATCGACCAAAGCTTTGCCCGGTTAACCAGGTCAAAGGCAGAGGAAAGGTCCATAAATCCCATATAAAGCAACCCTTCCTTGGCCTGAGTATATTTACTTATTAAAAGGTGGAAATTTAGACATTGATCTAGGGTGCTTCTCTGCTCCCTGAACCCGTATTGAAGATTGGAGAGGACCCCTCTCTCCTCCAGCCAATCCCTAAGTTTGTGCAGGATGATTCTGCCCAAGATTTTAACAGCAGAGTTGATCAACGAGATAGGTCTGTAGCAGGAGGTTTCGCCCCTCAGGCTCTTTTTAAAAACTGGGATTATTATAGAAGTAGCCCAAGATGCCGGGAACCCATTAATGCTAGACGCATTAAAAACGTTAGTTAAAATCTTTGCCCAGAATTTGGGTAAGGTACCATATAGGTCTGCTGGCACGCCGTCCGGTCCTGGGGCTTTATATTTGGACATCTCCACTATCGCTCTGTAAACATCGTCCTCACTAAATGTAAGAGGTGGAGCTGGGAGCATAGATATGTGATCAATCTCTTGGCAGGCAGTGCCCTCATTGCCATAGATCTCACTAAAATGTGCGAACCATTTATCGTCTGGAATTACACAGTCTAAGATTGTGTTCTCTTGACCTGAAAAGAAGGGATGGTTAATGGTTGCCCAAAATGTGCTACTATCTCTTAAAACATCCACTGATAAAAGATTGTTCCAGGCCTCAGTTTTAATATCCTTTTTACGGTTAGCAATAGCCAATTTACATATCCCCCTTAAATTGGCAACTTTCCCCCTATCTCTAGGTTTTTGTTTTAATGCTTGCAAAAGAGCGCCGTGAGCTTTGGAGCAATTATCATCAAACCATCTATACAGTTTAATTGGTTTCCCCTTATTTTTCACCTTCGGATCCTTTCCGATCTGGGTGCAGATTGAAACATAGGCACCAATAATGTCCTGACTTGGGGCATCACTCTCTAGACATACAGACGGGTTATCATCAGCCTTTATTAATAAATCCTCCATAAACGCTTCTGGGATCACCCTAGCCCAGTTAAGCCTCCTACCTTGATCTTTTGATGTCAAATGGTTAACCCCAGTAGATAACCTATTCCAAATATCAGTAACCTCCCCCAGATCCAATTCCAGGGTCACCAGGTTATGGTCACTATACACAGAGACAACTACATCATATAGAGTTGCCCTGGCTAATACAACAGGCGATACAAAGATGTAGTCAATGACAGTGTCAGATTCTTTGCCCTTAAATGTGGTGGCCCTCTCCTTTCCCAGATCACATGCTACCTCGAAGAGGTTCATGTTAGCTAGGAGGTCCTCCAGGGCCTCTCCCTGTCTAGTATGTTCGAAATGCGGGACCACAGAGCCTGGCGGACCTAGATGGCTCTCTAGAACACAATCCCAACTACAGGGATGGATGTTAAAATCACCCATTAAAATAATTTCGAATAAAGTGTCATGTGTTAATTTATAATTCATCAAGAAATCAGCCAGGGAACCTAGATGTTGGTTCAACAGATCCTTCTCACTGGCATTATAAAAATTCATTAATAAAATAGTCGGGAGATCTGGGTAGGCCCACTCAAGAATTAATATATTATTGGACCCCGAATCCAGCATTTTTAGGAAACCACTTAATTTTAGTGACATAAGCAAAATTAAACCTCCTTTTGGTCTACCCCCTAATCCAGGAATTGCTCCAACAGCAAAGCTGGAATACCCGTCCAGGTTAAAACTTTTAGACATATCCCATGTTTCTTGCAGGGCAATAATATCGAACTGTTAAACAAAGTCAACCCAAATGTCGTCATTTCGTTTTTGTCTAACTCCAGCCACGTTCCAACTAAGAATTTTACACGTAGGCGCGCTGCCCAACACCCTGGAGGATACCGCTAGATGTAAGTTTGTTTCCTGTAGTCAATCATTATCCTCCATATTGGCTAATGGGGAAAAATGATTTGCTAGAGCTATATCTGTGTCCCAATCAGTTAGAGGATTGCCAGGAAGACAAGGGGGAGTCAGTACTAATGGCTCCTCTCTCTGCATAGGCCCTCTTGCTTCATTAATTTGGGAGACATGGAACGGCTGATTCAACCTAGGGGCTGGGTTATTCTGTGCAGGCAATAATGGTTGTGTGTCGGGTACCGGTGGATAAAAGTAACCTAGTGGAAGTGGCCTGATGCCTGGCTCTCCAATATCCGAGGCATCCCAGAACAATCTATTTGCAACATTGGGTCTGTTAAAATTGACCACCATACAATCCCCAGATATACATTTATTACGCCGCCCAACCCACCCAACCCGTCTCGCATGATAATATAAGGCTAAATGTCTGCGCCACCACTGCTAAGCTGGGTACACCAAATTTTAGACTTCCTCATAAGATCTTGAGTAGACTCTACCATATTGCTAGTTAAGGAGAGCACCCCGGTTAAAACAGCCACCAGGGGAGCGGCATCTGGTGGAAGATCCAGAGTATTTCCCTTAAATGGAATGGGCCTGTTACTGCTAAGGCGTATCCTTGAGTGTCTCGCCGCCCCAGCATCCCTAGATATAGTTTCAACCATATTATTATTTGGGAGCAAGCTACCCTTTGTTATAATAGTACCCCCCATGCTCACAGAGTTAGCTCCACTAACGGGGACCACTACCGGTAGCGTAATTTCCGTGGAGGCTTGATGCCTCCTTTTAACCCCATTACGGTTAGGCTCCTCACCTACTTGTTTGTCCCTAGAGAAATGATCCCTATACTCATTTATGAATTTATCAATATAATCACATTTCTTCAATAGGCTAGCAACACAAGTGTTAAGTGTGTCCACAATGTTCTTGGCTATGCCTGTAAGAACAGGCCCCAGCCGTGATTCAAACATTTCTTCCACGAGAGCCGCCAGTTGATCAGGGAGAATAGGGTTAATAGATTGTGTAGCAGCTCCTTCTTTTGGTCTTTTAGTGGTCTTCTTAGGTCTCCTTCGTTTCCCTTCAATGCCCACCAGACCCTTACCTACTTGGCCCGTGGGATTTCCCCCTTTATCGCTGATCTAGTCTTCAGTTGCGTCTATACCATTATTGGACACATCTGGTGGATTCTTAATCAATACTACAGGATCCAAAGGGATGTTAGATATCGGAACTGGTACAGTCATACTTAATTGGTCCTCAGGTATATTAACAGGAATAACCAGTCCAAGTTCCTTTTCTGCATTGGCTATTTCGACACTTAAAACCCCCACCGCCGATGTCAGATACGAGATAATAGATTGATTTTCTCGGGACCTTGGCCTTCTTCCCATCCCCTTCCCCATTGGTGTCCTGTATTTGCTTACCCATCACTGAAGCCAAGGGGGGTGGCCCGGCCCATCCTCTTCTGGCCTCTGATGGCCACAGATGGCCCGCCCTTTGCCCGGGATTAGCCCGGTGAGGCCTGTGCGCCTCCCGCGGGGCGGGAGGGGTTCCGCTGTTTAGTAGCGCCTCCTGGTGCAGGCTGTGGAGTCACCGGTGTGCCGGTGGTCCCTGGGGCACCTGGGGGATGTAGTCTATTGCCTTTGCCCTCATGGCGATTGGAATTGGCAGTGCTGCCCCGCTGCTGTTTCCCTCACGGCCGGAGCTTCTGTGACACAAAAATCAACGTCCTTGGCCCCCCAGCGCGCTTGGCCCTCTGCTGTTTAGTAGCGCCTCGGGGGCAGGCTGTGGCATCACCGGTGTGCCTGTGGTCCCTGGGGCACCTGGGGGATGTAGTCTATTGCTGTTGCCCTCACGGCGCTTGGAATTGGCAGTGCTGCCCCGCCGCCGTTTCCCTCACGGCCGGAGCTTCTGTGACACAAAAATCAGCGTCCTTGGCCCCCCAGAGCGCTCGGCGATCCGCTGTTTAGTAGCGCCTCGGGTGCAGGCTTTGGCGTCACCAGTGCGCTGGTGGTCCCTGGGGCACCTGGGGGATGTAGTCTATTGCCGTTGCCCTCACAGCGCTTGGAATTGGCAGGGCTGACCCGCCGCCGTTTCCCTCATGGCTGGAGCTTCTGTGACTCAAAAATCAGCGTCCTTAGTCAAAAGATTAACCCTGGGCAAAGCACTACGCTACGCTCGCGTAGTTTGGAAGTTTCTGCTACTTCGCACTATGCAAATTGCACGTATCACCATGCAAACACAAGTAGCGTAGCATAGTGCAGTGGTCACTTTTTGCTTGCTCACGGTCCTCAACATCAAGTTGGTGACCGCGAGCAAGCAAAAAGACATCCCGGCAAGACTTTTGCCTTGTTCGCGATCAGCAACATTAAGCTGCCGATCGCGAGCGTGGAAAATAAATCTCCGGGCGAGATTCTCAACGCGGGAAGGTCAGGTTTCTCATTGCGAGTGGTCGCGTATGCTCGCGACCACTCACGATGAGAAACTACCAGTCCGCTTTGAGAAAGCTGCAGCTCGAGTAAAATCTACTCGAGTGGCAGAAAACTATAGCTCACACTGTGCGAGATGCTGTTTTTAATGATTGTACAGTGCCAGATGCTTGTCTGCACAGTGCTATCATTGAAAATGGCATCTTGCACAGAGCGAACAAGGTACAATGCAGTTTGCATAGTGCTACGCATAGCTCCCGTAGTGCGAAGTGCACTTTGTGTAACTACGCGTAGCGCTACTTCGCGAACTATGCCCAGGGTTTCAAAAGATTAAACATTAAAAAATCACCAATACTGACCATCTTTATAAAGTTTGACAGGTCATCATTTTTCATCAGAAAATTGATTTTTTGGATTTTACAAAAAATTATTCAAATGTCGATCGGATCGTGCCTCATGTTGAATAACCACTTTTTAAAGCCTCACAGTGATCAAAATTGCCATTTTTACAGACTTTTCCTCCTTCTCAGGAGCTTTCATTTTAACTGATTTCGGACAGGAAAATTTACATGCAATAGTCATTTACAGTCAAAAGATTAAACATAAAAAATTCACCATTACTGACCATCTGGAGAAAGTTCGACAGGTCATCGTTTTCCATCAGAAAATTAATTTTTTGGACTGTACAAATAATGATTCAAAATGTAAATTGTATCATGCCTCATATTGAATAAGCCCTTTTTAAAGCCTCACAGTGAACAAAATTGCCATTTTTACAGACTTTTCGTCCTACTCAGAAGCTTTTTTTGGACTGATTTCGGGCAGGAAAATGACTCCAAACACACTAATTTTAGTTTCAAAGGTGATAGTTCACATGCAATACTTATGTACAGTCAAAAGATTAAACATTAAAAAAATACCTTATTAGTGACCATCTTGAAAATGTTCAACAGGTCATCATTTTTCATCAGAAAATGTATTCTTACACTGTACAACAAATGATTCAAAATGTCAATTTGATTGTGCCTCATGTTGAATAACCAAGTTTCAGTACCCAAAATTGCCAATTTTACATAATATTCCTCCTACTCAGAAGCTTCCATTTAAACCATTTTCGGGCAGGAAAATGACTCTAAACACACCAATTTTAGTTCCAAAAGTGATAGTTTATGTGCAATTGTCATTTAAAGTCAAAAGATTAAACATTAAAAATTACCATTAATGACCATCTGGAGAAAGTTCGACAATGTCAATAGGATCCTGCTTCATGTTGAATAACAACTTTTTTAAAGCCTTCCAGTGGCCAAAATTACCATTTTTACAGACTTTTCCTGCTACTCAGAAGCTTCAATTTTGAACAATTTAGGGCAAGAAAATGACTCTAAACACACTAATCTTAGTTCCAAAAGTGATAATTGACATGCAATAGTAATTTACAGTCGAAACACTAAACATAAAAAAATCACTATTACTGACCATCTAGAGAAAGTTCAACACATCATCGTTTTTCATCAGAAAATGTATTTTTGGACTATACAAAGAATGACTCAAAATGTCAATTTGATCATGCCTGAGGTTGAATAAACACTTTTTAAAGCCTCACAGTGACCAAAATTGCCATGTTTACAGAGTTTTCCTCCTACTCAGAAGCTTCTATTTTGACAGATTTTGGGCAGGAAAATGACTCTAAACACACTTAGGGGCCCATTAGGATGATGGGTGGAGGCACCACCGCACACCAGCAGCTGTTCTCACGGCTGTCATATTAGTATGGCCAAACATAGCCCATTTCCCGTCCGCCGCGGTGCGACGTGAACTACCATAAAAATTCACCAACTACCGCGGCGGTGGGGGGTAGAGACCCACCGCCGTGCGGAATGACATCCCGACCGTTGTACAAATCAGGATGCTCCAAAGAGCCAGTCACACCGCAGCGGAGAAACCACCCAACCAGAGATGGTGGAAGCATGACAGCGGAGCGCGAAACCAACCTGCTGGTCCCGACCGCAATGGATCCAGCTCTACACGTCTTCCCAGTGCTGTACCTGATACACAACCAGCAAGTTATGCACCGTCAGGGACATTGCCGCAGGTACGCAATCACACAACTCCGCACACAACCAAAACACACAACTCCAGGCCTGATATACGGCTCCTATACACATCAGACTCCCTGGTTGGGACAGGAACACATCCAAAAGTGTAACCACTCATGTCCTACCTGTCACTAAATCACCCCTCCGCATCCAGGTCACCCATCAACCGCGATATCCATGCAATGTCCATTTCACGTCGCTGCAGCGTTGAAGACCCAGGAAAACATGTACAGAATGTAGAAGGCAGGGCCAGCACCAGGCATGGGAAGTCCACAAAGATCATAGGGCCACACCTCTACCCTCTACACACTAGGCCCCCCACAACCATTAAGGGGCATGCAATGTGCTCCTCCTGTGCTCCCCATGCACAATAACCAGCCAGGTGAACCCACACCCTGCACACACACCAAACAACCAGGGAGACAGTCTCAGCAGGTGGGGCTGCAGAGGAACACTCAGCACATAAGCTCAAGGCCAGGGCAACCCTCACACCACACCCACACTACACTCAGGTCAAGCAAATCACAAAATGAACACTCACAATGAATATGAACAATCATTCAACTAGACACACCTCACACTGACACACAGCCACATACACAGACCGGATGTCAGCAGCAATGGAGGACAAGAAAGGGACAAAGCTAAAGTGAGGTGGACACTAATAGAAATTAGTCAGAAAGAACCCCCTTAGGGTAAATTTCACATGTTCTAATTCACACTTACAACATGAACTCTAAGTCACTAATATAAAGACCATGAACAAAGAGATAAAAGAATCAAGTAACAAATACAATTGTATAAACAGTAAAAAACAGTGTTTTTAATTAATACATGTATACGTGTAACAAAATACAATGCTTACTCTAAATAAAATACACATTGGAACTTCTTCATAAAATCTATTAGAAAAACCATATGGAGACCAATATTGTTGATACAATTAAACAGCATACAGAATTAATAATGACTTATAGCAGCAACAAAAATGGGAGAACAAGCAGAAAAATCATTCCTAGTCACAGAAAGAACTACTAAATCCCACATATATCAATTTCTCTATTGTCAAAGAAATTATTATCTTAACAGTTGTCCATACAGATTTTCAGTAGGCTTTCCTTTATCAGTGCATCGAAGCGTTTCGGTGGGCACAATATTTTGCCCGTCACCTTCTTCAGGATTTAACAATAGCTCCCAATTGTTTAAAATCAATTCTGTAACACACACAAAAATATCAGAATATGATTATCGAATCGCTTGATGTTTTACCCCCCTGCTTAAGCTTATCCTCAAAACACTGGTGACATTAAAGGTTTCCACACTCAGTCAAACACACCCATATTATCTGCATTCATACATCCAGAGTGCTCTAAAAGCACTATGAGGCAGAAAAAGTAACCTTATTCAAATTCAAAAGTAGGGCTCAATAGGCCTCAGTTGAAATTAGAGTAGAAAAGAAAGAATCCTCTTTTTCTCGCTCCTATATGTATCTGTAATACAGTATCCAAATATATTAATTAGAATTATGGATACAAAATTATTCCATTTTTTATACTAGTGGTGGAATCAACAATGATATCTTGCAACAATTACCTTAATTGCAGTGAGGCGCACCTTGATGCACAATTCCACAACTAAGAAGATACGGTCCAAATTGATATATGTTTGTGTGGCCAGTACCTAATCAAGAAGGAGACTATTATCACTCTACATATAAACGTGCCTGTAACTTTCATTAACACAGCACACCCTAGTATGAGATTTACCTTTAAGAATGTGGCCTGTATTCAGGCAGAAATGTCTTGTATCTTCTCTAAAAATCTTATGTTCCTATAAATAGAAGTTCCTCATTTTACTTTTCCAACAAGGACCAACCGGCTACTTACCCAAAAAAAATCCTATTTATATTGTTTACCTAGAAGGACTCAACATGACTCTTCTTTTCCTTGTACATCCACTTAAAAAATCCTGATTGTTGATTGGGTATCGCCCTCCAGTCTCGATTTCTACGAGAAATGCCAAACGGGAAAAATTAGATATCCTGACACAAAACTACTCATTAACAGTTAGGGAAAGTCAATTTTACCTAGTAATGCCGTTATAAACCATGCATTGCATGAAGTAAAACCACATGCAGAGAGGACCTTCTATGGCCTATAACCATAGTATACTGTTGTAAAAAAGGATCCAGCAACGGCCCCCTTTCTTAATGTATCAGAAAAAATCCTCCCCCCATCAGATTAGGCTATTCTCGCCAAAAGAAAAATAATAAAGGTGAACCCTGCGTTTTACCTGAATAATATTGAGAGGCATATCGGTTATAAGCCTCTGTCGGTGGATAAGATGCAACTACCTAAAAATGCCATTTATAAATCCTCCTACTCGGACCAAAACAGTCTTAGCTGGATACACCATGTGATCTGCGTGATCTACGTCTCAAAGAATGGGCGCCATCTTGTAATGCATATTGCAGCCGGACAGACCAAAATAGTCTTGGCTATGTACACCACGTGATCTACGTGGTCTATGTCTACAACAACAGGCACCATCTTCAAGTGGATATTAAAACCGGGCAGCTTAATAATACTACCCATATTCATCTCAGATGGTTGTCACTTACCTAACTAGAAATCGTCAAAACATGTGTATATCAATTGATTTAAACATGTTTTTTCAATTGAAAAACCAAAAGGTAACACCTTCCTGAAAAGATACATGAAAAATCCTCAAAGATATTTTATGGAATACCTCCATCTAGTGGCTCAATCTAGTAATAGCAGGTACGATATAACCACAAATAATAATCGAAGATAATCATATAGGCGATAACGTCATGTATTTTTAAATATGGGAATTCTGTTACTCACTAGTAGTATCTTGCACAGTCAACACTCTCAGCTGGTTCAAACAACATCTAACATTATAAAATAGTCCCTTCTATCCCTAAACTACAAATATAGGCCAAGTACAGTATTGGTTCACTCTTTAGGTAGCCCCTATTAGCCGGTCCCACTCTTCCCTTGAATTCAAGCCGTCTCGTACAGTGTTAAGGTATATTGGTCTCCATCTGTTTTTTTTATTGAATTTAAGAAGAAGTTCCAATATGTATTTTATTTACAGTAAACATTGTATTTTGTTACACCTATAAATGTATTAATTAAAAAACACATTTTTTACTGCTTATACAATTGTATTTGTTACTTGATTCTTTTATCTCTTTGTTCGTGGTCTTTATATTGGTGACATAGGGTTCATGTTGTGAGTGTGAATTTGATGTAAAGAATGCTAGGGCTACTTCAAAAAAAGAGAGAGTTACATAGGTCATGATTAAAGAGAAAATTCTATAGTGACACACAATTAAATATTTCATGCTTTGATAGGAATAACTTCCTTCTTATATGTGTCTGTTTAAGAAATACTAAACAATGAAACAATATCATTATATAAATAAATACATTTTGTACTCTTATAAATCAAGTCTGTCCTTGTCTGTCACCATAGCATTTTCTCTTTAATCATGACCTAAGTATCTCTCTCTCTTTTTTTGAAGTAGCCCTAGCATTCTTTACATTATTGTATTTTCCCTGTCTAGGTGTACTTCGTACCATTTTCAGGGATCCCCTTTCTTAGCATTAGTGAGTGTGAATTTGAACATGTGAAATTTACCGAAAGGGGTTCTTTCGGACTAAGGTCTATTCTGGTGCCCTTCTCCTTTTGGTGTTTGGATCCCTCTCTCTTTTCTTGAGGGACACTAATGGGACGCCAAGGAGCTAGCCACAAAGCATGTGTACATAATATGCAAGAGAAGGATCATATAACAACACCCTTAGTCCATCAAATCGCACATGGCTGGCACAGTGAGTGAAATGAAACCTCAGTCACCTCTGTGCAACAACTCAGGGAGACAGCAAGGCAGCCCATGCATATGCACTGGGATGATAGGAAGTGTCTAAAGTCAAACAGTGATCAGACACACATCTGCATCCAACAACTTGACATGTGTATGCCATCAGCACAACACATAGGGCCCATTGTCACACTCCTTGACTGTCAAACACAAGTTGGGTCCTTTAAACATACCCCTCCCTCAACCACCTTACACTTGCAACACTCAACACCAGTGTCAAACACACAGAATGGTGCCAATAATGTCATGTGAATACACAGACAAACAATCACACTCCCTGGGGGGCATCCACAAACATCACACACATATACACTCAGGAATGCCTGAACCAATGGTGGCACATAAACAGCAGCCAAACACAAAACTCATTAACAACATGCACAGAAGTACAGTAAGCCCAGACCTGTGCAGTAAAACAGCGGGAAGGCAATAGGAGCCCAGACAGAACAGGAGTACATCATCACTCAGGAACAATGCACAGACACCATACCCCAACACAGACAAGAAGTGCATTATCTCAAAACAATCATAGACACAAACTGGGAGCAATGGGCCAATAAGAAAAGACAGACAGACATACCACACCACCCGTCAAGTCAACATGGTACCACATGCTTGCACATGCACAATCCTGATAAGAGGAGAAAACAACAAGGTGCACTCAAAACAAGCACAGGAACAAGAATAGCCCTATGTGCATGTTACAGACAGACAAGCAATGCACACTACACTTGCAAAACACATCTGAATGTATGACAATGCACAAATAAATCACACACAATGACATGGAAATAGAACATCACACACCGAGCATCTGCCAGCTGTAAGAGACAACACAGGTCAAACACTGCACACATCCACATCAAACACACAACAGATGCACATGCCAATCCATCACATTGCAGACACAGCTGTACATCAGGGGATTCACACCAGGCAATTACAAGGCAACATACAGTCACAGCACCGCATGCACAACAAGCAGTGTGTGCAAACCATACATACCAGTTCCACACAGATTTGAGTGCCACACCATAAACCCCCACAACAAAAATCACCATAGCACACAGACAACATCACACTCAGGAAGGGAAGAAGTACCTCAGCAAACACACATACAGCTCACCCATCACTCACAGATGCACAAGTCTGGGACACCCAAACATGACCAGAGGACTGTGCAGCAGAAACAGTTGAACTGCATATGTAATGTAAATGTAATGTAATGTAAACGTCCATTTATAGAGCACAAACTGTCACTCCAAAGGAGCATTGTGGTGCTAAACGGAATCCAGGGAGGGGAACATCTGAACCTGGTGGACTGCTAATAGTCAGAGTTTTGCAGAGAGAATCAGATGCGCTGAAAATCCAGGTTTTTAAGGCTTTCCTGAAATGAAGCTCATATGTAATCTGATAAAGCTGTGGAGGAAGTTTATTCCATGCCTTTGAACCCAACACTATGAGTGATTTTCCTCCCTTCGTTGCTAATCTGAAAGCTGGCATTTTACGTATATTGGCTTTAGTTGATTTTAAACTTCGGGAAGGAGTTTATCGCTTAAAGCTTGTGTGAAGATATTGAGGGCCCAAGGAGTGAAAAGTCCTAAAAGTAAAGAAGAGGACCTTAAAAAGAACGCGTTTGTAAATTGGCAGTCAGTGAAGTGTGTTTAGGGCCGCCAATGCAGATGACTTCCTGAGCCACCTCAGTACTAGTCGTGCTGAAGCATACTGGACCCTTCATAGCCTATGTAGGACTGACTTATTTCTCCCTGCATAGAGGCTATTACAGTAATCTAGCCTCAAAGTAATAAGGGCTATGGCCACTGTTTGCCTTGCTGAAAAGGAAATCAGGTCAAAAAATGTCTTTAGAGTTTTTATAATATGGAAGCAAGTTCCAGCAACTGCCAGCAATTGCTGTTTGAATGACAGAGTGGTGTCAAATTTAATTCCCAAATTCCTAACCACATTTACTGTGTTTGCAGGAGGGGTGGTATTTGCTGGCCACCAAAATTTGGGTGAAAAAAATTTCCTTGGCCTAAGGGTAAAATTTCAGTTTTTTCGGAATTATACTTTAGGTGGTTTGTATTCATCCAACTGAAAGTTGCAGTCAGGCAGTTGCAGAGATTTTCTTCTGCCTGTGTGGTGTTATTCTCCAGCACCAAGATTAGCTGTGTATCATCCGCATATGAGATAGTATCAATATTAAAGGACGATATCAGCTTAATAAGTGGAGCCATATAGACATTAAAGAGAGTCGGACTGAGACTCGATCCCTTTGGTACCCCTGAGAGAAGTGCCTTCTCTGGTGACTTATATTGGCCAAGTGTAATCACTTCTTGTGATCCTGCAGGAAGTTCTTTATCCAGGACAGGACCCGAGAGGTCAAAGGAGGTGAGGCGGTCTAAAAGGATGGCATGTGAGACCATGTCGAAGGCCGCAGACAGGTCTAGTAATACCAATACTGCTCTTTTTCCTTGATCCACGGCAGCTTTGAGGATTTCAGCCGTTTACAATTGTGCAGATTCTGTGGAGTGTTTGGCTCTAAAGCCAGATTGATTGGAGTGAAGCAGATTTGTTTCCACCAGATATGTTGTGAGTTGCTTATTTACAAATGTTTCTGTCAACTTACACAGACTTGGTAGGAGAGAGATGAGGCTTAAATTAGACAGGGTCGCAGGATCCGGAGTTTGTTTCTTTAGAAGAGGCTTTACAGCTGCAAGTTTCCAATCTGCTGGAATCTTGGCAGTGGAAAGGGAGGAATTTATTATATTGATTATAATAGGGTTCACAATATCAATAAGAGTGGGTAATACTAATGGGGGCAGGGATCACAATGGGAGGAAGGTTTTGTCCCGATCTGCCGGCAAATCATTATTAGTGGAGGAAGGGATAGGCAGGGGGAAATCCTTTTGTAGTATGCAAACTTTCTCTTCAAAGAATTCTGCAATGTCGTTACAGAGACTCTGAGAAGGGGGAATCTCTTGTTGTAAGCTTTTGGGTTTGTAAATTGACTATTTTAAAAATCACTTTCTGGTTTGCCTTGGTAGTATTAATTGCCAATATGTAGTAGGCTGTTTTGGAAGTTTTTATCAAGGCATGGTATTTCCTAAGGGCTACTTTTAAATGGTTTAGCTCTGTATCCTCATAGTTTTGGAGCCATCTGCGTTCCAATGACCTGACCTGGCCTTGTAGTTATTTTAGGGTTTGAGAATACCATGGGGAAGATGGCTTCTTGTTTAGTCTGCTGTGATGTGGAACAGATGGTGCCAACCGGTCTTTTAGGTTGTGCGTGAACTGTCCAAAAAGCTAGGTATGGGGGATAGGGTCACCTTGCAAGTTAGGTCTACACATCCATGCTACTGAGAGCAAATCTGGGTGAGCTGGTAATTCCTTCCATCTGGATTTTACCTGTTGGGTGGCTTTGGTATTATTTTCCCAAAAGAGAGGTCCATTCTTTGACAAAATCTCGAAAGGGATAAATTTATGATCAGTCCACATTTGCTCAACTGGGGGCTTCACCTTAAGAGTTTCCAAGTTAGAGCAGATACAGTCCAACGTATGGCCTGCACTATGTGTGGCATCTAGGGAGCATTGTTCTAGACCAAGTATATCCATTATTGCCTTAAAGCATGTTGCCCCTGAGTCATTTTGTGAGTCCAAATGAAAATTGACATCTCCTAACACCATAAGATTGGAAAATCTAAGAGCTAATGTACTGACTACTTGTCCAATATTATCAAGAAAGTCTTTATAGGGTCCTGGTGGACGGTAAAGAAGTACTCCCGCAAATGAGAAGGAGTCATGTAACTGAATCCAGAAACTACTGATGCCCTCTGCTCCTTTTAAATCAAGTAGTTGAGTTATAGAACACCTAAGGGTGCCAAGATGGACAGATGCCAGGCCTCCTCCATGTTGTTCTAGTCTGTCTGATCTCTGAATGAGATATCCTTATTTGCAATATCAGGGTTGCACCAGGCCAGCCATGTTTCGGTTACAAAAAGACAATCAAGGTATTCATTATTTATTAAATATATGAGCAACCATGACTGCAAAACAGTACAAGAAAATCACATATAACCAATTGGAAAACTGTCCTGAGTGGCACATTGGTCCTGCACACAGATTCTTTAACCCTGTCCGCCAGTTTGGAGTGGTCCGCCCTTAGGAGCCCCAGCCCCGTTGCCACTTGTGTTATGTCCTGGTGCAGGGATTCCTTCGTTGCCGCTATAGCTTCCAGGATTTTATCGAGGCGCTCAGTCAGCCTCCTTTCAGAGAGCGTGCCCTCCGTGTCCTCACCGCCATCTCGGGCGCCGTCCTGCTCCGCAGCATCCTCTGTTTTGTTTTTAGGTTTCATCTTGACTGATAAGGTGGACCATTATTCCACAGTATCAGCGACACCGCTGCCAACGTCGTCGTGGGTCACCGTGGGAGCAGGGGGCAACCCTTCGGGATCACATAGCACCTGCCCATGCCCTTCAGAGGGCCACTACACTCCAGAAGACGTATTCACAGCCTAGAGCACCTGCTAGATGCCCCCTACCAACCACAGGCATGAGCAAGATTTCCCCCAGCGTGTGGGATCCTCATCGCACCACGCGCTGCTTTCCAGGGCCCCAGCTACCTCTCCGCCTGCTGTCACCACTTCAGCTGTTAGTCCGTGGTCGGCGCTATCCCCCTAGTAGCCCTTCTTGCAGAGCCTGAGTGCCGGTCAGAGATCCAGCAAAAGTCACATTGCCCAGTGGGACCCGTGGCATCCAAAGCAGCCGCCGTCCGAATTCCCCAAGGTGGACATGGTGCCTCATGCACTCCTCACCCCTCCCGCTGTGGTCAGGTAGGTACTTCCCCAATCTCGCCTCAATTCTCTGGTGGGCCGTGCTATTGAGTTCTCCACCATGCAGCTTCACCGTCCGTGTGCTCCTGGACCCCGGCTGCGAAGCGCCACGGGCCTGCCCCCGCCCCCACCTCTGCAGCACCGGTCCCAGGCCCACGCCGCTCCACTCACCAGGGGCTTCAGAGCAATCCAGTCACCAGCCGCAGACCCTCAGGTCCAACTCCCAGGGCACCCGTCGTTCTCTCCGTCGTGCCCCATAGGCCAGGTTGCAGGGTCTCCCAGCCGGCTCAACAGCGATCGCAGGCCGCCCGCCCACTCACCGCGGCTCCACAGAGGAAGTACAGCACGTGAACCGCCACACTTGTGACGCAGGTAAAGCTCGCCGGACAGCACCGCACGATCAGTCCTCCTGGGAACCGACACCACACAATGCCACTAATGCGGGGCCCTCCGATCATTCCGCCCGCCGGGCGCCATGTTGGATGTCCCGGGTGATGCACCCAATCCCGCCTCCAGGTCTGACGATCGCACCAGCAGATATTGACGGCACCCTCGCAGCATAAGGCGTAGATCATGCGCTGCTCGCCGTCAGCGGTTGTGCTCCAGAGGTGTAGGCACCCAAAGCAATCAGGGTATCGCGTCCTGGCCTCAGCTGCCGATCACTGCCGCCATTTTGCTGCACCTTCCCCGGGTCTATCGGCCAAATCATCCGCAGCCGGAGCACCTCGGGACCTGCAAGGATCACTGCAGCTGGCCGGTAATTTTCCTTGGCCGTTCCGACACTCGTTTCCGTGATTTCAGCCGAACCACAGGCATATTTTCAGGATAAATGGCGGGATCAGGCCCGGAGCTAGCTGCTCACGCCGCCTTCACCATCGGCGCCCAAGCCACGCCCCTCCTGATTTACCAAGAATAAGTCAGTCGGCAATGGAGAAGGTTCAATCGTTTATTTTGCAAAAGTGACCTATATAGGGGAGCCTCACTCTCGACGCAACCCTCAAAGGTGCGCAGAGAAGACTGCTGGATTACATACAAGACAGTGCATATATACTTTCAGCATACCTCATGAAAACCCCGTACATGGAAAAGTACCATTTCTCGTGAAGCCATCAGGAAAACCCATATAAGGCACAACTGATTGATTCGAAACTCAGCTCAAGTAATTCCGGGGGTAGGTCAGTAGAGGTGCCTCCCTTTTATTCTGGGGCACTGGAGTACAGGCATGGCGCCTATAAGAATGTGCTCATCAGACAAGAAAGGCAGATGCAACCTTGAGTTTCCTAAGTTAGAATCAATGGTCTGTTCATAGCCCAGGCCGACCTTTCAGGCTCTCCACACAGTAGCATATTACGTGTTTTCTTCACAAACGAAAGAGACCCCAGGAAATGAAACCAAAATGGTGTTTGTTCATTCTAGGCCTGATTCCTAATGTATGCATGGTATGAGTGTATTTACAAGGGGTTTACCTAAGGCAGCGTGTTAATATATTGGATACATTAGGCGAACATTCTGTGAAATCGATTTTATATTCCTTCAATCTTTTAATCTTATAGTTGTATGGCAGGGCCTAGATTCAGAAACATTTCTATCTACATGTTGTTATGACATCCCTTTAATAATGTATTAATTGCTTTAATAACCTTCTTGCTTCTCGAATTTTCTTGAAAATTCACCATTTACTTACTCTTATTTCACAATTTTCTCGGGGGGGAACCCCCCTCGAACCCTCCTTAAGATGTAAGGGCTCGCTCGCTGCGCTCGCTCACCACGGGACACTCCCACAAATAGTTTACACCTCACCACTTTAACATCTCACCAGCCGCCACTGGCTGCAAGGGAAGTGTCTGGGGAGTTGTTTGTCGCTAGGTAGTTGGTAATGCATTTGTGTATTTGTGTAGTCACTCCCGTCTCACGTAGTAAGTTTTCCCTAAGTTGCCTTGTCCCGTTCTGTCTGCGGGTTGGGGGCATGTTGAGGGTCACTGCGTCGTGATCTGATAGTGCTACTGGTGTGATGTTCACTATGTCTACAAGTTCGTTCAGTTCCAAGGAGCCTACGGGGTGGTCTAATCCGGCGTAGGTATGATGTGCATGAGAGTAGAAGGAAAATTGTGAGTATTGGGGATGAGCTACCCGCCACATATGTACCAGCCCCCTCTCTCCCTAACACTCCTTCCCGGTTTTGGACAGTGCTCCCGTTTGGCCGTAGTGTTGACCAGACCTATCTTTCCCTGTATCCATGACCAAGTTGAGATCCTGCAACCACTATTCGTCTCTCCTGCAAATTTAGGACTTCCGATAGGGATGTAGTGAGGAATTTCTCCTGTCCGGAGTTTGGGGCGTAGAGGGAACCCACTATTAGGGGAGAACCCCCTACCCACAGTCTGTAGGCCAAGAGACAGCCCTTTACTTCTGCTACCTTGTCGCCAATTGACCCCTGGAATTGCTTGGCGAGTAGTATTGCCACCCCGCTTTCTTATCAGATGTGGAGGAATAGAATTGCTGAGGCAAAGACTGGGATTTCATCTGGTGCCAATCCCTGGGGAGGCAATGGGTCTCCTGTATAAGACACACCTCCACCCCCAGGTTCTCCAGATAAGATAGGATGGCTCTTTGTTTTATGGGGTTGTTGAGCCCTTTCACATTGAGAGTGAATATCTGGAGGGTGGATCGTGACATGAAGCAACCCTGGGCCTAACCTGCTGTGTCTGCATGGTCCCAATCCCAAACATTGTGTGCGTGTCCTCTGCCACCTTTACTTCTTGTACGTCTGATCTTGATCCTTGCCCCGTCCCATCCCATGGTAGCACACCAGTTCCCCCCTAACCCCAACTGAGAAACCCCGAACCCCAAAAATTGTCCAGTGCCCATCACCTGTGAGCACAGGCATTTGGAAAATGGATCACACATGAGCATATGTGGAACAAGTTACCCAGGCCCCCCGCCCCCAGCCACCCTCCCGGGCTGAGATTGTTACAAAGCATGGGCATCCCTGATAAAAATCACAGGCTATCTGAGGATGCTGTGTCCTTTAGGACGGATTCTAGGGCTGCCTGTCGCTCCTACGCCATCGTGTTAGGGTCCGGTCCCGGCCCTAGAGCGGGTGATCGCCTCTACCCAAATGTATGCCATTTCGCACCTGCGGGTTTTCGCTCTTGAGTGCTTGCCTCCTCTGGGTCCCGAAGTTCGAGGCCGAGGATCCTGCATGTTTCCTGGAGGGAGCAGAGCTGGCACAGCTTGTTGTTCCATTTGAAGATCAGTCAAAAGGGATGGCCCAAGAGTAGGCCACTCCTTGCTCTCTCAGGTGCGCAGTTACCTCTCTGAACTCCCTTCTTTTCTGCAGAGTTATGGTGGCCAGATCTTGAAAGAGGGTGATGGAGTGGCCCTGATATGTGATCTTTTTTTTGCCCTAGCCTCTCGCAAGATGGGCTCCTTGAGGGTGTAGTCGGGAACAAAGGCTAAGATATCCGGTGGGGGCAGGGGCCCACCGCCTCAGACCCACTCGGAGAGCCAGATCAAGGCCGATTTCATCGTTTTGCAGCACTCCCAAGATGTCCCAGAAAAGCTCTTGCAGATACTTGGTTATGTCAGCCCCCTCCATGTCTGAAGGCACCCCATCACACGAATGATATTCCGCCTCAAGCGGTTTTTGAGGTCTTCAGTATATGCCTGTAGATGGGTTTGTTGCTCCTACAGGCGATTCACCTCTTGTTGGAGCTGATCCACTTCCTGGTCTCTGGCCTGGTCGTGGTCCTCTATGGCTCCTACTCTTTCACTGATTGCATCCACATCGCAGCGTATCTCGTTTACTTCTCCAGCCACTTCGCTTTTGAGTGTTTGGAAGTCGTCTCTTAGGGTATTGAAAAGTGACTCCAGAAAAGAGCGAGTGATTGGATTGTCCTTTTCTTCCATCATCATCATCAAAACACTTTATTCCATTAATTAGAGTCATAAAAGACAGACAATATCATACATTTCATATATATACAATCATGATGCGAGCGGTCCAGAATTAAAAATCAGAAATAAAAACACCTTTTAAAATCAATCAGAATTACATATAATCGGTACTTTCTTATTTTTAGTCCGCATTGCAGCCACCAAAAAAATAGCCACACAAAAAATAATACGGGTATTACTTAACATCTGTAAATAAATAAGAGCTGGTCTAATTTGTAAAAAGCCAGCTTCGCTTAAACTCGGTAACAGATATTTTTTCCTACTATCTGAGTAGAGCCCACAAAACATGGTAAAGTGCAACGTTTCTTGTGTTGAGGTATTATCGCAGTTACAGGGCATACAACAGTCTTGGTTACCCCAACATAAAACAGAACCCAAAGAGAATTGGATTATGTTAAATCTAAATCTAATCAATAAATATCTATGGTAGGGTTTTGAGACGATTCTCAGGTACGGCTCCAAGGAGGGGGAAGTTAATAACACATAGTTTGCTCTAACTACTGGTTTTTTTAATTCCCGCTCCTCACGTTCCATCCTTGCCATGTCTGAGAAGTGGGACTTAATCCACATCACATCTGCCTTTAGTATACCTCCTGGTGAGGTGTAAAGCTCTGGGCGACCTAGGCGTAAAAACGTTGATCTTAAATATTCCAACCAGGGTACTTTCTTGGCATTGTCCAGAGCTGTTATATCCCTCAGGATCAGGTGATTCAGTGTGATTTCCTGATTTAGCCAGGTTTTAGCCCAGCAAATCAGTGGGGCTACCTTCAGTTTGTCTGGTATATATCCCAGCCCTACCTCCGAATGGATTGAAAAAGTAGGAGTGGACTGGGGCACTGTCAGTAAGTATCTCAGAAATTTGTTTTCAACTACTTGAATCCTATCTTGAGATACATAACCCCACAAGGAGGAACCGTACATAGCAATGGCCAGACATTTTGATTTGTATACCTTTAAAACAGCCTCCATTGGTCGGGCCCCCAAGTGCTTCGTAAAGCCCATGAGAGCTGAGGTGGACCTTGTGAATGAATAGTTTGTAAGTTTTATTTGGGGGCCCCCAAGACCCTTTATCATCGAAAAATACCCCCAGATAGCAAAAAACATTCACCCTCGACACCTCCTCCCCCTTGCAAAAATAGGATTTAGATTTAGATCTAATACGTTGTTTGCCCATCACCATTACATGTGATTTCTTGATGTTAACTCTCAGATCCAAAGAATCCATGAAGGTTCCAAAGGAATCCATCAATCTTTGAAGCCCTACCCCAGTACGGGCCATTAAAACGGCGTCGTCCGCGTATTGGAGGGCGGGGATCGCTGTCTCTCCTACACGTGGAACGCCTGCATTGGTCCCTCCAAGCGATTTCTCCAGGCCATTGATGTATATAGTAAAGAGGAGGGGAGCAAGGATACACCCTTGCCTAACCCCCCTCTCTGACTTAAAATGACTCGTACACCTACCTTCCTGTGTGACCCTCACTGATGCTGACAGATCCTGGTGCTGGGCTGCTAAAAAACCTACAAGAGGGGGATCTATACCAATCTCTAGTAAGATCGACCACAGCTTTGCCCGATTTACCAGGTCAAAGGCCGAGGAATGGTCCATAAAGGCCATAAAAAGAGACCATTCCTTTGCCACTGTATATTTACTAATTAACAGCTGTAGGTTTAAGCACTGATCTAATGTTCTTCTTTTCGCTCTAAACCCATATTGTAGGTTGGATAGTACCCCTCAGTTGTCTAGAATCTCCCTGAGTTTACAGAGTAGCACCCTGCCCAGAATTTTAACCGACGAATCAATCAGGGAAATGGGTCTATAACAAGAGGGGTCCCCACGCTGTCCCTTTTTAAAGACTGGTATAATAGTGGAGGTGGCCCAGGAGGCAGGGAACCTATTAGTACTAGATGCGTTGAAAACGTTTGTTAAAATCTTAGCCCACATTTTTGGAGATTTACTATAAAGATCTGCTGGCGCCCCAGCAGGGCCCGGGGCCTTTTTTTTTTAGGTCTCCATGATTGCTCTTTCTACCTCGTCAAAGTTAAAAGTTAACAGGGGCGTAGTCTGAGGCACAAAAACAGGGGATAGCGCCACACGCAGGCCATCAGCGCCATACATCTCACTAAAATGACGAAGCCAGTGCTCGTCAGGGATAACACAATCAAGGGTTGTATTTTCCATATCTGAGAAAAAAGGGTGATTAATGGTTGTCCAGAACTTCCCACTGTCATTCAGGACATCAATTGAGAGGAGATTATCCCAGGCCCCCAACTTGATTTATTTTTCCGTTTAGTGATGGCTTGTTTATATAACCTCCTCATTTCTGAGACTACCCCCTTGTTTCTTGGCTTTATTTTTAGTGAGTCAAGCAAGGCCCCATGGGCCCTTGAACAGTTACTATCAAACCATCTAACTTGAGGATTCCATCTGGAGGTAGATATAATGGTCAAGTCCTTCGAGATCTGTGTGCAGATAACTTCAAAGGTGTTGATAGTCTCAGTGCTGGAAGAGTTACTATCAAGGCAGGTTGCAAAATGCCCATCAACTTCTCCCCTTAAGTTCTCTAAAAAGGTTACAGGGCCAACCTTGGTCCATTTAAGCCTCCGACCCTGATCTTTCGTGACTAAGGAGAGACCCCCCTGGAAAGGCGCAGTTACCATTCAGCGTTAAATCTCCGAGGTCAAGTTCAATATACACTGGGTTGTGGTCGCTAAATACAGAAGATACAACCTTGTATGCCCCTACCCTGTGTAAAACCCCTGTAGACAAAGAATATAATCTATCACTGTTCCAGGATTGGAGCCCTTGAATGTTACAGCCCTGTTCTTCATCTCTATTAGGCTAGATTCATAACTGTTTATATTTGCCAAAATTTCTTCAAGTGCCTCCCCTTGTCTTGTGTCCATCTGTGGGTGCAATGCTGGGAGCAATTGGCCCCCCTTTTCCACTGACAGGGGGCCTTTAGAGAGCATGTCTTTCAATGTCCACTCCTTCCTCCCCTTCGCCGCAGTGTTGGTCCGGTTGATCAGCAGTGAGGAACCAAGGCTGTCCTCTACCAACGCCGTTGTCTGCGCTTAGAGTTGGCCTGGGTGTCGGCACCTCAAGGGGGCTCCCAGTGCACTTCTACCAGACGATGTCTCTGGCCGATTCTCGAGGGGCACTGTCAGGTGGGTGCCTACTGTGTTTGCCGCTGTTCCCCTGTGGGGCTCATTCTCACGCTGTCAGGCTCATATTTCAGGCTGGGCCTCACCACTAACTGCTCCCGGCTCTATATGTTCATCTGGGCCAGGTTCCGGGCGGGTCAGTCGCTAATTGCGATTGGAGCCAAGTTCAGCCAATTGTAGACCGCCACCCAATGCTGCAGCATTGTATCTCCATGCTTGCCCGATATTGCGCCTCTCCTCTAGTCAGGGCCCTACATGAGTACTCCGCGAGTCTGCTCGTGGTGTCTGCTGCAGGTCCCATCCCCAGGAGCCAGGAAAGTCCACGGGGCTCTGGGCGCAGGTCCCCTCCCTCAATAGCTTGTCTTGGGGTACGCAAGGCTGCGCAGGAGCGCTGACCCCTGACCCACTCACAACATTCGCATATGCACCTGGCGTGCTTAGGCCACCCCATACCTCCGCCAGGCAATCTCCCTGGCCGAGTGTCTGCTGCCGAGGCTCATCATTTAGGCCCTTTAGGGAGATGCTATTGTGTCCAGGACTATAGTCCCCCATAGCTCCCTGGCCCCGGGTATGCCCAGCTCATAACAATAGCATTGCGGGCCTCCAGCACGGGCAGTCACCTTCACCTTGCACCCACCTGGGTTCTCACGTTGTGTGTTCTGAAGCGGGTGACAGGAGCTGGAGCCTAGTAGCCCGTCCATGGGTTGCTGCTGCTTGACACTTCAGGCCCCGCCAGTCGATCGTCCTGGCTGAACTCTCGCCACGTCTCGGGAAGCCACATCACTCCCGGGACCTCACCTGTCGCAGGGACCCCGAACGCGTAGTCCCTCTTGCTGTGCTCGTCGGCGGAAGGGTGACTCCAATCTTCCAGACATACCCGGTCTCCGCTGCTCCGCTGCTGCCTGGTGTGGATATTCTGCGCGGGGCAGGGCTCCCTCGGAAATGGATGCAGCTAGGTGGATCAATGGGCCTCAGCATTTTGTCCCTCCACTGCGTGGCCACTCTGAGCTGTCTATCATCTTTAATCCAGCCCCCTGGTGTGTGGTACATACCTCTAGGGCTGTCTCACGGAGGTCGATCACTGCTCCCCATGTAAGGGTCGTGTTTACAGGGGTAGAAGCGCTATTTTACCCAGGCGAAGTGTCAGGGAGCGGGATGTCGCTGGGAATTGCGACTCACCAGTCTGCCATCTTGGCCATGCCCCCACTCTTGCTCTTTTTGTTCTTCAAACTATATCTTCTTCAGTATCACTTTGTTCAGATATTTCAATTATTGTATTTGGAACACTCTCATTCAAAGTATAATTCAGCCTTTTCACTCCGTTTGGCCGTATATCTCCTTTTCTTTTGAATTTCTTAAAATGTTGATTCAGGATTTGTCTCACTTTCTTTTAGTTGATTCCTTGTTCTCCTCTTCACTGTTTCTTTCTGGAATCAATTTCTTCACTGTGTTGACATTAACAGTCTCACAAGACCCAGTAGCTGGTTCTCACGTTACTCGATTCTCAGTCAGTTCATGTTCTTTTCAATAACTTTCTTTTTTTCTTTCTTGATCACCTTCAACTGATTCTTTACTTTAAAATGGATTTGGGACTCTTCGAGTGTGACTAGCATGAATCCAGTCGGCAAGCTACCACACTTCACTCCTGTCCTCATCACCAGTATCACTTGACATGGCCTATGTCAACGAGGTAAACAAGACTTTCTCACATGCTTCTTGACAAGAACCCACCCTCCAGGGCTCAAGTCATGTGGTTGTTCTTGCTGTGTTGTGGTTGCGACTTCTCCAACCTGATGAAACACAGAATGCACCACATCTGCCAGTCCTTCGCAATAATCAAGCACTAAATCATCTGTTAGATTCATTAGTTGATTCACTGGAAATACTGGCTGTCTCATTGCTCTGCCCACGAACATTTCATGTGGTGTCAATCCAGTTTTTCTATCAGGAATACTTCTTAGACTCATCAGGACTAATAGCAATGCATCTCTCCATTTTCATGTAGTGGAGGCACACGTTTGCAAGTGTTGACTTAATTGTGCCATTCACCTTCTCAAGCACACCCGATGCTTCTGGTCGATAAGCACAGTGTCATTTTTGTTCAATTTGCAATGCTGCACAAATCATTTAAATTATATCATTCTTAAAATGTGTCCCTCTATCAGATTCTAAAGTGACTGGAAACCCACATTTTGGGATAATCTCTCTAAGAAGCAATATAGCAATGGTTAGACTATTATTGCATCTTGCAGGGTAGGCCTCCACACAATGAGAAAACAAACAGACAATCACCAGCACATATTTCAGTCCATTATATGGTGGTAGTTCTATGAAATCAGCCTGTAATTGTGTAAAAGGACCAGCTGCTTTTCTAATTCATCCCACCAAACAACTGTCATTCTGCCTGCATTTTGCTGTTGACAAGTGAAACACATCTGGCAAAGACTTTCTGCAATGACTCTAAATTTAGGGTTAAACCATGACTGTTTAAACACCCTAATCATAGCGTCTCTACCTAAGGGTGTATGACCATGATAAAACCTCACCATCTGGGACAACAAACTATCTGGCATGATTGGTCTTACATCAATGTAAATTCATACTTTGGCTTCTTACCTACAAGAAAAACCTGCCTTGATTCAATTTTCCTTTTCTTCAAAACTTGCTTCTTCTTGTAACTGCCTAATTTCTTCCCAAGTTTCAACAAATGAGAGCATGAGATTGCTCACTTGTTCATCAGATTTCTGTGACTTTTTATTGATTGAAATTGAATTTAGTGCACAATAATGCACAACTTTGGGGCCGATTATGATGGCGGACGGACCTGAGTCCGTCCGCCACCATAGAGAAGGAGGGACCGTCCGCAGGGGCAGCGGCGGTCCCTCCATGCAAATTAGGATGTGACCGCCACCCTGGCGGTCACATCCTGTATTTTTATCATTGCGGCGGGTGCTGCTTGAAGCAGCACCCGCAGCAATGATAAAAAAAGTAAGTTGTGCATTTGCATGCACAAAGCGGCAGGCACCTCGCGGTGCCTGCCGCTTTGTGCAGGCAAATGCAGGGGGGTACCATAGGTACCCCCCATGTGCACCCCCCACCCCCCCTTCACCCCTGGGGGCCCGCAACGGGCCCCCAAACACAAATCCGTATGCCTTTACACAGCGAAAATGCCGCCGTGTAAAGGCATCTTTCCGCACTCATCCTAATATGGCTGGCGGTGTCTGATAGACACCGCCAGCCATGTTAATGCTTTTCCGCCGCGGGCGGAATCCGCCCGCGGCGGAAAAGCGGCGGACAGATAGTGAGACCCACCAGCCATCCTAATGTGGCGGTGGGTCTTGCAAGGCTCCCCGGCGGATTTCCCGCATCCTCCGGGCCGGCGGTGGCTTCCGCCGGCCCGGTGGATGCGGGAAATCCGCCATCATAATCGGCCCCTTTGTCTGCATACCTATTTCTGAATGCAAGAGAATCACTGCCAGACTTGTGTGCTAAACATTTCACAGCGCCAATTTCTTTGGGCGATTGTAGTGCCAAAAATGGGTCTCTTGAATGTTCTCCACTTTATATTGGTGAGCCTGATGCGGTCAAAAAACCACGTTGAGACCACAGTTGTCCAAAATCATGGACCACACCAAAACCATACTGACTATCAGTAAATATGGTTATTCTTAAGTTCTATCCAAAGCAACACTGCCTTTTAAAGCCACTAATTCTGATGTTGGTGCAGATTTTATTCCCTTCAAGCATGAAGCTTCAATGACATTAGCCACTGTAAATACTGCATAGGATGCTCGCAAGGTACCCGTTTCATTTCTCAAGCAAGATCCATCCACAAACATCACATAATCTTATTCAGGAATTGGAGTATCCTTTCTATCAGGTCTTGGCTTTGTACACAACTCAGTCACATTCAAGCAATCATGATCTGCTTCATCCATCACCACTTCACAGTTCGGATTGGGCAACAATGTAGCTGGATTCAAATTTGTGTATCTTGTCACAGTCACATTTTCAGCTCCCAGTATCACTCGTTCATATTTTGTTAACCTACTACTTGTAAGATGGTGTGTTTGAGTGTCAACAAAATCTCAACACTATGTGGTACATACACCCTCAATGGATGTCATCACAATCGCTTCACTCTGTTCCAAACTCACACAAGTAGCAGCAACTGCTTTCAAACAATATGGTAAAGCTGCAGCTACGCAATAAAGTGTGGCAGAAAAAATTGCCACAGGACGACGTGCTGTTCCATGCATTTGCGTTAGAACTGAAAGTGCACATACATCTCTTTCGCAATAGAACAATGCAAAGTTCTTGTTGAAATGTGGTATTCCCAATGCTGGTGCTTGACAAAGGCTGTGCTGCAACTCGATGAATGCCTTCAACCTTTCCTCATTCAATTGAATTGGGTCTGATACATCTTTGTGAGTCAATCTTTGTAATGGCTTGACTGTCAATGAGAACTCCATGATCCACTGTCTACAGTATCAACCATACACAGAAACATTGGAATCTCTTTCTGCGTCTTCAGTGATTTCATTTGCAAAATCGAATTTTTTCTATCCTGTGACACTTTCCTGATTCATTTTTCAATTTGGTGCCCCAAATACAGAAGTTCGTTCTGACAAAATTGCAATTCTGCTGGTGACATTTTATGCCCATCTACGTCAAAATGATTTGATAGAACAATAGTATCTGACACACAAGCTTCTCTCATCTCTGATGCAGCAAGCAAATTGTTGATATATTATATCAAAACTGAGTTCTTGGGCATTACCAGTGACTCTAAGCACCTCTTTAAAATTTGTTTGTAGATTGAGGGTCTCTCTGTATACCTTTGAGAAACTCGGCACCATGCCAAAACATGGTCTCCGAACCGGAACGTAAACAAATATTGACTATCTGGATGCAAACGTATCGAGCAAAATGCTTGACACAAATCAATCACTGTGAACCACTCCGGATAGCATGGGATTTGATAAAGAAGTACTGCCGGATTTGGCACTATTGGACAACAAGGTATCACTATTTGATGTACTTTTCTCAACTCCTGAACAATCTTATATTTTCCACTTGGTTTCCTAATTACCATTATAGGCGAATTACAAGACTGCCTAATATTTCTTTTAAAATACCTTGTTTAATCATCATTTCAATCACAGGCGTTACTCCTGCAAATGCATCAGGATGCTTTTTATAGGGTGGAGTTTTTGGAAATTCTACACCTTGTTTAATTAAAATTTGAATAGGATCGACTCCTTTCATTAATCCAATGTCTTTCCCTGAAAAATCCCATGAATCAGTCAACACAGTTTATCTCAATTCAACAGGCAAATCCTTTGCTGTAAATAAAGGATACAAATCATTCACCTCTGTCCCTTGCCTTGCCAACTTAAGCACCACGTCTTTGTCCTTTGTATGAAATGCTATTCCATCTGGCATACAATAGATGGTGCAGTTCATTTTGCACAAAAAGTCTCTACCAAAAAGGTTAATTGGACTTGTGTCATACACCACTAAACGATGTAAATCTCGGAAATCTCAAAATTGTACTTTCATTGGTTTCGTTTCTGGAGTTTTGATCAATGGATTTTATATTGCCTGCAACGTGAATAGTATCTCCCGAGAGGGATAGGTTAGGAATTTCCACAGTTCTGACAGTGGAACGGGTAGCACCATTGTCTACAAGGAATGTAAACACATTACCTTCTACTTTACTGTCCACAAAAGGACCACACTGATCTACCTCTAGTGATGTGCCAAGCACGCACTCTTCCTCCCTCCTCAGGCACCATCATTGAGATGTATCTGAATCACTTTCTTGGCACTGCAATCAATATTGTGAAGCCACTTTTACATTTGGATTTACTGATTCATCTGTGTGAAAACCCACATTCGTACTTTATCTCTGTATTTGGCCACTCATATTCTGATTTGGCATAAAAGCTTGAGGTATTTGTAAACCTTGTCCTCTCCCATCTGGTACTTGAGAACTCTGATTTTGCAACTGATTTGTATCATTAACACCTGTACCACATGTATTAGTCAACAGACTCCTACACTCACGTCTCCAATGTCCCAATTTACTGCAAGCATGACATGGAAATTTCTTCTTCAAATCCTCTTTGTTATTCCTACCTTTTCCACCACCTTTTGTAGTAGTAGTATTCTGAGCATCTTGAACAATCTGATCATTTCCCTGAAGCCTGTCTGAGGAAAATCTATAAATCCACCTTTCTGTGCTGCTTTCATCTGAGCCCACGTTAATTTCTGTTTCAAATTTTTGTCTCTTGTTTGAATGTTATCACTACAATACTTCGCATAACGCAATCTCTCATCAGTCGTCTTACTCTGCCAACATATTAAATGCTGTTGAATCATCATACTAATTACTGGTCTCAGACCAAACATAAACCTATATACAAAATTACCCATATCTTTTTCTTTGGTATTCTCAATGCCACTATACTGTGTATACACTTGAAGAAGCCTTTCATAATATGGCTGAACTCTTTCTTTTGTTTCTTGAGTAGTTCTATCTATTTTGACCCAATCTGTCTCTTTTTGCAAAATCTTCCCATTCAGATAAGTAATTACCTGATAATATTTTTTCATCACTTCATCAGATGGTGGTCCAGCTTTTGTATCTCTTGGATGTTCTTCTTTCTGCCAAGCTACAGACATTTTACACTCAAACCACAAATCACCTGGAACTATAATATCAAACCAACCATCTAAGTCTTTCCACAAGACCTTTGAAACTTCCACAAACCTCTCCACTTGTTTGTACCATTCCACAGGTTTTTCTCTCAATCTGGAAAAAATTCAATATATCCGGTCTCGACCATGGGATATGAACATACACACCTCCTGGTACTTCTCCCATGGGATATATCTTTTCATTCACTTCTACATCTGTCCTCTCACTGGAAACATTGATAAAGCCCCTGTATTACCAACCGTTTCTTCCTTCTTTTTATCCCATCTGCCTTTCCAACTATCCAACTCACTTCATCGTCTCAAGGTACTAATTAACTCCTTCATTTGCAATCGCTTCCCTGAAGAATTGAAACTCTCCAGTTGCTGGTCACTGAAATCCAATCTGTATGTTTTTTGTAAAGCTTTCAACTTTTCTATATCCACTCCATATGTCTGTGCAACTTCTGCAAACTCCTCATGAAGATTTCTCACTCTCATTGTAATATTCTTACACAAGAATGACACATCTTCTTCCTGATACCTATTCAATCTCTCTGGACTAATTGTACCTAATATCATTTCCTATAAATACCTTTTTAATATACCCATATCCATGTTCTTATCAACATTATTAGATCTCATTCCTCTGATCCACACATCCAATTTCTCTGGTGAATGCCCTAATGACCCCCTGATGCAGGGGTCACTTCCATCGTATTCTGCAAGAATCTCATTGAATCTATTTGTACACCTGTTTTGAAGTTTCCACTGTCTTTTCGGAAATATCAATTATTGATTCTGATTCACTTACACCAATACTAGTCTTATCATTCCCTACGGGGATAAAAGTTGTATCTAGAACTGCAGGAACTGTTAGAGCATGTGCCTGTGAAACACTTTGTCCATCATTGTATAATGGAACTATAGGACCAATAGTCAAGGGAACTGACAAAGCATCTGCAGTCAAATTCAACTGATTAATTCTTTTTGTTAAATCTCCTTTTGCCTGACTCACTGCACTTGTATTTTTCCCTTGAGGAACTTCCATCTGATTCAATGGAGCACTTAGTGTAGATCTTTCTTGTTCTTCCTGATACAGCAGAGGTCTATTCAATAATACATCATCCAACAACTCTTCATCTACATCATTTGGATCTGATTCTAGTTCTGAAATGTTCTTCTTTTCTTCGTTACACTTTCCTCCCTCATGATTCTCCAATAGTACAACTGGATACAGTCCTTCACCCATTTCCACTACATCTCTCCTCCATTTTTTTTATCTGTGTATCCCATTTTTCCTCTGAGTATCTACTCACAGTATTTCTGTATCTATTCTCAGTCCTGTCTCTATCTCTTTTGTATGTCTCATGTTTCCACTCTTCAAGTTCTTTATACTGCATAGGTCTAGGACTTGATTTCAACTCATTCATCTGATATCTCAAATTCTCTAAAATCCTGGTATTAAAAGTACCAAACGCTGGAACTGCTAAATTATTATCTCTCTCTGTACACTTCAACCAATTTTCCAACCATGTACATGCATGTTAACCCCTTTCTAATGACATAAAAGAAGAAGGCATACCCTCGGGAGCTACAGGGATTCCCTCTCTAATGGTATGGGCTTATCCTTTCTAAACAGAGTTTTCAACAATTTTAATAAATTCATTTTGTCTTGATCTTTAACCCCTTCGACGCTCATGATGAGCTCAGCTCGTCAAGAGGCACAGTGGAGCTGTGCTCATGACGAGCTGAGCTCGTCATAATAGCCGCGGAACGCCCACGTGAGGCTAATTGCCCTCCTGTGTGGGGCGTTCCATTGAGAGGGTGGAGTAGTGACGTGCTCAGCCCGTCATGAGCACAGCTCCACTGTGCAGCATGATGAGCTGAGCTCGTCACAAGCACCGCGGCGCCGCGCGCGGACCCCCTTACCCCCCGCACCGCGGGGGAATTAGCCCCACATGGTAGGGGTTAAAACCCAATTCAAGACCTCCTTCCGTACTTCTAGCAAATCTGATTTGTTCACACTGACCAATACCAGCGTGACCCATACCAACCAACCAATTGTAGCACAAAACTCTTGTGACAATTCACACTAACTAGCCAATAGCAGAGCGACTCTTGGTGACGATTCACACTAGCTAACTAGTACACCTCTTTGTGGTGTCTGTATAACTCCTGTGACTGACCCACCCTTTACAAAATTATCGGCATCAATTTACAAAAACCTTTTAGACAAACAAGATTAGAGCACATAAGACAATTCAGCTTGTCTTCTCCACTAAAAGAAAGGTAGATACAAACGCTCTAAGAATTCTTCCGCTACTAAAATCTCGACCAGTGTGATTCTACCCTCAATCAAGTGAAAACTTTCAGGACTTCTCCAGATACGCTTTTTAAAGGTACCCAAATAAATCTCCACTATACTAACTTCAAAGTTCCCTGTGCAATAACGACAATAGGACCATTACTCAGCACTGCATTAATAGCAGACAACGCAATTCTACTTAGTTTATGCCACACTAAGACGCTCCCTTGGGCTTATCCTAGGTCTACTTTGGACCTGCTAACTCAATTCCCTTAAGGTCAAACATTCTGACCACAACATATAACAAAAAGTACGTAAAATATTAATAATAAATAATGATTTCTATCTTCATCATTTTCTAATATGATCAATCTAAACTGACCATCCTTGCTCTGCTCTAAAAAACTGATGCAGCCGAAACATGGGGTAAACATATTCCCCACGCGTAACCAGTTTAATAACCACCAGACGTTTATCCTTACTAAAATTAGGGGCATATTACCAAGCAATAGCGATAATTATCGCTATTGCTTGGTTAGAGACAAAAATTTACCGCTAAGCTGCGGCGATTTTTATCGCAGATACAAGGTTTATCGCAAATGCGATAAAAAACAGCCGCAATGCATGAATATCGCTGAAAAGTCAGCGATATTCATGCATTACTGAGCTAATGCTCTTAGCCATGTTATCCACCTACCATTGGATAACATGGCTAAGAACTGCTATGGGGCAGGTGTTAGCTTTTGGAGATATTCGCGCTTGGCGCAAATATCTCCAAAAGTTGGTAATAGGAGATAGCGATGTTAGCGACTGTTTCCAGTCGCTAACATCTTGGCAAGCCCACTTTGCATGTAATTAGTGATAAATATCACTGACATGCAAAGTGGGGCCCAAGATGGTTGCTATCTCCTACTAGCTGTCGCTAACTGGTGTTAGCGACAGCTAGGTAATAGGTATATAATTTTATCTCCACTTTCTTGGCTTTTAAAGCCAAAAAAGCGGAGATAAACCCCCTTGATAATATGCCCCCATATTTTGGCCCATACTTATAACTGGTGCTCCGATGAACCTTTTGAGAGTTGACACAGATTGACAACCATTAAAACGGATAATACCCCCCTTATGAGGACCTATAACAAAGGGAATAGTCTACAAACCAAACTATACATAACAACATTTACATCTCATTAATCATAATTTCAGTATGACAGACACTGTTTTTTCTATTCACTTATCGTTATCTTATTCTTTGAAAGCATATGAAATGGTCAAACAAAGGTACAACATCGAATCCTAGTTCATCACTCAATACGATCAAGGTAATTCACAATATCATCTCATTTAATGAGCACACGTGAGTAGATAGAAAGAGAGACAAAAGAGCATTGCAACAAGATCAATGCAATTACAGAGTATCATACAAACCTAAGGAAACTATAGCACAGTGTGCTAATAGTCTGAAGAGCTAACCCTCCGGCCAGAAAGGAAAGCTGCGGGCGACCTCACAGAGGTATGAGGGGCAAAATTAAAGAGTCGGGGCAATTAGGTGCAGCCAAAGAGGAACTCAAGGGAAACAGCTCACACAAAGATGCTCACCCTCACCATGCCTGTCTAGCATATTCTCTCAGCATCACCTCTCCTCAGCAACATATTCTAACACTAATAGTTATACCCTAAATGTTAAATTCCATCTCTAATTTACTAACAAAGTCCAAGCAATTCACAATTTCCATTGGTTCAAGAGCATAGATTGTTCAGTCACACCACTTCCGTCGCTCTTAACTCTCAAAAGTTCTTTGTTTAGAGCCATGCAGTCATCATCGTCCTTCGGTAGAGGAAATCACAATATTCCTCTTCTTAAACCCACGCACATCATTGTATTAATTGTAACATTTTACCAGAGCAGTTATCCACAAAACTAATAATTTCCTCTGAAAGTAGGAAGTTCCGCTGATACTCCAAACACGTAGCCGTCGACAAGGACAAAATACATTTTTCTGCAGCCTACTTCTAAAAAAACAAATGAACCCTAACAGTGGCTTGAGGCCTGCTCTGTAGAGCATGCAGTTTTTGTTAGGAGAAATTAACAGACTCAGTTATTTGTTCACAATAAAAGTTCCATTTCATTATTCATTTTGATTTTCTAGTTTGAATATAAACGCCAATACTATCAACAATTATTCTATGTAATTAAAATGGCTCAAGTAGAACTCTTTTGTTAATTAATTTTCATTCATGTTACTCATGAAAACTCAAACCCCTTAACATTATTTCTCTGCTGTCTTTCGTACAGAAATCTTTAGTGGCCTACAGCAACAATTTGTCATTTTTCTGCACATTTCCAGATTCTCTTGCCAAACACCCTATGTTAATATTTTCTTTGTTAATTTCCCCACTTTTTAAATCATTTTCACACAGTAGGAGGTTTAATCAGAGCAGGTTTATTTTTGAAAATACTGCTCCATCTACTCCATCTCGCAGCCCAGAACTAGGCCCCACCCCCTCAGCTTCCAATAATGCCAGAAACCTGGGCATCATCCTTGACACCAACCTCTGCATGAGACATAAAATCAATGCCATCACCTCAGCCTGCTTTCACATACTTTGCTTGCTCTGAAAAATCACCAAATGACACTCACCTGACACCAGAAAGTCCATCACCCTGGCCCTCATCACAAGAAGACTGGACTACTACAATGCCCTCTACTATGACATCTCCGCTGCACAAGCTGCAAGCCATCCAAAACGCTGCTGCCAGGCTAATCTCCAACCTTCCTCGCTGCAGACACATCACCTCTGAATACTACCCTGGCTCCCCATTGAGTAACGCTGCCAGTTTAAGATACTCACTCACCTTACAAGGCTCTCCACAACCCGGGTCCGATCTACCTCAATCACTGTCTACACTTCCACCAACCAACCTGGAACCTCCACTCTGCATCACTCGCTCTTGCTCAAATCCCTATATCTATAGAAACATGACATGAGGTATGGCCTTCTCTTAGCTGGCAGCCAAATACTGGAACAACCTCCCCCAGCACATCTGGACAGCTGCGCCACTTATGAAGAAACTGAAAACCTTGCTTTTCAACTGATCCTACTTACTTAACCCGCACATTCTCAGAGCTTGGATACCCTCTTGGGTGACATGTTACACGCTCTACAAATCTATGCTACATTACATTACAACACCATTATTGTTTTTTTCTTGTCCAGGACTATTTTGGTCTCACCGTGTAGGTCCACTGTGACTTGACACCTTTCATTACAGTGGGAGAATGTTTTTATGCCTCACATGCTCTCCCTGCTCTTCCACCAACCAGTAAAAGAAACGTTATGTTAAGATTGACTCCCTATTATCTTTACATATTTCATAAGCAAGTCTATGTAGCTAAATGTGAGCATGCTGAGTAATAACGGGCCTAATTTTGATCACTTTATAGTTAGTATTATGTGATTTGAACATTGCAGTTTTAAATACATTTTTTACTCTAATACCTTTATGATCGAGTTTTCCGATGAGCACAGAGGTTAGACTGGATTCAGAAATTTCTAATATAGCTTTCCCACGCTGGAAGGGTGTGCCGGCTGCATGTAGTCACTCGAACTATATTGTGCCCACCCTAGCTCCCTGACATCTGTTTAGTTTTTTCCACACCTTTCGATGAAAGTCTGTTGATTTTCTCAGCCTGAGGTGCTTCTTTGCTCGCCAAAAAGTTCTACTTATCGATATGTGTCGTTCTATTCGGATCATGCAACCTATGCCTGACAATGAAGGCAATTAAGAAGAGGGAGGCCAAATCCTTTATAGTCCAGGCCAAAGAAGATTGTCTTTGTGGCTGCTGATTGAGGGCTCTGTAAAGATCGAGGTCTGCTTTATTCACCATTTTCGAAGTCCTCCAAGGAGAAGAAGAGGGAAATAGTGAGAAAAAAGCACTACATATGTTCTAGGAGATTGTTGAGGTTAAGATATAAGTCCTCACTTTGATCTTCCCATCTGGTTCCTTCTTCTCCAGAGCCAGAGCTGGTAGAAATGTACTGTTCACAGGATGTCACACAAACACCAGGAATGGCTCCAGAGCAACTTCTAATATCAGTGCTATTAACATTACAGGCATCAGGCTACTGTCATCTACCAGAGTCAGGCGTTGACCCAGCCCTATTTCTCCATTTTACGGAGATGTTAAGGTGGGCATTGGCCTCCTCTACAGTGCTTCTGGGTTCTATTCGACCTTATGGGTCTTGTCTTGGAGTTTCACCTTTGTGTTTCTGCTAACCCTCCATTGGAATAACTTACAGTGCCTTATGTTGTCTTTCTGATGCCAGGGCATTTGTCAGTTCTTCTTTCGCTGACACCAATACTGGTGCTGGTTCGTGTGTCACTGAGCCCTGCCTCAGGCATATCTCAATCTCCTCCACCAATCCCTCATTAACATTCCATTGGCCCCAATAAAACTGTGCAGGCTCAGCATTGACTTAAGAAGGAAAAGTATAGAGAGGAGTGTACTGCTGCCTGCTAAAGATATAGGAACATCATGCAAGAGATATTTGGCACAGATTTGGATTCCTGCTAGGATTCTGAGGCCCAACTTGATACAGAGAACAATGAGCCCTTTCAATCCCTCCAAACATGAAAGACACCTGATCTGCTAGCCTTATGAAATGCAGGTAAGCTGGATCCATCTCCTGATATAGACATGCATCCACTTTTGAGCCCTTCCCTAGGAAGTTAGCATCATTTCATGCAATGCCCAAAAAGGCAGCAGAGGTACTTTAGTTGCATTTCCCCATCTCCATACTACTACTATGTCAGCTGAGTGTCTTCTCCCAGTTAATGAGGCCAATCTAAAGTTCTTGAAGAAGACCTCTGCCAGTCATCCGCACAGTAGCAAGGTGGTACAGGCCTGCAACAGGAGACCCAGCGTCCCTTTTGGTGTACATTTCCCCTGAGAGTCTGGTGACTCAGACTTCTTCTATCATTGAACGTATTATTGGCTCCTTCCCCACCCATCCACCTGATACATAGCCGAGAAAGTTAGAAGGAATGGGTAAGAAAGTATTTTCTAGTGGCTGTCTAGGGTTGTGCTCCCTCAATGTCGCATTTCCACCCAGATGCTATACACATGCCCTGTGGAACATGGTTAAAATGGAGATGCATACGGCAGCTGAATACTTCAAGACACCTTTAAGAAGGCAAGATGGTCAGGAAAAGCCCAGAAATATAATTATAGCGGGTCTGGACACAGCAGATTCAGTGGCCATGGCCATGTCATGCCTAGTATATTCAACAAATGTTTTAAGGAGTGTCCTAACCTTACTTATAACATCCCATTTGAAGTTAAACATCTCTTTGGAGGCAAGGTAGATGTGGTGTGGGAATGGTTTAAAGTAAGAAGGGTGGTGGCCTGCAACTTAGGACTTCAGTTCCAAATGAAGGATTTTAGTCTATTTTGTAAATGCAAAAGAGTTTTCAGTCCTTGTAACCCCACCCCACCCAAACCATGCAACAACACAAACACCAATTTGTGTTGTAATGAAAGGGAAAAGGTAAAAGGGCGAAAGAAGAGGAGAGGCTGACAGGAACAGCTGTCCTTGTCCTCATCTCCAGCACCACCAGAAAAGTTCTATATCTTGCTCCTGAAGCAACCTATAAGACTGGAAGGCAGATGGTATATATTTTCACCAGGCTTGTGGTACAAGAACATTGGCAAATGAGTACTTTAAATTGTAGGAAGAGATTATGCCCTACGTGTCTAGCAGTAACTCCCCCTTTGCCCATCTGAAAGTCCCTTCAGTTGGAAGATCAGAGGGCCACCTACAGACACTGAAGCAGGAGGTGGCAGTCCTGATATAGAAAGGAGTGATGGAGTTGGTGCCTGAACAGGAATTTGAGCAATTTCTATTCTCAGTACTTTCTCGTTCCCAAAAAGAACTGTAATCTTTGTCCGATATTAGAACTTAGAATACTAAACTTTTATTTGCACAAGAAAAAAATTCAAGATGCTGTCTCTGGCTCAGGTCGTTCTGGCCTCGAAAGCAAAAGACTGGATGGTGTCCCTTGACTTTCAGGATGTGTATTTTCATATACCAATCCTACAGTCACACAGGAGGTACCTAGGCTTTATTGTTGGGTTCCCAGATTACTGTTTGCATTCCTTCTGTCTAGGGGAACATTGTCACCATGAGCTTTCACAAAGGTGATAGCAGTGGTCATGTCCCATCATAGGTGGTCGAGGATCTCGATATTCCCCTACTTTGATGATTGGATGATCAAAGTCAGTTCACTGTAGATGGTGCAACATCAACTGCAGGTAACAGTATCCCTACTCTGCAACTTAGGCTTTTCAATCATGTGCCCAAATCTCACCTAGAATCGCCTCAGCCCCTCCTTTTCATAGAGGCAGCAATTAAAACATCGCTCTGAATCTTTCCTCCTCCACAGAAGATTCAAAGCATTTGGGATATGTCCTCGTAGGCTGCTTCACCAGAGTCAAATCAGTTGAGCCCAAAAGCTGAAATGATGATAATCAGGCCACGGATGTCTTCAGAGGTGTAGTCAGACAACATCAACGGAATACTAAGGTTGCAGGTCCATTGACCAAAGTCATCACTTCTGATTTTAATAAGGAGAGATGCCCTAAGTCACTTTTCTGCTCCATCTAACATGGGTATTACTTAAACGGACAAGGGTGACTCCGATGTTGGGAGTAAAGATGAACATTGGTATTGTGATGCACCTAGCATGGGTTGGCTGGCAGGTAGGTCCTAGTCTTCAGTCAATACACCAGGTAGTTTTTGTTGAGAAATCCCTGCTTTTAGGGTTAGGCAGAAGCAGTTCTACAAACACAACTTCCAAGAATCCAGGACCTGGCAAACACCACTCTGGGGTTAGGATCCACTCCAGAAGTTTACAGCAGCAGGGTTCAAAAACTTAGCAACTTCTTAAGTACCTGTAACTCACACAGGAGCCCAGCCAACTCTGCTATGGAGTCACTCAGATGGTCCTGGCTTCAAGTAGTTGATATGATTCTCCTTCAAACAGCAAGGCAGTCCTTCAAGCAGCAAGGCAGTCCTATGGAAGTCTTCCACAGGTCCAGGAGTGTATTGAAGGATTGTTCTAAGGGTTCAATAAGTATACCCAGTGGCAGTCTTTGTATGTAGTGGCACACTCTATCCTACCCCTTCATCTGGTGCTGGGAGGTTCTTCCCATCCGTTGTCAAAGCTCCAAACTGTTTGGGTGCCAAAAGGGTTGTATCAGGCTTCTTGTACGTGCTGGAAGCAACCCCTTTGAAGTTTAAGTAGGGTAGGGCTCAGCTCTACCTCAGCCCTCCTGGCAGAATGAGCCATTATGCCCACACCTCGTCACATTTGTGTCACTGTCTAAGAGGAATACACAAACCCCAAAAGCAGGTTCATTTACAGTCATGTGATTCAGGACACTGGCAGAAGGCAAAAAAGGTTAGGACAAGAAAATGGCAACTTTCTAAAAGTGACATTTACAGAATTTAAAATCCTATTGCAATATAGGTTGAGCATTTACCATTAAAAATTAAATTAAATCACAAGTAATTTGAGTCTAAACATGACATGTCAATATGCTCCCAATTCAAAGTTGCCACTAATAAAACTCTTACAGCAGTGGCTTTTCACTACCAAGACATTTATAACTTAAACCCGCAGGTCTTACTTTTTAAATACCATGCACCCAGCCCTGTGGCCTTTTAGGGTTTACCTTAGGAGTGACTTATAAGTATTTCAAAGGAATGTTAAAGCCTGTTGTGGAGTTTCAGCTCGACTATCGAATAAATCCAGAGACACTGGGGTTTTGGGAAGAGCGGGTTTTATTCCGGTATACAGTCTCCTTTTTATCGCAGGTATTCGGTAAAACGGAAGAGGGTTTGCCGCCTCCTCTGCCGCCTCTCGCACTCCACTCCGCCGTCTCGTCTCCCGGTGCCTGCTGGGCGTTGTAGTCCGTGCTTCCGCCGTGGTCAAGACGATTCCGGGTGGGGATCCGCCCAACGTGCAACAAAACAAAGGAAACCAGTGTTACTCAGTTGTCCCAGCACAATCAGTGTGAGGAAGGGGATGTGAGGGAAACACGCGTGCAAATTATCTACCCCTCGGTAAGTGCCGGATGGTGAAGGAACAAAGAAACAGTTCAGAGGGGGATATTTCTAACGGTGTCCCGTAGGGGTCACGGAGGCTTGCCCAGAGTACGTCCAGCCCAACCCAGGAGTCGTGACCGTACCTGTCCTAGCCACACTTGCCGGGAAGCGTGGCTGGGCGATGCGCCTTCTCGGTGGCCTCCTGGCGTGTCGCTGCAGTCTCGCTTCTCTGTAGGGCGTCTCCTCCGCTCTCCGCTCCTGGTCCGTCCTGGTCCCGCCTCGTCCCGCTTGGGTCGGTGTTCCCTCCTTTCTCCGCTCCGTCCTCGGTTCTCCTCCACTCCTCTCCGTCCTGGCTCGAATTCCTCTCGTCTTCGTCTTCGATCGGCCACCACTCCTTCTCGTCCTCGATCCGCCTCCGCTCCTCTCCGTCTTCACTCCTTCGCCACTCCCCTCCGTCCTCGCACTCCAGTCTCCACTCTCCGCCTCCAGGTGTAACACACACCTGTCCAGGGGCAGGGCTGGTTTTTATGGAGCGGCCGTGGATAGATTCCTGCTCTGCTGCCGCCCATTTAAAGGTACAGGGTCCCTCGCTGTCCATCACTGGAAGGCAGCTGACCACATCCGCGGTTTTCCAAGCGTCGGTATGCTGAAACAACAGAGGGGACACATGAAAAGGTAGGCCAGGGGGGCCCGTGGCCGGGTCCCCCGCGTCACACCTGTCAAAAGCTTTCTTTTGCCAGATCAAAATTACAGTTTAAAACTGCACTACAGGGTACAAAGGCAGGCCCAATACATGTTTTAAAGTGCTACTTTAGTGGAGGCACAACAAGTGCTGCAGGCCTGCTAATAGCATATCATTTATTGGTCACGGGTACATTTAGTACCATATACTAGGAACTTATGAGTAAATTAAATGTACCAACGAGTTGTAGGCCAATTTTATCATGTTTTGAGGAGAGAGCACAAACACTTTATCCCTGCTTAGCAGTGGTAAAGTGCAAAAAGTTCTAGAAATAATAAAAGCGAATTAACAAAAACGGAGGGGTGAAAGCGAAATTGTTTGTGGCGACCCTACTGAAAGGGCTAGGTCCCACACTTTCCAATAGAGAAGAACAATGTGTTGTATGCTATTTCCTGACGTATTTAAAAAAGAGATGTTTTAGCAATTGTTCTTGGAAGAAGAACATTTGAATAACGGTATAAGTAAGGGAGTAATTTGAACAGGGGGGCGCTACAGGATGCTAAAAAAAGATGGCCTCAATGTAGACACTTACCATCTGTTACTGGAATGTAAAGAACAGAACGCCTAGGAGTGAAAAGATCCTGTGGAGGTGGTTTTTGGAGCTGGGCGGCCCCAGGAGCGTGCACAACATACTGGAGGAGGAGGGTAGGCTGCAGCCTAATCAGCAATGCATGTGCCTTAGTTAGAGAGCAACGTGAATATGGCGGCATAGAAGCTGCCCACAACAGAGCTTGGGGCGCTACGAGTGAGTCAGTTGCGATAGCCAGAGAATATGAAACTCCCATAGAGAGAGGGACTAACCCCTGCAGTGTCCTATGACTGCACGGGCAAGTAGAGATTGCCGGAGTGACCTGCGCCAGAGGACGTAGCACAGGACCAGTGGCTGACTATAAGGGTTCAAGGATTTGCACCATTGGGACAAATTACTGCAAACCAAGTTTGGAGCCGCTAAATGTCACTGTGTAGCAAGAACTAGGCCCTGGGAGTCCCTTTCAACATACAGGCAGAGCAGCTGATCGGATCACCGCAGGTAGTGTGTGCGACTAAGGTGGGCCTACAGAGTAGGACACAGAGTAGGTAACACTTTGATGCATACAAGCCTACTTAAGTTAAGTGAAATGCTGTTGATTGCTGCATGGGGCCTTCCACTCTACCTGAGAGTGAATCCATTGATTGATGAGTCTGAGCCATAAAATCACTGCTGCTGAGACCTAGCATCTGTCAGATTCTTCTTACATTGATCCAATATCCCCTCTAACACCAAAAATGGGGAAACCCAAAGGCAAACAGCTCAAACTAACAAAACCTTGATATGACCAAAAAGGTGACAAAATCACAAGACTGTAAGAATGACCAAGGCATCTCGCTTGAGCAACAGTCTTGGAGGCAAATCTGGTTGTTTGGTCCTTCCTAATGGACATGAAAGGTAGCTTGGTAACAATTGACGCTAAAACAGACTTGCTCAAGTGCCAACTTGATTACATGAAGGAGAGCCTTGATAATCAGCACACCAGCCTAGATATGGTGGAGCTCTGAATCTCTAACATTGAAGACGACTCTGAGGTACAGGGGAAGATAAAGACGAAAGTGCAGGTGAAACTGGGAAAATCAAACCCAAGAATGAAGATTTAGAGCTTGCTCCTGTAGAAGCAATGTACACGCTCTGATAGTACCTGACTGTACCAACATGCAAAGCATTGAGGACTATATGGAAAAAATGTTGCTCAGCATCTTTGGGTGTAAACATCTCTCAGCCATATTTGTGACTGAAAGGACGCATCACATGCTGGTGATTAGGGTGTCCTCCAGTGCTCTAGCTTGGCCTGTGATCATGAAGCTGCTCAATTGTGGAGATAGCATCACTATTTTTTGCCTGATGAAAGAAGAGGGGGACATTGTTAATAAGGGCTCCACCTTATCTTTTCTTCCTGACATCACTCAACCAGTACATTGCACAGGACGTTTAACTCCTCCAAAAGAATCCTGCATGGCCTGGGTTTTTCATATGCCACGCTCTATCCTGCTTGATAGAGGTTATTGCATAAAGGCAAATCACAGGTGTTGTGTTACCAGAAAATCTGTTAAATAAAAGTCACCATTTGCCCTGACAAAACAATGGGTGAGCCTGGTTGATACTACCAAATGAGGTTCCGCCTCTGTGCCAGATTCACATTATGATGGCAATTATCCTGTACATTTGCTTAATACCCTTACTGTTGAATACTTGCTGCTGTTGCTGTCCCAGAATCTAACTTATAGACTTTGCCTGCACTGTGGGCTAGAAGACCGACACTATATAGCTGGATCTTCCCTGTGGCCCTTGTTGCTGTTTGTTATACAATGTTCTTACTAACTGCACATTTATTGTTCCTTTAATTCTCATATGCTTAGACTCAATTGTTTAAGCATTGTTCCTCTGGCCGCTCCTGATTGGAGGGTAATAGTTGACTCTGTCTCAAATGCATAATTTTTCTGAGCTTATTATTATGTGTTTCAGGCCAGGGAACTCCACTCCAAAGGGCATATTTTTTGAGATGTTGAGACTCAATCTGGGACCGTGTTAGGGGAAGGGGTTTCACATGAGTTTCGAATGAGAGAGGCCACACCTTGGGCATCAACTACACCATACATACGGATATTTACGATATGCCAGAATATATCTGGGATGGGAACGAACTACCATATCCTCCTAGGCAGTGATGAACTCAAAAGATATGTAAGATAAAGTTATTATCAAGTAACGGGAGGTATGATTATCGTTTAACCCAACTTCTGTTGTTCTACCTCACCAGACATGGTCAAAATATTGCACTAATTCAAGAAACCCACATTGCAAAGTCAGGTATGATTGGGTTTTTGAAAAACAGAGCTCAACCCATTACTTCTCAACATTTTATTCCTACTCTAAAGATTTTGCAGTTCTAGCTAGACAAGGAGTACACTTTAATCCCAGAGAGACTGCCTTGGATGCTCAAGGTACTTTTCTATTGGTGCATGGGATGTTGAGTGCAAAGCACGTCACCTTTATAAATGTATATGGTGCAAACCGAGATGACCCTGAATTTTTCTAATATGGCTGGGGCCACAAAAGCAGAACCTAATCTACGGGGAAACATCCTTTACCACATAGTTTTAACAATGGCCTGCATTTACAACTAAGTCACTGCCCAGAATGCAACATTAGTACGTGTTACTTTAACCCACAAGTCATTACAATGACTTGCTACAGGGGGGAGTTGTTGGAATAGTGTTGGATTTTTAAGTACAACACCTTCCCCACTGTTGCTAGACTGGAGTTGGAATAGTGATTTATATTATTCCAAAGTCCAGCACCCCATAAAGCAAGTTTTTGTAACTACTTGTGTGGTAAAGTAACAAGTTGTAATGTCGCAGTTGGGGAAGTGACATCATTTTAAAGGCTTGTGGGGTTTTGTCATAAAACCCAATCCAGGTACTATAATATGAGGAGGAGATTTAAAAACCACGCTCTGGGTTGAACTGGACAGCATGGGCTCTAGGACAAGCAGACATGCATTAAATAAGGTCATGGAGTGATTTAGCTTACCGGACTATATTGCTCAACTGACCCGACAGCCACAGACCATTTATTTTTACTCAGTGGTGCATGGGACCAACTCCTAGATTGATTACTGACTGAGGTCCAGACATGTGATTTTTTGGACTGACTCCATTATCACCACACTACTAAAGCCCAGTAACCCACCATATAGATGTGACTCTTGCCACCCGTTATTACCAGTCAATCTCAATGGCAAAATCTAAAATCATAGCAAATAGACTACTGCCACTATTACCTGGTCTAGTCTACCTGGAGCATTCCATATTCATTTGCAGCTGGTCTACAATGGATAATCTCTCTTCATTTACTAACCAACTAAAAATGGCATATGAGGTGGTGGCTGCTTTTCTAGAGGCCACTAAATCGTTTGGCTAAAGAATGCCATTCCTGCTATCAGTTATCAAAAGAAGGGCATAGGAAAAGCACTGTTGCAATGAATCACTTGTGCCCATTCTCTCCACATGTCCTGGACCTGTACTCTATTCCTTTTACAATCAAACCATTTGTAAACTGCAGCAGATCACTGCTACATTGCTGGAGATTATTCCACTAGTGGCCCTGCTGGGGTATGTAAAAGAATTTCCCAAACCCTCCAGGAATCTTCCTACTATTGTGTTACTACAGACCTGATTTACAAAACCCTCATGCAATGCTGCATATTGTCCAAATTTGCTGTGCCACTTTGCATGAGAGTGAGAGAGAAGGAGAGGGCGATATATATATAGATGTTACTCTCCTCCTGTCTCCCAAACACTGGCACAGAATTATGCCGCTGAATGCCATGCATACACCTTTGCACCATAATGAAAATGTTTGTCAGTGAGTCTAGCAATTTTTTGTCCTGGCAGATTGCCCTTGAAATACAAAATACTATGCTTAGTCTGACTTCACTACTTGAAAAGTCAGAAAAGAAAGGAGAAGTTAAAGCTTTTCTCCGTTTACTGCCTAATTTCAATTGGAATTACACTTCGGCACAAAACTCTGTCGCATATTATTAGTATATAGGGATTTGAGTAAAAAAACATTCATGGGATCTTGTGAATGCCCTTTACCACCCATGGAACGCCCCTTGACGCAGTGTATTGTGATGTACCTACTGTTCCCAGTTCTGATTCATGATCAAATTGCTGCGATATATCATATTTAATCCTCATGTAAATTCAGTTTCTATTGTATACATGTAAAAGGTTAGATGCTAAATATAAATGTTGGACAGATAGATGCACTCAATTCAGTTTGATATGCAATTAATATCAAAACAATAGTTGTATATGTGTGCTGCCTTGGTGTGTTAGTTGTCCGGATGAGCACAAGTTTTCATCTGAGATTGCTGATAGCATTGTTGCTAGTCAGTCTCAAGGCAAACATCTTCAAAGAGGCCTGTACGGTCTATCAAATTGTAAAGGAATGAATAGGCTTAAAACCTAAGTCTCTAGCAACAGATAACTCCAATGTGAATTATCACAACGTCATGACAGGAGAAATCCCAAAGTATGGTGCCGATCGCGAAGTGCGCGGCGTCATACCTGGAGTCAAACAGATCCCCAAAGAACAGTATCTTGGAAAAGCGATGAAAAACTAATGAGGTGCGGCTTCGTTGGCACTTTGCAGCGTCGGTTCCTTACGACTCCAGGGAGGTGTAGACTCAGTTTCCTACTGCAGAGCAGGGGAGGTAAGACGACGGTTCCTTACTGCATCGGGGAAGTGACGTCACAATGGCGCTGAAACCGTGGTTCCTTACAATATTGTGCTGTCAATGAATTCTCGGTCACTCATGTCGAGGATCGGCTCCGCGATGTCGATGTCCGTTTTGGAGTCGATGCAGCGCTCACGACTTCGGGCAGCTTATGGCATCACTCGCTGGCGTCGCTTTGGCACGGCGGCCGGCGGCGGGTCTAGGGTGCAAGTCGGAGCACCACTCACGGCTTCGGTGCAGAAGACGGCGTAGCTCGCCAGCGTCGGTGTTGCAAGTTCCTTCTGCAGCAGCCAAAACTGCAGTACTAGATGCAGGCAAGCAGTAGAGGTGAAGTCTTGATTCCCTGAGACTTCAGGCAGGAGGCAAGCTCAAGTTCAAGCCCTTGGAGATCTTCCTCAAGATGATGAAAGCACACTCAGTCCTTTTTCTCCTTTCTTTGGCAATGAAGCAACCACTGCAGGCCAAACCCAACATCAGTTCTTCTCCTCAGCAAAGGTTTGTCTTGATTCCCAGAAGTGATGTAAAGTTCTGGGGTCTGAGTCCCTTCTATTATACACCAAAATCCTTTGTTTCTGAAGGCAGAGAGTGTCTGCACCTAGTCCAAACCAGTTCTGGTCAGTCCTGGAGCACTTTGTTTACAGGACTCCTTCTTTCCTTTGACAGTGTGGGCCAGGGTCATCAGACGCACCACAGGAGGTAGAGCCAGCATTGTAGAACATAGGCACAGACCTATTCAGGTCCCAGGTGCTCCCCCTCCCACCACTCTACATGCAGATGGGTCTATTCAGCCCTGTGCTGACTCACCCTGTCTCCTAAAATCCCCCAGCCCCTGTCACTCAAACGCCAGACAAGGAATACACAACCTAACAGAGGCAGGCTTGGACAGTTAGGCAAGAAAATAACTACTTTCTAAAAGTGGTATTTTAAAACACAGAATGTTAAAACCAACTTCACTAAAAGATGTATTTTATCATTCTGAGTTCAGGCATACTAAACTCGAATTTCTACCTAGTTCCCTGAGTCAGTTAGAATTATTATATGTTATAATCAAACTGCCCATTCTGGACTATGGGGAACAGGTAGCCTTGCAATAGTCAAAAACGAAATGGCTGTAATTCACTATTAGGACATGCCACACATACCAGGGCATGTCCTACCTTATAATTACAATGCACCCTGCCCCTGGGCCTACCATAGGGGAGTCTGATATGAAGAAAAGGGAAGGTTTAGGACTGGAAAGTTGTTGCACTTGCCCAGTCAACATGGCAGTGCCAGACTGCACACAGACCCTGCAATGGCAGGCCTGAGACACACTTTTCAAGCTGCTTCGGTGGGTGGCACAAGCAGTGCTGTAAGCCCACCAGCAGCATTTGATTTACAAGCCCTTGGTCCACGCATTGCACTGTACTACGGTCAGACAAGTAAACCACATAAGCCAATCATGGAGTCACTAATCCATACATCAATTTACCATAGAGAGCATGTGCACTTTAGCACTGATCAGCAGTGAAGAAGTGCACAGAGTCATAAAACAGCAAATAACATGTCAGAAAAAATATAGGAGTAAGGCAAAAAGTTCAGGGATGACCCTGCAAAAAGGGCCAAGTCCAACAGTCAAATGTAGTACTTAGAACATATCCGCATCACACTCCCATCCACATCCTACATACTAAGTATGGGCGAAATTTGCGAATTCACGGTACGCGAATTTGTGCGAAAGCGAATTCGCGTTCCACGTTCCGCATAATCCGCGAATTTGGGCAAAGTTTTTTTTTGCGTGTTTGCGGGCCTCTTTCAGCGCAACGACCACAAAGTTACCTATGCTGTCGTACATGGGCGCGGCCATCTTGTTTGCGTTGCGTATTTCCGTTTCCGGGCGCTAGGTGCATTCTCGCGTTGTGCGCAGTCGCGATTACGTGGTCGTATGCGTTTTTGCGTGCTCACGGGGGAAATATCGCGCAAACTTACCCACGTGGTACTAAATGGGCGCGGCCATCTTGTTTCTCATTCATTGCTGTGGTTCTAGGCATGCTTTTTCAATCCTCCCCTAATTATTGCAATCCTTTGTTTCTTTGAACTTTTTTTTTATCTTTTTTACTCATCTATCCCTCTATTTTTCTACATCTATATGTTGTGTTTTTTTCAACTTTTCGTTACTTTAAAAAATACTTTTTTTACCTCTTTTATTTTATTTTCATTTCCTTATTCTTTCCTATTTTTTATTTAACTTTCCTGTCCAGGACCATGGCAAAGGGAGCTGGGAAGAGCAAGGGGAAGGGTCCCGCACCCCGTACCCGGCTCCAATGCGGGCGCTTAAGTAACAGCCTGGGAGATTTTCAACGCGGTGGAGGTGGCCGCACTCGTTTTCTTTGTCCAGCGCCACCTCCCCAAGACCGTGGCATCAGGCGGCAGGCCCAGTTCCGGGTACGGGCTCTGGGAGCATCGCAAGGTATGGGGGAAGGTTGCCGGGCCATGTATCGGGAGTCTGGGGTCCAGCGCACCTACAACCAGGCGGCGCACCGGTGGTCCGACATCCTGGACCGGGAGCAAGACCTGCTCGACCTGCTTGGAGTCGAGATCCCGGGCCTTGGTGAGTAGTAGTAGCTAGTATATAATCACTACTTTGTTTTCTCCTGCTCTGTGTTATGATATTGCAATTTGTTTTTTCCAAAGAGCAATTATGCTGCCAATTACATTGCAGGTAAATTATGTTTCAAAATTTTCTGTGATTGCAGGTGCTCGCCTGCTCAGTGGCGGTGCTACTATGCTTACTTGTTTTCAATTTTGTGCTCATCTGGCCTGAGTGATTATGTATGAGTGTACATTACAGAACTGCGGAATGCTAGACACTAGAGCGTGCTGCAGAGTCCTTTTTGTAGTTGGTTTAGTGAGTTACATAACTTTCCAAGTAGAGGGTCCGCGAATCCAGAAATACTAATATCCTAGTAGACCACATCAGATAGGTCAATAAATTTAGTGCAATTGCTGTCTATTTCCACGTGTTTTTTTTAAATGTTTGATTTGGTTGACAGCAATCATCCATGTTTGTGTCTTTCTTCCATGTTGTACATCAGCTTCCCCGAAGGGCAAGAGGACACAGGAGGAGGTAGAGGCGCCGGTGGAGCAAGAACAACACCAGAAAGGCCATGATAGGTCCGCCGAAGGCTTCTCTGCTGGCCCCAGTACGTTTTTCTGTTAATATTAATCATTATACTTCCCTATCTTTTACAGCACCTACTTTTTCCAAACGTTCCTCATTCTATTTTTTCCTAAATCGTCTTTGATCTTCTTGTAGACTGTTTCTAAATTCTTATCCTGCCTCTACTATGACTCCCTGTGGTACTACTAGATTATTATTAGTCTGTCTGTGTAGCTAACTAAGCTTGCACAGTTGGCAAAAGGTGTTAAACAAAACTCCTATTCTATTCAGCAATAGCTCTATGCACTGAGTGCAGTCCTCTGGGTTGTCCATAATGTCTATTGAAGTCTTCTAAATGTTTATGCTTTGACAATTCCCAACAATAAAATGTCAATGGCCACCAAGAATAAGATACTAGTTTACTTTTTGATTGGATAGGAGGACAATCCAAACTACTACTGTTGCAGGGACTATTCTGCACAAACAGAACTATGGACAAGAAATAGGGCATTGGTTATAAATTGTAATAGGCGCAGTTAGACTTTCCATATACCTCAGTCATAACAGAAGTTGAACCCCCAATCTCCTTACTGACTAGCTAGTGTGTCAGAGTCATTATTTAGCTCCCGAATGCAGTGATTATCCTCAATGATAATACAACCCAGAACATAAGACTACAGAGTCAGAGTCCCAACCTCTCAGAGCCACGGACTCATGCTTGCAAATTGCAAACTCTTTCGCTCACTCACTCGTGACCAAAAACCAGAGTCTACGTAAGTTTTAAAGCTTTATTAAAAGTAAAAACATTTATTAAAATCAACTTCAGTTCATATAAGATAAACGGTGAAGGATTCAAATCTGAAAAGTGGCTGATTTCACACATTAATTGTGGGAGAACCCTCACCTGGTTGGAACTTAAATTCTTGGTGGGGATGAATCGTTGACGACTCCGTCCAACATGATATGATGATGATCTTGCTCTTGTTCTTAGAAGGGAAGCTTGGCTGTTATGAGAAAAATGGTGCGTGTTAAAAAGCAAGCATTCATCAGTTGTGCCAAAAAGTGTAGCATCACATGTTATGGCTAAGCATAAATAAAAAACACCCTTCCCTGAAGAAAGGGAAATTTGTAGTTTAGACTAGAGTCACCAATTATTAAATTTGTTTATGTAGTACTAGTAAAATTTTTTCATTCCTAGACAAAATAGGGAGTGGTGTATATGGCCTCTAAAAATATGAAATGTATTTTCTAGGCTGAACATCGGCACAGCCAAGCACCAGTGCGTAGGTAGGCACTCCAGGGTCGGATGTGGTGCAACAGCCATCAGGAACTTCTGTGGGGGATGCCACGGGAGTGGCGGGCAATGGTAAGCTATTATATTCCGGTACTTATTGAGATTGCAGACTGCAGAGTGGGCTCTCTGCAGGGGTGTATATGTTGTACAGTACAAGTACACTGTACTGTTAAGAAGACTTACAAATTTAGAACTAAGTTTTTGTCAATCAGGTAGAAGACATTCACGCTTGACTTCTCATTAGCAATAGCATTAGCGTCGGGAGTTGACGAGTAACCAATGGCCTCCTCTAAATTTGACTTCAACTCAGCTGTGAAAGTTTTATCGAGAAGCCAAGTCAGATCAGAGATGAACTTGATGGATGGAATGAACGAAAAGGGAAAGAAGGGTGTAAGGAAGGACGAGCGAGTTAAAAGTAATGACTGGCAAAGAATGATGCGTGTTTTTTAATGCTGCCCGAGGTGGCTGGGAATATGATGCATGGCCGGTTGAAGGCTGAAGCAAGGATGGGAGGAAGGAGAAAGGAAAGAGGACTGCCTGGGTGGGTGAAACAGAAACTGTATGTGCGCGCAATATATCCTTTGGTTCAAATTCAAATGCAAGTCAAGCAAGGATGCATGGCTGGCGGTTTCTAAAATAAAATTAAAAGGTTTTTTTTCCGTGAGAAAAAGTAAGGTTTGTCCAGTTGAGACATTTAGAAGAATGATTGACATTTACTTTGAATGGAAGGATGCCTGGATCATGGTACTCGGGTGCAAGTTGACTACGCTGGCATTATGACGGCTTCCACAAGTTTACGTACTAATTTCGCTAAACAAGAGACAAGAAGAAGAAGACTGGTGTACTCTCTGAGTCTAATGTAGTGAGTCCATATAGTGCTAGTAGAATTCCTGAAACTCCAACTATTATTAGAGCAGAGGCCGACAAAGTGGAAGGTTAGTTAGATAGATACAGGCCACAAATGTTATGTACTGTGCTTGCAAGTTGCTAATGCTACTGTGACACAACTTTCTGCTGAATTATTTTGTGTTAATCTTAAAGAGCATTGGTTACAGTATGTTTTTCTTTCTTCATATAGATGCTCCTTCCAAACTAACATGGAAGGAGCTGGCTAGACGGGCACAGCAACGGAAGCTGGAAGTGATTGTCACCGAATATCGGCGTCTGGTGGCCCAGGAGGTGGAGGACACACAGTCTCATTCGACATCTACAACATCCATGACAGATGCATCCTCCTCCGCTCACCCTGGGTCATCCAGTCAGCGCAAGCCTTCAGTGGTACGGAGCCGTGGTACCGCAGCCACATGCCACCGCCAAGCAGCAAAAAAATCAGCTTCCCCCCACAGCAGGTGCAAGGCTTGTCTGCACCGCTTGACCCTCAGGGTGTCCAACCTTGAGCAGGAGGTGGAGAGGTTAAAAACCCTGGTCAAGGACCTCCGTAGGGAGCGTCGGGACCACCTGGCCAAAGGACACTGCCGGCGGCAGTAGAGGAGGCGAGACTGTCCCATGCCCCTTTTTTAAAGACTTTTGGGGAGGGGAATTGAGCGTTGGGGTTTTGGAACTTTTCTTCAGGACATTTCATGGACATTGGTTGGGGTTAGGGAGGGGGGTGGGTCGGGTCTTGTGGGATAGTTTATTTTTGTTAGGTTGTAAATAATTATTTATTTTCAACTTAAACATAGCATATGCGTTTTTACTGTTTTGTGGGGGAGGCAGGGGGGGGTTAACTCAACTGTACGTTTGTTTTCCTGAAATTCAACTGGCTGGTTGATTCAAATTATCTAATCGCCCAAATTTTTAGAAAAAGTGCCACAGACAGAGTCAGTGAATTCAATTGTCCTACTAATTTACTAGTACTACCGTCAGTCTCTCCTCTCCTCCTACTCTATTATTCTTCCTCCCCCAATATGCTTATCTTACCTGTGACTCGAGTTTGAGAATAGGGCTAGGCACAGGGCTGGGTGCATGGCAAATGGTGATTAAGGTTGAATACTGGACAGATGAAATGTCATCGTTGTGGTGGTGGTAGTAGTAGTAGTACACACTGGCAGTTGCAGCATATGAAAAAGAAGGAAATGAAACACTGAGTGGCCTGAGCGTAGCATTAGAACAGTATGATAGATAGTACAGTACACAGTAAGAACATATTTTCTGTTGCTTTGACCTTATCCTTCCCTGCAAGTGTGTGGAATTATTGTTGTAATTTAGTCACACCTCAATGAAAACCATACAGCCCGGGGGAAGAGGGTTACTGTTTGAAAATTGAATGGGAATGGGTTTTTTTTGGGAAGGTTTTGTGGCGAGAGGAAAAAAACACACAGCATGGACAAATAAATGAAGAAAAACAAATCTTTGGATACGAAGATATCCATAAATCTTTCAAGGGACATAAAGGAAGTGCATGCATGAAGTTGTTTGCTAAATGGATGGGTCAGTTACTGAAAAGTAGTACTTACTACAACTTACTAAGTAGTACTAAACTATTAGACAGTACAGGGCTGCTGTAATTACGCAATTTCACTTAGAGAGAATGACTTAGTAGTACATTACATTAGTTTTAAAAATAGCAAAGAAAGTTTTGAAATAGCTGTAGGGATGAATTTTAAGCAGAGAGTCGCACGCATAGAAGTTGACAACAATAAGTTATTTGATAGATAAGGAGAAGTGAAGAGGATACTGTAACTGTATGTTGTTGTCCTGTTCAATTTGGGAAGTTGAATGCATCCAGCCATTCCTCTTCTTCGCGGTACTCCTCCATTCCATCTGACGCTCCGTCGATCAATCATGGTGACCAGACACACTGTCCACTGCCTGCCTGGCGGATGCGGAATTGCAGATTGATGTTGTTCCCATGGCACAAGGTAAAAGCCGGCCTGCAATTGTTGATGGAAAAACAGGAAGGGAAAATATAAGGTACAGTGTGTAGTGCAAAAATAATACTTTCAGAGGCGACACATACAGGCATAATTTCTAAAGTGCGTACTCTGAGTCTCCTTTTCAAGGATAGTAATTGCAAACAGCAGGCCAGGGCCATGCAGATGGTCAAGGCAGGCACCACTGAGTGAACCAACCTGATGATGTAGCATACCTCTTTGACACAAACAGACAACGCATATCTAATTTTATGCAGCAAGCCACATAGCCACAATTATACATGAACTGCTGTCTGGTCTGTGGCATACACTACACTGGCTCGACCTCTCCCATACCACGACTAGACAGACGTGTAGGTCTGCTGTGGTTGTTGTTGACTTGTTTACCTGTTGTTTGCCTTGCCACTCACGAAACGGCCATATTTCTTCCGTAAACTGACAATGATGATGATCCATCCATCCCAGTGAGTGGCTGTGTAAAGAATAAAGATATTATGTAACTTTAATTAGCAAGATTCATCATCATCATGGTATGTTATTGGCAAACTCAATGTTGTCTACACACTGAGCCCAAGGACATTTTCCATATTGAAAAAAGCAATGTAGTGGCTGGCCCTTGCAGTAGAAGTACAATTTGTATTAAACAAGGTACCAGAGTACACTTGAGTTACATATAGTGTGTAAAAGATTAAATAATAATAACAGAACACATAGATAGGATTCACTCCATGCACAACAAACAAACAACAATTGCTTTCATCAGAGCCAGACAGCCAGTGTCACCACTTCATGCCATCTCATCATTCATTACCTATTCCACTTGTCATCATCTTAAGTGGGGGGCCACAGGGCAGCCTCTCGTGTCAATTTCAGGAGGTGCAGTCAGCATAGTGAGTCAATCCCGTCCCACTTCTTTTGAGGTGACTCATGTATGGACTGAAGTGACAGTTTCTAGATTCTGCGTAATCCGGCCATCTGCCTTAAGGGAAATGGATAGGCGGAGTCTGGAGTAGGAGGCTAGAGGAGCATGACTGAGTTGTGAACTTCAGGAATGCAGATAGCGGAACCTTCAATATGGAAAATAAGACGAAGACAGTGCTGCTGATGGATTTGTTGTGATTAAAGTTTTGTTGTGCTAAAAGTTACAAATCAAAGAAAGACACACAGAAATAAAAGTCCAAAAGGACGGAAGAAAACAAGTCGGTGTCCTCTTCTTCCTGCGTGGATTCACATATTTTGTAATCTTGTGGTATGAAGTGCTGATTCATCTTGATCATTGTTAACCTCTCCATATTTTTGGGTGAGAGGTGGGTCCTTTTTGAAGTAACAATGGCACGAGCAGCACTGAAAACTCGTTCCGAAGACACACTTGCGAGTGGGCAAGACAAATAATTTATAGCCAGCCTGATGAGCAGTGGCCAGTGAGTCCTTTTCCCATACCAATACATCAATGGGTCACGATCAATGTAGACCTCAGTTGGGTCATTCAGATAGGCCTGCACCATCCACTCAAGGGCCTCCCTAGGTGGTGCTCCACTTTGCGTACCATGTGTTGCCTTTGCATCAACACTGGAGCGAGCAAACCCTTGCTGAGTTATCCAATCCGCTTCCGACAATATTAGGGCTGGGCCTGGTGCAGGTGATGATGACGAGGATACTTTTGCTGCTGTCGGTAACGTCTGTGAGGGAAAGTGACTGCCTTCGGCCACAGAAGTGGACCTTGACGCCGGATGGCCTGCTCCTTCAGTAGTACTTGTGGTGTTTCCTTCAATTTCCTGCCGCTCTTTTTCAAACCGAGTGGCTGACACAGCTAGCCAATGTTTGTACATCTTCTTCATGAAAAGGAATGAATACTTTGCTGATCAGTGCCTTTTTGTACCGTGGATCCAGAATAGTGGCACAAATGTAATGTTGTTCTGAATGTATTTTTTTAAGCTTTCATTGACAAGTAGACGGCTTAATAAGCTTTCTGCCAACCGATATGCATCTTGTTTGTGAACATCAGCTCGGAACGTTGAAGACACTGCCTTCAGTTGTTGCTCTAGTATGAACAACAATGGAATAGCTTTGCCCAAACTACAGTCCTCCCTGCTGACTTCACGGGTGAAGACCTCTAAAGGACGAAGCATGTCTGTCAGGCTTTTAACTAGGTCCCATTCCTCCGGCTCTAGCCTCATGTCTTTCACAGAAGCAGACCGTATGTTAATGCTACTGACATACTCATTGATTACCAAGTACTGCTCAAACAGACGTTCAAGCATGTAGAAGGTTGAGTTCCAACGTGTTGCCACCTCCTGGATGAGTCCTTTGACTGGCACTCCATGGCTACGTTAAACGATCCTCATCTCCTTCCGGGCCTTAAAAGAATGGCTGAAATGTGTGCAGATTCTTCGGCAGGTGGTCAGTAACTTGCTGACTGTGTCTTCTCTTTTCAAGAAATCTTGAACAATAATGTTAATGCAGTGCGCCAAACACGGCACTCTGAAGTAGCTACCATCTTGCATGGCCTTAACTATATTACTGCCATTATCCGTGGAAACATAACCAATCATGCAACTTCTTGGCACCAGCCATTTAGAGACCTTACTCTTAAACTCTTCCAAAATGTTTAATGCAGTATGAGATTTCTTCATGGCAAACATGGCTACTGTTGCATGTTTCCGACTCGCTTTAAAAATTGTGGCATGGTCAACACCTGCAGTTAGCTTCTCTTTAACCACTGCAAAAGAGACCCAGTGTGTAGTGATGCACATGTAATCTACAGCTTGGCAACTGGTCCACATGTCTGTTGTCAGGTGGATAGTGTGAACAGCACTCTTCTGCAAAGCTGACCCAATCACTTCCAGCACATCTTCATGTAGTGCTGGAACCGCAACTCTGGCAAAATAGGACCAGCTAGGAACCTTCCATTTAGGGCAGACTGTTGCCACATATTCTAAAAAACCCACCCCTTTCACGAAAGAAAAAGGGAGAAGGTCCAGCGCTAGCATTTTAGCCAGCTTTGTGTTATACAGACGTGCCGTTGGGTGGTTGCGTTCAAATGGCGAATCCGACCAAAACATGATTTTAATGGTGGTCTGGACCGTTTTCATATGTGATGATGATGATCCAGACTTCTTCAACCCAGTTAGGTTCATTGATGTACTTTTACGCATTTGTGTCTCTCCCATACTCTTAGTGTGCCTCATACGTGTTGATGGGGTAGAGGTTGTGGGCGCTACCACTGCAGTGCTGCTGCCAGGGGTACTGGGTGTACAAGAAAAAATGTCTGTCGCTTCTTCACTTCCCCCCGTACGGTCAGCCCCTCGTCATCATCAGATGCAATATGAATGGATACATTTGGATTGGTTGTACTTTTGGCTTCCCGGATCTTCCTTATGTGCGCCTCCCAAATGATAATGTGGTGTTTTTGGAGATGACCTCTCTGGCCTCCGGTACCATAGTTGGTACCAAGCTTACCCCGACTAACTACAGTTTTACAAATCGAACAAACAACCATGTTTTCTGCCTTTTTGCTAACACTAAAGAAGTCCCAAACTGGGGACTGGAGATGTCTGCTGGTGGTGGAGGTGCTACTTTAAATGCCAGATGAAGTGGAGGATGGGCGTGGCTGAATTTTAATTGGTTGTGCACTTACAGCACCACTACTTGAGGTAATGGAGGTCGAGCTGGATGGAGGTCTCTTCTGACGAGAAAATATGGAAGCTGTAGGTCGTGTTGGTGAAGTAGTTAATTGCGTTGGTGGTGGTACCAGTGCCACGCCGCCCACATCCCGCTCAGCAGCACTTCGGGATAGGGTAAAAATGTCTGTCTGCTGCATGCCCGCTGGGGCTGGAGTGACAACTGTGATGACTGGGTCGTCGTCAGACTGTTCATCAGTAGCAGAATGCACCACTTCTTGTTCGTAGTCATCACCCATAAGTGGAAGCCTTGGGGGAACCTTCCTTTTAGGCTTAGCTACCTTTGTTGGCTCATGGTGTGCCTCCCTCTAAGACTGCATTGGTGGATTCCAATCAACATCAAGATCATCAGAAGGAAGGGGGCTTGAAGAAGAACTTGTAGTAGCCCTCCTTGACCTTTTTCTTGCTGGGGATCTGGAAGACAATGGATCATCATCAGGAGGAGTGGCTTCCTCGGATGATATCTCCGCTTGAATCTCGATTTCCTGATTTGCCCCTACTTCTGGAGGAACAATCATTGTGGGCAGTTGTGCTGCTCCATGTGCCTCTAGTTGTGCCTCTCCATGCACCTCTCCATGCAGCTCTCCATGCGCCTCTCCATGCGCCTCTCCATGCGCCTCTCCTTGCGCCTCTCCATGTGCCACTCCATGCACCTCTCCATGCGCCTCTCCTTGCGCCTCTCCATGCGCCTCTCCATGCACCTCTCCTCGCGCCTCTCCTTGAGCCTCTCCTGGTACCTCTACTTGCGCCTCTACTTGCGCCTCTTCTTGCGCATGTACTTGCGCTTGTACTAGTTGCACCTTGTCATTGCGGCTGTGGTTGTTGAAAACTCGTCAGGTGAGTTACACCCTGCGTTGATTGGATGCTACTTTCTTGCGATGAGCCAACATCACTGGTCGATGGTGATTGAACAATTAAAGTGGCTGCCTCTGCAGCACTCATGGCCTTGGACCTAACTTGGCGTGGTGGCACTGAGCCCAATGAAGCGGAGGTGCTTCTCCCAGCTTGGTCCCCGGCGGACCCCGCTGCTTGCAGGCGTAGTTTTTTTCTCCCAAAAAAAGTGTCTGTGGGCACACCAGTCTCCTTGGTAAGTGGCGCCACTTGCTTCTTCTGCTCCTTCTTACTGGCAGTGGCACTGGCAACTTTCTTGGTAGAGGAGCTACGGCCACATTTCTTTGGGCCCATCTTCTTCAGATGTCAGAACAGCAGGCCGCAGTTGCACAAGTTGCAGGACTTCTTCCTGGCACTGATGATGATGAACGATGACTGATGTGAGTCTCTTGTGCACCTAAAAGGAAAGGAAGCCAGAGGAATATCCGTTAAAAAAATGTTGCAAATGTCATGCTTCAATTAATATTTGCAACTAGGCATTGCATTTATTATTATTACAACAACACACCCAAAAACGGAAAGACACAAAATAAAAATTGCAATTCTAATCCAAAATGGATGTTTAAATTAATAGAAGAGAGCCAGACCACACAGAAAGACTTGGTCCATGCACCACTGAGTACCCCTGGGCATAATGGATGAAAGCAAGGCAAAGTGAGTGCAAGCCTGAGCACACTGTCTGGCTTCAAAATGACCCCTTGACCCCCACCACATGGCCAGGCCCTGCCTGGACCAGGCCTCAAAATGGCCCCCACTCACATGGCCAGGTCCCAACAACACCACAAAAAGTCAAAAGACACACAAAAATCACCACAATCCAATGCCATCCATGCCCTCAATGATGTTTAAATTCAAGACACCCCACAGAAAGACTTGGTCTATGCACCACTCACTACCCCTGGGCATAATGGATGAAAGCAAGGCAAAGTGGGTGCAGGCCTGAGCACACTGCCTGGCTTCAAAATGGCCCCTTGACCCCCACCACATGGCCAGGCCCTGCCTGGACCAGGCTTCAAAATGGCCCCCACCCACATGGCCAGGCCCCAACAACACCCCAAAAAGTAAAACAAACGCACAAAAATCACCACAATCTAATGCCATCCATGCCCTCAATGATGTTTAAATTCAAGACACCCCACAGAAAGAATTGGTCCATGCACCACTGAGTACCCCTGGGCATAATGGATGAAACCAAGGCAAACTGGTGCAGGCCTGAGCACACTGCCTGGCTTCAAAATGGCCCCTTGACCCACACCAAATGGCCAGGCCATGCCTGGACCAGGCCTCAAAATTGCCCCCACCCACATGGCCAGGCCCCAACAACACCCCAAAAAGTCAAAAAACACACACAAATCACCACAATCCAATACCATCCATGCCCACAATGATGTTTAAATTCAAGACACCCCACTGAAAGACTTGGTCCATGCACCACTCACTACCCCTGGGCCTACTGGTTAGTGTGGCTTTACAGGCACCCCAAAATTAAACAAGAATTCCACATATAACAGTGAGCTAAAATTCCATGACATAAATGAGATTTAAGTTCAACAAAACTCACAGAAACAGTTGTATCATGCACCCATGACTAACCCTGGGCCTACTGGATACTGTGCCTATCCACAATATATTTTTTTTAAAGCTGTGAAAAAGTTTAAAAATTGTAGTTGCAGCAACTGCTATGCCCCAAACAAACAACACCAACTTCCTTGTAAAATCTCAAATCCAAAAGTGATCCAAACTCTAAAGTCCAAAAAGTCCTCAAATACAAATATCCAGCAGCAGCCACAAAAAGTAATCCTTCCAGCTCCAGATCCAAATGAAAAGTGACCAGGACATGGACAAAGCACTGGGAGGAGCCTGCTGGACAGGAACAGGAAGTTGGAGACTCTGGGGCAGCCAAATGTCAATATGAGGAGTTATTCTGATCAAAATCATAATTTTCAGAAGGTTTATGCTGCCTGCGGTGGATTTTTTGTGCAGAATTGCAGTTCTTGCAAGTTCGGGAAAGCGAGCTGTTCAAATCTCCCACCGGAAGTCAGCTGCGTGCTGCATCTTCGTGTTCGCAATTGTTTACTCCAGTGATGCATGATCGCGGGCCCTTATGCCGTATTCGTGTTTTCAAACTCTTGCTGTGCAAGATGGCGGGCCGCGATGACGTACCCGCGGTCGAAAAACTCTCGCGCGATCACGCAGCATGATCCAAAATGGCGCAGCACACACAAACCGGGAGAAAAACAACTCGGCAAATTCAGAATCACGGTAAGTCAAGGCCGCGCGCGCGATATTGTATTTTTCAAGCGCAACCAAGCATAAAAATCCGCCAGCTTGCAAATTGCGGATTTTTGGACAAATTTGCGCGATTTGCGGAACGCAAAATTGCCAAAAATGCGCGAATTCCGCGAACGGAACGGATTTTACGCCCATACTTACTGCATACACGTTGTATATTATGACATCACTCCGACACCGAATACAGTTCCCAACCCCAAGAGGATCCTGCTGGGATGTCGAATACTGATAATTGACTCATTCCTACCGAAATTCCAGGTGAGCCCCTGACCCTATTCCGCCTCTCTCTCGTCTGACTCCCCACCCTGTATTATTAGCTCTCATTCTTGTTTATTATTTTTTTACCCTGCTCCCGGATGCATTCCATTTGACGCCGGTTGTTGACTTCCATACCTTCACACGCTTGATGTCCGTGTTCTCACATCGATCCTTTTCCAGGTGAGTTCTATACCTGATTCCGCTATTATTCTCCCAACTCACACGCTACAATTTGTGATTATCTCTTACTCTAGGTTAATATGTTTTTTATGCAGCCCCAGACGTAGTCCATTTAACGCCAGTTGCTTCCATATCCTCACACTCCGGATGTCCGTTTGCTGACACCGGTCTTATCCCACATTGACAGACCACAATTACTCATTTACCATCCCTGCAGTACCCAGGTGAGCTTTCAACATTACCACCCGGATATTTGTCCACACCTCGGTCCGGTCCCAACCCGACTTTCCATTGGTGTACCGTTCCTGGTGTTGTGTCTACCTCCTCTACACCCTTGTTTTGACCCCAGGCCTTTTCACCCTTTCCCACTGAAATTAACCTTGGTGCACACCAACCGGCTGTGCATCCTGATCACTGGATACCCTACCTTTTGTGATTCATTGATTCCCGCCAACACCCACATCAGGTACCAATAATAATTATCCCAGCTGCCTCTTCCTTTAAGCAGTACTTGCCTGACCCCTACCTTATTCCTTGCTGCCTCGGGTCTCTGCCTCTGTGGTGTTTCTGTGCCGCTGCTGCCCTCCTGCAATCTTCTTCCCCTGATGGAATAGAGGGTCCCAGGGGCAACGTCGATATCTCAGTGCAAATTGTGTCACCAAGGTCTGCAGACACTGGGACTCCAATCCCCAGAGTGCACTGCTGCACAACACACCTGCCGCGAGTGAGGGGGAGGCGGGGCCAATGCGCTCATAGTGCAGCCTCTCCCCCCGCGGCACGGGTGTTTCCTTGCTGCCTCGGGTCTCTGCCTCTGTGGCATTTCTGTGCTGCTGCTGCCCTCCTCCAATCTACTTCCCCTGGTGGGACAAGGGTCCTAGGGGCCACGCTGATATCACCGTGCAACCCACGCTACCGAGGTCTGCACACTCTGGGACTCCAATCCCCAGCATGCACGCTGCACAACACTCCTGCCGCGAGTGAGGGGAAGGCGGGGCCAACGCGCTCATAGCGCAGCCTCTCCCCCCGCGACGCGGGTGTTTCCTTGCTGCCTCGGGTCTCTGCCTCTGTGGTGTTTCTGTGCCGCTACTGCCCTCCCGCAATCTTTTTCCCCTGGAGGGACAAGGGTCCCAAGGGTCACGCCCATATCGCTGTGCAACCCGCGCCACCAAGGTCTGCACACTTTGGGACTCCAATCCCCAGAGTGCACCGCTGCACAACACACTTGCCGCGAGTGAGGGGGAGGTGGGGCCAACGCACTTATAGCGCAGCCTCTCCCACCGCGATGTGGGACGCGCGCGGGACGGAGCCCGGACGAAGCCCAGACCAAGGGTGGGCCCATCTGAGGCTGTCAGAGGCTGAAGGAAGCTGGGCTGGGCCACCCTATTTGGTTTTCGGACTTGGGAGGAACATCCAGGCGCAGGGTAATGTGAAGCACCTTGCACATAATTGACTGTTTTGCATTGACCGGTGGATCAATACTGCCATACTAGGGATAATTGACCATTACTGTTACACAATGAGTAAGCGGAGAGGGGTAGCCGGGACTTTGGATGCTTTTATCGTAAGGGCAGAGTCGCTTCTCAAGCATGAGATTCAGATGACAGAGAGACGACTATCCTTGGACCCTGCTAAGCTACAGTCTCGTCTGTCACTGGGGGGCCAAGTTGATTCCAATACACTAAGCCCAGACATAGTTGATATATCACCAGTCACAGCTGGTCCTAGCACTCTGAGCCCACTATCGCTACCTCTGGTCTCTCCTAACACATCCGCCCTAGACGCACCCTGTATTAACACCCAAGGACACGCTGCTAAATCTCACAGACACCATAAATCAGCTGTTCAACCAGTTAAAAGGAAGAAAAATGTTGTAAATACTGTAAATGCTAAGCCTAGGCCCAAATCTCCAAATGTTAAAAGTGGGGTACTCACCAGTAGTCTGGAAGTTTATGAGGCTGTCAATACAACCTCTGTTGCGACTCAGACAGACATTATCCCAGAGAACAGATGCGACGTGGTTGGTATGGGTACCGCAATTTTGGGACTCACTATTGAAGCGCTCAAATCTAGGCTGGATTGTTTAAAGGTGGCGATTGTCAAGAACTTTGACTTATTTTGAGGGAAATTGACGCACTTGAACTTTGCTATGAACAAATTAGGCAGGGGGAAGTTGAATAATGTTTTTACTGATGCGGGAGAGGGGAGCCCCATAATACCGACAACATCTGCAGCTGATAGATGTGGTAACGAGATGCAGCCAATCGGTATTGCCCCTCCCAAAGACATCCCCTTCGCTACCGTATGTGTATCCTGTAGAAACCGAGGAGATTATTTTGGGCCTAACCCTACCTCCATTGGGAGAGATAACCAGGTTACACCAAGGCTAGAAAATATAAATAATCTGAACTCGGTTGCAGGGAGTGCAAATTGCAATCCCCACGAGTCAGGTACCACTGTGGCTGATCCCACTAAAGATACTAGAGAGCACTCTAGGAGTTTAAGGACAACCCCAAACACCGATGTCCTGAATTTACCACATGCCTCTAGTCCCTATGTGTTACTCTTGGGCGATGTCCCAAACCTCGTTGGGGGTCAGAGGGAGTCCTGGTCAGATCTTCTAAACAAATCTGTAGACTGGCTATGTAAACATAAAAACTTCAACCCTTCCTCAATGGATGAAATTATTATGGCCAGGATAGTAGGATGGGTTGGCCAATCAAATAAGAATATTGACGGCAACTGGATTGTTCTCAATTTTCGAAGACCACAAACGGTCCATCGCCTTTTAACCATCAGAGAGCAGTCCTTCACTGTCAACACAGACATTTGTGCACTTCCCTTAGGATATTTTTATAGGTCACTAGTAATACCAATTAGGGATCCTGATGTACCTGTACTGACAGCTAATAGGTTCCACGCACTTTCCAACTTGGACGCTCAGGACTGACAACCACTGTCGACAACTAAAATACAGGCCTACGAGGGGGCAAGATCGGGCATCGGCCCCATATCTCATAAAAACACAGATAGGGCAGGGACAACTAGGACTAGCAGTGAGGCTGGTCTGAGCGCTCTAAGCTGGAACGTGGCAGGGTTACGAACTAGGCTTGACAATCAGGATTGGTTGTGCATAATAAAGGTACATGATATAGTCATGTTCCAGGAGACCTGGGCTACCGAAGATCTATACATTGCAGGGTTCCACTGTTTTAGCGTCATAGCCCCAAGTCCTAAAATGGGCAGACAGACGGGGGGGCCTCTTTATTGGGATTATTGTGACTGCTGGTGGCAGTTTTAAGGATCTTCTGAACAACAGCCAAAATGACCAAGTTGTGGTTTTTAGAAGGAGAGTTTGTTTCCACCTGGTAAACTTCTACAACAATGACTTTTACTCGGTTCCTAATAAGAACTTCATTGGGCTTTTTGATTTCATTTCACATGTAGACACCCAGCTTAATATGGGGGTCCCCACTGGGATTTTGTTGGGGGTGATTTTAATGCCAAATTTACTAACAAGGGGAACGATGTGGGGATGAGCAACCCTGGACCATCTGCCCGTAGGGGCACTGAACTTGCTATGCTCTTAAGATCACATTGTGGAGTAGTGTGGCTCACTGGTTAGAGGCGGCAGGCCTGAGAGCAGAAGTCAGCCCGGGACCAGGGTTCAATTCCCGACGCGGCAGGGTCGTGGACCTTGGTAAGCGGACTCGATAATTCTCGCTTCGGTGCTTACTCTAATCAGGGGTTACACTCGGCAACTCTGGGCATTAGCTTGCCTAATCTCCACAACGGCCCCACCAATTCCGGGGATGCCTGGCTCCACCTTGGGGACTCCCAGCAAGGGACCATCCCACAGGGAAAGCCAGGACAGGTTCCCCAGAGTTATACAGCGCCGGGACGCCCCGTTGCTGGGGCAGCTGTGCGCTTTACAAGTATACTACATTTACAAGTATACTACATATTTTGGTCAATGTTATGGATCTGGTGAGAGGCCCCAATGCACCTGTCCATCAGCAACCAACATTCAGGGGAAGGGGATGTTGTTCAACAATAGATTTTGTTTTCATCTCTCCTTCTCTTGAAGATCAATTAAAGGCTGCAGAGGTTATTGCTATGGACCACGGGGATCAAAATCCTATTAAAATAGTACTGAGCCTTGCTCCCAGACCCGTGTTCCAGATTAAATGCGGGGCCATAAATGTAATCTCCTCAACTGATAACCTAAGACTAATATGGAAGGGTGTCGATAGTGGTTACGTTTTTAAGAAATTAATTAGGGGCCATATGCATCTTATTAATTCCTGCCTGTCATCGCAACCTATACATACAGAGGTAATTCAGGATTTTACCAAACTTTGTCAGGCCACAAAATTCAGGATTTTACCAAACTTTGTCAGGCCACAAAAACCCTGTAATTAAAACTTGCCCTTCCAGTAGGAAGCACTCTAGATGGTTTGACCAAGAATGTTCATTGGCTAACAGGAATTTATGTAGGGTCTTGTCAGCCAATCGAGATGTGCCATAGATGTTCAGTTGCCAAGGAGGGAATACAACACGACGATTGCGAATAGGAAGAAAGTTCTCCTGACGGATCATTGGGAAACCCTTTCTGAGGCAGCTAGTTTAAAAAAGGGTAACATCTTCTGGTCCTCAGTAAGGGACCTCCGATCAATGGGCCAGCTATAAACCCCGACCAGCTGTAACATTTCCAGTGAGTCCTGGGAAAACCATTTTTCAAAAATGTATGCTACCCCCCAACCAGAGACAGAACATTACGTGCCTCGTTCACTGGCCACCATTGAGATAACCATCATAGAAGTAGAAGAGGCCATCACACAGAGCATAGGGAATAAAGCGCCATGGCCAGACGGGTTGCCAATTGACTAGATTAAATGGAATTCAGATTTATGGGCCCCGCTACTTTTTAAAGTTTTTAATAGCCTAATTCATGCTATATTACCCGAAACATGGGCTAAGAGTATTATAGTTCCGATTTTTAAAAAAGGAGACAGATCCCAGCCGAGCAATTATAGACCAAAATCATTGATAGATAACACCCTGAAAATACTGGGGAGAGTTCTGTACAACAAAATTTTAACCTGGACAGAAGAAAATGATATTTTAGAGCCATGCCAGTTAGGCTTCCGGAGCAAGGTAGGCACAGTCGAACAATGCCTTAATCTTAATTTGGCTATTGGGAAATACACTATTGCACGGAGGTCACCGGTCTACTTGGCATTTATGGATCTGTTCACAGCTTTTGACCTTGTAAATAGGTCAAAGCTTTAGACAATCCTTCTAGCGAGTGGGCTGGATGAGCCGCTGGTACACGTTTTAGCATACCTCCATAAAGGTCTTCAGGCACAGGTGAAGACTGGCATGGGTGGAGAGGTTTCGGGAGTTATCAAAGTAGGAAGGGGGTAAGACAGGGTTGCATCCTGGCCCCTTTTCTTTTTATGATCTACATTAATGGGTTGAACAGCTCTTTGAAAACGGCAACTCAAGAAGTTCCCATAATTAATGGGAAACCTCTCCCTGTGCTATTTTACGCAGACAACGCGGTCCTCATAGGCCGCACTCCAAACTCTCTGCGTATCCTAGTACAAAATTTTGTAAAGTATATGGATGGCTTGGATCTGTGTGTTAAATTAAAAAAATCTTTTTTTAATGTGTTGTGGTCCTGGGAAGTGAGAGATAAGTTCTATCACAGTGGATAGCCAAAAATTGACATGCGTTCGTTCATTCCCTTACCTTGGGCTGGTCTTTGCTGCGAACGGCTCCTGAAATGAGCACTTAGCCCATTCCAGGAGCAAGTTCTCAAAGGCCACCAACTCAATTTTGAGTCTCCCCAGCCCTAGGACCACTGGAGCCATTTTAGCCATTCAGAAAATATATAAACTACAATGCACTACCGTGGCCACATATGGTGCCGAGATTTGGGGCACTGTAAACAGTTCATGTATCCAGCTGGAAGAAAATAGGTTTCGTAGAATACTGCTGGGTATCCCAATCTCAACACCACAATATATATATCACAGGGAACTCAATCTCAATTTTATATCTTATTTTATACGTGCTCGACACACTCTTTTTTGGATATCAGTATGGAAGAATTAGGCTGCTTTCCTTACCCGAGAGATCATTAGCGACTGTGTCAAGTGTGAAAAAGGGATGGACATCCCTTGGTTGAGTGCAGTGCAACAAAGTTTGCGCAGTATCAACCACGAACATATCTTTTTAGATACAAGTACAGTTTAAACTGTGTCCAAAAAGGAACTGAGAGACGCCCTGTATTCTTTACCCAACAAAGAAAGGATTGATTTAGAATTCGCAAAATCTTCTGTCCGTAAATATATGTTTATCGAACAGTATTATCATCCTTTGCATATATATCTCACCTTACCCATGAGTCACTGGGATAGGAGCCTGTTATTCCATCTAAGAGCTGGAACTGTTAGATTTGCATTGTGCTTCCTCTTGGTTACCACCCCAATCTCAATTACATACCATGCCTTTGTGACGGGAGGAGTGGCCAATCAATTATACATTTTTTATTCTTTTGTAAGTATTGTATTAAATACTCTAGGTGGCTTTTAAACCCTTTTTTCAAAAAGAGATGGCCTATTAGTTTGGATGAGGCCTACTTGTGTATAGCAACTCTGAACGATGAAGACTTGATCTTCCGCTCAAGCACTTTTCTTAGAACTGCTATTAGGACACGCAAGTCCATGTCGGATCCTTGAGATTTTATCTTGGCATAATTGTAAAATGTTTAAATGTTTTATATATTAGTAACTTATTCATTTTTTATTACCGAAGAAGTTATTTTTAACCAGTAGATTTAAATTGTCAAAAATTGTGTTAACACTATTGTAATTCTTTATACTGTTGTGTGTTCTCAAACTCTCTGTTTGCTTTTTTTTTGTTTCGATATTGTGCTTTTATTGGTATTAAGGTACCCGAATAAAGTTTATGAACTGAACTGAACTATTCTTTTCTCTTTACTTCTTTTATTGTACAGCACAAACAAATCTATAACCTGGTCCTAAGAGGACCTTAACTTACTCAGGGTTGAAACACCGTTGACATCTCACTGCAACTCTTTCTCACAATTCTCTGGTTCACAAAATGTCAATCCTCTGTTATTATTTTATGTAAATAACTCCTCATGAACCTAAAGTACCTTGTAAAAATCATCACTATTGTTCACTCTGCGCCACTCCCCGCTGTGTCACTTGTCACTTGCGCCGTCCACTTTGTTTCACAGGCACTTATGTGCACATGTTATTTTGATAACACCCACATTCAGTGTAAACAGTGCTGATACTGTTATCTTTCTATACATGTTCTGAATATAGAGTGCTCCTATTAAACCATTGAGTCACCCTGCTCTTCCTTTTTGCAACCATATGTGCATACTTTATATAACAGCCTGTCAAATATTACCTGTGAGACATTGTTTTTGTAACATATAGTCATCACCCAGGTCACAACTGGGTTTACAGGTGTACTCCTGTTGTTTGATCCCTACACTGCAATTCACAGCATGCATCTAGTATGGCATATAAAAACTCTGCTCTGCATCAAGATTTGTTAATGATCCCAGTGCGATGTCAGTAAAGAATACCTGAAACGTTTGGTCGGAAACCAACCAAGCCAGTCAAAGTTCTGCAGGGATAACAAAATCACTGAATTAAACAGAGCGCTTATGAAGGAATTGGTTCTGAAAATAAAGCAACAAGAAGAATTCGGGGTTATATGAATGTGTAACCCGGATTTACCAGAAATTAAAGGATTCCGAAACAGGACACAAGTGAACAGCTCATGGCAAATGAGAAAAGGAGAAAAGGAATTGCAGATGATGTTTATTAAGGATGCAAGGTCACATATAAGCAGTACTCTGGAAGGTTGAAAATTAATGAAGAGCAACCAAATCACCATATTATATGGGGGTTAAATAAAAGTGTGGTGTGATATGAACAGCTTCATAGATTACTCATTAGCAAAACCAACAGTCGTTCCATAATTTACATGTGCATGCCACCCTTCTGCTGATAGCTCTCAAAGTAAATCAGTCTTATGTGGGCAAGTCACAGAAATCAAAGAGGTAGTCCACCTACATTGACATTGGACATCTGATGTGAGCACATATCAAAGTTGAATATTTAAATAAAAATGCATTTCACCGAAGGTCACAAGACAAAATATGAGCTACATCCATGAGAACAGTGAGAATGTAGTATGTACACTGGCCCACATGCATCAAGCATTTTTGCAGTCGCAGACGGTGCGATTCCTTAAAATCGGCCGTTTGCGAATGCAAAAGTGCTTGTTGGGATGCATCATGCCATTTTAGAAGTCGCATCTTTTTTACGATTTCTAAAATTGCATTAGCATTTAAGAAATCGCAATTGTGCGATTTCTTAAATGCTATGCATCATTATAGAAAAAATATGCTTTTTTTAAAATTGGAAGTGCAAATTACCACGAAGTTCAACTTCGTGGTAAATTGCGAAATTGATTAAATATGCACAAAAATGCATTTTTTAAACTGTAAAGTTACACACACACATGTCCTTAGGACATGTGTGTATGTAACTTATGCTGAAAAGTACATTTCAGGGGTGCATGGGGGGGTCCTTTGGACCCCCCCCCTGCACCCATGAAATTTTCTAAGTGCCACTCGCAATTTCCATTGACTCCTATGGGCCTTTTGGCCCATAGGAATCAATGGAAATTGCGAAAATTAAGTTAAGAAATCGGTATTTCTTTGGAATTCGGTAAAAAATGCGATTTTTACCGAATCCCACAAGAATACCGAAAATATTGATGCATATCATTTTGCATTTCTTAATTTGCGATTCCTTATTTTTCGCAAATTAAGAAATGCAAAATGACACAATGATGCATGTGGGCCATAGAGTACAAGCATACATATACATTTTATGGCAAGACCGGAGGCTCCTATTATGCTTTCTTATCTTGCTTTATTCCAAACAGCAGCCAAGATAAGTGATAAAAAACTACAGTTCCCAGGGGCCTGAGAGAATCAACTGGTCAATGGGACTGTAGAATAAACGATAACAACGGACCAATCATAGTAGAGTACAGTAATAAGAGGCACCACTGACTGTGCAGCTTCCTCTTTTCTTGCTGCTCGCAGTCAGATAAGTGCCCTTATCTTTTGCTCTCATTTTATGGTTTTGTTATGCCTGCATTTTCCTTATGTATTACTTGTATTAGCTGTTTTATTGCTTATAATTGGGCTTTGTGCCGCGCTCTATTTCCAGCGCTTTCCACCTCGAGCTGTGCCTGTTAATTCTTGTCAGCGCGACGTCGCTCGCACTGTTGTGGTTCCACCCCCCCCCCGAGTTTTCCGCTCCGTTAGTGCCTCCCGCTAGCGCTCAGGCTTGCGCTTCTGTTTGCTTGCTCGACGCTCGATCTGCGGGGGAAAGCAGAAAAAGAAAGGTGGTTTTCTCTGCTTCTATTGGTGCTTCAAAAACTGCGTCTGGTTTGTGCGGCGAGGTTTCCTCGCATTTGAATGAGAACTTTGTGCCTCCCAGGCATCTAAGAAAGGAGGGGTTTGTCGGTACCGAGGGCAATCGTAAATATAAAGAGAAGCACGCAGTCTCCCTGACAGAAATTAGTCATTTCCACCATTATGGACACAGATGATGATGACGACATGCCTGACGCAGATGATTTATTTAATGTCTTTGATTTTTCTTATCCCCCCCCCATAAAAAAGCCAAAACTGATTCTTTTTCCTTCGAACCTGTTTTTGACTCAGAAGGGCTCCCTATGTTTGACCCCT